>NC_092411.1:10245338-11562838 GCF_040894005.1 Engystomops pustulosus | reverse complement strand
CTGTGCAGAGAGCAACTGAGCATGTGCGTCCTGCAGAACTTAGGTGGACATGCACATTGCTACACACTCTGAGCACCAGGTGGCGTCACTCTATGTAAAGTTTGTAACATCCTTCAGGCGATGTTATCTCTTGCACTGGGGTAGTTATGTATATGTTTGGGGGCACTCACTCACGTTGGGGCACTTTCCCGATGCCTACAGCTGACGGACAGCAAAGTACAATGTGAATTCTGCCTCATGTGTGATCAGACGCCTCTTCCAGATCCCCCACCCTCAGGGTTCAGGCTCTGGAGCAAATGATGCAGGATCTGGAGGACACATTGGGATGGCAGGAGAATGTTTCCAGTATGGAATGGTCGTCCATCATGTGGAGCGTTGTGGATCTTGGATGATCCCTGGAATCATGATGTCATGTAGGTATCCGAGGCTTCCAGTAAATCTGTGTAGCGGAGCCCTCCTGACCTCGGCCACCCTACAGACCTCAAGCCAGATGAGGTCACCATTGGCCTCCGCCATGACAGGTCCCCAGCATGGTCCCGGGGGCCGCAGAGCAAGGAACCTATTCACAGAGGTGACTGCTCCGCCGCTCCATGACGGAATCTTCACATCTTTTTCGGAAAAATCTTGTTCCTATTTCGGGCCGCGTTTCCGATAATTCATCATTAGTCGCCAAACACAAGGGAAGCCGGGGTGTCCCGTCCTCCACCTCTAACGTAATGTGGCTCCGGCCAATATTTGTCTGTCTGCAGGAAGATGGGGCGAGGCCGCTTTTATATTTAGTTTCGCCTTTAGACTCGTACGAGGGATTTCTAAGAACGTGCCCACAGGCGGATTATTTATATTGTCAGCGTGCGACTACATGAGCCGAGAGGATCTATGGAAAGCACCCGCACATACAGCAAGTGTCTGCACGTACCCGACCCTTCTTGCAGGGAACCTACCTTACAGTGAGTGGTGGAGCGGTAGAGCATTATACAACCAAAAAAGTACACAGTTATCTATCCCCTGTTTTGTTATATACTGTCTCCCCCCTGCTCCCTCTGCAATTCCCCCTCCCCGTGCTCCCTCTGCCATTCCCCCTCCCCCTGCTCCCTTGGCATTTTGCCCTCCCCCTGCATGATGTAATCTCGCACTGTGGAAGGAGGAAGTGCTCATGCACAGTGTAACAGCCTGTGAAGCTACAGCAGGGAGGCGCACTGGTAATGCCCCTTATAGCCCTTCAGGCTCATTAGCATAATTATATAAGTTGATTTTAGAAGGGAGGAGGCCATGGATAACACATATAAGATGATCACCACAGTCACAGTGCCTGGATCTATTAGGAAGTGATGGTAGATTTCCCTTAAATAACAAAACCCCTTCAAGACTATGTTTCCACATAAATAAATTCTCCACAAATACATTTTTTGTAGGTGTACAAGCCAGATGTGGCGCTTCTCTTTTTGTCCCTATACTAGATTTTATTTTTTTTTAATACTCTTTTTTTGTGTCTAGTTTAGAGGCTGCACGGAGAGTCTTGTCCTATCTGTGGATCTGTAGCACCTAGAAACATTATTTTGGTGTCCTATTTGAGATAAGAATCTGCTCGTTCAGATGGCGTCAAGCTTGTGGTTCTGTGAAGTGCAGAAGCAGAGATACAGGCAGGTAAAGACATAGCTGCCGCTAAAAATTTAGTTTAATTACTGCCTTTATCTCCAGGTCACATAATCCACAAGCCTGATGCCATCTGAAAGAAGAAATTCTTATCTTTAATTTGACACCAGCATGTTTGTAGGTGCCATAGAACTCACAATAGGGGCGTCTGAAGTGACACTCCCCGTGCAGCCTCTAAACCTGACTCATCTCAGGTAAAATATGACTTTGGAGATTTTTTGTAGGTGAACGGGGGAAATTTCACAGGTAATTCTAGAAAGGACATTTCATACCCGTACTGAGGGGAGCTGGGAGTTTAAAGGAAACCTACCATTTAGAATGGCGGGGGTAAGCTGTAAGTACCGAGCACCAGCTCAGGGTGAGCTCAGGGTGAGCTGGTGCCGGTACTTACTTTTGTTAGTGTTATAAACCGCGGTATCGCGGTTTTAACACTTTTTAAACTTTAGAGCAGGAGAGGCTTCGGCGCTGCGTGCGCCTACATAGGAAATAGCGGAGATGTTGCGCGCGCACGGTCGCGTGCAGCGCTGAAGCCTCTCCTGCTCTAAAGTTTAAAGAGTGTTAAAACCGCGGTACCGCTGTGTATAACACTAACGAAAGTAGGTACCGGCACCAGCTCACCCTGAGCTCACCCTGAGCTGGTGCTCGGTACTTACAGCTTACCCCTGCCATTCTAAATGGTAGGTTTCCTTTAATGCGGTAAAATCTAGTTAGAGGTTCCCTTTAAGACCCTTAATGTATGTCAGTGGAGGAGGATTGTGACCTCTGCTTTTAGAGGGTTCCTAGAGGCCTTTTTTTTTAATTTTTACTTTACTTTTATAATATTTTCTCTAAAGTTTCACAAAATTCAAGGGACAATAATATTGGACACTTCCCAGACCCCTGCACGGCACATCTTTACGCTCCGTCCTGCAGTACATGGCATCATTTGCAGTCTAGATCATCATTACAAGATCTCTACTTTCCCAGGCGACGGATCTCTCCGCCGGGCTTCACAACCCAATGACCCGCAGCGTCCAGGAATGTGGTGACCCGAGGTGTACAGCGCCACTTCCGCTCAGTGCCAGTCAGCTAGTAAATGTGCTGAAAGCCGCGGCCTGCCAGGTTCCTGCTATAATGTACACAAGGCTCCGGCTTAGACAAACACAGCAAAAAAAGCCATAAGAATTGCAGGAATTCCAGCAGAGAGACACCCATTCATTTGGTGCAGCTGTGTCGGTGCTGCCAGACCCGGGCCCAGGGAGGCTGGTGCCACGCACTGAAGCCCTGATTGCTATTTGTTTTCAGTCTTGTGTTGCACTTGGCTCTCGCTTAGCAGAGCCCATTATTCCGCGAGAGAAAATTACTTTTATCTCATTGTGAGAGGCCTGATTGTTTCCTCCTCCTCACTGTACTATGTCAGAGCGTCCAAACAAATGTGTCTGCCGGCTCCGTGACCATTAATTCCAGCGCCACATCGCCGGCAGATATATGATACCGGGAGGGCAGTGGACCCTGTTATGTGACTGCATTTCCCTTTCCAAAAAAAAATCAAAGAAATCCCCCAAGTCCCGGAGTCGTTGTCTTCCGGCACATTGTGAAATGTTCCGCTTTTGTTTCTGGACGATATCTGCCGCTGACCGCCATATGGTGCCGGCACAAAGGTCAGGCTGATCCGAGTGATTTTTGGGTGGGAGGGTGAGATTTATATGACTTGGCTAGGCAGACTATAGCTTTGGCACCATGAAAGTGACCCAGATAGTGAATGTTGGGTCACCAACATCACATTGACGATATAGGGCACCATCCCTATGCATAACATGTCCATAATGGAGCACATTTACTTACCTGTCCTGTTGACGCCGCCGATCCAGAATGTCCGACAAGGATTCGGAGCTGCAGCGATTCACTAAGATCGTGCGCCCGATATCCTGCATGTGTCGCTTCCCTGCTCAGGTCCACCGGAGTTCTCCTTCTTCTTCCCGGTGCATGTAAGTGCTGATCTTGCGACACAATTTTGAAAGTTAAATTCCGCGGTTTATCCAAATCAGTCGGGTTGTCCTACCACACAACCCCGCCGATTTGTGTCACATGAAAGCCGGCGCAGATGCGCCACAATCCGATTGTGTGCGCCAAAAACCCAGTGCAATTCATGGCAATTTGGAAATATTTGGGAAACCCGACGGAAATGCATCCGACGGACCCTTTGGAAATGTGCCCCAATAACTAAAATCTGCAGATAATACACAGCCACTAGTAGTAATCTCAATCACTGTATCATACACAGGATGTTGGTTACACTATGGTTTGGCACCACGGATCAGCAGGGATGATGGTAGAATAGTCAAGTTCCGCATAGGGCAGAGGTCGTACTGCAATCCCGAAGGGTAAAAGATACTCCTCTTAACATCTTTGAGGGGTATTTTTACTCTATTACAAGCTGGAATGAACATGAAGAGACCTGACAAAGGGAGATGGGAGAAAATCGCTACGGAATATGATGGCGCTATAAAGCAAGAGAAACAATATAGCTGGCCTCCTCTAACAAGGGAGTTTATGTGATGTGGTATGACCATAGAGTAGAGCTAATCTACATTGTGTTAAATTAAAAAAAAAAAAAATAGAGCAGGGCAGGTTGCCTTGGACTATTGTGTTGCATCCTCCTCATCAGTGCAAGGCACTGTAGTTTTAGATGACATAGACACAACTCTTATGCAGATAGTCAGAGGTGGATGCAGAAAAAGCTCCAGGGAGTGCAAATGAGCATTCAAATTTGTCAACCAAATTGGAAACTTCTGCTTAGAGTTTCTTGCCCCTCATCAGCGCAGAACAGGGTAATATATGGTTGAATATGTTACCTTAGATAAAGCTCTTGTTGTGGAAAGTCGGCAGCATATGAAGACTTATTTAGGGAGAATGCCTCGTGGGAAAAATCGTGCATATAGGCTCCAATCAACCAAATATGGAAATGATCTGTTTCCATTTTCTGCTCTTCATCAGTACATAGCAGGTTGAATGAGTTACCTTGGATACATCTCTTGCTGTAGGGACACCACAGCATATGCTCCATGGGAAAATAGTGTAAAAATAGGCTGCAATCAACCGAAACTAAAAATGACCTGTTTCAAGTTTCTCGCCCCTCATCAGTACATAGTAGGGTAATATATCGTTGAATGTGTTGCCTTCGATACAACTATTGTTGTAGGGACACAACACTGTAAGGAGACTTATTTAAAGAGGATTCCCCATGGGAAAAATTGTATGCAAATAGGCTCCAATCAATCAAATAAGAAACTCATCTGTTTCACAGTTATTGCCCCTCATCAGTACAGAGCAGGGTAGTATATGGCTGGATGAGTTCCTTAGATCATGCTTTTCCCTTTACCATTAATTATTTTGTCATTGATTAACATTTTAACATTTTGTTCTGTTTCTAACATTTTTACAGTTATTAGAGCTGTTCTTTACCTTCCTGTTTTGTGTCTAACTTATATCATTTGTGTTGTTGACGCAGGCACAAGACCTGAACGTGATTGAGGAAGTGATCCGAATGATGCTGGAGATCATCAACTCCTGCCTGAGCAATTCTCTCCACCACAACCCCAACCTGGTGTACGCCTTGCTGTACAAGCGGGAGCTCTTCGAGCAGTTTCGGAGTCACCCATCCTTCCAGGATATTATGCAGAATATAGATATGGTAAGTGCAGTCATATGGCAGTGTTATTCCTGCCAACCTATCACCAGGGACCTCATTTTCACTGAAGACAGGTTTAAAAAGCCCATTACAGCTACATTGCAGATCTGCCTTTCTGCTTTCTCTAGGCATTTGCATTACAATATAATTGTGTGTTATAACTTACCTTGCACCCTGACAGGATCCTCTGTGTAGTCCCAGGGGTTGGGCTTTGGTTTGGATGCATCTCCAAAAACAACATGGGACTTGTCTGTGCTGCTCAGCTCTTAGCCCCCACCTTTGTGCTCCTGTACAGCTTCTCCCTCCTTCTCCTTCACAGAGCTCACAGCCTGGTGAGCTGACATCAGTGGGGGTGGGAGGAGCTGTACAGGAGCACAAAGGTGGGGGCTGAGAGCTGAGGAGTCTGCAGCGCAGACAAGTCACATGTTGTTTTTTGAAATGCATCCAAACCAAAGCTCAACCCCTGGGACTACACAGAGGATTCTGTCAGGGTGCAAGGTAAGTTATAACACACAATTATATTGTAATGCAAATGCTTAGAGAAAGCAGAAAGTCAGATGTGCAATGCAGCTGTAATGGGCTTTGCAACCTGTCTTTAGTGAAAATGGGGTCCCTGGTGACAGGTTCCCTTAAACTTTAATCATGCAGATAAACCAGAGAGCTACAAAATGACCTCCTTCCCCTTCTTCTGCTCTGTTGTTCCTGGTTTTCCTTCTATTATTCTACTCATGAAGCAGGCGGAGCTGGATGAGCATTTAAGGATAACCCCCTCACTCCATCATTATCTACTTTGCCATTAGGTAGCAATATTTGCATATAAATATCTATACACACCCGTAAGGCTGATCCTTGTGCCGTATATGAACCCATCTTGACAGCGGCGCCATAACCTCTGCCAGCAGCTGCCTGAACCCAGCGGCCCTTGCGTCAGAGGCGATGCCCAGACCACAGGCAGATGTTTCCTCCGCTCAGCCCTGGCTTCACTTGTCGTCGTTTTCTTGGAATTCGCCCTCCAAGCGAGTTGTCGATCTGTAGTATGAAAGCGATGAAACCACAAAGCAGGGGAACGTCTAATCTGGCGGCAAATTGGTAGTCACTAAAAATCTACCATATCGACAATAATTCATGAAAATTGTCTAAAAGAAAGTAATATAATATAACAATATGCTGGATCAAAACCAACCATCAAGTTCCTTGGTTTATCTTGGAGATTTTTTTTTGGGGGGGGGACGGAATAACAAAGATTATTTTTTTCGGACTATAGTACACACCTTACTATAATACATTACTATTATAATAATCAGGTGTTATATAATAATAATATAACGCCAGATTTAGTATACTTAACACCAGTTAAAACAACCATGTTGGCCATGCACTGCACACACAGCTCTGCTACATTCATTCACTCATACACAGCTATGCTATGTCTATACTCTCACACACAGCTCCGCTACATCCATTCAAATACACACAGCTCTGCTACGTTCATTCACTCATACACAGCTGTGCTATATCTATACACTCACACACAGCTCCGCTACATCCATTCACATACACACAGCTCTGCTATATTCATACACTCATACATAGCTATGCTATATCTATACACTCACACAGAGCTCCGCTACATCCATTCACATACACACAGCTCTGCTACGTTCATTCACTCATACGCAGCTATGCTATATCTGTACACTCACACACAGCTCCGCTACATCCATTCACATACACACAGCCCTGCTATATTCATACACTCATGCACCGCTCTGCTACATCCATGCACACAGCTCCGCTACATCCATACACGGCACTGATACATTTGTTCATGCACACACAGCACTGCTACATCCATACACAACTCTACTACACCAATTTATTCACACTCACTTATAAAATAGTCAGTAGTACATTTATCAAAATTTTAAAAAATCATATTTTTAAAATAATAAATGTAAATATTTGCATAGAATAATGAATGCAAAAGAAAAAATAAGAATAAATACAATGTAACCCGTCCTGATAGGTGCGAGCAGTGCGGAGTATAGGACAGACAGTCCTTACACATGGAGGTGGCGGCTGAGTGAAGCTTCTCTGGTTTTTGTGTTTACCATCAAGCCAAATGCGTCCAGCCGGCGGGTGAGGCCTCCTCTCCTGCGAGCCTCACGTCTCCTCTTTGTGTCTCCGTCCTTTGAACTGGATCCACTTGGGTCCGTCTCATCTGCACCAGTCCATATACTTTCTGCTATTATCGTTGTACCTTGTGTTCTGACTTCTCTGCCGTCCTCTCCTGCCCCTGTGTACAAAGGAAATGTATTCAGTGTTCTAGGTCTGATTATAAAGTGACACATTATATAATCCCTCATATAAACTGCTGTATAATAAAGCCATGAGTCCTCATGTATGTAGTGTAATGTATCATCCGAGTCATCTTCATGGCCTCCACCGCAAGCAACCGTGTAACTACTACATGCCATCCATTAACACTATAGGGATACAAAAGATACATCCTGTATTATACTCCAGAGCTGCACTCACTATTCTGCTATTGGTGCAGTCACTATGTACATACATGACATTACTTATCCTGTACTGATCCTGAGTTACATCCTGTATTATACCCCAGAGCTGCACTCACTATTCTGCTGCTGGTGCAGTCACTGTGTACATACATGACATTACTTATCCTGTACTGATCCTGAGTTACATCCTGTATTATACCCCAGAGCTGCACTCACTATTCTGCTGCTGGTGCAGTCACTGTGTACATATATGACATTACTTATCCTGTACTGATCCTGAGTTACATCCTGTATTATACCCCAGAGCTGCACTCACTATTCTGCTGCTGGTGCAGTCACTGTGTACATACATGACATTACTTATCCTGTACTGATCCTGAGTTACATCCTGTATTATACCCCAGAGCTGCACTCACTATTCTGCTGCTGGTGCAGTCACTGTGTACATACATGACATTACTTATCCTGTACTGATCCTGAGTTACATCCTGTATTATACCCCAGAGCTGCACTCACTATTCTGCTGCTGGTGCAGTCACTGTGTACATACATGACATTACTTATCCTGTACTGATCCTGAGTTACATCCTGTATTATACACCGGAGCTGCACTCACTATTCTGCTGCTGGTGCAGTCACTGTGTACATACATGACATTACTTATCCTGTACTGACCCTGAGTTACATCCTGTATTATACCCCAGAGCTGCACTCACTATTCTGCTGCTGGTGCAGGCACTGTGTGCATACATGACATTACTTATCCTGTACTGATCCTGAGTTACATCCTGTATTATACACCGGAGCTGCACTCACTATTCTGCTGCTGGTGCAGTCACTGTGTACATACATGACATTACTTATCCTGTACTGACCCTGAGTTACATCCTGTATTATACCCCAGAGCTGCACTCACTATTCTGCTGCTGGTGCAGGCACTGTGTGCATACATGACATTACTTATCCTGTACTGATCCTGAGTTACATCCTGTATTATACTCCAGAGCTGCACTCACTATTCTGCTGCTGGTGCAGTCACTGTGTCCATACATGACATTACTTATCCTGTACTGATCCCGAGTTACATCCTGTATTATACTCCAGAGCGGCACTCACTATTCTGCTGCTGGTGCAGTCACTGTGTACATACATGACATTACTTACCCTGTACTGATCCTGAGTTACATCCTGTATTATACTCCAGAGCTGCACTCACTATTCTGCTGCTGGTGCAGTCACTGTGCACATACATGACATTACTTATCCTGTACTGATCCTGAGTTACATCCTGTATTATACTCCAGAGCTGCACTCACTATTCTGCTGCTGGTGCAGTCACTGTGCACATACATGACATTACTTATCCTGTACTGATCCTGAGTTACATCCTGTATTATACTCCAGAGCTGCACTCACTATTCTGCTGCTGGTGCAGGCACTGTGTGCATACATGACATTACTTATCCTGTACTGATCCTGAGTTACATCCTGTATTATACTCCAGAGCTGCACTCACTATTCTGCTGCTGGTGCAGTCACTGTGTCCATACATGACATTACTTATCCTGTACTGATCCCGAGTTACATCCTGTATTATACTCCAGAGCGGCACTCACTATTCTGCTGCTGGTGCAGTCACTGTGTACATACATGACATTACTTACCCTGTACTGATCCTGAGTTACATCCTGTATTATACTCCAGAGCTGCACTCACTATTCTGCTGCTGGTGCAGTCACTGTGCACATACATGACATTACTTATCCTGTACTGATCCTGAGTTACATCCTGTATTATACTCCAGAGCTGCACTCACTATTCTGCTGCTGGTGCAGTCACTGTGTACATACATGCCATTACTTATCCTGTACTGATCCCGAGTTACATCCTGTATTATACTCCAGAGCTGCACTCACTACTCTGCTGCTGGTGCAGTCACTGTGTACATACATGACATTACTTATCCTGTACTGACCCTGAGTTACATCCTGTATTATACCCCAGAGCTGCACTCACTATTCTGCTGCTGGTGCAGTCACTGTGTACATACATGCCATTACTTATCCTGTACTGATCCCGAGTTACATCCTGTATTATACTGGGCTGTGGTGTAGCCATCTAGGCAGACCCAACATATGACCCAATCACAGTCTTTCCTTTGTAGTCGGCTCCCAGTGCAGTGAATAGGTATAGGTGAATTGGGTGTAGCTGCCCTATTGGTTATATTTTTGGACTCCTCTTATCCCTGACATAAAACAAGACAAGAATAAGTTTCAGGTTTTTACCATGTTATTTTTCCTTTTCTATACATTTGTTACACTTGTGTTGTGTAACCCTGGATACATGACACCCATCACTTTCATCCCCAGCAGAAAATCTGGTAATTCTTCCTTAATGCAGCTTAAAACCGCAGCAGACGCCTGGACCTGGGAAATGTTTGTCAGCTTTTCATGTAGAGGGGAGCGCGGATCCGTGTCATGGAGGAAGCCCGGCCCGTCTGGAGCTTAGATATGTGACACCGCAGGAGATCTGCTGACATTACCTTACTGTCCCATTTATGTGCAATGTCACAACCAGACCCTAAAATATACGGGGTGAGCAATCTCATCACTGGAAACCCTCAAATGAGATGCGCAGATCGTATTAATGGACTTCACCCAGAGGAATTACCATATTTTTCAGACTATAAGATGCACTTTGCCATAAGACGCACCCCAGAGATGGTCATCCAAAAATAGGAAAAATATATTGGACACCAATTAACAATTCCCTGTAACATGGCACAGCACACACACATTTACTACATCTATTCATTTACACACCGCTCTTCTACATCCATTCACAAACTACTCTGCTACATCCAATCACACACTGTTCTTCTACATCCATTCACACACAGCTCTGCTACATCCATTCACACACAGCTCTGCTACATCCATTCACACACAGCTCTGCTACATCCATTCACACACTGTTCTTCTACATCCATTCACTCACAACTGTGCTACATCCATTCATAAACTACTCTGCTACTTCCATTCACACACTGTTCTCTTACATCCATTCACACACAACTCTGCTTCATCCATTCACACACAGCTCTGCTACATCCATTCACACACAGCTCTGCCGCATCCATTCACACACAGCTCTTCCGCCTGCATTCACACACAACTCTGCCGCATCCATTCACACACAGCTCTGCCGCATCCATTCACACACAGCTCTGCCGCATCCATTCACACACAGCTCTGCTACATCCATTCACACACAGCTCTGCCGCATCCATTCACACACAGCTCTTCCGCCTGCATTCACACACAGCTCTTCCGCCTGCATTCACACACAACTCTGCCGCATCCATTCACACACAGCTCTGCCGCATCCATTCACACACAGCTCTGCTACATCCATTCACACACAGCTCTGCCGCATCCATTCACACACAGCTCTTCCGCCTGCATTCACACACAGCTCTTCCGCCTGCATTCACACACAACTCTGCCGCATCCATTCACACACAGCTCTGCCGCATCCATTCACACACAGCTCTGCTACATCCATTCACACACAGCTCTGCCGCATCCATTCACACACAGCTCTTCCGCCTGCATTCACACACAGCTCTTCCGCCTGCATTCACACACAACTCTGCCGCATCCATTCACACACAGCTCTGCCGCATCCATTCACACACAGCTCTGCCGCATCCATTCACACACAGCTCTGCTACATCCATTCACACACAGCTCTGCCGCATCCATTCACACACAGCTCTTCCGCCTGCATTCACACACAGCTCTTCCGCCTGCATTCACACACAGCTCTTCCGCCTGCATTCACACACAACTCTGCAGCATCCATTCACACACAGCTCTGCCGCATCCATTCACACACAGCTCTGCCGCATCCATTCACACACAGCTCTGCCGCATCCATTCACACACAGCTCTGCCGCATCCATTCACACACAGCTCCGCCGCATCCATTCACACACAGCTCCGCCGCATCCATTCACACACAGCTCCGCCGCATCCATTCACACACAGCTCCGCCGCATCCATTCACACACAGCTCCGCCGCATCCATTCACACACAGCTCCGCCGCATCCATTCACACACAGCTCCGCCGCATCCATTCACACACAGCTCCGCCGCATCCATTCACACACAGCTCCGCCACATCCATTCATTTACACACAGCTCCGCCGGATCCATCTTTTCGGTCACATACCTCTTGCTACATACACTCACTCACACGAACACGCAGTACTGCTACATCCATTCACAGCTCTTCTTCGTTCCCAGTCCGAGCTGCGACCTCTTCTCCTGCCCCATCCCCTGGCAGCATGAAATAGAAATAGGACCTTGCAGCGGTCCTCATGTTGGGACACCCGGGAGACCTTCACCAGATCTCTATTACAGCGGTCAGGAGGGTCTGGCAGTGCTGGATCCTTCTGACCTTCACACTATAAGGCGCAAGGTTTTTTCCTGTGAAAAGTCTGAATTTGTGAGTACTTTATTAACGTCAGTCTTGGGGCTTGTTCACATTGCCTTATGGATCGCTCAGTTTTGTTAGTGTTTCCAATGAGGAGCATGAACCCTCTGCTGTGCCGGGGGGGCTGGTGCTATAGCGTTCCTATAGCCGAGTCTACAATATGTTTTACCTACTTCTCATGTGCCTTACAGGTCATCGGCTTCTTCAGTTCTCGCCTGGAGCAGGCCGGATCCGACCTCTCGGTGGAACGAGTCCTGGAGGTCATCAAACAAGGCGCAGTGGCGCTGCCCAAAGACCGACTCCGGGTAAGCGACATGCACCGCCCATCATCAGGGGCTACAAAGTAACCAAATAGAACCTGTTCCGTAAACATCCCTGATTTAGGTTTCCGCACCAGAAAAAACAAATTTTTTTAGACTTGTGAACATTTCGTATTGTATTATTAGTACTTGGTGTTTTATATTAATCCGGGGATTGGATGTGCAGCCATAGATGTGTCTGGGGTTTGCTATTACACGGTGCGGGGCTCATGTAGTGATGCGTCCCAGGCCGGGGACAGCAACTGCAGATATTTCGGTCTCGCACCTACGTGCCGCAGCTTGTTTAATGGGGAGCGTTATTTGTGTAGCTATGCCTTTGTTGTTAATGGAGGCAGCACATAACTGGAGTTTTACTGCGGCCCGACAATGTAACAGCAAGAATAGATCCTTCTTCTACTGCTAATAAGTCACGCTTCTCCCCAATTACCAGCAATACCTACACCCACCCTGCTAGGAAGGTCATGTCATGTCCCAGAAACCACCCCCTCCATCCCGGAGAAATCTTACCATACATACATACAGGGCAAAAAATATTATACCCTGCAAAGGATGAGTGTTCCAGCATAATAACACCCCCACGGGCCCCATGCGTACAATCGTGTGCTCGCCAGGGCCGGAATCGCGTCATAGCACACGTTCAGGTGATGTAGGGAAGAGACAGGGGGACTCAGGGGGCCGCAATCGAGATATAGGACAGTGTGTGCTCAAAACACCATACACCACAATGGCGGCCGTGATCTGGTTCGGCCAGATCACACCCACCATTGCATGGGGCCTTAAAGGGAGACTCCCAGGTCCCAAATCTCCCCTAAAGTAAAAGCAGAATTGTATAGCTGCCTTCATAAGCTTTCCAGACTTATCTTCCCCGTTTCCCTGCAATCTGCCGTTGAAGGGAAAAAATATGTATAATCTTTATGCAAATTAGCTTCTTGGTGCACCAGGGGCGGGGCCTCTCCCGTTTTGGCCTTTTTCTACACCTTCTTTCTGTAATGGGCCAGTCATTGTGTTAAAGGGCAGTGCCTGAGAGAGCTAGGCAGTGGGGAAAGAAGAAAACGGATTACCCCATGAGCAGGGGTATTAATGCATTAAAGGACATCTACCACCAGAATGGAGGACTGTAAACCAAGTACATTTACACGACCCCTCTGGCAGGATCTGCTCTTCTTTTAGCTTCTTATGTCCGTGTTTTTAAAAATAAAAGGCTTTACAAATGATGCAAATGAGTCTTTTTTGTAAAAAAAAACAAGGCATAAGAAGCTAAAAGAAGGGCAGATCCTGCAAGAGGGGGTGCACACCAGTATGTCAGTGTGCTTGGTTTATAATAGTTCATCCTGGTGGTAGATTTTCTTTAATTATAAGAGGTGGGAGTCCTCCTTTGGCCGGGTTTCTTGCAGTTAGGCCTCATTCACACTGCCGCATGGGGGACGTATGTACGGCCGATATACTTCCCCCATTGACGGCAATGGGCACACGGCGCCCTACGGGAGTGGTACGGTGCCGCACGTGTCCTATTTTTTCACGGCATACGGCGCCATGCGCCATGTATCCCTATGGAAAGGGGGGGGTGAACAGCGCTCTCCTCCTCTCCCCGCACGCTGCTGTGTGCCCACCGTGCATAGAGGGTCTCCTGGTCTGGAGGACCTGTCCTGCATTTCACAGACTATACATTGGTATGAACAGACAATGTGTAATGCCTTATGTGTCCTGCAGTGGCGCTGCTGGGAAATTGATCACTTGCCGCCAGGTTTCCTCACTGATTATAACTGATCACTGCTTACCTATCAAGGGGCTACTTACAATTCGACCATCCCTTGAAGGGTGGGGGATTTTGGGGGTAGGTGCTCCTGTCATCCGGTTGGTAAATTCTACACTAATTCTCCATACGCTGCTGACTTTCACCTGAACTTGTTTTTCACCTTCTATTTCTGGATTTGTAAAGGATTGAAAGGAGCCGCCTGGTTATTGGCCTCCATTGTGCCGGCACCTACCATGGTGCACACAAACCTCTCCATATTACATCTAATGGGAAACCTTCCTGTGTCACACATGACGGTTCTTGTTTATGATCATGTTATTGTTTTTTATACTTTTTTTTTTTATGTCCTAAATGTGAAACCTTCCCATCATGCCTTAGAGTGACGTATGAATTTGCTATCCTCTATGCTGTGGGAGGAGCTTGTTATTTGAGCACTTTGTCATGTCGGACCCTATATGACCAGTACGGGCTCCTATGTACCCAGTCTAGTCCATGTACTATAAGTAAATCAGAATTCACGTTGCCCGTGAATGTGACTGAGCTGCAGTACCACACTCAGCCACATGGCGCAGTGTGACGGGAGCTTGTTGCTCCAACCCCTCAATCCTGCTGATCGATAAGAGCGCCACGAATCAGACCCCACCTTCTCAGAACGCTCTAAAGTGACCCCTATAATGGGTTAGTCTATACTCCCGGCCCCTGCGTGCTCCTCCAGGCTTTGCTATCTGCTTTGTAGAGGAAGAGCGGCTCTGTCTCGCTCTTATCACAGGGTTTCATGGAGCGGTTAGCCCGGAGATAGCCGCCGCCGCCTCTGCGAGAGCCGGGAATGTTATCCTGGACGCCGCTTATCAGCTGGGAGCCGAGGGTTTTGGTTTCACTCCATAAACCTCCCTTGATGTGGACATGTACATATTAATGTTATTTATTTAGGGAGCCTTCAGCTCGGGTCTCACGGACGTTTGGGCTTCTTTATTTATTTCTTGTTTTTCTGATGAATACTGAAAGCGTCTTCTCCGTCCTCTTCCATATGCATTAAGGCTGGAGGAGAGGTCGTGGTTTATGGATGAGGAGGCTCGGAGGTCACAGGGGAGGAATCGGGATGTTTTTTCCGTGTATCGACCTCTTGTAAACATTGACATTTTTCTGATAAGATTTTGTCTTATCCTTTAAAGGGAAAGCTGCAGAGAGTGTTAAGTATTGTCCCTGGAGAACTGTGTAATCACTCCTTTGTGTAGGCTAGGACAGGACTGAGAAAAGGCAAGTTATAATGCAGCTCTGCAAGGGCTCTGGGCGGGACTATCAGCCTGAAGAGCTTTCTGCTCTCTGCACCGAGCTGCTCCACAACCCCTCCCCTCCACTACAAGTCAGGATTTTGGTGGGATACCCCCCCCCCCCTTCCATAGGTCATGAGGTCCAAAGAATGGATCGGAAAGTAGGACTTGCACGCTGCTGCTCTATTCACTGTCTGTGGTCCTGACGGAGGTAGCTGAGCATGGCGCTCAGCACTCTCCTCCAGTGCCATAGAGACACCACGCCATTCTGTTAATTCAGGGCACACAACCTACCCCCTTCCTCATGATTGGGGACCCCCACTGATCAGAAAGTTATTGACTGACTGTGCATAATTGAGGACAAGGAATAAGATAGTCCTTTATTAATCCCACAGTGGGGAAATTCCCAACCAGCTGATTGGTGGGCTGTCATCACCTGGTCCAGGCACCCCCTTTAAGGGTACAATAAGTGTAGAGGATAATACAAGGGAACAGAAATTTCTGATGATTTGGGGGGTTTATCTGCTAGTTTTGGAAGTTGGGTTTCAGCATCTCTTTGTCTTACTGCAGACAAGTCGGAAGGAGAGAGGCTCCTGCTGCAGCCAGTTGTTCTACAACCCGATTGCCGAAAGTCCTTTATGTATATTCACCTCCAAAGCCAAATTCTGCATTGTAAACTAGAAGCCAAAGTATTAAAATGTCACTCGCGCTCCCACAATGCACTGCTGTCTGATGGTAAAAAAGGCGGCAGAATTCTGTGCAGCTTTGGATGTGAACAGAGAAGAAACATCAACATAATAAAAGCAGGAATTTTCCGCCTCCCCCCGGTGGTGTGTGCATGTCTCCATCTAATCTCCTGTCCCTGGATGTACACATGTCCCTGTATTTATAGATTTACTAGATGCAGGCGGTGACCCGGGGCAGGAGAAGATGGAAGCCTCAGCCGCTCTCTCTTTAATGTTTGAGACGCGGAGCTGTAAATCGCTGCCCTCTCTCTCTCTTTATCGCCGCGGGATGCGTAAGTCGTGTGCGACGCGTCTCCAGGCACGCCATTATAAATAACAACATATTGCTTCTTCGTTATTCAGCGCTACATAGTAGGCGGCTCCTGACGTGAGGGGCTTCTTGTTTGTGACAGATATTTACGGTAAGCGCATCCAGTTTATAGGTCGCTTTCATCTTCCCCAGGCCTGGAAATTATTACCAAATGTGACCCGAAATATATAGAACAAGACACGCCATTCATGGAGGGGGGAGACATTGTAACCACAACCACAACGGAGTCTGCCTGATACACTGTAACAAACTATCAGGAATTAGATTTGGGTGCTGGGTTTTGTTTTATATTCTGTTTTTTGTGAAAATTTAAAGAAAAACATCTGGTGAAAAAGTAAAGGAACCTGACCAGGTTTTACCCCAATAAACTACTAGTTTGGGTGTGAAATGTCCTTTCTAGAATGCCCTCTTTTATGTGAAATCTCACCCGTTTAACTATTAGAATTCTCCCCCAAAGTCAGGAAAATATGACTCTTCTCACCTCATTTTCACATGAGACGAGTCAAGTTGTTGTCGTTTCAGAAGCCAGTAACTTCTGTTCTATAGCACCTAGAAACATAATGCTGGTGTCATGCTAAAGATAAGAATCTCATCTTGCAGTTCTGTGAGATACAGAACCAGAGCTACAGGCAGCTAAATAAAATAGGTGGCAAATGGAACTTTATCTACAGTCGACATTTCCATCTATGTTTTTAGCTTTCTGTATCTCCGGTTCTGTAGCGCACAAAGCCATAATCCTGAAGTGGTCTGAAAGATGAGATCTTTATCTTTAATATGAAACATGCAAAATGTTTCTAGATGCTATGGAACAGAAGATAGGGGCTTGTGAAGTGACACTACCTCTGCACCCAATAAACTTGACTCGTCTCATGTGAAAATTAGGGGAAGATTTTTCATGGGTAAATGGGTGATATTTAACATAAGAGGGAATTCTAGAATAGACATTTCAACCCCTACGTTAGGGGTGAGAGGTTCCCTTTAAGGGGGTATTTGTGGACTTATTGATCACATATCTTCAGATTATGAGGTTGTCGAGGGTTGGATTCCTGACACCCTCACAATCAGAGATGTGGCACTATACGTAAGACTTTTGTACCCCCTCCAATCGCCTATCCTTAAAAATACATATTTGAGCTGTATTGTACTAATTACAGTGCAGCGAACCCTCAGCTGTGAGAAGTCTTAGTCGCTTATTCTGTTTCTGGCGGCTAATAAGAATTTTTCCCAGCTAGCAGAGATCTGGGAGACCATTGAAACACAAGGTCCCGGAAAATTGTAGAACTTATGAAACGTTTAAGCTTAATTTACATAAAACAAAAAAGAAAAGCCCTTTAATTCTATTTTGTAATGTTATTATGTGGCGTCTGTGAACCGAGGAACTTATCAGGGAACAAGGCGCCAAAGATGCAGGGAATTCATCATAAGAAAGAGCTGATCCCGCTCAGCGCCTCGGCCTGCCAGCTCCGCGCAAACTGGGACACTGGAAAATTTCTGCTTGGCTCAGATAATGTGTGTTGTAGGATTGGAGATTTTCGACAGATCCCAGAGTAAAGCCCTATGTACTCAGGAACGGGTTTAAAGGAGAACATTTCGCCCCGGCCACCCAGGGGTCCAATAACTTTTTATATTATGGACCACCCTAAAATGCAGTATAGCTTATTTAAAAGGAACTGTATGTGTATACACTGTATATACTTACATATACATCTATACGCAGGAAAACAAACATGACCACACATATACTGGACCTTCACTCATGGGACCACGGTTACTATAGAAAGGTAGAAGGTTGTCTCCAGTAGTCTGACTATTGAAGTCTAGACAACATGGGCTTCTATGACATCCATGCTTTAATCTGCTTTCATTCCTTCTTAGCCCCCTGGTATACATGTTACAGCCCCCTACATCCTGGATGTGAGGTCTGTGTGCCCCCTAGCATGCTGTATATATAGGCACAGCTTCATTGCTGGACTAATTTCATCTCCTACAGTCATAGATATGAGATCTGCACTCCCTTGTGCATGTAAGTAGGCAATTCCCCCTCCCTTGCAGAATCTGTTGTGCTCTTTTCCCTCTCTACACTCATATATAGCGTGATCTCCTCATCCCTCTATACCTATACACAGTGTTCTCCTCCCTCTCTACACCGATACACAGTCTGTGTGATCTCCTCCCTCTCTATACCTATACACAGGCCGTGTGATCTCCTCCTCCCTCTCTATACCTATACACAGCCTGTGGGATCTCCTCCTCCCCCTCTATACCTATACACAGCCCGTGTCATCTCCTCCTCCCTCTCTAGACTTATACACAGCCCGTGTGATCTCCTCCTCCCTCTCTATACCTATACACAGCCCGTGTCATCTCCTCCCTCTCTATACCTATACACAGCCCGTGTCATCTCCTCCCTCTCTATACCTATACACAGCCTGTGGGATCTCCTCCTCCCTCTCTATACCTATACACAGTCCGTGTGATCTCCTCCTCCCTCTCTAGACTTATACACAGCCCGTGTGATCTCCTCCTCCCTCTCTATACCTATACACAGCCCGTGTCATCTCCTCCCTCTCTATACCTATACACAGCCCGTGTCATCTCCTCCCTCTCTATACCTATACACAGCCCGTGTGATCTCCTCCTCCCTCTCTATACCTATACACAGCCTGTGGGATCTCCTCCTCCCCCTCTATACCTATACACAGCCCGTGTGATCTCCTCCCTCTCTATGCCTATACACATCCTGTGTGATCTCCTCCTCCCCCTCTATACCTATACACAGCCCGTGTCATCTACTCCTCCCCCTCTATACCTATACACGGCCCGTGTGATCTCCTCCTCCCTCTCTAGACTTATACACAGCCCGTGTCATCTCCTCCCTCTCTATACCTATACACAGCCCGTGTCATCTCCTCCCTCTCTATACCTATACACAGCCTGTGTGATCTCCTCCTCCCTCTCTATACCTATACACAGTCCGTGTGATCTCCTCCTCCCTCTCTAGACTTATACACAGCCCGTGTGATCTCCTCCTCCCTCTCTATACCTATACACAGTCCGTGTGATCTCCTCCTCCCTCTCTATACCTATACACAGCCCGTGTGATCTCTTCCTCCCTCTCTATACCTATACACAGCTTGTGTGATCTCCTCCTCCCTCTCTATACCTATACACAGCCCGTGTGATCTCCTCCTCCCTCTCTATACCTATACACAGGCCGTGTGATCTCCTCCTCCCTCTCTATACCTATACACAGCCCGTGTGATCTCCTCCTCCCCCTCTATACCTATACACAGGCCGTGTGATCTCCTCCTCCCTCTCTATACCTATACACAGCCCGTGTGATCTCCTCCTCCCTCTCTATACCTATACACAGCCCGTGTGATCTCCTCCTCCCTTTCTATACCTATACACAGCCCGTGTGATCTCCTCCTCCCCCTCTATACCTATACACAGGCCGTGTGATCTCCTCCTCCCTCTCTATACCTATACACAGGCTGTGTGATCTTCTCCTCCCTCTCTAGACTTATACACAGGCCGTGTGATCTCCTCCTCCCTCTCTATACCTATACACAGCCCGTGTGATCTCCTCCTCCCTTTCTATACCTATACACAGCCAGTGTGATCTCCTCCTCCCTCTCTATACCTATACACAGCCCGTGTGATCTCTTCCTCCCTCTCTATACCTATACACAGCCCGTGTGATCTCCTCCTCCCTTTCTATACCTATACACAGCCCGTGTGATCTCCTCCTCCCCCTCTATACCTATACACAGGCCGTGTGATCTCCTCCTCCCTCTCTATACCTATACACAGCCCGTGTGATCTCCTCCTCCCTCTCTTGACTTATACACAGGCCGTGTGATCTCCTCCTCCCTCTCTATACCTATACACAGCCCGTGTGATCTCCTCCTCCCTCTCTATACCTATACACAGCCCGTGTGATCTCCTCCTCCCCCTCTATACCTATACACAGCTTGTGTGATCTCCGTCTCCCTCTCTATACCTATACACAGGCCGTGTGATCTCCTCCTCCCTTTCTATACCTATACACAGCCCGTGTGATCTCCTCCTCCCTCTCTATACCTATACACAGCCCGTGTGATCTCCTCCTCCCCCTCTATACCTATACACAGGCCGTGTGATCTCCTCCTCCCTCTCTATACCTATACACAGCCCGTGTGATCTCCTCCTCCCCCTCTATACCTATACACAGGCCGTGTGATCTCCTCCTCCCTCTCTATACCTATACACAGCCTGTGGGATCTCCTCCTCCCTCTCTATACCTATACACAGCCTGTGGGATCTCCTCCTCCCTCTCTATACCTATACACAGACCGTGTGATCTCCTCCTTCCTCTCTATACCTATACACAGCCCGTGTGATCTCCTCCTCCCTCTCTTCAGCTATACACAGCCCGTGTGATCTCCTCCTCCCTCTCTTCAGCTATACACAGCCCGTGTGATCTCCTCCTTGCTCTCTTTACCTATACACAGCCCTTGTGATCTCCTCCTCCCTCTCTATAACTATACACAGACCGTGTGATCTCCTCCTCCCTCTCTATACCTATACACAGCCCGTGTGATCTCCTCCTCCCTCTCTATACCTATACACAGCCCGTGTGATCCCCTGCTCCCTCTCTATACCTATACACAGCCTGTGTGATCTCCTCCTCCCTCTCTATACCTATACACAGCCCATGTGATCTCCTCCTCCCTCTCTATACCTATACACAGCCCGTGTGATCTCCTCCTCCCTCTCTATACCTATACACAGCCCGTGTGATCTCCTCCTCCCCCTCTATACCTATACACAGCCCGTGTCATCTCCTCCTCCCCCTCTATACCTATACACAGCCCGTGTCATCTCCTCCTCCCTCTCTTCAGCTATACACAGCCCGTGTGATCTCCTCCTCCCTCTCTTCAGCTATACACAGCCCTTGTGATCTCCTCCTCCCTCTCTATACCTACACACAGCCCGTGTGATCTCCTGCTCCCTCTCTATACCTATACACAGCCTGTGTGATCTCCTCCTCCCTCTCTATACCTATACACAGCCCATGTGATCTCCTCCTCCCTCTCTATACCTATACACAGCCCATGTGATCTCCTCCTCCCTCTCTATACCTATACACAGCCCGTGTGATCTCCTCCTCCCTCTCTATACCTATACACAGCCCGTGTGATCTCCTCCTCCCCCTCTATACCTATACACAGCCCGTGTCATCTCCTCCTCCCCCTCTATACCTATACACAGCCCGTGTCATCTCCTCCTCCCTCTCTTCAGCTATACACAGCCCGTGTGATCTCCTCCTCCCTCTCTTCAGCTATACACAGCCCTTGTGATCTCCTCCTCCCTCTCTATACCTACACACAGCCCGTGTGATCTCCTCCCCCCTCTCTATACCTATACACAGTCCGTGTGATCTCCTCCCTATCTATACCTATACACAGCCCGTGTGATCTCCTCCTCCCTCTCTTCAGCTATACACAGCCCTTGTGATCTCCTCCTCCCTCTCTATACCTACACACAGCCCGTGTGATCTCCTCCTCCCTATCTATACCTATACACAGCCCGTGTGATCTCCTCCTCCCTCTCTATACCTATACACAGCCCGTGTGATCTCCTCCTCCCTCTCTATACCTATACACAGCCCGTGTGATCTCCTCCTCCCTATCTATACCTATACACAGCCCGTGTGATCTCCTCCCCCCTCTCTATACCTATACACTGTCCGTGTGATCTCCTTCTCCCTCTCTATACCTATACACAGCCCGTGTAATCTCCTCCTCCCTCTCTATACCTATACACAGCCCGTGTGACCACCTCCTCCCTCTCTATACCTATACACAGCCCGTGTAATCTCCTCCTCCCTCTCTATACCTATACACAGTCCGTGTGATCTCCTTCTCCCTCTCTATACCTATACACAGCCCGTGTGATCTCCTCCTCCCTCTCTATACCTATACACAGCCCGTGTAATCTCCTCCTCCCTCTCTATACCTATACACAGTCCGTGTGATCTCCTTCTCCCTCTCTATACCTATACACAGCCCGTGTAATCTCCTCCTCCCTCTCTATACCTATACACAGTCCGTGTGATCTCCTCCTCCCTCTCTAGACTTATACACGGCCTTACACCATTGTGCATCCTGGTGCCCTTCTTTAGGGGTTCCCTTACTTAGGGACACCCGACTTACAAACGACCCATAGTTAAAGCTGGACCCCTCTGCCCACTGTGACCTCTGGTGACCTCTCTGGATGTTACTATAGTCCCAGACTGTAATGATCAGCTGTAAGGTGTCTGTAATGAAGCTTTATTGATAATCCTTGGTCCCATTACAGCAAAAAATTTGGAAACTCCAATTGTCACTGGCGCAAAAAAAGCTAATTTGTCTAGTACATACAATTATAAAATATACAGTTCCGACTTACATACAAATTCAACTTAAGAACAAACCTATGGAACCTATCTTGTACGTAACCCGGGGACTGCCTGTATTGCAAAGCTTCATAATGCTTCAACAATTTATGCAAATTCACGAATCCTGGAAGTCCCTCAGTGTGGGAAAGCACCTGCACAGCGGTCAACAAAACTGCATTGACATCAAAATCAATAGATTAGTCAATGTATTGATCCATTCGGTAGCGAAAGGGAAATCAGTAGGAAACTACTGCTACAGATGGAGTCCACTCCAGCACAGAGACCCCTCAAATTGTGCACTTCTGAGGCCGCGCACATTTAGGATTTTTTGATGGCTACTTGGGTGATGTCACCATTGCGAGGCGGCTCCCGGCGGAGCGCTGGGTTCATTTCTTACGTGTTTTCTTGGCACAAGCTTAAAGAAGATTTCAATGTCTTTCTGACACCTCGGATAAAAATCCGGAATCCGTGGATAAACACCGCAGCGTCAGCACTGTAAGGTGCGCGGCAGCAGAGGCGATGTCCTGGGTTCCTGCTCTTCCATCCCCTTTCCCATGTAATATCTGGTTGTGCGGAGAAGCCGCCAGCTCGCAGTAATAAGGCCTTCAGATGGAAACGGCACATCGTTAAAAAAAAAATAATAAAATCTGCATTCCAGATTTTAGGGAAAATTGTGTGTCAGCAGCATTTCTCTGGAAATCATTTCCGCTTTTGGGACACGGTCTTTGCTTTCACTACGGTTGTGACTTTGTGTGTACATGGAGACGAGCAGCGCCAAGATATGATGATGTGCTGCAGGCATTTCCCTGGTGCTGCTTGTGCCGGGTCTCTGTATAATGGGAGGAGGTGGGGGGGTTCTGCTGCCATAGCCAGCGCCCATATTCTGCCAACTGTGATTAGAAAGGTTACTTGTGCCATGTACTTTGCCAAAAATCCAGGTAAGGATCTACTTGAAGATTGTTCCTGCTCCATCTGGGCCAAATGGCTCATTTAGCATTGCAAATATCCAGATCCTGCCTAAAATACTACTGAAATACACATACTACTTGTATGCTTCCCGTAGGGGTAGTTTTACACAGGGTTGTGGCCTAAGTTGCAGAAGAAACGGGCATAAACCTAGCCATGTAGAAGGAGGCATAACGTTAGACTTGGACGTTCTTGACGTCAACAGCTGAACAGAAGATGAAGGAATGGGAACCAATACCGAAATATAAGGAGAGGCCCCACCCAAAGGAAAGCACCAAAGGAACTTTCGGTGGCCAATCCAGGGATGTGGAGTCGGATTTGTGATTAAATGAACCAACTGGGACTCCACAGATTTAGAATTATTTGGTTCAGTTTGGTCAATGCAGTATGGGCCGAATTTTTTTTTATTCTGAAATTTCCCTTAAAGGGAACCTGCCATCAGCAGAGTAGCACTTCTGCCTTGCAGCGCTGGGGTCCTGGGTTCGAATCCCACCCAGGTCAACATCTGCAAAGAGTTTGTATGTTCTCTCTGTGTTTGCATGGGTTTCCTCCGGGTCCTCCGGTTTCCTCCCACACTCCAAAGCATACTGGTAGGTTGATTAGATTGTGAGCCCCATGGGGACAGGGACCGATTTGACGAGCTCTGTGCAGCGCTGCGTAATCTGTGTGCGCTAAATAATTTAAAAAATTATTATTATTATAACTAGCCTAATAAACTGCTACCAGTATGTTGTGTAGCAGCTTTACACCTTACAGACCAGGTTTCTTTCATGACCCAGCTTGGTTCCACCACCCAGAAAATCAACTTTGAAGTGAAATGTAAATTGGTTGTATAAAGTCAAGAAGGCGGAGAGTTTAACAGTGAAGTCAAGCTCTCCCCACCTCTGAACCTCCCTCCTCCCTTGACTTACATTATGCGCTGGACTTTAGGAGATCTGGTTAGCGATGTCTCTGGGTGCAGGACCATCTATTACAGTGAAAGCTTGAATTCAGTGTTAAACTCTCCACCTCCTTGACTTTATACAACAAATTTACACTCAATTCAAAGTTGATTTTCTGGAGTAAGCCACCACCATGGGTCAACATACTGGTAGTGGTTTATTAGGTTTATTTCTGCTGACAGGTTCCCTTCAAATGTCTGTCCGGTTTTTTATATAAGGATTTAGGCCAAGGATGTGGTATGTGGGCTGTACGTCTCAACTTAAGGGGCCACACCAGCAACTAACACTCAACAGTACAGCACAAAATGCCCCCCTGGAGAGCTATGCTGGGAGCAGTACAGTACTGCTGACTAGTACTTACCCCTCCTGGGTTCTCTCCTGCTTCTAGGACCGCTCTGCTCTGGGTCTCCTTACAGTGGCACATACAACCAGATTTCTCAGCTGCACTCACCGCTACTCGACTTTGGAGTTTGAGTCGGAAGGTTGACTCACCAATTCCTCATCCCCGGGCCTATCCTCAGGATCTGGCCCCCCACCAATTGGAACACAGCACAGAAGCAGATTGCACACTATCTGCAGGTACGGGGGTGGTGCAACCAGTTGATCATATGGTGGGTTGTTTCTTCTATAAGGAACACGTCCGCTTGACAGATGTGCTACAACGTGGTCCAATTTGTCAGTTTCACCTGACTTTTCTCTGACCACATAGTGACCAGAAGCCTCTAGATGATAACAGCAGGGGGCCAGCACCCACCATTGAATGACTTCTCAGTTTCCCTCCCCTCTTAAAGCTACTTGGCATTCAAGGAGCAGGATGGGTTGTATAGGAAATTGCGGAGTTGAGCATAGTCACGGGACTTGAGTGGGATATTACGGAGTGAGACATGTGAATGGGTAAGGTCCATTCTCTTCTTCAATTGCAAAGACACAGTGGTAATGAAAGGGCTCCGGCTGATTGTGCACTTCCTGTAATATGGTATAATAAGTAGACGAGACTTTATAACAATGCTCTCACAAACTTTCAAAGCCTCCGGCGCCCACACATACTATTTCATGTGCTGGGTGGAGATGCCGCCTTTGTTTCAGTCTAGTGTCTTTTTACAAGGTAAAGCAGAGTTCACATTCCTGGATGTAGCCAGTAATGGCGTCGGATGGGAGCGGATGTCCCTGGGATGAGGTCGACATAGAATATGATTAGATTGTAAGCTCATGTGTGAAGGACTCCTATACAGTAACATCGTACAGAGGTTTCTTCCTTGGAAAATCTTTCCATCATTCCAAAATTTCATTGGAAAAACCTTGAGCAGAGTTGCTGGCGGCACGGTGGCTCCGTCTTTGGCTTTGTTGCCCAACATGAACTGGGGACCTCGAGTAACAAAGTCAAATTCTGGGAGGATTTTCTACGTTGGGTTCCCTTCTACAATCCTAAGAAGTTCTGATGTGACATGTGACCACTGCAGATCAATCCCCAATGCAGAGGTCACCTGTTTGGTCTACACATGATCGCTGGTGCCCGATGCATAGAGACGGACGGCATTGGTAGCTATTGGAAACAGATGTGCCTATACAGTGGCATCCTATATGATATCCTCCTAGAGATCCTCCTACCATCAATAGAGATATTGTATTTTGATAATTCTCCATTCCCTTCCCCTCCAGCATGTGTTCTATACACGATATACATGGATAATATTGCTGACCTTTGCACTTATAACCTCCCCGTTACGTCATAGATACAGAGGAAACTTGCATTAGCCCCATCAGTCTCTGGACACAGTAATCTTCTGTTAATCCAGAAGTGTCAATCTCCTGGTTTATAGTTGACTTTTCAGGTAAACCTGCTCATCCTGAGCACATCGGGACAGGTTTGATGGATGAACAATGTAGACATTGTGTTACAGAGAAACGTAAGCACTAGGCCGCACCACCATCACTGACTGACGACCTGCTATGGGTCCCTACGTATATATATCCTGGTGGTGGATGGGACTTCTTCAGATGTCCATAGATGAGGCAGCAAGCAGGTTAGTCCAGTCCTCACTGCTTATGACGAGGATGGTATTGTCCACTGAAGTATCTGATGTGACCTCCTAGAGGCCAGAAGATGTGGCCCATTGTTCCTCCACTAGACTCTGTAGCTCTTGTTCCTTATTCTTTGTCTTTTTAATATTACTTAAGCCACAGAGGAGGAAAGTCAAACAAACCCACGGACAACCTAAGGACAACTTATGGTTGGAGGGAAGCCTCCCAAGTCTTTCCAGACACATGGGGGGTCATTTACTAAGGGCCCGAATCGCTATTTTTCGTTGGGTTTTTCCGAATATTACTGATTTGCGCCGTATTTCCGTGAATTGCCCTGGGGTTTTGGTGCACGCGATCTGTTTGTGGTGCGACAGAAATCGGGAGCGTGGCCGTCGTAAAACTTAACGGATTCGGAAAAAACGCGGAATTTAAAAAAAAAAAAAAAGTGTCGCTTGACACACACTTACATGCACCAAGAAATAGAAGATGAAGTCCAGCGGACCTCGGCGCAGCAGCGACACCTAGTGGATATCGGCGCACAGACCTTAGTGATGATAGATGATAGAAATTGGACACGTTGAATATACCTTTGTTCCAGGAGTGTTTGAGAGGCATCCGGTTGTGACATTAGATGCCCATATACATAAGAGGATTGATACATATTTCAGTATTTTAAAGTCTACCTACATGCGCGTCCAGTTGTGAAGGACTATTACCGGGTGTAGTGAGGTCAGACTTGCATGGTGTCCACAGCTTCACATTCCAACAGCTTAGAGCCATGTTTTTCTGGATAAGATCTCACTCGGCAATCAGTCACCCAACGTACTTTCGGTAACTTGGCCAATGATTCCACCACCCAGTGATCAGCCCAGTCCTGAGAGGACATGCAATACTTTGGGCTACACACTGTAGTTTTAGGTATAATGTATGGTGGATCCATCCATTACCTTCATGAAGCCAGTCTGAAGTGCAGGAGGTATCAGACTGGGGGATCTATCACTCATCGGATGTTCAGTTTTATAATCCGGCTATTTATAGCACCTTTGTGGTCTCTTCGTTGTCAGTGGGTGTGTGGTTACCCAGGTGCGGCCGGCGGGGGCCCATCACACACGGCAAATACTCCGGCTGTTTGCTCCACGTCGAGCTCGTGTCACCTGGAGCTTATGGGGTCGGACATCACAACAGAATTCCCCAGGTGCCGGGTCTATAGCAAAGGAAACAAAAACCTGTGATTGACGGACCACCGGGGTTTCATGAAATTCACCCCCAGCTATCATGTATGTAGACTTATAGCAGATAAAGCTCAGTGTATTACATTCTCTGCGATATCCTAGGATCCTAGTGATTGGATACATTACTCAACTGAATACTCAAGAGAATCACAGGGTGCAGGGTCAGTGATGTCATTGACCTCTATTAGGCTACATCGGCAGCGCTGTATGATGTCACTGGCGTCTGTATGGATAGACTGCAATGTCTGGAAGCTCATTGGCTGCATTGTCTGTGAGGTTATTTACTCCCCTCTGTTAATTGGCTGCAATATCTGTGATGTCATTAGCTTCCCTCTGTTGATTGGCTGCATTGTCTGCGCGGTCATTGGCTCCCCTCTGTTGATTGGCTGCATTGTCTGTAATGTCATTAGCTCCCCTCTGTTGATTGGCTGCATTGTCTGCGTGGTCATTGGCTGCCCTATGTTGATTGGCTGCATTGTCTAGGCGGTCATTGGCTCCCCCATGTTGATTGGCTGCATTGTCTGTGATGTCATTGGCTCCCCTATGTTGATTGGCTGCATTGTCTGTGATGTCATTGGCTCTCCCCCCTGTTGATTGGCTGCGTTGTCTGTAATGTCATTGGCTCCCCTATGTTGATTGGCTGCATTGTCTGTGATGTCATTGGCTCCCCCCTGTTGATTGGCTGCATTGTCTGTGATGTCATTGGCTTTCCCCCCCTGTTGATTGGCTGCATTGTCTGTGATGTCATTGGCTCCCCTATGTTGATTGGCTGCATTGTCTGTGATGTCATTGGCTCCCCCCTGTTGATTGGCTGCGTTGTCTGTAATGTCATTGGCTCTCCCCCCTGTTGATTGGTTGCATTGTCTGTGATGTCATTGACTCTCCCTCCTGTTAATTGGCTGCGTTGTCTGTAATGTCATTGGCTCCCCTATGTTGATTGGCTGCATTGTCTGTGATGTCATTGGCTCCCCCCCCTGTTGATTGGCTGCATTGTCTGTGATGTCATTGGCTCTCCCCCCTGTTGATTGGCTGCATTGTCTGTGATGTCATTGGCTCTCCCCCCTGTTGATTGGCTGCATTGTCTGTGATGTCATTGGCTCTCCCCCCCTGTTGATTGGCTGCATTGTCTGTGATGTCATTGGCTCTCCCCCCCTGTTGATTGGCTGCGTTGTCTGTAATGTCATTGGCTCCCCTCTGTTGATTGGCTGCGTTGTCTGTAATGTCATGGGCTCTCCCCCCTGTTGATTTGGCTGCATTGCCTGTGATTCCATAGGCTTCTCTGTAGTATGTCATAGACCCCAGGTGCATTAACAGGCCTTATTGTAAGGATTGTCATTGTCTTCCAATGTACAAATACTCCATAGTCCTGATAGTTGGGGCTTCCGTATATTTCAGTAGAATTTTCTCCTTGATGTC
Source organism: Engystomops pustulosus (assembly GCF_040894005.1). Lineage (NCBI taxonomy): Eukaryota > Metazoa > Chordata > Amphibia > Anura > Leptodactylidae > Engystomops > Engystomops pustulosus. The sequence continues at coordinate 11,533,094 of NC_092411.1, read as the reverse complement.
TCTGGTACCATCTACGAATCAGCCGACACTTCTAACATATAAAACCTCAAGTTGCGGCCATAGTCTCCTACCCTGCATGTGATCTTATCACCGTTTTCTCCATTTCCCATCACTCCATACACACATTTTTCGGATCCATACTTGGACGACCCTTTAAATCAAATTTCCCATTCCAGAATTGTGCACAGTTGTTTGATGTTTGCAACTTTTACTCCCGTTTTACGTTTTCGTACTTGACGTAACGCTCCTTCCCCACAATATTGGTTGCGTTTCTTTGTGTGTTCCGGTAAAGCTCAGGCGTGGGGGGGGGGGATGTCACATGTTTGGGCTATCACGCCGCGCCTCCGTGCGCTGCAGAGTGGACCTGGCAGTCCTGCTGTTTGCTTGGTGCTCTTTGGCTCGGCGCTGATAAGCAATAGACAGTCTGGCTCCTTCAAGGAGTCTCTCAGCAGCGTCTGAGCACTCGGCAGTTCGGAAACCCTCTGGCTGACTTTCCCCTGTGGACTGTTCATTTATCAGGAAATGAAATTGGTTACAGGGTTACTCGCGTTGCCAAACCTCACTGACGAAATCAGGATTGTTCCTACTCGCACGAGCAGAGGGCCCTCTCGTTAACCCTCGTAGGATTGTTGAATTAGAAGGACAGGAACCCCCTCTTCCTCCCCTGTTTCGGAAAAATAAAAATAAAAATGACTGCTTGTTGCTTTCCCAATGCCAGAAGAGGAAGGAAACGGTAATATTATTAAGTATTCTATTTTATTTGAACCCTTTTTTTTGTTTGTTTTTTTTAAGGGGGGGGGGTCCATAAACTCCCAACCCCCCCCCCAAAAAAAAAAAAAAATTAGCAACTCGTATAAGAATCAAATTAAATATTTTTAACGGGGCATGTGGATATGCGCTAAACCTCTAAGATAGAACCACTTTTCATTTGAAAATACTCCTTAAAGGTGTCTTCCCATTCAATTGATAGAATATGCAATTGCTTTGCAATCAGTTGAAGCCCAACCTTTGAGAATGCCTTGCGACCCTGGGGTCAAAGGGTAAGGGTAGTAAGGGTAAAGCATTGCCTCCCCTTCGCCTTAAACAAAAATCTGTGCGTCAAGAAAAGTGTCATAAGTTATAATAGATCTGGCCTTAAAGGGGCTTTAACACTTAAGATGAACGTTAACGGGGGAAGTAGAAGACCCTAATGGGGTCACACGTCTTATACTTACCCTGTTAGTTTGCCAGGAGCTGCAGGTCATGTGACCACCGGGCAGAAGGACTTCAGGTTTGCTGCTGACTTCTGGTGCATGGAGGAGGCCATGCAGTCATTATTGTGTGCACGCCCCTATCATGATAACCTGTCCCAAATCTGAGGTTGGCGGTGCCCCCCATGCCATGTGTCCCCCATGCCTCTCCAAATACCAATATGGGATTAGTTATGACGGAGGGGGTCGGGCATACAGAAATCACTGCACGGCCTCCTCCATAAGCCAGAAAACAGTGCAGAAGAACACGTTTTTACTCCGGGTCCAACAGTTTGAGGACCTGTTTAGGAGCCCAAATCTGGTCGTGTTTTACCAAGTAAAAGCTATTCATCTATAGGATAGGTCATTAATAGATGGTGATAAGAGTGCAACACCCAACAGAGCGGAGCCAGGAGCCGCCAACTTTTTGTCATGCAATAAATCGTATAATTACCCTCTAAAGAGGAAGAATCTTTCTAAAAGTTTAGATGCAGCTGTGACTATCCTGGTGGTGATAGTAGATATCCCCCGTATGTCGAGCTGGATGGAGATATCACTAATGACTACGTGTTAGTTGCCTTTGGCTCGGAGGATCAGGAGATGTTTTAATTTTTTTTGCGATTCTTGAAAGTTCATCCAAACAGCGCGACTTTCACATAGTTCCCGTCTGCCCGCTGGCGCGCTCCATTTACTGTCTGATGTTATTACATGGAAAAACCTGCAGAAAAAAAAAACGTGGAGACGGAGTGTGAGGAGCCGCCAAATAACACGCTTTATTTTTTGCTGTTGTTGTTTTCAAATTTGAGAAAGTTTTGGCCCCGTGATCAGAGTCCGATTCATCATACAGAGCGGATCGTCAGGGGATCTCTCGGGCGTCGGATACATTGTTATTTCACAATGTTAATTTAGTCTTTTGCAGTAGATACATTTAAAGGGGAAGTCCAAGGTTTAGAAATGTATAACTTCTCATTGGGATAGGTGAGCATTAATAATAATAATATTTCCTTTATTTATATAGCGCACACAGATTACGCAGCGCCGCACAAAGCTTGTCACATCAGTCCATGTCCCCAATGGGGCTCACAATCTAATCAACCTGTATGTTTTGGAGTGTGGGAGGAAATTGGAGGAAACCCACGCAAACACGGAGATAACATAACAAATTCTTTGCAGATGTTGACCCTGGGACTTAAACCCAGGACCCCAGCGCTGCAAGGCTGTAATGCTAACCACTAAGCCACCATGCCGCCACATTTGAGATTGACGGGTCCAACTACTGCCCCTTCCCCCCCATGTATCAGACACTTAAAGTGACAGGCCAGAGATGACATGGTCTTACAAGGCGATACCTATGTATCTCTGATCCTATTCAAGAGTTTGGGGATGAACTGCAATGCTAAATACAGGCACAATAATGCATACTGTACTGTTCTGGGTCGCAAGTTAAAATACTGCAGTACTTGGGGGGTCTTACACAAAACAGTTTTTGCAGGACCCAGTGCTGAGACCCCCAAAACACCCCCCCCCCCCCACACACACACACACACACACACTGTAAAACCAGGTTTTACCCCCACTAAACTACCAGCCCCCTCAGGCGGGGGATAAGATGTTTTTTCTAGAATTCCCTCTTTTATGGGTAATCTGACTTTTTTTTTTTTTAAATAAGTGACTCTTCTCTTCCAATTTTCACGTGAGATGAGTCAAATTTATTGGTTGCAGGGGAATTCTCTATTTTATGGTTCAGTAGAAACATATTAAAGATAAGAATGTCATCTTTCCAGTCACATCCGGCCTATGGTTCTGTGTGCTACAGAACTGGACAGTCAATTAACAAATTGGTGGCAACTGGATCTTTATCTGTTGCTTGCGTTTCCAGCCATGTCTATATTGTTGCTGGTGTGTAGGTCACAAAGCCATAAGCCTGTGTATGTAATCTGAAAGATGAGATAATTCTCTTTAATATGACACCAGAATCATGTTTCTAGGTCCTATAGAACAGCAGATAGGAACTTCTGAACCACGCCCCCCCCTGCAACCACGAAACTTGACTCATCTCATGTGAAAATGAGTCATATTTGCCTGACTTTGGGGGAGATTTTTTTTACATGTAAACAGGTGAGATTACACATAATAGAGGGAATTTTAGAAAGGACATTTCACTCCCGAACCTGAGGGACTATTAGTTTAGTGGGGTAAACCTGGGGACAAGTTTTCCTTTAAGGAAGCTCCCCCTAGTGGTGGCTGCAGTCTTACAGAACTTCATCATTTACCTCTATGCCTGGAAGCAGGAGTTTTAGAGCGAGGTATTTAAAAATCAAAGGTACGGAAAATATTAGGGTGGTTGACCGAAAAACTGCTAAGCGTTGCCCATTGTTCATCTCCATTGAATGTTACGGAGCGTGCAGTGACCATACATGGGGTCGTAGCCGTTAGGTGTTAGTAGCCGTTGTTGAAGGAATGTTCCATTATTTGCAGTGTGACTTTGGCTGTGGAGGGGGGGGGTACGGACGCCGGGGGTTAGTGTTGCTGCGGTGGATTCAGCCGCACACTACACTCTCCATGCACAAAAACCCCCCCGAGCCGCTCCAAGACACATTGTCTTTCTCCTAATGAAGACATAACAAGTTCTCCTTACATCTGCAACCGTAAGGGTTATTAAGGTTCCTCGGAGCGAGTGGAGTAATGACTACCAGTAATACATCCCCGGCACTTTCCACTGCACTTATTGTCCACGTTCTTTCCTGTTTTTCTATTGGTTTATGGCAGCGAAATGTATCATACGACAGGGGTCAAGTGCAGGCGCGACCCGACCCGGCACAAAACAATAAGACACCGGGAGGGGGGGGGGCAGGGTCTCCCAAACATTACACATGTCCCTACCCTCCTCCGGGGTCATGTTTGGCCATCACATTGTGTCCTGGGGAGGCCACGAGGGGCTTATACACAGCAGCCAATCTGAAGAAGCCTTCATGATAAACCAGGGGCGCGAACTCATAGACCCAGGCATCGTGACACCGGTGATCTTCTTCTTATATTTGTGATCCATGGCCTCCTCCCTTCTAATATTAAGTGTTTATAATTATGCAAATGAGCCAGAAGGGCTTCTAGAGAGTCCTTCTCTCTGTGTCGTAGATTCACAGGCTGTTACACTGTGCAGGAACTGATGGGGGAAGTTTTGAGGGAGCAGAGGGGAAGGGGATCGGGATAGACACAGTTCCACCATGCACCACCTATCGTAAAGTGTCCGTCCAGAAGAAGGCGGCAAGAATATGGCGGCCACGAGGAATCTCTCGATCTACATCCCATCCCAAGGTGCTGAGGTTTATGTTATGTCTTGGGCTACTGTATCTCTCGTACCTTCAAGCGGTTTCCACCATCTGGCGCCACTTTCTCTCCATTTGGACTCTCTCCAAAACTCCACCAGAAATCAGTGTGCACAAAGTGTTTGGACACCATTGCGTGGCAGCCACGTCCACGCCTGCAGTCCAACCCTCTGCCATGGGCATCAGACGTTCCTCATGAGATTAACCATACAAGGTCAGATCCTGGTGGTCTCATACATGGGTCAGGACATTTCATACACGGTGAGGGTCAGGACATCTCATACATGGGTCAGGACATCTCATACATGACCTCACATTGTCCAGGGAGGGCACGGCTCTGCATGAGCTCATAGGAAATGTCTGTAGCCCTGGTCCATGAATGGACGGCCGGTGGGGCCGGCGCCCCCCCAGCCCCCGTCCTGCCGGTTATCCTCCATATCAGAAGTGCTGTGTGTGCAGGCCTCACATTACCAGTGAATGGGAGCCTGTAAGTTATCGCGCAGCCCTTCCAGGGCATATAGATTGTGGAGCCAGAGGTCTGCAGCCTGAATAGGGGGTATTAGTCAGCACGTCCTGGACTCAGACAGATAAGGGTCCGCTTCCCGGCCCGCTCCCATCACAGTGTTACAGGCTGGTGACACAAAGTCTGCCTCTGGTTTTTAAGCAATTGTTATCATTTTTTTTTCTTATTTACTTGCCTGAGGTTATAAATGTACAAATAACACCAAGAAAAGTCCAGGAATAACCCGAGGCCCATAGTATCTCTCCGTCCCCAGACTCATTATATGTGTATCAGGACCGGCCCCAAATACAAGATTAATAGGTCCTCGAACATCGGGCGGCCACCGGAGGGAGGGCTCATAACTCAATCTACTATTAATAATGGACGACCACAGAGAAGAGGAAGAAAAGGTTCTGCCAAAATATTCTCTGGATTATTCTATAGGGTTTTGGATACAGTGTGACAGCAGCAAAGCCCCTGTGCAAGAATACTGGCAGTCATCACATGTCACCCCGGGGATAGGGAAGCCGAAATCCTAGAAATGAGCTCATTAATCAGAAGTAGTAGCTCATCCTGTATTATACTCCAGAGCTGCACTCACTATTCTTCTGCTTGTGCAGTCACTGTACTTACATGGCATTACTTATCCTGTACTGATCCTGAGTTACATCCTGTATTATACTCCAGAGCTGCACTCACTATTCTGCTGCTGGTGCAGTCACTGTGTACATACATGACATTACTTATCCTGTACTGATCCTGAGTTACATCCTGTATTATACCCCAGAGCTGCACTCACTATTCTTCTGCTTGTGCAGTCACTGTACTTACATGACATTACTTATCCTGTACTGATCCTGAGTTACGTCCTGTATTATACCCCAGAGCTGCACTCACTATTCTGCTGCTGGTGCAGTCACTGTGTACATACATGACATTACTTATCCTGTACTGATCCTGAGTTACATCCTGTATTATACTCCAGAGCTGCACTCACTATTCTGCTGCCGGTGCAGTCACTGTGTACATACATGACATTACTTATCCTGTACTGATCCTGAGTTACATCCTGTATTATACCCCAGAGCTGCACTCACTATTCTGCTGCCGGTGCAGTCACTGTGTACATACATGACATTACTTATCCTGTACTGATCCTGAGTTACATCCTGTATTATACTCCAGAGCTGCACTCACTATTCTGCTGCTGGTGCAGTCACTGTGTACATACATGACATTACTTATCCTGTACTGATCCTGAGTTACATCCTGTATTATACTCCAGAGCTGCACTCACTATTCTGCTGCTGGTGCAGTCACTGTGTACATACATGACATTACTTATCCTGTACTGATCCTGAGTTACATCCTGTATTATACCCCAGAGCTGCACTCACTATTCTGCTGCTGGTGCAGACACTGTGTACATACATGACATTACTTATCCTGTACTGATCCTGAGTTACATCCTGTATTATACTCCAGAGCTGCACTCACTATTCTGCTGGTGCAGTCACTGTGTACATACATGACATTACTTATCCTGTACTGATCCTGAGTTACATCCTGTATTATACTCCAGAGCTGCACTCACTATTCTGCTGCTGGTGCAGTCACTGTGTACATACATGACATTACTTATCCTGTACTGATCCTGAGTTACATCCTGTATTGTACCCCAGAGCTGCACTCACTATTCTGCTGCTGGTGCAGTCACTGTACATACATGACATTACTTATCCTGTTCTTGTGCTGAGTTACATTCTGACTGCCGCAGCAGAATATTGAGTGAAGCTCTGAAGTATAATCCAGGATGTTGTTGTGGATCAGTACAGGGTTGACCACATTGATGTTTTTGTTTAGCGCTCTCTTACTATCATGCTGTGTGTGTTCCACCATCCTGTATGGTTAGTGAGTGGCGATTACACTGGTTTGTGTTGCAAGGACCCATAGACACACATGGAAATGGGGAACCTGTTGTAGACTATGAGGTCTCTGTTTGGGTCACTGTCAGGACGAGCTCCGCTTTCGATTCAGTGAGTAATGACATGACGCAATGTGCACCATGTAAACATTCCCGTAAGCGCCGCCATCTTGTACCGCATCCTGTAGACGTGTCGCCTGGAGATGTTACGTAGTGAGACATCGCTCTGTGTCTCCATCCGGTCCAGTTGCAGAATTCTGTTTCCTAGAATGAGATGTCCCTCCCCTGCGCCCCAGTTACCCGTCACTGGCTGTGTGTGATCCGCAGCTTTCATACTAATTGGCCAGAAACAAGACTTTTTTTTGCAAGTTTCACTTTTCAGGAAAATATATTGTCCATTTAGCCAGGAAGAAGCCCCCTGCATTGTCAGGGGGTGTAGGGGTCACTTGGAGAGTTCAGCCAATAGTTACCCATAAACATTAGATGGTTGGTCCAGCTATCAGTGCTGCACTATTCAGGAGAGCAGCAATGGGCCGAGGGTTCTCTGATACTTACCTTTTCCTCTTCCCCTGAGCAGCAGTAGAAGTCTTCTCCTAGTCTCATGTACGTTGCTTAGGAGCCGGCAGATGATGATATCACATCACGTTTTCAGGCTTCAGAGTCTCGAAGAGCCATTGCAAAAAGAGGGAGGATTGATGGAGTTTTGAACGGGTGGGAAACGTTGGGAGCTAAAGACCTGGGGCTATCATAAGTAAGAGAACTAGAGAAAAGGGGATATTTTAATGCCCCCTTTTCTGTAGCTCACTCCTTACTATACCCCTTTTCTGTGGCCTATTTTGTGGGGACTTGGCTAAAACGGGGCATTGTGATTATTGGGGGCACTAACACTGTTGACTATTGATTAAAGGGGCTTTGTGACTCTTTGTTGCTCTTTGGGGGCACCGTGACTATTGGGTACTATTGGGAGGATTGTGACTATTGGCTGCTGTGTGGCGGCACTGTGACTATTGGCTGCTGTGTGGCGGCACTGTGACTATTGGCTGCTGTGTGGCGGCACTGTGACTATTGGCTGCTGTGGCGGCACTGTGACTATTTTCTGCTGTGGCGGCACTGTGACTATCGGCTTCTGTGTGGCGGCACTGTGACTGTTGGCTGTTGTGGCGGCACTGTGACTGTTGGCTGCTGTGGCGGCACTGTGATTGTCGGCTGCTGTGTTGCAGCACTGTGACTATTGGCTGCTGTGATTGGCGGCACTGTGACTATTGGCTGCTGTGATTGGCGGCACTGTGACTGTAGGCTGCTGTGGCGGCACTGTGATTGTCGGCTGCTGTGGCGGCACTGTGATTGTCGGCTGCTGTGGCGGCACTGTGATTGTCGGCTGCTGTGGCGGCACTGTGATTGTCGGCTGCTGTGGCGGCACTGTGATTGTCGGCTGCTGTGGCGGCACTGTGATTGTCGGCTGCTGTGGCGGCACTGTGATTGTCGGCTGCTGTGGCGGCACTGTGATTGTCGGCTGCTGTGGCGGCACTGTGATTGTCGGCTGCTGTGGCGGCACTGTGATTGTCGGCTGCTGTGGCGGCACTGTGATTGTCGGCTGCTGTGGCGGCACTGTGATTGTCGGCTGCTGTGGCGGCACTGTGATTGTCGGCTGCTGTGGCGGCACTGTGATTGTCGGCTGCTGTGGCGGCACTGTGATTGTCGGCTGCTGTGGCGGCACTGTGATTGTCGGCTGCTGTGGCGGCACTGTGACTGTCGGCTGCTGTGCGGCGGCACTGTGACTGTCGGCTGCTGTGCGGCGGCACTGTAACTGTCGGCTGCTGTGCGGCGGCACTGTAACTGTCGGCTGCTGTGCGGCGGCACTGTAACTGTCGGCTGCTGTGCGGCGGCACTGTAACTGTCGGCTGCTGTGCGGCGGCACTGTAACTGTCGGCTGCTGTGCGGCGGCACTGTAACTGTCGGCTGCTGTGCGGCGGCACTGTAACTGTCGGCTGCTGTGCGGCGGCACTGTAGCTGTCGGCTGCTGTGCGGCGGCACTGTAACTGTCGGCTGCTGTGCGGCGGCACTGTAACTGTCGGCTGCTGTGCGGCGGCACTGTAACTGTCGGCTGCTGTGCGGCGGCACTGTAACTGTCGGCTGCTGTGCGGCGGCACTGTAACTGTCGGCTGCTGTGCGGCGGCACTGTAACTGTCGGCTGCTGTGCGGCGGCACTGTGACTATTGGCTGCTCCTGTCCAATCCTATATTTCTTTCTGTAGGAATCTGTATATGTGCAACATTTTTATCCATATGTGCGCTTATGTCTCCGTACCTTATCTGTATAAAATTGGATAGAACGCACCCGCCACTGGTTTGTGTTGCAAGACCCATAGACACACATGGAAATGGGGAACCTGTTGTAGACTGAGTCTCGGTTTGGGTCACTGTCAGGACGAGCTCCGCTTTCGATTCGGTGAGTAATGACATGACGCAATGTGCACTATGTAAACATTCCCGTAAGCGCCGCCATCTTGTACCGCATCCTGTAGACGTGTCGCCTGGAGATGTTACGTAGTGAGACATCTCTCTGTGTCTCCATCCGGTCCAGTTGCAGAATTCTGTTTCCTGGAATGAGATGTCCCTGCCCTGCGCCCCAGTTACCCGTCACTGGCTGTGTGTGATCTGCAGCTTTCATACTAATTGGCCAGAAACAAGACTTTTTAGCAAGTTTCACTGTTTTTATGGAATTCCAAAAGAGAGTTCAGCCAATAGTTACCCATAAACATGGTAGGTCCAACTAATGTTCTAATGCCCCGGTGTCACACACAAGGCTGTGGGCCAAATCTAGACTGGGTCTTGTGTTATCCGGCTTGTCTTTCTAAACCTATAGGCCCTGTATCACCCGGCCCATCTCTCTGCCCTTATGGGCCTTGTATTACCCAGCCTGTTTCCCCAGCCCCTATGGGCCCTGTGTTATCCGGCCATCTCCCTGCCCCTATACTGCAAGCAGCAAAATGGTTAAATTTTGGATGTGTGAATTACAGATGATTGACAGATCATGGGAAAGAGACGGAGAATTCACTGACAACCTGTCCCTGGTGGGAGAGTTTATTCAATAATTGTCCTGATTTTGGGTTTTCAAGGCTAAAAATATTGGCAACATATCATTAAACAATATGAATATGATGTATCCAATACAGAAAATGGAATAGAAGTCAGACAGCGCCATTCTCTGTGTAGTGGTCAGAACAGGGTACTGCAGATCCTATCCTATTAATTTTCATAGGAAGTAATCTTCTCCCACAATTTCTGCTGTGCTGGAGGTTGTTGGACCTTCACCAGTTTCTTATTAAGGGCCTATTTTATGATACAGTATCACAGTTTTCTGGGATGAAAATTTAGGGCAGCAGGGTGGCTTAGTGGTTAGCACTACAGCCTTGCAGTGCTGGGTTCCTGGGTTCAACATCTGCAAAGAGTTTGTATGTTCTCCCCGTGTTTGTATGGGTTTCCCTCTGGGTCCTCCGGTTTCCCCCCACACTACAAAACATACTGGTAGGTTGATGAGATTGTAAGCCCCATTGGGGACAGGGACCGATTTGGCGAGTTCTGTGCAGCGCTGCGTAATATGTGTGCGCTATATAAATAAAGGAATTATTATTATGGCGGTAACGCAATTTGAGTACAAAATGTTTGGCTTGCTTTGCCAATCATCCATATGGATTGTGGACCCTCCCTGACCCATGCACGGAGGTGCAGGACTTGGCACCACTATAACTGCTATAGGGTTCTGCTGCCCTCCTGGTACCTTATATATGGATCACATACAGGTCAGTGATTATTACAGAACCAGCGCCTGATACAATCTATTCCTTCGGTGTGATGGACACGGAGTTCGCCCACGGGTCACGGTCCATCCCTCCTGATATTAGGTGTCATGATCCCTTTGGCCGCCCCCTTGTACGGCCGGTGGCTCCTGTTTTTGTAGCACGATACAGGAATGAGACAGATGAGAAATGAAGCAGGAAGAGAGGACAGTCACGGTGAGTAGGTGCTCTGGAGCCAGACGCGGGACAGTAATAGAGGAAATATGTGCTCTGGTAATGTGAGGTTTCACTTAAACCCCCTGAGAGCCTTCATGTCTCCGCTGCCGTCCTCTCCTGCGCAATCCCCTGGCACCAGATAACTGTCAGCTATGTATAACACACAAGGCCTGTGTTCTTGGGCTGACATAGTCCTCCTCTGGGCTCGCTGGGAGAAGTAGTGTTAGACTAGGCGTCGCAGATCTAGTGCACAGGTTTTTTGCATCATTATTACTTCCCTGGTGGCCATGATGCTCCAGGATGGGACAGATACTTTGTATTCTTGTGATTTAACCATCTAGTGGCTGCAGAGAATAGAGAAGTGTTTCTTGCGGTAGGTTGGTTCTTACATCTGTTCCAAGGACTTCCTGTGGCTTTAGATAAAGTCACGTGATTGGGACGGCAGACAGTCTGCAATGTACTTGGACCGTCTCGTTTTTTGCACCTCTCTCCAAACCACTGACGATGACTTCTGCTTTTAGCTCACGCGATGTTCTGCCGTCTGCATGTTTTTTTTCTTCTCTCTCTGTCTCTGGGGTTGTAAAAGCAAACAGCACATAGCGATCCAGCCCAGACGCCATCAAAGCCTGAATCGTATAACGCACGCAGGCTCTTCTCATTATACGTTATACTAAAAGCAACACATGGTCACATCATAGATGACTGTGCATAAAGACATCCCATCACATTGGAAATTTAGGTAATCTGCAGGCAGCACGTTATAGAGCAGGAGGACCTGAGAAGATTGTACATAGTGTCTGATCTGCAGGCAGCATGCTATAGAGAAGGAGAAGCTGAGAATCTTGTACATAGTGTCCTATCTGCAGGCAGCATGTTATAGAGCAGGAGGAGCTGAGCAGATTGTACATAGTGTCCTATCTGCAGGCAGCATGTTATAGAGCAGGAGGAGCTGAGCAGATTATACATAGTGTCCTATCTGCAGGTAGCATATTATAGAGCAGTAGGAGCTGAGCACATTGTACATAGTGTCCTATCTGCAGGCAGCATGTTATAGAGCAGGAGGAGCTGAGCACATTGTACACAGTGTCCTATCTGCAGGCAGCATATTATAGAGCAGTAGGAGCTGAGCACATTGTATATAGTGTCCTATCTGCAGGCAGCATGTTATAGAGCAGGAGGAGCTGAGCACATTGTACACAGTGTCCTATCTGCAGGCAGCATGTTATAGAGCAGGAGGAGCTGAGCACATTGTACACAGTGTCCTATCTGCAGGCAGCATGTTATAGAGCAGGAGGAGCTGAGCACATTGTACACAGTGTCCTATCTGCAGGCAGCATGTTATAGAGCAGGAGGAGCTGAGCACGTTGTACATAGTGTCCTGTCTTCACCAGGCTCCATGAAGGGAAACTCTTTGTGCACTGCATAAGATGTTGTAGTAACATTTTTTTGTATTTTTTTGCCTTTGAAAAGCCTCTGAGATATCAGAGAGGAGAGCGGATCACATGAGATGTCACGTAGGAAAAAGAAGATCCTTGTAAACTCCGGGAGCAGGCGTCGGCGGCCAGTGACAGCGCTACGGCTGGATAAGGTTTCCCTCCATTATTGATGGGCCGGTCAGCCTCACATTGTCATCCTTGTTGTAATCATGTTGCATGGTGGCGCTTTATTATTAGGCCCAGCCACATCCTTATAAATAATGTATTATCTCCCCGACTATCACCGCCCCGAGGCTCCCAGCTCCAGTCCTGTTGACTTAAGCAACAATTAGGAGCAGACACCCGGCCGGTTCCCATGGCGGGTCCTGTGCCTGACATGAGGGGTAGCCATCCGGGCAGGATCACATAGAGGTCACACTGTCCACCACATGCTCTCCATTGTTTAACCACTTCATAGCCACCTGGTCGCCTGCCTTAAAGGGGTATTCCCGTTATATGTTCATGCTGTGACTCGCTGCTCCCACCCTCCCCTCTCCATAGACTTCTATATGGAATCTGAGCAATATGTCAGCAGAGATTTCATGGAAAGCAGGTAAGGAGGGAGCAGGATAAAAAATAATTTGTTGCTCAGCCATAAAATGATGACCCCTTTTACATTGAGCATGTAATTTTAGTTCAGTACATAGATGAGGAGTAACACTCTCCATCAGTTTTTCCCACTGCAGTCTCCATCCGTATATTTGCAGCTCAGTTTAATCCTCTAGTTGGAGAAGTAGCAGCTGTGACTCACTTCTCCCCCTCTCTGTAGAGTTCTGTGGAGTCTCTCTATATTTGCTTCTCAGTTTAAATGTCTGGTTGTATACATAGCTGCTGTGACTCACACCTCCCTCTCCCCTCTCCATAGACTTAAATGGAATCTCTGTACATTTACAGCTCTGTTTAATCCTCTTGTTTGTAGACCTAGCTGCTGTGACTCACTCCCCCCCCCCCCCTCTCCATAGACTTCAATGGAGATTTTGTACATTTGCAGCTCAGTTTGAATGTCTGGTTGGAGGTCTTGCTGCTGTGACTCACTCCTCCACCTCCAATATCCATAGATTTCTATGGAGTCTCTGTATATTTGCAGCTAAGTTGAATGTCTGGTTGGAGACCGAGCTGCTGCGACTCACTTCTACCCCTCTTCTCTCCATAGACTTCAATGGAGTCTCTGTGTATTTGCAGCTCAGTTTAATCTACTGGTTGGAGGCCTCGCTGCTGTGACTCATTCCTCCCCCTCCCCTCTCCATAGACTTCAATGGAGTCTCTGTACTTTTGCAGCTCAGTTTGAATGTCTGGTTGGAGGCCTTGCTGCTGTGACTCACTCCTCCCCCTCCCCTCTCCATAGCCTTCTATGGAGTAGAGACTCCATATTTGCAGCTCTGTTTAATCTTCTTGGTGAAGAGTTAGCTGCTGTGACTCACCCCCACCTCCCTCTCCATAGACTTCTATGTAATCTGGCATCTCCGTGAGTTTCTGTGTATTGTTGCCAGCAAGATGGAGCTCATCACCGATTTCATCGTGAAATCGGATTAGGGGGCGGTGAGAGCCAAAGTAAGTGGAGAAGGAAGCCCTTTCCTCTGATGTATTTTTGTAGTTCCTTGTTCTGCTGGTTAATGCAGTTGTAACTTCTGTGAACAGGAAGTGAACATATAAAAGTGTCCAGACAGTGTAACGGCAGGGGATTCCTGGAAGGTGTGAATTAGAGCTAAGAAGAGTTGGACCCTCATCAATCAGGAGAAAAGTTTATTTATAGATTAAATCAAGACCCTTTTTTCTGTTAGGCCCGGAAACTTTAGGCCCCTGTAATATATAACCTGGACATTTCCGGACAGACGCCGGCAGCCAAGATTTCATGCCACAGGAATTTGGAATTACCATCCTGAGATGATAGCAGTCACTGCGGGGTTAATAATGGCCTCCTCCAGCCCTATAGCCGCCCCTCATCACCTCACTTGTCGTCTTCTATAGAGAGGAGTTGGACGGAGCTGCCCCTCACTCACCAGCCTGGCCGGGGGACAGGTTACAGGGTCCGGCCTCCCGGATAGGCAGCGGCTTAAAGGAGCCTTTCATCCCGTGACTTCTCCCTCCAATCTGCCTGTGATCAAAACTTATTACGTTTTACCATTTGACAGCGAACATGAGGTGAGCGCAAATCCTGGCCACAAGCGAGTCCACATCAGTAACACCGAGTAACCAAAGCTCTTACCTGCGCTACATCAACATCAGCCGCCATCACCAGCCTGACAAACCAGCCCCCATGTCTGATCCGAAATAACTGCTGTGCCTTTCATTACACGGAAAGTGACATCCGAGGAGGATAAAAGACGTTATACAGACTGTATGTCCATCCTATACGACTGTATACTGCCCCCTATGTACAGGAATATAACTACTATAATACTGCCCCCTATGTACAAGAATATAACTACTATAATACTGCCCCCTATGTACAAGAATATAACTACTATAATACTGCCCCCTATGTACAAGAATATAACTACTATAATACTGCCCCCTATGTACAAGAATATAACTACTATAATACTGCCCCCTGTGTACAGGAATATAACTACTATAATACTGCCCCCTATGTACAGGAATATAACTACTATAATACTGCCCCCTATGTACAGGAATATAACTACTATAATACTGCCCCCTATGTACAAGAATATACCTACTATAATACTGCCCCCTATGTACAGGAATATAACTACTATAATACTGCCCCCTATGTACAAGAATATACCTACTATAATACTGCCCCCTATGTACAAGAATATACCTACTATAATACTGCCCCCTATGTACAGGAATATAACTACTATAATACTGCCCCCTATGTACAAGAATATAACTACTATAATACTGCTCCCCATGTACAAGAATATAACTACTATAATACTGCCCCCTATGTACAAGAATATAACTACTATAATACTGCCCCCTATGTACAAGAATATAACTACTATAATACTGCCCCCTATGTACAGGAATATAACTACTATAATACTGCCCCCTATGTACAAGAATATAACTACTATAATACTGCCCCCTATGTACAAGAATATAACTACTATAATACTGCCCCCTATGTACAAGAATATAACTACTATAATACTGCCCCCTATGTACAGGAATATAACTACTATAATACTGCCCCAATGTACAAGAATATAACTGCTATAATACTGCCCCCTATGTACAGGAATATAACTACTACAATACTGCCCCCTATGCACAGGAATATAACTACTATAATACTGCCCCCTATGTACAAGAATATAACTACTATAATACTGCCCCCTATGTACAAGAATATAACTACTATAATACTGCCCCCTATGTACAAGAATATAACTACTATAATACTGCCCCCTATGTACAAGAATATAACTACTATAATACTGCCCCCTATGTACAGGAGTATAACTCTCAGTGTGTAGAGCTGATGGATGAGTGTAGGGCTGTGTTCATACTATAACATCCTGTGTGTATCTCTCCCTGCAGACACTCGGTGACCCAGACTGTTAGGAGACGTCTATGATCTGGGTGTCACACATGGGAGATGCAGGGGCTGATAATATCCATTTCCTACGTAGAGGAAATCAGTGGTAATGGCCTTCTCTCCTGATAATGGGGGATACATTGAATTCCGGCTGAAAGCTTCGTGTATTATGAAAAACGTAAAGGTCCAAAAAAAGAAAAAATAAATAAATAAAACCTTCCATTATGTTCTATTCCCGAGGAAATGTCATTGTGGCTCTGAATGGAGGGTCTGATGTCTGCTGCGGCGGGGGAGACAATGAGACTAATCACTCAGTGCTGGGGGTGATCGCGCCATTGTCTCCTTCCATTCAGGGACTTGTAGTGTTTGTGTAGTAGGTGGTGAACGCTCCGTGCATGCGCCATCCATGAGACGCTCTCCCGCGCTGACGCCATCCACTCCCAGAGTTTCCCGTCTCTCAACTTCAATGACTCCTTCCCATTGTGTGTGTAATGTAGGAGCCCGGGTCTGTGTGATCTGCTGCGGAAGACACCAGCTGAAGAGGGTTCTGACCCGACTTCTAGAAGATTGTATGGACCAGAGGGGACAACAAGACCGCTCTCACGTTCATTGTGATGCCAAGTATTGTCCATAGTGGACAGAAGTGACCAGATCTGTGTTATTATTCATTTTTGTCAATTGTCAGTAGCAGCAGGACTGTGAAAAAATTATTTATATGTTAAGATTGTAGCTGGACTTTGAGCACTGGTGGTGTGTGTCCTAACACTGTTGCTCTCTCTGATGGGTATTCTCCCTGGAGATCTGTGTTGTCATTCATTTGTTTTGTGGTGTTAGTAGCAGCAGGACTGTTTAATTATATTCCAGGATTGTAGCTGGAATCGGAGTACTGGTCTGGTCTTCTTAAAGGACACCTGTCATCAGGTCTCTGTCACTAGTCCTGTCACCTCTACCTGTTGGAGCAGCTCACAAGGATCCCATCCCAGCCTTTATCTAGTTATTTCATACATTATTCATTCTAAAATCATATATTCTTTATCATGTAAATGAGGCTGGTCACATGGTCAGGGGCAGTGATGTCACCCCTGTTACCCCTCCCCTCTCCTCCCCCTGCTCATGTCTGTGTGTAATATATAGTAAAGCATGGCTAGTGTGTGTGCTGCATCTGCTGACATGCTGCATCCTCCTAATATACAGGAGAGAGACACAGACATCAGCTACACAAGTACCTGACAGGTTCTGCTGTAACATGGCTGCCTGGAGCTGTTGTATCTCTCCTATACACACACAGGCTGCAGGGGGCGTGGCCACCAGCACCAGGAAGCACATCATTATACAGCCTCACACCATTATACAGGCTGTCAGTCATGCACTGGGGGTGTGGCTGTACCTCCCACTCATGAATAGAGTGGACAGCTTGAATATGCTAATGCTTCATTGGACATTTCACAGGTCATTTGCATACAGCTTTAGGACCTCATTGCTTAGGCTTACAGGCATGTAGAGGGACAATGAAGGGATAGAGGCAATGCTCTCTAATGGCAGTTTATGAAAATATATTTAGTTTAGGGGGTTATTTTGCATGACGGGTTCTCTTTAAACTGCTGTGCTCTCCTGCAGCCAGTGTGATGCCAAATATTGTTCAAAATGGAGAGGATTAAAGGGAATGTGTCGGAAGAGACCAGATCTTTTATTCTTTGTGTGTGTTGTTAATACCAATAGGACAGCGAAAAAATAATTTATATTCCAAGATTGTAGCTGGACTTGGAGCACTTTTGGTGTGTTTTAACACTGCTGTGCTCTCTGCAACCAATATCCGTTATTGTACCAGAAGAAATGTTTAATCATACATTTGTGTTTGTTCTAAGTAGCAGCAGGACTGTGAAATATGTATATTCCAGGATTATACTAAGTGTCCTCACACTGCTGTGCTCTATACAGTCAGTGTTGGGTCTTCTCCCTGGAGAGATGTGTAATCAGACCTTTTGTGTATGTTTTAATCAACAGCAGGACTGTGAAATATGGATTTATATTCCAATGTTGTAGCTGGACTTGGGGAGCAATAGAAGTTTCTCCTCACACTGTTGTACTTTGTGGTATCTGATGTAATGTTAGGTACTATCCCTGGAGATCTGTGTAATTATACCTTTGTGTATATTGTTAGTAGCAGCACACCTGTGAAATATGGCGTTTTATTCCAAGAGTGTAGCTGGACCCGACGCACTGGGTGGAGTGTAACACTGGTCACTGCTTTGCTCTTTGTTGGGAGGGGCCGTGATGTTGGGAGGGGCCGTGATGTTGGGAGGGGCCGTGATGTTGGGGGGGCCGTGATGTTGGGGGCCGTGTTTGGGGTGGTCTTTGTGAGTTGTCTTATACAATAACCTTCCCTTGTCTTCTCCATAGAAATTCCCGGAGCTGAAGTTCAAGTACGTGGAAGAGGAGCAGCCGGAGGAGTTCTTCATCCCGTATGTCTGGTCCTTAGTTTACAACTCGGGGGTGGGACTGTACTGGAGCCCACAGGACGTTCAGCTCTTCACCATGGACTCGGGCTGAGCAGGACCCCCCCCCCCCCCCACTACACAGGAGCATTATGGGATATCACTGCACCTTTATACAGGGAGTCCTGTCCTGGGGTGCGCCGCCGGGTGACCTCATACCACGGCCGCCACGACTCCACATCTTTAGTGTTCCTTTCCAGGTTTTCTTTATTCTCATTAATCCAGAAAAAAAAAAAATAATAATAATATTGTATATTTTTTATGTTGGCAGAACAGGGGAGGTTTTAATTTTATCCAATTCTATAAGTGTATAAAATATATAAATATCTGTTTGGGTTTGATTGAATAAAGCTGTGAAAGTAACGGCAAGAACGTCCGCGATCCATCCCGCATATCTGTCCACGCTGAGGTCCCTATGATAAACATCACTGTCACCATAGTGACCCGACAATCTAATACCAATAGATAAGCGGCACTAGAGGTTTGTGGCAGCCACTTATCCCCCCCCCCCCTAGTTTATTCCTTGTCCTGTTACCTATCTATAGCCAGGGTAACAATGGGGCATCCTAATCCGGACAGCACATACGGCTCCAAGTCTTGGCTGCAGAAGCTTAAAGGGGTTTTCCACTAACTTAAAATCGTCTCTTAAAGGGCCTGGTGTCTGCTGTACTTCCAACACCAGAGTATACACAAGGAGGGGAGTGCAGCCAATCACTGGCTGCACTGTGGACACACCCCCAAGCAGTGATTGGCTGAGCAGCCTGTCCTGCTGCTTCCTGTCTCACACAGGAAGTGCTGCAGACACTCGGCTTGTAAATCTCATTCTTAGTTACTGGAAATCCCCTTTAATTCCATTTTTGCCGTCACTTCTTCCCCTCAGACAATATTTCACAGATGAAGCAACAGTTTCTTCTGCTGCCTGTAATGAAACGTGCAGACAGGACCGCGATCCTTCAAGGGGTTTTCCAGCTTCTTACACAATGGGGCAAATTTACTTACCCGGTCCATTCGCGTTCCAGCGGCGGCTTCTCCGCTCTGGATTCGGGTCCGGCCGGGATTTAATAAGGTAGTTCTTCCGCCGTCCACCAGGTGGCGCTGCTGCGCTGAAAGTAAACTCATCGCGCCGGAATGCACCGAGCTGGACCAGGTGAAGGTAAGCGGTCCTTATGCGACACATTTTCGGTTTTTAAATGCGGCGGTTTTTCCGAATACGTCGGGTTTTCGTTCGGCCACGCCCCCCGATTTCCGTCGCGCGCATGCCAGCGCCGATGCGCCACAATCCGATCGCGTGCGCCAAAATCCCGGGGCAATTTAAGTACAAGCGGCGCAAAACGGAAATATTCGGGTAACACGTCGGGAAAACGCGAATCGGGCCCTTAATAAATGACCCCCAATGTGTCATCATAATGCGGGGAACAGTTCAGCGAGTTCAGAATAAAGTTTGTTTTCACTTTTGCCCAAAGAACGACGAGCGATGGTTTTCCATCTATTTATAGCTGGACTTCCCCTTTAAGTGCGGAGCTCTGCATTCAAATTATGACTGCTGATATAATTGGGCATTTGACCACTGAGCCAATCCCGGACCTTCATAGTCATGTAATGTTCAGTCATAAGACCAGGGATGGGCTCAGTGGTTAAAGGAAATCTCCCATCACAATCCATCCTGATAAACCGGGGACATTACACATAGATCCAGGCACCGGGACTGTGGTATCTGCTTATATTTCTTATCCATGGCCTCCTTCCTTCTAATATCAACTTTTATAATTATGCTAATGAGTCATAAGGGCTATGGGTGGAATGGAGCCCCTCTGTGCTGTAGCTTTACACACACTGTCTTCTCCTCCCCTATGCTCCTGCACAGTGTAACAGCTTGTGAAGTTACCATACAGTAGGGCACTGGTATTGCCCCCAGGTCACTTCAGGTTAATTGGCATAATTGTGAAAGTTGATATTAGAAGGAAGGAGGCCATGGATAATAAATATAAGCAGATACCACAGTCCCGGTGCCTGGATCTATGAGTAATGTCCCTGGTTTATCAGGATGGATTGTGATGGTTGATTTCCTTTAGAGGGAACCTGTCAGGGCAATTTTGGATTTACAGCTCTGATTTTCTGGAAAATTCCACAGAGCAGGAAAGTGTTAACAAGCTTTACTACTTACTGGCGGTGGTCACTTTCTGCTGACAGGTTCCCTTTAAGTGCACAATGAAGATGAGGAGAGCGATTCCTGTCTGATGGGATGGAAAGTATCAGAGATCGGGAGATGTTGTGGCTTCCATGATGTGTAGGGTGTTTTTGATTTCCTAGATGTCTAACAAGACCTTCCCCCCACTGGGGGGTTATCCTAGAATTAGAATCTCCCCTTTCGGGTTCTGTGATTGGCTGTTCCCGGATATTTGGCTGCTGCTGGTAAAGGTACTTTGTTTATTTGCTGATTTTCCTTTCTGTATATAATTTATTTTGATATTGAAGGTCTAGAAGACCCTCTATAGACCCTCTAGAAGACCCTCTATAGACCCTCGCACGGATTTGTGTCCTCCATCGTCTTCTCCCTCCACCAGGGCTAAATCCCACCCACTGTCCAGTCCCGTTTAGTCGCCCTTCAGCTTGTGGGTTGGGTCCAGGTGCCTGATATATCCAGTGGTCCCATCAGAGCTCTGTGCACCTAAGATCAGTTACCCAAAAATTTTGTCTTCAAAAATGTTTACATTTGCAGAATCCTGAAATCTTTTCTTAGATTTATTCTCAGAATGTGAGATCCAAAGTTTCCAAAACTTTTTGGAAACTTTTTTTTTTTTTTTTTTTTTTGAACACGAGGGAAGAGAGGTGGGAAAGGTGCAGAGACCTCTCCCCGCCCAGGTCTATCCTAGATGGTAAACATCAGGTCCATCACTGACCTCCATGATCTGCAGGGTAGGACCTCCATGATCTGCAGGGTAGGACCTCCATGATCTGCAGGGTAGGACCTCCATGATCTGCAGGGTAGGACCTCCATGATCTGCAGGGTAGGACCTCCATGATCTGCAGGGTAGGACCTCCATGATCTGCAGGGTAGGACCTCCATGATCGGCAGGGTAGGACCTTCATGATCGGCAGGGTAGGACCTTCCAGGGTCCAACATGGCAGATCATCATTTCCAGTTTGTTGACTATTGGTCACTCTCAGAAATTCTTAAAGTAGTTGACACAAACGTAAATTAGGGCTAAAACTCCCGTTACCTATCATATTAACACCTCCCTCTGGTGCATATTGTGTCCCAGGGGGGCGACCAAGAGCCTCATCCAACCCATGGAGGTCTACAAGACATAGAAGGGCAATTACAATGAGTGCCTTGTCGTACACTATATACATATATGTTCTCAAACTTCTGCCGCCTTTACTGCTCCTCAGTGCTCTGGAGTGTGCTGCGCTCTGCTTGGGTTGGTGTGTTAGCAGTTGGGTTAATGATGTAAACCCCCCCCCCCCCCCCATTGAGCACAAGTCCATGAGTGACGACTAGCGCCCCCTATTCCAGAGAGGTTGTGAACACTGCCCTGAGCATTCATGTTACACTATGGGGCACATCTACTCTGTGCAATGGAACAAAATCAACTTTCCAGAAACCTCTGCCTGTCTGTGGTGTCCTTCATTACCATATAACCCGGCGCTTAAATACTCTGCGCACTGGAAACCATAAACTCATCACAGAGACTGATAACCCAAACTCTGTAAGATTGGATCAATTGCTCTTTAGAAACAGATTTCAAGGTCCAAAATGGCTCCTACGACAATCATCGCCTCTTCGTAAAGAGCAGACTCGTGTTTGTAGAGGAAATCCTCATTTTATGTATATGCAAATCAGCCTACAGGTGCACTCTGGGACATTCACTCCATGCTCTGCCTGATCCCTGACCTATAGATAAGGGATACATGTATTAGGTGACAAATTCTCTTCAATGACACAAACCTGTAAGACAGTCGTCTCGCTATATAATATTATAGATCCAGATTATATAAAGTGCTGCAGCCTCTGAGCTTGGACCTTTATCACACAACTTGGATCTTCGTTCCTTTGTCACTGGATTATCACATCCGTAATCCTGTCTCTTACACTTATTCCAAGATTTAATAACATAAACCTGTAGGATGGATTTGTGTCTCTGGGATGATGAATATTACATTGTAGCTGTGTATACAGATTATTCATAGTGCTGCAACCTCTGAGCTTGTACCTGTATGAAATAATTTGGGATTATGGATTTGATAATCTATCACCAAAGGAATTAAGATCTATCTCTGGATTGGGGAATATTCTAGATCCAGATTGTATATAGTGCTGCAGCCTCTGAGCTTGTACCTTTTATGAAAAAAACTTACATCGTACTTCCTTTGGTGCTAGATTATCAAATCCATTATCCTATCTCTTCCACTTCTTCCAAGATTTTGTAACATAATCCGGTGGGATGGACCCATCTCTGGACTGAAGAATATTACATTGTTGCTGCGTATACAGATTATATATAGTGCTGCAGCCTCTGAGCTTGTACCTTTATCACACAACATGGATCTTCGTTCCCAAATTGCTGGATTATTAGATCTGTAATCCTATCACCTCCTCCACTTCTTCCAAGATTTTGTACCATTATCCTGTGGGATGGATCCATCTCTGGACTGATGAATATTACATTGTTGCTGCGTATACAGATTATATATAGTGCTGCAGCCTCTGAGCTTGGACCTTTATCACACAATTTGAATCTTATTTCCGGAGTCCCTGGGTTATCGGATCCATAATCCCATCTCCTCCACTTCTTCCAAGATTTTAGAACATAATCCTGTGGGATGGATCCATCTCTGGACTGATGAATATTACATTGTAGCTTTATATACAGATTCTGAGCTTGTACCTTTACCATGTAACATGGATCTTTAGTTCCTGAGTCCCCAGGTTATCAGATCCATAATCCCATCTCCTCCACTTCTTCCAAGATTTTAGAACATAATCCTGTGGGATGGATCCATCTCTGGACTGATGAATATAATATTGTAGCTGTGTATACAGATTCTGAGCTTGTACCTTTACCATGTAACATGGATCTTTAGTTCCTGAGTCCCTGGGTTATCAGATTCTTTATCCCATCTCCTCCACTTCTTCCAAGATTTTTTTTGAATCCGCCATTCCTTGATGGGAAAAGATACCAAACCAGAATAGTGAGATGCCAGGAGTGTATGTAATCAGGGGCACACGCCCCGCACCTGTGCCAGCTCCCTGTCTGATGTCTGGATTAGCAGATGATTATCCCACAGCGTTCACACACGGTGACTCATCCCGCCATCTTCTTTTATCAATCCCTTGTTACCTTCTCCCTAATGAGAGCTCAGCATGTTCCTAGAAACACTTTCACACCCACGTCTCCACCACAAGCTCCTCGCACACCAGCGCCACGTCTTCCCGCCGCATCCGAGGAGTTCATCGTGTACACCTGCTCCCAGGAGCCGGAGGGGATGTATAAGGCTTCTCCTCCCCATACACAGACCTGAACTATGAACGATACATTGTACTCGGGCGTCTGGTACAGACTTTGCATTACACCCCGACAGCTTCATGTTACATCTCTGCACCACAAGAGGCGCCCGTCACGTTATAGACGACCTCCACTCCCCTGTCCTGCAGATTGTGGGGTCTGCGCTGTTGGATCCCATACAGACATCCTCTATGGCAGGCACGTCTGTCATCACCTATAGCCATATGTACTGAATGGCGGAACTAGACATCCCGCATGCGCAATACATTATAGGGAAGATGTTCTACCCTGGTGTGTAATACAGAATATACTCTATATCTATGCTCTGGGCTGTACACCCATCCAGGGTACTGGATATCACAGAGCTGCAACTTTATTGATCAGCAAATCTTAAAGGGGTTGGACACTTTTCAATAAATCTCTTCCATTGTCTCTGCATGTACTTGTGTCTTTTCCTCCTTTGAGAGCTTCATCCTTTCCCTGTTCTTCCCATGCTGCCCCCTGCATATATACATAACTTCCTATCACTGCTCAAAGCCGTTCTCATGGTGTCTCCCACTGTGTCTCTTCCCCTCACAGTCCGACCTCACTGACAGGGGAGTTGGAGGGAGCAGGATAAGTTATAACTGTCCTGCTACAGCTCCGCTTATTCATCAGATCTTAGACATGTAAACAAAGAATCACAGAGAGTCTGCACACAACACAAAAGTAAGTAGCAGGACTGCTGAATCACTTGATGAACATTCGGGGATTATTATTAAGGCAGTAAAGGCACATGGGCAAAATGTAAAAGAGTTGCCAACCCCTTTAAAGATCTGTTCCCTATCTTTATGAAGGCTGCAGGATATAGTCAGAATGGAAGGTTGGGAGATTCTGCTTCAGTTTTTCTCTCTCTTTCATTCTGTGCTGAGGCTCATGCTGTGGGAGGGGAGATAGAACTGCAGGATGTGGCTCAGTGCACATGTAAGAGGTGGGACATTGCGCACTCATTATATACTGTATGGTGCTGGATACAGCCGCCTCCACTATCATAGTGACATTGCTGAAGTTCATGTAAGGTGAGCGCCCCCATTGTCACACTGTGTCACCTCTCCCTGAGCCCACACCTCATGGCTCCTCAGCATGGATCTGTCTGTGTGTTCCCGCCGCCCCGGGGCCCTGCGCTGACAGCCAGTGTAAAGTTCCCAGACTTTTCCGACTTCCCATCAACATTTACTCAAAACAGATTTCGCATCCCAATGTGTGAACACAATGAAAAGGAAGGAGCGCCTCCAAAATTATGAACATGTGTCCTCCCTGGATCAGACTGGGGCCGCTCTACCCTGGTATTCCTGGAGATATCACTGCCAAACCTCATCCTACACTCCGGAATTATACCAGAATAAGGAGAGGTGCGGCCCGAGCACAATATACTGCTCATGGGGGTCCTGGAAGACAAGATCTGGGCTGCTGGAGGCAGTAAACGAAGGCTCATGGATGGCATTGAGGAGAAGCGTGGATATCCGAGGTCTTGTCATACAGGAAATGCACCAGCACAATCCATCCTGATAAACCAGGGACATTACTCATAGATCCAGGCACCGGGACTGTGGGATCTGCTTATATTTATTATCCATGGCCTCCTCCTTTCTTTTAAAAATCAATTTTATTAACTATGTTAATAAAGGGCTCTGGGGGGTGTTACCAAAGCCCCACCCTGCTGTAGCTCCTCCCTCTGCTCCCTCAGGACTTCCCGCCTACTTCTGCCTGATGTAATCTCACACAGTGGCTCTGCTTCTCCCACTCCCTGTACAATGACCTCTGTAAAGGTCACAGAGCATGCCCACAACACTCTCTCATACAAGACTCCAGTCTACAGGCTAAATTAGTTTTTTTTCTGCCTACACTACTATTAGAGTAGGTCACATCATTTACGAGACCCCCTGTGTCACATCAGGGGGTCATGGAAAGTGCACCTGGTAACACGAAAACTTTGAGGTATGACGATTCTAGAACAAACTACAGTAGTATTTATGGTCTGACCTGTAGAATGATGGAGATAATTGTGTCAAAGGTCCATATAGATAGACATGAGATGGCTACAAAGATACATTAGATATGAGACCGAGGATCTATAGATAATGGATATAGAGCACCTCAAAGATTCCGCCTATACATCGCAGTCCAGAGGAGGGCGCTATCATTCCTAGCTCACCGCAATGTAGATTCCTTCCTTGGTAAAGCCTGGCAGCAGCAGGGGGTCCCTTGGAACCCAAACATGAACCAATCAGGGTTGACCAAAGCCAAAATCATGGCCATGGTACACAAGGCCCAAGAGGAACATGTCAGTGACTGGAGGACCACCATAGAGACATCCTAGAAGCCGACCATCTACCAGGGTCTACAGAGAGACTACAGACCGGCCCCCGTATCTGGAGACACTACCGGACCCCAGAGACCACCAGATCCTGAGCCAATACAGACTGAGCGCCCACAACCTGCCATGGAGTCCGGGCGGCACAGACACAGGTACGTGCCCAGGGAGAGCAGACTGTGCCAACAGCGCCAGGACCAGGAGCCACCGAGGTCCACTTCCTGCTACACTGCTCCAGATACTCAAGGAGAGATTGGAGCAGATTTATACGAGCGCTAAAATTACTTGATCCCTGGTGCACAGGCAAGAATAAGACCTATATCCCCCATTGGCTTGGAGGGGTGTGATGGGGGTGCGCCTGGGTGCCTGAGACCGTTTAGGGGGTCGGTGATTACATGAGACTACATTCGGTGGTCCCTCTTCTGTGCCGGTGGTGAGGCTCACGTAGTGACTGCTCTCTCCTCGTCCTCTTCCTCCTTCATGATTTTCTACCTTACCTTCTGTATTTATTAGAAATTCCTGCTGAAAATGTGGCTTTTTGGGTCAGCGGTGAGTATCTGCTTTTCCCCCACATCTCCCTGAAGAAACCTTGAAGGGTTTGATCTTGGCAGACTTGATGTTTGGAGGCTTAGGGTGAGGTGGTGCGCGGCGTCCTGCGGGACCCTCCTAAGGACTTGGAGAGGGGTCTGCATCGTGTCAGGAGTGTAACACAGAACATATGAGGTGCGATCCCCTCTCAGTCACATCCTTGTGGCTCTGCACGGCAGGAATTTGGCCATTCGGAATTGGGGCAATGACTTATTACACAACAGGAAGACTCGTAGGGTCGGTCGGGGGCTGAGTCAGCAAATTTCAAAGGTCTGGAGGGTTTTCTTTATCAGGTTTTTTCACTAAATCCGCTGATTAATGAGCTGAGAAGAACACAAGACACAGGACGAAAGCGATCTCCAGAGAAGATATATGGACACTCCGGGTCCGGCTGTAATACCGCAATCCACTGCTGGAGCCCTGCCGACCGCTCCTCGTCTTCTAGAGGAATCTCAGATCCACGGCGTAAAGATCGGCTTTCCTATAGTGATGCTCGTTGCCAACAATCTCATTCTTGCTTATCTAACGTGGGTGGTCGAAGGTTCACAAGTGGCCAAAAAACATCTCAGACCTAGGCGAAATCCACTGCTCGATCAGCCAAGAACGAGTCAAATGTTGACCCCATTGAATGGATGAGATGAGATCCTGAATTCAAGGGTCCGTACAGCCCAACATCACTTGTAGTGGGTGAATTTTTCGGCAGAGTTGACCTTGCAGTACTGCAGCCAGTGTTATGTATTGTCCCTGTGTGAAATCATATATTTTTGTATTTTTAGTAGCAGCAGGACTGTGAAATATGGATTTCTATTCCAGGACTGTAGCTCCTCCAAGACTGGGAGCATGTCCTCACACTGCTGTGCTCTGTGCTCTCTGTAGTCAGTGTTAGGTATTGTCCCTGGAGAGATGTACAATCAGACCTTTTGTGTATGTTGTTAGTAGCAGCAGGACTGTGAAATATGACTGTGAAATTTTAATCCTAAAATTGATATTTTAGGATTGTTGCTTCTCCAAGTGCACTCCAAGTGTATCCTCACCCTGCTGTGCTCTTTACTCTCTGAAGCCAGTGTCGGGTATTATTCATGGAGAAATGTATAATCAGACCTTTGTGTATGTTATTAGTATCAGAAGGACTATGAAAAATACATTTATGGTCTAAGTGCACTAGGGGTGTGCACTGCTGTGCTCTTAGCTCTCTGCAGTGAACTGATCTAAAGCCCTTCCTTTCTGCTTTCCCTTGAGGCTGCAATAGACCTCTACATCAGTCACTCAAAACGGATTGAGGGAGAAGCTGTGGAGAAGTTCAATGCAGAAAGCTCAGAGCACAGCAGTGTGAGGACTGAGGGAGAGGCTGTGGAGAAGTTCAATGCAGAAAGCTCAGAGCACAGCAGTGTGAGGACTCGCTATCTATGTAACCCTAACACCAACCCTAATGAAAAAATGTGTATAAAATGAACAACACAAGATGGGACTTTTAATTAAAAAAAAACTGGACTAGGGGGGGGAATAATAATCTGATTAATATTAGTTTGTCTGAAGCAAATCAGGAATAATTTGGTTTTTTTTTTTCAGCGCTGGTAAAAAAATTGTCCTATTTGTCCAGAATCTGCTCATCTCTAGGACGCACATAGTCCTGCATAGGAGCTGCATACACAGAACGAGACATATACAGTAAATCTATAAATGAAGATTTGTTACAATGTTGCTATATTTTAGTTTTCCCTGCGTCGGAGCGATACAAAGTGTTTATTCCCCCCCCCCTCCCCCGGGTTATCGCGTTCCTCCGTGGTGCCAGCGCTGATACTACAGATAATGCATGAACTTCCCATAATAACCTTTTCTGTCCTTCCCATGTGACCTTAAACATTTGGCCTCAGACAACAATAATTAGATTGAAGTTCCCCAGGACTTGTGGTGCCTGTAAACATGCGTGTCCATAAGTCTGCACGCCCCGGCTACATAGGGACACATTGTTATCCGTAATCTATGCAGACGCCTGTCCCCTGATTCTCCCAGTGAATCGCTCGGCTGTCATCCGGCTGACATCACCGCCCTCCTCTACATTTAATATTCGCCTTGTGACTTCTCGCTTCACTCGGCCCCTTGTGTGGCGCTGGCAATAAGACACAGAGGAGCTGGCACCCGGGCACGGAGCGCGTCCTGAGCGGCCAACACTGACGCCTTGTATAGAGACCTATGGAGCCCGCGCTGCTGCTGCTGCTGTATGTGTCACCTCACGTCCTATACATAGAATATTCATTCCACGGAGTGCGACGTGATGATACGATATGTGCCGAGGGGGGGCGTGCGACATGTCCAGCGCTCCCTGCCCCAGGGGGGGTATAGATAGCACAGCACCGGAGGATAGTGCCCAGATGGCGCATCTACTAAGGCTTTGTGTGACACCGTGCGGTATATTATATTTAGAGTTTATGATGGTCGCGGTATTATATAGTATTAGAGCGGAAGAAAGTGTTACATCGTTATACGAGCGACGCAATGTATGACACCTAGAAGTGGGCGGGGTTATGTGTATTGGTAGGAGCAATATCAGGATATATGAGATTAAATTCCAATATAAGACCGGCCCCAGGATGATGAGAGTGATAATCCTGATAGAAGCGGTGCTACCCATATATTGGTCATAAGTTGAAATTACTATTTAAAGCATCGATTATAGGGGCACAACAATAGATTGATGAAAGTTATCAGACTGATGAAGGTCCAGTCTCTTGCCCACAAAGGGGGTTCCTTGCATCTGTACCCCCTATTCACAAGATATAGATAGATAAATGGCTCCGTACCTCTGCGTTCAAACTCTACGGCACGGAAGAAGATGGCTCCGTACTGGGTCTGGTTTTCTTTGCCAGTGCCACGTGCTTGGCTGTAACTCCAACTGGCCTTAGATTTAGTCTTGGATTTGCATGTGGGGTATATAGGGATATGCCCCCCCCACCCCCCTCTTCCTGGTCAGTGGTTGGACCCTACTGGTCTCATGCCATGGACATTGAATAACTATACAATGAATCTGGCATATTACATCCCAGCATCACTGGACACACAGCGTAGGTCCAGCATATGCACAACGATGCAGGGTGGACTACGTCGTCTTCATTGAAGCAGCAAACAGTCACTGGGAGCACCAGAGATGGGCCGGATTCAGCAGTAGATCTAAAATATTCTAAATCTCAGGATTTTTTTTACATCTTCAATGTAGGTACAACTGTTCACAAGTTTGTCTCTCCTAGCGTACTGTCTACACTTACATTTCCCCGCTTGTTTTATTTGTTTTTTAGTCTGAAATAATATTTCTAGCCTAAAACAAGTCTGTGCTTCCTGGAGAAGCAGCTCCTTATACAGCGCATAGAACTTCCTGTGGCCGCTCCTGTACATATCACCGCAACAGGAAGTCAGGTGGTGGTCAGGTGACCTTAAGAACCCGGAACACTCCGTAACATCAACTACTCATATACATCACTGTGATGGTACAGCCGCGTGCAACAACTGATACAATGTAGCAATGGTAGGGATCATAGACAACTCCAATCCAGGCCATGAGCCTCCTTATATGACGTAGTGAATAACAACCACGGCATCAATAGGATTACAGGAGGCTGATGGGTTGTTATGGCAGAGACCAGGCTGATAGGACACCTGTCAGCATCAAGCTGACAGGTAAAATACCCTGCAATATAGAAGTGTTATACAGGAGGATTTTAGTGTATTCTATAAATAATCAGGTCAAACCATAAAGAAAAAAGTGAATTGTTATCCCTCAAAAAGTTAAAATCTAAAATGGTACAAAGAAAACTTCTCCTATGACTCTCAGAACACAACAGCAACGAGTTTCTAAAGGGCAAACCTTAAATTTTTTCGCTTTTTTCCATCCCTCCTCAAAAAAGTATTTGTAGACAAAAATACTGAAAGTTGCTTGATACATTTTTGTCTTCCACAAATTGGTTCTATTTAAAACTCATTTGGCAATAAAAACAAAAACAGCTTGATGTACGTTGCGTTACATCAGTGGTTGCGTTACATCAGTGGTTGCGTTATATCAGACGTTGCGTTACATCAGGCGTTGCGTTATGTCATGAGTTGCGTTACGTCAGGCGTTGCGTTACATCAGACGTTGCGATACATCGGTTGTTGCGTTACATCAGGCGTTGCGTTACAGCAGTCTTTGCGTTACGTCTGTTGTTGCATTACATCCAGCGCCACGTTACATCAGCTGTTGCATTGCATCAGGCGCCACGTTACATCAGGCGTTGCGTCACATCAGGCGTTGCATTACATCAGGCGCCACGTTACATCAGGCGTTGCGTTACATCAGGCGTTGCGTTACATCAGTCGTGGCGTTACATCAGGCGTTGCATTACATCAGGCGTTGCGTTACATCAGTCGTGGCGTTACATCAGGCGTTGCTTTACATCAGGCGTTGCGTTACGTCAGCCATTGCATTACGTCCGTCTTTGCGTTACGCCAGTTGTTGCGTCTGTAGTCATCGCTGTGGACTTCGGTTTTGTCTCTGATGTTCCCGACCTGTGGACCTTGTGTTGGGTTTGGGTCTATTTTTGACCTCTCTCCATCAGATCTCCGGAGGAGCGGAGTTGTATCTTACACCTTATTTATTATCCTCCGGCCCGGACTCTATTTCCAGCGGTCATTGCGGTTCCTTGTTGATGGTAATATTTATAACGCTCTTGGAAGGAGAACCAGGTTATTTCCAAACTCTCCGAATTACTAAAAATATTTCCTAGAGAAATAAATATCTTCGATCATTTGGGTCAGGGATGAATAAAATTGTGGTTTCCACCACAAACACCCGGAGCCTCCGGAAATAGCCTGACATCTCCATGTTCCTGGCATGAGGTGGAAGAAGCATAGCCCATTTGGCGCCAACGTCTCCTGACCTGGTGCTGGGACGGAGAACTTTACCTCACACTTTGGACAGTGAGCACCGGGCAAGAAGAACAAAACCTCCTGCTCTGGTTCTTCTGAGACTTCTCCGTAGCAGAACCTGCCAGTCTAGCAATGAAACCACATTGAGTTGGCAGCCGGTACCATGTGACGTAGTCTGACCAGAGCTCACGTCCCCTTCTTCTCCACCAGTGGAGTTTGTGTCTCCTTCTTCTCCACCAGTGGAGTTTGTGTCTCCTTCTTCTCCACCAGTGGAGTTTGTGTCTCCTTCTTCTCCACCAGTGGCGTTTGTGTCTCCTTCTTCCTCACCAGTGGAGTTTGTGTCTCCTTCTTCTCCACCAGTGGAGTTTGTGTCTCCTTCTTCTCCACCAGTGGAGTTTGTGTCTCCTTCTTCTCCACCAGTGGAGTTTGTGTCTCCTTCTTCTTTACCAGTGGAGTTTGTTTCTCCTTCTTCTCCACCAGTGGAGATTGTGTCTCCTTCTTCTCCACCAGTGGAGTTTGTGTCTCCTTCTTCTCCACCAGTGGAGTTTGTGTCTCCTTTTTCTCCACCAGTGGAGTTTGTGTCTCCTTCTTCCTCACCAGTGGAGTTTGTGTCTCCTTCTTCCTCACCAGTGGAGTTTGTGTCTCCTTCTTCTCCACCAGTGGAGTTTGTGTCTCCTTCTTCTCCACCAGTGGAGTTTGTGTCTCCTTTTTCTCCACCAGTGGAGTTTGTGTCTCCTCCTTCTCCACCAGTGGAGTTTGTGTCTCCTTCTTCTCCACCAGTGGAGTTTGTGTCTCCTTCTTCTCCACCAGTGGAGTTTGTGTCTCCTTCTTCTCCACCAGTGGAGTTTGTGTCTCCTTCTTCTCCACCAGTGGAGTTTGTGTCTCCTTCTTCTCCACCAGTGGAGTTTGTGTCTCCTTCTTCTCCACCAGTGGAGTTTGTGTCTCCTTCTTCTCCACCAGTGGAGTTTGTGTCTCCTTCTTCTCCACCAGTGGAGTTTGTGTCTCCTCCTCCACCAGTGGAGTTTGTGTCCCTTTCTACTCCACCAGAGGAGTTTGTGTCCCCTTCTTCTTCACCAGTGGAGTTTGTGTCTCCTTCTTCTCCACCTGTGGAGTTTGTGTCCCCTTCTTCTCCAGCAGTGGAGTTTGTGTCTCCTTCTTCCTCACCAGTGGAGTTTGTGTCCCCTTATTCTCCACCAGTGGAGTTTGTGTCTCCTTATTCTCCACCAGTGGAGTTTGTGTCTCCTTATTCTCCACCAGTGGAGTTTGTGTCTCCTTTTTCTCCACCAGTGGAGTTTGTGTCTCCTTTTTCTCCACCAGTGGAGTTTGTGTCTCCTTCTTCTCCACCAGTGGAGTTTGTGTCTCCTTCTTCTCCACCAGTGGAGTTTGTGTCTCCTTCTTCTCCACCAGTGGAGTTTGTGTCTCCTTCTTCTCCACCAGTGGAGTTTGTGTCTCCTTCTTCTTTACCAGTGGAGTTTGTGTCTCCTTCTTCTTTACCAGTGGAGTTTGTGTCTCCTTCTTCTTTACCAGTGGAGTTTGTGTCTCCTTCTTCTTTACCAGTGGAGTTTGTGTCTCCTTCTTCCTCACCAGTGGAGTTTGTGTCTCCTTCTTCTCCACCAGTGGAGTTTGTGTCTCCTTCTTCTCCACCAGTGGCGTTTGTGTCTCCTTCTTCCTCACCAGTGGAGTTTGTGTCCCCTTCTTCTCCACCAGTGGAGTTTGTGTCCCCTTCTTCTCCACCAGTGGAGTTTGTGTCCTCTTCTTCTCCACCAGTGGAGTTTGTGTCCCCTTCTTCTCCACCAGTAGAGTTTGTGTCTCCTTCTTCTCCACCAGTGGAGTTTGTGTCTCCTTCTTCCCCACCAGTGGAGTTTGTGTCTCCTTCTTCCTCACCAGTGGAGTTTGTGTCTCCTTCTTCCTCACCAGTGGAGTTTGTGTCTCCTTCTTCTCCACCAGTGGAGTTTGTGTCTCCTTCTTCTCCACCAGTGGAGTCTGTGTCCCCTTCTTCTCCACCAGTGGAGTTTGTGTCTCCTTCTTCTCCACCAGTGGCGTTTGTGTCTCCTTCTTCCTCACCAGTGGAGTTTGTGTCCCCTTCTTCTCCACCAGTGGAGTTTGTGTCCCCTTCTTCTCCACCAGTGGCGTTTGTGTCCCCTTCTTCTCCACCAGTGGAGTTTGTGTCCCCTTCTTCTCCACCAGTGGCGTTTGTGTCCCCTTCTTCTCCACCAGTGGAGTTTGTGTCTCCTTCTTCCCCACCAGTGGAGTTTGTGTCTCCTTCTTCCTCACCAGTGGAGTTTGTGTCCCCTTCTTCTCCACCAGTGGAGTTTGTGTCTCTTTCTTCTCCACCAGTGGAGTTTGTGTCTCCTTCTTCTCCACCAGTGGAGTTTGTGTCTCCTTCTTCTCCACCAGTGGCGTTTGTGTCTCCTTCTTCCTCACCAGTGGAGTTTGTGTCCCCTTCTTCTCCACCAGTGGAGTTTGTGTCTCCTTCTTCTCCACCAGTGGCGTTTGTGTCCCCTTCTTCTCCACCAGTGGAGTTTGTTTCCCCTTCTTCTCCACCAGTGGAGTTTGTGTCTCCTTCTTCCCCACCAGTGGAGTTTGTCTCCTTCTTCCTCACCAGTGGAGTTTGTGTCCCCTTCTTCTCCACCAGTGGAGTTTGTGTCTCCTTCTTCCTCACCAGTGGAGTTTGTGTCTCCTTCTTCTCCACCAGTGGAGTTTGGCCTGACCTGGGATTTGTCTTTCAGCACTTGGGGAAAGTCATTTACGCCAAATTTCCCCCGAGGCTTCCAAACATCTGATCTCAATGTGAAGAAATCGCTGTAGGACCATCGGAGGATCCATTTTTTGACTGGGAGATTATGTGTTATCTATATATAAGAACCTGGATTATACAGATGACTCATCTGGGCATGCTCTGTGGCCTGATATCACTTTGCAGGGAGGAGGAGCTGAGTTGTGACATCACATATTGTGATTTCTGGATCCTGTGTTATCTGTCATTGTAATCCTACCTGTGATGGTAATAAAGTGACTGATGAGAAGTGATCTCTACAGAACAGGAAGTTTTAGTTTTATATTGTTTTGCTCATTGGTTGGAATAAAAAGAAGCCGGATTTAAGGATCATATTTTATACATACAGACAATTTTACATCTGTGCTGGAATCTGAGCCAATGTTCAGGACTCCTTGTCCTTGTCTCCTGGTCAAAAGCCCTAAAGCTCAAAGTTCAGGTCAAATAATTTCTTTCTCTTACACAGTCGCAGATCTCCTGATGCTTATAATTAATACTAGGGGTTCTCAATACATGTTGTAGTAGGATTGGGCCCCAATGTATAGCAGTCTGCAGTGAGCTCCCTCTAGTGGTGGCTGCAGGTAGTTAAGAGTTTTATGGTTGAAATCTATGGAGATTTGGAGCTCTGTATCAGGAAAACTCCAACCACTATAGAGGTCATCGGGCAGATCGGAGAATCACTTAAAGGGATTCTATACTGAAGGCGGAGTCCATTGATGATTTTCCTATTGGACCTGTCATCCACCTTCCTGGAGCGGAGACGTGATGCCGCCATGAATGACTCTGCCCTCCCAGTAATAAGCCACTTGTAATAAAACCCTGAGCAGGAAATCTCCCAGACGGACTGATTTATGCCTCGCTCTGTATAATGCGCTGTCTGCAGCTATATTTGTTCTAGATAAATTTGTGATCTGTGTCATAATTCCCTCGGATTCTTTTATAGACCTTTCCTTTACCACATCCTTTCAGTTCAGGCAATAATGAAACGTCTTAATGTCCGTCTTCTACCAATACATTTATACTAAAGGGACTCACCGCCTCGTGCTCCCACCCTAATCTTCATAGGAGATCCCCTACAAGGGTCCCAACTAGAAGGTCAGTGGTTTCCTCATCAGCCAATCAGGGAGTAAGAAAAACTGTTAAACCCCCCACCCCAAGATCATTTTCCACCTGTCAGCAAGATCCTAAAAGGGTCACATGACACATTTCCTATACCTATAACTCCTACCTGGTTTCGGTACCTTAAATTATAAAAAAAACCTGCTTTATTTATAGTTTCATAAAGCTTTTCTTCATTCTTATGGTGCTGCTTCGGTCCTTAGTGCTTCCATGTCATGTTCCACCTCTTCCTCCTGTGGTCCTTAGCTCTTCCATGTTTTGTTCCACCTCTTCCTCCTATGGTCCTTAGCTCTTCCATGTTATGTCCCACCTCTTCCTCCTATGGTCCTTAGCTCTTCCATGTTATGTCCCACCTCTTCCTCCTATGGTCCTTAGCTCTTCCATGTTATGTTCCACCTCTTCCTCTTGTGGTCCTTAGCTCTTCCATGTTATGTCCCACCTCTTCCTCCTATGGTCCTTAGCTCTTCCATGTTATGTCCCACCTCTTCCTCCTATGGTCCTTAGCTCTTCCATGTTATATTCCACCTCTTCCTCCTATGGTCCTTAGCTCTTCCATGTTATGTCCCACCTCTTCTTCCTATGGTCCTTAGCTCTTCCATGTTATGTTCCACCTCTTCCTCCTGTGGTCCTTAGCTCTTCCATGTTATGTTCCACCTCTTCCTCCTGTGGTCCTTAGCTCTTCCATGTTATGTCCTACCTCTTCCTCCTATGGTCCTTAGCTCTTCCATGTTATGTTCCACCTCTTCCTCCTATGGTCCTTAGCTCTTCCATGTTATGTTCCACCTCTTCCTCCTATGGTCCTTAGCTCTTCCATGTTATGTTCCTCCTCTTCCTCCTATGGTCCTTAGCTCTTCCATGTTACGTCCCACCTCTTCCTCCTATGGTCCTTGGCTCTTCCATGTTATGTCCCACCTCTTCCTCCTATGGTCCTTAGCTCTTCCATGTTATGTCCTACCTTTTCCTCCTGTGGTCCTTAGCTCTTCCATGTTTTGTTCCACCTCTTCCTCCTATGGTCCTTAGCTCTTCCATGTTATGTCCCACCTCTTCCTCCTATGGTCCTTAGCTCTTCCATGTTGTGTTCCCTTCCATGCTTTCCAGAGGTTTCCCCATGATGGACGTCCTTACCACTCACTAATGCTAGATACGTCTCTGGCTCATATATGAGGAATATTGCCCCAAAAACCCCTTAACGAGTTAATTCTTGTGGGTGATATTGGAGGAAAATATTCTTCTACATCAACAAGAAATGCCCTTTAACAAACATTTCCTATTGTGATGTAAATATTGGACATTTTTCCTGGAGAATAACAGAAATCTGGGAGTCGGCCAAATAGGAAATCTCTTACATTTAGAGGAAAGCGATCTGGGACTGAACTCGGATAACCTGGACTGTGTGTGTCCCCTATATCAGCGCGGAACCTTCTGAACATAGATCCCAAATATACAAAAGGATCAGGAGAAGTCACTTGTTTTACCTTTAAGGGAATTGGATGATCAGAAAATGGCAAATTGTTTACATTATTTTAAAGACTTTTTGGTGATTTCATTTTCAAATTCTTCAAAGTATCTTTTAGATCTGAAAACCTTTGCGGCCTCAAAATAACCAGATACTTCCTGTTCTGTAGGGATCACTTCTCTGGAGTTATCTCCTTATCATCAAAATGATAGTGAAAGGTAACATATCTGCGCAGATAACACAGGATCCACAATGAACAATAGGGAATGTTACAGTATCTGCTCTGCTCCCTACACAATGGCCACTCAGCCTCACGTGAGTTTGACACTCCCTGTCCTGTAGAGATCAGTGGTCGCATAATCACAGGCAGAAGAAGAATGATAGGTAACTACTACGTAAAGATAACACCCTCATTGAGCATGCCCACAACACTCTCCCATAGAATTTAACCAGTCATCTTCAGGCTACGGCCAACATGGCTGCTGTTTTAACCCCTTAATGCTCCATGCTGTAACTGTATGTCATGATGCCGTTAAGGATGTCCCTTCATGGTGGGTGTTTGCTGCATTATGCATGTCGCCATCTTGGATGGGATCATAGGACCATTCCAGACGGGATCCTCTATAAGCATCTGAATAGACCCCAATCTTTGGTGTTGGACCCCATCCATATGGCATCTTTGGTGTTGGACCCCATCCATATGACATCTTTGGTGTTGGACCCCATCCATATGACATCTTTGGTGTTGCACCCCATCCATATGACATCTTTGGTGTTGGACCCCATCCATATGACATCTTTGGTGTTGGACCCCATCCATATGACATCTTTGGTGTTGTATCCCATCCATATGACATCTTTGGTGTTGGATCCCATCCATATGACATCTTTGGTGTTGTATCCCATCCATATGACATCTTTGGTGTTGGATCCCATCCATATGACATCTTTGGTGTTGGATCCCATCCATATGACATCTTTGGTGTTGGATCCCATCCATATGACATCTTTGTTGTTGGACCCCATCCATATGACATCTTTGGTGTTGGACCCCATCCATATGACATCTTTGGTGTTGGACCCCATCCATATGACATCTTTGGTGTTGGACCCCATCCATATGACATCTTTGGTGTTGGATCCCATCCATATGACATCTTTGTTGTTGTATCCCATCCATATGACATCTTTGGTGTTGGACCCCATCCATATGACATCTTTGGTGTTGGACCCCATCCATATGACATCTTTGGTGTTGGATCCCATCCATATGACATCTTTAGTGTTGGACCCCATCCATATGACATCATTGGTGTTGGACCCCATCCATATGACATCTTTGGTGTTGGATCCCATCCATATGACATCTTTGGTGTTGGATCCCATCCATATGACATCTTTGGTGTTGGATCCCATCCATATGACATCTTTGGTGTTGTATCCCATCCATATGACATCTTTGGTGTTGTATCCCATCCATATGACATCTTTAGTGTTGGACCCCATCCATATGACATCTTTGGTGTTGGACCCCATCCATATGACATCTTTGGTGTTGGACCCCATCCATATGACATCTTTGGTGTTGGATCCCATCCATATGACATCTTTAGTGTTGGACCCCATCCATATGACATCTTTGGTGTTGGACCCCATCCATATGACATCATTGGTGTTGGACCCCATCCATATGACATCTTTGGTGTTGGATCCCATCCATATGACATCTTTGGTGTTGGATCCCATCCATATGACATCTTTGGTGTTGGACCCCATCCATATGACATCTTTGGTGTTGGACCCCACCCATATGACATCTTTGGTGTTGGACCCCATCCATATGACATCTTTGGTGTTGGATCCCATCCATATGACATCTTTGGTGTTGGACCCCATCCATATGACATCTTTAGTGTTGGACCCCATCCATATGACATCTTTGGTGTTGGACAGCATCCATATGACATCTTTGGTGTTGGACCCCATCCATATGACATCATTGGTGTTGGACCCCATCCATATGACATCTTTGGTGTTGGATCCCATCCATATGACATCTTTGGTGTTGGATCCCATCCATATGACATCATTGGTGTTGTATCCCATCCATATGACATCTTTAGTGTTGGATCCCATCCATATGACATCTTTGGTGTTGTATCCCATCCATATGACATCTTTGTTGTTGTATCCCATCCATATGACATCTTTAGTGTTGGACCCCATCCATATGACATCTTTGGTGTTGGACCCCATCCATATGACATCTTTGGTGTTGGACCCCATCCATATGACATCTTTGGTGTTGGACCCCATCCATATGACATCTTTAGTGTTGGACCCCATCCATATGACATCTTTGGTGTTGGACCCCATCCATATGACATCTTTGGTGTTGGATCCCATCCATATGACATCTTTAGTGTTGGACCCCATCCATATGACATCTTTGGTGTTGGATCCCATCCATATGACATCTTTGGTGTTGGATCCCATCCATATGACATCTTTGGTGTTGGACCCCATCCATATGACATCTTTGGTGTTGGACCCCATCCATATGACATCTTTGGTGTTGGACCCCATCCATATGACATCTTTGGTGTTGGATCCCATCCATATGACATCTTTAGTGTTAGACCCCATCCATATGACATCTTTGGTGTTGGACCCCATCCATATGACATCTTTGGTGTTGGATCCCATCCATATGACATCTTTAGTGTTGGATCCCATCCATATGACATCTTTAGTGTTGGACCCCATCCATATGACATCTTTGGTGTTGGATCCCATCCATATGACATCTTTGGTGTTGGGGTCCCATCCATATGACATCTTTGGTGTTGGATCCCATCCATATGACATCTTTGGTGTTGGACCCCATCCATATGACATCTTTAGTGTTGGACCCCATCCATATGACATCTTTGGTGTTGGACCCCATCCATATGACATCTTTGGTGTTGGACCCCATCCATATGATATCTTTGGTGTTGGACCCCATCCATATGACATCTTTGGTGTTGGACCCCATCCATATGACATCTTTGGTGTTGGACCCCATCCATATGACATCTTTGGTGTTGGATCCCATCCATATGACATCTTTGGTGTTGGATCCCATCCATATGACATCTTTGGTGTTGGACCCTATCCATATGACTTCTTTGGTGTTGGATCCCATCCATATGACATCTTTGGTGTTGGATCCCATCCATATGACCTCTTTGGTGTTGGATCCCATCCATATGACATCTTTGGTGTTGGACCCCATCCATATGACATCTTTGGTGTTGGATCCCATCCATATGACCTCTTTGGTGTTGGATCCCATCCATATGACATCTTTGGTGTTGGATCCCATCCATATGACATCTTTAGTGTTGGATCCCATCCATATGACATCTTAAGTGTTGGACCCCATCCATATGACATCTTTGGTGTTGTACCCCATCCATATGACCTCTTTGGTGTTGGATCCCATCCATATGACATCTTTGGTGTTGGACCCCATCCATATGACATCTTTGGTGTTGGATCCCATCCATATGACATCTTTGGTGTTGGGGTCCCATCCATATGACATCTTTGTTGTCGGACCCCATCCATATAACATCTTTAGTGTTGGACCCCATCCATATGACATCTTTGGTGTTGGACCCCATCCATATGACATCTTTGGTGTTGGACCCCATCCATATGACAATGATGAGCTCTCCTATGGATAGATCATCAATATGTTTAGTCTGGAAAACCCCTTAAAGGGAAATCCATGGAGGAGAATGAGGAAATCCGCCCCTTTGTTTACATGTTACAATAAGAACAAAGGGTTAAAACAAAAACTAAGGCTCTGGTCCTGTTTTGGTTGGGTCTTGCGGGGGTTAATGGGTGACATTTAGCAGCAGCCGGCGGCGGTGAGATGGTCGCGGCGAGTCCTTGGTAATGATGGGGGAATATTTATAAGCGGCTGCTGAATCCGGACTCTGTATCCTCTTTGCTCTTTGGAAAAAGCTTACTCCAGGAAAATCTCAATCCAATTAAAATCCGTCTCTTCCTTAAATGAATCTCGCTGGCTCCACTTGTGGGGGAATCTGTAACCTTTACACCCGCACATTACACAATCAATACTCTGCCGACATTAACACTGATTATGGATTTTCTTCCTCTGCCCCATAGCGGCTCGTAATGTAAAAGCGAGGAGCCGCCGGCCTCATCCCACTCACCCATCACTTCACCTATTTATCTGATATTATATAATACTATTTCTTCCCTTATTAAAGGGGTGGTCCAGGATTAGAAAAATATGGCTCTTTTTTTCTTAAAACAGCGCCACCCCTGTCTACAGGTTGTGTCTGGTATTACATCTAAAGTAAAGAGGGCAGAGCTACAATATCACACACGGATTTGCTGCAGTTGTTCCAATCCTGGTCAATCCCTTTAAGTTGTACTCAGAGTTTCTAAGAAATGTTCCTCATACAGTATTGGGCATATTGGGGTCACGCATCGAGATCTGGTGAGCGGAGGGGTAGAGAATAATAATATGTTGTGGTGGACCTTTCTTCTACGTACAGAGCTTGGAATAGCCCTTTAAGGGTAGACATAAAACTCCACTTAAAAAAGGGTGACCACAACCACATTAAGGGTGGGACTAGACATGGACATCCTTGGGGGGGGGGGGGGGGGTGATGTCAGTATATATATATTATCCTTTTTTTTGTAAGATCAAATAGAAAACTAAACCTAGAAAATTTGTACGCTGTAAATGATTGGCAACAAATTTATTTCATGGACCTTCAGGGCCCACCAGGTGCTTTATCAAGCAGAAGCTTTTATTCAGAGCAGAGGGGAGGGGCTAAGAAGCAGCTCAGACCACAGCAGTGTCAGGACACACCCCCCAGTACAGCCACAATCCTGGACATGAGACTCAATTTTCACAGTCCTGCTGTTAATAACAATATAGACAAATGTCTGATTACAAATCTTTCCAGGCGCAATACCGAACACTGGCTGCAGCCTTGTATGGTCATACTGCTGACAGGTTCCCTTTAATCCGTCTGCAGGAAATTGATGGTTGTATACTGGCGCTGATGGGATATTACTGATTGTATTAGCAACTTAAAGGCTCAGGACTTCTACATATGGCCAATTTAAGGGTTGTGGGGGCCCCGGGGCACGTGCCCTGAGAGCCCTCCCCATAATCCAGCCCTGCTTTTACATATGGTGCCCTACACCCACACCTACTCCATCTTCTCATTGTTGTATGGAATTTATTGCCCTTATTTCTAACTGTTACATTGTATCAATAATCAGAATGTTAGGATTGCTGATAGTTTCCCATGGTCACTCTGACACTCGGGCCTCGTGGACCTTCATTCCAGGACCTGATTCCCATCTCATACACTTTGTTCCTTCATCCTGTAAACATGTTTTATGAGCAGAGAACATGAAGTGGAGTCAGACCCCGGACACTTCAGATCCGCGGCTCCTGATGGACTGGGAAACTATTTCCAGCGCGGCTGCCAATCCCCTCACAGCTCATTCCAGACACCACTGATAAGACCCCAACTATGAGGACCCCTGTTATCAGTGACGTCACCAAACTGGAGAGCCTCTTCACAATTATCAGTGCCCCCAAGTATGAGGCTACATTATAAACCATTAATGTACTGGGACTAATGAGGAGGTTCCTGTAACCATCACCACAGCGATTAGATAGGACAAATCCGGGTCTATGTAATCAGAATGGTCAGAAGAGAAAGACTCCCAGAGGGAAGAGAAGAGATAGAGGGAGAAGGGAGGGAAGAGACTGACACAGACAGGACACAGCTGACTACACGGATCCTTGTGTATAATAGTATAACTACTATAATACTGCCCCTTATGTACAAGAATATAACTACTATAATACTGCCCCCTATGTACAGGAATATAACTACTATACTACTGCCTCCTATGTACAAGAATATAACTACTATAATACTGCTCCCTATGTACAAGAATATAACTACTATAATACTGCCCCCTATGTACAAGAATATAACTACTATAATACTGTCCCCTATGTACAAGAATATAACTACTATAATACTGCCCCCTATGTACAGGATATAACTACTATAATACTGTCCCCTATGTACAAGAATATAACTACTATAATACTGCCCCCTATGTACAAGAATATAACTACTATAATACTGTCCCCTATGTACAAGAATATAACTACTATAATACTGCCTCCTATGTACAAGAATATAACTACTATAATACTGCCTCCTATGTACTAGAATATAACTACTATAATACTGCCTCCTATGTACAAGAATATAACTACTATAATACTGCCCCCTATGTACAGGATATAACTACTATAATACTGCCCCCTATGTACAGGAATATAACTACTATAATACTGCCCCCTATGTACAAGAATATATCTACTATAATACTGCCCCCTATGTACAAGAATATAACTACTATAATACTGCCCCCTATGTACAGGAACATAACTGCTATAATACTGCCCCCTATGTACAGGAATATAACTACTATAATACTGCCCCCTATGTA
Organism: Engystomops pustulosus; assembly: GCF_040894005.1. Taxonomy (NCBI): domain Eukaryota; kingdom Metazoa; phylum Chordata; class Amphibia; order Anura; family Leptodactylidae; genus Engystomops; species Engystomops pustulosus. The sequence goes on along the minus strand of NC_092411.1, from coordinate 11,489,355 downwards.
AAAGAATATAACTACTATAATACTGCCCCCTATGTACAAGAATATAACTACTATAATACTGCCCCCTATGTACAGGAATAGAACTACTATAATACTGCCCCCTATGTACAAGAATATAACTACTATAATACTGCCCCTATGTACAAGAATATAACTACTATAATACTGCCCCCTATGTACAAGAATATAACTACTATAATACTGCCCCCTATGTACAAGAATATAACTACTATAATACTGCCCCCTATGTACAAGAATATAACTACTATAATACTGCCCCCTATGTACAGGAACATAACTGCTATAATACTGCCCCTATATACAAGAATATAACTACTATAATACTGCCCCTATGTACAGGAATATAACTACTATAATACTGCCCCCTATGTACAGGAATATAACTACTATAATACTGCCCCTATGTACAAGAATATAACTACTATAATACTGTCCCCCTATGTACAGGAATATAACTACTATAATACTGCCCCCTATGTACAAGAATACAACTACTATAATACTGCCCCCTATGTACAAGAATACAACTACTATAATACTGCCCCTATGTACAGGAATATAACTACTATAATACTGCCCCCTATGTACAAGAATACAACTACTATAATACTGCCCCCTATGTACAAGAATACAACTACTATAATACTGCCCCCTATGTACAAGAATACAACTACTATAATACTGCCCCCTATGTACAAGAATACAACTACTATAATACTGCCCCTATGTACAGGAATATAACTACTATAATACTGCCCCCTATGTACAAGAATACAACTACTATAATACTGCCCCCTATGTACAAGAATATAACTACTATAATACTGCCCCCTATGTACAGGAATATAACTACTATAATACTGCCCCCTATGTACAAGAATATAACTACTATAATACTGCCCCCTATGTACAAGAATATAACTACTATAATACTGCCTCCTATGTACAGGAATATAACTACTATAATACTGCCCCCTATGTACAGGAATATAACTACTATAATACTGCCCTCTATGTACAGGAATATAACTACTATAATACTGCCCCCTATGTACAAGAATATAACTACTATAATACTGCCCCCTATGTACAAGAATATAACTACTATAATACTGCCCCCTATGTACAGGAATATAACTGATATAATACTGCCCCCTATGTACAGGAATATAACTACTATAATACTGCCCCCTATGTACAAGAATATAACTACTATAATACTGCCCCCTATGTACAAGAATATAACTACTATAATACTGCCCCCTATGTACAGGAATATAACTACTATAATACTGCCCCCTATGTACAAGAATATAACTACTATAATACTGCCCCCTATGTACAAGAATATAACTACTATAATACTGCCCCCTATGTACAGGAATATAACTACTATAATACTGCCCCCTATGTACAGGAATATAACTACTATAATACTGTTCCCTATGTACAGGAATATAACTACTATAATACTGCCCCCTATGTACAAGAATATAACTACTATAATACTGCCCCCTATGTACAAGAATACAACTACTATAATACTGCCCCCTATGTACAGGAATATAACTACTATAATACTGCCCCCTATGTACAAGAATACAACTACTATAATACTGCCCCCTATGTACAAGAATACAACTACTATAATACTGCCCCCTATGTACAGGAATATAACTACTATAATACTGCCCCCTATGTACAAGAATATAACTACTATAATACTGCCCCCTATGTACAGGAATATAACTACTATAATACTGCCCCCTATGTACAGGAATATAACTACTATAATACTGCCCCCTATGTACTGGAATATAACTACTATAATACTGCCCCCTATGTACAGGAATATAACTACTATAATACTGCCCCCTATGTACTGGAATATAACTACTATAATACTGCCCCCTATGTACAGGAATATAACTACTATAATACTGCCCCCTATGTACAAGAATATAACTACTATAATACTGCCCCTATGTACAGGAATATAACTACTATAATACTGCCCCCTATGTACAAGAATATAACTACTATAATACTGCCCCCTATGTACAAGAATATAACTACTATAATACTGCCCCCTATGTACAAGAATATAACTACTATAATACTGCTCCCTATGTACAAGAATATAACTACTATAATACTGCCCCTATGTACAAGAATATAACTACTATAATACTGCCCCCTGTGTACAGGAATAGAACTACTATAATACTGCCCCCTATGTACAAGAATATAACTACTATAATACTGCCCCTATGTACAAGAATATAACTACTATAATACTGCCTCCTATATACAAGAATATAACTACTATAATACTGCCCCCTATGTACAAGAATATAACTACTATAATACTGCCCCTATGTATAGGAATAGAACTACTATAATAATGATAAGTGACCCTTCGAGTCTAATAAACCTAATTGAAGGGGAAAATCACATATTTGTAGCGCTCGGCTCTGAGCTCTTCTCTTCTCACTGTAATCATTATCCAGAATAAAGATGAATCTAAGGCCAAACACAAGGACCTGAAAGTCATGTAAATGTGGTGATTGCTCATCCTGTGCCTCACTCCTCAGCTGTGAAGCCCAACAATGGACAAATAGGACTCTCTATTCTCCAAGGTGGGGGAGGGGGGGTGTTACATTGCAGCTTTGAATCCCTTCAGCAATGATCTGCTGATTGGTCTAAATTTTAATTTAGCTAAAGAATAGACGTATATAACCATTGGTTCAAAATATGTTAAAAAAAAAGGTCTCATAGCTAACTGTGCTTCCAATTAGTATGCCATGTTTTTCCCCACATGTCATTCTTCATCTAATAGACTTGTGTATAGATTATGTATTCCAGAGTCCAGGGAATGTCAGAGAAAGTTTCTTAAAAAATTATGCTGGGATTTCCTGCTGGGAGAGAGGAGAAGGAGCTGCAGAGTCTGGAAACATGGCTGTTCTTACGTGGACATTGTAAGACCAGGATGCAGTTACAGCCACAAACAGTAGGAGGATTACTATGTGCGTAATATAAGACATGGGGAGCGTGATATGTCCAGGCCATCATCCTCATCATCCAGTGGAACTTGCACATCGGACTCAGTCCCTGTGGTCAGGAGGAGAGACGCTATGTCCCCAGACCTAATGATCACCATATACGAGCACTCAACAGGAGGGATCGTCTACATCCTACATACCCAGATGTCCACACATGAGATTTTAGGTTTAATCAAGAACTTTATTAAGAACCGAATAACAAAACAAAGATTTATAGTCGCATAGATGAAACCGCTCTCTCTTGGACCTGTAGGTCATCTAGGATATACACTCACCGGCCACTTTATTAGGTCCACCATGCTAGTAACGGGTTGGACCCCCTTTTGCCTTCAGAACTGCCTCAATTCTTCGTGGCATAGATACAACAAGGTGCTGGAAGCTCCTCAGAGATTTTGGTCCATATTGACATGATGGCATCACACAGTTGCCGCAGATTTGTCGGCTGCACATCCATGATGCGAATCTCCCGTTCCACCACATCCCAAAGATGCTCTATTGGATTGAGATCTGGTGACTGTGGAGCCATTTGTGTCCAGTGACCTCATTGTCATGTTCAAGAAACCAGTCTGAGATGTTTCCAGCTTTATGACATGGCGCATTATCCTGCTGAAAGTAGCCATCAGATGTTACAGGGTACATTGTGCTCATAAAGGGATGGACATGGGCAGCAACAATACTCAGGTAGGCTGTGGCGTTGCACCAAGGGGCCCAAAGACACCATGACACCACCACCACCAGCCTGAACCGCTGATACAAGGCAGGATGGATCCATGACACCACCACCACCAGCCTGACCCGCTGATACAAGGCAGGATGGATCCATGACACCACCACCACCAGCCTGACCCGCTGATACAAGGCAGGATGGATCCATGACACCACCACCACCAGCCTGAGCCGCTGATACAAGGCAGGATGGATCCATGACACCAGCACCACCAGCCTGAGCCGCTGATACAAGGCAGGATGGATCCATGACACCACCACCACCAGCCTGAGCCGCTGATACAAGGCAGGATGGATCCATGCTTTCATGTTGTTGATGCCAAATTCTGACCCTACCATCCAAATGTCGCAGCAGAAATCGAGACTCATCAGACCAGGCAACGTTTTTCCAATCTTCTACTGTCCAATTTCGATGAGCTTGTGCAAATTGTAGCCTCAGTTTCCTGTTCTTAGCTGAAAGGAGTGGCACCCGGTGTGGTCTAATGCTGCTGTAGCCCATCTGCCTGCGTTCAGAGATGCTCTTCTGCCTACCTTGGTTGTAACGGGTGGTGATTTGAGTCACTGTTGCCTTTCTATCAGCTTGAACCAGTCTGCCCATTCTCCTCTGACCTCTGGCATCAACAAGGCATTTCCGCCCACAGAACTGCCGCTCACTGGATGTTTTTTCTTTTTCGGACCATTCTCTGTAAACCCTAGAGATGGTTGTGCCTGAAAATCCCAGTAGATCAGCAGTTTCTGAAATACTCAGACCAGCCCTTCTGGCACCAACAACCATGCCACGTTCAAAGGCCTCAAATCACCTTTCTTCCCCATACTGATGCTCGGGAGAACTGCAGGAGATTGTCTTGACCGTGTCTACATGCCTAAATGCAATGAGTTGCCGCCATGTGATTGGCTGATTAGAAATTAAGTGTTAACGAGCAGTTGGACAGGTGTACCTAATACAGTGGCCGGTGAGTGTATATATATAGTGTATTAGACATCCTAAATGAGAAGTCAATGCAAGTCCATGACCAACACTAATATCGTAGTAGATTGGAGGGAGAACCACACATATAGGGGGGACAAGGGAAAGGAGGGAAGGGAAACACAAAAGAGGGGGGGTAGGGGGACACACATGTATTTAGTGCGCAAGCAGTTCCTGCAATCCTTGGGAGCTCTGGAAGGTTTCCCACTGGATCCAAGCCGTAACAGTTTTACCCTGGTCTGCAGATCCACCGGCCTCCATCTCCTCAATCCTGCGAATGAAACAAGGTTCCCGTATCCACTCGACCACTGTAGGGGAATGAGGGCTCTTCTAATGCCTTGGGATCACAGTGCCATAAAATGGTGGAGAAAGCCCTTTATCATGGAGGGGATGGAGCCCGGTATGACCGACAGAACGGCCAATTGAGGTAATGCAAAAACACTCTTACCAGTGACCTGAGAGTATGGGGCACATCTACTTACCCGTCCCATCGCAATCCCTGAGGTGCGTTGTCCGACGAGGATTCGGGTCTGTTGCGATTCACTAAGATCGTGCGCCCGATATCCTGCATGTGTCGCTTCCCCTCAGGTCCGCCTGAGTTCACCTTCTTCTTCCCGGTGCATGTAAGTGCATTGTCTCGCGCCACAATTTTGAATGTTAAATCCCGCGCTCAGTCCGAATCAGTCGGGTTGTCCGACGGCCACGGCCCCCGATTTGTGTTGCATGAAAGTCGACGTGATTGCGCCAAAATTCTATTGCGTGCGCCAAAAAACCCAGTTAAATGCGGAGCAAAACGGAAAAAGTCGGAAAACCCGGCGAAAATGCGATCCGCGGACCTATTAAATGTGTCCCATTGTGTCAAGGAACGTCTTCCAGAAGGGCTGGAGCGTTGGACAGCTCCACTAAAGTGAAGCATTGAACCCATCTCCGCATCACCAGCACGTACCCGGCACCTCCGGAAAGATTCTGTGAAGAGGTAAGCGGCATCTATAACATTCAGATAAAATTTATAGTTCTTCTCCTGGGCGTCTTATGGGAGAAGACAAAGTCCTTATCTACCTCTGCGTCTGTAAGTGCAGTAGGGAGCTCCATTTCCCAGGCACTGATGAAGTGTTGCCTACCCGGGGTAGCATCTTCGAGTAGGATGCTGATCAATGCGGACACGTGAATCTGGGAACAAGATGTCCGGAAGAGGGCCTCAAGGGCAATGGGGGAAGAGCGAAAACCTGAATTGGTGACACGTAAGATGACAACTCTCGATATTCCAACCACGAGATTGAGATATCAGGATTGGAGGTCAGCAGAGTTTCTATAGGTGGGATAGAGGAGCCGGCTACAATCTGACCTAGCCGGATATCCGAGAAATCTGTCTGCCCACCCCTGGGGGGAAAGCACGAACACATCAGATTTTAAAAAGATTTTAGTCCTGGATTGAGTTCGGAGTGCGGGCCATATCTGCATTGGGGGTTTGTAGGTTCTTCTGTGTATTCAAAACCTTTACTGAGAGATTAGATTGTCAGCTCCCGGGGACAGGGCTACGGAACATGCTAAGGTTCTTCATGTGAGGTGACTATGGCCGGTATCATGGGGCCTCATACACACTGGACGCCTTGTCTGGAGAGACCTGGAGGCTCCTCCGTATCTTCTATATCAGGCTGAGTACGGGCGGTAAACAGACGCTATATTTGGGGTTTGGCTCGTTCAGGTGTTTTTAAGAGCCCATTATAACCGTGAATGCAGCTTGTGTGGTGTCAGAATGGACCTCCTTGTTCTGCCCCGGTAATATCATCAGCCAGAAGGTCAGCCAAAACCACAGGTGAAAGTCATGGAACCAGCGAGAGGTCATTGTCTGAGAGGACGTGTTATGCTTTCTCCAGGACACGGGTCGGGGGGGGGATCCCTGGTACTAAGGGGTCTGCAAACATCCCGCGGGGCCTCATATATCCCATAGAAGTGTGATAACTACCCGCAACATACCAGCACCAACCTACAGAACATGGAAGGAACCCTGCGAGCTATCTATCTATAAATGTATCTCCTATGTATCCAGGACAGGAGAGGGGTCTGCAGTGGTGGGAGATCTCTATGGTCACAGTTAGCGGTTGCTGGTGTTGTACCAGACCTCCAGGGTCCCCCCCATGTATTGTTTGTACCTCCATGCCCCCCCCCCATGTATTATCTCTACCTCCAGAGTCCCATGGTCCCCCCATCTATTGTCTATACTTCCAGTGTCCCATGGTCCGCCCGTGTATTGTCTATACCTCCAGTGTCCCATGGTTCCCCCCCATGTATTGTCTATACCTCCAGTATCCCATGGTCCCCCCCATGTATTGTCTATACCTCCAGTATCCCATGGTCCCCCCCATGTATTGTCTATACCTCCAGGGTCCCATGCCCCCCCCCCATGTATTGTCTATACCTCCAGTGTCCCATGGCCCCCCAAGTATTGTCTATATACCTCCAGTGTCCCATGCCCCCCCATGTATTGTCTATACCTCCAGTGTCCCATGCCCCCCCATGTATAGTCTATACCTGCAGTGTCTCATGGTCCCCCCCCATGTATTGTCTATACCTCCAGTGTCCCATGGCCCCCCCCCCATGTATTGTCTATACCTTCAGTGTCCCATGGTCCCACCCCCCATGTATTGTCTATACCTCCAGTGTCCCATGCCCCCCCCCATGTATTGTCTATACCTCCAGTGTCCCATGCCCCCCCCCCCCATTTATTGTCTATACCTCCAGGGTCCCATGGTCCCCCCATGTATTGTCTTTACCTCCAGGGTCCCATGGTCCCCCCATGTATTGTCTATACCTCCAGGGTCCCATGGTCCCCCCATGTATTGTCTATACCTCCAGGGTCCCATGGTCCCCCCCATGTGTTGTCTATACCTCCAGGGTCCCATGGTCCCCCCCCCCCCCCCCATGTATTGTCTATACCTCCAGGGTCCCTTGCCCCCCCCCCCCCCATGTATTGTCTATACCTCCAGTGTCCCATGCCCCCCCATGTATTGTCTATACCTCCAGTGTCCCATGCCCCCCCATGTATTGTCTATACCTCCAGTGTCCCATGCCCCCCCCATGTATTGTCTATACCTCCAGGGTCCCATGGTCCCCCCATGTATTGTCTATACCTCCAGTGTCCCATGGTCCCCCATGTATTGTCTATACCTCCAGTGTCCCATGGTCCCCCCCCCATGTATTGTCTATACCTCCAGTGTCCCATGGTCCCCCCCCATGTATTGTCTATACCTCCAGTGTCCCATGGTCCCCCCCCCATGTATTGTCTATACCTCCAGTGTCCGATGCCCCCCCCCCATGTATTGTCTATACCTCCAGTGTCCCATGGTCCCCCCCCCATGTATTGTCTATACCTCCAGTGTCCCATGGTCCCCCCCCCCATGTATTGTCTATACCTCCAGTGTCCCATGGTCCCCCCCATGTATTGTCTATACCTCCAGTGTCCCATGCCCCCCCATGTATTGTCTATACCTCCAGGGTCCCCCCCCCCATGTATTCTCTATACCTCCAGTGTCCCATGGTCCCCCCCCCCCCCCATGTATAGTCTATACCTCCAGGGTCCCTTGCCCCCCCCCCCATGTATAGTCTATACCTCCAGGATCCCACGGTCCCCCCATGTATTGTCTATACCTCCAGTGTCCCATGGTCCCCCCCATGTATTGTCTATACCTCCAGTGTCCCATGCCCCCCCATGTATTGTCTATACCTCCAGGGTCCCCCCCCCCATGTATTCTCTATACCTCCAGTGTCCCATGGTCCCCCCCCCCCCCCATGTATAGTCTATACCTCCAGGATCCCATGCCCCCCCCCCCCCATGTATTGTCTATACCTCCATAGTCCCCCATGTATTGTCTATACCTCCAGGATCCCATGCCCCCCCCCCCCATGTATTGTCTATACCTCCATAGTCCCCCATGTATAGTCTATACCTCCATAGTCCCCCATGTATAGTCTCTACCTCCAATGTCCCCCATGCATTGTCTATATCTCTGTGTGCGGCTCAGATGCAGGTGACTCAGGTATCGCGGTCGCACACGTTACTGACGTGGGTCCATGCCGCTCCGTGACTCTCAGACATCACTTGATTCATCTCGTTGTCTTCTCGGAGTATAAAGCCGCGCTCTTCTCCAGACATTGTGCCGCTAATCCCGGCTTTGTCTGTGGATTCTGCCATTTCTGTTTGTTCTCCAGTGTTTGCCGACATAAAAGAGGATGATCCCGAATGAGGAAACGAGGGGCAGATCACATGCAGCTCCTCATCCTCTCCGGATCACCGATCCCTCTCATGGCCGGTGGAGATCATCACCTCCTCAGAACACGGGGGAAGTGGGATATTGATCTGCTGTATCTAAGCTGTATCTAAGCTGACCCCATGTGGTACTGCCTGCTGGACTGATGTTTTTAGTATTCGTTATAGCTCCTATTAAGCCAGTGTATCTAAGCCTTCAATGTTCGAGGGACGTGTCACCTCCCTGCATGCCACCCCTCATGTCATGGCCGCTGTTCCTCTGATCAATTTGGCATTAATTTTTCAAAAATCCGTCCACCCGTTCACAAGATACAACCCCCTAACGCCTAAAGCCAAGTGGGTGTAACCTTCATTTCCACTGGGTATAAGGTTACCGCCCCCTTGGCTGTAGCCACTTAATCACATCTAATCTTCCAGGGCCCAAATCTTAAGAACGGATGGACGGATTTTGACAAAACAGACACCAAATCGCTCAGGGGCGCCGGGGCTATCTCAGGAGGTAGGTCACTCAGCAGCTTCATACTTGCTGACAACCTCACTGCGCATAAAAGGCTTAGATACACCGGCCTTACACACAGTAGTATACATAATAAGCTGAGATACACTGTATACTATATACATGACGTATGTTGTAGGTACTGTCTACTCAGCAGTGTATCTAACCCTCTCATGTGTGATACTGTCTACTCATCAGTGTATCTAACCCTCTCATGTGTGATACTGTCTACTCATCAGTGTATCTAACCCTCTCATGTGTGATACTGTCTACTCATAAGTGTATCTAACCCTATCATGTGTGATACTGTCTGCTCATCAGTGTATCTAACCCTATCAGGTGTGATACTGTCTACTCAGCAGTGTATCTAACCCTATCATGTGTGATACTGTCTACTCAGCTGTGTATCTAACCCTATCATGTGTGATACTGTCTACTCAGCTGTGTATCTAACCCTATCATGTGTGATACTGTCTACTCAGCTGTGTATCTAACCCTATCATGTGTGATACTGTCTACTCAGCTGTGTATCTAACCCTATCATGTGTGATACTGTCTACTCAGCTGTGCATCTAACCCTATTATGTGTGATACTGTCTACTCAGCAGTGTATCTAACCCTATCATGTGTGATACTGTCTACTCAGCAGTGTATCTAACCCTATCATGTGTGATACTGTCTACTCAGCAGTGTATCTAATCCTATCATGTGTGATACTGTCTACTCAGCAGTGTATCTAATCCTATCATGTGTGATACTGTCTACTCAGCAGTGTATCTAACCCTATCATGTGTGATACTGTCTACTCAGCAGTGTATCTAACCCTATCATGTGTGATACTGTCTACTCAGCAGTGTATCTAACCCTATCATGTGTGATACTGTCTACTCGGCTGTGTATCTAATCCTATCATGTGTGATACTGTCTACTCAGCTGTGTATCTAACCCTATCATGTGTGATACTGTCTACTCAGTAGTGTATCTAATCCCTATCACGTGTGATACTGTCTACTCAGCTGTGTATCTAACCCTATCATGTGTGATACTGTCTACTCAGCTGTGTATCTAACCCTATCATGTGTGATACTGTCTACTCAGCAGTGTATCTAACCCTATCATGTGTGATACTGTCTACTCGGCTGTGTATCTAACCCTATCATGTGTGATACTGTCTACTCAGCAGTGTATCTAACCCTATCATGTGTGATACTGTCTACTCAGCAGTGTATCTAACCCTATCATGTGTGATACTGTCTACTCAGCAGTGTATCTAACCCTATCATGTGTGATACTGTCTACTCAGCAGTGTATCTAACCCTATCATGTGTGATACTGTCTACTCAGCAGTGTATCTAACCCTATCATGTGTGATACTGTCTACTCGGCTGTGTATCTAACCCTATCATGTGTGATACTGTCTACTCAGCAGTGTATCTAACCCTATCATGTGTGATACTGTCTACTCAGCAGTGTATCTAACCCTATCATGTGTGATACTGTCTACTCGGCTGTGTATCTAATCCTATCATGTGTGATACTGTCTACTCAGCTGTGTATCTAACCCTATCATGTGTGATACTGTCTACTCAGCAGTGTATCTAACCCTATCATGTGTGATACTGTCTACTCGGCTGTGTATCTAACCCTATCATGTGTGATACTGTCTACTCAGCAGTGTATCTAACCCTATCATGTGTGATACTGTCTACTCAGCAGTGTATCTAACCCTATCATGTGTGATACTGTCTACTCGGCTGTGTATCTAATCCTATCATGTGTGATACTGTCTACTCAGCTGTGTATCTAACCCTATCATGTGTGATACTGTCTACTCAGTAGTGTATCTAATCCCTATCACGTGTGATACTGTCTACTCAGCTGTGTATCTAACCCTATCATGTGTGATACTGTCTACTCAGCTGTGTATCTAACCCTATCATGTGTGATACTGTCTACTCAGCAGTGTATCTAACCCTATCATGTGTGATACTGTCTACTCGGCTGTGTATCTAATCCTATCATGTGTGATACTGTCTACTCAGCTGTGTATCTAACCCTATCATGTGTGATACTGTCTACTCAGTAGTGTATCTAATCCCTATCACGTGTGATACTGTCTACTCAGCTGTGTATCTAATCCCTATCACGGGACTATACAGGAGATGAATAGAATGTCTGATGACACAGAACATTCTTTAACCCCTGACACGCCGGCAGGAGCCGTCCTGGGACTTGTGGTGCCTCGGCCATCACACCTGTGACACATCCCTACGGAATGTCCTTCCAGTTACTCGGATATTTCCCTATAACTTCATCCTGAGTTGCACAATTTGTGTAGCGAGACATTTTGCAATCTTCATCTATCAGACGCGGCGAATCCTTTATAGAGATTTCATTACACAATTTCAGTAGGAAACCCGAGTGGAATCATTTAAAGGTGCAGCGAAATCTCTGCTAGAAAGTCAAATTCAATCTATTTCCCTCTGTTATCAGCCACGGATGGAGACTGTGACCCCTGACCCCATCCACATCCATTCTGATGACCGAAATCATTCGCTTGTCTTATAAACTTCACCTACATCGTGAATGGACGCGCCCCTTTAAGACGTGAGGATGACCCTGATTCTTGACCTTGAAGATTTCCTCCTTTGTATCCCGATAAATATCTCTCGGATACGTCGGATACGTCCGGGGGAGTGAGGAGCGGCTGTAGATCATGTTCTCGGCTGATGTCTTGTCAATGTGCGCAGCGTTTTATGTCTCCTCTGGAATGAGAATTACCGATTTAATCATTGATTCCAACTAATGATGATATTGGAAAAACCAGGCAGGAGATGAGGCTCGGGGGGTCGGCGTCTGTCAGGAGGCGGCGGGATGGAGACCATGCAGACGCAGAGGTTTACAATGTTACTACATTTTTCCCATAAAAAACGTCTTCGTGCAAAGTTTTTCATGTTTTTTTTTCCCACCGATGACGTATAGAAGCCGCCATAGGTTACTGTCAGAGATGAGTCAATTTTTTGAATCTGTGAGTGAGTGAATCTGTGGATTTGGTACCAATTTGACAATTTTCCAGAACCAAATCGAATCCAATTTTTCCGCATTCGCTTCGTACGAACCGTTGTTGCTCCGATTGTACTGGAAATTGGTGTATAACCCCCTCCTGTCCTATAATACAGAGAATTTTTGTTTTATAACAAGGTCCTATCTCTAGTCCTTTTTTCATTGGGGTTAGAGTTCGCATTAAAGGAAATCTACCATCAAAATCCATCCTACTTATAGACCCAGGCACCGGGACTGTGGTATCTTCTTATATCTGTTATCCATGGCCTCCTGCCTTCTAATTTCAACTTTTATAATTATGCTAATGAAGCACAAGGGCTCTGGGGGTTGTTAGCAGAGCCCCTCCATGCTGCAGATTCACAGGCTGTTACACTGTCTCCTGCCCTCTCAGCACTTCCCCCTCTGCCTGTTGTAATCTCACACAGAGGGAAGTGCTCCTGCACAGTGTAACAGTTTGTGAAGCTACAGGAGGGGTAGATTTGCTTTAGGGTCAGGGCTAGACCTCATGCACACAACCGTTTTTGCGAACCAGGCACAAAAATTGTCGGTAACTCCCTGTTCACATTGAGGTCTCAGTGGTTACCGGCCAATGTCCATCCGGCTACAACAGGACATGAACACGGATCACTTTCCCCGTATTGCACGTGCAGTAGTTTGCCTAAGGCTTTGGGTTTAGCTTTAGGGTTAACCCCAACCTAATGGTGACCCTAAACCTGATCCTCACACTAAATGAACAAAACAACATAGGAATTTTTTTAAATAAAAAAATAAAATCTCTGTATGTGAGGACTAGAGGGGTCACACACTGGGGCCACGGGTCTGCGGCCGGGGAGTGGTTGTGCCTAATCTGCTGTAAAAAAGTGCAGAAGAATTTGCCAAATCTTAAAGGGATTTTCCAATCCGTAATCATTAACCAACCAAACGCGTCCACGATGGGCGGGACACAACATCCTCCATTACTGCTGCCCCCGGCATCGCTTGGAGAAGCTGCAGGAAATCTATGTATGAGATTGGGGGTTCACCATGAGATTGGGGGTTCACCATGTATCAGATTAGGGGTTCACCATGAGATTGGGGGTTCACCATGTATGAGATATGGGGGTACATCATGTATGAGATAAGGGGGTTCACCATGTATGACATAAGGGGTTCATCATGTATGAGATTAGGGGTTCACCATGTATCAGATTAGGGGTTCACCATGTATGAGATATGGGGGTTCACCATGTATCAGATAAGAGGTTCATCATGTATGAGATTAGGGGTTCACCATGTATCAGATTAGAGGTTCATCATGTATGAGATTAGGGGTTCACCATGTATGAGATATGGGGGTTCATTATGTATGAGATATGGGGGTTCATCATGTATGAGATAAAGGGGTTCATTATGTGTGAGATATGGGGGTTCATTATGTGTGAGATTAGGGGGTTCACCATGTATGAGATTAGGGGTTCACCATGTATGAGATTAGGGGTTCACCATGGATGAGATTAGGGGTTCACCATGGATGAGATTAGGGGTTCACCATCTATGGGTCACCAGTGGGTTCACTTTCCAGTTAATACATCGTCCTTTAGGTAAAGGTATTTTGGTAAATTTGGTAAAGTCTTGTTGTCTTTTTTACCGAAGTCGCCTGGAAAGTCAGAGATCAGAACAGGAAGTGGAAGGAACAGGAAACAGCTTCTGATAGGCCGCTCTAGGTAAACTTCCTGTCAGGTGACTGTATTAAAGGGAGTTTCTAGTTATATTGTGAAACCCCTGGGTGGTTGTTCTGTTTCTCTGTCTCCTCTTCTCTCCGCTACAATGTACAATGTCAGTGTTCTCCCTCCTGTGACCCCGGGGGCTACTGGATCCCCGACACTTCCTGCCCAATGGGGAAAGTGCTGGTGAAAGGTAAGTACCTTTTGTTTTTTTTTTCAACTTGTAACTGAGATGTTCTTTATATTTTTGGAAATAGTTATGAAATAATCCAATAATATGCAAATGAATTCCTCCGCAGAATTTCCCTGAGATCCTGGCTCGGGCCGCGGACCAGGACCAGACACGTCTCACACAGCGATTACTAACCATCGCGGCCGAGGAACAGGAAATTCCCCACCATCTGTTATGTTTTATGTAGACAAATTTTTTATTAACAATTTAGCTGTTAATTGTAGGAGAATGTGATGAGAAACATCGTAGCCCGAAAGCACCGACATGGATTTCATGTTGTTTTCCGTGTAATGAGATTCCAGAGGAAGGGGGAAAACCGGATGTCTAAAAATTTACTAAGGGTCCGCGGACTGCATTTCGTCGGGTTTCCCGACGATTTCCATGTTGCGCCTCATTTAGCAGGGGTTTTTGGCACACGCGATCGTATTTTGCCGCAATCGTGGCCGTCGGACAACCCGATGGATTTGCTCTATGCGAGGAATTTAAAATTCAAATTATGTCGCATCCAAAGCACTTACATGCACCAGGAAGAAGAAGGTGAACTCCTGCGGACCTGAGCGGGGAAGCGACACATGCAGGATATCGAACACATGAGCTACGTGAATCGCGCCGGACTTCATCTTCGTCAGACCGTCCGGATCTGAGATTGCGACTGGACCGGGTAAGTAAATGTGCCCCAATCTGTTAAAAAATGGATTTATAATTCAGGATTGTAGCAGGACTTGGTGCTTGTCCTTACACTGCTGTGCTTATAACTTTCTGCACTGAAATGAAAATGCTTTGGTCACTACTAACAACACACACCCCAGGATCACTTGGAGAAGCTAAAATCCTGAAATTAAAGTGCCCTGGTCACTACTAACCGCATATGTGAAGGTTCTCTCCAGGCACAATACCTAACACTGGCTGCCGCCATAAAACATCCCCTTTAAGAGCAGTGTGGCCAGGACGGAGCCTATACATAATAATACGTGCAGATTCTGGGGGTCAGGATCACATAATTGAATGGACGCCATTGGATCTCCAGGGTCTCGTTTTATCACCCGTCAGTCCGGTGACACCCTCTGACACCACAAATATAAACTGCGCTGCTTTTTCCAGGAAACAAAGTGTCTCTCCACGTCGCCCGATTGATCGTGGAAATGAGAAAACACAATGTTGTCTCTGATCATCAAAGACGTCGGGTTGATTCTTGTAATTTATGACTTTGCTCTTGAACCCGGGCCAGTAGCATCTATCACCCGATAACAAGTATCTGGAGGGGCTCCAGACATAATATTATTCCCGTGTCGTATGGGAGCAGTGGATATTGTAAACCTCCGAACAGATAGAAAATCGGGCCAAGATGCTCCTCTTTATTACTCCCGCCCGCGGCCGCCATGTTTATGCTTGTTTTATAGTAGTCGAGATGTAATATCATTTACTAAGATAAATCTCATCAAAAATTCTCGCCAAAGTCAGGCAAATATGACTCTTCTCCCCTCATTTTCATATGAGATGAGATGAGTCAAGTTTAGTAGGTGTCACTTTAGAAGCCCCTATCTTCTGTTCTATAGCACCTAGAAACATGTTACTGGTGTCATATTAAAGATAAGGATATCATCTTTTGATTATGATCATCATGATTAGGGTGACTATGAGTTACAGAACTAGACACACAAGACTAGACATGAACTGGATCTTTATCTGCAGATCACATTCCCAACTATGAACACAACAGTTGTAATGCAACCACTAAACTTGACTCATCTCATGTGCAAATGCAGTAAGTAGAGTCATATTTTCCTGACTTTGAGGGAGATTTCACATAAAAGAGGGAATTCTAGAAATGACATTTAATCCCCTAGATGAGGGGGCTGGTAAAACCTGGTGACAGGTTCCCTTTAGTACTGAACTAAATGCTGTCAATCCCAGGATGTCTGTTCAACCCCTAATGAGTGGAGTGGAGGGTCCAGCATGAGCACTGATGGAAGGAGAACTACATAGCACCATGGAGGTGAATGGAGAACCAGGGGGCATGTACAACCTATTGCTTTATTTATTTGGGGCATAAGGGACCCACATTCTCTTCATCTGCGGGGTCCCACCACTGGTAATCCCAACAATCATCAAGTTATCCAGCAATCTTATGGATATGCATAGCTAGTTTTGCCTAGAATACCCCTTTAAGGGGAATAAAAGCTATACATCTGTCTTATTGTCAACTATTTTGTGGTAACCCTAGTAGTGGGCCTCTTTTAGGGGTAACTAGGGGGCATTTTGGTGGGGTGAAAACCCTAGTAGGGGGCATCTTTGGGTGCGTCTAAGGGCATTTTGGTGATAACCTTAGTAGGGGGCATCTTTTGGGTGCATCTAGGGGGCATTCCATGATAACCTTAGTAGGCGGTATCTTTTGGGTACATCTAGGAGCATTTGCGTAAAAACCCTAGTAGGGGGCATCTTTTGGGTACATCTAGGGGGCATTTGTGTGAAAACCCTAGTATGCATCTTTGGGTGTGTCTAAGGGTATTTGGGTGATAACCTTAGTAGGGGGCATCTTTTGGGTACATCTAGGGGGCATTTGGGTGATAACCCTAGTAGGCGGATCTTTGGGTGCATCTAGGGGGCATTTGGGTGATAACCCTAGCAGGGGGCATCTTTAGGTGTCGTGTCATTCTGTGTAACAGATGGAAAATGGAATTGTTGTTGACAATAGAAGTGGCAGAGACGGCGGACATCACCTTTAAGGCAAATATTACTCAGCCCTGGGTGTTCTCTGCTTTAATTCAGAACAATGTTTACAAATCTTAGTCATCGGTACTTTTGGATGCGGCGCTGTGCTGGTCCGGTGCGAGTCTGGTGATGTCACCCGCCGCAGGCCTCACTATCAGCGGCCCGTGTGCTCTTATCCAAGGTGAATTCTGGGCTGATATCTGCTATCACGGCCAGATCCCAGACGTCTGCACGTTATGTTATGGGGAGGTCCGATAGCAAAGGGATTTGTCCGTAACCTTATAAAGAACCAATAAACTAAGGAGGTTCTGTCACTCTGGGCCCTGGAGACGTAGAAGGTCTATAAGACGTGACCGGTGCCTTAGACAATGACGTATATAAACCCCAGGAGGTGAAGGGGTATATTTTAGGTTGTGTCCGTAACGTGGCCGCCATCTTGAAAGCCGCTGTAATACATCAACACCAAGTTTTTTCCATAGGAAGGTGATTATGTAGCATCAAACACCAGAATTGTCTCAGGAATCAGACGGTATGTCTTGTGATTCATTAGTTTTCAACACATTGGGGCTCATTTACTAAGGGTCCGCGGTCCTCACTATCATCGGAATACATCGCACCTTGGGGATCGCGACGGGATGGGTAAGTAAATGTGCCCCATAGAGTTGCAATAACCAGGAATGTTCCCTGTGACGCACAGCTATGTGACCTGTTGTCCCTGGTGCTGAACACAGAGCTGACGGTGCTGGATCCAGTCCTCATGAACCTGCATGAAAACTTATGGAGAATCTCTGGGGCACATTTACTTATCCGGTCCCTGCGCGATCCCTGCTGTGCGCTGTCCGACGAAAAATAAACTCTGCCGCGATTCACTAAGATCATGCTTCCGATATCCTGTATGTGTCGCTTCCCCGCTCAGGTCCCCGGAGTTCACCATCTTGTTCCCGTTGCATGTAAGTGCATTGTCTTGCCACACAATTTTAAAGTTAAATCCTTCGTTCAGTCCGAATCCATCTGATCGTCCGACGCCCGACCCCCGATTTCTGTTGCATGAAAGTCGGTGCCAAAGATTGCACCAAAATCCGATCACGTGCGACACAATCCCCTTCTAATCCCCTGTCCCAGCGGCACAAATCCCGAAAATTTCCAAAAGCCGGCGAAAGTGCAATCCGCGGGTCCCTTAGTAAATAAGCCCCTCTGTGCTGATAACTTCTGAACCACAAGAAATATGACAGATTTTCTCCGTAGTCTTCTATAACCTCCTAAACTTGACTTGGATGCAATATGGCGGCTTTCAAGATGGCGGCTGCGTTCCAGACATTTCTCATTCAATGCGCATTCAACACACAAAAAAACTTTTACACTAATTTACAGTTTTTGATGAAGTTTCCTAAAAAGAAGAGAAACTGGAAAAGAAACTTTCTCTCGCGTCTTTAGCTTTTTGTTTGTTTTGCTATTATTATGGTCGTTTTATCCTTTATGTTCCGCGGAGAGCGATTGTACTATGCACCACGTACCTGATACCGCAGCGCATAGATGGCGGTATTATTGTCAGACGAGGCTTTGATGAGCCTCCGCCAGGGGGGTGACCCCCCTGTGACCCTCCCGCAGCCCCCGGCTATTAGGTGGGGCGGCAGCTCGAGTCTCGATTCATGATCTGCACAAAAATAGACAACAAAAACATCAAAGGAAAAGTGACATTCGGATTATTTCTGTACCTGTCGCTCACTGCGCGACTGTGGAGGTGATGGGATAAGTGACGCTTAAAGGGATTCTCCAGGACAAGGACATTGACAACCTTTTTCCTTACGGTAGATTATTAATATCAGATTAGTTGGGGGTCCGGCACCTGTCACACCCAATAATCTTATGTTTTCAGTTTTGCACTCGGATGACGCTGCGGCCTCTTAAAGGGAACCTGTTGCCAGGTTTTACCCCACTAAACTATTAGCCCCCTCAGGTAGGGGATGAAATGTCCTTTCTACGAGAATTCCATCTTTTATGTGAAATGTCACTCATTTACCTATAAATAATCTACCCCAAAGTCAGGCAAATATGACTCTTCTCTTATTTTCACATGAGAGGAGTAGTGTCACTTCAGAAGCCCCGATCTTTGGTTCTATAGCACCTAGAAACATCCTGCTGGTGTTATATTAAAGATAATCATCTCATAGTTTGGATCCTATGAGCTACAGAACTGGACATACAAGCAGTTAAAAACACACAGGAACTGGATTTTTATCTGCAGCTACGTCTTTAGCTGCCTGTATTTCTGGTTCTGTAGCTCACATAATAATCCTGATGTGATCTAAAGATGAGATGCTTATTTTTAATATGACACCAGCAGCATGTTTCTAGGTGCTATAGGGAAGAACATAGGGGCTTCTGAAGTGACCTTCCTCCTGCAAACATTTATGGTGAAAATGTGTTGAGAAGAGTCATATTTGCCTGACTTTGGGGAGATTTTTTTTTATAAGTAAACAAGTGAAATTTTACATAAAAGAAGGAGTTCTAGAAAGGACATTTCATCCCTTACCTGAGGGGTCTGGTAGTTTAGTGGGGTAAAACCTGGTGACAGGATTTCTTTAATGCCCACTGAGAACAGCGCCACACGTTGTGTAGTGGTGATTCATGGTACTGACTATAATCCTAACTGTTGTCTTTGACGGGCCAGTGCCTGGTCTAAAGTGTAATAAAACCACCAAATAGTTCCCAACGTACCTCCGCCTCCCTGACCCTGGGCGTGTGACCCTGGGTGCGTGACCTGGGTGCGGTGGGCATTTGAGGTCACCTCTACGGGTAAGTGGACCTGAACCTGCAAAGTTTTGGTCCAGCCCGACCCTAGAAGATGAGGGTTGGGCTTCAGTGTTCAGGATAGACCCCCCGCCGGCAACACCCCCGGACAGGATTGGGTTTGTCCGATCTTGGCAAACCCGAACACGAAAGGCACCGCTCATCCCTAATCCCCTCCTGTGCAGTATTGACCACTTCTAATAGTGAATAATTAAGTCCTAAAATCTCCATGTCCTAATTTGTTTCCCTTGTGTAAGAGGAAATGGCCGGGACTCAAGTCAAATAAAAGCAGTAAAAAAAAACCCGTATAGGAATGACCCGAGGCGACGCACGGGATGATTCACGCCGCTCGTGCCAATGGGCAGAGCCACACGACGTCAGGTATTTGCCATGTGCCGCAGCCAGGCTGTACAGGGGGTTATACAAGACGTTATATTAACTCCGAACTTGGAACATGAAATGATGTTAAAAATACCGGCTCCTTATAAACGAGAATATTACCGCCATGTTATGTATCACCAGGACCGTTGCCTGGATGCAGTTCTGCTATTGCTCTGTAATCCCCATAGCCGTGAGCTCAACTTGGCACAACCAACACTCACCCCGACCATAGGAAATTCCTGCTCCTCGCAGGATGTCTCCGATTGCTGGAACGCTGGCGATTCTGACACATTTTACTTGGGCCAAGGCTTTTTTTAATGATGCAAAGCTTGGCACCGGCCGCACATGAATGTTCAAGAAAAATAGTTTCACAAGATGGAAACGCCAGGAGATCTGTTACTTCAATAGATTTGGATCCCCCAATCAACGCTGGAAAAATCTGAAAATTTGAGAAAATATGAAAGACAAATGATACCCAGAAAATCATCATCAGACTACAGGTACCTGGAACACAGGAGCTTAATGAGAATCTTATATAAAGGATATAATTACTGTATGCAAGTATAACTATAATACTAGAATACTGCCCCCTATGTACAAGAATATAACTACTATAATACTGCCCCCTATGTACAGGAATATAACTACTATAATACTGCCCCCTATGTACAAGAATATAACTACTATAATACTGCCCCCTATGTACAAGAATATAACTACTATAATACTGCCCCCTATGTACAAGAATATAACTACTATAATACTGCCCCCTATGTACAGGAATATAACTACTATAATACTGCCCCCTATGTACAGGAATATAACTACTATAATACTGCCCCCTATGTACAAGAATATAACTACTATAATACTGCCCCCTATGTACAAGAATATAACTACTATAATACTGCCCCCTATGTAGAAGAATATAACTACTATAATACTGCCCCCTATGTACAAGAATATAACTACTATAATACTGCCCCCTATGTACAAGAATATAACTACTATAATACTGCCCTCTATGTACAGGAATATAACTACTATAATACTGCCCCCTATGTACAGGAATATAACTACTATAATACTGCCCTCTATGTACAGGAATATAACTACTATAATATAACAAGGAGTAGTCTCTGTGCTGTTGGTCAGCCCCATCCCCTCCGGCCGCACTAGAGTTAATGGTGGAGTCTATATCCAGGAGTCAGTCTGGAATAATAAAGGTTAGCAGTGAAGCGGCGGAGTGGCGGCTGTTCCTTAATACAAGTCTAATATTATCCCCGTTTTATCAGCTGCTCCAGGTCTGCAGAGATAAAATATAAAATAGAATGGGAGCTTCTTGTTTGGCGTCAGACGGTCAGATCAATACTGACAAATGTTATTGGATTTAATAAATACTTTGTGTCTATTGATCAGGAACTATATCATGAATTAATGGAAGCTGGCGGAGGCAGCGGCTGCTCGCTCCCGGCCCCAGCGCAGAGGAGCTGCCAAAAGACATCGCTAGATTACTGCTGAGAGGAAGAAAGCTGGGGGCATCAATAGAAGAGCAGAGAACATCAGGACAGGACCCCCCGGAGGGAACATGGGGGTCACCCACAAGTACCACCCGCATTGTGTAGGACATGTTAGAAGCTTTCCAGAAATTCCTTCCCTGTTTCCCATTTATCTGTCATTGTAAAGAAGTTACATTGTTATCTTTATGCAAATGAGCTTCCATGTGCAGCAGAGGCGGGGCCACTTTTGCCGGTGCACCGGTTTTCTTAGGTAAATGGTCAGTGGTAATGGTGCACAGGACAACATAGACAAAAAAAATAGGTGCATCTGCAGTCATGGCCACACCCCTGGTGCACTGATGACCTAATTAGCATAATGATAAAAACCAATTAATCTCTAAAATGACAGATAATTAGGAAATAGGAAAATGATGTCTGAAAAACGGATGACGCGCCATACACAATGCTGGTTTTACTTGAGAAGTGATTTCCGCGCTGATGGACTCCCTTTAAAGAGAACCTATCACCAGGTTTTACTCTACTATACTGCTAGGACCCTCAGGTCGGGGATGAAATGCCCTTTCGAGAAATCCCTCTTTTGTGTGAACCCATTTAACTATAAAAAAAATTTACTCCAAAGTCAGGCAAATATGACTCTTCTCACTGCATTTTCACATGAAATGAGTCAAGTTTAGTGGTTGCCAGGATAGTGTAATTTTAGAAGCCCGTATCTTCTGTTCTGTAGGGACTAAAACATGATGCTGGTGTCATGTTAAAGATCGGGATCTCAT
Source organism: Engystomops pustulosus (assembly GCF_040894005.1). Classification (NCBI taxonomy): domain Eukaryota; kingdom Metazoa; phylum Chordata; class Amphibia; order Anura; family Leptodactylidae; genus Engystomops; species Engystomops pustulosus. Next base: position 11,466,645 of record NC_092411.1, on the reverse strand, counting down.
CTTTCATATCTCATCAAACGCACAACTTTTTGAGCTACAGAACCAGAGATACAGGCATCTAAATGCAGAGTTGAAAACACAAGTTACAGATAAAGATTCAGGACACATTTAATATTTAACTGCGTATAGGTCCAGTTCTGTAGCTCACAGAACTATGAACCCATTGGGATCTGAAAGATGTTTTTTTTTTTCTTTAATATGGCACCAGCAGCATGTTTCTTGGTGTTACGGAACAGAAGATAGGGGCATCTAAAGTGACACAATCCCTGCAACCACTAAACTTGACTCATCTCATGTGACAATGAGGTGAGAAGAGGCATATTTGACTGACTTTGAGGAGGCTTTTTTATCGGTAAATGGGTGAAATTTCACATAAATGGAGGAATTCTAGAAAGGACTTTTCATCCCCTTCCTGACGGGGCTGGTAGTTTAGTGGGGTAAAATTTGGTGTCAGTTTCCTTTAAATCTCCAACAAGACAATTGATACAATATTATCGTATTTATAATATAATTTTTCATGTTTTACTAAATTATTACTTTTTCCCCCAATATTTATACAATTGGAGCCGTTTTTTCAAATAGTTTTAATTTGTATTTTTCCCCTTTCTGTGTCTACAGTATGATGCGTCTCTATGGTAACAGACTACAGCAAAACCTATGTAGTCTGACATGGTGTGCATGGGAGCTGTATGCAAATCTTTTTAACAAATATTATTGACAATTTTGCCGTATTTATTCTTTTAGAGGCTTTGGTACAACAAATTTACATATTCATCAGTAATGTGGCCTGAGCTGCAGTACCACATACAGCCACTATACAGTGTGTGGTGCTGTGATTGGCAGATTGTGAAGAGGCGGCAGCCTCAGTAGAGTTGTGTCTGTCACTTCTCTGGGATGTGGCTCTAACCTTATGTAGACATTGATCCATCCAACAAAATATCATAAGCCAAGGATGAGATCTGATGAGATAATTTATATAATGTGCTGCTTTACAAATAACCATGTACTGCCATACTATAGTGAAAAGTCCCCAAAAAACCTGACATCATACACCATGTGAATTCTCAGAACAGGCAAGTTTATCTCATGTTAAAAGCATGAAATCAGCAAATATAGTTCAGTATATTCACATATATCACTTCTCTAACACGAAATACACGTTCTATATTACAGGAGAAAATATCATCTGACTCATTGTAAGAACTGGACACTTCTCCATATACATCACTGGGTTCCCACACTATAAATCCTGAGTGTATCTTTAGCAAATACTTCTACAGGACACATCTGCCATATAGCTACTATAATACTGCCCCTATATACAAGAATATAACTACTATAATACTGCCCCCTATGTACAGGAATATAACTACTATAATACTGCCCCCTATGTACAGGAATATAACTACTATAATACTGCCCCCTATGTACAGGAATATAACTACTATAATACTGCCCCCTATGTACAAGAATATAACTACTATAATACTGCCCCCTATGTACAAGAATATAACTACTATAATACTGCCCTCTATGTACAAGAATATAACTACTATAATACTGCCCCCTATGTACAGGAATATAACTACTATAATACTGCCCCCTATGTACAAGAATATAACTACTATAATACTGCCCCCTATGTACAAGAATATAACTATTATAATACTGCCCTCTATGTACAAGAATATAACTACTATAATACTGCCCCTATGTACAGGAATATAACTACTATAATACTGCCCCCTATGTACAGGAATATAACTACTATAATACTGCCCCCTATGTACAGGAATATAACTACTATAATACTGCCCCCTATGTACAGGAATATAACTACTATAATACTGCCCCCTATGTACAGGAATATAACTACTATAATACTGCCCCCTATGTACAGGAATATAACTACTATAATACTGCCCCCTATGTACAGGAATATAACTACTATAATACTGCCCCCTATGTACAGGAATATAACTACTATAATACTGCCCCCTATGTACAAGAATATCACTACTATAATACTGCCCCCTATGTACAAGAATATCACTACTATAATACTGCCCCCTATGTACAAGAATATCACTACTATAATACTGCCCCCTATGTACAAGAATATCACTACTATAATACTGCTCCATATGTACAAGAATATAACTGCTATAATACTGCCCCCTATGTACAAGAATATCACTACTATAATACTGCCCCCTATGTACAAGAATATAACTACTATAATACTGCCCCTATGTACAAGAATATCACTACTATAATACTGCTCCATATGTACAAGAATATAACTGCTATAATACTGCCCCCTATGTACAGGAATATAACTACTATAATGCAAACAAGGAAAAGACAAAAATAGTGCGTGCTCACCCTTAGCGCTGATCTCGTCAGGTGTTCAGATAGCTGTGCTCGCCTGGAGAAAATAGCCTGGTCCGGTCCCCAGTAGACTTGTGCATGGAGAAATGAAAAAATCCTTCGGCACCAGCATGAGATGAGTTGCAGTAAAAAGCTTTCTCTTTATTAAAGATCCATTAAAATGTCCATAAAGATGCAGGAAAAAACATGAGATAATGTGTACACAAACAAAAAAGAGGTTACGCGTTTCGGACCATGCTGTAGCGGTCCTTACTCATACCTATAATGAACACTGGAAGTATGCTGGAATATATAGCAGGAAAGGCTCACATGACTCAAACAGACCACCCACAGGGCCACATGACTCAAACAGACCGCCCACAGGGCCACATGACACAAACAGGCCGCCCACAGGGCCACATGACACAAACAGGCCGCCCATAGAGCCACATGACACAAACAGGCCGCCCATAGAGCCACATGACTCAAACAGGCCGCCCATAGAGCCACATGACTCAAACAGGCCGCCCATAGAGCCACATGACTCAAACAGGCCGCCCATAGAGCCACATGACTCAAACAGGCCGCCCATAGAGCCACATGACTCAAACAGACTGCCCACAGGGCCACATGACTCAAACAGACTGCCCACAGGGCCACATGACTCAAACAGACCGCCCACAGGGCCACATGACACAAACAGACTGCCCACAGGGCCACATGACACAAACAGGCCGCCCATAGAGCCACATGACACAAACAGACTGCCCACAGGGCCACATGACTCAAACAGACCGCCCACAGAGCCAAATGACTCAAACAGACCGCCCACATCGCCACATGGTACAAACGGACCGCCCACAGAGCCACATGGTACAAACGGACCACCCACAGAGCCACATGGTACAAACGGACCGCCCACAGAGCCACATGGTACAAACGGACCGCCTCCTATGTACAAGAATATAACTACTATAATACCGCCCCCTATGTACAGGAATATAACTACTATAATACCGCCTCCTATGTACAAGAATATAACTACTATAATACTGCCCCCTATGTACAGGAATATAACTACTATAATACTGCCACCTATGTACAAGAATATAACTACTATAATACTGCCCCCTATGTACAGGAATATAACTACTATAATACTGCCCCCTATGTACAGGAATATAACTACTATAATACTGCCCCCTATGTACAAGTATATAACTACTATAATACTGCCCCCTATGTACAAGAATATAACTACTATAATACTGCCCCTATGTACAGGAATATAACTACTATAATACTGCCCCTATGTACAAGAATATAACTACTATAATACTGCCCCCTATATACAAGAATATAACTACTATAATACTACCCCTATGTACAAGAATATAACTACTATAATACTGCCCCCTATGTACAGGAATATAACTACTATAATACTGCCCCCTATGTACAGGAATATAACTACTATAATACTGCCCCCTATGTACAGGAATATAACTACTATAATACTGCCCCCTATGTACAGGAATATAACTACTATAATACTGCCCCCTATGTACAGGAATATAACTACTATAATACTGCCCCCTATGTACAGGAATATAACTACTATAATACCGCCCACAGAGCCACATGGTACAAACGGACCGCCCACAGAGCCACATGGTACAAACGGACCGCCCACAGGACCACATGACACAAAACAGACCGCCCATAGAGCCACATGACACAAACAAACCGCCCTCAAGTCACATGGTACAAACAAATGAGAGAGAGACAAATGAAATGTTAGTAGACATATGTTAAATCATATTTCGCATTTAGACCCAAGGGATTGCGAGTTTCCAAAGTAAGAATCCATTTGGCCTCACTCATAAATAATTTTTTGGAGCGATCACCCCCTCTCCTGTCAGCGGCAACATGATCTATGGCCATTACACGCATGTGTGAGACTGAACCTGAGTGGCAGTCCCTAAAGTGTCTGGATGCACCGCTCAGATTCCGGGTGCTAGCAATCGTTTTGGGGTTCGCTCCAGTAATGTGTTCGGACACCCGATCTTTTAATTTACGGGCGGTGCATCCAACATATTGAAGATGACACTCGGAACATTCAATAAGGTAGACCACCCAGGTGGTCTCGCAATTCATGTACCTCTGAATTTGATAGGAAGATTTGTTTGTATGGGATTTAAAAGTGTTGGTTTTTACCATGTATCTGCATATGTTGCACCTACTCCCACCACAGCAATAGCTGCCTTTGTGTGTTAACCAGGCTTTGTTCACACTTTGTGACAAGAAATAATTTGGCGATAATATGTTGCCCAGAGTGGAAGCTCGAGTGGAGACAAAGGTGACGCCTTCGCATAGAATATCTCTCAGGATGTCATTATGTTGTAATATAGGTAAGTATTTTCTGACAATCGCGGTGATCTCTTGGTATTGGTTACAGAATTTAGTACTGAAATATGGTCTGTTGGAGTATTTAGAAGCCACAGTGGGTTTGTCCAATAAGAGATCAGTGCGTGATTGAGAATCTACGATTCTTTTGGCCCGGTTACAGATGGAATTATTGTAACCCCTGGCCCGGAAGCGGGATTTCAGGTCATCACAACTAGTGTGAAAAGCTTCCATAGTGGAAGAGGCTCTTTTGGCACGGATATATTCCCCTATGGGGAGATTTCTAACTGTATGGCTGGGATGGCAACTATCAGCCCGCAACAGTGTGTTACCACTCGTTGGCTTACGAAAAAGTTTGGTGGTAACTTTATTCTGTGAAGTGTCACCTGAAAGTGCGATGTCAAGGAATGAAATGGACTCCTCCCGATGTTCAAATGTGAATGTGAGGTTAAAGTCGTTATGATTTATGTAGGTGATAAAATCGACGACTGTCTCCCGGTGTCCAGACCACACCAGGAGACAGTCGTCGATGTATCTACCGTACCATATTATAAAGGGAGCAAATGGATTTGATGCGTTAAACAAAAATTTTTCCTCCCATAGGGCCATATACAAATTGGCGAGTGAAGGGGAAAAACACGATCCCATTGGGCAACCAACACGTTGTAAATAGAAAACATTGTCAAATGTAAAAAAATTATTGGTGAGCAGAAACATGAGGACCAATACAATGTATTCCCGCAGGGGAGGTGCATAAGTACTGTAATGCTGTAAATGGTGAGCCACAGCCCTGCACGCTGGACCATGTGGAATGGATGTGTACAGGGCTGTGACATCACACGACAGCCAGGTATAGTCAGAGGACCACGTAAAATTTTGCATAGCTGAGAGTACAGATTTGCTGTCCCTGATGTATCCAGGTAAACGAGTGACAAGGGGTTGGAGGAGCCCATCGAGCCAGGAACCAAGTCTCTCAAAGAGGGAGCCAGTTCCGGAAACGATGGGACGGAAGGTGGGCGGAAAACCAACTTTATGTGTTTTAGGGAGGGCATAGAGGTGTGGGCATATAGGGTTAGATGGTAACAGATATTCCATGGTATGCTCATCAAAGATGCCCAAATGCACTCCCTCCTTAAGCAGATCTGTCATTCTCTGGGTGATGGACAGTGTAGGATCAGCATCCAGTCTATGGTAGGTATCTCCATCTTGTAACATAAGGAGTACAGAGGAACGATAAAGGTCCTTGTCCAGGACTACAACAGAGCCCCCTTTATCAGAGGGACGTATGATAACATAAGGGTTTTTCCTAATCTCAGTCAGGGCCCGTTGCTCTCCTCTTGTGAGGTTGTTGGTAGACTTGTTGCTTGTTATGTTTTTGTGAAGATCGAAGATCGAAGGTCCGAAACGCGTAACCTCTTTTTTGTTTGTGTACACATTATCTCATGTTTTTTCCTGCATCTTTATGGACATTTTAATGGATCTTTAATAAAGAGAAAGCTTTTTACTGCAACTCATCTCATGCTGGTGCCGAAGGATTTTTTCATTTCTCCATAACTACTATAATACTGCCCCCTATGTACAGGAATATAACTACTATAATACTGCCCCCTATGTACAGGAATATAACTACTATAATACTGCCCCCTATGTACAGGAATATAACTACTATAATACTGCCCCCTATGTATAAGAATATAACTACTATAATACGGCCCCCTATGTACAAGAATATAACTACTATAATACTGCCCCCTATGTACAAGAATATAACTACTATAATACTGCCCCCTATGTACAAGAATATAACTACTATAATACTGCCCCCTATGTACAAGAATATAACTACTATAATACTGCCCCCTGTGTACAAGAATATAACTACTATAATACTGCCCCCTATGTACAGGGATATAACTACTATAATACTGCCCCCTATGTACAGGAATATAACTACTATAATACTGCTCCTATGTACAAGAATATAACTACTATAATACTGTCCCCTATGTACAAGAATATAACTACTATAATACTGCCTCCTATGTACAGGAATATAACTACTATAATACTGCCCCCTATGTACAGGAATATAACTACTATAATACTGCCTCCTTTGTACAAGAATATAACTACTATAATACTGCCTCCTATGTACAAGAATATAACTACTATAATACTGCCCCCTATGTACAAGAATATAACTACTATAATACTGCCCCCTATGTACAAGAATATAACTACTATAATACTGCCCCTATGTACAAGAATATAACTACTATAATACTGCCCCCTATGTACAAGAATATAACTACTATAATACTGCCCCCTATGTACAAGTATATAACTACTATAATACTGCCCCCTATGTACAGGAATATAACTACTATAATACTGCCCCCTATGTACAGGAATATAACTACTATAATACTGCCCCCTATGTACAGGAATATAACTACTATAATACTGCCCCCTATGTACAAGAATATAACTACTATAATACTGCCCCCTATGTACAAGAATATAACTACTATAATACTGCCCCCTATGTACAGGAATATAACTACTATAATACTGCCCCCTATGTACAGGAATATAACTACTATAATACTGCCCCCTATGTACAGGAATATAACTACTATAATACTGCGCCCTATGTACAGGAATATAACTACTATAATACTGCCCCCTATGTACAGGAATATAACTACTATAATACTGCGCCCTATGTACAGGAATATAACTACTATAATACTGCCCCCTATGTACAGGAATATAACTACTATAATACTGTCCCTTATGTACAAGAATATAACTACTATAATACTGCCCCCTATGTACAAGTATATAACTACTATAATACTGCCCCCTATGTACAGGAATATAACTACTATAATACTGCCCCCTATGTACAGGAATATAACTACTATAATACTGCCCCCTATGTACAGGAATATAACTACTATAATACTGCGCCCTATGTACAGGAATATAACTACTATAATACTGCCCCCTATGTACAGGAATATAACTAATATAATACTGCGCCCTATGTACAGGAATATAACTACTATAATACTGCCCCCTATGTACAGGAATATAACTACTATAATACTGTCCCTTATGTACAAGAATATAACTACTATAATACTGCCCGCTATGGCTGGAGAGAGACCATGTGGTTCTTGGAGGCTCTTGGTGAGGTGATCCAATCAAAATTGGTTACACTTACTCTGTGGACACTTATCTCTGTAGTAACTGTGTTTTTGGCATATAAGGTTGTGTAGACTTGTCTCCAGGGTTGTGAATGTAGCGAAGAGTAAAACCCCCGAGCCCCCTGACCACCCCCTGCTCTGTTATACGTGGTGGGACTCCTCTCTATATGCTTTGTTGTTCCTATATACTGGGATCCCTGAACACAGGTGAAGCCCCATCGGGTTTGGTCGGTGCCAGGATCGATATCGGAGCATGTGAGTCCTTGCATCGTCTCTCCTGGTCATCCCCTTCGCTCTCTCGCTACGTGATCATTTCCTACAATCGGTTTCCATTTCTAGACCAGGGCCGTCCCTGGATTCTGTGAATAGATCTGTAGATGTGGTTTGGATGAAAATGAAAACCAAAAAAAAATCACCACAGCAATAAAAGTGGAGCATCAATTATCCTGGCCGTCGCCGCGCTCCGAACCTCCAGCCTCGCTGTCTTCAGAGTGAACCCAGGGCCCAATCTCATTATCTCTGCAGGTTCATTGATCCCGCTCAGGAGAGAAGATTTTACTGTTCTGGCCTCAGATGTTTCTTCTTGTTTTGACTTATTTTTTTTTTTAGACCAATTTTAGTAATGTTTTTGGAACTGTAAGTGCAGGAGACCCATTGTCTTGTTAGGGAAGATTTGGGATTTCTGTTACCTTATAAAGAGATGTCTGGGGACCCCCTTAATTTAAAGGGAACCCACCACCACGGATCTACCATCTGTAGGACGTGAGGATAGCCCTTTTATTCCGCTAATATGTAAATTTTGTAAAGAGGATACAGGGGCGTGGAATAGGCGGAGCTGAGGCTACACGGCTCAGTATGCCAAAATTCCTTTAAAGGGAACCTACCACCACCGATCTACCTATAACGGTAGATAGGGTGGTAGGTGCATCCTTGTAGCTGCGCGCCCTCGTCTGAGAAACCTGCGCTCTGCGCATGCGCAGAACAGAAGGCTTAAGGCTGTGCAGTTCCGGCTTCGAAGCAGTGACCGCGCACGCAGCCGTCAGGGAACCTACCACCACCTTCAAAGGTAGATTGGGTGGTAGGTGCATGTACAGGACGTGAGGATAGTCCTTTTAAGAGCTAATCCTCACGTCCCCCAATATTTTACAAACTTTTATTTCTCTAATATGTAAATTTTGTGAAGAGGCTACTGGGGCGTGAAGTAGCCGGAGCTGAGGCTACACGGTGCCGCTACTCCACACCCCAGTAGCCTCTTTGACCCTCCTGCCAGATGTCTACGAGGCCTGTGCGCTTTTGTCCGATAAAACTGCGGTCTGCGCATGCGCAGAACAGCAGGCCCGCGGCTGCGCTGCTCCGGTTTCGGAGCAGTGACCGTGCTGCCGTGGGCCTGCTGTTCTGCGCATGCGCAGAAGGCAGGTTTCTCAGACGAGGACGCGCAGCTACGAGGAACTGGGGAGGGTGGAAGAGGGTACTGGGGCGTGGAGTAACCGCACCGTGTAACCTCAGCTCCAGCTACTCCACTCCCCAGTAGCCTCTTTACAAAATTTACATATTAGCGAAATAAAAGTCAGTAAAATAAAAAAATAATATTGCGGGGGCGTGAGGATTATCCCTTAAAATGGCTATCTTCATGTCCTATAAATGCACCTACCACCCGATCTACCTTTGTAGGTAGATCCGTGGTGGTAGGTTCCCTTTTTGGAATTTTGGCATATGCCCGGGTGGCCTGACCCAAACTTGAACGTCATGTCCGCTCATCTCTAGTTGTGATAATATCACAACCTGACAGGGTGAACGTCCACTTATATAAGGAAAATGACATCTATTGTATTCCACCCATTTACCACACTGTATACTACATATGCGCTTGTCTTTGTTGCCTCTATTTTCTATTCATCTACTACATGGATGACATATTTATACACAAATTACGGGACATTTTTACAAGTGTCTGAGGCAAAATTGTTCCAGTTGCCCATGGAAACCAATCAGAGCTCAGCTTTCATTTTATAAACAGCATTGGAGAAATGAAAGCTGAGCTCTGATTGGTTGTTCTGCTCTCAGACACTTGTGATAAATCTCCTCCATTGTACATCTAAAACTCGTATTATAATTCTGCCTCCATATTTAATGTGACATTTTGGAATGAGAGAAAGTTTGGCCGGCGGAGATCCTTATTATTAACCTCTGAGTCACTTCCATTGTTTCCCTCTCATTCCCGAGATTCATTCCTGGAGGTCTGAGGCACATTCCCGCTTTGATGTCCTGCGATATCTGAGCGCTATATGGAAGTCTTATTACTATGCGTCAACCCTGTGTCACCGCTTATATCCCACACCCTGGAGACTGGATAGGAAATATCATCACAACTCAGCAGATATAGAATCTGACCCACACACACCGAGATCTGCACCCACATAGTCTGTGCTCCATCCAAAGCTGCTTTCAAAGATTGGAGTCTCTCTAGACTTCTCTTTCCATCAGAAGTATTTACAGCTCTTACTGACAATGAACGGCCTTCCCACAATGCTCTGGTACAGACTTTTGGATGCAGCTTGGGATGTGATTGGAGTATAATCATAGTATAGTATAGACTTTGCTAACCCTTTCATAATAGTTGACATTAAAAAGGTCTGTGAAAGTTGGGTGACAACTTGAAGCAAATCTTACAACAGTCACAATCACATATGACAAATAGGGCCACTTTTCTTAAAAGATCGCCCCGCCTGTCCACAGGTTGTGTATGGAATTGCAGGCTGGTAAAATATAGCCAAAATACACAAATAGGAGATAAATAACTGAACACTAGGGATCCGAATGCTGGAACTCCCAGTCATTGGGAGAATGGTAGACCCACATCAGTTCTCATTATTGGGGGTCCCAGTGGTTTGAGGGCATCATTTTAATCCCCTGGTCTCCAGATCATAAGGGGTCACGTTTTTCGGGGATCTGAATTTGCATTCCTAATTTGGTAGGAGGAAGCTTTGGGGGTCATTCAGGTCCATATTCTCCTGATTGTTGAGGATCCCAGTGGTTCGAGTGCAGGTCAAGCATGGTTTTAAAGGAAATCTACCACCAGGATGAAGGATTGTAAACCAAGCTCCATTGACATCTATAGAGTCTGGAGCCCCGGAGGCTCATTTTTATAATTTGTGAAACCTTTTCCTTATAACAATAAGGTCCTAAGAAGCTAAAAGAAAAGCAGAACCTACCAGAGGGGGCACTCACTAGTATGTCAGTGTGCTTGGTTTACAATTCTTTATCCTGGTGGTAGATTTCCTTTAATACCTCGTTCCATCCTGTGGGTCCCAGGGGTCGGTATACTGGTGGGCGCACTGAACCTGGTATGAGGCATTTTAGGAGCGTTTCAGTTCCCTGTTCTCACAATTGTTGGTGATCCAAGTGGTTGCAGTACTGAGTGGGTGGATGCACTGCACTTAGTATGAGGCATTTCAGGGACATTTCAATTACCTGTGTTTCAGATTGTTAGGGGGTCTCAGCTAATGGAGTGCTGCTCCGTGGGTGGGCATGCTCATTTTCTATGACGTATTAAAGGGGTCTTCCAGTCACCGGGTTTCCCTATCGTTGGGTTTCCAGTGATTGGAGTACACCCCCATTCTGCAGATCATTGGGGGCTCTTCCAGTAGGGATAGAAATTCTCTATTTTCTATGATGTACTAAAGGGGTCTTCCAGAGACCAGTTTTCCCTATTGTTGGGTTTCCATTAGCTGTTTTCCCTAGTGTTGGGGTCCCAGCAGTTGGACTGGAGGTCCAGCATCATTATCCCACTCTTCTCCAAAATGGTGGGAGTAGCAGTGCTTGGCGTACTGAGTGGGATTACTCACTTGAGGGGGGGTTTCAGTTACCTTTTCCCGTGATTATTGAGGGTCCCTACAATTGGAGTGCAAGTTGAATACCATTATAATTCCCAATTTTTCCAATCCTTGTGGTTCCATTGGTCTGGGTACTAAATGCTCCATTTGGTACAAGGTACTTGAGGGTCTTTGTGATCGGACCCCCTAGTAATCAGCCACTAATCTCTTATCTTGCTTGTTGTCTATTTCCGCACATCCCCTTTAAGAGCTGAGGTGCAGTACCGGACACAAACCATAGTCAGTTGTGGCGCTGTTTTTCAAGATCTAATCAAGTTCTCACATAAGTTTCCCTTTAACGTTTCGGATTATCGGACTTGCCATAAGATGACCCCATTCAGTGAGGACGTGCCTGAGGTCACAGCTGATTGTAAATAATCCTGGATATAATGAATAGACAAAGGCGGGGAGGGAAGATACCGAATGTTAAAAATATTTGCAGGTTTTCTTTTTACGAATCTCTTCTGGGACCTGAAACCACACACTGACCGCTGCTGGCGGATAAATAAAGATGACTTGCGATTTGGAAAGAGCTGTCGAAATAAATGTATCTCAGAGATATTGGTTTACGAGAGCGGCCGGCGGGTTTATTTATGCACCTTGTATCCGTATAAACAACGCAGCCCTATGTCAGATACATAAAGACGGCGAGGGAGGGGGCGGGGGGCGGTCGTGCTTCGCTTTCTTACAGTGTCACACGCCCAAAATATGATTTCTAAAAAAGCCCAAAGCTTTGACAATTGGGGTCTTAATGTGATCTATGACGGAAGTTCGTGTTTCACGCCGGCGACTAAATCCTTCGTATCTGCAGCAGAAGCCGCAGCGGATATTCTGCCAATCGCCAATGGAAACAAAACACAACAGAGTTAAACAGTGTCATCCGTCATAGAGGGGGCGAGCGCTTCTGCGGGATTCCACTTTAAATAGAAGTTTAAATAAATATAGAAATATCACCTTACAGGGATCTGGAGGGGACGGCGAGGCCGTGTGAATGTGTCCTCTAGGCGAATGCTAATAGTGGAGCGGGGGGTGAGGCCGGCTCGACTTTCATGGACTTTAAAAGTTTTTTTCCCGGTTTTGTGTAAGTGACAATTTATTGTGATGTCATTTGGATCTCCGCTTGGTGTCATTGAATGGACATGTCTGTTCTTTATGCCCCAAGGTTAAACATACATCCTAAGTACAGAGTCGTAGGTTGGGTGATGCCTAGGGAGGTCGCAGTTATTGGGGCAGATTTACTTACCCGGTCCGGTCGCGATCCCGTGGTATGTTGTTCGACGAGGATTCGGGTCCGGCGCGATTCACTAAGGTCGTGCGGCCTAGTTCCTGCAGGTGTCGCTGCTGCGCCGAGGTCAGCCGGAGTTCACCTTCTTCTTCCTGGTGCATGTAAGTGCTGATCTTGCGACACAATTGGTTTTTTAAATTCTGTGGGTTTTGTTCCGAATCCATCGGGTTGTCCGAAGGCCACGCCCCCCCCCCCCCCATTTCTGTCACGTGCAAGCCGACGCCAATGCGTCACAAACCGGTCGCGTGCACCAAAAACCCGGGGCAATTCATCGCAAAACGGAAATATATTCGGGAAACCCGATGAAAGTGCGGCGTTCGGACCCTTAGTAAACGAGCCCCATTGTGTCAGTGTGATTTGGGATACCTACAGGTCCTTATGGGCAAGTGGTTTAGTGTCCAAAATCGCTCTGTAGGAATTTTTATGTGTGCACATTAACAAAAAATAAACATTTATACTAACCTCATATCTCGTACCGCTTGGCGCCTGTGCATTCCGGAAATTGAAGGTACGGCACATGCCCAGTGAGGCCACAACGTAAGAAGAGGCGGAGCGGGGACCATGTGGTCCCATACGGTCTGTAGTTGCTTTAGGGTCCCAAATCTATTTGTCACGTCCTCCTTAAGATGCAACAAAGTGCAGCAAAATTCTGCCAAAAATGTGTTACTAAGTGAATAAGAAATGGGATAACTCATGGGAGGCATCAGATTTATCATTCCCCATCAGGCATTGTATAGGGCACTTTACAAGATTTCAAGATATATATATATTTGCCTGCAACCTATTATTTTTGAAAGAATTCTGTTTCTTTGATTATGCAAATTAGCTCCTTGGTGCACCCGTTTCCTTCACGTTATGCCACCCATTTCCATCCATCATTGCCCAGCACTTCCACACTTTAGACAAAGATTAATATCCTCAATAGAAAGCTGGCAAAGGAAGAAGCAACTGGGTGCACCAGCAGGCATTGCCCCGCCTCTAGTGCACCTAGGAGCTCATTTGCATAAACATAAAAACTGGCTTTTCTCTCAAATGACAGATGGCTGGGAAACATGAAAGGTAGTTTTGGAAAGCTGATAAAGTGTTCTATATACATCTCCGGGAAATTGATGCTGATAAACTCTCTTTAAGACTGTTTAGTCCAAGCCTGCACTGTCATAGACAGTCTATGCTGTGAATCAGGAGCTCTAGATCAAAAAAGAAGAGCTCTGATCCCTACATCAAACTTTCACAGAAAGGAGGATGACATAGGGGCAAATTTATCAAGTGTTTGAAAGTCAGAATATTTCTAGTTGCTCATGGCAACCAATCACAGCTCCCCTTTAAAATATTCATGAGCACTGGTAAAATGAAAGCTGAGCTGTGATTGGTTGCCATGGGCAACTGGAAATATTCTGACTTTCAGACACTTGATAAATCTGCCCCATAGTGTCACAACATCCCCTTTAAGCACAATTTACACATTTAGAAGGAAATCCAGACAAACCCGAATCATCAGAAGATCCTTGAGCTCGGACCATAACTGATTTCTTGAATTATGGATCTATAAAGTAGTAAAACCTTAGAATACACCCCAAAACACATAGACCCCCATTGATTAGCTGTTTCATGGTACTCCTAAAGCCTAAAGCCTGAGATCCTGTTAGGAATGTGCGACAGATGATCCGCCTTGCAGACGCGGTTCGGATCACACTGAGGGTTTTTTCTTAATTAAGTTCTGTAGACAATAGTCTGAATTAATAACAAAGGAAAAAAACTCCCCGGAGTAATGTTAATTGATGCTCGGTGCCAAGACGGGTTTTTTTAACCTTGGATTTTGCCGTCCGCAGTTATGGGTGATGTCATTTTCTCACCGTGTATCACTGAGAATTCTAATAAGATTTTCTGAGCCGCCAGGCCACGGCTCCCAGTGCACGGGCCAGACCCGGGGGACGCCGAGAGAATTGTAATTATCACAATGATCTGAATACTGGATCATTGTTCCTCTTCTGGAATTTTAGACTGGGGCAGTGGTGAGGGGCCGAACATCTGATCGGGACCACAATTTGCCATTGCACTCCAGACAAACAAGCATATCTACCACTAAAATCTATCCTGATAAAACAGGAACATTACTCATAGATCCAGGCACCGGGACTGTGGTATCTTCTTATATGTGTTATCCATGGCCTCCTCCCTTCTAAAATCAACTTTTAAAATTATGCTAATGAAACTGAAGGACTCTGGGGGGAATATGTACCCAAACCCAAGCATGAAAACCCACCAGTGACACCTGTGTTTGATGCAGGTTGGTCAGGGTGAACCTGAATGCCTAACCCAAACTGAAGTCTGAGTTTGGGGACCCAAACCCACAATGTTTGGCACAGACCTGAACATTGCGGTTCGGGTCTGCTCATCCTAAACACTAACAGTATCCTTGTATCCCCAACAATGCGTATCACTGCTGATCAGTGACTCACCAGATTCAAAGTATATGAAGTAAAATGTACACAGCGGCACACACTGGGGCTCATTTACTAAGGGTTGTGGATCGCACTTTCATCGGACTTTGCACCTTTTCAGGGATTACACGGCTTTGTTTGAGAGGTATTTAGCAGGCGTCTGCGCCAGGATTGTGTCACACGTGATCGGATTTTTGCGCAGCTGCGCTGCTTCTATGCAACAGAAACGTAACTTTTAATACCTAGATTAAATATGATAAAATAATGGTAGAGAAATATGTAATTTGCATGAGGAATACGGTATAACAGCCACAGTTAAACTGTCTCTGAAGTTTACACACTGGTGAAAAACAGAAATTCCTCGCGGCTTGTCACAATTAATTAGCACACCTAGGGTTAAGTCGTATTAATTAGATAAAACACTATGCAAAAATAAGAAAGGTGCTTACCAATAGGGCAGCATACAAGCCAGGGGAGGCAGGAGACAGGTACACCCTGGGGGAACGTCACTTTAAGCCATCATCACCCGTCATTTGTATTGTCACAATGGTGTATTTGACAATGACTACATGTGAGGTCAAGTCGTAGTCCCTGGGACCAAGGAGATTGTCCCTATTAGAGCCTGACCCTGAACGCCTGAACTCAGAGCCACAGCCCTAACCAGCTGCCACCCTGACAGCAACCTGTCCCCACACAAAAAAAAGACACTTACCCTGGTCAATGTCCCATATTGGTAGATATTTATGAAAAAGTCCCGACATGGCATGTTTTGCCCATATGGGCTCATCAAGGGATGCCACAAAACCAATAGAATTTGTTGTGGAGAGATGAAAATTCCTACATGTCTGCATATAGGTGGAAGCAGCTCCATGTGGATGTAGGCAGTGGGTACATGTATCTGCTTCCACCTATATGCAGACATGTAGGAATTTTCATCTCTCCACAACAAATTGCATTGGTTTTGTGGCGTCCCATATGGGCAAAACATGCCATGTCAGGACTTTTTCATACATAACTACCAACATATCACGAGCCCCCAATAACTGAAACGTTGGGGCTTATTTACTAAGGGTCCGTGGGCGCAATTTCGTCGTTTTTTTTCTGACGTTTTCGGGTTTCGCGCTGCTGGGACAGGTATTTAACTGGAAATTGTGTCATGCGCGATTGGATTTTGGCGCAGTTGCGCTGTTTCATGCGAAAGAAATCAGGAGGCGTGCCGATGGACATTCGGACTGAGTGTGGGATTTAACTTTCAAATTGTGTCTCAAGATCAAGCACTTACATGCACCAGGAAGAAGAAGGTGAACTCCGGGGACCTGAGCGGGGAAGCGACACATGCAGGATATCGGGCGCACGGTGTTAGGGCATTACAGCTTTACGGCACAGGGCATTATACACGGACAATGCACTTTCTGTGAACTCCGCAGGACGGGTAAGTAAATGTGCCCCATTGTGTAGACTTCTGCTGTACAATGTATGATATCACTCTGGATACAATATGACATCTGGGCTCCTGCCATAAAATATGGACACATAAGGAGATAGATCCATGGTACCTTTACCTTGTGCCACTATTGATATCAGGCTTCTCATTGTACAAAAAATATACAATAAAACAGACACAAATTGGTAGAAGAATGATAATATTTTATTCAGGCAATAATTCAATCAGCATCTCAAAATAAGGGCCAATATTATCACAGACCCCCGACTCAAGAAGAATCATACAGCTCCCGCATCTCTATCGAGGACCCTGCACTTGCACTTTGCTGGGCAGGCAGAAGAAGGGTGGAAGTAGTCATCATCCTAGAGAAACAAAGTGATTAGTCCAGGCCCTTGTAAAGCCACATATAGTGTATAAATAATACCGCAGCCGGTGCCATTATGGGGGTTTGTACTATGCATTAGGAAACTTTCGAGCAGATCTCATGGGGTGAGAAGGGATCGGATCAGTTGCTTTCCGCCCTGAGGCAACTGGCCCTCGGACCATGGTGCACTCCTGCTCTGGACTTGACCCCTATTCCCTGGACAATGAGAAGACTGGTCCTTAAAAAAACATAAGGATAAGGACTGGTTAAAGAAAGGGTTAAGAAAATAAACTTTGGTAACGCTATTTTAGAGTGAAATTCAGTCAGCTGCTAATGTTCCATTCCGTGTCGGATCCAAGTGAACGCGTTCAAGTGCCGATCCCCCGGAATGAGTTGGACGGAGCTGAGGAATTTCATACTGGAGACATTTTTTGAGGGTTTTTCATATTAGAGGTAATTCAGAAACTGTTCTGTAACTGGATGTGATATTTCCCCTTTTTTCATTTCCAAAAAATATCGTCAATTTATATAATTTTTATGAGTGGGAATAGAAGGTGGGTTAATACACAGCCCCATAGAAACACATTACTATTAGACGATTATATATGGCTATATGGCGGCTGATGTCCTACACAGTGCACTGAGATTGGCCCAGTGCACCTAAAAATCATTACTCATTGTCTTTTTTATTTTAGATGTATTAAAAAATAAGCGCCTTTCTTATATACTTCACAGTCCTGTCATACCCACTTCTTGCAGGATCTGCTGGCTGGACGGATGGGCAACTGGATGGAGGTGGCAATGGGAAGGCAGCTGGATGGACGGGTAGGTAGCGGATTGCAGTGGGGTTAAAAAGAACCAGGGCAGGATGGACGGGTAGGTGGCGGTTTGCGGGCGGGGTCACTGGCGCCTGGCCAGGATGGATGGGTAGGTGGCGGCTTGCAGGCGGGGTCACTGGCGCCTGGGCAGGATGGATGGGTAGGTGGCGGCTTGCTGGGGGGGTCACAGGAGCTTGGGCAGGGTGGACAGGTAGGTAGCGGCTTGCAGGCGGGGTCACTGGAGCCTGGGCAGGATGGACGGGTAGGTGGCAGCTTGCAGGCGGGGTCACTGGAGCCTGGGCAGGATGGACGGGTAGGTGGCAGCTTGCAGGCGGGGTCACAGGCACCTGGGCAGGGTGGACGGGTTGACGGCGGCTTGCAGGCGGGGTCACAGGAGCCGGGGCAGGATGGACGGGTAGGTGGCGGATTGCAGGTGGGGTCACAGGAGCCGGGGCAGGATGGACGGGTAAGTGGCAGCTGGCAGGGGGGTCACAGGAGCCGGGGCAGGATGGACGGGTAGGTGGCAGCTTGCAGGGGGGTCACAGGAGCCGGGGCAGGATGGATGGGTAGGTGGCGGATAGCTGTCTCGTCAGGAAGAGTGGTTGGTGCATGCGCAGTCAATCCACTGGCAACAAGCAATTTCCCAAGGAAAATGACCATGTAGCACAGTATTATCCCACTGACAACCAGCAATTTCCCTAGGCAACGAGCATTTAACACAGAATTAACCCCTGGCAACAAGCAGATTCCCAATGGCAACAAATATGTAACAGTATTAGCCCCTGGCAACAAATACCTTCCCTAGGCAACAAGTATGTAACACAGTATTAGCCCCCTGGCTTGTATTTTGAACACAGCGTGGGTGCGTGTACGTCATAAATACCTTCTCCGGGGTTAGCATCCACCCCTCACCCAGGATGGTGTATGACAATGTACAAATAACCTACTACACAATACAATGTGGAGCCCCTGAGGCTCTTACCCAGTACTAGAGCAGCAGAATATTGTATGAGTCTAGCATGAGATAACCCAATCTGGATTCTAGTGGGGTCTATTTACTAGGGGTTGAAAGACCGGGGGTTTGGTTCCCCAAAATAATTTTATCTATGGGGTTCAATTTAGTCCATGTCGCCTATGATTTACAAGTGACTAATTCATTAAAATGTTTGGGTTATTGACAGAGTAGAGGGGGAGGAGGGTCGCCAGTGATTACAGAGGAAGTGGCGGCGCTGCCCCAGGCCTGCAATCACTTGTGATAACGCCACCGGCAGTGGAGAAAGTGAAAAGACAATGGGACATTTTTCAGATAGTCAGACGACTCGGAGGTGACAGTCATTGTGTCGCTGCAGCTAGACCCACGACTCTACATGTAATGTAGCAATCACAATGATCTCACATGGTAAGTTTTGACTGCAAAAGGGACAGAATTGGTTAAGAAATAAACAAAATAATACTCACCTCTGCTGATCCTCCGCCTCAGGCCCAATGCTGCTCTGCCGGTCACCAGCCACATTAGTGACCCACCTTGTTATTCCCTGTACTAAAGGTGAGTATGAGGGTCCCGTTCTCACTAGTGGGTGGAGAGGCTGCTCCACAACTTGTCCTGCAGCTCCATTCAATACTAAGAGAGTGTTGGAAATTGCAGAGCACAGCGCTCCGTTATCTTCAGCACTACCTTTCACTGTCTATGAGAGGCCATAGATACCTGAGCACTGTGCTATTTTGGACACTCTGTTCCACATACTTATTTTGGACACACACTGTTCTCCGGATAGCTGGGGGTCCCGTTATCTCTAGTGGGCGCAATTTCAGGTACAGCACGTGTCCTGCCACCCCCATCTAATAATATGAGGGCATCATAAATTGCAGAGCACAGCGCTTCACTTTCTCCTCCTCTCCCATTCACTACAGGGATCCCCATAAATCCCCCAGCAATTGAGAAAATTAGGGTCCCGTTCCCACTATTGGATGTAGTGCCTTCTCCAGAACGTGTGCTGCAGCTCCATTCAATACTAAGGGAGTGTTGGAAATTGCAGAGCACAGCACTCCATTATCTCCAGCACTACCAGTCTATGAGAGGCCAGAGATACCTGAGCACTGTGCTATTTTGGACACTCTCATACTGTTCTCCGGATTGCTGGGTATCCCGTTATCACTAGTGGGTGCAGTTTCAGGTACAGCACGTGTCCTGCCATCCCCATCTAATAATATGGGAGCATCAGAAATTGCAGAGCACAGCTTTTCACTTTCTGCTCCTCTCCCATTCACTGCAGGGATCCCCATAGATCCCCCAACAGTTGAGAAAATGAGGGTCCCGTTCCCACTATTGGGTGTAGTGGCTGCCCCAGCTTGTGTGCTGCAGTTCCATTTAATGCTACGGGAGTGTTGGAAATTGCAGAGCACAGCGCTCCGTTATCTTCAGCACTACCTTTCACTGTCTATGAGAGGCCAGAGATACCTGAGCGCTGTGCTCTGTAATTTGCAACACTCTCATACTGCTCTCTGAATTGCTGGGAGTTCCGTTCGCCTGATCAGGGGGGTTCCCAGAAGTCAGACCTTCACCAATAAGTTTATTATCTCCTATTCTGTGGATAAGGGAAAAGTAGATAAGTGGAATGTGTAAGATCACAGTGACCCCACGGCGATCCTCTGTCGGGCACACCACTCGTGTATGTACGCTGCTTTCCATGGATTATTGAATTGGCGGAGAGCGCGGTAAGCTGATAATTCCCCCGCCGTGTTCCTTATATATAGTAATATTTAATAATCGTAAGCCACAGGTAATTACAGAAGTGAACAGAAATGCCTTATAACACATGAATGGCCTCCATTGTCTCACAAAGCGAGATGCAGATTATTATTAAGAAAGACACGAAATTAGGGGAGCACTCAGCGTCGGCGCCATACAGAACAATTTACCTTTTGCTTGTTGATTTTATCTTGTATCTGAGATTTACACAACAGAAACAACCCACATGGTATATAGGAGAGCATTGTCACAGCCGGGAGACGGCGGATACGTGTGATGTCATGTTACATGGCAATACATCTACAGGATATGGTTGTCCCACAAAGTAAACTTATCCTCTATCCACAGGGTAGGGAATAGGTGTCTTATCACTGATAAGTAGAACAGGGGGCTGCAAAGTTCCCTAAAGTGGCCCATCAAGTCCATAAAGCGATGAGTGGACCCGACGGTCAGGTTCGGCCACCTGACATATAGCTAACTAGCCATGGCTAAGATTGGCCACGGGGTGCCTAGTATTTATGGGCGTCAATTTGACGGATTGCTGTCCAAATCAGGCAAACCAGGTCACCCAAACCCTTAACCTCGACCCAATCATGGGGTCCTCTCACATCTAGTGGAGCATTTGTGTTTCCCAATTCCTGTGCAAAGTCAGACCCCCCGTCTGAAAAGTGCATTAGTTTAATTTTAGGGACATTTTCCATCTACAGGATATGGAAAAGGACTAACCAATGGGACCACCACCAATTAGGAGAACGGGGGTCTCATCCCTGCCAGTGGGATTTGGCCAACCTTGAAAAGACCCAAATCCATGGAGTCAATGGAGCAAAAAATGTAGCTGGGTCCATTGGTTTCTAAAGGATTTCCAAAACCAAGAAGTCCTGCGAGTATGGAACAGGAGAGGCAACCTGCGTTCCCCTGTTCTGTGGATCATAGAGTGGTCCGGGACCCCCAGGGATCATACTCCTATCACAGAATTCAGGGCTAAATGACAAGCTTGATGCAACCCCTTTTAATGGAGTTGCCCATGACTAGTAGGCGACACAGGACTGTCACTGTTCTCCTGCCCTGTGGGCGTTCAGGGGTTAATGTCCCAGGGGGTCAGTGACCCCTGTCTCCGCTCTGTCCACATATCTGTGTGTGGGTTATGTTAAACACACCAGTAGTGTCCAGTCCCAGCAGTGT
The DNA here is from genome assembly GCF_040894005.1 of Engystomops pustulosus. Taxonomy (NCBI): domain Eukaryota; kingdom Metazoa; phylum Chordata; class Amphibia; order Anura; family Leptodactylidae; genus Engystomops; species Engystomops pustulosus. Next base: position 11,444,502 of record NC_092411.1, on the reverse strand, counting down.
GGAGACAGGCTCTGATAACACAGACTGACAGCTGAGCCGTCCTTAACAGCTCTGGGATAATCCAGTTTGTTCTCATGTCCTGAAGAGCCGTCTCCCTCCTCGCCCCCTTCCAAACCTCACAGACACTTTAGAGAAGGGATTTACAAGTGCCCTGTGACAGCCCAGGGCGTCAGTGCTGCCTGCTGCCCAGGACACAGCTACACGTCTGCCATGGGCAAAAATATTCCACGCCTTAAAGGGAATTTCCTCTATGGAATTCAAGAAATTCCAAGGAATAAGTCGCGGTGTCGTCTACATTTGTTTCATTATTTTGTCATATCTGTGAGTGACCTCAGTGACCACCCCTGTAATATATTGTTTTTCACCAGCTGTGAAGTTATTTGGCATTTCTTGGGCCCCAAAGCTGAGACAAAGTGACGTCTGGGCTCTGAATAACTGTGGGACTCATTTACTAAGGGTCCCAACACCGCACTTTCGAAGGGTTTCCCAAATATTTCTGTTTTGCGCCAAATTGACCTGGGATTTTGGCGCACGCGATCGGATTGTGGCGCAACGATGCCGGCTTGCACACGACAGAAATCTTGTGTCGCAAGATCAAGCACTCACATGCACCTCGGCACAGCAGCAATACATGCAGGAACTCGGGCGCATGATGCTAGTGAATCGCGGCAGCTCCGAATCCTCGGCGGACAACACACCACGGGATCGCAATGGGACCGGGTAAGTAAATCTGCCCCTGTATATTGTATTGGCATCCTGGGGAAACCAATAAAGTTAGAAGAAGGCATTCCACTTCTCTCTCATTTCCCAAATGGGCTGATATCTGGGGCCCCATCCGGTCGTGTGTTATCAGACAGTGAAATGGTGGAGTTGTGACGGACAATGAAGATAATCTTAACATTCATTGTATCAGTTGCCTAATATTTGGACATTTTCTTTACAGAACTGAATTTTTTTTACAATTTTTGCACAGATTCTTAATGAGATTTTGCCATGAAGACAAGTTGACAGGGCCTTACTTGCTGATTAGTGGGGGTCTCAGTGCTGAAACCCCCACAGATCGCAAAATCAAGGGGTCTGACCGACCCCTCGCCACTCCTCAGACTAATAAAGGAGACGGCCGCACACGACCATCCTGCTCCATCAATCTCTATGGAGCTGACAGAAATTGCCGAGCAACACGCTCAGTGATCTCCGTCAGCTCCATAGAGATTGATGGAGCAGGATGGTCATGCGCGGCCATCTGCTTTATTAGTCTGAGGAGCGGCGAGGGGTCGGTCGAAGCCCTCGTTTTCGCGATCTGTGGGGTCTCAGCACTTAGGGCCTAACTTGCTGATCAGTGGGGGTCTATCTCGTGAATAGGGTTTAACTTGTCTTTGTGGGAAAACCCCTTTAAGTCTACATAACATGGTTTGACACTGGTGTTACCTGGTTCAGAGAAAAAAATTATCCTACAAAAGGGTCTTCAAAACTTACACAAATGGTAATGTCCACAACTACCCCCCCCCCCGCTAGAAAAAAGCAGCACTAGAAGGATGTCTAATCGGTCTTAAATATTATTTATTCATTTTGGAACTACCACGTTGCGATAAAAAGAAAATTTGTGATTATATTTACAAAAAAAAAATTTAAAAGAATTTAAAAAAAGGAAGAAATTAATGAAGACCTGTAATTAGTGGAAAACAAAAAGAACCGAAGAAAAAGAATAATATTAAACATTTTTGGATGTAGCAGAGAAACATTTTTATTTTAACAAAAACAAATCATAAACTTCAAATAGAAATAAATAAATAAAAAAAAAATAAGATTCAAAAGAATAAATAATTAAAAAAAAAAATTACATCTTATTCCAGTTTATCATTGAAGAAAAAGCCAAAAAGTCAAGTGAAAGTTTTGGATAATAAAATGGGGTTTTGCATAATAAGCTAATTTTTTTCTATTTTTTTTTAACCTAAAAAAAAAAATCTAAAATTCTGGAACAGGTGTAAATTTTATTTTTTCCCCTTATTCACTATTTGCAGGTAAACACAGAAACGATGAATGTCTTTACAGAAAATTCATCTGATGATAAAAAAATGTTGTTAAGCGTCAGACAGACCTGACATTCCAGCAACAATTTGTGATTTATTTGTGACCAAACATGGCAGAACAATCCGGCGGATCTGCCCATGGGCTCCGAGTGTCGCGCAGATATTTCTACAGCGTAAATAACTCCCTGACATCTCACTACATCCTACATCTTATTCTTCATATTTTACACAATCTTCTCTGACAGGACCGAGCGGTATAAATCACCGGCCGTGCTCCTTTAGAGGAATTTACCAACAGACTTGTATCACAGGGCCCATTACTTAACACCGGAAAAATTAAAGTTTTTAAAAAAAAAATCATTTATGTATATGACTTGAAAATTTTCAATTGTAACTCTTTGGGCGCTAAAAGTTATGTTTCGGGAAAATATAACGATCTAGAGATCTAGAAATGGGGGCATTGTTCAAGATTCCCTTCACTAAAGCATCGTCACATTTTTCGTTAAATTTGAGTCCAAATCCATTTGGTCTGAACCGATGTTTCTATAATTGTCCTCAAAATTGGTATACAGACAGTCCGGGGAGGAGCGGGAGCTGGGAGAGGTGAGCGATGAGACCAGGCAGCAGCGGGGGGCACACGGAGGAGCACGGATGCGCCCGCGATCCGAGACAGGGATCGCGGGAGCACCCGTGACAATAGGTTCCTTAGGTTTGTTCTTAAGTTGAATTTCTTAAGTCGGAATTGTATATTTCATCGTTGTAACTACAGACAAAACTTTTTTTTATCCCAGTGACATTTGGATTTTGAAAATCAATAAAGCTTCATTACAGACACCTTACAGCTGATCATTGCAGTCTGGGACTAAAGTAACATCCAGAGAGGTCACCAGAGGTCACAGTGGGCAGAGGGGTCCGTCTGTAACTAGGGTCAGGTCTACTGTAAGTCTGGTCTCCTTAAGTAGGGGACCACCTGTATAAACCCCGCCAGTCTTCTAAAACACAGTGATGCACATTTTGCTTTGTTTTTTCCTTTATGTTATGTGTTGTGTGACTCCCTTCAGAGTTCTCCATTGTCTAGTTTTCTGCAGTGTTCCCTGACTTATCGCCTGACTCCAGATGTGAAAATGTCAACTTTTTGTTAAACAGTCTGAAATTTTGGTGCAAATCTACGGTTGCCCCTGACCAAGTGTAGAAATTAACTGATTGTGGCTTTTGGAGCCTTTTTGCAATTTTTGTTTAAAAAGTTGCAATTTCACTAAAGACCAAAAGCTAAATGTATCAATATGAAGAAACCGGAAAGATACATCCGACCGGCAGAAAAGCCAAGAAGGAAAAACACAGATGGACAAAGCCGGACTTATGATACAAGTGACCCATTATTCTTTATTTAAAAAAAAACAAACTCCTGTTTGGTTTTGTTAATTTTGTGGGGATAATATAAAATAACAGAAGCACTAAAAAGTCCAATGAAATCCATGGACATTAGAACGGATCCGTCATGTTATTGGGCCACATCTATGAAAGTGTTTGCACCAGTTTTCTGTCTGACTTTGCACTGAAAAGAACGTGCAATCTGCTTGTCCATGTATTAATGAAATGTCTGCACCAGGTTTGTATCGGGCTGCACTATGCCCGGCACACCACAAAATTCTGCAGCTGCGGTTCCGATTTTGATTCGGACCGTGCACCACATTTATTATAGCGACTTGACTGAACTGTGCCGCACGTTCTATGGAAAAGATCCACAATAAAAAGTTGGCGCACACTTCCCGAGCAGTGCATGGGTTAATGAAGGCCGTTCAACAGTTTGGCGTAATACTCTGCACACTACATAGGCGACTGCACCTAATACAGACTGCACTAGTGATAATTGATAATTATGCCCAATATATTTCAAACAAAAAACGTCCAAAGCGAATCAGAAAATATTAGCGTGCACGCAAATTGCCAAATTCGGGCCGTATCTACGAATCGACTAATAGATTTGCTATTACAAATAATACTATTTTCGTTGAAACCAAATTCCAAAAACAAATAATAATAATTATTTATATAGCGCACACAGATTATGCTGCGCTGCAAAAAGCATGTCAAATCCTGTGCCTCACAATCTAAACATCCTACCAGTATGTTTTGGAGTGTGGGAGGAAACCGGAGGACCCAGAGGAAACCCATACAAACACCGAGAGAACATACAAACTCTTTGCAGATGTTGACCTGGGTGGGATTCAAACCCAGGACTCCAGCGCTGCAAGGCAGAAGTGCCACTCACTCAGCCACCGTGCCGCCCCAAATCAACGGATACAGACAAAATGTAATTTTGGAAAAATAAATGTATAAAATTATAAATGCAAAAATAAAAAATATTTTTCATTTAGGAAATCCCATCAAAACTTTGAGTACAGAAAATTGTCCCCGGGTTGTAGCCAAGGGTATAACGTGAAGGGGTGGCTCAGCCTTAGGGGTCCAGTACGGTGTCTCTTTCCTATATGAAACAATATATATTATAGTTGGGGGCTTGGTTCAGATTTTGAATTGGGGTCAGGAAGTTTTATGTTATGGCTGGTGGTAGCTTCTCCATGAGTCACTAGCATGACCTATGACCTATGACCCATGGTATGGAGGAGTTCTATTATAAAGTTACATAATTCCAAAGAAAATGGAATGTAGAAAAGTGTGAATTTTTAATATATTCTAGAAGATTTAGGTGACAACCCCCAGGCGACTGTCACCCAGCTGTCATAGAAATGTATCTAATGAAGGGAGGACCAGTATTAGCTATAAGGAGACGCCACATAGGACGAAGTAGCTCTTTAAATAGGGGAACCCAGTGATGCCCTAGATACAGGATAGGACATTACAACATAAATCTGTCTTGAAGTAGACTTGAAAATATTTGGAAACTTTATGCCGCGGGGTATAGAGACTGGAACGTGCTCGGGACTGGAAGTAAAGGTGTTGGAGATGTTACAGTCCAGACCATTGGCTCGCCATGGAAAACTAGATTACTAAATGTATCCAGCAACATGGAGACAGCGACGACACCAACGCGCTTCACATCTATGTTTAACTGGTTGATGACATGATTCATGTACAGGAGTCCACCCTGCCCCAGCAGAGGACTGTCACTCTCAGTGTAATTACCCCCCATGGGAAATGCTACAGCTGGAGGGGGGTATAGGAAGACCTGCTAATGATGTGTATAGAGACATATAGGATATGTACTGCAGGTAGAGATGACAAGCTACACTATATATAGATATAGATTGTTACTACTACAATACAATATTATATCTAGATGTGTTATTATTCTATAGATAAACAATTCATATATATATATACAGTCAGTGTGATTATATGATATTATAGCCGTATTATTTGTGTACACTGGTGCTGATATTTGTACAGGATATTAAACATGGATGTTATGTGCAGTATATTACATATTATTACAGGTGTATCATGTTTAGAAAGCTATAAAGTTATGTGTATATTATATATGGATGTATATCTACAGGGAGGAGGCTGATGTTTATATTATATGTTGTTATTGTAGTATAATACATATGTACAGCTTGGTTTTTATTTGTATAGTTAATGTGGATGTATCCAGGCTGTGTAAGGGATGAAATGTATATGACATATTATTATAGATATTTCATGGGTGTATATAGAAATGTTGTAGTCTCTATATTTTGTCATGGATGTAATGTACGGTATGATATATATGTGTGTGTGTGTGTTCATTAGATATAGATACATATAAAACTGTGCTGTTGCTTTCTACATAAAGTCTATTATATATTATTATGGATGTATAATATGTATATATTGCATGTGATTCTAGGTTTATATGATATATTTAGATGTGATGTACAATGTATTGTATAATATTGTAGATGTACAATACATTATTATATATATATGTATAGTTTTGTCTTGCTGTGTGTACATGATGTATTGATGTGCTGTGCAGTATATTATATCCTATTACAGTATATTATCCTGTGTATATGCATAGTTGTGTGTGTATAGGATGTATAGATGTGCTGTGCAGTATATTATATCCTATTACAGTATATTATCCTGTGTATATGCATAGTTGTGTGTGTATAGGATGTATAGATGTGCTGTGCAGTATATTATCCTGTGTATATGTATAGTTTTGTGCACATGATGTTTAGAAGTGCTGTGCAGTAGATTATATCCTATTATAGAATATTATTATGTATATGTATAGTTTTGTATGTACATGATGTATAGATGTGCTGTACAGTATATTATATCATATTATAGAATATTATCATATGTATAGTTTTGTCTTGCTGTGTGTACATGATATATAGCTGCCATGTACAGTATATTTTATCCTATTAAAGAATATTATTATGTATAGTTTTGTGTGTATAGGATGTATAGATGTGCTGTGCAGTATATTATCCTGTCTATATGTATAGTTTTGTGTGTATAGGATGTATAGATGTGCTATGCAGTATATAATAGTATATTATCTTGTGTATATGTATAAAGTATTGTGTGTATAAGTATGTATAGATGTGCTGTGCAGTATATTATCCTGTGTATATGTATAAAGTATTGTGTGTATAGGATGTATAGATGTGCTGTGCAGTATATTATAGTATATTATCTTGTGTATATGTATAAAGTATTGTGTGTATAGTATGTATAGATGTGCTGTGCAGTATATTATGTTATATATATTATCCAGTGTACATGTATAGTTCTGTGTGTACATGATGTATAGATTTGCTGTGTATATGTATAGTTGTGTGTACATGAATACTGTGTATATGTATTTAGTATTGTGTGTACATGATGTATAGATGTGCTGTGTATATGTATATAGTATTGTGTGTATAGGATGTATAGATGTGCTGTGTGTATGTATAGTTCTCTGTGTATAGGATGTATAGATGTGCTGTGTATATGTATATAGTTCTCTGTGTATAGGATGTATAGATGTGCTGTGTATATGTATATAGTTCTGTGTGTATAGGATGTATAGATGTGCTGTGCAGTATATTATAGTATATTATCCTGTATATATGTATTGTTCTCTGTGTATAGGATGTATAGATGTGCTGTGCAGTATATTATAGTATATTATCCTGTATATATGTATTGTTCTGTGTGTACATGATGTATAGATGTGCTGTGTATATTTATAGTTCTGTGTGTATAGGATGTATAGATGTGCTGTGTATATGTATATAGTTCTCTGTGTATAGGATGTATAGATGTGCTGTGTATATGTATATAGTTCTGTGTGTATAGGATGTATAGATGTGCTGTGTATATGTATATAGTTCTGTGTGTATAGGATGTATAGATGTGCTGTGCAGTATATTATAGTATATTATCCTGTATATATGTATTGTTCTGTGTGTATAGGATGTATAGATGTGCTGTGTATATTTATAGTTCTGTGTGTATAGGATGTATAGATGTGCTGTGTATATGTATAGTTCTGTGTGTACATGATGTATAGATGTGCTGTGCAGTATATTATAGTATATTATCTAGTGTATATGTATAGTTCTGTGTGTATAGGATGTATAGATGTGCTGTGTGTATGTATATAGTTCTCTGTGTATAGGATGTATAGATGTGCTGTGTATATGTATATAGTTTTGTGTGTACATGATGTATAGATGTGCTGTGTATATGTATAGTTGTGTCTCAGTATGTGCCGGCAGTGCAGGGGTTACGCTGGCAGCCAGTCTGAGTGGAGCTGCCCAGTATGGCGCCAGTACAGAGTCTGTGAACAATGGGAGTGTGAGAGCCGGAGCAGCGGCGCCTCCTCCTCCTCCTCCTCATTATCAGCCGCAGCATCTTCTCCTCCTGCCCCGCAGCTAGTCCTGACAGCACCTGGCCCGGGAGCCCGGCAGTCTGCGTGCCCGAGGGGGAGGGGGGCATGGACACTGCTCACATCATGCGGCTCCTCGGCGGTTTTACAGGCAGGAGTTTTTCCTCTTTTCTGTGCACTTTTTTTCTTCTTACAAATAAATAAACTCCTAGGTATAAGACCAAGGTGGAACATTTTGTTAATTTTTGGGGGTATGCATGCCCCCTTTTCTATACCCATATGTTACTTCCCTTTTTGGGGGGTACGTATGCCGTGTCGGATTTTGGTTAGTAGGCAATTATGGAAGCGTAGAGCGGGTCCCTGTGTTTTTATTTTCACAGATCGTTGTCTGAACGGAGTCATAAAAAAAAAAAAAAAGTGCACGTGCGTTAATAAAGGACGGGTGTTTTTGACATACATATGCTATCCATCTTTTTTGGAATAGCATACAGCCCCGTGACTTTCTATAAGTCTATTCACATGTCCTTTTTTTCCTCACGTTGACCACCAGTCAATGGATCCAAAACAAAACGGACGGCACACGGATGACATCCAGATACAGTACGTTTTTTTTCTCAAATGTCGTAAGGTCACCTTTAGACACGGCATGGCGGGAAGATTTTGCAGACGTGGAAAAAAACCGCATGTGGATACAATACAGACTGCGCATGGATATCACATGTTCCCATTTTTCGTGGACGCGCAACTGACACATGCATCCGAATAAGCCCTAAGGCTACCAGCGCTCTCGTATCCATTTCTGAGCCAGTGAGCCATCCGTACATTTTTGTGGATCTGTAAAAAGAACGCAGAAGGCTAGAAAATTATGACCTACTTTAATCCCTACCGTTTAAAGGTACACAGATTGTCCGCAACTGGTCCGCAAATATAGACAGCATGCGGATGTCACCTGTGTGCGTCATCCGTATTTTTCACGTTCCCATAAACCTCTATGGGAAAACCTGTACCACAAACACGGCCATTAATAGGACCCGCCTCCTCACGCGCATAGGGATTTGTGCGCCATTCACAAAAAAAACCAAAACTATAGAACATGGACGAAAACAATAGGGCACATTTACTCACCCATCCCATCGTGATCCCCGCTGTGCGTTGTTCGAGGAGGATTCGGGTCTGCCTCGATTCACCATCATCGTGCGTCCAATTTCCTGCATCCGTTCCCTTCCCCGCTGAGGTCCGCCGGAGTTCACTTTTTTCCCAGTGCATGTAAGTGCTGATCTTGCGACATAATTTTGTTTTTAAATTCCGCCTTTTGTCCGAATCAGTCGGGTTGTCCATCGTCCACGGCCCCCGATTTCTGGCACATGAAAGCTGCCGCCGATGCGCCACAATCCGATCGCGTGCGCCAAAAACCCGGGGCAATTCAGGGCAAAACGGTCAAAAGTTGGGAAACCCGATGGAAATGTGCTGTTCGGACCCTTAGTAAATGTGCCCCAATGTGCGTGTGAAAATGAAAATCAACCAATAAGAGCACAGTTTTCATTTTACCAGAGGACCAGGAGAAGTGAAAGCTGTGCTGTGATTGGTTGCTAGGAGCAAGAAAGTCTCCCTTTATGTATAAAACCACTTTCCCTTTCATTGTATTGGAAGATTTATTTGTTGTCTTTAGTAACCAATGGCGGCACAGCTTTCATTTTTCTAAAGCAGAATGCTAAATAAAAGCTCTGCCCTGATTGGTTGCTATGGACATCAGAGGCCTGTTCAGTTTTCATAGACCCCTCACACACCTTATAAGTTTTTTATGTTTTTCAAAGCCTTTTTATTATTTTATTGTACTATGACCCTATATCCCCATCTCTGATATACTATGACCCTATCTACTCCTACTCTGATATAGTAGGACCCCATGTACCTCTACTCTGATATACTAGGACTCGCCTATATCCCCATTCCTATATACTATGACCCCATGTACCTCCACTCCTATATACTATAGCGCCTATACCCCTCTCTGATATACTATGACTCCATATCCCCATCTCTGATATACTATGACCCTATATCCCCATCTCTGATATACTATGACCCTATCTACTCCTACTCTAATATAGTAGGACCCCATGTACCTCTACTCTGATATACTAGGACTCGCCTATATCCCCATTCCTATATACTATGACCCCATGTACCTCCACTCCTATATACTATAGCGCCTATACCCCTCTCTGATATACTATGACCCCATGTACCTCCACTCCTATATACTATAACCCCTATCCCACTATGGTATACTATGGGGGACATTAATCATAGTCAGTTAGACTGTTTTGAGCGTCTTTTAGCGCTAAAATCTGGCGCATCTCGTTAATTAGGCGCATTTATGCACCATTTTCTGGCGCACGGCAAAGTCCGGCACTTAGTGGTTTTGAGTCCCTGCGCCTTATCTGACATAGTGAGTGCGTCCTATACAGATGTTTGCACCGGATCTATCACAAAAGTGCGCCTAAAAAGGCACAAAATAGGCGCAGAAAATGCACCTGCTCTGAGCAGCTGCACTTCCAAAAAACTTCCCTTTTCATTACTAAAAACATACATTTTAGGTTCCCAAATGAAGAATTCCCTCTATTCAACATGGAAAATACTTCGGAGCAGTTTTAAAATGTCATCACTTAAAATTCATCACTTTCTATGGGATCATCTCTGGGAGTGATTATTGTCTTATTGTACAGATCTGAGAATATTATCAGACGCCATTTCATGTAAATTATAATAACAAAGGAAAAGACTCATTTCAGCAAGAATTTTTTTTATCTGTAACTTTTAGTCCCTGCAGTTACATCACAATGAGAGTTTGTTTGTGCAGAGATGAAGCCCTGAACGTTCTGTCACATTCTCTCCGTCTCCTTTCATTATTGCTCACAAATGAGATCTAACAATTTGAGACAAATTTGGCGCTAATTTAGGCGCAAATGAATGGGACATGAGACAAATCCAAAGTGCATTTACTAAGGCAGAACCAGATCCATCATAGATCAGGAGCCAAAAAGAAGAGCAAACCAGGCGCAAAAATAGGCGAAGCTGAGACCCCCCTATGATTAATGTCCCCCTATGACCCCATATACCTTCACTCCTATATACTATAGTGCCTATACCCCTCTCTGATATACTATGACCCCAATCGCCTCCACACCTATACACTATATTCTATAACCTCTATACCGCTCTTTGATATACTATGACCCCATGTACCTCTACTCTTATATACTATACACTATAACCCCTATCCCCCTATGATATACTATGACCCCATGTACCCCTTACTTCGATATACTATGACCCCTTGTATCCCCACTCCTAAAATTGATGACACACAGTCAGTTGCAGGTTTCTGCCAGGGCGGAGATTAAAAGATTAGCGCCTTGGCATCAGCTCCCCATAAAGAGATCCTTTAATGTCTCCAAGGTGTACAACCTCTATTCATTTTTATTAAAAATGTCACCTACAGTTCTGAAGCTCATCATTAAAGATGGCGCCGCGCACCGTCTGCTCTTACTGTTTGTATAGAAAGTGTCTGTTCTCCAGCCAGTAGAGGAGCAGCCGGAGCACAGATTTTATTTTGGATGATAAATTTGCTGGAGGCTGAATTGGAGCAGGGCCAGGAACATCCTGCAGGAGATGTCACCGAGATCTTTTAATGTCCCCGTGTACCTGCCATTTATATGTGGAGCAATAATGTTTGTGCACCCACGTATTACTTCCTTATGAAGACGCAGGCCTGGGGTTTGGGTATAAGCAGGGGTCTGGAAGGTTTAATTATAGGAATAATGGTGGGGTAGGGGCGTGAATACTTCTGCAGGACCAGAATATTACTGTACTCCGGTCAGCTCCATCAGTTGACACTTACGGCCTAGGCTGTCTCATGACCAGAAGCTGGAACAGTCACTGCAGTCACCTCCGAAACCTCCGACACAGGACCTTCACCCTCCACCTGCTCCAAATAATAAAATCAATAGAATCTTTTGAATCTCTGCATGGAGCCTGGTCCTGGTGCTGTGTTTCTCTATAGAGCATTGTTCTGGTGCTGTATTTTTGTATGGAACGTTGTTCTGATGCTGTATTTATGTACGGAACATTGTTCTGGTCCTGTATTTCTGTATGGAGTCTGATTCTGTATTGGTGTACGGAACCTTGTTTCCAGTGCTGTATTTCTGTATGAGCCTGCTTCTGGTGCTGTATTTCTATACAGATCCTGGTTTTGGTTCTGTTTTTTTTGCACTGAGTCCGATTCTAGTTTTGTAATTCTGTACATAGCCTGGTTGTGGTGTTATATTTTAAAACATTGCTGTACTTCTGTATTGACCTCTGTTCTGATTCTATATTTATATACAAAGCACTGCTCCGGTACTGTTTTTATATGCTGAGCTCAGTTCTGGTGCTGCATTGCAGCCTATTTTAGTCATGCATTTATTTGCTGAGCTCAGTTTTAGTGCTGTATTTAAATATGGAATTCTGCTTCGGTGCTGTTTTCATATACTGAACTTGGTTCTGGTGCTACATTTCTATAGTGAGCTTTGTTCTAGTGATGTGTTTATAGGCTGAGCTGGGTTCTGGTGCTGTCTATATGCTATAAGCTTTGTTTTGATGCTGTATCTATGTAAAAAGCTTGCTTCTGGTGATTTATTTATGTACTGAACTATCTATAATTTTATCAGTGGGAGACATAATATCATAATTTGTGTGTAATGTACACATTTTACTTTACAGACTGTAAATATGTGAAAAAACAATAGAGATGGTTAGGTTTTTGCAGATCAAAAATTGCCATTACAATCACAGATCCATCATCACCATACTAAAGAATTCATAACCTTTTCTTATCGATTTTCAATTACGTGATAAAACGGTCATAATATTAGACGTGTGTGCACAAGGCCTAAGGTTGGGGGAGACACAGGGCATAATGGGTGAAATCATTGACAGCAAATTTGAAATCATTTTGCAATTGAAAGGTTACACTCTGCCCCCGGCCAGAGATAAATTGTGTCTAAAACCTACGGCATAAACCGTTCATTTTTGGGTAATTTTTGCAGCGGACACATTTGCTGTGGAACGTCCACTGCGGACATTCCACAAAGATTATGTCATGTGTCTCCCTGGGTGTATTAAGGCACTATGCTTAAAACGACATGGGAAAAAGTTACATACTTAAAGGGGTTTACTAGGTATGGCTAAAAATGTCTGGCTGGGAGGGGTCTGTACATTTTTGACACATGTGATTGGATGGTCTTAGCCAAAAAAATCGTGGTCTCAGCACTGATGGAGAGGGGGATTTTTCACTGCTTACACAGTACAGCGCCGATCATAGTATAGTGGCTGTATATGGTAATGCAGCTCAGGCCAAGAGAATAAGAGACTGAAATGCACAGATTTTTACCCCTCCATAAATAGAAATCTTATCCTTTAAGTGAAGCCACCAGGGTAGATGTCACACAGCGGCGGCTGGAGAAACCTTGGCAGACGTGTAAAGCTCCTGGTTGCTCAAGGATTTAAGGTTTCTCTTGTCCAGGCTCCTGGCGTCATCCGTACAGTCAGCGCTGTATTGGCATTTACCTTGTCTGGGATATCTGTCTCCCAAGTCGTCGGCCTTAACACTTGAAGTGAATGTGTAGACATTGTGTGATAGGGATGGAGGAGCCTGGGGGATTAATGCGTGTCACATAGGAGATGTATGCTGGCTGAGCTGAGGTTCCGTATCAGTGTGTCAGATAATGGACTGATCAAATACAGGGGGAATAATTACATTTTCTTGTGATAAGTATACATGGTCATGCACAAGATCTCTGCTTCATGTCAGTGAATGGGAATATGTAAAGCTCTGCCCCGGTTATGTCGAGCTGACACTGAGACCTGGCTTTTTAGCATGAATTATTCTATTATTAAATGTCATTAATTAGCATAAAGCATGGGACCCCCCTTTAAGCTGGCCAAAGATATCCATAGTGAAGATGTGGCCCTATAGCGCCATTTATAATAGGGCTTTTTACATCAATTGCTCACATCTAGGATCAAGGGTCCAATGTATCCCACCATCGTTGACCAGGAGGTTGATGAAAACCTTTCCTGCTGTAGGGGGCTCTGCCCTGTCACCCCCTCCTCTTTATGGGGTCTCTATATCAGCCATTGAAACAGTCAGTGCCCCTATTAATGTTAAGCTGGACAAAATCTGTTGACATAAGAAAACCTCATCAGATATGAGGTAACCTCTACAATTTGAGGCAGCCTCCATAGATATGAGACAGCCTCTATAAATGTAGGGCAACCAGGTATTACAAAGCCCCTATAGATACCAGGGAAGCCCCTATTGACATAAGAGAGCCTCCATAGATATGAGGCGGCCTCTGTAGACATCACACAATCTCTATAGATACCAGGGAAGCCCCTATATAGATAAGACCGCCTCCATAGATCTGTAGACAGCCGACAACCTCCATAAATGTAGGCCAGCTAGTCATTACAAAGCCTCCATAGATATGAGGCAGCCTCTATAGACAACAGTCTCTAGAAACCTTAAACTTCTTCCATACACATTGGTCAGGTCTCTATAAACAGAAGACAGTTTCCATAGATATTAGGTGGTTCCTATAGACCTTTGACATCTTCAATAGATATAGGGCAGTTTTGTAGACAGTTTCCATATATATTAGGTGGTCTCTATAGACCTTAGACATCTTCCATATGTAGGGCAGTCTCTGTAGACAGTTTCCATAGATATAAGATGGTCCCTATAGACCTTAGATATGTTCCATAGATATAGGGCAGTTCTGTAGATGGCTTCCATAGATACTAGGTGGTCCCTATGGAACTTTTATATCTTCCATAGATATAGGGAAAACTCTGTAGACTGTTTACATAGATATTAGGCGGTTCCTTTAGATCTTAGACATGGTCCATAGACATAGGGCAGTCTCTGAATACAGTTTACATAGATATTAGGTGGTCTCTATAGACATTTGACATCTTCCATAGATATAGGGCAGTCTTTGTAGACAGTTTCAATAGATATTAGGTGGTCTCTATAAATCTTAGACATATTCCATAGATGTAGGACAGTCTATGAAGACATTATTATATAGATATTAGGTGGTTCCTTTAGATCTTAGACATAGTCCATGGATATAGGGCAGTCTCTGTAGACAGGTTTCATAGATATTAGGTGGTCTCTATAGACCTTTTACATCTTCCATAGATATAGGGCAATCTCTGAAGACATCTTCCATAGATATAGGACAGTCTATGAAGACATTATTATATAGATATTAGGTGGTCTCCTATAGACCTTTGACATCTTTCATAGATATAGGACAGTCTCTGTAGACAATTTCCATAGATTTTAGGTGGTTTCCTATAGACCTTTGACATCTTCCATAGATATAGGGCAGTCTCTGTAGACAGGTTCCATAGCTCTAGGACAGTCTCTATGGACATTAGGCATCTTCTGTAGAAGCATAGAAAGAACTTGTAGGAATTGGATGTGTCTTTCTGCACACAGTGTGTGGCTCCTCTCTCCGTCCCTTTCCTCGCTCTTCCCCCTCCACCTGTCCCATGTCCCATTGATCAGATAGGGTTAGGATGACTATGAGATGAATGTTATCATTGCCCTTTCTGCATGTCTTTGTTTGAGGTAGAGATTCCCTTTGTCTGTGACTTTGATGGTGACAATACGAGTTGTTTGCTCTGCTGTCTGCTTGGAGTCCATGGTCTGTCGCCGTCTGCAGAACATGGTCAGCAGCAACCAGTGGACCTGGAGCAAAGTGAACCTGACATCACATCTCATGTATTGTGAACAGACTATTAATTGTCTCATCTTATCTGATTCATTCAATCATGGGCAGAGGAGAGATGGAAGCTCCGATGATCGGCTGCTACAGGCCACAGGAAAGTCATTCTACAGGTGCAAGAAATAGTAAGTGAACCCTTTGGGGTTACCCAGATTTCAGCATTGACCAATATAAAATGTTTGTTAGACTAAGATCTGCAGTCCATGTCGTTAAAGGAGTTGTACATAGTTTGCAAGTTATCAATTATCCATAAGATTGGGGATAACAAGGTGATCGATGAGGGTCCCTCACCGATCACCAGAATAGTACCCACAGCAATCTGAAGTATGGGGGTCCCATTCTCACTAATGAGTGGAGGGACAGATTAAGCATGGGAGTGTCCAAAGCGCTGTACTCAGACCCTCCCCAATCCTGTGGATAGGGGATAATCTGCAAACTTGGTACGACCCCTTTAAAGGCAAAAGTGGTAACATACTGATCACAGGTAAAATTCAGATCACATTTGTGAGTAGGGCTTCATTCACATTGCAATTATTGTAAGGATACATCAGGAGGATTCCTAATGTGTCCATACAGGGGGCTAAGATGTATGCACATATATCAGGATCCGTTGTCCTGCTCCTCACCCTCAGCCCTGGAAAGCGGCAGGAGGTGTGATTGGCTGCTGCTGATGTTTAGGGTGTTTCTCCAGTGATGTCACTCTCCTTGTATGGGTAGTGACATCACTAGGGACCTCCCTGATGATACCCTCTGCAGAGGTCCGGGGATGGATGCAATACTTTGCATCCGTCCCCCATTGCCTCCATTGGACTTGCTGAGCATGTACGTTGCTTAGTAGCAGGGAGCAGGATGGAAAGATGTTGCTTGCTGTGCCTTTCCATTATGTGTTTCCCACAGCATGTGACAAATACTGCGCAGATAGAGGAAAAAGGAGGCACCCGCCTGCCAGTACATGTCTATGGATGCATTCAGCATATACGTCGGGAGCTTTTTGGTCGTATACACTGAGCACATACCTGGTTACTGACACATCTGTAAGATTGGCCGAGTATAGAGGAAAACAACTTTCACCAACCATATAAGATGTGTTGAGGCATATACAACTGTAAACCGGGTATATATCTATCCACAAATAGATGAGTTGTCTATTAATGGAGACATTTCCAGACCGTTGTTATTCCCAATGACTGGGCACCACCGGGTATCATGAAAGACGTAAGAAGGGGAAAGGAAATAGAGAAGATTCTATTTGTCCAAAAAAACTTCACGGTCCATATTACATTCTCCGGGGAGCAGCCAGGCCAATAAAATATGGTATTAAATATGTAATTGCAGATGGGGCCTTTGGGTCTGGCAGCCTAAGACTTCACAGAATGGACGGAGCAGTAGGGGCTATGTTTATCCCGTGTTACAGATTCAGCATTATGTATTTTTTTATGAGGGAAAAATTCTTGAGATTGACAGGCCGGGGGTGTCTTCCTTTGATGATCCAGGGTCTTGCTGTTGGTGACAGAGGTAAATAGACCCTTCCCGTTCCTTAGGACGCAGCACTTTCCTGGGCCTGTGTGCTGGCGGGAGCCTTGGAGGCCGAGCCGTGTATTACTAGACCGGCTAGCCAAATATTTCACACCTCCACTTTGAGACATCATAACAGTGAGTGACGGAGTGGAGCCTGACAGCGGCTCCACCAATAAATCTCTGCTTCAGATTACAAGAAGGAGATTCTATTCCGCAATGGGAGATTCCTGGTATCCAGAAAGTCTGATAATCCCCCAACATGTTCCTGACATAGAAGGAAATGATAAATTACTGACAAACAAAATGTTATAGAATCTATCTATCTATCTATCTATCTATCTATCTATGTATCTATCTATGTATCTATCTATCTATCTATCTATCTATCTATCTCCTATCTATCTATCTATCTATCTATCTCATATCTATCTATCTATCTATCTATCTATCTATCTATCTATCTATCTATCTATCTATCTATCTATCTATCTCCTATCTATCTATCTATCTATCTATCTCCTATCTATCTCATATCTATCTATCTCATATCTATCTATCTATCTATCTCCTATCTATCTATCTATCTATCTATCTATCTATCTATCTATCTATCTATCTATCAAATTCAATTCAAAGAAGCTTTATTGGCAGGACCAAATACAATTTAGCGTTGCCAAAGCATTTATAAAATATTGGATTGTGGCAAATGAGGTGGGGAATGGGATGATGGGGGGCATGGAATGTGGGGGCTTATTATATTCCATGGTATCACATGTCTCTCAGTCTATGGCAAGCAGTGACATATTGGGGCACATTTACTGCCGATCATGCACTCTGGCGCAATTCACTAAGATTGTGCGTCCGATTTCCCGCATGTGTCACTTCCCCTCTCAGGTCCTGCAGAGTTCACCTTCTTCATCCTGGTGCATGTGAGTGCATTGTCTTATGACACAAATTGATAGTTAATTCCCACGCTCAGTCCAAATCAGTCGGATCTTCTGACGCCCCCCCCCCCCATTTCTGTCGCGTGGAAGCCAGCGCCACTGCATGCGACACAATCCCCTGCAAAATGCCTGTCCCAGCGGCGCAAATCCCTAAAACCATAAACAGTCCAACGAAAGTGCGATCCGCGGACCCTTAGTAAATACACCCCATTGTGCGCCCATTGTGGTCTCCTCTCCCCCAGCAGGATGGTTCTTCTCTCCATGGAGCAGAATCCCAGGAGGAGATCTGAGAGTCTCCTGAAGTGATTGTCCCTCACTGCTGAGTATTTGGAGCAGTGTAGCAGGAAGTGGGGCTCATCCTCGGTGGCTCCTGGTCCTGGCACTGTTGGCACAGTCTACTCTCCCTGGGCATGTACCTGTGTCTGTGCCAGCCAGACTCCAGGTGGGTGGATAGTCTGTAGTGGCTCAGGATCTGGTGGTCTCTGGGGTCCGGTAGTTTCTCCAGATACAGATATCTATCTTTCTCATATCTATCTATCTATCTATCTATCTATCTATCTATCTATCTATCTATCTATCTCTCATATCATATCTATCTATCCATCTATCTATCTATCTCCTATCTATCTATCTCCTATCTATCTATCTCCTATCTATCTATCTCTCATATCTATCTATCCATCTATCTCCTATATATCTATCTATCTATCTATCTCCTATCTATCTATCTATCTATCTGCTATCTATCTATCTCATATCTATCTATCTCATATCTATCTATCCATCTATCTATCTATCTCTCATATCTATCTATCCATCTATCTATCTCTCATATCTATCTATCCATCTATCTATCTCTCATATCTATCTATCCATCTATCTATCTCATATCTTTCTATCTATCTATCTATCTCATATCTATCTATCTATCTCATATCTATCTGCTATCTATATCTATCTCATATCTATCTATCTATCTATCTATCTCATATCTATCTATCTCCTATCTATCAATTCGATAAAATTTAAAGCATCTTAATTGGCAGGACCAAATAAAAATTAGCATTGCCAAAGCATTTGTAGAATATTAGGTGAGGGATGGGGGACATGGTGTGCAGAGTGATGCACTCATGGTCTCTGGGGGTCCGGTGGTTTCTCCAGGTCCGGAGCCGCTCTGTAGTGTCTATGTAGACTCTGGTAGAGAGTCATCTTCTGGGATGATTCCCTTCTATCTTACTATCTATCCGCTTTTCTTCTGATGTTACATAATATCTCAAAACTTCTTGGCCATGGGAGTCGACACTAAAGCGGTGACTCAGCAGTAATTTCGGAATCAGGGCGCACTGCAATTATATTATCACAATAGACGAGCGACAAGATGACTGCTCCGAGTCCTCGCTGTGAAATTGGGGTTTAGTCACAGTCACAGCTCACATAGAACGTCCTTATTGTCAAAAGAACAAAAATTGTATGTGTCATATTAATCCAGTATCACCGAGAGCAGCCTGTCATTATGTGTCTCTGGTAGTGACATAATTCAGACAATATGGAATAAGATCTAAACCTAAAACATGTAAACAGATATGTAAAAGATTATAACACCCATGACAACACTTCCTGTCATTGGCCTCTGAGTGATCAGGGTCATCATAGGCATCGCAGGCCCCCACAGCTAGAGGCTTCTTCTACTTTGGTCCCTAGTGGTATTAGTGTCCCTATGATAACACTGACTGTCCAGGGACCAGGGGAGGAACACATCAAGAATAAACAAGGATCACGTTTCTCTCTATTTCCCTATCGGAATGGGAGTAGGAAATCTGAAATGTTCTTATCCCAGCATCAGGGGTGCTACTATAGGGGGTGCAGAGGAAGTCTTCATAGTGAGACCCTGGTGCCTCAGGGGCACCAAAAAGTCCATCTGTTAGATAAGCCAAATAAGCCAACAGTTCATAATGGCACAAGGTAGAGTCCTTTTATGGTGGAGGGTGTGATAATGACCTACCACCATCCTCTCTGCCCTTTGTATAGTCCAATGGGGGTTTTAAAAGCCCTATCCAGATTTTTTCAACATCAACAGCGCCATATCACTCTACTGGTTATGTGAGGTATTGCAGCTCAGTCCCATGCTCTTCCATAGAACTGAATGTTCTCATAGATGGTGATAGCAGCTTCTATGGGGTCAGGATGGCGGCAGGGTGCGGGCACATTGCTGGATTGTCACCAGTATGTCCGGAGTCCATGGATCCATGTTGTTTCTGGACACTTCTCTCTATCCTTCCTGCTTTAACATTTTCCTCAATACATGTTTCTTCTTTCCCTCTCTCTCCCCACTTCTTTTTCATGCCCCCCACAACCCGCTCTTATCTATCCACCATCATCTATCTATCCACCATCATCTATCTATCTCATATCTATCTCTCTCTATATATCTCTCATATCTATCTATCTATCTCCTATCTATCTATCTATCTATCTATCTATCTATCTATCTATCTATCTATCTCCCTCATATCTATCTATATCCTATCTATCTCATATCTATCTATCTATCTATCTATCTCATATCTATCTATCTATCTATCTATCTCCTATCTATCTATCTATCTATCTATCTATCTATCTATCTATCTCATATCTATCTATCTATCTATCTATCTATCTATCTCATATCTATCTATCTATCTATCTATCTATCTATCTATCTATCTATCTATCTCCTATCTATCTATCTATCTCCTATCTATCTATCTCATATCTATCTATCTATAATCTGTCTCAAATCTTCTATTGATTCGTCCATCTAATATTTCTTTTCTATCCATCTATTCTTCTTTCTTCTCTTCTTTCTGCTCCAAACTTCTTTTTATCTTTCCAGACTCACTTCTTTCTTGTGATTCTCTTACCCCCTTTACTCTCCCTCTATATTTCCTACTTTCATTTCTTTCTATTCCTCTTTATTTACTGCTTTTTCTTTTTTGTACTATACATAATCCCTTGCTCTATCCTCCATCCTTGTTTCTTGTCTTCCTTCTTTTATCTTTCCTTTCTTCCTGTTTTCCTCCCTATCCTTTTACTCCTTACCCATTTCTTCTATGTGTATTGCTCCATCTTTACTTCATTCCCTCTTTTCTTTTCTTTCTTTCTCTCCTTCATTTCTTCCTTTCTAATCCAATACCCTTTTTTTCTTTACTACTGTCATTTGTTCTTAGTTTTTAAGGGTTTTTCCCTTTTTCTTTCCTACCTTCCTTCCTTCCATCCTCAATTGATTCTTGTGTTCTTTTTCTTTCTTTCCTTCTTTCTGTCCTTTCTTTCTTGCTTTTCTTCCTTTCATTCCTCCCGTTGTTCTTTCTTTCTTTCTTCCTTTCCTTCCTTGTTTTCTTTCTTTCCTTCTTTCGTGCTTTTCTTTCTTTCTTTCCTTCCGTTGTTTTTCTTTCTTTCCTTCTTTCTTTCCTTCCTTCCTTCTTTTTTTCTTTCCTTCCTCTTTATTTGTTTCCTTCTTTCTGTCCTTTCTATCTTTCCTTCCATCCTTATTTCTTTCTTAATTTCCTTTCATTCTCTCTCTCTTTCTTTCTTTCTTTCCATTCTTTTTTCTTTGTTTCTTTCCTTCTTTTTCTTTCTTTACTTCTTTCTTCTCCATTCTCTCTCTTTCTCCCCATCTGCTCTTTATCCATTATGCTGATACCATAGTCTTTGGTGTCTTCTCTTACCCTCTGACCTCAGCTATAACAATGCCCAAGCAGCACAAACCCAAGTGCTACAGGACAAACCCATGGCTGCTCCATCTTCAGCTCTGCTCCATCTTCAGCTCTGCTCCACCTCTCTATTAGCTCTTATTATTCTGTCAAGTGATGGTTTGTCGAAATTCAAGCTTCAGCATAACTTTGCTCCTCAGGGTGATCTGCAGTTTATCACGAAAAGAGTTTGAGTAAAATTGCCCAAACCTGAATTTTCAAGTATTTATGTGAAACTGGAGAGTAAGGACTGGGGTGGGACAGGGGCCACTTACCTCTCAGGTTCCTTCCTCCAGCCTGAGGACCTGCACTGAGGTGATAGCCCCTGCTGAGGGACAGGCTGCTGCTGCTGTAAAACATCTTCTTACCTTTGATCCTGAGAAAACCCTTTGCCTGGGTCACGACATGTTTATGGGCTGTCAGCCATAAGTTACATTGCTTCTCTCTTATGTCATAGAAAACTACTAAGTAACAGGAAGATTCATGACAAATGTCACATAGTTGTATCCATTCTAATCACCAATTCACGTTCAGTAGGGGGCAGCACCGAGCAGGCCAGGGAAATATCCATTGAACTGCGTCCTATTTAGGAAAGTTCTGTTGGAACTTCAGGAAATTTTAATTGGATCAAGATAAAATGTTGCAAATAATCTTGTCAAAGTATCTCCTACAATTGTACTACATCTGCAGTGCAGTTATGTGCCTCCATGGTAACAGACTACAAACACTGTGTAGTCTGATGTTGTAGTCAGATATTTCTAAATTTGTCCTGTTTACTGATCTGGCAATCCCTGTGCAGCGCTGTGCAATCTGTGTGCGCTACATAAATAACGGAATGATCCGTAGATTATCAAGAAGCTGGGATCAGATATGAAACATCATCAGACACACAAAAATGGTAGGAATAAGAGAATAATATACCCGAAATTTAAAGGGGACCTGGATTACGTTTCTTCACAAACGGAAATAGAAATGTCAATATATCCCCATTTCCCACAATTCTCTGATGCCTTTCCCATGATGATACTTCCTGTTCTGATTTCTGGTCCACATTTCGACCAATCGGATGCCATCTTTCAGTTTTAAACCTGGACTAGAATAAGTGTCATTGATGGCCATAAAGTTCAAGACTCCTATGATAACAATCAAAGTCCAGGCCACAAGGGCAGTGTGGTCAGGAAGTGTTATCATAGGTACGCAGGCCAAAACAAAACTACATATCATAGGTCATCTGTGCTGATAAGTCAGGATGGAGTTTATAAAAGATACATTCTATCAGGACCTTATATCCTACAGACCCCAATTTCAGCAGGTTCAAATGTCTACTTTCTTATTCTATCTGATAGTTTATAATGAAGGAAGGATTGATGGAACACTCCAAAGTTAATTAATAAAATAATGCACAGAACAGGGCTTGATTTGAAGAGCAGAGCATTTTCATTGTATTCCTAGAACTTTCTAGAACCTAGAGTCCTGCTCCTCCCTTCAGGACCCGCACAAGGTATCAGCTGTGACTGGAGTGTTCCTTTAAGCATGATGAAATTTGTCATGTATGATTCTAAAGGAGGTGTCTGGTCAGGGTCGGACTGGCCCACAGTAGAATCAGAGGATCCTCTAATGGGCCCCTGCTCTAACCCATTACTTGACCCTAAGGGTACAGCAGATGGCAACCTAATTTGGAAAATAATAAGGTCTAGTAGAAAGTAGCCCCCAATAATAATTATATGTGTAGGACCTAAGGACCCCAATTCGATGCTGTTTTCTCCCACATGAAAACATATGCACGCTCATTCAGACCGAGCATGCATGTCTATGTGGAGTTGGGAGACTTAGCTCCAAATATTAAAGGAAACCTACCACTTGTAGTGGCAGGTTTCCGATGGCAATATCGGGCACCAGCTCAGGGTGAGATCAGGGTGAGCTGGTGCCGGAGCTTATTTTAGTTAGTGTTTTAAACCGCGGTATCACGGTTTAAAACACTTTTTAAACGTTATAGCCGGCGCAGGCAGGTACGCGCTCGGCGCTTACCAATGCGCGCCGCTCTCATTCACTTCCTATGTAGCCGCGCGCATGGTAAGCGCCGAGCGCGTACCTGCCTGCGCCGGCTATAACGTTTAAAAAGTGTTTTAAACCGCGATACCGCGGTTTAAAACACTAACTAAAATAAGCTCCAGCACCAGCTCACCCTGATCTCACCCTGAGCTGGTGCCCGGTATTTCCATCGGAAACCTGCCACTACAAGTGGTAGGTTTCCTTTAAAGGGGATTTCTAGGAAATAGATGACCTCTCCTTAGGATAAGTAAGGATCAGATTTGTAGGGGTCCAGCATATGACAAATCCACGACTTGCTATTCTTAGTGGAGAGACCCCAATGTAGAAGTCTCCATCCAGGGTGCTGCACCTCAGCACCCATTTACTTCAATGGGGGTTAGTTGCCATACAGTACCCAAGCACCCCCACCAATCAGTGGAGGGAGCTGTGTGCTCCCGGGACCTTCCGTTGTGTGGGTCTTGGTTCTGCAGACTGATGGCTGAGGGAGTCAGGTGCCGGACCCCCACTGTTCTGATACTTATATCAAAATCCTAGAAATGCAAAGGATTTTCCAGGTGTATGGGCTGTTTTACTTTATCCCATTGTTTTACTCCTCTCTGCGCCCTCCCCCCTCTCCAGCAGCTCGTTCCCGTTCCAATATCTCCGCCTAATTGAATGACTATTTTCAGGAATGCTAAGAATAGTTGTCAGGGTGCACATGAATGCGCCCGGCGCTGACTGCTGATTTATATCATGTAGAGATTATTATGTCATGCGGCGCAGAGAGGAGAGGGCGTCAGGACGTCATCCGGAAAATATTGTGACTCCTATATTAGATTCCTCTAATAAAATGATTCTTCCTATCCGTGCACGGTCTCCCGTAATGGAATCTGCACATTGAGGGTCAATTAGAGCGTTCCCCGTGTCAGAGTTCTCAGGAATACACAATTTCCTCTCTCTGCCGGATAAGAGAGGATATTAATATATTTCACTTATCTTTATTGAAGTTATATATCAGGAGAAGCAAAACGTATCCAACCGTCACTGAGCGCGATCCCCCGGGGGTGAGGACAACAAACACCTGAGCTCAATGCACGATTCCTGGAAGATACACAGATGGATTAGACTTGATTGATAGATGATAGATTGATACTTAAAGGAAACCTACCACCACGGATCTACCTATTAAGGTAGCAGATTCATCTAATGTATAGTATTAGGATTCTTTCGTGACCCAGAACTTTTATAAATTTTAATTCCCCCAATATGCACATTTCCTAAAGAGGCTACTGGGGCGTGGAGTAGCCGGAGCTTAGGTTACACGGTGCGGTTACTCCACGCCCCAGTAGCCTCTTGCGTTCCGCCTACCAATGCAACTACGAGGAGCTGCGCGCACTTGTCGGCAAAGCTGGGTTCTGCATATGCGCAGGGCGCCGGCTGCGCAGTCTCGGCTCTGAAGCCGGAGCTACTAGGCATGCGGAGAACCCGGCTTCGCAGACGAGTGTGCACAGCTCCTCATAGTTCCGTGCTGAAGATGCATTGGTAAGCGGAACGCAAGAGGCTACTGGGGCGTGGAGTAGCCGCACCATATAGCCTCAGCTCCGGCTACTCCACGCCCCAGTAGCCTCTTTAGGAAATTTGCATATTAGGGAAATAAAATGTATAAATGTTCTGGGCCACGAAAGAATTAGCCCATTAAAGGGTTAAACTACTCTACATTAGAGGAACCTGCCACCGGATCTACCTTAATAATTAAGTAATTGGAAATAAAAAAAAAAATAGTTTTTTCTTCTCTTTCTGTATTATTGAAATTGAACAATAAAATAAAAAAAGAGATTTTTAAAAACTTTTTATTTACCTATTTATCTTAGTCTTGCGCGTGGATTTGGTTGCATTTTAGTGACTTTTTGGGCAGATTGTGGAATCTGGACACTTTTTTATACCTTTTTCCAGCTGTTCCCCAGAGTTAGCCGTGTTTTCCTGGTTTGCCCCTTATTTGTCTTTGTGTTTCTTCTGCTTCCAGATGTTGGCGGCTGATTTAACACTGATTTGTGCCCTAAAGGGTGCAAATAGTTGCGCAAAAACACTCCAGTTTGGACCATCCATAGGAAAAGCAATTGTATGAGTTACGATAAAATTTCCACCTAAAGGCCCTGAAAACAGGTGCACAACCCGTGATTTAGTCTCAATTCCTGCAGCAGCGCCGGGAATAGCAATTTCTTTGCCCAATTCTCAGATTGGAAGAGGAGGCCGCCTTCCGTTTAGGTGCAATTATACGCCAGGTCAGACCTGATAAATACGCTGTGTGCCAGGGGTGGCATTAGACAAATGTGCTCCAAAAATATTTTAAAAATTCCTGGTGCTGACTATAACATACTTCTACAACAGGCAGGACCTGGCATAGAACTGGCCAGCGACGCAACAACTGACGAATATACCTGGAGGCCAGGGGGTTACGTTTCGGACACATCATGCGCCACCTTACAATAAAATGCCCCCTTGGTCTTTGAAATGGGTGATCTGCTCGTAGTGGGGGCAGCTTCCATAGAGTATAATGGGAGAGTAAAAAAAAGGGTCTTTTGGGAAGGGGTTCTCAAAGATGTGGTATTTTATTCCAGGGTGCAATGTTACTGCATCTATTCAGGGGCCTTTATCAGGGCTTGAAAAAGGCTGCTAAATAGGAGCTGAAATGTTGCGCCCTGGTCTTCTAGATAGATAGATACTGGACCTATTATGTTGTCTCATTACAGAGCATCTGTCTGTCTACCTTCCCCATCCCCCACCTCTTCCAGCTTGAGACACCACAGCGCTGTCCTGGTCGTTCTGTATCGAGATATATATGGGGGGATGTATCATGGCTTGTACACATGAATCCCACTGTACAAGCCGTGTTATAGTAGCAACTATTTCACCCCCGTAGTGAGAGATAGATATGAGATAGATAGATAGATAGATAGATAGATAGATAGATAGATAGATAGGAGATAGATAGATAGGAGATAGATAGATAGATAGGAGATAGATAGATAGATAGATAGATAGATAGATAGATAGATAGATAGATAGATAGGAGATAGATAGATAGATATTAGATAGATAGATAGATAGATAGATAGATAGATAGATAGGAGATAGATAGATAGATAGATAGATAGATAGATAGATAGATAGATAGGAGATAGATAGATAGGAGATAGATAGATAGATAGATAGATATGAGATAGATAGATAGATATGAGATAGATAGATATTAGATAGATAGGAGATAGATAGGAGATAGATGATAGATAGATAGATAGATAGATAGATAGATAGATAGATATGAGATAGATAGATAGATAGATATGAGATAGATAGATAGATAGATAGATATGAGATAGATAGGAGATAGATATGAGATAGATAGATAGATAGATAGGAGATAGATAGATAGGAGATAGATAGATAGATAGATAGATATGAGATAGATAGATAGATATGAGATAGATAGATATTAGATAGATAGGAGATAGATAGGAGATAGATGATAGATAGATAGATAGATAGATAGATAGATATGAGATAGATAGATAGATAGATATGAGATAGATAGATAGATAGATAGATATGAGATAGATAGGAGATAGATATGAGATAGATAGATAGATAGATAGGAGATAGATGATAGATAGATAGATATGAGATAGATAGATATTAGATACATAGATAGATAGATGGATGGATATGAGATAGAAAATCATACAGTTATGATATCTATCTATCTTCTCTGTGTTTGTGTGGGTTTCCTCTGGGTCCTCCGGTTTCCTCCCAAACATACTGGTAGTTTGTTCAGATTGTGAGCCCCATTAGGGACAGGGACTGATTTGGAAAACTCTGTGCAGCGCTGCGGAATCTGTGTGCGCTATATAAATACAGAATTATAATTATTATTCTCTCTTTCTGCGGGTTGTTCTCTCCTCTCATTACGTTTCTCTCTTATAAGTGACGGGTAATAATATCAGTGACGTTCAGGCCATTATACACTGGTGTAATGGAGACTCCGCTCTCACAAAGGTTTCCTGGAAAGAAGAGGTGACCTAATTCCCGGCTGGTGTCGGGTCTTCCTGGTGTGATATCTACACAAGGAGCCGCTCTCACCTGAGTCTTAGTTACCATGGTTACTTAAGGGACTATTACACCCTCATATTACAGACACGTCTTCGCAGGAGGCTCTTATCAAGTTTCCATCTACGTTCTGTATTGGTATCACCTGTTATTCCAGAATTTTAGAAATTTCAGTAAATTGCAATAAATTAACAAAATTACAAAAAAAGACATAAAAATGCAAAAAACAATCTATAAAAGAGTCACATCTATAGTCTTGGCACTATGCTTTGGCTTCCAATACTATGGATGCTGTTCCTATACCAACCTTTGTGTCTCCATAGTGACAGACTACAAAGATACTCTGTGTAGTCAGATCCTGCAGTCACTTGTTACTCATTTTCTATTGTACAGAGTTTATCAAAAAGAGAAGGTACTGAACAGACAGATGTGTGAAAGATGAACCCACTTTTGGCTATTTTCTTATACACAAAAAGAAACTGGGTCTATTGCAAACAAATTATTGATGCGCTGTATTGCTGTATTATTCATACACTATATACATATGTCATTGTATGGGCGGCACGGTGCCTCGGTGGGAAGCACTTCTGCCTTGCAGCGCTGGGGTCCTGGGTTCAAGTCCCACCCAGGTCAACATCTGCAAAGAGTTTGTATGTTCTCTCCGTGTTTGTGTGGGTTTCCTCCGGGTCCTCTGGTTTCTTCCCACACTCCTAAACATACTAGTTGATTAGAATGTGAGCCCCATTGGGGACAGGGAACCAATTTGACATGCTTTGTGCAGCGCTGCGTAATCTGTGTGCGCTATATAAATAAAGAATTATTATTATTCATGCACTGTATGACTGTAATATTTATGCACTGTATTGCTGCACTATTAATACAGTGTATGAACATATTATGGATGCACTATATGACGTTAAAATGTATACAATATGAACATATTATTGATGCATTATATGTTGGTATTCATTATACACTTTACGATATATTATTGATGCAGGGTATGAACAGAATATTAATGCACTTTATGTTCTTATTATAAACTCACAGAGGGAAATTTATCATACACCAGCGCTCTGTGCACCGGCGTATGATGAAGGCCTGGCCCCCAGCGGATACATCAGGAGACACGAAGTGATTATTTCAGGGCTTGTACACCAGAAAACTGGCGTACAAGACGGATACATGTCCCCTAGTGTATGTATCTCTAGTGCAGTGTATGAATGTATTTATAAAGTACTATATGATCGTATTATTATATTATTTAGGCACTATATGATGCACTATATCATTGCATTATTGATGCACTGTATAAATGTATTGTTGATTTACCATATAATAGTATAACCAATGCACTATATGAACGTATTATTAAAGCACTATATGGTTGTATGCACAATATGGCAGTGTAATTATACAGGACTGTGTGCAATGTGAATGGCAGCCTCACCGCTGGGTGACACATAGGGCAGGGCTCGCTGATGAGGATCCCGACAGACTTGTGTCTCGGTTCATCCCCAGTGACGACACATATTGTTAGATCATAAACCTATTGTAAATTGTAACATTTATTTCCTGTGCTGTAACCTGTAATACTTCCTGCACTGCAGCTCCATGATACATTGTAACACTATAGATATTGCAAGGGGAAGGCTCATATAGGGGCACAGAGTGTGACTCTGAGATGTTAGGTGTATGAGGTGTTAACTTCACATCTCTGGGATGTAAAGAACATCCAAGATAATAATGTATAAAGTGTAACGAAAACAGGTGGTATGACCCAATCGTCACCACTCCTGCACCTTGACTTTAAAAGGAACCTGTCACCAGGTTTTATCCCACTAACCTACTAGTCCCCTCAAGATGGGTATGAAATGTCCTTTCTCGAATTCCCTCTTTCATGTGAAATCTTAACCATTTACCTATAAAAATATCCCAGCGCTCTTCTTCTTTACATAAGAGGAGTCAAGTTAAGTGGCTGCAGGGGGTCGGGTAACTTCAGAAGTAGTTATATAGCACCTAGAATCATGCTTCTGGTGTCATATTAAAGATAAACATCTCATCTTTCAGATCCAATCTTATGGTTCTGTGATTTACAGAACGGGACATACATAGGCCTGACGTGGATCTTTATTTGCAGCTTACATTTCCAACTATGTCTTTAGCTGCCTGTGTTATCCATTCTGTAGCCCACAAACCCATAAGCCTGATGTGATCTGAAAGTTGAGATTCTTATCTTTAATATGACACACGCAGCTTGTTTCCAGGTGCTATGGGACAGAAGATAGGGGTTTCTGAAATGACCCCCTGCAACCACTAAACTTGATCCATCTCCATCATGTGATACATTCATCATCCTTGTGATCCATCATATGAAAATCAGGTGAGAAGAGTCATATTTACCTGACTTTAGGGCAAGTTTTTTTTTTTTATAGTTAAACAGGTGAGATTTCACATAAAAGAGAGAATTCTAGAAAGGACTTTTCATCCAGTACCTGAGTGGGCTGGTAGTTTAGTGGGGTAAAATCTGGTGACAGATCAACTTCATGACCAGTTCAGAAGGATCTAGGACACCAGAGCTACTACTTGATGGCACAGAAGTACCTTAGTGATCACGGTATATATACTAAGTTTAATGCCCATCTAATACTTCCATAGAGTGTGTAATACTCCACTCTATTTACTGCAATGCTTCATGGGAAAATAATATGCATATTAGCTCTCCTCCAGAAGGAAGTACACAATGCTATTGTCTGGGTATCTGGTTGTTTGGCAAGGGGTGGACTGGTCATCTACATGGACCCCATATGAGATGCACTGACCTTACACATGGTCACTACCCGCATCGCTCCGGTCCTCATGCTACTATGTAAGTCCAATGGGCACCCTGCAACCAGCGCCAGGCGACGGCTATTATATCCGTGTTTCCACTTTTCCTGAGAAATTATTTCATTTACACAGGTTCAGACACACAACGATGTCGCGCCATATAAACCCGGAGCTGTCATGTTACCCAGGACAAGTTCAGACAAGGGGTCAACCTACACGAGCCAGCGCTGTCCCGGCCTGCCCCGCTAATTAAGGGGACACATATATTGTCTCTGCCGGTTTAGAAGGGAGAAATAGAAGATTATGAGATTGTCTCAACTGCAGCGGGGCCTGCGCCACACAAGGAGAAGCCTGGAAAGTGAGGAGGTGCTGGTCACAGACCTTACTCCATACTGCCCCTTGTGGTAGGGTTTATACTGAAAGTGTACAAGTATACAAAACACTTTGTAAGAGTCCTGCATGCAGGGGAAGCGTAGACTATCAGGCGATATATGCAACTATATAGGAAATCAGTGGTGCCCCACATCGGCACTTCCGAATTACCTGCCAGACACCTTTGAGATGTATGTGCTCGCTTCGGCAACACATATACTAAAATTGGAACGATACCTTTGAGATGTAGTTTGATGAGATGCAGAGGAACCATCATACACAGCCATACATCGCGCCAATGTTTGATAAATGTGCCCCACTGACTTCCATTGGACGACGCTTCCATGAAATCAGCTGTGATTTGGACATTCTCAGCTTTCTATAGGATTGGATAAATATATTGGACATATGTGGATGACACATGGATTGTTTTTGGGGACATACGGTTTAGCAATGGATTGACTGATGACGCGCGGACTGTAAAAAAACGGAGCACGGATCTAGTACAGAATATATTCAGGGAGGTCAGGGAGGACACTCAGTAATATGGTGACCCATCTAATTGCCATCCCAGGACTGTCACTCACGTTATGTGGACATAAAGTCGAGACAGAATGCGATTTGCATATATTACTCAGCGTCTCATCCCTCTGATGTAACCTCATGTCATATGAGTCCTGTTCCATGAGCCGCACGACTTCCCCTACAGACAGGTGACAGTCTCCGCCAGGACCATGGTGACCGCTCAGACCCCATTACTGTTTTCTTGTTGTTGTTCCCCTTTCATTCCATTGTCGGCTATACAAGACCTCACACCTCACCTTCAGTGTCTCTGAGCCTTTAATGTGGTCATGTGACTCCGCAGTGACCTATAGAGTCTATACAATGTGCAGTGGGGGGTGTCAGATCCTACATATACAGGCTGATTTGCAAATAGGTGCTAAATATCCCCCTCCCCTCCTGCTCAAAGACTCCTAACTCCTGCTAAAACTGTCAAAAGTAAGAGTAAGCCCTTCACACCCTATACTGAATTAGTGTAATTGAACCCTATACAGAGCTAAGCTGGTGTATCTAAGCCTGTTATGTGTGATACTGTCTCATAGGTTTCTCAGTCTGTTATGTGTGACATTGTCTTAAAAGTGAATGTCTATAGTGTGCCATACTGTCTGCTGAGTCAGTGTATCTAAGCTTCTAACTTGTGATACTGTCTGCTGAGCCTGTGTATCTAAGCTTCTAATTTATGATACCGTCTGCTGAGCCAATGTATCTAAGCCTCTTATTTCTGATACTGTCTGCTGAGCCAGTGTATCTAAGCCTCTCATTTCTGATACTTTTTTGCTGAGCCAGTGTATCTAAGCCTCTCATTTCTAACACTGTCTGCTGAGCCATTGTATCTAAATATCTAATTTCTGATAGTGGTCCTGAGCCAGTGTATCTAAACCTCTACTTTTTGATACTGCCTGTCTAGCCAGTGTATCTAAGCCTCTCAGTTCTGATACTGTATGCTGAATCCATGTATCTGAGCCTCTCATTTCTGATAATGTCTGCTTAGCCAGTGTATCTAAGTTGCCCATTTCTGATACTGTCTGTTGAGCCAGTGTATCCAAGCCCCTCATATCTTAAATCATCGATTTATCCAGTGTACCTAAGCCACTTCTTTATGATACGGTGCCTGAGCCAGTTTATCTGAGTTGCTAGATTTCTGATTCTATGGGGGTCATTTATCTTATTTCCCCCTTTTCTGCGCTCTTTTTGCGCCTGTTGTGAGTCTATTTTTTGCACTTCATGTGTCATTTTGGCTCTTTGTCGAATGCAGGTTTTTTTTGCGCCTTATTAGGCAGAAATTTGTAAAAAAAGGCGCAAGTTGTTGTGCAAATCATCCCATTGCCTTTCCTAAGAATGGTCAGGACTGGCGTTTTATTGCACAATTATTTGGGCCCATATAGACACAACGGTATAATAAATCGGGCGCAAACATCTGCAAAGAGGCGCAATGTAATGACAAATGGGGCGCAAAAACACACAGCGAAGTGTGGCATAACATTCCAAAATAGGCACAAAACGCACAGGAAGGTGAAAAAACACCAACGGCAAAGAAAAAAGATAAATGACCCCCCATCTGTTTAGCCAATGTATCTAAGCTACTCCTTTTTGATGAGCCAGTGTATCTAAGCCACTTGTATACAATACAATGTCTTCTAAGTTAATATTCCTCCACCTATTCTGTGCAGTGTTGTCTGTATGTGACTCCATGTCAGTAGGGATTGTATGTTGCTCTGTGACTACCAGGACAATGGTATCAGTGGTCACCTGTCTGTCAGCAGTGGCCGCCCCCAGACATTACACATGTCTGCCCTGTAATGGCTTGTGGAAGGGATTTTCTCAGGCTTCCTTTATCTTGGCTGAGCCCTTGTTGTGTCTCGCACCCTGGAGCTGTGGCTGGAACAATTAGTTGAGTCCTGGTCCTTGGCTCCAACTGTCTGTGAGCCCCAGAATTGCAATGCAAATGAGGCCGGGGCTGCATTGTCTTCCTGCTGCCTGCACAGAGCAAACACAGACAGAGATTACAGGTTATTACAGGACTCTGCTGCCTGCCCCCTGCCCCCCTGGCTGCTGCCGGCCCCCTGCTCCCCTGGCTGCTGCCTGCCCCCTGCTCCCCTCTCTGCTGCCGGCCCCCTGCTCCCCTGGCTGCTGCCGGCCCCCTGTTCCCCTGGCTGCTGCCTGCCCCCTGGCTGCTGCCTGCCCCCTGGCTGCTGCCTGCCCCCTGCTCCCCTGGCTGCTGCCTGCCCCCTGCCCCCCTGGCTGCTGCCGGCCCCCTGCTCCCCTGGCTGCTGCCTGCCCCCTGCTTCCCTCTCTGCTGCCGGCCCCCTGCTCCCCTGGCTGCTGCCGGCCCCCTGCTCCCCTCTCTGCTGCCGTCCCCTGCTCCCCTGGCTGCTGCCTGCCCCCTGCTCCCCTGGCTGCTGCCTGCCCCCTGCTCCCCTGGCTGCTGCCTGCCCCCTGCTCCCCTGGCTGCTGCCTGCCCCCTGCTCCCCTGGCTGCTGCCTGCCCCCTGCTCCCCTGGATGCTGCCTGCCCCCTGCTCCCCGGCTGCTGCCTGCCCCCTGCTCCCCGGCTGCTGCCTGCCCCCTGCTCCCCTGGCTGCTGCCTGCCCCCTGCTCCCCTGGCTGCTGCTTGCCCCCTGCTCCCCGGCTGCTGCCTGCCCCCTGCTCCCCTGGCTGCTGCCTGCCCCCTGCTCCCCTGGCTGCTGCTTGCCCCCTGCTCCCCGGCTGCTGCCTGCCCCCCTGGCTGTGTGTACAAAGTATCTGATACAAACATATACAAAGTGTCTAATATAAATATTTATAGAAATACTAAAAGCAAACAATAGATTGTGGCCCGAGATATCCACTGACGCTACCTGTACATGTCCTAGTGTTATCAGTACCTAATCCGTTTTTGCGGCGTATTTCCACAAATACAGTCTGCGCGCCATGCACATCAGGCTTCAGGCTAGAGAATGATGCAAATACGGACGGCCGTCAGATGACATCTCCGTCTACATCTACGTCTATGGGAAGGTGCGAGCTGCGAACAGGGGCAGGAATAGGACCTGCCTCCACATGGATACGCCAAAAACACGTTCATGTACTGGGTGACATTGATTATTTCAGGGCGGATTCCCATGTTGCGATTTTGTTTATTTTTTTCTAACGCATCCAAAACGCAAACAAAACACATAAATGTTTCCAATAAAACGCAACATTTTGGCCAAACCTCCTCCCACTTGCATTTTGGATGCATTTAAAAACATGAAAAAACGCCACATGGGAATCCGCCCTCAGTGTGACATCCGCATAAAAAAACATTGGACACAGACGAAAGCAACATTGGTGCGCGTGTCGTCTATGACAGAGCAGAGAGCATCAGACTCCTTATTAGTTTATATATTAGGGTCTCCCCCTGCCCCCAGAAGAATCAAGTCCACCCCCATCCACACTACATCAGACCTGGGACAGTAATAAAGTAAGTATTAGGATTGCGGACTGAGCGGCACTAGGATGCAGATTGTTGCAATTCCAGCCTCATCCATTGGTGGCGCTATCTACATGTAACTCTGGGACAGAGGGATAGATGTAACTCCGTTCACTGTAGTTGATAGCTGGGGATGGAGGGGTTAGGGCTCTGCAGTGCACTGCCCCCCAGCTATGGAGCATTAACCCTCTCCCTGCTGGCGCTGCGGCTCCTATAGATCCTCTTCTATATGTGACATAAAAGAGCTTTTAGTAACCTGAGCTGTTTGTGCAACACAATCACTTTTTTTTTTTTTTTTAAAGCGACAGAGTGTCTAGACACCCACGTGATGGGGCGAGCCACTGAGACTGAGAGCAGAGAGGGGAGGGGGAAGAGACAGCTCAGGACAGAGAGAGACAGCACAGGAGAGAGCGCCAGGACAGCGCAGGAGAGAGCGCTCAGGACAGAGAGAGACAGCACAGGAGAGAGCGTCAGGACAGCGCAGGAGACAGCACAGGAGAGAGCGCTCAGGACAGAGAGAGACAGCACAGGAGAGAGCGCCAGGACAGCGCAGCAGAGAGCGCTCAGGACAGAGAGAGACAGCACAGGAGAGAGCGTCAGGACAGAGAGAGACAGCACAGGAGAGAGCGTCAGGACAGAGAGAGACAGCACAGGAGAGAGTGTCAGGACAGAGAGAGACAGCACAGGAGAGAGCGTCAGGACAGAGAGAGACTGCACAGGAGAGAGCGTCAGGACAGCGCAGGAGACAGCACAGGAGAGAGCGCTCAGGACAGAGAGAGACAGCACAGGAGAGAGCGCCAGGACAGCGCAGCAGAGAGCGCTCAGGACAGAGAGAGACAGCACAGGAGAGAGCGTCAGGACAGAGAGAGACAGCACAGGAGAGAGCGTCAGGACAGCGCAGGAGACAGCACAGGAGAGAGCGCTCAGGACAGAGAGAGACAGCACAGGAGAGAGCGCCAGGACAGCGCAGCAGAGAGCGCTCAGGACAGAGAGAGACAGCACAGGAGAGAGCGTCAGGACAGAGAGAGACAGCACAGGAGAGAGCGTCAGGACAGAGAGAGACAGCACAGGAGAGAGCGTCAGGACAGAGAGAGACAGCACAGGAGAGAGAGATAGAGCACAGGAGAGAGCGCCAGGACAGAGAGAGAGAGCACAGGAGGGGGAATAGACAGCTCAGGACAGAGCAAGACAGCAAAGGAGAGGGAAGAGACAGCTCAGGACAGAGAGAGACAGCACAGGACAGCGCGCTCAGGACAGAGAGAGACAGCACAGGAGAGAGACAGCACAGGAGAGAGCGCTCAGGGCAGAGAGACAGCACAGGAGAGAGCGTCAGGACAGGGCAGGAGAGAGCGCTCAGGACAGACAGAGACAGCACAGGAGAGAGGGCTCAGGACAGAGAGGAGCACAGGAGAGAGGAGGGGGAGAGAGACAGCTCAGGGCAGAGATAGACAGCCCAGGAGAGTGCTCAGGACAGAGAGAGAAACAGCACAGGAGAGGGAAGAGACAGCTCAGGACAGAGAGAGACAGCACGGAAAGGGGTAGGTGAAAGAGACTCCTCAGGAGAGACCACTGCATACAGAATAAGAGAGCGCACTGGAGAAGGGGAGAGGGAAGGGACTGCTTTGGAGAGACTGCTCTGGACAGAGAGAGACAGCAAGGGGACAGAGACTGTCCCAGACAGAGAGGAAGAGAGACGGCTTCCCCAGACACATAAGAGAGGAATGGACAGAGACAGACAGTTTGTGTAAACAACATCTCCAAAGAATAAAGGGGACAGAACAGAGACCCCTCCAGCCAGAGTGAGAGACAGATTAGAGGGAAGGCAGAGACTGCACACAACTCAGCAGTGAGGAGACAGCTCAGGGGAGAGACAGCTCAGGATACCCCTAATCTATTGACAGAGGTAGAAAAAGTATCGTCCCTTCACAGAGTGACCCCCAAATTACTGTAATAAAAGTGCAAAAGTAATAAAACACAACAAATACCCCACAGCATATAACATAATGGCCACAAGGTAAGTGCACATTGGCACTGGGGGCAGATACTGCTAAATGTGGAGTATGGGGGCAGATACTGGTATATGGGGGTACAGTGTATTGGGGGCATATACTGGTACATGCGGAGTACAGGACATGGGGCATATATTGGTACATAGGGGTATGGGGCATTGGGGGCAAATACTGGTACATTGGGATTATGGGGCACAGGGGGCATATACTGGTACATGCGGAGTATGTGGCACAGGGGGCATATACTGGTACATGGGGGGTATGGGGCCCTGGGGGCAGATACTGGTACATGGGGGGTATGGGGCACTGGGGGCAGATACTGGTATATGGGGGTACAGTGTATTGGGGGCATATACTGGAACATGCGGAGTACGGGACACAGGGGGCATATATTGGTACATGGGGGTATGGGGCATTGGGGGCAAATACTGGTACATTGGGATTATGGGGCACAGGGGGCATATACTGGTACATGTTGAGTATGTGGCACAGGGGGCATATACTGGTACATGGGGGGTATGGGGCACTGGGGGCAGATACTGGTACGGACATGAGGGTAAGGAGAGGGAACAAGGGGCATATACTGGTGCAATTGGGGCATAGGGGGCATATACTGGTACATTGGGATTATGTGGCACAGGGGGCATATACTGGTACATGGGGGGTATGGGGCACTGGGGGCAGATACTGGTACGGACATGAGGGTAAGGAGAGGGAACAAGGGGCATATACTGGTGCATGTGGGGCATAGGGGGCATATACTGGTACATTGGGATTATGGGGCACAGGGGGCATATACTGGTACATGCGGAATATGTGGCACAGGGGGCATATACTGGTACATGCCGAGTACAGGGCACAGGGGACATATACTGGAACATGTGGAGTACAGGGCACAGGGGGCATATACTGGTACATGATGGTAAGGAGTGGGTGCTGGGGGCATATACTGGTACATGGGGGTAAGGAGGGGGCGCTGGGGGCATATACTGGTACATGGGGGTAAGGAGGGAGTGCTGGGGGCATATACTGGTACATGGGGTAAGGAGGGGGCGCTGGGGGCATATACTGGTAAGGACATGGGGGTAAGGAGGGGGTGCTGGGGGCATATACTGGTACATGGGGGTAAGTAGGGGGTGCTGGGGGCATATACTGGTAAGGACATGGGGGTAAGGAGGGGGCGCTGGGGGCATATACTGGTGCGGACATGGGGGTAAGGAGGGGGCACAGTAGATGATACCTGGGGTGACAGGTGAGGGGTCCCTGGCAGTGACAGTAGCAGCAGGATGCGGGCTCCTGGGTGTCTGCTGGGTCCCTCCTCCCGCTCCTCCCCGGACAGCCCCGCAGCCTGAGGAGGAGGAGGAGGAGGAGGAGGACACGAGTCTCTGCTGCATTTTTTTCCCTCTCTCCTCCTGAGCAGCCGGATCAAGGATTCTTGTGGATTACAGCAGAAGGACGCTGCCTGCTCCCCGGATATACAGCAGCGGTGTCGTTACATTGTGTCACCCGTGGATCTAGTGGCTTTGATCGGGCATCTATGGTGTGTGCGCCCCCTGTGACGGATCTCCTTGGCAGGATCTCTACCCCCCTATAAGACTGGCGTATGTTCCAGAGCGCCTTGGCTTCTGCTCGGACCCCCAGTCCCCCCCGGGCTGCTGCTTGTCTCTGTCCTCCGGCCTCGGATCCAGGATCCTTCATGATTTGCGGGCGTCATGCACGTTTCTTAGCCGGGAAGCCTTGCTCTCGTCCCGCATGTTCAGGACCAAAAGATCGGTGCTCGTCCGACGACTCTGGAGGAGTCGGGCCACTCCCGGGGAGACGGGGGAAGGAGAAGGGGAGAGCAGGGCGCATGGGGCCGGGGGCTGCTGCATGGGCAAGACGGGCAAGGGCTCCAAGGCGCAGCTGGGGGGCTCCGAGGCTGAACTGAAGGCGCTCACTCACTCCCTGCTCAAGAGGCTGAAGGAGAGGCAGCTGGAGGGACTGCTGCAGGCGGTGGAGTCCAAGGGGGGAACCCGCAGCCCCTGCCTCCTGCTGCCCTCTGCCAAGCTGGACTCCAGGCTGGGGCAGCAGCCCTTCTCCCTGCCCCTGCTGCTCTGCAAGCTCTTCAGGTGGCCGGACCTCAGGCACTCGGCCGAGGTCAAGAGGCTCAGCTGCTGCGAGTCCTATGGCAAGAACAACCCGGAGCTGCTGTGCTGCAACCCGCATCACCTCAGCAGGCTGTGCGAGCTAGGTATGGGGGTCCTGGGGGGCTGCCACTCTCACTGCACCCCACAACACACATGACAGGCACCCCACATTGTGCAAGCTGTCAGTCTGTCATGTCCCCCCCATATCCCAGTGTTACATTATACTCTGCACCCAATTACAACATGTCAGTACAATAAATTGTCATTGTAAACCAGTCTCATCCACAACTCATGAACCCTTTTTGTACCCCATAGTCTGCATCCCTGTGTTACATTATATTCTGCATCCCAGATACAATGTATCAATTATATAATAACATCCACTGCATACGGTCTGATGCCCAGCTCATGACAGTTACCCCACTTTGTGTTCCCATAGTCGGTTACATTATATTCCTCGTTCTATCTGCAATGTATCAATCCTATAATAATCCGTGTTACAAAGTCTGATCTCCAGCTCATGACAGGTCCCCCAGCATTAGAAGCTGTCACCCTTTCATGTCTCCTCATAGTCTGCAGCCCAGTTTTACTTTATACACTGACCCTAACAACAACATGCCATTCATAATGATAATCTATCTGTGCACTCATTATTGTATTTTGCATCCTACTGTGTATAATCTCATCCCCATCTCATGACGGCTCCCCCTATGTTGTGTACCCCAGCCTTAGAAGTTGTGCCATTCTTTCATGTGGCCCTATAGTCCATTATATAAAATGCCATTAATGATGATATTTCCATGTTATGTTTCCCAATATTGTAATGTATAGTCTATCATATAGTAAGTAACCCGGTATTACATTACTTTTCTATACTAATCCCAATGTCTGTATTTAGCTTCACTTTATATTGCAGAATTCTGCTCATTTAATTTCAGTCTGTGTATAATGTGCCCTATTTGTTGACTGTCTGTCTTCCTACCCCTTCTGTCTCACTTTGTTGTCTTTACCCTATTCTGCACCCCAGTTCTCTCCTGTGACACCCCTGAATGTCTCTTAATCTGGCTCCTACAATGCAATATCCTTCCATGTCATGTCTGTCACTCCTGCAGACTAGAACAGATGCTTTATTCTAAATCTCCTCTGCTGGATCTTCAGAGGATTGTGCTGGAATCTAACCTAATGTCTGTGATAGGGATTTATGGCTGTAATGTAGTATAAATGTCTGGGTTAGGATGTTCATGTGGATTGCTGGTTGGCATCTTCTGGGTAAATGGTGTCCAGTGATGGCACTGTCAGTATAGGAAGTTGGACAGACCTGTGAACACTTCCCCAGATGTTGGGTGCAGAGTTTACTCACCCCCCCCCCCTTGGAGTCACTGAGTCTATGAGCTCTGATAACACAATGTAATGCTGCTTTACAGGCAAGTGTTAACTCTCTAACTCCCACTCGCTGCCTTCCAGGTTTTATGAGCCTAAGGTATTTATTGCTGGTGCAGTGTGTAAAGCTTCCTAGACATCCAGGAATGTGGAGGTAACCTCCCAGTGCACCCTGATATCACTGGCATGTGGAGGGTTAATGCTTGTCTTGCTGCCCCTTCGCATGAAATGTTACAATGTTGTGTCTTAGTGCTTGTGTTGTGCAGCTGTAGACTTGTAACATTGTATCAGTTGTAGAATGCAAAAAAGCTCAAGTCATCGAAGTTGCAACATGGAGCAACCAAATCTGTCAAAAGGAAAAAAAAAAGCCCTAAATGCCCCCCTTCCCCCTGGGGAGGGAGGGGGGTTAGAGCAGGACCAGGCATGGAGAATGTCTCTCCCCTCTGTGTGTTACTAGCTGGGGATTATCAGGCATTGCTGGCTTGCAGAGTTGTACTAGAGATCCCTGATCAGACAGCCAGAGGAGCAGATAGCACAGAGCCTGGCGCCAGGCGGTCTCTTGTTTATCAGACTCCTAGAATCAAGGCAATCACCGCCTGCTGCCCCAGCTCCAACCCCCAGAGCTTACACAAACACAATGTCCCTCTTATCACAAGTCTCTATCTCCTCTCAGTCTTTTCCTTCTCATGGCTCCTTCTTTATTTTCTCAATCCCTTTTTTTTTATGCTTTTGCAGAGTCCCCCCCACCTCCCTACTCCAGATACCCAATGGAGATTCTCAAGCCTTGTGGTGAGTAACTCTCTGCTTTTACTTCTTGTGTCTTTCATTCAGACTTGTGTCACTTGTGCTCACTGACAGCTTCCATGCTATGTCCAGGCAGCAGCTCCATGTCCTGCTCTTATTATGGGTAGGATGCACTTGATGTGTAAGTTTGGAAAAACTTTTGTGCTAATGAACTGAGTTGGAACTTGTATTTTCTAGGCATTCATTTATTTTAATTTTTTATTTATCATAATGTATTATTTAACATTTTATTTAAAATTTTTCATTTAAACATTTTCTTATAGTATTTTAGATCTGTTTATTTGTTTATTTTAACTTTAGTTTATTTTGTATAGACATTGTAACCTTTGATTATTATTATGTATAGTTATATTTATACATAAATAATGCAATTTTTTTTAAAATAAATATTGTTATTGTCATGTGATATCTTATTTTGTCTATAGACGCATAATCTGTAAAGCACTAGTGAAATATATAATTGAATTACAGCATTTTTACCATTTTCTGGACGTCTCATTGTTGGTACTGAACCTGTTAAATGCCTCTCTGGCATGCCTGTTGCTTTTGATGAATGGGCTGCCCGCCAGGACAAAAGCCCATTTTCATCTGGCACCGGCGCTGTTGAGTCGCCTTCATGAACCTGGCTGGCATCCTGCTCACCTTGTACTAGATAAATAAAACTGACATTGTGGGATGCTTGGAGATATGGAGTTGGCGACAGGGTGCAAATACACTGGGCTCCGGGTATTGATCCGGTCAAGGT
Organism: Engystomops pustulosus; assembly: GCF_040894005.1. NCBI lineage: Eukaryota > Metazoa > Chordata > Amphibia > Anura > Leptodactylidae > Engystomops > Engystomops pustulosus. The sequence continues at coordinate 11,402,204 of NC_092411.1, read as the reverse complement.
TCTGATTATTGATGGTTGTATCCTTACATGGATTACACAGAGAATAAAGCTTGTAACTATGTTGCATTGTACTGTAGGTTAATGTTTGGTGCTCCAGAAAGTTATACTTTTTTGGAATCTTTCACGTTAATCCAATATTTGTTTGGGATTGTCTTTTTTTTGCCCAGTTTGATGCCAGTGTTGGCCCTTCACAACAAATTGGTTGTACAGATGAGTAGTGAGGAAGTTATTAACATTCATAGATCAATAGCTTTTACCAGTGGTTCGGACTACAACTCCCAGCATGCCCTGGCTGCGGCTCACCCCCAGCTTTTTAGCATTCCATTTGTAACTGGTTTGTATTAGGATGCATTTGGACAGGATCCTTATTTTTCTGCTAATTCCTAGTTTTCTTTGGGCTCTGGGAGCAGTGTGTTCCCTCTGTTTATCTGGTGTTACTAGGTGAGAAGCAGGAACATCGTTTTGTAATGGAACAATCTGAAATCATCACCGGTTTAACAAGAAGAAAGTGAAGGCTTTGCCTTCTTCATGATAAAACCACATTAAAGGAATTTATCCACCACAATAGACGCACAAGCCAAATAGTGATAGTCTGGAGCCCGGGGCAACGCCTGGTACTGGATTGGGACTTGTTGTAGTGCTTTGTAGTTCAGACTTTCACGCTAAATGACAATCTGTATAACATAATGTTACCCATTATTGCCTTTTTCTTTTCTTCTATGTTCTATGGGAGTTATGACCAGTGGATGTGATTAGCATTTAGTCTAAGTTAATTGTGAATATATCTTGTTGCCCCATAGAGATGCCCCTAGTGGTTGAGGATGGTACAATGTAGTTATCATGTCACATTAGCTACTTTAGCCTTGACTGGGTGCAGCGACAACTGTCTGTACAGTATGTCATCTGAATGATTTATGCTGGACATGGCTGCGGAGCGAACCCTTAGGGCCTGGATTCTGAACACTCTCTGTTAATGTATTACATCAAGCAACAATGTATCCGTGTGAATACCTCTTTGTGACCGGAAATGGGATCAATAATCCCTATGCTTATCTGTGTACACTGATTAAGCCAACTGGGCCAGTACCGTCTATTAGACCAAAGTTCATCTCTGCAACTTTTTGATGCTGCAAAGCAAGGATCCTGAACAGTGCCCCCTGTGGACAAGTGATGCTAATGGAGGTATTACAAGAGACCATTGATACTGGTCTACACTATACATTGGTCTATACTATACACTAATTGCCAAGGATATGAAAGTACCCATCTTTGGAGCTTGTGCCTCTCATATTTGGGAATTGTAAAGATTGCTGCTTTTGTGTCTGTGGAAGAGATGGCAACTCGGGCATCCACGTGGAAGTGCACAACCTTGGAGCTTCCTGAGAATGTCCCTTCTTTCTTTCTCGTGTTGTTACCTGGCCAAGTTCCTGTAATCGCATAACCCGGGGCGGCGTTTCGTGTGGGAGTTCAGAACGATGCGCCTTCTATATGGCTACAGTGTGCTACAGGGCTGGAAGTGTTTGCCTGGATGTTGGCACCGCGCACAATTGTGCCATTTAAGAGTCCTCCCCGCACTGTACACGATGGCTCACAGGAGTTTAACTGGTAATGAAGGAGTGGAAAGAAGAAAAAAAAGACTTCCTTTAGGACATTACGTAAAAAAAAAAATCTTAAGCCGCTGAGAAAGTAACGATGGACAATTTCATAAGTGACTGCACTTCCTGTCTCCTCCATTGTTTGAAGTTTGATGGAGTGTATCCTGGTAAACTGTATATTCCTGTTATGGCTTCTGATTCTCCTCAATTAAACTTCATGGACTTGTGTGTCCTCATTCGGCCAACGTTGGTTTGGAACTACAGATCTCGGCATGTCCAGCACCTGGGACCAAGGTGTTCACCAGTCATGGCTAACTTGTAGCATTGTGGCTGCAGAAGCATCTCATGAACAAAGTATCTGTCTTGTTGCTCATATTAAGATTCCCGATTCTTCTAACGTTCTATGGATCTGTCCACACCCCATACATCTAGCGTGTACCCCCTCCTCGCTGCTGGTCTTTCTTTTAGCGCAGTATCAGATCTCATTAATGCTGGGAAGACATTGCAGGGGAGATGCACATCTGCTTTCCATTTTCCCTCCATGCTAGGTTTCATTAAACGCTGCTCTGTTTCATGTTTTAAGAAAAGAGGAATTCTCCGATTTTTACATTTCTGTATATTGTCTGTTTTGTCTATGATCTATTGACCATCTCTGCTTGTATATAGAAGACTTATTTGATGCATATTTAATATCTAGCAACTTATTCTAGATCTATAAACCTCACGGGCCCAGCCAGCTATTACTTAGAACTATAGGCCCTGCTGGGGGTTGTAGTGCTACCCTTAGGATTTCATGCCAATATTCTATATATCTATTTTATCTAAAACAAAACAGAATTTCTAACCTTCTGCTTTTCTCTCTCTTCCAGCGGATCCTACAGACTGTGTGCCTTCCTCCACTGAGACAGGGGGAACTAATTACCTGGCCCCTGAGGGGCTTTCAGGTGAGAGATCTGTCTTCTCATTGATACAATGTGATTCCAGGATGGATGGATGGATCTGTGTGATTGATACATAGTTGCTCTGTATAAGACGGAATAGGTTTTATTTTTGGGTAGACTTTCAGTCATGAATAGTCATATGTTTTATGGCCTGGGTCTACGTAGAAGCAGCGGCCCCTCGCTGCGCCCAGTAAATGAGATTTTGTGGGTACAGTAACGATGGGCTTGCACGTTTACTAGGCAAACATTTCATTCTGCTGTAGAAAGGGAGGTCATTAAAGCTGGACCAGGCTGTTCTTAATTGGGCTGTTATGTGAGCAGACCCTCATGTATAAACGGGGGAATGAAAAAAAATCAAAAACAGAAATTGCCAGTAAATTCTTCTCAAGTCTTCATTAAGAATTTTGCCAAGAGGCCCCAGCAGTCTATATATTTTCAGTTCCAGATGTCATATCAGTATAAACCCTTGTTAATATCACAGGGAGTGGGGGGAAAAACTTCTATGGTTTTATATGGTAGTAATCAGACTGCTGTGCATTATGGGTAGTTGCTTCCGCCATGACTCGCTATCTGTACGCTGCCTGTGCCTGGCAGGGAATGCTGGGATTTGTAGTATGTCGAATGGTTGCAATGTTTTTGCAAATTGCCGCCATAGTGATAAAGATGATGGAAACAAAATGGAAAAGTTTGTCTGGTAGTTTCTTATCTAATGTGTTGCCCTATATGGGATCCTCTAGACCGGTGGTCCCCAGCCCCCTTTTTTTTTTTTGCACGGGGAAGAGACTGTAAACATAAATTTTCTCCAGGGACCGGTGGGCGAGGGGATGCGGTCTGGTGTCATAGTTTCATAGGCAAAAATGTATGTTTGCATGCCCCACCATAACTTCCTGTGTGCCCAGATTATATTGTCCCCTTTCCTGCATCATGCCCTCTCCCGTGTCCCCATTAGCTGCCCCCAGTCTCTCCTTCCAAAGTCCCCTTTTCCAGCCAAACTCTGTCAAATAAACAAATCCAATACTCCCCTTCTTCATTCCCCCGCAGCGGTCTTCTCTTCCTTTACTTCTCTTCCGCATCAGTGCATGGCTCTATTGTCAGGAGACACAATGTGATGACATCATCACGTGCGCTGGCAATAGAGCAGCGAATTAACATGGAAAAGAAGTGAATAAAGAGAAGACTGCTGCAGGGGAACGGGGTAGGTCAGTATTTGTTTTTATTTTTCGTTTGTTTGTTTTTACAGAAATCGGTTGTGGCCCAGAACCAGGTGCTCCTTCACCCGGTCTTGGGCTGCAAACCGGTGGTTGGGGAACACTGCTCTAGACCACTGCAGAATATACCAGTCTATTGAACTTTGTATTGAAACTTTTTACCCCCATTGTAGTTCTAACTGGATTACTCCTACCCCTATAGCCGCCATGGGGAGTCAATATGGAGAGGCATTTCACATTCCTCATCCTGCCGCTTATCAGATGGTTTGTGATGAATGTAGAGCCACCGCTGGATGTCTTTCATCTCACATTAAATAAACTCTGGCTGCAGTAGAAAGCTCCGTATCAGTGATAGAATCTGCACAGTCTAGTCTACTGGGGAAGGCTAGGGATAGAGGAAATTACTGCCTGTCTATGAAGACCCCCTTAAGGGGGAGGTGGGGGCACTAATGCAGTTTAACCTGAAGCTTTCAGTGTTTCATTTCATGGTTCCCCCGCTCCCCCCTTCCTCTTTATTTTTGTGTTGCTCCCTCTCCTGTGGTTGGTGTGTGGGGAGTCTCTGAAGCCAACAAAGGGTTTAAGGAGGAATTTAAAGTTGTGGATGGATTTTATGGGTGTAGCTTGAGAAACTCTTACAAAGCCTCCGAATTGGTGACTAACTGTGCTGTTGTGTAACGCCTTGACATGGTCAGTTAAGGTCTTGTGCAAATGTTTTTGTATCTCTTTTTTTTTGTAGAAACTTTGTATAGTTTATTTCCTACTTAAGAGATTACAGAGTTAATGCAATACTTCATACCAGAGTCACATGCAATGACTGTTTATTTTACACTTCTAGTCCTGACCACCAGGGGCGCTGTTTTATTGCATCCTCTGTTGTAACATTTTGTTACATTTTCCGTGATGGGTTCTGTAGGATTTCTAATATCAAGGGTGGAACGTGAAATCATCTTGGTGGCTCTCAAAGTACTTTAATTGTCTGTAATATTCTGACTACCCCCTAACCCAAACACAACCACCACCCTCTTAAAAAAAAAAAAAAAAAAGTTGGTGTGTAACTTAAGCCTGCTCTTGTAATGAGGTTCTGATAAGTGTTGATTCATGGAAGGAAGGAGCTTGACTACGCAAGCCATGAAAAAGCCCAGCACCACCACATGAAACAGCATTTGTTTTGCATTAGCTCTGATTTACAAGCGGCCCTATTCTGCGTGCTTGCCTTCTGCTTTAATGTTGAACCCCAAGAGAAGGAGAATTCTGCAAGAGAGAGAGAATATGAGGGAGGGGTGGGGGGATTGCAAATCTGTCTTCTCTTCCCTTCTCTTCTTTATGTGTTGCCTTGATGTGACTTGTTACATTGTGGCTACAATGTGTCAATTTTCACAAGTGTCACATAGTCTGATGGTGTAAGGCTGGGACATTGTTACAATAACCTGGGTGACCTCCGCTGCTCCGCTCCCTGTCATTGTATGGGCTGTTTGGTTTAGGCCTGTTTACATGGAGCAGTTGCTAATAAGCAATTGCCGGGTTGAGGCAATTGTAATAATTGCTCTTTTTACTTTTAAGAAGTCCAGTAATTTTATGTGACCTTTTGTTTCTACTGTCAATATGGAATAATGGGGCCTGATAAAAACTTTGCGGCGGTCTCGTCTTCTGAAAGTTTTGTAATGGACTCAAACTTTTCAGTTTTTTGGGCTCGAGCCAAAAGTGAACCCAGAACTGATGCAAAAGCTACAAAGTCTAATCCAAGGTGGGATCCAGAGAAGCCCCTTCCTCTCTTTGTTGTGCAATCGTCCCTGAGTACAGAACATTTCTGGCTCTCAGGATACAACCAATGAGCCTCGCTCTCTGTAAAAGCAGATTTTTTTTTTTTCTTTCCCCTGCTTTTTTGCCTTGGGCCTCGCTGCAGTTAGCTGGCTTAATGAATGGGGCACAGTTCAGGGGGGTGGGATGAAGGTCGGGACTTGGGAGACTGGAGCCAGAGATTTGATTCCTTTGGCAAAGCAAGAAAAAATGTAAATGCTAAAAACCTAATCCCTGGCGGGCCTCTCACAAAAGAGCTGGTTCCTCCTGCAAAGCACAGAGGTGACCTTTAATTCACTCGTGCTGCCCTTTCATGTTGTATATAAACCCCCCCTTTTTTCCTCCTCCTTTTCTTGCTTTTTTTCTTAAAAGAATCTCATCTTGGCACAGAAACGACTTTCGTGGGCAATCTTTACTTAATGACCCCTCCTGTGGTTTGTCTCTTATCAGAGGCGGCACACAGCATTCCCTATGGTAACAGAAGACAAACTTTTGTTCAGTTATCATCTCGCCTTTCGGAAATTTTCATATGGGGACGAACTGCCCCACTCATTCCCATTGTTTAATATTTAGTTTTTTCATAACTTTTGTGCAGTTTTTTTCTACCAGTCAGATCAAGTTCTGTAAAGGCAACTTGGCTAATGGGGTCTCTGTGATGTATTTTAATTTTATTGTACTGTAATGATGAGATAAATAATACCGCCATATACTACTCACATTATACTATTGCCTTGTGAATTAATAATACTGATGGAAAAAGTAATAGTTTATAAAAGCATAACTGGGGTCAGGAGGCTATAATAAAACCGCTATGTAGTAGCCTAAATATTAATGCCATAGCTTTTGTTCCAGTATGGACCAAAGTGCTTCATGTCATGGCGCCCTTTGCCCACTCTATAATATATCACTTCTCAAGGTGACTTTGAGTCATGGGTACTCTGCATGTCTATACATTTTGGAGTTTTGTTGTGTACCCCAAAATGTTTGGGCACTGCCAAACATGGCTTAGCTGGTCTATGGTGTACAAGACAATGGTAATTGCCAATTTTCTCCTGTCCTTGCCTCAAAAAAACAATGTAGAGCTTAGTTTTATGAAGCTTCCTTACTTTGAAATGACAGATGTAGCAGAGTCGAGTGTGTTAGTGGCATGAGAGGCAAATTTGACTTTTTAGTTCTGTTTTCTGTGTTTAAAATTTTTGGTTTATGGCAGACTGTAGTTTTGTGTTGCGCTCAAGTGTTGTAGTGATCAGTTTGACTCTGCTACCTGTGTATTAAATGCTTTATAAGTCCATCTCCTGTGGAAGGAGCGCTCTCCCGTCTTTTAAGTGTTCTGGTTCATCCCTACTACAAACGTCCTTGCGCCTATGTGCCTTAAGCTTCATTATGACATAGCAAACAAGCCTGGAATGTTTGTCTGTGCCTTTGATCCTTCTGGTAACTCTTCATGTTGCGGAGCAGCGTCTCATTCTCAATAGACCGACCATCGCCTCTTACACTCATACTTGTTAATAATGAACTAAAAATGTCTTTTTTTTTTATACTAATAATGTCTGCGCACAGGCCTAATTCAACTTCGGGGCCAAACTGTATGAACATATTTGTGTCAAAAGCTTCTCTGATAGAATATACTACAACATTTGGGCATTAATATTGGTGTCTTCTCGACTTTCCCAGACACTGGAAAAAAGTCAAATTTGGGTTAATTTATTTTATTTCACTGTAAGCTGAGTTTCTTTTATCATATCGGCGGCCATATTGGTTGTTTACAAAGCAGAGAGAGGCCTAGACCAAGGCAACCAATCGCAACATAGCTCTTATTTTTCAAGGATGGTTTCAGAAATAAAAGCTGGGCTCTGATTGGTTGCTATGAACCAGTGTTCCAGTTCTGTCTCCTATACTTTCCTTGACGACACATTGGTTTGTTTTAAGCCTTCGGATCAATGTCTAGTCTCAGTACTGATTGTTAAGCTTTTGACCGCTGAATCTCTAGTCTCTCTCTTTCTCTCGCTCTCTTTTCTTTCTCTTTTTTTTTAAAGAAGAAAAAGGGAGAGACTGGAAATATGATCTTCTTCTTGTAATTTCTTTGGCAGTAGAAAAACATGTTACTAGAGGATTATGTGAACTGCGTGAGCGGAGAATGAAAAAAAAAATTTAAAAAAAAAAGCAAAACGGATTGGGCCCCTACAAAGTGAGGTTATCATCGGGGGTTAATAGCAAGACGACAGAGTAAAGGCTTTGGATGAGACTAGGCCGCCTGCCAGGCTGGGTGTATTGCTGTAAAGTACAAACCATCTGACCGTCCCCTGCCAGAGGCCAGGCCGGTGAAGAGGAGGGAAACTGGGTCTTGGCAATGGCCCTCTATAGCTTTTGGCCTTCTTGCCTTGGTTTTTTTTTTTCCTGGAAGGGGCTACGCCAGGCAGCTAGGGTGGGCTTTGCTGCAACTTTATAAAAAAAAAAAAAAAAATTGGCTTTTTTTGGGGGGGAGATTTATTTATTTTAATTTTTTTTTTTTTGGTTTTGTCAGTTTGCTGCAGTCCCTTTTTTGTCATTCTTAACATGCCGGGAATGTGCGGTGCCACTGTATGAGGAGGGGGGGCATAGCTGTCTGGGCGTCATGGCTCTTAATGTACTCTCGCGCTCCACGCTATCAGTCTGCTGCCCACATTATCAGCTACGTGACTGCACAGTTTAGTAAGATGAACATTGAATTCCTCCTGGTGCCGTCTCTTGATGACCTGAGAATGAGCTGTCTAGGAGAGTACTGTAACAGGCCACGCCGAGGTCACTGCCAACACAACCATCTTTCTTAAGCAGGATTAAATAACCCACACAGCAGTCTGGCTGACTGCCTACTGTCACCGAGCAGCTTCCTTGCAGTTTATTTTCAGCTCCAAAGATTTGGGCTTCTTATCCGCAGCCTCAATTTAGTCGTGACACACAAATAAAACTTAGGCGGACATTCACACTGGGGGCATAGATGACTTCTCTACATCAAGAGCTCCTATATTCAGGTCCTGATTTGGGGGGGGCCCATGTGGACCCATCCGGGACTTGGGTGGATCCCCTACAATGGTGAAACTTGGCATTCTAGGAACTTTTAGTTGAGGGCGTATAGTTCTTGGGTTCAGGGGCATCTAAATCTTTTTTTTTTTTTGTTTTGTAAATCATTCCCTTCTTCTTCTTTTTTTTTTTTTTTTTTTTTTTTTTTTTTTTTTTTTTTGTTCCAAATATTTTTAGTGACTCATTTCATGGCCCCATAATAGTTTTCACCTTACTGGTTAACAGGAAATATTAAGAGAAGGGAGGAAGCTGCATCATTCCTCATGTGAGAGCCCTGCCAAAAACCGGTCTTAAGAAAGGGAGTTTAAAAAGGGCTTTTTATTCACTTTGTAAAAGTTATTAAAAATAACTTTTTTTTCCCCCTTTTTCTACACATTTACAGAGTCTCCAGTCATCTTTTTTATTTTTGGTGTTTATTTATTTATATATATATATTTTTTTTTTGCCTTTAATCTTGTGCCATTTACTGAAATCTTCATTATTTTATTTTTTTTTTTAAGTTTCCTTCCCCCAAAGTTTTGAGGCCAAGAAGGTTGTTGGCTGTCGGCTAATTTTTGGTTTTGGCGGCTGTAGTCTCACACGGGTCCCCACCCAGCGTCATTATCTTGGGTTTAACTTATAAAAATGAAAAAAAAATTCTCTTTTTTTTTTTTTTTTCTCCTTTTTTAATTTTTTGCCTTCACCCTTTTCAACTCCCTCTGCAAACAGTTTCAAGTGTTTAGGCAGAACTTTTTTTTTTCCGCTTTCATTCTAATGTCTTTGTCTAAGCTCATTTATTTCCCTTATGGGCTTTTGTAACAATAGTCCTAAAGCCACCGCCATGGGTCCAGGGTTACTGATTCAACCTCAAAATGGCTGCCTTCTCTTTTTCCTCGCTATTACAGTTTTGGATTGGTGTTTACGTTTTGATAGATATAATGAGTTCTCCTCGAAATTCGGGCCTCACCGCAGGACATTTATTCATTACTGAACAAAAGCACAATCCGGGCTGTTTTCAGCCATTATGGGGTCTTTTCTTGTCTGGCACACAAGCGCGCCCCGCCAGCAGAGGCCTAGGTAGCCTTGATAGAGTATTGATGAGATAATAGCGTTCATCCCGGGAACACGTGCTTGCGGGATAATAGGCCGCTATAACCTAGTAACCTTACAGAAAGGAGATTATGAGGCCTGGATTTAGTCCTGTGTCATAATGGACTCCGGCACATTGCTGCTGGCCTGTCTGCTCTGCTGCAAATTGACGAATATTTGATTATTTCAATTATGGAACATCCCTTTAATACCTAAATGGAGCCATTACTATATTATATTTATTTATTTATTTTTTTTGATATTTTTGTTATGTGGTTGTTTATAGAGTACAAGTTCCATTACTTTCCTATCTTTACACGTTATTTCCTTGTGCCGGTCAAAGTTGACGGACTGTCTGGAGCGGCTCCGCGTGTGACATGTACCTGTAGTAGGTAGACTGCCTTGTAAACTCTGCTGAGACAGCATGTGACCCGAATAAATGATTGTGGTATAATAAAAAGTCTCATCCCAGCCGGCAGGCCTTGTTAATAAAAACCTGTCTGGGTTATATTAATGTAGTAGACAGGAGGGTGCAGGAGAGCATTAAACCAGTCGGCTAGTTACATTTTAACCTCCGCCGCTGACGTCTGTGGTGGTTAGACATTCGTCTGGCTCTTACAGTGCGACTCTGATCTGGCTTGTCCTGTCTCCTGGATAGTAAGATTATAATCTGGAAGGTCATACCTCTACCCCATCCTCCGCTCACCATGTGTGTAGTAGTACCCGGAACAGGGGGCGAAAATACAGTGTTTAACAGGATTCCAAAGTTGTTGAATTTAAAAAATTTAAAAAAAAATCTATTTTTTTTAAAAAATTTTTCTAGCCTTTGTTACGGTCTCCAGACAGAGTCTATGGCAGCTGCCATTCTCCTGCCTGTGGATGTGAGCCTCCCATGTGCTGAGGGGACTTGATTAGATTATGAAGGCAGACACAAGTAATGATTAACTTTTTTAGTCTGCACACTGTCTCCAACCTGGCTGGTGGTAAAGGATTTTTTTTTCTCCCCCCAGCTAAGTAGTTGTGTGACAGCTTGGTACTGCACAGGATAAATAGGGAATGGTTGTCCGAGGGGGAGGAGGAAACCCTTCCACCCCCCCACCTTTTATCAGATCTGGAAGTGGAATTTATTGAATGGAATGCAAAAATATTCTCTCCTGCAAAGTCTAGACGACTCGAGTCAAAAAGTATGAGAAAATAATTTTTTGTTTAGCCTTTGCTATAAATTAAAGAGCTAAATCTAATAAATCTTGCTGCATACGTGGGGAAAAATGCAAAAAAATTCTAGAATCCATAAAAATATTTGCAATTTTTTTTTTTTAAATTGTAACATTTTTCCAATTTATGAAACCGATGGTTAGATACTTACATTCCTGCTATAGACTAATGCAGTGGCAGACTGATTTTTTTCTGGTGGGCCTAAGAAAAACCAATTTGGGGGCCCAATCTCTATATCTCCAGAAATATACTCTAGCAGCCTCCAAATTGTGGTGTTTTCTGATGGACCTCTAGGGTTCAGTATTGGGTTGAGCCAGGGCCCACCGGAGGATCCTTGGGTACTCTGGTGGGCCAGTCCGACACTGGTCATTATTGGGTTGGGCCGTTGTGGGGTCATCTTTGCACCCCATGATTTTTAAAGCGCCGCACTATATAAAGATTATTATTACCCTGTCATAATGCTACAAAATGTATTTGTGGCCTGGGAAAAAATTATGTTCCGCGGTCTATACCACGGAATATGAAAGAGGTGAACAAGGCCAAAAAATTTGTACTGTAATTTGGAACAATTGTAGCAAATTTTTGTAAAAACAAAATAGAAAATCCCCTATTTTGGTCCCAGACTTAATAAAAGATGTCTCCGTCTTGTGTTAAGAGTTTCCTGACTCTGAGGTTATTATTTTTTTGCCTTCTGCAGACAATTTATACTTTTGAGGTTGTTTTATAGACTGAAATTGTCTCCAAACAAGTAACCGCATTCACTTGATAATATACATTTTTCCTGACTCTTTAGGTTTCGGCACCGTCTCTCTTCTGTATAAGTATTTTGACCACAGGCTGAGCCGTACAATAAAACAAGATGTAGGAGGGGAAAGCTCCAAATTCTGTGTTTTCTTCACCAAATTCTGATCTTGATAGAGAAGGCCTCGTTTGGGAGCCATCTTGGTTCTATTATAGGTGGTCACATGAGCAGAGTGGCCAATGGCATGCTGTTTCATTGTGTGTAGCCTCTTGAAGTGTTTTTATTTTAGTGTTTTTGGTTTTTTTTGTTCTTTTGACTGTCTTTGACAGTCTTGGTCATGGGGATTTCTTGGTTTCTTTTCTTAGGCTTGTTTTTTCTTTTGTCGTCTTCTCATGTGTGTTCGTAACCATTGTATCGGCCTTGTGGCGTTTTGCATAAGTCATCAAGCCTTTGTCTATGGTCGGTCCCAATGGCTGTTATACAAGCAGAGGACTTTTGTGTTATCTGAAGCCTGATGATGACTGAGCATCTTGTATCTTGGAGATACTGTGACTTGGTGGTTTAGCCAGTTTTGGGTCGTCTAGACGCAACCCCAGTTATCAATGTATTTTTTTGTGATGTTGCGGTGCTTAATATAGTCACCTTTCACTGTAAATGTATAATAGATAAATGGTTGACACAAAAAAAATTCATTTTTTTTTTCAAAAAGGAGAATGAGGTCAGTCCTGGCATTGAAATAGTTAAAACCACTCTGCATCTCGCACACATACTGTAAATACAATGTGGATGGGTTTTGGCTTCCTAATAGATCCCACCCTTCCTCCAAGGCATTTTGCTGCTAAGAGGCTCTCAACTTCAGCCTACAAAAAAAAAAAAAAATAAAATACTCTATAATTTGCATGGCTGATGAGACGCAGTCCTGGGACACTGGCAGACAAAAATCACATGTTGTCTTTGTTACCACCAGAAGTTGGGCAGACCCCAATTTTTTTTTTTTCAATACTTTTATTTTTTATTTTATTTTATTTTTTATTTTAATGGCCTTTTGTCTATCTTAAAGACTCTGCAGACAATATTATATATATATGTGTGTGTGTGTATATAGATATATATCTATCTATCTCTCTCTCTCACACTATATAATTTAGGAGTTCTCTATCACTCCTTCACTGAGGCTTCTCTGGGCCTCAAGCCTCACAATCTCAAATTTTAGCTGTAGCATATACAAGAACTACAAAAAAATCCATCCCATGCCTATGAATGGTTGTGGAAAATGTCTGCATCAAAGCTTGTTACAGGTAACCGTGACCTTGTTAGGCTGACCTTTTACAAAAAATACTAAAATAATAACTCCTGGTCCTGCCTGGTGGGGGAGCTATTCAGCAATCCTCACATTACTCACCCCCATATAAAGACCTGATCAGCAGGTATAATTTCCAAGCCTAAGCTCCTATAAGAAGGCTACAGTAAAGGCATTGTTATGTGTCTGAATGACTAGACATCAAGTCAACAGCGCTGTCCCTTAAAGCGGAACCGAGTCGACATATTTATAGTGTACCTTGGCTTCGAACCATTAAAAAGTTTGGCAATTTACCTGCATTTAAAAAAAAAAAAAAAAATTGTCCTTGGAACTCGATGTCATTGAAGAAGCTGGTAAAAAAAATTCATTCATAAACTGCGCCCTGTGTTCCTATAACTGGGGCCGTTCATCGTCAGCCAGGGGTAGCTCGTTTTCTGCACGCTGCCAATTAAATAAGCCTTTGTATGTGGCAATGAGCAGCTTGTTATGTGGTATTCACTAATGCATACACAAACACACACAGACTAGTCTCAGCTCCCCACCGCCACCACACCCCCCTCCTTTCCTGGAAGGGCTCCTTTCATGTTGGGGTGTAGAGAAAGGATGAAAAAATAAATAAAAATGAAGAATTTACAACAATTTTTTTTTTTTTTTTTTTTTTTTTTTAAAGTTGATCCTTAACTTTTTTTTTTTTAAATTACTCGTAGTAATTCACACTAGTATTTTTCCTGGTTTATGTAAGAAAGATTTTGAAAATAATTTTTTTAAAAATTATTATTTTTTATTATTATTGGTCTAGTGTTTTGTGAATGGAGTGGGGGGCAGTTTATTAAATGCAGTGGGGTTGGAGTGTGGGGGGGGTAGTTTGTTGCACTGGGTGGTTGCAGCAGGCAGCTAGTCTAGACGACAGGGGGCGTCTGCTGCCCCTGCTGGAAAAAAAAATGTGACCCTGGGCATGTTGGCCCGGCAGACAATAGATGTGTAAATAACAACCCCGCTCTTTGAAGGTGTTCTGCAGGGGCTGAGGTATTCAGGGTAGATAAAACCTTGTGGGGGTTGTAGGATTAAAGGGACTAACTTCTCTTAAATTGTAACTTTTTTTTTTTTTCCCCCTGCTTTTTGTAATTCCCACAACCCCAGCAAGAGGGCACAAAGAAGCCGTCTAGAGCCCCAGCCAGGAAAAGGTTAACAGGAGACTAGGTTACACTCACCAAGCCTGCAATTTTATTTGGGCTCGGCAATTACAATAATCTGAAAACTCCTCTCCTTTACTGACGTCTGTCTGAAAATTGCAGGGTGTACTGGCAGGGCCCTCGAGATGAAAGGGGAAAAAAATGCAGTCTTAAGGATTTTCTTTCACGCAACGGGGGTGGCTACAGCCCTCCTTCCATTTACCGAAATTTCCTTTTTTTTTTTTTTTATGGCTTTTTATGAATTTTTGCCTTTGTTTTTTGTGTGTGTGTTTTGGAATTGTTGTTTTTGTGTCTTTTAGAACACTTTTTGCCTACACATTAAGTTCTCAAAACTTTAAACTTTGCCCCCTTTTTAGCTTCTGGTTCTTCTCCAAGCTTCCTCCAGCGTTTTGTTTTTTTTTTTTACGGCTTGTGTCGTGTTTGTTTTTGTTGTATTGTGTTTTGACTATTTGTAACTTTTAGCTTTTTATAAATTCTTCTTTTCCCCTCTGAGTTTCTGTAAGAAAGCTCTGTAGTTTCGAAAGGTTAGGTGAAAGGTAATATGATAGGTTTCCAAGCCCCCTCCCTACATCCATCCCTCCCTCCTCCTCCTCCTTTTTTTTTTTTTTCTTGCTAGCTGCCTTTTTTGGTGCCAGGTTTCAATCGGATAGAGATATTTGAGGAAAGTATTGTGAGGCACAATGAAGGGGGGGATCCAGAGGCAGCCGAGTACACACACACACCTAAGCTTGTCTGAATTCCTTCTGCTTATTTGATATGGAATTTTTCGAAACCTCCATCCCCTATACAGCACTCCCCCTCCCCCCTTCTAGATATCATCAGTGCTTTGTCCAAGAGCTTTGAGAAAAAAAAAAAATTCTAAACTGCCTTCAGTGCATTTTTTATTCGGTAGTATTGAAATTAAATATTTTAAACTGAAATTTTATAAAAATTTTACATTTTTTATTTTTTGAATCTTTGTATATTTTATTTTTGTACTCCTTGTCCTTTTGTGCTGTAGTAGTTTTTGTGTGGGTGGCAGTGAATGGAGATGACTAAACTCCCTTTGTAAGTCACGGTGTGTGATAGTTTTTTTAAAGTTCATTTTTTTTTTTTTTTTTTTTTTAGTACAATTAATGCTTCAGTGCACAATTTCCGGTCCCCACCCTGTACACCGCAAAAACCTCAATTTTTAATGAGCTGGGTTACACGTGTAGCTGAACACAAACCATTTTTATTAGCTAGGCCCAGGTTCCAAGAATGTAAAGTTTGGGAGTTAATAGTTAATCATACTAAAAATATTAGAGTTTTTGAAAAAAGTTAGAAAAATTTGTAAATGTATTCTCTGTAACATTATCCTGTTTAGTCAAAGTACAATGACCCCTTATTGTACCCTTGTAGTGTGTAAAGGAGGTTGGCAAAATTTTTTAGAATTTTTGTTTTGCATTCCAGATCTCGTTCTAATGTCCAAAATTTTTTTTTTCTGTTTCTTCACAGATTCCCAACTTCTCCAGGAATCTGGGGACCCGTCCCATTGGTGCGTGGTTGCATACTGGGAAGAAAAGACACGGGTGGGTCGATTATATTCTGTCCAAGAACCTTCCCTGGATATCTTCTATGATCTACCTCAAGGGAACGGCTTCTGTATCGGACAACTAAACTCGGACAACAAAAGTCAGCTGGTGCAAAAAGTACGCAGCAAGATTGGATATGGGATCCAGCTGACCAAGGAGGTGGATGGCGTTTGGGTTTATAATCGCAGCAGTTATCCCATCTTCATCAAGTCGGCCACACTGGACAACCCTGACTCTAGGACGTTGCTGGTCCATAAAGTGTTCCCCGGATTCTCCATCAAAGCTTTTGACTATGAGAAGGCTTACAGTTTGCAAAGGCCGAACGACCACGAGTTCATGCAACAGCCGTGGACTGGCTTTACTGTACAGATAAGCTTCGTGAAAGGTTGGGGACAGTGCTACACGAGACAGTTCATCAGCAGCTGCCCCTGCTGGTTGGAGGTGATATTTAATAACCGATGACTTGGAATCGAGTGGACTTTAGGACTCTTTTGACTACGTGCTGCTAATATTTCCTTCCGAGTGCTTGCTTCTTTGTGCAGAATGTTTGTTTTTCATGTTTTTTTTTTTGTTTTGAGAAATAGCTTATGTCGAGAGAATTTTTTTTTTTTTTTTTGGGAATGGGGAGGGGAGTTCTTTAAATATTTTCTTACTAGTGTGAATGATGTTTGTAGAGAAAACTTGGGGAAGGGGGAGTGATGGATGAGAACTCCCTCCTATATATATTATCCCGATCCTCTCATGACAACATATTATATGAATGCAAGGCGGAGGGGGGAAGAAAAAAATCAGTATTTATTTTTTATGTAAAGTGGACCCCCTCCTGCCCAACATTGATAATCTTCTTCCTGATGTCTGGGTACAGAAAGGCGAACAGCCGTAACGTGTGGTGAGCAATTCCGGGACTCTCCAAAACAGCTTGCAGAGCAGGCTGAATGTATATTTATGGCCACTGGAGATCCACCACTTTTTTTTCCAACTTTTTGGATGATCCGACCCACAGTGAATTGCTCTTGGAATTCGTAACTCGGGCTCTTGGTGGCTTCCAAGTCAAGACATGGCTCCACAGGTTTGAGCCAGGTCAATGTATCATCCAGGTGGGAGCTGCCAAGGGCCTGCGTTGGGGGTTCTACCTGTGGACCCTTCACAATGAAGGACGCTCCCCTTTCATTCGTGATCGGGCACTCGGTTGATGTAACCTTGCTGATTGCAGATGTTCAGCTCGAAGAGTACGATATGTGCTTGAGTCTGGAGTGCAGTGACTATATGCTTTATTTTGATAAAGACCAAACCAAAAACTGCCAACCTACCGACAACCCCCTCCTCCCCCCCACCGGGATGACGTCATGAACACTTTAAAATTTTTTCCTTTTTTTTTTTTTTTTTTTTAGCAGCGCATTAGGTTTGTTGTTTTAAATAAGCCGATGCAGGACATAGCTGCTGCTTTCTCTTCTAAATCCATATTTATCACCTTCATCTTTCGCATATATGTATATCAAAACCGTTTCTATACAGAAGATTTGGATCCTTTTTTTGAGCTGAAAGGGTCGCAATGGTCAATAATTTAATTTATAATTTGGGGAATAGGAAGTGGATGGCATGTGCAACGTTGTAACGTCAAACTTGGGTTGGCTACATTAGTAAAACATGGCGGCTTTAGTCTTTTTTTTTGTTTTCTCCCCGGGAACAGCGCCACAGATTTATATAGGTTGTGTGTGGTATTGCACCTCAGCTCTATGAGTCGTGGTGCCACACACAACCTGGGGATGGATGTGCTGCTTTTTTGGTGGGGGAAAACGCCTGTGTTTTTCTAATCAGCGCCCTGACCCAAACTTTTGAGACTGTAAGCAAACTCACAGATTCTGTGATTCTATAGAATCTTGGGATTCATTTAAACACAGCTGTTTAAAAGGAAAAACTGTTTTGTTGCCCATCAACCAATCGCATCACAGCTTTCATTTTTCAAGAACAGAATTTGAAATGTAAGCTTTGCTGTGATTGGTTGCGATGGGCAACACTATAGCTTGGCTCAACATTAAATCTGAGGCCTACGGAGGTACAATATGGGACCGTGTGGATACCATATTAAGGCTGTATGACTAATATCTACTAATATCAAGAAGCCTTTTTACTAATCGGCTCTAAGGATTGATTGATCATGTCTGCTAATGTCACAGAAAAAGCAACCAATTACAGCACAGCTTTCATTTTCCTAAACCTGTCTGTGAATTGAAAGCTGCGCTGCGATTGGTTGCCATTAGCAATATACAGTTCTCCTTTTTAGACAGTTTCTTAATAGTCCAGCAAACCAAGATGGCCGCTAGGTCACCCTGATCACGCTAAATATTTGGCGCTACAAGTCGCTGCACAATCTATTGACACTTAGGCCTCCCTAACACAGTGAACCATATTGTGGCCTATGCAGAAAGTTGTTAGACCGAGGCCTATCTTTGTACCATGGACGCGGCAGTAACATCTCCCGTTTCTGGTGAACTGATGGTGCCCACAATATGGCGGCCTGAATGTGGGCGGTGCTCCTGTCTGCTCCGCCCCCCCAGCGCATACGTTGGGTTTTCTACAGAATAGATTTCTGTATCGTACAGTATTTGCTCTCTATATTTTCCTCCTTCTATGGTACAAGTTATGCACAGAGGACGTTCATTTCTTCTATGTGTCGTACGTGACGTATGATGCGTTGTCATTAGTTATTATGGCTCAATGAGCACGATTTAACATAAGCTATTTTTCTAAAAATCCCGAAGTTTAAATGAACAAGTAGTGGGCACTCTTTGGATCTTAAAAGCAATGTAGTGCTATGGGAAAAAAAAAAAAAAGAAAAAAAAAACATGGACAAAAAAGCAACCGAAAAACCCGGATTCCTTCAAAAAAGACAAAAAGGAAAAAAAAAAGGAAAAAACCCACCCCCCCTTGAGATTTATTAAAGAAAATGTATTTTATGTTATATATAAATATATTATTACTTGTAAATATAAAGACGTTTTATAAGCATCATTATTTATGTATTGTGCAATGTGTATAAACGAGAAAAAATTAAAAAGATGCACTTTGCTTAATATAAATGCAAATAACAAAATGCCAAATTAAAAAAAAAGACAAAATTTAAAATACTTGACTTCCGGGTCTTTCTTCTCTGATTGGGTGAATGAGGACGGGCTGCAGTACCTGACGTGGCCAGTCTTGTGTGTGTGGCACCGTTCTAGTCTATTTTCTTAATGTTTGGACACAACTGGTTATTCTCGGGGGTAGATTTTGGTATTTTTTGGTCTCCTTAGGTGTATGGGGGAGCAAGGAGTCTGACTTCCTGCTCTTCCATAGCGGTAAAGTGTGGAGCATGTCCATGTGGGACCCGCCTGACCTCTAGTGGCCCCTAATGTCCACATCCATGAACCCATGAGTGATGTGATTTACACAAGTTGTAGCCAGGGATGAACCTAAACTCTCTGCCGCCTGAGGCAAGGCATATAACGGCGTCCTCTTCCGCCCAACCAGAAGTAATATCTCAGGTTGTTTAAGTTTTTTTCGGAAGTGGGTTCTCCATGCAGTGTCTCACACCCACGCAGACATTGGGTGGCGAGACACTATTTTCAGTTGTTGGGTCCTGCTTTATGACTGTGCCATCGATGCTGCCCCCCCATCTCGCTGCAGGTGGTGCTGCTTGAGGCAAGACCCTCAACTCGCCTCATAGATGGTGCAGCCCCAGTTGTGGCCCCAGCCTTCTGGTATTTACATCTGGAATAGGCGCAGTAACTATCATGTTGGACCCTGATAACTTTGTTTCTCAGTGCAGCAGGGGGCGCAATCGATCCAAGCACAATGGGAGGGACTGGGTGGCGAAACTGGACAAAAGGTGGTACTTTGTAGACCAAGGCCACACCAAAATCTCCTGAAATGCTAACAGGCATGAAGATTACTGAAGGTTTTGTTTGGGACAAAGACTGACATGAAGAGACGTCTTTTTGACCATCTTATTGTCTTGAAACCTAAAAAACGAGTCATGGTTTCCAAAGACGGAGTTTACAAAAAGATCCCCCCCACCCAAAAAAAAAAGAAACCCCATAGTGTAGCCTCATGTAGCTGATTGCGACCCCTCTGGAGACTGCCATGACATTCTGCCAATGTTGGGTTGAGTTTCCTTGGGCCACCAGATAAAAAGAACCAGAGGCCTCCTCCTCTATAAAAGCAAACCTACCACAAAGTATCTACTATGAGAAGTAGAGGTGATGGTAGATTCCTCCGGCCTCTGCCCTAATCTGTAATTTATTAATCCTGCAACATAACTTGTTACAAACTTTATTTTGGCAAAATATGTAAATTAGCTGGAGAGGCTACTGCAAGTAATTTACATTTTACTAAAATAAAGTTTGTAACAAGTTTTATGTTTGTTCCCATTATTAGGGCAGAGGCAGGAGATTCCTTTAACCCCCTTGGAATTAGACCTTATTGGCCTCCAAATTGGGTTGTCTTCTGGCGTCTCTCGGGTCCAGTATTGGAGCCTGGGTCTGCTGGAGGATCCTCTGGTGGGTCAGTCTATAGATTTGCTTGGTACTTAGTCTGAAGAAGGTACTAAAATCAGAATCTCCTACTAGAAAAGGATCTAATACAAGACCTCAATTGTAGATCTGAAAATCTCGCCCAAGGAGTTGTCCGTATGTCGGACGCAAAGAAGAGAAACCGCGCAAGATTTAAGTACAGGGGGGTAAATACGATCCCGTGAGGAGTAGATCTTCCGGCCTGGAGGATAGTCCGGTAATGTGGGGGTCCAGAATCCCTCAGAACTCTCAAGTATATGGCACAGGATGAACGAACCAATCCAATTGAAGGAGCGGAAACACATATTTTAATGTTGCTACTTTCGTTAAAATAAAAACGGCGCTACGCGTTCAGACTGAGACTGAAGCCGAAACGTGCAGCGATTTTATTTTAATTAAGAAACAACATTGAATCAGGGTTTTGGGCCATCAATTGGATTGGTCCGTTCATTCTGTGCCATATACCTAGTTACAGGTAGACACAGCCGCTAGAAGGACCCCTGTGCCGGAGCAGTATGGGGGTCCTCACTGCCCAATATCTTTTCAAAGTGGGCCCTGATCACAGGAGCTTACAGTCTATGAGGATGAGGGGGAGACACAAGAGCTTACAGTCTATGAGGGTGAGGGGGGACACAAGAGCTTACAGTCTATGAGGATGAGGGGGTGACACAAGAGCTTACAGTCTATGAGGATGAGGGGGTGACACAAGAGCTTACAGTCTATGAGGATGAGACGACACAAGAGCTTACAGTCTATGAGGATGAGGGGGTGACACAAGAGCTTACAGTCTATGAGGATGGGGAGGTGACACAAGAGCTTACAGTCTATGAGGATGAGGGGGGTGACACAAGAGCTTACAGTCTATGAGGATGAGGGGGTGACACAAGAGCTTACAGTCTATGAGGATGAGGGGGTGACACAAGAGCTTACAGTCTATGAGGATGAGGGGGTGACACAAGAGCTTACAGTCTATGAGGGTGAGGGGGTGACACAAGAGCTTACAGTCTATGAGGATGAGGGGGGTGACACAAGAGCTTACAGTCTATGAGGATGAGGGGGTGACACAAGAGCTTACAGTCTATGAGGATGAGGGGGTGACACAAGAGCTTACAGTCTATGAGGGTGAGGGGGGGACACAAGAGCTTACAGTCTATGAGGATGAGGGGGGTGACACAAGAGCTTACAGTCTATGAGGGTGAGGGGGTGACACAAGAGCTTACAGTCTATGAGGATGAGGGGGTGACACAAGAGCTTACAGTCTATGAGGATGAGGGGGTGACACAAGAGCTTACAGTCTATGAGGATGAGGGGGTGACACAAGAGCTTACAGTCTATGAGGATGAGGGGGTGACACAAGAGCTTACAGTCTATGAGGGTGAGGGGGTGACACAAGAGCTTACAGTCTATGAGGATGAGGGGGGTGACACAAGAGCTTACAGTCTATGAGGATGAGGGGGTGACACAAGAGCTTACAGTCTATGAGGATGAGGGGGTGACACAAGAGCTTACAGTCTATGAGGGTGAGGGGGGGACACAAGAGCTTACAGTCTATGAGGATGAGGGGGGTGACACAAGAGCTTACAGTCTATGAGGATGAGGGGGTGACACAAGAGCTTACAGTCTATGAGGGTGAGGGGGGGACACAAGAGCTTACAGTCTATGAGGATGAGGGGGGTGACACAAGAGCTTACAGTCTATGAGGATGAGGGGGGTGACACAAGAGCTTACAGTCTATGAGGGTGAGGGGGGACACAAGAGCTTACAGTCTATGAGGATGAGGGGGTGACACAAGAGCTTACAGTCTATGAGGGTGAGGGGGGACACAAGAGCTTACAGTCTATGAGGATGGGGAGGTGACACAAGAGCTTACAGTCTATGAGGGTGAGGGGGGACACAAGAGCTTACAGTCTATGAGCATGAGGGGGTGACACAAGAGCTTACAGTCTATGAGGGTGAGGGGGGACACAAGAGCTTACAGTCTATGAGGATGAGGGGGGTGACACAAGAGCTTACAGTCTATGAGGATGAGGGGGTGACACAGGAGCTTACAGTCTATGAGGATGAGGGGGGGGACACAAGAGCTTACAGTCTATGAGGATGAGGGGGGTGACACAAGAGCTTACAGTCTATGAGGAAGAGGGGGTGACACAAGAGCTTACAGTCTATGAGGATGAGGGGGTGACACAAGAGCTTACAGTCTATGAGGATGGGGAGGTGACACAAGAGCTTACAGTCTATGAGGATGAGGGGGTGACACAAGAGCTTACAGTCTATGAGCATGAGGGGGTGACACAAGAGCTTACAGTCTATGAGGATGAGGGGGGTGACACAAGAGCTTACAGTCTATGAGGATGAGGGGGGGACACAAGAGCTTACAGTCTATGAGGATGAGGGGGGTGACACAAGAGCTTACAGTCTATGAGGAAGAGGGGGTGACACATGAGCTTACAGTCTATGAGGATGAGGGGGGACACAAGAGCTTACAGTCTATGAGGATGAGGGGAATGACACAAGAGCTTACAGTCTATGAGGATGAGGGGGTGACACAAGAGCTTACAGTCTATGAGGATGAGGGGGTGACACAAGAGCTTACAGTCTATGAGGATGAGGGGGTGACACAAGAGCTTACAGTCTATGAGGATGAGGAGGTGACACAAGAGCTTACAGTCTATGAGGATAAGGGGGGACAGAAGAGCTTACAGTCTATGAGGATGAGGGGGGTGATACAAGAGCTTACAGTCTATGAGGATGAGGGGGTGACACAAGAGCTTACAGTCTATGAGGTTGAGGGGGCTACACAAGAGCTTACAGTCTATGAGGATGAGGGGTGACACAAGAGCTTACAGTCTATGAGGATGAGGGGTGACACAAGAGCTTACAGTCTATGAGGATGAGGGGGTGACACAAGAGCTTACAGTCTATGAGGTTGAGGGGGGTGACACAAGAGCTTACAGTCTATGAGGATGAGGGGGTGACACAGGAGCTTACAGTCTATGAGGATGAGGGGGGGGGGACACAAGAGCTTACAGTCTATGAGGATGAGGGGGGTGACACAAGAGCTTACAGTCTATGAGGAAGAGGGGGTGACACAAGAGCTTACAGTCTATGAGGATGAGGGGGTGACACAAGAGCTTACAGTCTATGAGGATGGGGAGGTGACACAAGAGCTTACAGTCTATGAGGATGAGGGGGTGACACAAGAGCTTACAGTCTATGAGCATGAGGGGGTGACACAAGAGCTTACAGTCTATGAGGATGAGGGGGGTGACACAAGAGCTTACAGTCTATGAGGATGAAGGGGGGGACACAAGAGCTTACAGTCTATGAGGATGAGGGGGGTGACACAAGAGCTTACAGTCTATGAGGAAAAGAAGGTGACACATGAGCTTACAGTCTATGAGGATGAGGGGGGACACAAGAGCTTACAGTCTATGAGGATGAGGGGGGTGACACAAGAGCTTACAGTCTATGAGGATGAGGGGGTGACACAAGAGCTTACAGTCTATGAGGATGAGGGGGTGACACAAGAGCTTACAGTCTATGAGGATGAGGGGGTGACACAAGAGCTTACAGTCTATGAGGATGAGGGGGTGACACAAGAGCTTACAGTCTATGAGGATGAGGAGGTGACACAAGAGCTTACAGTCTATGAGGATAAGGGGGGACAGAAGAGCTTACAGTCTATGAGGATGAGGGGGGTGATACAAGAGCTTACAGTCTATGAGGATGAGGGGGTGACACAAGAGCTTACAGTCTATGAGGTTGAGGGGGTGACACAAGAGCTTACAGTCTATGAGGGGTGACACAAGAGCTTACAGTCTATGAGGATGAGGGGTGACACAAGAGCTTACAGTCTATGAGGATGAGGGGGTGACACAAGAGCTTACAGTCTATGAGGTTGAGGGGGTGACACAAGAGCTTACAGTCTATGAGGATGAGGGGTGACACAAGAGCTTACAGTCTATGAGGATGAGGGGGTGACACAAGAGCTTACAGTCTATGAGGATGAGGGGGTGACACAAGAGCTTACAGACTATGAGGATGAGGGGGTGACACAAGAGCTTAAAGTCTATGAGGATGAGGGGGTGACACAAGAGCTTACAGTCTATGAGGATGAGGGGGTGACACAAGAGCTTACAGTCTATGAGGATGAGGGGCGGGGACACAAGAGCTCACAGTCTATGAGGATGAGGGGTGACACAAGAGCTTACAGTCTATGAGGATGAGGGGGTGACACAAGAGCTTACAGTCTATGAGGATGAGGGGGTGACACAAGAGCTTACAGTCTATGAGGATGAAGGGGTGACACAAGATCTTACAGTCTATGAGGATGAGGGGTGACACAAGAGCTTACAGTCTATGAGGATGAGGGGGTGACACAAGAGCTTACAGTCTATGAAGATGAGGGGGTGACACAAGAGCTTACAGTCTATGAAGATGAGGGGTGACACAAGAGCTTACAGTCTATGAGGATGAGGGGGTGACACAAGAGCTTACAGTCTATGAAGATGAGGGGTGACACAAGAGCTTACAGTCTATGAGCATGAGGGGGTGACACAAGAGCTTACCGTCTATGAGGATGAGGGGGTGACACAAGAGCTTACAGTCTATGAGGATGAGGGGGTGACACAAGAGCTTACAGTCTATGAGGATGAAGGGGTGACACAAGAGCTTACAGTCTATGAGGATGAGGGGGTGACACAAAAGCTTACAGTCTATGAGAATGAGGGGGTGACACAAGAGCTTACAGTCTATGAGGATGAGGGGGTGACACAAAAGCTTACAGTCTATGATGATGAGGGGGACACAAGAGCTTACAGTCTATGAGGATGAGGGGGTGACACAAGAGCTTACAGTCTATGAGGATGAGGGGTGACACAAGAGCTTATAGTCTATGAGGATGAGGGTGACACAAGAGCTTACAGTCTATGAGGATGAGGGGGTGACACAAGAGCTTACAGTCTATGAGGTTGAGGGGGTGACACAAGAGCTTACAGTCTATGAGGATGAGGGGGTGACAAAAGCGCTTACAGTCTATGAGCATGAGGGGGTGACACAAGAGCTTGAGGTTGAGGGGGTGACACAAGAGCTTACAGTCTATGAGGATGAGGGGGTGACACAAGCGCTTACAGTCTATGAGCATGAGGGGGTGACACAAGAGCTTGAGGATGAGGGGGTGACACAAGAGCTTACAGTCTATGAGGTTGAGGGGGTGACACAAGAGCTTACAGTCTATGAGGATGAGGGGTGACACAAGAGCTTACAGTCTATGAGGATGAGGGGGTGACACAAGAGCTTACAGTCTATGAGGGTGAGGGGGGACACAAGAGCTTACAGTCTATGAGGATGAGGGGGTGACACAAGAGCTTACAGTCTATGAGGATGAGGGGGTGACACAAGAGCTTACAGTCTATGAGGATGAGACGACACAAGAGCTTACAGTCTATGAGGATGAGGGGGTGACACAAGAGCTTACAGTCTATGAGGATGGGGAGGTGACACAAGAGCTTACAGTCTATGAGGATGAGGGGGGTGACACAAGAGCTTACAGTCTATGAGGATGAGGGGGTGACACAAGAGCTTACAGTCTATGAGGATGAGGGGGTGACACAAGAGCTTACAGTCTATGAGGATGAGGGGGTGACACAAGAGCTTACAGTCTATGAGGGTGAGGGGGTGACACAAGAGCTTACAGTCTATGAGGATGAGGGGGGTGACACAAGAGCTTACAGTCTATGAGGATGAGGGGGTGACACAAGAGCTTACAGTCTATGAGGATGAGGGGGTGACACAAGAGCTTACAGTCTATGAGGGTGAGGGGGGGACACAAGAGCTTACAGTCTATGAGGATGAGGGGGGTGACACAAGAGCTTACAGTCTATGAGGGTGAGGGGGTGACACAAGAGCTTACAGTCTATGAGGATGAGGGGGTGACACAAGAGCTTACAGTCTATGAGGATGAGGGGGTGACACAAGAGCTTACAGTCTATGAGGATGAGGGGGTGACACAAGAGCTTACAGTCTATGAGGATGAGGGGGTGACACAAGAGCTTACAGTCTATGAGGGTGAGGGGGTGACACAAGAGCTTACAGTCTATGAGGATGAGGGGGGTGACACAAGAGCTTACAGTCTATGAGGATGAGGGGGTGACACAAGAGCTTACAGTCTATGAGGATGAGGGGGTGACACAAGAGCTTACAGTCTATGAGGGTGAGGGGGGGACACAAGAGCTTACAGTCTATGAGGATGAGGGGGGTGACACAAGAGCTTACAGTCTATGAGGATGAGGGGGTGACACAAGAGCTTACAGTCTATGAGGGTGAGGGGGGGACACAAGAGCTTACAGTCTATGAGGATGAGGGGGGTGACACAAGAGCTTACAGTCTATGAGGATGAGGGGGGTGACACAAGAGCTTACAGTCTATGAGGGTGAGGGGGGACACAAGAGCTTACAGTCTATGAGGATGAGGGGGTGACACAAGAGCTTACAGTCTATGAGGGTGAGGGGGGACACAAGAGCTTACAGTCTATGAGGATGGGGAGGTGACACAAGAGCTTACAGTCTATGAGGGTGAGGGGGGACACAAGAGCTTACAGTCTATGAGCATGAGGGGGTGACACAAGAGCTTACAGTCTATGAGGGTGAGGGGGGACACAAGAGCTTACAGTCTATGAGGATGAGGGGGGTGACACAAGAGCTTACAGTCTATGAGGATGAGGGGGTGACACAGGAGCTTACAGTCTATGAGGATGAGGGGGGGGACACAAGAGCTTACAGTCTATGAGGATGAGGGGGGTGACACAAGAGCTTACAGTCTATGAGGAAGAGGGGGTGACACAAGAGCTTACAGTCTATGAGGATGAGGGGGTGACACAAGAGCTTACAGTCTATGAGGATGGGGAGGTGACACAAGAGCTTACAGTCTATGAGGATGAGGGGGTGACACAAGAGCTTACAGTCTATGAGCATGAGGGGGTGACACAAGAGCTTACAGTCTATGAGGATGAGGGGGGTGACACAAGAGCTTACAGTCTATGAGGATGAGGGGGGGACACAAGAGCTTACAGTCTATGAGGATGAGGGGGGTGACACAAGAGCTTACAGTCTATGAGGAAGAGGGGGTGACACATGAGCTTACAGTCTATGAGGATGAGGGGGGACACAAGAGCTTACAGTCTATGAGGATGAGGGGAATGACACAAGAGCTTACAGTCTATGAGGATGAGGGGGTGACACAAGAGCTTACAGTCTATGAGGATGAGGGGGTGACACAAGAGCTTACAGTCTATGAGGATGAGGGGGTGACACAAGAGCTTACAGTCTATGAGGATGAGGAGGTGACACAAGAGCTTACAGTCTATGAGGATAAGGGGGGACAGAAGAGCTTACAGTCTATGAGGATGAGGGGGGTGATACAAGAGCTTACAGTCTATGAGGATGAGGGGGTGACACAAGAGCTTACAGTCTATGAGGTTGAGGGGGCTACACAAGAGCTTACAGTCTATGAGGATGAGGGGTGACACAAGAGCTTACAGTCTATGAGGATGAGGGGTGACACAAGAGCTTACAGTCTATGAGGATGAGGGGGTGACACAAGAGCTTACAGTCTATGAGGTTGAGGGGGGTGACACAAGAGCTTACAGTCTATGAGGATGAGGGGGTGACACAGGAGCTTACAGTCTATGAGGATGAGGGGGGGGGGACACAAGAGCTTACAGTCTATGAGGATGAGGGGGGTGACACAAGAGCTTACAGTCTATGAGGAAGAGGGGGTGACACAAGAGCTTACAGTCTATGAGGATGAGGGGGTGACACAAGAGCTTACAGTCTATGAGGATGGGGAGGTGACACAAGAGCTTACAGTCTATGAGGATGAGGGGGTGACACAAGAGCTTACAGTCTATGAGCATGAGGGGGTGACACAAGAGCTTACAGTCTATGAGGATGAGGGGGGTGACACAAGAGCTTACAGTCTATGAGGATGAAGGGGGGGACACAAGAGCTTACAGTCTATGAGGATGAGGGGGGTGACACAAGAGCTTACAGTCTATGAGGAAAAGAAGGTGACACATGAGCTTACAGTCTATGAGGATGAGGGGGGACACAAGAGCTTACAGTCTATGAGGATGAGGGGGGTGACACAAGAGCTTACAGTCTATGAGGATGAGGGGGTGACACAAGAGCTTACAGTCTATGAGGATGAGGGGGTGACACAAGAGCTTACAGTCTATGAGGATGAGGGGGTGACACAAGAGCTTACAGTCTATGAGGATGAGGGGGTGACACAAGAGCTTACAGTCTATGAGGATGAGGAGGTGACACAAGAGCTTACAGTCTATGAGGATAAGGGGGGACAGAAGAGCTTACAGTCTATGAGGATGAGGGGGGTGATACAAGAGCTTACAGTCTATGAGGATGAGGGGGTGACACAAGAGCTTACAGTCTATGAGGTTGAGGGGGTGACACAAGAGCTTACAGTCTATGAGGGGTGACACAAGAGCTTACAGTCTATGAGGATGAGGGGTGACACAAGAGCTTACAGTCTATGAGGATGAGGGGGTGACACAAGAGCTTACAGTCTATGAGGTTGAGGGGGTGACACAAGAGCTTACAGTCTATGAGGATGAGGGGTGACACAAGAGCTTACAGTCTATGAGGATGAGGGGGTGACACAAGAGCTTACAGTCTATGAGGATGAGGGGGTGACACAAGAGCTTACAGACTATGAGGATGAGGGGGTGACACAAGAGCTTAAAGTCTATGAGGATGAGGGGGTGACACAAGAGCTTACAGTCTATGAGGATGAGGGGGTGACACAAGAGCTTACAGTCTATGAGGATGAGGGGCGGGGACACAAGAGCTCACAGTCTATGAGGATGAGGGGTGACACAAGAGCTTACAGTCTATGAGGATGAGGGGGTGACACAAGAGCTTACAGTCTATGAGGATGAGGGGGTGACACAAGAGCTTACAGTCTATGAGGATGAAGGGGTGACACAAGATCTTACAGTCTATGAGGATGAGGGGTGACACAAGAGCTTACAGTCTATGAGGATGAGGGGGTGACACAAGAGCTTACAGTCTATGAAGATGAGGGGGTGACACAAGAGCTTACAGTCTATGAAGATGAGGGGTGACACAAGAGCTTACAGTCTATGAGGATGAGGGGGTGACACAAGAGCTTACAGTCTATGAAGATGAGGGGTGACACAAGAGCTTACAGTCTATGAGCATGAGGGGGTGACACAAGAGCTTACCGTCTATGAGGATGAGGGGGTGACACAAGAGCTTACAGTCTATGAGGATGAGGGGGTGACACAAGAGCTTACAGTCTATGAGGATGAAGGGGTGACACAAGAGCTTACAGTCTATGAGGATGAGGGGGTGACACAAAAGCTTACAGTCTATGAGAATGAGGGGGTGACACAAGAGCTTACAGTCTATGAGGATGAGGGGGTGACACAAAAGCTTACAGTCTATGATGATGAGGGGGACACAAGAGCTTACAGTCTATGAGGATGAGGGGGTGACACAAGAGCTTACAGTCTATGAGGATGAGGGGTGACACAAGAGCTTATAGTCTATGAGGATGAGGGTGACACAAGAGCTTACAGTCTATGAGGATGAGGGGGTGACACAAGAGCTTACAGTCTATGAGGTTGAGGGGGTGACACAAGAGCTTACAGTCTATGAGGATGAGGGGGTGACAAAAGCGCTTACAGTCTATGAGCATGAGGGGGTGACACAAGAGCTTGAGGTTGAGGGGGTGACACAAGAGCTTACAGTCTATGAGGATGAGGGGGTGACACAAGCGCTTACAGTCTATGAGCATGAGGGGGTGACACAAGAGCTTGAGGATGAGGGGGTGACACAAGAGCTTACAGTCTATGAGGTTGAGGGGGTGACACAAGAGCTTACAGTCTATGAGGATGAGGGGTGACACAAGAGCTTACAGTCTATGAGGATGAGGGGGTGACACAAGAGCTTACAGTCTATGAGGATGAGGGGCGGGGACACAAGAGCTCACAGTCTATGAGGATGAGGGTGACACAAGAGCTTACAGTCTATGAGGATGAGGGGGTGACACAAGAGCTTACAGTCTATGAGGATGAGGGGGTGACACAAGAGCTTACAGTCTATGAGGATGAAGGGGTGACACAAGAGCTTACAGTCTATGAGGATGAGGGGTGACACAAGAGCTTACAGTCTATGAGGATGAGGGGGTGACACAAGAGCTTACAGTCTATGAAGATGAGGGGGTGACACAAGAGCTTACAGTCTATGAAGATGAGGGGTGACACAAGAGCTTACAGTCTATGAGGATGAGGGGGTGACACAAGAGCTTACAGTCTATGAAGATGAGGGGTGACACAAGAGCTTACAGTCTATGAGCATGAGGGGGTGACACAAGAGCTTACCGTCTATGAGGATGAGGGGGTGACACAAGAGCTTACAGTCTATGAGGATGAGGGGGTGACACAAGAGCTTACAGTCTATGAGGATGAAGGGGTGACACAAGAGCTTACAGTCTATGAGAATGAGGGGGTGACACAAGAGCTTACAGTCTATGAGGATGAGGGGGTGACACAAAAGCTTACAGTCTATGATGATGAGGGGGACACAAGAGCTTACAGTCTATGAGGATGAGGGGGTGACACAAGAGCTTACAGTCTATGAGGATGAGGGGTGACACAAGAGCTTACAGTCTATGAGGATGAGGGTGACACAAGAGCTTACAGTCTATGAGGATGAGGGTGACACAAGAGCTTACAGTCTATGAGGATGAGGGGGTGACACAAGAGCTTACAGTCTATGAGGTTTAGGGGGTGACACAAGAGCTTACAGTCTATGAGGATGAGGGGGTGACACAAGCGCTTACAGTCTATGAGCATGAGGGGGTGACACAAGAGCTTACAGTCTATGAGGATGAGGGGTGACACAAGAGCTTACAGTCTATGAGGATGAGGGGGTGACACAAGAGCTTACAGTCTATGAGGATGAGGGGCGGGGACACAAGAGCTCACAGTCTATGAGGATGAGGAGGTGACACAAGAGCTTACAGTCTATGAGGATGAGGGGGTGACACAAGAGCTTACAGTCTATGAGGATGAGGGGTGATACAAGAGCTTACAGTCTATGAGGATGAAGGGGTGACACAAGAGCTTACAGTCTATGAGGATGAGGGGTGACACAAGAGCTTACAGTCTATGAGCATGAGGGGGTGACACAAGAGCTTACAGTCTATGAGGATGAGGGGGTGACACAAGAGCTTACAGTCTATGAGGATGAGGGGGTGACACAAGAGCTTACAGTCTATGAGGATGAGGGGGTGACACAAGAGCTTACAGTCTATGAGGATGAGGCAGTGACACAGGAGCTTACAGTCTATGAGGTTGAGGGGGTGACACAAGAGCTTACAGTCTATGAGGATGAGGGGGTGACACAAGAGCTTACAGTCTATGAGGATGAGGGGGTGACACAAGAGCTTACAGTCTATGAGGTTGAGGGGGTGACACAAGAGCTTACAGTCTATGAGGATGAGGGGGTGACACAAGAGCTCACAGTCTATGAGCATGAGGGGGTGACACAAGAGCTTACAGTCTATGAGGATGAGGGGTGACACAAGAGCTTACAGTCTATGAGGATGAGGGGGTGACACAAGAGCTTACAGTCTATGAGGATGAGGGGGTGATACAAGAGCTTACAGTCTATGAGGATGAAGGGGTGACACAAGAGCTTACAGTCTATGAGGATGAGGGGTGACACAAGAGCTTACAGTCTATGAGCATGAGGGGGTGACACAAGAGCTTACAGTCTAGGAGGATGAAGGGGGTAACACAAGAGCTTACAGTCTATGAGGATGAGAGGGTGACACAAGAGCTTACAGTCTATGAGGATGAGGGGGTGACACAAGAGCTTACAGTCTATGAGGATGAGGGGGTGACACAAGAGCTTACAGTCTATGAGGATGAGGGGGTGACACAAGAGCTTACAGTCTATGAGGATGAGGCAGTGACACAGGAGCTTACAGTCTATGAGGTTGAGGGGGTGACACAAGAGCTTACAGTCTATGAGGATGAGGGGGTGACACAAGAGCTTACAGTCTATGAGGATGAGGGGGTGACACAAGAGCTTACAGTCTATGAGGTTGAGGGGGTGACACAAGAGCTTACAGTCTATGAGGATGAGGGGGTGACACAAGAGCTCACAGTCTATGAGCATGAGGGGGTGACACAAGAGCTTACAGTCTATGAGGATGAGGGGTGACACAAGAGCTTACAGTCTATGAGGATGAGGGGGTGACACAAGAGCTTACAGTCTATGAGGATGAGGGGGTGACACAAGAGCTTACAGTCTATGAGGATGAGGGGTGACACAAGAGCTTACAGTCTATGAGGATGAGGAGGTGACACAAGAGCTTACAGTCTATGAGGTTGAGGGGGTGACACAAGAGCTTACAGTCTATGAGGATGAGGGGGTGACACAAGAGCTTACAGTCTATGAGCATGAGGGGGTGACACAAGAGCTTACAGTCTATGAGGATGAGGGGGTGACACAAGAGCTTACAGTCTATGAGGATGAGGGGATGACACAAGAGCTTACAGTCTATGAGGATGAGGGGTGACACAAGAGCTTACAGTCTATGAGAATGAGGGGGTGACACAAGAGCTTACAGTCTATGAGGATGAGGGGATGACACAAGAGCTTACAGTCTATGAGAATGAGGGGGTGACACAAGAGCTTACAGTCTATGAGGGTGAGGGGGTGACACAAGAGCTTACAGTCTATGAGGATGAGGGGGTGACACAAGAGCTTACAGTCTATGAGGATAAGGGGTGACACAAGAGCTTACAGTCTATGAGGATGAGGGGGTGACACAAGAGCTTACAGTCTATGAGGATGAGGGGGTGACACAAGAGCTTACAGTCTATGAGGATGAGGGGGACACAAGAGCTTACAGTCTATGAGGATGAGGGGGTGACACAAGAGCTTACAGTCTATGAGGATGAGGGGAGGACACAAGAGCTTACAGTCTATGAGGGGGTGACACAAGAGCTTACAGTCTATGAGGAGGTGACACAAGAGCTTACAGTCTATGAGGATGAGGGGGACACAAGAGCTTACAGTCTATGAGGATGAGGAGGTGACACAAGAGCTTACAGTCTATGAGGATGAGGGGGTGACACAAGAGCTTACAGTCTATGAGGATGAGGGGGACACAAGAGCTTACAGTCTATGAGGATGAGGGGGTGACACAAGAGCTTACAGTCTATGAGGATGAGGGGTGACACAAGAGCTTACAGTCTATGAGGATGAGGAGGTGACACAAGAGCTTACAGTCTATGAGGATGAGGGGATGACACAAGAGCTTACAGTCTATGAGGATGAGGGGTGACACAAGAGCTTACAGTCTATGAGGATGAGGGGGACACAAGAGCTTACAGTCTATGAGGATGAGGGGGTGACACAAGAGCTTACAGTCTATGAGGATGAGGGGGACACAAGAGCTTACAGTCTATGAGGATGAGGGGGTGACACAAGAGCTTACAGTCTATGAGGATGAGGGGTGACACAAGAGCTTACAGTCTATGAGGATGAGAAGGTGACACAAGAGCTTACAGTCTATGAGGATGAGGGGATGACACAGGAGCTTACAGTCTATGAGGATGAGGGGATGACACAAGAGCTTACAGTCTATGAGGATGAGGGGTGACACAAGAGCTTACAGTCTATGAGGATGAGGAGGTGACTCAAGAGCTTACAGTCTATGAGGATGAGGGGGTGACACAAGAGCTTACAGTCTATGAGTACAATAACTAAGTGGAAAAATGTTTTCTTTTTTACTGAAAATATTTGAATTTCCCCTAAGTCTTCGACTTCTCTATTTTCATAGAAGGAGGTAACAATTTGAAGTGTCATCCGATTTTTTTGGCAGTTTGTCACATAATTTTCTTTATTACTTCTCATAAGTGCAAAGTTCTATGAAATTATCCCTCCTGTGTTGAAGATTAGGGACATGAAAGTAACTCATCGCCTGTACTTAGGATAGTGGATAAATTACAGATCCGGAGAATGTGGAGCCGGAAGACCCGCAGTCATTGGAGTGTGAGTGCGCATGCATGACTGCTAAGACTGGAGAACCCCTCTAAGGCTGACAGTGGGCCCCCATACCCATTTGGTCCCCATATTGATGTGTCTGCTCCTGTTTACCATTATCATTTAGTGGGAAAAGGTCCTAGAGGGTATTTTTGCGTTGCGTTTTTGCCATGTAGTTTATTCTAAGACCAACCAGCTGCAGCTCCGCCTCCATTTACAGCATGAGTCTCACTTACAGGATGCTGCAGCTTCTTACCCCTCCTCCCCCTCCTCCTCATCTTTAATTTCCAATGACTGAAAACCCTAAAACCCAAGTCACAGCAAACATGTAAATGAAAAGAAATAAAAAAATTCCATCACGGATCCTTCCAGGTCTCAGCTGATACTGCATCATAGCTGTTGGGTGGGCTTGCAGTTTGCGGTCACCCAGGTCGCCCTCATGCTCTCTGGGTGTCACTGAACAATTTTTAGTAATGTGACACGTTGTCATGGCGCCGCGGCGCAGAGACACAATAGAAACACTCGCTCCATTCTTAGAATTCTGAGACGGAATCTGTAAAAAGATTACAATCGCAGATAAAAAGGGACGTTTAGAAAATCACGTCGATTCTGTGTATTGTAAGGAGGATGGGAGGGGGGGAGCAGTCTGCGCAACGTGACAGCACGACCTCAGGCAGGAAACTCCGCAGGATTTTCAGGGTTTTTCTTATATGGATCTTTTTAAGAATTTTTATTTATTGTTTGCAGTTACGTAAGTTTTTCCAACTTTGCTTTTCATTACTTACAGCCCGAGGCCTCTTAAAGGGATCATATGCCATGACCTTTGTTTTGTCTTATTTAAAGGTGAATTTCCACCTTCTAATGTTACGGCGTATTATTAGGATATGAGGGGATGACCTATGGAACCTGTTCAGATCGCACAAAATTCATGATCCGCGGTCCAGGACCCGGTGGTTCCTACCCTATACAGTGGCATTGCCAGGCCACCCAAGGACCATGTGTTATATCTTCCTTAAAGGAGTAGTCTGGAGGTTCAAAACAACCCTTTAGAGTGGCCACAAGTGACATCACACCTGTACATAGACTCAGACATGACCCATATACAGAAGTGGTGCTGTTTCGGGTATACATTGAGGCTCATTTACTAAGGGTCCACGGAGCGCATTTTCGTCGGGTTTCCCGTCGATTTCGGATTAGCGCCACATTTAACAGGGGTTTTTGGCGCACTCAATCAAATTTTTTCACATCGGCGCCGGCTTTCACGAGACACAAATGGGGGCCGGGCCGTCGGACGAACCGACGGATTCGGACAACGTGCAGGATTTAACATCATAAATTGTGTCGCAAGCCAAGCACTTACATGCACCGGGAAGAAGAAGACGAACTCCGGCGGACCTGAGCGGGGAAGCGACACATGCAGGATATCAGGCGCACAATGTTAGCGAATCACGCCGGACTTCATCTTCGTCGGACCATCCGGATCGGGGATTGTGACAGGACCGGGTAAGTTAATGTGCCCCATTATCTTTGTTGTTGTAATCTGGACAATCTTGACCATACTTCAACCATGTAGACAGTGCACAGCGCAGACCTTGAAATTTTGTGTTAGTTGTTACTCCCCCATTTGAGTGGGTAACACATCCATCTATGTGACTAGGGCATCCATTATACATTATCCATTATATCAGTATTAAGAGGTTCACCTACTCTTCCAGAGTTCAACGCTTATTCAAGGAGCCTCCTGCACATTTCAGGAGAGTTGCCAAGTATGCCTTTAATCAACTCCTAAAATTATGCAAATTAGTCAGAAGGGCTCTGGGAAGTGTTACCAGCGCTCCTCTGTGTTGCTGCTTCACATGCTGTGACAGTACTCCCCCCCCCTTCCCCATCACTGTGTGAGATTACATCAGGCAGAGGGATGGGGAAGTGCTGAGGGTCAAGAGGGAGGGGAGTCAGAATAACAGCCTGTAAAGCTACAGCACAGAGGGGCACTGGTAACGCCTCCAAGAGCCGTTCTGGTTCATTAGCATAATTTCATTTAAAAGTTGATGTTAGAGGAAAGAGGCCATGGGTAACAAATATAAGGAGATACCACAGTCCCGGTGCCTGGATCTATAAGTAATGTCCCTGGTTTATCAGGATGGATTCTGATGGGAGATTTCCTTTATTTTTCATGCTATCCGGCCACTAGGGGGCAACCTTTGGATACAGAGAAGTCCAATAACTTGGTTCGGATTCCCATCAGCAGATTTCTACAGCCCTGGTTCCTACACATGATGTACTTTCTCCCTGAAGCTGTCGGATGATAATTTGCGCGGTAACGATGACAGTCGGCACTCCATCTATCAGGCGACACGTAGCAGGACGCAGATGAAGACGCTCGCAGAGTGGAATATTTACACTGGCAAATTCTTTTCCTGGGAATAGTTGAGGGTTGGCGTAATGCTGAGCGAAAAAGAATTATGGCAGAAAAATGTGACCAGCGCCCAAGAGCCCCTCAAAGTGTACGTTCCCCGGCCCACCTAAATACACAGCGCAGCCCGCCCCTGGCCCAGCTGGCACCGCTCCTGGACTCCTGGTGAAACACATTACATCAAATACTCGCAGGTTTTACAACACAGATGTGACACGATGGGGGTTGTAGTCTGGAAGGAACGTATATTACTGATACATTGTAACAAAAGATTTGTTATGGTGTCCTGGATAATGATGTGGACTATGGATCTATAGGTCGGGACCAGAACGTGGCCTACCTTGTATACCCGGGGGCATGAAGATTATGTGACTGGCACTGCCACATGGGTGCTTGTGGCTTTGGTACTATTTAGTGGCAGAAAGGACCTTTGTTGGGTCCTAAAACCCAATCCCCAATTTTATTCTATGATTTATAGAACTGGTCTGCAGACACTTTATGGCCAAGTCTCCTGTGCGCAGGTCGTACCCCCTGCACCCGCTGCTTATGTGTATTACTGGCACAGTTATATGGGCACTGCCAGGACTTTTGTGTCATATGTGATTGTCAGCATTGACTCCTCTTTATTCCTGTCTATCTTGTCCAGAGATATAGAGGTACAACAGGGTGGCCCAATGTGTGGAGGCCATGGGTGTAAGGGTACATGGGTGCACCCAGACCCAGGTGACTTGGGGAGCCCATAAGATGTCTTTTCCCAGCACTATAAATATAATAGGTGTGGGTGGGTGGGGGTCTGGTACAGATTTTGCACTAGGACCCCATAGCTTTATTTACCCAGCACTGCCCCTTTCTTATGCATTAAATACTTTTAACGACTTAAGGGAAATCTACCATCAAATCCATCAAGATAAACCAAGGACCCTTACTCATAGATCCAGGCACAATGAATATTCGTCATCCATTATACTAATGAGCCTGAAGGGCTTTGGTTTTTGATACCATAGCCCTTCTGTGCTGCAGCTTCACAGTCTGTTACACTGTGCAGGAGCACATCCCCCTGTGCGATATTACATCAGGCAGAGGAAGGGGGAAGTGCTGAGGGAGCAGGGGAAGGGGGAGACAGTGTAACAACCTATAAAACAACAGCACACAGGGGGCTCTGGTAACTCCCCCCAGATCCCTCCCTCATTAATGTAATTATAATAGTTGACATTAGGAGAAATGAGGTCATGGATAACAAAATATAAAAATTTTTAAGAAATTCCCACATTTTGATAATATATTTCCTTTAAGGAGCTGACAGGATCTTTGTTATGTTCGGATCCAATCTCCAGCTGCTGTGAGACTACAACTCCCAGCATGCACACTTGCTCTGCTGTTCTCTGGATTCCTATAATCTTGGATATCTAGTTGCTAACTTTTGGCCTTGGCTGATATCAGAGAACAATAACATGTAAAATGAAATGGCTGATAACAAGAAACAATAATATTGGACTGTACAATATGTTATTTAGTAGTTGGTGTATATAGGCCCTTTATAAGGGCCACTGATACGTTGTAGCAGTACAATATGTCATTTAGTAGTTGGTGTATATAGGACCTTTATAAGGGCCACTAATACACTGTAGCTGTACAATATGTCATTTAGTAGTTGGTGTATATAGGACCTTTATAAGGGCCACTGATACATTGTAGCTGTACAATATGTCATTTAGTAGTTGGTGTATATAGGACCTTTATAAGGGCCACTGATACGTTGTAGCTGTACAATATGGTATTTAGTAGTTGGTGTATATAGGACCTTTATAAGGGCCACTGATACATTGTAGCTGTACAATATGTTATTTAGTAGTTGGTTTATATAGGACCTTTATAAGGGCCACTGATACGTTGTAGCTGTATGTCATTTAGTAGTTGTGTATATAGGACCTTTATAAGGGCCACTGATACGTTGTAGCTGTACAATATGTTATTTAGTCATTGGTGTTTATAGGACCTTTATAAGGGCCACTGATATGTTGTAGCTGTACAATATGTTATTTAGTAGTTGGTGTATATAGGACCTTTATAAGGGCCACTGATACGTTGTAGCTGTACAATATGCAGGGTGTTTCCATGGGATCCGGCTTCCCGGTATTCCCGGCTTTCCAGAGGTTACTTTTTTACCACAAGCCCCTTAAGTGAATCCAGCAGCAGCAGCAGCAGCAGAGGGGAGAGCGCGGGCAGCTGCTGCGGCTCCTCCGTTCCAGCACAGTGGCCTCTTTTCATGGGCGGCATTTCCAGGGGTGACCGAGGGATTAGCCAAAGGGTAATCAAAGACGACTTCAGGCGAGAAGATTGGGTTTCAAAGATCCCTGAAGAATTTCATTCTTTAGGACTGGAGAGGTATTTGTATATTATAAAAAAACAAGAGCGAGATTAACCCCCGAGGTTTCCATGGAAAACGGTAAAATGGATTTTTTATTTCATATATTATACAGAAAAATTCCATAAAATCCGGATGTTTCATAAAACTGCAGAGAACCCTCCGAGTACTTCGTTACTTCGGTCCATTGATCATCTGATCGCCACCGATCTGGTTTGTCCCTCCCCAAGATCGGCTTCTATGGCTAGGAGTAGCCTCATTTAGGCCACATGGGCCATAGGTGCTGGATAAGTGGACGCTCTACAAAATATACAAAACCTTCCGATTACCTCTCTCATATATTGATCATCTGATCGCTACCGATCCGACCCAAAGATTGGCTTTTATGGCTAGGAGAAGCCTCATACACGACCCGTGCAGAGGACCTAGAAGAGGAGTGACTCATGACTCAGCCGCGTTGAGCCTCTTGCCTCAGGCAGCACTACTTGCAGCAAGATGGCGGCAGCATTAGGGGCGCAGTCACTTGCTACAAAGCACTGACCTGACACTTAAAAATAGCTTCTCTTAGCACCCAATGTCAGCACCCACCTACCTACCTACATTACTTTTGGATGGGGCAGTGGGGGCGCTATTCTATAAGGTGCCATACATTTTAGGTTCCCCCCTGATGCCAGTCATACCATATCAGGACCTACCATTTCTGACACATGGAAAGAGGAGCCCTGAGATGCCAGTAGGTTGCCAGAAAGCCACCAAGTCTTATGTACAGAGACAGGTCCATAATCTGAATCCACAAAGCCTAATTACTACCCCTCAATTGTATCCTTAATCTCTAATCCACCTTTATTCAATGCATATGCAAATTAGCCTGCAAGTGCAAAAGGGGCGGATCCAATCATCTATAGACTGCTGGATGCACTCTGGGTTCCCCCTGGAATCATTGCCCAATGATGCTATTTTAGCTGTGATTGACATTTCCAGCCTTTGCCTATATAGTGACTGTCAATATGTAAGTATGGTCTTTGCCCCGCCCCCAGTGCACTTGCAGGCTGGTTTACATACCCACAAAAAGATGATCTCTGTATAACTCAGTTACAGTATGGATTAGTAAAGGTGCTATTATAGTTTCTTTGAGGCTTTTACGTCCTGATACATTGCCTCGTAGGTTTAGTGTGCTTGGTTTACAGTCCTTCATCCTGGTGGTAGATTTCCTTTAATTTAAATACTGGCAAATTGATTTTCAAAGGTTCTTATAGCAGAGATAATAATAATAATTCCTGTATTTATATAGCGCACACAGATTACGCAGCGCTGCACAGAGCTGCCAAATTGGTCCCTGTCCCCAATGGGGCTCACAATCTAATCATCCTACCAGTATGTTTTGGAGTGTGGGAGGAAACCGGAGGACCCAGAGGAAACCCACGCAAACATGGAGAGAACATACAAACTCTTTGTTGACCTTGGGACTTGAACCCAACTTTAGAAGATAGGTGCAGCTCTAGAGAAGTCTTACAGCACTTCCTTTCATAACATTGCACCAGGACCTTTCAGGCGCCAGCCGGTCATGTTCGTTGCCATTGAGGCCATTAGGTCCCTTTCAGTTCCATAGGGAAGGAACCGGATTTGTGTGTCTAGTGCAGACGCGCCTGTTGTGTCCTAAATAACTCATTAGTCTACGGCTGGAACAGTCATTGTATCATCACCGTAAAACTGCGCTGTGTCAACAAGTTTAAACTTGGGCGAGCAGACGGGCGGAGGAGCGGGGGGCCTCATTGCAGCGTGTAGAGACAACGCGAGCATAACCCCAGCGCCTGGGCCTGGTAGCGCAGGACCTCTCGCTACATTCCTGCTCCCCTCTCTAGACCTGGAATGTTTGCTATGTCTTTGTTTTCCCGGGATAATGGGCCGGCGAATTATTATTATTCCGATTTTTCGTAATACGCCCCTTGTGAGGAGGGAGGTGGAGCCGATCCGGTGCGCGTCTTACTTTCCCAAAAGTATCTGATTGCAGCGACTCAGAGGTTGGGTAAAAAAACGTTCTCTTTTCCTGAACTGTTTAACAAATACAAACATTGTGCGGCGGCGAGAGGGCGAGGGGAAAGAGTCGCGCAGGTTTGAAGGTTCGGGTCACATTTACATTCTGAGACGCTGTTCCTTCTCTTAAAGAGACAGTAACTGCTCCCAGCCATCGGACGCGTATCCCTTTAAGGATGCGAGGACAGAAACAGGGACAAGCGGAGGCAACTTTTTCGATTTTTTGTTCAACTTTGATTGCAATTTTTTTAAAAATGAAGCAAAACGCGTTGCAACGCTTGTACGTTGCGTTATACTTTATCTGTTGGAAAAAAAAACATATAAAATGTTTAAAAAAAAAAAATTAAGAGACATTTAAAGGGGGGATCTGTCCATTCAGCAGATGGTAGAAGATGTGCAATCAGACCCTTTGTAGATGATGTTAGTAGCAGCAGGACTGTGATATATGGATTTATATGTCAGGAATGTAACTTCTCCAAGTGCAATGGGGGCGTGTCCTAACACTGCTGTGCTCTGTGCTCTGCAGACAGTGTTAGGTATTGTCCATGGAAAGATGCGTAATCAGACCTTTGTGTACTTTGTAAGTAGCAGCAGAATTGTGAAAAATGAAGTTTTATTTCATGAATGTAACTTCTCCAAGTACATTGGGGGCATATCCTCACACTGCTGTGCTCTTTGCTCTGCAGACAGTGTTAGGTATTGTCCATGGAGACCTTTGTGTATAGCAGCAGAATTGTGAAGAATTAAGTTTTATTTCATGAATGTAACGTCTTCAAATAGACTGAGGGCATTTCCTCACACTGCTGTGCTCTTTGCTCTGCAAACAGTGTATTTAGATATTGTCCATGGAGAGATGCATAACCAGACCTTTGTGTACATTGTTAGTAGCAGCAGAACTGTTAAGAATGGATTTTTAATTTAAGAATGTAAGTTCAGATGAACTTGGGGTGTGTCCTCACACTGCTGTGCTCTGTAGACAATGTTATGTATTGTCCCTGGAGTGATGTGTAGTCAGACCTTTAAGTGTGTTGTTAGTAGTAGCAGCAGGACTGTGAAATATGAATTTATATTCCAGGATTGTAGCTGATGGGATGTCCTCACACTGCTGTGCATTGTACTGCATCATAGCTCCTCCTTTGTTCTGTGAATGTAGCAAGAGTCTGGTCAATTATTACACTGAGCTGTGTGGCAATTCTAAGCAGAGATATAAGGCCACAGCAGTGTGAGGATACACCCTAAGTGCTACAATCCTGGTATAAATCTATAGATCTACAGGGACAATACCTCACACTGGCTGCAGAGTGCTAAGAGAACACAAGTGTGAGGAAATTCACTCAGTGCAGTAAGTCCAGCTGCAATCCTGGAATATAAATCCTTATTTCACAGTCCTGCTGCTACTAACATCATACACAAAGATCTGATTACACATCTTTCCAGGGACAATACATAACACTGGTCTCCATGGTCAACACTGCTGAGGATATTGCAATACCAGACCCAGCCTGGAGTTAGGTGTGGCGCTCTTTATGTATGAACCAGGTGCACACTAATGCGGTCACTGGACGGTGCGATCTGAACCAATTGGGCCAAGAGATTTCATAACTGGTACATTGGACCCAGGTTCTGGAGTGATAAAGAACACAGAGAATATATTATCCCTGGGGCAGCAACATTGTTACTTATCAACCTTCAGGAATCTACAGACAAATATGAAGCCTCCAGCACTTGGACTATTCCCAAACATAGAAGGTGTCGCCCCATAGAGCGAGGAGGACGACCTCAGTGCGCGATCCATGGCCCGGGGGACAGACGAGAACCGTACTCTTCCTGTGGGCACACGGCCAATAGAATCTGATTTATATATCATTGTTAGACAGTTGCCATGACATCTTATGTTACATTGTAACTACTTTCTGCTCTCTGATACATTGATCACAGTATGTCCCACTGATCGACCTAGGGAACAGTGCCCCCGCAGGGGAGATGGAGTATTACAATATCCCTATGCACTGGGTCCTCCAGTTTGTAAGAAGTTCTTTATAGTCACTATGGACTGGACTAAGGACCCTGATGAAGGATACCCATTATTAAAGGGATATTCCAGAGAGTTTTAAGTCATGCAGTTTGC
The DNA here is from genome assembly GCF_040894005.1 of Engystomops pustulosus. NCBI lineage: Eukaryota > Metazoa > Chordata > Amphibia > Anura > Leptodactylidae > Engystomops > Engystomops pustulosus. The sequence continues at coordinate 11,358,943 of NC_092411.1, read as the reverse complement.
CTTGGTGAAAGTGGCTCCTCTACCTTTATACGTTCACTTTTATGGGGTATAGAATACATCGCATTAAGGGGATAAGGGGCGCAATATGATACTAGAACACCCCCTTTAAGTCATAACTGCTGGAATTAGATTCCTTAGGAAAAACAAATTCCTGGAATAAATTGTAAGTTCTGGATAAAACACAACAAAATCCGCAACGAGGAAAACAATCCACAAACAGGAGACGACGACCTTCAGCGAGACACAAAAATACAGATAGAAGAAGTGACCTTTCCTCCAAAAACACGAAACAGGCAAGAAACGATGATGGTGGCGGCTTATAACAACCCCCAGCTGTACTTCTGCCTCGTACGGTATGTCATGGCGGTCAGCAGGGAATCTTAAAGGGGTAGTATAGGACATCGTTTTGGCACCTAAAATGATAATTTGTCCCTCTTTGTACAAGTGGGCGGTGCTAGGATGTATGTTTCAGCCTAGGACCACCCACCTGACAATATAGCTCCTAATTAGCATATGTTGGGCTGAAACATTGGTCAGGTTCTAGAGAAAAAATGGCATCATTAGTGGAGCCAAAGATCTTCTTTAAATATCCACTTTGTCTTATCTAATAATTTCTCACTACCGGGTCGGAGACTTCCCAAAAAGGAGGATCTGTTATCCTGATATTTTAAAGACATTCCAATATTTCCCCCTGAAATATCCATTCTAGATCTTCTTATTCTTCCTCTGTGATGTGCAGTTCCTCTGTTACTCCTCCTGGGAAAGCTATGAATAAAACTGTCAACTGGGCGGTTCCATGTTCTTTGCCACCGTCCAATCACAGTGGTCTCCGGAACCAGAAGATGGCAACGTCACAGTCTTTATACATTTCCCGGAGGAATAACTGAGGGTCCGTAAAACATTTTGGGGAATTCTAGAATCCAGTAAAACGGACCCGTCCGCAGTGTGAACAGGGGGGGGGAGTCGCTACATTCTTCAATATGGCGGCCGCGTCTAAGACGTCTCAGCTTCTCCCTCTGACGGCGGCTTGGGTCTGCTCCGTTTCCGGCGTTACACAACCCTCATAAATGATGCATCTCGTGCGCTATATGCTAATTATGGGATTAATTAAACAACAACAAAAAAAAAGAAGAAGTCATAAAGCCCCGGCCGTGTAATTACAGAGGATTGTGTCTCACGGTGAGAGGAGACGTCCCGGCCTGAGATGAGCGTCTACAAGTTCATTCATCCTCCAGATAATGAGCCCTTTGTCTTGGGATGAAGAAGTAAGAACGGCTTTTCCCCGAGATTATTATTTTACGCGGCGCGCCAAAGAGCGGAGTGTACAAAGCGCCGTCTGCCCCGGCATAATGATAATATTACACAGCGTTATTCATAGATAAAAGCCGCTGACGTCTCGCAACGCGCACCGCCCTGGCTACTGAGCGGTGTAATACACAGGCCACGAGGGGTTATACGGGATATAAGGGGAGGTGACCCGACAGCCGTGACTTTACATCCTGGTCCAACTTCTATAACTCCTTTAGGATACGTGGGGGTAGATTTCCGTATAATCCAACTGCATGGGGCCCCAGAGACCACCGGGGCCCCACACAGTGGAACAGATACAAGTTCTCAGAGGGGTCAGGAAACCAGTTGGAGCCAGATCAAGACCCATAGGGGCACATTTACTTACCCGGCCCACAGAGTTCCCGCAATACGGAGTGTCCGGCGATCATGCACTCCGGCGCAATTCACTAAGATCGTGCACCCGATATCCTGCAGATGTCGCTTCCCCGCTCAGGTCCGCCGGAGTTCACCTTCTTCTTCCTGGTGCATGTAAGGAAAACCTAACGAAAATGCGGCCGTAGGACCCTTAGTAAATAAGCCCCATAATCTCATAGTACAAACCTTGGTATGACACGACGCTGCCCGCTGCTGTTATCCTGCTGTTAAGCTTACACTTAAAGGAAATCTACGACCAGGATGAAGGATTGTACACCAAGGGCTCTGGGCTTCATATGTGTTAATGGAGTCTGGAGTCCCTCAGGCTCATTTGCATATTTTTTAAAGCCATTTTCTTTCTTAAGCACAAGGGCATAGGAAGCTAAAAGAAGAAAAGATCCTGCCAGAAGGGGCGCTCTAAAGGACATCTACCACCAGGTTGAAGGACTGTAAACAAAGCACTGATATACTGCCCCCCTTGCAGGATCTGCTCTTCTTTTAGCTTATGCCCTGTTTTTTTTCCAAAAAAAGGCTTTAAAATTATGCAAATGAGCCTGAGGGGTTCCTGGTTTCAGAGTTGTTAATATTTGCATAGTTGGTATCATTTGCATAATTAAAAAAAAGCCTTTTTTCTTAAAAACAAGGGAATAAGTAGCTAAAAGAAGAGTGGATCCTGCCAGAGGGAACACACACCAGTATGTATGTATGCTTAGTTTATAACACCTCATCCTGGTGGTAGATTTCCTTTAAAACAGAACATTATAGTCGGGGGTCTGGTGTAGATTTTGTATTGGGGTCAGGTTACGCCTCTGCTTCCTGACAATATCCATAAACTAGATTCAGATCGGGAGCCGTCTGGCTGCAGGTAATATGGAAAATATCGGGAGCGCAGTGCGAGCCAGGGATGGAGCAGGGCGTACAGTGCGCTGATTTACACGGCTTCACCTGGGTCTCTATAAACACTAAGTGCTCTGTGAATGGAATGATTCATATTGTAATGGACGGGGCCTGACATACCGGATTGTTGTGTCATCGCAACGTCGTAAGCAGCTCCCTCCGTACACATCGGCCGCAGTCGCTCATCAGCGAGTATTACAAGTCTAGGTGTGTTTTATTTCTGCCTCCCTGTACAGACAGCGGGACATACCGAGACGAGCGCAGTAATACCTACCTGGCCCTGCCTCGTCTGCCACATGACCTATGACCTGGTTAGGATTCTAAATATTGGGTCAGAGATAAGTAGCGTGTGAGCTGTACCACTCGTACTATGAGGAATGTTACAACCAACGCAAGGAAATCCGTCCATGACCCAGAAATCCTGCAACTTTTTTCCATTCTGGCAGAGACTGACCCTAATTCTTAAAGGGATCTGTCAGTGTCAGGTATTGTCCCTGGAGAGATGTGTAATCAGACCTTTGTGTATGTTGTTAGTAGCAGCAGGACTGTGATATATAAATTTTCCAGGGTGGAAGCTTCTCCAAGAGTCCTGGGGGGGTGTCCTCACACTGCTGTGCTCTCTGCAGCCCGTGATAGGTATTGTCCCTAGTCATCTGTGTAATCAGACCTCTGTGTATGTTCTTAGTAGCAGCAGGACTATAAAAATTATATTCCAAGATTGAAGCTTCTTCAAGTTACCTCACACTTCTTTGCTTTCTGCAGCCACTGTTAGGTATTGTCCCTGGAGAGATGTGTAATCAGACCTTTATGTCTGTAGTTCGTAGCAGCAGCAAGGCTGTGATATATGGATTTATACTCCAGGATAGTAGCTGGACTTGATGCACTGGAGGTCCTCACACTGCTGTGCTCTCTACTCTAAGTGTTAGGTATTGTCCCTGGAGAAATGTGTAGTCATAACTTTGTGAGTGTTGTTATTACCAATGGGAAAACAGATAGCGCCAAAAAAACTTCTGCTTTATATCTAAATGATTGGAGAGTGTGTCCTAACACTGCTGTGCTCTTAGCTGTCTGCATTGAAATTCTCAAAAAGCCCCCCCCCCCGGCAACTATCCTAGTGCATAAATCCACACATCACAGTCCAGCTGCTACTAACAAGATACACAAGGGTCTGATTATGGTTCAATCAAGTCAAGGGTCTGATTATACATCTCTCCACGGACACTGGCTGCAGAGGGCACAGAGCACAGCAGTGTGAGGACATGCCCCCAGCAACAATCCTACAGTATAAATCCATAATTCACAGTCCTGCTGCTACTAACAACATACACAAAGTTCTGATTATACATCTCTCCGTTGATAATTCCTGACACTGGCTGCAAAGGGCACAGAGCACAGCAGTGTGAGGACAATTGACACAGTACAGAGGGGTCTTGTACCCATGTGCTGCCACTCCATGTCTTTGGGACAGATGCAGATTGCTGAGTGTTGTGCTCAATGATCTCTATCAGCCCCCTGGAGACTGAATGGGGGGGTCTTACGCATATGCAACCATTGTTCAGCCAAATTCGGAAAGGGGGACCCACAATCTTATGATTGTTGGAAAACCCAGACCCCTATTCTGTTAATTTGTTATAAGTTAAGATATGATCATAATATGATGATATTTCCCTCATATGATGTTATGGATGATTACTAGACCCCCCCTCCCCCAGGGACCCCCCCCCATCCTTTGATAAAAGTAAAATTGATACAAAAACTGAGAATTGTAACTTTGTATATAGGAGGTTCTGCTCCTGCCCCTCCCCCGCCACAGCCTCTCCCAGACTCGCATATAATGGAGACTTATTATCTCCTGCGACGCCTCCTCGCACCCTCCCTGCATTTTATAGATCTTCTTTTCCTTAATGAAATTTTTAAAGTTTATGTTTATGGGAAAATAATGAAAAATAATGGGATTGATGTTCACTTTTTTTTTCCCCATCATTCTCTAAATTTCCAGATGTACATTTTTGGCTACACATCCGATAAGCGGATCCTTCCCTCCTTACATTTCGCAAGGTCGGAAAATATCAAAGTCAGAGAGGGAGCCGGCCCTTTAAATTGAGGAGGGGTGGGAAGTGGCAATGTGAGCAATTGCCTGAAGTGATTACAGGCAGTCCCCGGGTTACATACAAGATAGGGTCCATAGGTTTGTTCTTAAGTTGAATTTGTATGTAAGTCAAAACTGTATATTTTATAATTGTAGCTATAGACAAAAAAATTTTTTGGCCTCAGTGACAATTGGAGTTTATAAATCTTTTGTATTCACAACCTTAGTGAATGCCGGCAGACCCGAATCCTCGTCGGACAACGCGCCGCAGGATCGTGACTGGACCGGGGAGTAAATGAGCCCCAGTGTGTTTACCTCTGAGGATCCTTTCTGCCATAGAAAAATATGGGGAGTCCATGGAAGTCTATGGGAGATTGCTAGATTGTCATTGTTTGTGCCGATATTCCTCTACTCCTCCCCCCAGTAGATCTATACTTCTTCTGCCAGGGAGGAGATTAGAGAATCCCTATGATTTGCTTGTGTTACTTTGTATCTGAATTTCTACAGTAAAGAAGGAAACTGTTCCCTGCAGACCCGGACTCTCTGGACTTATGTCCCATTGGGGTGCACTGCGCCTTACCATCCCTTCTGAAGACCCCTGATGACTCCTCGGCAGTGCCTGGTGGACCCAGCATAACGTTGGGGCCACCCCTAACAAGGGCACTGCATCACCATCCAATGTTTTTCCATTAGGAAAGTTTTGTGATGACCCAATACTATTGCAATATGTTCCATTGGGGTGCACTGCGCCTTTCCATCCCCTTCTCTGAGCAGCACCACGTGGTACAGATCCAGGGTGCAGCTATAAGGGGTGCAGAGGTGATAGGGGACCTTGTGCATTACACTTACATTTCCAGCGCTGACCTGCAGCGGTCTCCGGTTGGCGAGCGCCCGGCGGACGTGAGAGACCTCACTAATGAGCGTCGCTATCTCTTGGAGATAATCCAGGCTGATATTGACTTTTATTTGGGGAAGGTGGAGGTGGCTGTAAACATACGAGGCGCTGGCGCTCACCCTCCGCGTTATCTCTACATCCATAGTGCCATTCACTGAGCTGGCACCGATCAGACCCGCTCGGTTTCCAGGAAACATTGGGTCATTGTGTTGGTGTCATTGTAGTGGCACCTACGCAGAGGGCAGCCACCCATGGTTGAAATGAGGGCACTTAGGCTCTAGGGTTTATTTTAGAGAGTTTTTAAAGGGTTATTATTATTATTACATCAATGATGCTGCTATGTATAAAGGTCTGGTTACTGCACAGCCATGCTGCAGTACCCCTGGATGGCCACTGCACTGTGTATGGAGCTGTCTGGTTCCGTACACTGCGTTTTCAGCATTTGTGGCAGGTTGATGAGTTTTATTCCCCCCTCCCACTATCCGATTTCCTAACTTTCAATAGGAAACGGAATGTTTTCCATCATGGAGGTCTGACCTCTGCGCTCACCCTAAGGATCCTGCTGATTAAGGGCTTTGTCCCATACATCTTCATCCCACAACAAGTCACCCCATATACTAAAATAGGGATCTGCCTTACTAGGTGATTGGGGTACCACCAATAACAGTGAAGGGGACACAGTGCTCCGCCCATTTAATAAATTGTCCCTCAAAATCCAAATATCAATTTTCCACAGGATACAGGATAAGCCTCAGATCTCTGGGATTTGACTTCATTGATATCTAGCTCCTGGGACCACACTGTCCTGATCTGGTCAGACCCCCAATGATATTAGGATCTTAAGGATATGGGATTAGGGAGTTTAGTAAGACAACCCCTTTAAAGAGGACCTTTCACCACCTCACACACGGGGAGATCAGAGGCACTGAGAATTTTCTTTCTAGCCCCCACAGTTCCTAAGATATCACTCCTCGTATCTGACCTTTATAATCCTCTCCACTGTCAGAGAGGAGGAGCTTGGACATAGGAGTGTAATTTGATAATCTTAGTCTGTTAGTGTCAGAGAAGATTATCATAACACACTCCCCTCCTCCTCTCCAGAATAGGGGCTGTAGGGGCTGCATGATTGCGGAGATATCAGTCCCAGTATCTGACCATTATAATCTTGTCCACTGTCATAGCGGAGGAGCTAGAGAGGAGGAGAGGGAGTGTGTTATGATAAGATGATCAAATTACACTCCTATGTCCAAGCTCCTCCTCTCTGACAGTGGAGAGGATTATAATGGTCAGATACTAGGAGTGATATCTCAGGAAGTGTGGGGGCTAGAAAGAAAATTCAAAGTGCCTTTGAATCTGTGTAACAGCCCCTACATATTGTAAATCAATCTCTTTGTGAGTGGGGTGATGAAAGGTCCTCTCTTTAGAGATGATTGGATCGGGTTCGGAGTGCTCCTCCTGACCCAAATATATTTCTGTATTGGCTGCTGAGTAGCAAATCTGACAAATGAATGCCCCTAACGACTATTATGGCTGATGATTGACTAGAAGGACACCCCGGCCAATCATAGCCATGGCTGATTGTTAGGGGCATTAACCCTCTCATCTCTAGTCCTTTAAATCTGCTGTGACCAAAAACAATGAAGGCTGCACCGACCTCTATCCTTGGGTACCACACTTATCTATGCACTAACTCTCCAGGCGATGTATAACTACAACTCCCATCATTACACAGTCCCTCCATTCTCACATGGGAGAAGATTGGCTGACGGTTGATGATCGCTGCTGTTTATCACTCATCATCCAGGATTCTCCGTGCCAGTTTTCTGGCTTCTATCCCCTTCATATCACTCTGCCCCCCACCCCTCGCCTCTCACTATGGTTTCAGGGCCACCCAGCTAGAGAATCAGCTCTGCAGGTAACATGATCTCTGGTGCAATACTCTGCATGGTGAATAAGAGACATGTCAGCTCGGTCCTTGGGTTTTCCAGCGTTCCCAGACCCCCCCCCCCCCCCCGACCACCTCCCTCAATATCAGCCTGTTCCTCCAGGAGGTTCGAGAAGTTCAAGGCGCGCCAGGAATTCCTCCGTGATTTCACCCTTTGTTGGACGTTGTCATCTACTTACAATTATTTCGTGAAATTAATTAACACCAATTAATTAATTAACTTCACCCAATAGACAAGGGCTTTTCATACCGTCACCCGGATCTGAACGGGTCTAATTGGTTTTGTCATTTTTTGGCCATTATTGATCCCATGAATTGGTTTTGCGTAGATAAGAATTCGCCTTGTGATGTTGTACTGATGGTTACTGCTGTATCTTTATGGGATTCCAAATGTATCATTTCCTAAAGTCACAGAATGTAATGTAGAAGGGGCGATGCTACTCATGAGCACTAGGGGGCGCCACCGAGGATATTGTGGGAGGAGTTTATGGACGGTACTAGGGGGGAGATTAGTAATTATTATAATTTATTTTGAAATCCCCAGAGTCCTGGGGATGGGTCAGGAAGGGTAATACATCTCCTTATAGAGACAATCTTTACAGGTGTATGGAATCCTGGAGGCGATGGGAATTTTGGGTAAGGAATATGCTAATTTTTTGGTTAAAGGAAAACTATTCCTCCTGTAGTTTCTTAAACAAGCCAGCTCCATATAGATCAATGCCTGACTGTCAGATAGCCTTGTGATGTGACTTCCCTTCCTGACCCATGTCTATGGCCTCTTACCTAAAATTACCGGTTTCCTACACTGTACTGATGAGCAGCAATGACTCCATCTCATGTCAGATCATAAGGCCCTTTAGGAAGCTCCTAGAAGAACAGGAGAACATGCAAACTCCAGTGGTGTCACATATTGTAACCACTGAGCCCCTGTGCTGCAGAGGTTGTGCCCTAAACTAGTCTGTTATATAACCACCTGACATAGAGCTACTGTATCTAAGCTATCATTATAAAGGCATCAACCATACATGGATCTGCTGTATCTAAGCTGTCATTATATAGGCATCAACCATACATGGATCTTCTGTATCTGAGCTGTCATTTTATAGGCATCTATCTACTCTATCTAAGCCATAATTCTATAGGGATCCTCATTTCTTAGACCTGAACTGCTGTATCTAAGCTACCCTTATACAAGCATCCATCTTATACAGAACTGCGCTGCTGTATCTAAGCTACCCTTATACAAGCATCCATCTTATACAGAACTGCGCTGCTGTATCTAAGCTACCATTATACAGGTATCCACCATACATGGATCTGCTGTATCTAAGCTATCCTTTACAGGTATCTATCTTATACAAAACTGAGCTGCTGTATCTAAGCTATCATTATACAGGTATCTATCTTATACAGAGTTGAGCTGCTGTGCTAGAAAACAATTGATATTGAGTTTCGTGTAGATATTTGCTGGTGATGGGTGATACCTTTCCATACCAGGGTCATGGGTGCTGCTGGTGGGTGCTGCTGGTGGGTGCTGGGCGCGGTGTTATACGCAGGTTACCGGATCTCCTCTCAGCTGTTGTTCTAGTTTAGAGACATTTGATACTTTGTGGTTGTTTTACAAGGTTCCGGATGAGTGTGACCCCATTGTCCGCTCTATTCTGGGTGTCCCCGGAAACCTTCTCCTTACAGGAATCTCCTCTTATAAATACCCGGAGCCACCGCACAACAACAACAAGGTCACCTGTCAGGGGTAATCAGGGGGATTCCCATCCTAAACCTCCCAAATATTAGGGGCCAGAAGGGACCAAACTTATTCACACATAATAAGCCCCCAATGTGCTGACACAACGCAAAATATACAATATAGAGCCCCCACACCCTATACTGCCCCCTAATAGCCCCCCACAGCTCCCCTCACACATTATCTCCCACACTGTATAATTACCCCTAAGTGCCCCCACACTGTATAACTACCCCTAAGTGCCCCCACACTGTGTAATTACCCCTAAGTGCCCCCACAATGTATAACTACCCCTAAGTGCCCCCACACTGGGTAATTACCCCTAAGTGCCCCCACACTGTGTAATTACCCCTAAGTGCCCCCACAATGTATAACTATCCCTAAGTGCCCCCACACTGTGTAATTACCCCTAAGTGCCCCCACAATGTATAACTACCCCTAAGTGCCCCCACACTGTGTAATTACCCCTAAGTGCCCCCACACTGTGTAATTACCCCTAAGTGCCCCCACAATGTATAACTACCCCTAAGTATCCCGATTATTATACAATCCCCCCTTACTGCCCCCACACTGTATAATTACCCCTTAGTGTCCCAATCATGATATAATGCCCCCTTAGTGCCTCACACTGTATAATTACCCCTTAGTGTCCCAATCATGACATAATGCCCCCTTACTGCCCCCACACTGTATAATTACCTCCTATGTTTATTGCATTTGCTAGGATGCAGAGCTCACAATCTAAATTCCCTGTCAGTAGATCTGCGGCGCACGGGCCAGGAAGGGTAATAGTTCTCCTTATAGACACTGCCCTAACAGGTGTATGGAGTCTTAAAGCTCAAGCGACATACGCTAGGAATTCTGGGTATTATGCAAATTAGATCAATTCTGGACTGTCAGGAAGCCTTGTCACATGTCCTGGTATAACACTTCCTGACCCATGTCTGTGGCCTCTTACCAGTTATTTTCACACAATGTAATTCCATCCATATTGTAACCCACATTGTAATCTGCCCCTAAGTTCCCTCCCACTATATGATTTCCCCTTAGTCTCCTGGTCACTATATATAGTGGTATGACATACCCCTCCCATACCATAGTGCCCCAACATAGTATTATGCCCCCTAAGTGCCCCCACATAGTATTATGCCCCCTTAGTGGTATCACATACCCTACTGCTTGTATTAGATTAGGGTCTGGGCCCATCGGGGGATCCACTGATTCTCCGGTGGGCCAGTCCGACACCAGATATGTCCCACTCTCTCCATTTACTTCTATAGGAGCCACGCTATGGCCAGAGAGGTAAAGATGGCCGCCCACAGAGGAGATGCTCTGCAGGAATTTTATCTTGATGTTCCATATGTTCCGGGCATCTTCCTTCCTGGTTCCTTGTCTCTTCTGGGATGTGTGATCCCTTCTCCTCCTTATCAGCCGCTGTGTAATCTCCCGCCTGCCCTGACAGCCCGCAGCACTCACACTCTTATCTCCTGACCCGGGTTCATGGGTTTCTTCTACGCCCTAGTCCACATTTGAGGTTCCGCAGACTATCTCACCATCTGAACTCCCACAAGTTCTAGTCTGACTCTTATCTACAAAGTGACATCACATCAGCGTCTGCTCCTGCACCTCCAGCAGAAATATCACAGGACAGTCAGCAATCATACAATCCAACAAAAATCTGACCATATAATTACATTGCAATCTGATCATAGAATCCGCTACCAACCCGACCGGGCAATCCGCTAACAACCCGACCGGGCAATCCGCTAACAACCCGACCGGGCAATCCGCTAACAACCCGACCGGGCAATCCGCTAACAACCCGACCGGGCAATCCGTTAACAACCCGACCGGGCAATCCGCTAACAACCCGACCGCGCAATCCGCTACCATCCTGACCGGGCAATCCGCTACCATCCTGACCGGGCAATCCGCTACCAACCTGACCGGGCTATCCGCTACCATCCTGACCGGGCAATCCGCTACCATCCTGACCGGGCAATCCGCTACCAACCTGACCGGGCAATCCGCTACCATCCTGACCGGGCAATCCGCTACCATCCTGACCGGGCAATCCGCTACCAACCTGACCGGGCAATCCGCTACCAATCTGACCGGGCAATCCGCTACCATCCTGACCGGGCAATCCGCTACCAATCTGACCGGGCAATCCGCTACCAATCTGACCGGGCAATCCGCTACCATCCTGACCGGACAATCCGCTACCAACCTGACCGGGCAATCCGCTACCAATCTGACCGGGCAATCCGCTACCAATCTGACCGGGCAATCCGCTACCAATCTGACCAGGCAATCCGCTACCAATCTGACCGGGCAATCCGCTACCATCCTGACCGGGCAATCCGCTACCATCCTGACCAGGCAATCCGCTACCATCCTGACCGGGCAATCCACTACCAACCTGACCGGGCAATCCACTACCAACCTGACCGGGCAATCCACTACCAACCTGACCAGGCAATCCACTGCCAACCTGACCGAGCAATCCACTACCAACCCGAGCGGGCAATCCACTACCAACCCGAGCGGGCAATCCGCTACCAACCCGAGCGGGCAATCCACTTTGGTCAGGTTGGAAGTTAATTGTGTGGTCCACTTCCATTCATTACATTGCAATCTTATCACAAAAGCCACTTCTGATCTGATCATACAATCATGTTTCCATCTGCAATCTTACAATTATTTATGGTTTACAAATGTTGCTATCGTTATATGATCACAGTCTCTTTATGATGTATAAATATAAACTAGATGATAGATATGAGATAGATAGAGAATATATAGATAACCCGGATCTTGGCTTCTATCCCTTTGGTGACAGTGCAGGGTGCTGCTGCGGGTGCAGGGAGCTGCTGCGGGTTCAGGGAGCTGTTGTGAGTGCAGGGGGTGCAGGGAGCTGCTGGGGGTGCAGGGAGCTTCTGTGGGTGCAGGGGGTGCAGGGAGCTGCTGCAGGTGCAGGGGGTGCAGGGAGCTGCTGGGCGTGCGGGGGGTGCAGGGAGCTGCTGCGGGTGCGGGGGGTGCAGGGAGCTGCTGCGGGTGCGGGGGGTGCAGGGAGCTGCTGGGCGTGCAGGGAGCTGCTGCGGGTGATGTGATTGGGGACAATATCTATTTCATGCTGCAGGATACATTGACAATGGGAAACAAATACCAGTGATGGAGAATAATCGGCGCTCTGTCACCTCTGAGCCCCATGAAGCGTCCACACGGGGAGCGAGGAGAGAAGTGTCACTAAAATATGTGATTCACAGAGAGAAAGGAAGAACATCACTGATCACAGCCAAAATAATCACTTCCAATGTCAGGTTCAGCCAGAAGCCCGTCCTGCGCTCCCAGACCTGCACTGCTGAAGTCAGCAATTACCCCGAGTGCAGGATACTGGGCCTGGGTGTGCATGGAGAAATGCTCTGCAGAATGCTCAATACACCATAATGGTCCCGGAAGTGAATGGAGAAATGCTCTGCAGAACACTCTATACACCATAATGGCCCTGGATGTGCATGGAGCAATGCTCTGCAGAACACTATACACCATAATGGTCCCGGATGTGCATGGAGCAATGCTCTGCAGAACGCTCTATACACCATAATGGCCCCGGATGTGCATGGAGCAATGCTCTGCACAACACTCTATACACCAAAATGGCCCTGGATGTGCATGGAGCAATGCTCTGCAGAACACTATACACCATAATGGCCCTGGATGTGCATGGAGCAATGCTCTGCAGAATGATCTATACACCAGAATGGTCCCGGGTGTGCATGGAGCAATGCTCTGCAGAATGCTCTATACACCAGAATGGCCCTGGATGTGCATGGAGCAATGTTCTGCAGAATGCTGTATACATCATAATGGCCCGGGATGTGCATGGAGCAATGCTCTGCAGAATGCTCTATACACCATAATGGTCCCGGATGTGCAAGGAGCAATGTTCTGCAGAATGCTCTATACACCATAATGGTCCCGGATGTGCTGTATACACCATAATGGTCCCGGATGTGCATGGAGAAATGCTCTGCAGAATGCTCTTTACACCATAATGGTCCCGGATGTGCATGGAGCAATGCTCTGCAGAATGCTCTACATGGAGGACATTCTCTTTACATGGAGACTTCCAGATCTCTGTCCGTCTTTCCTGGCACAATGTTGCACATGATAACATCAGCTGAAGCTGTGGCACCAGGTCTGGGTAGTCGCTGCTCCGTGGGCAGTCACCTCTATCCGGGATCCATCAGCACAAGATGAATTTACCGTTTTGTAGTCGTTCACCATAGACACGTAAGGAAAGGGGAGACGATGCGGAGATGGGGGCTGGGGCCGGCAAAATCCAAAACTTCACAGCAATGAGATAAAAAGTCATTGACAAGATGAAAAGTACAAAACACTAAACTGCGATATGGGATAAAAGTGGACGACGGATGGAGGAGCGGCTGGCACATACAATGATGTCCATATGACCGAATCATGGACAAACCCTTTAAGGATGACAACTAGAGATGAGCGAGCACTAAAATGCTCGGGTACTCGTTATTCGAGACGAACTTTTCCCGATGCTCGAGTGCTCGTTTCGAGTAACGAGCCCCATTGAAGTCAATGGGAGACTCGAGCATTTTTCAAGGGGACCAAGGCTCTGCACAGGGAAGCTTGGCCAAACACCTGGGAACCTCAGAAAAGGATGGAAACACCACGGAAATGGACAGGAAACAGCAGGGGCCGCATGCATGGATGCCTCTGAGGCTGCTTAAATGCACCATTATGCCAAAATTATGGCCAACAGCATGGCCATGACAGAGTGACAGAATGAAGCTAGATAGCATGTAAAACATCCAATAATTGACACTGACACTATAGGGGACGGCATGCAGAGGCAGCGGCAGGCTAGAGAGTGGCATGGCGACATACCCTAAATGGACTCAGGCTTCAAACCAATGGGTGGCAGAGCGGAACCAAAGGAGGTGAGCAAGAAGCGCTCAAATAATATTGGTACATGATAAAAGTTTGCCAGTATATTTTGTGGATTACACAGCAGGGTGGCGACAAAGTTAACATGGAAGCCATGAAAACAACCCAAAATTCTGCCTGACACAGCTCGTTTGATAAGGGGACCATGTATGGAGGCAGTGAACTAGTAGTAGATTAAAGGTACTGCAGTTAAAACTATGTTAGTTGGATCTTGGCATGGAGCTGGCGCTCCGCTGCCAGGCGAGCTTTCGCCAATCCAAGCCCCTGTCTCTAGGCTACTCCCCAAACAGCACTTCTAAGAACCTTTCGGATAAGATCAAGTGTAGTAGCGTTCTTATAAGTTTGGGATATGGCGGGTGAGGGGAATGTAAACATCTGCGCAAGAAGCGCTGAAATAATATCCGTAAATGAAAAAAGTTTTCCAGTATATTTTGTGGCTTACACAGCAGGGTGGCGACAAAGTTAACAAGTTTGATGTGGAATGCCCTGCAATAGCTCTTGGGCGGTGTGCCTTTTATCACCTAGGCTCAGCAGTTTGAGCACCGCCTGCTGTCGCTAAGCAACGGCACTGCTGCTGTGCCTAGAGCTACCGACTGATGGCGCCATGCCCACGGATGGTAATTCGGAGGAGGAGGAGGTGGAGGAGGGGTGGGAGGAGGAGGAGGTATAGTAGGCCTTTGAGACCTGGACCGAGGTAGGCCCCGCAATCCTCTGCGTCGGCAGTATATGACCAGCCCCAGGGTCAGACTCGGTCCCAGCCTGCACCAAGTTAAGTGTAGTAGCATTCTTATAAGTTTGGGATATGGCGAGTGAGGGGAATGTAAACAGATGCGCAAGAAGCGCATGATGCGCATGGAGCTGGCGCTCCGCTGCTAGGCGAGCTTTCGCCAATCCAAGCCCCTGTCTCTAGGCTACTCCCCAAACAGCACTTCTAAGAACCTTTTGTATAAGATCAAGTGTAGTAGCGTTCTTATAAGTTTAGGATATGCCGGGTGAGGGGAATGTAAACAGATGCGCAAGAAGCGCTGAAATAATATCCCTAAATGGTAAAAGTTTGCCAGTATATTTTGTGGATAACACAGCAGGGTGGCGACAAAGTTAACAACTTTGATGTGGAATCCATGAAAACAACCCAAATTTCGGCCTGACAAACCTCGTTTGATAAAGGGACGATGTATGGAGGCAGCTATATGGACGACTTTTGGAGGTAGCAATGGAGACAACGTGTGGAGGCTGCTATGGAGACAATTCAATTTGGATAGTGCCTGTATGTGGCAGTCCAAAAAATGTTTCAAACCAGAGGAGCAGGTAGGTGGCCCTCCAGAAAAATGGAATAGATTGAGTGCCTGTATGTGGCAGTCCAAAAAAGTTTTCAAACCAGAGGAGCAGGTAGGTGGCCCTCCAGAAAAATGGAATAGATTGAGTGCCTGTATGTGGCAGTCCAAAAAAGTTTTTAAACCAGAGGAGCAGGTAGGTGGCCCTCCAGAAAAATGGAATAGATTGAGTGCCTGTATGTGGCAGTCCCAAAAAATTGTTTAAAACAGAGGACCGGAAAGGTGGCCCTCCAGAAAAATTGAATAGATTGAGTGCCTGTATGTGGCACTCCCAAAAATTGTTTAAAACAGAGGACCGTGTCGGTGGCCCTCCAGAAAAATTAAATGCATAAAGTACTATACCTAGAGCCAGTGGGCCCTGTCAAAAAACAGCCAGTTTCCTCTGCTTTACTATAGAAAGAGGAGGAGAAGGAGGAAAATGAGGAGGAGGAGGAGTGGATAAATTATTCAGGTTGAGCTTCCTTCACCTGCTGGAGATTTGAAATTAGGAGAAATCCAGGCTTTATTCATCTTAATAAGCGTCAGCCTGTCAGCGCTGTCAGTCGACAGGCGTGTACGCTTATCGGTGATGATGCCACCAGCTGCACTGAAAACCCGCTCTGACAAGACGCTAGCGGCAGGGCAGGCAAGAACCTCCAAGGCGTACAGCGCCAGTTCGTGCCACATGTCCAGCTTTGAAACCCAGTAGTTGTAGGGAGCTGTGTGATCATTTAGGACGATGGTATGGTCAGCTACGTACTCCCTCACCATCTTTCTGTAAAGATCAGCCCTACTCTGCCGAGACTGGGGACAGGTGACAGTGTCTTGCTGGGGTGACATAAAGCTGGCAAAAGCCTTGTAAAGCGTACCCTTGCCAGTGCTGGACAAGCTGCCTGCTCGCCTACTCTCCCTCGCTACTTGTCCCGCAGAACTACGCACTCTGCCGCTAGCGCTGTCAGAAGGGAAATACTGTTTCAGCTTGTGCACCAGGGCCTGCTGGTATTCATGCATTCTCACACTCCTTTCCTCTGCAGGGATGAGAGTGGGAAGATTTTGCTTGTACCGTGGGTCCAGGAGAGTGAACACCCAGTAATCGGTGCTGGAATAAATTCTTTGAACGCGAGGGTCACGGGATAGGCAGCCTAGCATGAAATCTGCCATATGCGCCAGAGTACCAACGCGTAAGAATTCACTCCCCTCACTGGCCTGACTGTCCATTTCCTCCTCCTCCAACTCCTCTTCTTCTGCCCATACACGCTCAACAGTGAAGGACTCAACAATGGTCCCCTCTTGTGTCTCGCCAACATTCTCCTCCTCTTCCTCCTCATCCTCCTCCACCTCCACCTCCTACGATATGCGCTGAGAAACAGACCTAAGGGTGCTTTGGCTATCAACAAGGGAATATTCTTCCCCCGTCTCTTGTGAGGAGCGCAAAGCTTCCGACTTCATGCTGACCAGAGAGTTTTTCAACAGGCCAAGCAGCGGGATGGTGAGGCTGATGATGGCGGCATCGCCACTGACCATCTGTGTTGACTCCTCAAAGTTACTCAGCACCTGACAGATATCAGACATCCACGTCCACTCCTCATTGTAGACTTGAGGAAGCTGACTGACCTGACTACCAGTTCTGGTGGAAGTTGACATCTGGCAGTCTACAATCGCTCTGCGCTGCTGGTAAACTCTGGATAACATGGTCAGTGTTGAATTCCACCTCGTGGGCACGTCGCACAACAGTCGGTGAGCGGGCAGTTGGAGGCGGCGCTGCGCTGCCCTGAGAGTGGCAGCATCTGGGCTGGACTTCCTGAAATGCGCACAGATGCGGCGCACCTTCGTGAGCAAATCAGGCAGATTGGGGTATGTCTTGAGGAAACGCTGAACTATCAGATTTAACACATGGGCCAGGCATGGCACATGTGTCAGTCTGCCGGGTTGCAGAGCCGCCACCAGGTTACGGCCGTTGTCACACACAACCATGCCTGGCTTCAGGTTCAGCGGTGCCAGCCACAGATCAGTCTGCGCCGTGATGCCCTGTAATAGTTCTTGGGCGGTGTGCCTTTTATCGCCTAGGCTCAGCAGTTTGAGCACCGCCTGCTGTCGCTTAGCGACGGCACTGCTGCTGTGCCTAGAGCTACCGACTGATGGCGCCATGCCCACGGATGGTCGTTCGGAGGAGGAGGTGGAGGAGGGGTGGGAGGAGGAGGAGGCATAGTAGGCCTCAAACACCTGGACCGAGGTAGGCCCCGCAATCCTCGGCGTCGGCAGTATATGACCAGCCGCAGGGTCACACTCGGTCCCAGCCTCCACCAAGTTAACCCAATGTGCCGTCAGAGATATATAGTGGCCCTGCCCGGCAGCACTCGTCCACGTGTCCGTGGTCAGGTGGACCTTGTCAGAAACGGCGTTGGTCAGGGCACGGATGATGTTGTCTGACACGTGCTGGTGCAGGGCTGGGACGGCACATCGGGAAAAGTAGTGGCGGCTGGGGACCGAATACCGAGGGGCGGCCGCCGCCATGAGGCTGTGAAAGGCCTCGGTCTCTACTAGCCTATAGGGCAGCATCTCCAGGCTTAGCAATCTGGAGATGTGCACATTAAGGGCTTGGGCGTGCGGGTGGGTTGCACTATATTTGCGTTTCCGCTCCAGCGTCCGGGGTATGGAGAGCTGAACGCTGGTGGATGCTGTGGAGGATCGTGGAGGTGACGATGGGGTTTTTGTGGCAGGGTCCTGGGCAGGGGGCTGACTATCAGCTGACACAGGGGAAGGAGCAGTGGTGTGCACGGCCAGAGGTGAACGCGCTTGTTGCCACTGAGTGGGGTGTTTAGCATTCATATGCCTGCGCATACTGGTGGTAGTTAAGCTAGTAGTGGTGGAACCCCTGCTGATCCTGGTTTGGCAAATGTGGCACACCACAGTCCGTCGGTCATCCGGTGTTTCCTTAAAGAACCTCCAGACTTCTGAAAATCTAGCCCTCGCCGCAGGAGCCCTCGCCACGGGAGCTTCACTAGTTGACACATTTGGCGCTGATGCACCAGCTCTGGCCCTGCCTCTCCGTCTGGCCCCACCACTGCCTCTTCCAACCTGTTCTGGTCGAGGACTCTCCTCCGTCTCAGAAGCACTGTGTTCACCCGGCCTCTCAACCCAGCTTGGGTCTGTCACCTCATCATCCTCCGATCCCTCAGTCTGCTCCCCCCTCGGACTTCCTGCCCTGACAACAACTTCCCCACTGTCTGACAACCGTGTCTCCTCATCGTCGGACACCTCTTTACACACTTCCACTACGTCAAGAAGGTCATCATCACCCACAGACTGTGACTGGTGGAAAACCTGGGCATCGGAAAATTGCTCAGCAGCAACCGGACAAGTGGTTTGTGACTGTGGGAAGGGTCCAGAAAACAGTTCCTCAGAGTATGCCGGTTCAAATGCCAAATTTTCCTGGGAGGGGGCAGACTGGGGGGGAGGAGGCTGAGGTGCAGGAGCTGGAGGAGTGCCGATTTCGGTGACATGGGTGGACTGCGTGGAAGACTGACTGGTGGACAAATTGCTCGAAGCATTGTCGGCAATCCACGACATCACCTGTTCGCACTGTTCTGGCCTCAACAGTGCTCTACCACGAGTCCCAGTAACTTCAGACATGAACCTAGGGAGTGTAGCTCTGCGGCGTTCCCCTGCTCCCTCATAAGCAGGTGGTGTCTCACCCCGCCCAGGACCACGGCCTCTGACCCCTGCAGTAGTTGGACGCCCACGTCCTTGCCCTCGTCCTCTACCCCTAGCCCTCGGGTTAAACATTTTGAAAATGAGAGTTATAACTTGTATTTTTTTTTTACCTTTTTTTTTTTTGTTTTTGTTTTTTTTTGGTGTTTTTTAGTTTTTAAAACCAAACGATGCCATCCTATTGCTATGGCTATTTTCTAGCCAAGTATTACAGCACACTACTATGCCAGATGAGATGACGCTGAGTTATGAAAAAAATAAACGTAAAATAAAAAGAAACTGGCAGACTGTGCCTAATTCTACTCAAACCCCTAATAAATTTTCCCACTTTGGTGTTTGAGGTGGATATGTGTGTCACTAAGAGCTAAACACAACGGTAGCAAGTCCCCCTGCTAATTCCTCACAATATGGTACTAGCTGCAAATAAAAAAAAAAAAAAGTAGAACGTTATTGTAGCCCTAAGAAGGGCTGTTGGGTTCTTTGAGAATCACTCCTGCCTAACAGTAAGCTAATAGAACACCCTAACGCTTTCCCTGAGCAGCAGCAGCTCTCTCCCTAGCGGCATCCAGACACAGAATGATCCGAGCAGCGCGGGCAGGGGCTAGTCTATCCCAGGGTCACCTGATCTGGCCAGCCAACCACTGCTATCTACGTGTAAGGGTACCACGTCATGCTGGGTGGAGTGCAGAGTCTCCTGGCTTGTGATTGGCTCTGTTTCTGGCCGCCAAAAAGCAAAACGGCGGGAGCTGCCATTTTCTCGAGCGGGCGAAATACTCGTCCGAGCAACGAGCAGTTACGAGTACGCTAAGCATCAAGCTCGGACGAGTATGTTCGCTCATCTCTAATGACAACTGTAGTTCTACTTAGAAGCACTGGAGGTCTGAATGGCAGTGATTCCTCCCACACTCCAAAACATACTGGTAGGTTGATTAGATTGTGAGCCCCATTGGGGACAGGGACTGATGTGACAAGCTCTGTGCAGCGCTGCGTAATCTGTGTGCGCTATATAAGAATTATTAATGTGCATGGGGGGCCTAACTATTATATGAAGGGGAGGTTAATGTGTATCGGGGGGGGGCTAACTATTATAGGAAGGGGAGGTTAATGTGTATCGGGGGGGGGCTAACTATTATAGGAAGGGGAGGTTAATGTGTATCGGGGGGGGGGCTAACTATTATAGGAAGGGGGGTTAATGTGTATGGGGGGGCTAATTATTATATGAAGGGGGGTTAATGTGCATGGGGGGCCTAACTATTATATGAAGGGGAGGGTAATGTGCATGGGGGGGGGGCTAACTATTATATGAAGGGGGTTAATGTGTATCGGGGGGGGCTAACTATTATATGAAGGGGGGTTAATGTGTATGGGGGGCCTAACTATTATATGAAGGGGGTTAATGTGTATCGGGGGGGGGGGGGGGGGGCTAACTATTATATGAAGGGGGGTTAATGTGTATGGGGGGGGCTAACTATTATATGAAGGGGGGTTAATGTGCATGGGGGGCCTAACTATTATATGAAGGGGAGGTTAATGTGCATGGGGGGGGGGGCTAACTATTATATGAAGGGGGATTAATGTGTATCGGGGGGGGGGCTAACTATTATATGAAGGGGGTTAATGTGTATGGGGGGGGGGGAGTGCGCCTAACTATTATATGAAGGGGGGTTAATGTGTATGGGGGGGGGGCGCCTAACTATTATATGAAGGGGGGTTAATGTGTATCGGGGGGGGGCTAACTATTATATGAAGGGGGTTAATGTGTATCGGGGGGGCTAACTATTATATGAAGGGGGTTAATGTGTATGGAGGGGCCTAACTATATTATGAAGGGGGGGGGGGTAACATGTATGGGGGAGGGTTCTTACTAGAATCTGGAGGGGGCAGTGTGTATGGAGGGTGCCTATTTAAAATCTGGAGGGGGCATATAATCTGGAGGGGGTGTATAATAAGGGGGACAGTGTGTATGGAGGTGGAGGGGGGATGTATAATAAGGGGGGCAGTGTGTATGGAGGTGGAGGGGGGATGTATAATAAGGGGGGCAGTGTGTATGGAGGTGGAGGGGGGATGTATAATAAGGGGGGCAGTGTGTATGGAGGTGGAGGGGGGATGTATAATAAGGGGGGCAGTGTGTATGGAGGTGGAGGGGGGATGTATAATAAGGGGGACAGTGTGTATGGAGGTGGAGGGGGGATGTATAATAAGGGGGACAGTGTGTATGGAGGTGGAGGGGGGATGTATAATAAGGGGGGCAGTGTGTATGGAGGTGGAGGGGGGATGTATAATAAGGGGGGCAGTGTGTATGGAGGTGGAGGGGGGATGTATAATAAGGGGGACAGTGTGTATGGAGGTGGAGGGGGGATGTATAATAAGGGGGGCAGTGTGTATGGAGGTGGAGGGGGGATGTATAATAAGGGGGACAGTGTGTATGGAGGTGGAGGGGGGATGTATAATAAGGGGGGCAGTGTGTATGGAGGTGGAGGGGGGATGTATAATAAGGGGGACAGTGTGTATGGAGGTGGAGGGGGGATGTATAATAAGGGGGGCAGTGTGTATGGAGGTGGAGGGGGGATGTATAATAAGGGGGGCAGTGTGTATGGAGGTGGAGGGGGGATGTATAATAAGGGGGACAGTGTGTATGGAGGTGGAGGGGGGATGTATAATAAGGGGGGCAGTGTGTATGGAGGTGGAGGGGGGATGTATAATAAGGGGGACAGTGTGTATGGAGGTGGAGGGGGGATGTATAATAATTGGGGCAGTGTGTATGGAGGTGGAGGGGGGATGTATAATAAGGGGGGCAGTGTGTATGGAGGTGGAGGGGGGATGTATAATAAGGGGGACAGTGTGTATGGAGGTGGAGGGGGGATGTATAATAAGGGGGGCAGTGTGTATGGAGGTGGAGGGGGGATGTATAATAAGGGGGACAGTGTGTATGGAGGTGGAGGGGGGATGTATAATAAGGGGGGCAGTGTGTGTATACAATATACAGAAATAAAACTATTTATATGTAGAGGGAACGTGTCAGCAGGGAGTTTCCCAGTAACCAGCGCCGTGTGCAGCAAGTCAGTCACTTTATATTATAATACAATGAAATAATGTGCAGATACTATGTGTAAATAAATAGGAGGCAAGTTGTAGAAATGTATAACTGAAGGGATGCTATATGCTCATTAATAATTTGGAGGGGATTATATGTATAATAATAATTAGGACATGGTATAAAAATAATAAGTAGATTGTTATATAACACATTTTTTTAGTAGGGGAAATGTATGAAAATTAAAATAAAATACAGGCGGTCCCCTACTTAAGGACACCCGACTTACAGACAACCCCTAGTTACAGACGGACCCCTCTGTCCACTGTGACCTCTGGTGACCTCTCTGGATGTTACTATAGTCCCAGGCTGCAATGATCAGCTGTAAGGTGTCTGTAATAAAGCTTTATTGATAATTCTTGGTCCAATTACAGCAAAAATTTTGAAACTCCAATTGTCACTGGGGCAAAAGAAAAAAATTGTCTAGAACTTCCATTATAAAATATACAGTTTCGACTTACATACAAATTCAACTTAAGAACAAACCTCCAGACCCTATCTTGTATGTAACCCGGGGACTGCCTGTAAATGAAATATGAAAATGAATAATGAAAATTAAAATAATTAGAAGGGACATTAAATAGATAAATTAATTCATTAAAATAATTCACAGGGGAACCAAATATTATGTAATTAATGGGGGGAACCATACTTTTTAAAGGCACAGTATTATTTATTCACAGACTGTAATGTAGTAATATATTTGGGGGTAACAATGTAATTTTTGATATGCTGGGGGCACGGAGGGGTTTCTTATGTAGATTCTTTATACGTACAGTGTGGGACATTGTTTTATCCAGGTGACATTACACTAAGTAACTGTGGTATTTTTAGGGGCGCAGTGCGGGGGATCTGCTTCCCAGAGCTGAACACATCTGCCAGAAAATTCTGCAACCAGATTTTACGATGATTCTGGTTGTAAAGGAGAAGACAAGTCACCTGTCAGGTACTAGATGCTACTTCTCCCTGTGTCAGATCTGTATTGTAGTCACTGACTAACCTTCTAGTGTGAGGCAGCTCTCCGCTTATGTACAGTTATATCTATAGGGTCAGAGAGCCAGGGGTGACTTGTCTATGTGGTGCGGGATGCCAGAGTAGGGTAGCATTTCCTTATTGAAAGGTCGGTGTGCAGTGCGAACACTTACATCCCTAACCATAGTCCGGCCGCCAGCAGAAAGCCCTGGAAACCAGTGGTAATTCTTATACCATTCCCAACATTATTGCCCTGAGGTAACGTCACCCCTGCAGCCCCTGTACACAAACCAAGAGCTGAGCACTAGCAGAGAGGGAGGGAGGAAGGGCTTAGCTTATCCTTTGCTTCACTGCCCCTGCTAGTGCGTATAAATTCCCTTATTCCAGAATATTTCTATGTAGTAGTAGGTGGGCCCCCAAAATCAATTTCACTGGTGGGCCCCAGGTACCCCAGTCCGACCCTGATCAGCACACCACATCATTTGTAGTATTTAAAGGGGTTGTTCAAGATGCAGTTCTCCTGAAAGGAGATGGAACTCTGGTAACCTGCACTGTAGCTTCACAGGCTGTTACACTGTCTCCCTCCCCCTGCTTCCTCAGCACTTACCACTCCTTCTGCCAGCCGTTTAAAGTCAGAGCATGGAGGGGCTCTGGTAACGTCCCCCAAAGCTCTTAGAGCTTATTAATATAATTATAAAAGTTGATTTTACAAGGAAGGAGGCCACGGATAACACATATAGGAAGATACCACAGTCCTGGGGCCTGGATCTATGAGGAAGTGTCCTTATACTTAGGTTTGATTGTAGATTCCTTTAACCTGTGGCTCCATGAAATGGGGAGAACAGGGACCCCCATCCTCGTGATCGGTGGTGGTCCTGAGGATAACACAATTTGGGAGAATTCCTTTAAGTATAATTTTTGTGTCCTGTATGAAAACTGCTATATTATAAATGTAGGAAATCTCTGGACCCAACGGAAGAACATGTAGACTCTGGAAGGACCCCGCAGCAGATCCCTGCTCACCACCGACCCATCCTGACAGGACCCCGCGGGAGATCCCTGCTCACCACCGACCCATCCTGACAGGACCCCGCAGCAGATCCCTGCTCACCACCGACCCATCCTGACAGGACCCCGCGGGAGATCCCTGCTCACCACTGACCCAACCTGACAGGACCCCGCAGCAGATCCCTGCTCACCACCGACCCATCCTGACAGGACCCCGCGGGAGATCCCTGCTCACCACCGACCCATCCTGACAGGACCCCGCAGCAGATCCCTGCTCACCACCGACCCATCCTGACAGGACCCCGCGGGAGATCCCTGCTCACCACTGACCCAACCTGACAGGACCCCGCAGCAGATCCCTGCTCACCACCGACCCATCCTGACAGGACCCCGCGGGAGATCCCTGCTCACCACCGACCCATCCTGACAGGACCCCGCAGCAGATCCCTGCTCACCACCGACCCATCCTGACAGGACCCCGCGGGAGATCCCTGCTCACCACTGACCCAACCTGACAGGACCCCGCAGCAGATCCCTGCTCACCACCGACCCATCCTGACAGGACCCCGCGGGAGATCCCTGCTCACCACCGACCCATCCTGACAGGACCCCGCAGCAGATCCCTGCTCACCACCGACCCATCCTGACAGGACCCCGCGGGAGATCCCTGCTCACCACTGACCCAACCTGACAGGACCCCGCAGCAGATCCCTGCTCACCACCGACCCATCCTGACAGGACCCCGCGGGAGATCCCTGCTCACCACCGACCCATCCTGACAGGACCCCGCAGCAGATCCCTGCTCACCACCGACCCATCCTGACAGGACCCCGCGGGAGATCCCTGCTCACCACTGACCCAACCTGACAGGACCCCGCAGATCACTGCACACCACTGACAGGACCCCGCAGCAGATCCCTGCTCACCACTGACCCACCCTGACAGGACTCCGCAGCAGATCCCTGCTCACCAGTGACCCACCCTGACAGGACCCCGCAGCAGATCCCTGCTCACCAGTGACCCACCCTGACAGGACCCTGAAGCAGATCCCTGCTCACCACTGACAGGACCCCGCAGGAAATCCCTGCTCACCAGTGACCCACCCAGACAGGACTCCGCAGCAGATCCCTGCTCACCAGTGACCCATCCAGACAGGACTCCGCAGCAGATCCCTGCTCGCCACTGACCCACCCTGACAGGACTCCGCAGCAGATCCCTGCTCGCCACTGACCCACCCTGACAGGACTCCGCAGCAGATCCCTGCTCACCAGTGACCCACCCAGACAGGACTCCGCAGCAGATCCCTGCTCGCCACTGACCCACCCTGACAGGACTCCGCAGCAGATCCCTGTTCACCACTGACCCACCCTGACTGGACTCCGCAGCAGATCCCTGCTCGCCAGTGACCCACCCTGACAGGACCCCGCAGCAGATCCCTGCTCGCCAGTGACCCACCCTGACAGGACTCCGCAGCAGATCCCTGCTCACCAGTGACCCACCCTGACAGGACCCCGCAGCAGATCTCTTCTCTCCACTGACCCACCCTGACAAGACCCGCAGCAGATCCCTTCTCTCCACTGACAGGACCCCGCAGCAGATCCCTGCTCACCAGTGACCCACCCTGACAGGACCCCTGCTCACCACTGACAGGACCCTGAAGCAGATCACTGCGCACCACTGACAGGACCCCGGAGCAGGTCCCTGCTCACCAGTGACCCACACTGACAGGACCCCGCAGCAGATCCCTGCTCACCAGTGACCCACCCTGACAGGACCCCGCAGCAGATACCTGCTCACCACTGACAGGACCCCGCAGGAGATCCCTGCTCACCACTGACCCACCCAGACAGGACCCCGCAGCAGATCCCTGCTCACCACTGACCCACCCTGACAGGACTCCGCAGCAGATCCCTGCTCACCAGTGACCCACCCTGACAGGACTCCGCAGCAGACCCCTGTTCACCACTGACCCACCCTGACTGGACTCCGCAGCAGATCCCTGCTCGCCACTGACCCACCCTGACAGGACTCCGCAGCAGACCCCTGTTCACCACTGACCCACCCTGACTGGACTCCGCAGCAGATCCCTGCTTGCCAGTGACCCACCCTGACAGGACCCCGCAGCAGATCCCTGCTCGCCAGTGACCCACCCTGACAGGACTCCGCAGCAGATCCCTGCTCACCAGTGACCCACCCTGACAGGACCCCGCAGCAGAACCCGGCTCACCACAGACCCACCCTGGAAAGACTCCGCAGCAGATCCCTTCTCACCACTCACCCACCATGGGAGGGACCCCGCAGCAGATCCCTGCTCACCACTGATCCACCATCTATGCAGCTCATATGTGTCTCCAAATTGCACAGATTATACATAGAGATTCTGCCGGACGTGATACATAACTCCAGAGACTGACACTTTTCAGCAGGTTTAATATAACGTCCTGCTTATTCTGGATGTCATGACCCCTGACCTCCTGGATTCAGTGTGGTGACCCAGATGCGCCTTCCTGCAACTTTTACGTAAAATATGTTTGCACTTGGCGGCTGCTCTGCGGGGTCTCGCCTTGATGTCTCTGGTGGGTGAGTGAGGAGGGGTCCGCGCTGCCATCCAGGTATGAAGTGTAATTACTCAGACACATCATCATCTGTATCCACATACTGAGCCACGAGGCGCCTCCATTTCTGACCATCTCTCTGGAAAGGAGGTTCTGATGAAGATTATACTTGGGCTTTGCCTCGTGTTGTTTTCACATGATGTTTGTGATGTTGGGTTATGTCCTGGTGACAGCAAGAAGAGATCTATCAGAGGTCTATTCTGTACTGGTAGCAGAGTTACTGCCATATGTGTCACAGCCAGGATATTAGTGTATAATATATAAGTGATATCGGGGGGGGGATCAGTGTATAATATATAAGTGATATCGGGGGGTATCAGTGTATAATATATAAGTGATATCGGGGGGGGGTATCAGTGTATAATATATAAGTGATATCGGGGGGGGTATCAGTGTATAATATATAAGTGATATCGGGGGGGGGTATCAGTGTATAATATATAAGTGATATCGGGGGGTATCAGTGTATAATATATAAGTGATATCGGGGGGGGGTATCAGTGTATAATATATAAGTGATATCGGGGGGGTATCAGTGTATAATATATAAGTGATATCGGGGGGGGTATCAGCGTATAATATATAAGTGATATCAGGGGGGGGGTATCAGCGTATAATATATAAGTGATATCGGGGGGGGGGATCAGTGTATAATATATAAGTGATATCGGGGGGGGGGGATCAGTGTATAATATATAAGTGATATCGGGGGGGGGGATCAGTGTATAATATATAAGTGATATCGGGGGGGGGGGATCAGTGTATAATATATAAGTGATATCGGGGGGGGGGGGTATCAGTGTATAATATATAAGTGATATCGGGGGGGGGTATCAGTGTATAATATATAAGTGATATCGGGGGGGGGTATCAGTGTATAATATATAAGTGATATCGGGGGGGGGGTATCAGTGTATAATATATAAGTGATATCGGGGGGGTATCAGTGTATAATATATAAGTGATATCGGGGGGGTATCAGTGTATAATATATAAGTGATATCGGGGGGGTATCAGTGTATAATATATAAGTGATATCGGGGGGTATCAGTGTATAATATATAAGTGATATCGGGGGGTATCAGTGTATAATATATAAGTGATATCGGGGGGGGGGGGTATCAGTGTATAATATATAAGTGATATCGGGGGGGGTATCAGTGTATAATATATAAGTGATATCGGGGGGGGGTATCAGTGTATAATATATAAGTGATATCGGGGGGGGGTATCAGTGTATAATATATAAGTGATATCGGGGGGGTATCAGTGTATAATATATAAGTGATATCGGGGGGTATCAGTGTATAATATATAAGTGATATCGGGGGGGTATCAGTGTATAATATATAAGTGATATCGGGGGGGGTATCAGTGTATAATATATAAGTGATATCGGGGGGGGTATCAGTGTATAATATATAAGTGATATCGGGGGGGGGATTATAGGTGTATAATATATAAGTGATATCGGGGGGGGTATCAGTGTATAATATATAAGTGATATCGGGGGGGTATCAGTGTATAATATATAAGTGATATCGGGGGGGTATCAGTGTATAATATATAAGTGATATCGGGGGGGTATCAGTGTATAATATATAAGTGATATCGGGGGGGTATCAGTGTATAATACATAAGTGATATGGGGGGGGGGGTATCAGTGTATAATATATAAGTGATATCGGGGGGGGGATCAGTGTATAATATATAAGTGATATCGGGGGGGGGGGGGTATCAGTGTATAATATATAAGTGATATGGGGGGGTATCAGTGTATAATATATAAGTGATATCGGGGGGGGGTATCAGTGTATAATATATAAGTGATATCGGGGGGGGGGTATCAGTGTATAATATATAAGTGATATCGGGGGGGTATCAGTGTATAATATATAAGTGATATCGGGGGGGGTATCAGTGTATAATATATAAGTGATATCGGGGGGGGGGTATCAGTGTATAATATATAAGTGATATCGGGGGGGTATCAGTGTATAATATATAAGTGATATCGGGGGGGGGTATCAGTGTATAATATATAAGTGATATCGGGGGGGGTATCAGTGTATAATATATAAGTGATATCGGGGGGGGGGGTATCAGTGTATAATATATAAGTGATATCGGGGGGGTATCAGTGTATAATATATAAGTGATATCGGGGGGGGGGGTATCAGTGTATAATATATAAGTGATATCGGGGGGGTATCAGTGTATAATATATAAGTGATATCGGGGGGGGGGTATCAGTGTATAATATATAAGTGATATCGGGGGGGTATCAGTGTATAATATATAAGTGATATCGGGGGGGTATCAGTGTATAATATATAAGTGA
This sequence comes from Engystomops pustulosus, assembly GCF_040894005.1. Classification (NCBI taxonomy): domain Eukaryota; kingdom Metazoa; phylum Chordata; class Amphibia; order Anura; family Leptodactylidae; genus Engystomops; species Engystomops pustulosus. The sequence goes on along the minus strand of NC_092411.1, from coordinate 11,329,635 downwards.
TATCGGGGGGTATCAGTGTATAATATATAAGTGATATCGGGGGGGGGGGTATCAGTGTATAATATATAAGTGATATCGGGGGGGTATCAGTGTATAATATATAAGTGATATCGGGGGGGGTATCAGTGTATAATATATAAGTGATATCGGGGGGGGGGGGATCAGTGTATAATATATAAGTGATATCGGGGGGGGTATCAGTGTATAATATATAAGTGATATCGGGGGGGGGGGGTATCAGTGTATAATATATAAGTGATATCGGGGGGTATCAGTGTATAATATATAAGTGATATCGGGGGGGGGTATCAGTGTATAATATATAAGTGATATCGGGGGGGGTATCAGTGTATAATATATAAGTGATATCGGGGGGGTATCAGTGTATAATATATAAGTGATATCGGGGGGGGTATCAGTGTATAATATATAAGTGATATCGGGGGGGGGATCAGTGTATAATATATAAGTGATATCGGGGGGGGGTATCAGTGTATAATATATAAGTGATATCGGGGGGGGGGGGTATCAGTGTATAATATATAAGTGATATGGGGGGGGTATCAATGTATAATATATAAGTGATATCGGGGGGTATCAGTGTATAATATATAAGTGATATAGGGGGGGGGGTATCAGTGTATAATATATAAGTGATATCGGGGGGGTATCAGTGTATAATATATAAGTGATATCGGGGGGAGGGTATCAGTGTATAATATATAAGTGATATGGGGGGGGTATCAGTGTATAATACATAAGTGATATCGGGGGGGGTATCAGTGTATAATATATAAGTGATTTGGGGGGGGGTATCAGTGTATAATATATAAGTGATATCGGGGGGTATCAGTGTATAATATATAAGTGATATCGGGGGGGTATCAGTGTATAATATATAAGTGATATCGGGGGGGTATCAGTGTATAATATATAAGTGATATCGGGGGGTATCAGTGTATAATATATAAGTGATATCGGGGGGGGGTATCAGTGTATAATATATAAGTGATATCGGGGGGGGGGGGGTATCAGTGTATAATATATAAGTGATATCGGGGGGGTATCAGTGTATAATATATAAGTGATATCGGGGGGAGGGTATCAGTGTATAATATATAAGTGATATGGGGGGGTATCAGTGTATAATACATAAGTGATATCGGGGGGGGGTATCAGTGTATAATATATAAGTGATTTGGGGGGGGTATCAGTGTATAATATATAAGTGATATCGGGGGGTATCAGTGTATAATATATAAGTGATATCGGGGGGGGGGTATCAGTGTATAATATATAAGTGATATCGGGGGGGTATCAGTGTATAATATATAAGTGATATCGGGGGGGGGTATCAGTGTATAATATATAAGTGATATCGGGGGGAGGGTATCAGTGTATAATATATAAGTGATATGGGGGGGTATCAGTGTATAATACATAAGTGATACCGGGGGGGGGTATCAGTGTATAATATATAAGTGATATCGGGGGGGGGATTATAGGTGTATAATATATAAGTGATATGGGGGGGGATTATAGGTGTATAATATATAAGTGATATTGGGGGGGGTATCAGTGTATAATATATAAGTGATATTGGGGGGGGGGTATCAGTGTATAATATATAAGTGATATCGGGGGGGGGGTATCAGTGTATAATACATAAGTGATATGGGGGGGGGGTATCAGTGTATAATATATAAGTGATATCGGGGGGGGTATCAGTGTATAATATATAAGTGATATCGGGGGGGGGTATCAGTGTATAATATATAAGTGATATTGGGGGGGGGTATCAGTGTATAATATATAAGTGATATCGGGGGGGGGGGTATCAGTGTATAATATATAAGTGATATCGGGGGGGGGTATCAGTGTATAATACATAAGTGATATCGGGGGGGGTATCAGTGTATAATATATAAGTGATATCGGGGGGGGTATCAGTGTATAATATATAAGTGATATCGGGGGGTATCAGTGTATAATATATAAGTGATATCGGGGGGTATCAGTGTATAATATATAAGTGATATCGGGGGGGGGTATCAGTGTATAATATATAAGTGATATCGGGGGGGGGGGTATCAGTGTATAATATATAAGTGATATCGGGGGGGGGGTATCAGTGTATAATATATAAGTGATATCGGGGGGGGGATCAGTGTATAATATATAAGTGATATCGGGGGGGGGGGGTATCAGTGTATAATATATAAGTGATATCGGGGGGGGTATCAGTGTATAATATATAAGTGATATCGGGGGGGGTATCAGTGTATAATATATAAGTGATATCGGGGGGGGGGTATCAGTGTATAATATATAAGTGATATCGGGGGGGGTATCAGTGTATAATATATAAGTGATATCGGGGGGGGTATCAGTGTATAATATATAAGTGATATCGGGGGGGGGGGTATCAGTGTATAATATATAAGTGATATCGGGGGGGTATCAGTGTATAATACATAAGTGATATCGGGGGGGGTATCAGTGTATAATATATAAGTGATATGGGGGGGGGTATCAGTGTATAATATATAAGTGATATGGGGGGGGGATCAGTGTATAATATATAAGTGATATCGGGGGGGGGGGTATCAGTGTATAATATATAAATGATATCGGGGGGGTATCAGTGTATAATATATAAGTGATATGGGGGGGGGTATCAGTGTATAATATATAAGTGATATCGGGGGGGGGTATCAGTGTATAATATATAAGTGATATCGGGGGGGGTATCAGTGTATAATATATAAGTGATATGGGGGGGGGATCAGTGTATAATATATAAGTGATAATCGGGGGGGGGGGATCAGTGTATAATATATAAGTGATATCGGGGGGGGTATCAGTGTATAATATATAAGTGATATCGGGGGGGGTATCAGTGTATAATATATAAGTGATATGGGGGGGGGGGTATCAGTGTATAATATATAAGTGATATCGGGGGGTATCAGTGTATAATATATAAGTGATATCGGGGGGGTATCAGTGTATAATATATAAGTGATATCGGGGGGGGGGTATCAGTGTATAATATATAAGTGATATCGGGGGGGTATCAGTGTATAATATATAAGTGATATCGGGAGGGGTATCAGTGTATAATATATAAGTGATATCGGGGGGGGGGGTATCAGTGTATAATATATAAGTGATATCGGGGGGGTATCAGTGTATAATATATAAGTGATATCGGGGGGGGTATCAGTGTATAATATATAAGTGATATCGGGGGGGGGTATCAGTGTATAATATATAAGTGATATCGGGGGGGGGGTATCAGTGTATAATATATAAGTGATATCGGGGGGGTATCAGTGTATAATATATAAGTGATATCGGGGGGGGGATCAGTGTATAATATATAAGTGATATCGGGGGGGGGATCAGTGTATAATATATAAGTGATATCGGGGGGGGTATCAGTGTATAATATATAAGTGATATCGGGGGGGGTATCAGTGTATAATATATAAGTGATATGGGGGGGGGGGTATCAGTGTATAATATATAAGTGATATGGGGGGGGGGGATCAGTGTATAATATATAAGTGATATCGGGGGGGGAGGTATCAGTGTATAATATATAAGTGATATCGGGGGGGTATCAGTGTATAATATATAAGTGATATCGGGGGGGTATCAGTGTATAATATATAAGTGATATCGGGGGGGGAGGTATCAGTGTATAATATATAAGTGATATCGGGGGGGTATCAGTGTATAATATATAAGTGATATCGGGGGGGGGGGTATCAGTGTATAATATATAAGTGATATGGGGGGGGGGGGTATCAGTGTATAATATATAAGTGATATGGGGGGGGGGGGATCAGTGTATAATATATAAGTGATATCGGGTTATAGGTGTATAATAGGTGGGCAGGTGATGTACTATTGGTGACACATTTCGGGTCTCCCCGGGGTGGTCCTCGCTGTATGACAGGAATTTATAATTCGGACTTTACTGGAAAGATAAGAGGAAATTGCATCTTTAATAATTTACCGGCTCGGTCTGCAGGAGCCGGCTCGAGGCTCGAGGTGCAGGGGCCTTAATAAAAAGAAGAAAAAAGCCTCCCATCTGTTCCTGGAAATGGCGCTGGCTCCAGCGTCCGGCCTGCCAGACCACAGGGGGCCCCACTCCCTGCACAGAAAGGGACAGCGCAGTGTGGATGGTGTCTAGACAGGGGTGAAAGGTTACAACACACCGATCCATGGGACATGCTAAACTGATATCCTAAGCACAAGGCTGGAGAGGGATCAATACGACCTGCACAGAGGGGTTTATCTCTGCCTCCGCGCCTCGCGCCTCCCAATGGGCTGAGATAATCCTGATTATACCGGAGGGGGGGGGGGGGGGGGGGGGGGCACCCAAGGGTTAATAATGCAGAGACTGGTGACCCCCATAATACATCACTTTCATTAGGGTTATAATGGAAAGAAGTGTAAGCAAAGAGGTCACGCATAGGGGTCAGCAGGGGTCACACGGATAATCCTCATATCAGACATGACTAAGGCTCTTCTTATATGGGCTGAAATTTAGGGAAGAGAAGAATCAATCCCCCACAGGATCAGCACCTGCCCCCCCCCCCCAACCAAAACAGTATATACACAACTGTATTCTACAAAGATTAGTATCTGTCTCTCTGTGTCTATCTCTATCTATCTATCTATCTCCTATCTATCTATCTATCTATCTCCTATCTATCTATCTCCTATCTATCTATCTCCTATCTATCTATCTATCTATCTCCTATCTATCTCCTATCTATCTATCTATCTCCTATCTATCTATCTATCTATCTCATATCTATCTATCTATCTATCTATCTACCTATCTATCTATCTCATATCTATCTATCTATCTATCTCATATCTATCTCCTATATATCTATTATCTATCTATCTATCTATCTATCTATCTCATATCTATCTATCTCATATCTATCTATCTATCTATCTATCTCCTATCTATCTATCTATCTATCTATCTCCTATCTATCTATCTATCTATCTATCTATCTCCTATCTATCTATCTATCTATCTATCTCCTATCTATCTCCTATCTATCTATCTATCTATCTATCTATCTCCTATCTATCTATCTCCTATCTATCTATCTATCTATCTCCTATCTATCTCCTATCTATCTCCTATCTATCTATCTATCAATCTCCTATCTATCTATCTATCTATCTCCTTTCTATCTATCTATCTATCTATCTCATATCTATCTCCTATCTATCTATCTCCTATCTATCTCCTATCTATCTACCTATCTATCTCCTATCTGTCTATCTATCTATCTCCTATCTATCTATCTCCTATCTGTCTATCTATCTCCTATCTATCTATCTATCTATCTATCTCCTATCTGTCTATCTATCTCCTATCTGTCTATCTATCTCCTATCTGTCTATCTATCTCCTATCTGTCTATCTATCTCCTATCTGTCTATCTATCTATCCATCCATCTATCTCCTATCTATCCATCTATCTATCTCATATCTATCAATCTCATATCTATCTATCAATCTCATATCTATCTATCTATCTATCTATCTATCTATCCATCCATCTATCTCCTATCTATATCCTATCTATCTCCTATCTATCTATCTATCTATCTCATATCTATTTATCTCTCTATCTCCTATCTATCTATCTCTCTATCTCTCTATCTCCTATCTCTCTATCTCCTATCTATCTATCTCTCTATCTCCTATCTATCTATCTCTCTATCTCCTATCTATCTATCTCTCTATCTCCTATCTATCTATCTCTCTATCTCCTATCTATCTATCTCTCTATCTCCTATCTATCTATCTCTCTATCTCCTATCTATCAATCTCCTATCTATCTATCTATCTATCTATCTATCAATCTCCTATCTATCTATCTATCAATCTCCTATCTATCTATCTATCTATCTATCTATCAATCTCCTATCTATCTATCTATCTATCTATCTATCAATCTCCTATCTATCTATCTATCTATCAATCTCCTATCTATCTATCTATCTATCAATCTCCTATCTATCTATCTCCTATCTATCTATCTATCTATCTCCTATCTATCTATCTATCTCCTATCTATCTATCTCCTATCTATCTCCTATCTATCTATCTATCTATCTCCTATCCATCCATCTATCTCCTATCTATCTATCTCATATATATCTATCTATCTATCTATCTCCTATCTATCTCATATATATCTATCTATCTATCTATCTATCTATCTATCAATCTCCTATCTATCTCCTATCTATCTATCTCCTATCTATCTATCTCCTATCTATCTATCTATCCATCCATCTATCTCCTATCTATATCCTATATATCTCCTATCTATCTATCTCCTATCTATCAATCTCCTATCTATCTCCTATCTATCTATCTATCAATCTCCTATCTATCTATCTCCTATCTATCTATCTATCTATCTATCTATCTATCTATCTATCAATCTCCTATCTATCTCCTATCTATCTATCTATCTATCTATCTATCTATCTATCTATCTCCTATCTATCTATCTATCTATCTCCTATCTATCTATCTCCTATCTATCTATCTCCTATCTATCAATCAATCTCCTATCTATCAATCAATCTCATATCTATATCCTATATATCTCCTATCTATCTATCTATCTCCTATCTATCTATCTCCTATCTATCTATCTATCTATCCATCCATCTATCTCCTATCTATATCCTATATATCTCCTATCTATCTATCTATCTATCTATCTATCTCATATCTATCTATCTCATATCTATCTATCTATCTCATATCTATCTATCTATCCATCCATCCATCCATCTCCTATCTATCTCATATCTATCTTTCTATCTATCTATCAATCTCCTATCTATCTATTAACACCTATGGAGCCTGGAGCCCCTCAGGCTCATTTGCATTTAGTCTTTCGTTCTCGTGGTAGATGTCCTTCAAGCATTTGCAAAAAAAAAATATATACACTCACCTTGACTCCTGGGCACCTGCACATTCTGCCAAGTGAAGGTGATGTATTACACCCCAGCGCTGAAGGTACGGCGCATGCGCGGTGAAGCTGAGATACTGTCCCGGCTTCAGATTCCGCATTACGAGAAGAGGGATGTGGAAACGTCAAAAAGGGAGATTTGGGACCCTAAACTACAGGTCCATACAAATCAGAATCTTCTATAAAATCTCCACAAAGGACTACGCAATAACCCCGACTCTTCTCCCAATAGCTGTCCACAGGATGGCAGACAGGAGTGAACCTGTCACCGGAATCTCATTTTTAACTTTTGACAGGTTCCAATAAGCGCTGATTTTTTAAAAAGGTCTTTGTGCACATTATGACTTATTTCAGTACTTTATAAAACTTTGTGTCATACTAGCTGGCTCCCTGTCAGCTGTTTGTGGTGAGTCCCAGAGAAGGGCAGCTGCAGCCTGTGTCTCAGTCTCCTCATGCTTTCCTCGTCTCCTCCCACAGCATCCCCCTCCCTCCCCTGCCTGCTCACTGCACATGACAAGAGGAGGAGAGGGGGGATGGAGCTGGATGAGTGTGAAGGAGACACAGGCTGCAGCAGACTCAAAACATCCTGCTGGAAGGGAGCCAGGTAATGTGAAATAAAGTTTTGTAAAGTACCGAAATGATTCAGAATGCTGACAAAGGCATTTTTAAAATCAGCACATCATAGGTTATTGGAACCTGTCAGCAGCTAAAAGTGACAATCCAAGTGACAGATTCTCTTCCAACTTGAGCTAATCATTGTATTCCTCTCTCTATCACTCTGTCTATAATACAGTTGTGCACATTGTGGCTTTAGTTTTGGTACTTTTTTTCAGAAATGGCACTTACCGCACCCCTCGCTCCTCATACACAAAGTTTTCTGCATACTTTATGCTCGGATATTTGGCCATCTTCCAGTCTCTCTTAGATCACTAGATATCGTGCAGACGGCTTATCTTTTTGACTCACAGGTTTCCGGGCAGACGTTATGGATATTCCGCCTGCACCTTCTCTGTACAAGCCACCATCCACACGTATCTACTTCTCTACTGATCCAACTGGTTATTGTTGATAGAGAACCCTCATACGACTTTGTTCCATGCATATCAGGTGATGAAAACTTACTGTAGCCTGTCTGGTGCATGTAGTTGTGCTAAATGTGGCTGATAAATGTAGACATTAGTCTGGGGCTTCTTGGGTCCACCAGAAATGATGATGTTGAGGACCACCTTCAATCATGGTTGTCCTATTGGACCACGTAGAAGACGATTACCCAAAGACCCTATTCTCCACAAGTTTTTAGGGTAGTGTAACTTACACTTCTATATTATGTCATGTCCTCCAACAATGCTAAACCTTTCCTTTTGGTGTGAGAAGCGCACCCCGGCCCTGTCCTCTTCCCCCTCATGCTAGTGGACAAGAAGACAATTCGGCAAACTGACGCCCCTAGCAATTAGCCATGGCTATGATTGGCCAGGGAGACACCCCCAATGTGCGAGTTGTGCAGGGGAACACCTGGTTCACTCATCTCTAGTTCTTCTTCCGGAAGTGAGAATGCAGATGGGAACTGACCGTCAACTGTATCTGAAATTATAATAAATTGAGTGGTGAGATGTGATCTCTACAGAGGAGGAAGTGTCTGTCTGGGATGATAATGAAATGGCTGCTGAGAAGTGATCTCTACAGAGGAGGAAGTGTCAGGCTATTTTAAGGCTCAATTCCTCACTGTGGAACAAAGGGGTGAAGCCGAACTATTAGCTGTGTACGGTGGATCCCGTGTTATCCTGTCTGGGATGATAATAAAATGACTGGTGAGATGTGATCTCTACAGAACAGGAAGTGTCAGACTATTTTAAGGCTCAATTCCTCACTGTGGAAGAAAGGGGTGAAGCCGAACTATTAGCTGTGTACGGTGGATCCCGTGTTATCCTGTTTGGGATGATAATGACAGGTCTGCTGAGAAGTGATCTCTACAGAGGAGGAAGTGTCAGCGTGTTTATTCTCAGCAGAATCAGCATATGGACCCAAATTTGTTTCAAGAGTCTTTTCCAAGAGGGTTAATGTACAATACAAATTTGTGAAACTTCACATTCTGCACATCATTTCGGTACGGAGAATCCCCGGCACTAGATGTATAAAGCTTCTATATCGCCCTCTTCTCCAGTTACAATCCCCCCCATTGTCTGGACCTTAGTTATTCAGCTGAGCTTTCATTCCGAGGAGAGAACAGACTATAGAATATCAATATGTATTAAATAAGAAAGAGATAGAAGCAGGAACATCCCGGCGTTGGTGGAGACTCTGCATAAGATAATATGGAGCCTGTCTGTGTAATGTAATGCTGGAGGACAGGTATCTACCGGGGAGCCGCTCAATAAGACTGAAGCTCCGTAATGACCAACAAGAACTTCGCCGACTCCAAGTCTGCGCCAGGAAACTTTGTTGTACAATATTAAACTTATAAGGAGAAGATTCTGAGAATTCTAAACCAAACCAGGGCCAAAATCCCATTAACATTGTTAGAGGAAGTTCCGAGAATCAAAAAGGCTTAAAAATAAATTGTATCTGGGAAATTGGAGTAAGAAGGTGGATCATAGAGCTCCGCTCCTCCAGTCACTACACAAACTAGTACACAAAGATATAAATGTCCAGCTACACCATGTGGAACGCCCGCTCCCGAGAGCACGGACCCTCACTCCACCTGAGATTGATGATGCTTATATTACCAGCTCAAATCCACCAGGGCCATTTGTTCCATAAAACTTTTTTCTTGATTTAGGAATCTTTAAAACTTGGACATCATATTAATCCAACGCATTTCGGAAGCACATAACAACCTTAGCCATGGATGCGCTTAGCCATGGATGCCCTTAGCCATGGATGCCCTTAGCCATGGATGCCCTTAGCCATGGATGCCCTTAGCCATGGATGCCCTTAGCCATGGATGCCCTTAGCCATGGATGCCCTTAGCCATGGATGCCCTTAGCCATGGATGCCCTTAGCCATGGATGCCCTTAGCCATGGCTAACATGGATACGCTTAGCCATGGATGCCCTTAGCCATGGATGCCCTTAGTCATGGATGCGCTCAGCCATGGATGCCCTTAGCCATGGATCCCCTTAGCCATGGATCCCCTTAGCCATGGTTCCCCTTAGCCATGGATCCCCTTAGCCATGGATGACTAAGGATGCTTTGTGCGTCTGAAACGCGTTGGATTAATATGATGTCCAAATGGATGCGCATAGCCATGGTTCCCCTTAGCCATGGATCCCCTTAGCCATGGATGACTAAGGATGCTTTGTGCGCCCGAAACGCGTTGGATTAATATGATGTCCAAGTTTTAAAGATGCCTAAATAAAGAAAAAACTTTTATTGAACAAATGGCCCTAGTGGATTGGAGCTGCTCCATGTGGTAATATAGTCACTACACAAACTACACTGGGGGCTAGTGCGAGGGGTAGACTGGAGATACAATGTTACTGGAACCACCAATTATCTAGACCAGTGGTTCTCAACCTTTCTAATGCTGTGACCCCGCAATACAGTTCCACATGCTGTGGCGACCCCAAACCATGCAACTTTCAGAAAAAACACAGTAAAATTTCGGCTCCAATGGCTTTAGGCGACCCCCGGTTTTGGTCGTTCGACCCCCGCTGGGGTCCCGACCCACAGGTTGAGAACCACTGATCTAGAGTCTCATGGTTATCCCCCAATGGCAAAGGTGATGGAGCATAAGGATCGGGGGATTTGGAATTTACCATCTTGATCCCTATGGTGTGGATAAGTCGCTACTAGTGATGTCTGGCAGCAGCTAATCATTCAGAACACATGCATGCCCGGCCAAGCTGAGGGTGCGCATGTCTGAAGGAGGGGGGGGGGGAGGGGGAAGCAGTAAAATAAAGCGTTCTGGGGCAAAACTAAGAGAATGTGGCAGAACTTATTTTGTGTTACTCCTTACAATTGCCAGTAGTAGAGACATAAAAAAAAGTTTAGAAAAATTTAGAAAAAGTAAAACAAAATTGCATTAAAGAATAAGCTTCAATTTACATGATATTTGACAATGTGTGCGAGGGGGAAGGTGTGAACGTTTTTCTAATATACTTTATTAAGAAATTCTCCTTAGTTTGTAAAGGAACACATTGCAATGTGCCCCTTAGTTACAATGTAACTTCTCTGTTGTTATGGTAAATCCATCCATAGGATTGAAGAAGGGTTTCTCTCTCCTGTTTGTTACACAGCTGTGAGTGTTAAAAGGGCATCTACCACCAGGATGAAGGACTGTATGCAAATGAGCCTAAGGGGCTCCAGGCTCCATAGGTGGTAATGGAACCTGGAGCCCCTCAGATTCATTTGCACATTTGCATACTACCTATCATCCCTGGCTGTAGTATGGTATGAGCAGTATCTTCAATCATCAAGCTGAAAGTGAAGGGGATAATACTCCCTTCTCAGAGCTGTGTAACCAAACACAGGGAGATTAGATGTGATCTCATGCAGCCTCCATGGACACACACTGTACAGGCTGGAATACACATCTCTATGGGAGGGAGGAGCTTGTGTGTTTTTTTTTTTTAAACTGTTAAAGAAGCATGTTGGCAAAATTTTCATCACACCCCCCCTGCAAACAATATAAACTATGATCACAAACAATGATATGCTTTAAGCATTAAAGTTAGGACTAACTTGCTATTCGTTGGGAGTCTCTGTCATGGGACCCCAACAAATCATGAGAACGGGGTCCGAGGTACCCCAGGCCAAGAGCTGCGGGTTGCACATGCTCGGACTGCCCCATTCATCCCTGGAGTTGACGGAGATTGCCGAGCGCATGACGTGTAGATGGAGCCTGACTTGTGGTAAAACCCCTTTAAGATTATGTGGTCCTAGAAATGGTCACAGACTTTTTGACATTGTATAAATCAATAGATATTTTGTAATATATCTCATCAGAGGAAAAGGCTTCTTTCGACGCTTTTTCCTTCTCCCTCTGATGTTCATTGTGAAATATCTGCCAAATATGTCTTGGTCTCCCAATGCAGACTTACATAAGATTCATATCACAGTGGCCCATAGAGGTACGGGAGCCGGGCGGGAAGCAGAGACAAGGGGGGGGGGGGGCATTAATCATGGCTTGTAAGCCAACTCCATGCTAAGTGGCTGTGGAAAAGTGTGAATAAGGGGCGTGGCTGAGTCTGCTGCAGCGTGCATGCTCACTACAGCCAGTGACACTGGATGCTGATCAATGGTGCAAATCCACACCACGCGGGGCCTGGTGCAGGATTATCCGCCAACAGCCAAACCACCAGATACATCAGGAAGCAGGTGCCTCCTAATGTATTCAGCGGTGTCAGAGGCGAGGAGATTCAAACTCACCCATAGTGCTGGAGCTGAAACTAAGTTTTCTATCTTACTACAAGTGTTTTATTTACATCAATACTGCTAAGAACTTCATTGTAATGTCCATATTACTCTAAATGGGTAAGTGTACTGTGGGGGAGATTTATCAGTACTTTTGTGCCAGTATTATACGCTCATCAAGCAATTGTTATTAATCCTGCGACTATGTCACCTGCACGCCATGTTGGCGCGAAAGGAGCAAGAAGGGGGCGTGGCCACTGTTAGCTTGAATGTTTTGCGATCCCAAGTGCAGCCGGATCATATCTATTAGAAACTGCAACTTTTTAGCTCATTTTATGGGCAGATGCAGGTCTAAGGCACAGTAGAGGCAGCGGCTGCGCCATGTACAGCAGTGTGCAGCATGTCGTAGGCATTGTGCAAACTACATCCTACTGCAGAATATGGGGCGACAATAAATTTTATATCATCTAGAATAAAGCATAACCTGAGCTGACAGTGCAAGTGTATTGGTGGGGGCAGGGGTGTTGTAATTTAATGTCAATTATCCAAAAACTTCCCTAGCCTAAGAACTGCCCATCCACGATCTAACCACATGTGTCACAACCCGAATCAATGCAATGAGAAAATATTAATAAATGACATTCAACATGATCCGATGCCCCTCCCGCCAGAACAAGAGCATCAATATTCATCACATTGTCACTGGCGCGGTCACAAGAAGTGGAGACAAATGGGTTTTCTGCACAATAATGAAATATTTATTTGGCTATTCATAATACTTTCCCCGGAATAATTGCATTGTAGTATTAGTCTAGAATAAGCCTCAAACAGAAGATACAAAGTGTTCAGCAAATCAATTATTGCATATATGTAGATTTCCATCGTAGCAGCAACATAAAATGTTCAATAACACCAAAATATATGGACATTTCTCATACCTGTTGAGGTATTTAGTTAACCGTTAAGGGTGCGGTACGGGACCCGCCTGGCGTCAGATCACTTACGCAGAGTAACAATCAGGATGTAGTAGTGTGTTATGATACAATGTTTCATTTACAGTCCATCGGGAAACGGTTTTGGGCGTTTTTAGTGGTTCGCCCCCCGAGATCTGCTGACTGTAGTGTCAGGACACGATCTCACCATCATTTGACAATTTATTAGGGCCAAAGCCCCTTGACCCCCTTCCCTCTCGATATCTGTCAGATTCCACAGTGACGTAAGCGGCAACAAATACTTTGAACAGAAACATATCCCCCACTTTGGAAACACTATACCTGATGAAGCCAAACATGAATATCCATAGGGGATGTCAGCCAACGTGTATCTTTTATATTAGTTGGGGGGGGGGGGGGTCTTCATTCATGAGCAATTTTCATCATCACCTTCCCCCGAGCCCCTCGACAAGCCGACAAGCAGTGCAAAGTGAGACCAGACTAATGCTGGGAAGTCAGACACATAGAATTAGAGGACGTTCTGTACAGACACTGAACAAGCAAGGGCTCCCTCAAGATGGGAGCTCAGAAATAAGAAACATTTAAGAGAATAATAGATACGTCTAAAGAATCCACCAAGGTAGGTGGAACTTACATCTACGATGGAGACACCATTAAGAGCCTCTATCACAGGCCGTACTTTTCAACTAGTAAAATAAATTCTCAACACAAGCCCAACAGACCCAGGTACAGTCAATAGTGTCTTTTGGGCTGTGTTGGTGGCCGACCCTTGGCCGTCACATTGGGGTCTTCCAGTTGAATCGTTCTGCTCCTACAACAGAGTAGAACAATAGGAACTCCCAAGGTTATGTGAACAAAATAGGATCTTTCACCACCTCCACTAGAGACTTCCACTCCGCAGATACCCCTCAGGTAGGTGGTACCAGGTAGGGTCCCTAATGACCGGTAGTAGCAGGACTCGAAGGCTGACTACAAACCATCGGGGAGTTATATTAAGCCTTTTGAACCAATTCAATGGTCCTTGAAGACAAACACGACTAAAGGCATTCTCTAGGAGTAACTAGAGACGGTTTTATTGTACGTCGTTACCGACATATACATAGAAAACGTACATTCATTGAAAAGTTCCGGTAAACATTTTAATATTTAACACAACATACAATGCTACTTCCTCTCCGGAACTTCTAATATGTGATCTGACATCTCGTCATGCGAAACGAAAGCCACACATTGAAGGTTTAACTTTCCCGTCCTCGCGATCATCATCACATGAGTAGACAGGTCACCTACAAAACTCACACAATCCTGAAAAATACTCAGCACCTTCCTCTATGTAACCTTTACCCTGTGACCTTACTCTTGGCCCATGTTCCTCAAAACACAATGTCTTCTTGCCACATGGAGTCCTGTCTCCCTCCCACTTATCCACATACCCAATGTTGTTGAGGGCATCCGATACAGCAGCAGAAGGCGAGCATGGATGTATAAAGTTTGGACGCATCAAGCAATATGTCCAGGTCACGAGGAACGTGTCCCTCTGAACCCGAACATAAAATTCGTTCCTACTCATCTCAACTTACATGGGATCAAGCCTTTTCATTTCATGGCCTTTGTTGAGTCTTTAGGGCCATTACTCATGTTTAAAATGGCCGACATTGACATTTCAAAACTTGATTATTTACCAACAACCAACCAATGACTATCGCACAGGAGATCGACCATTGTGGACTTCTTTTGGCCAAGAATTGAGAGGTACTAGGTAAGCATAGCAGGACGAAAGATACAACCCAACTGTCCTATTTTACAAGGCTCAAAATGTTGGAGAAGCTTATGTAGATACGGTTTAAAAAGGGGGTTCCTTGTAGGTTTTCTGGAAATTCATGGATGGCTGGATCAGACGCATGGTGCAAGTATCCCACAAAAATGGAGATGCAACATTGGGATGTGTTTGGTTAGAGGCCAGAAGTGCCTGGTCTCACGGGAATCCCTATCCCCCATCGTTGTCTGGAAGTTTGACCACAAGACACAAAAACTTTAACCGTAGTGCTTTAACCAGGCCGAGCACCTTAAGGGCATCTCTAATCCCTGAGCAAATGAAACAAAAACAAGGACAACCTCCTCATGTCATAAGTTGTGTACTGCGTGTAGTATGCGTAGGGTTAAACATTTATTACCCAGATGATGGGTTCCGTTGCATACATCGAGTCTGAATATTTCATGAACACGTCTTGCTGAGTAGCCGTAAGTAGCTATACAGACGTGGTCTTGAAGGAAACACGAAGGATTTAATCATTTCCAGCAAATTTTCCTCCAAAGCCGTTAATAAGAGCGGGCTGAATAATTCATCGTTACCGTCTCGATGCAAATGTACCATGAAGTACAGTAAATACATGCAAGGCCATCAAATAGAAAGATCTTTCTACATTACTGAACATCCATGCATTAAATCGTAAAAATAAAACCCGAACTTCATCTCGTCAGGAAAGAAAATCTGAAAATCTACAATAAAAAAAGATATGGTGCATCTTCATCCATTGCAAAGGACCAGACCTCTCCTTAAATCTAATGTCAAGACCTCATCGATGGATTCAACCGAAGTGTTAAGAAGACTATAAAATGAACTAGGGACAAGAAAGTGTGATTCTCAAAAACTAGGCAGGGAACCAGCATCATATCTCCTTGGAAGATGACCAATATCCACATTTCCAAGGTACACGGCATGTTGACTTGGTGGCATCTTAACCTAGTCTTGGCTATAAATAAGTCTACTGAGCATAGACGGAATGTGGCGAGTGTGGTCAGCTGACAATTCTCATCCTCCAGGAAGTTGGTGATCAAAGTTTAATATAGCTGTTAATGTTCAATGAAGATCAGGTCTTGAGGACCAGGCATGTTGGAGGTCAAGACTTCAAGCTCAAGCCTTCCTTGAAGACCAGCCATGTTGAAGCTCAAGGCTTCCTTGAAGACCAGGAAAGTTAATGGTCAAGTCTTCCTTGAAGACCAGCCATGTTGAAGCTCAAACCGTCCTTGAAGACCAGCCATTTTGAATCTCAAGCCTTCCTTGAAGACCAGCCATTTTGAAGCTCAAGGCTTCCTTGAAGACCAGCCATGTTGAAATTTAAGCCTTCCTTAAAGACGACCCTGTTGACGCTCAAGCCTTCCTTGAAGACGAACCATATTGAAGCTCAAGCTTACCTTGAAGACCAGCCATGTTGAAGCTCAAACCTTCCTTGAAGACCAGCCATTTTGAAGCTCAAGCCTTCCTTGAAGACCAGCCATGTTGAAGCTCAAGCCTTTCTTGAAGACCAGCCATGTTGAAGCTCAAGCCTTCCTTGAAGACCAGCCATGTTGAAGCTCAAGCCTTTCTTGAAGACCAGCCATGTTGAAGCTCAAGGCTTCCTTGAAGACCAGCCATGTTGAAGCTCAAACCTTCCTTGAAGACCAGCCATGTTGAAGCTCAAGCCTTCCTTGTAGACCAGCCATGTTGAAGCTCAAGCCTTTCTTGAAGACCAGCCATGTTGAAATTTAAGCCTTCCTTAAAGACAACCCTGTTGACGCTCAAGCCTTCCTTGCAGACCAGCCATGTTGAAGCTCAAGCCTTCCTTGAAGAACAATAAAGTTAAGGGTAAAGTCTTCCTTGAAGACCAGACATGTGGAATACAGGGTTTTGAAGACCATGCATGTTGAAGATTTTTATAGATATGCCGAGAAACAGCACTCATGTACTCAAGAGGCTCAATATTTTTAGATGGTTTGTTAAGATGTCTGTAAACAACTCGATGTAAGAGCAGGAACTCCAGGAGCTCCACCACTGAAAACCATAGTAATGACTCCATATACTAGAAGACATCTTAGAAGAATGTGAAATAGAACTACATAGGAGGCATTTTTCAGAAATTGCCATACAGTAAGTCTTCTCCTTCCCAGCCATGAGTCGGTATCATGCAGGTCTGTCTAGGGTTTAAGCCCATAATTCATTACACCCGTTAGGTTCCAGCTTTACTCAAATTACATTCACTGCCATGAGCCAACCAATACAGACTGAAGAACATTCCAGATAGATGTTCTGTGTGATGTTTTACGAGAACTACTAAGAACGTGTACAGTTTAAGCCTCAGTAGGTTTAGACCCAACGTAATATTTGCCAGTAAAAACTCTTACCTGTTGGCAATTTTGCAATATTTTACACCTGCTTTCAATTTGAACCTAATTCCCATTCTAAAATCTGAAATCTTAAAATCTATTCCAAGCATTACAATAATGCTATACAGTTGCCAGAGGAGGCAGTATTATAGTAGTTATATTCTTGTACATAGGGGGCAGTATTATCGTAGTTATATTCTTGTACATAGGGGGCAGTATTATCGTAGTTATATTCTTGTACATAGGGGGCAGTATTATAGTAGTTATATTCTTGTACATAGGGGCAGTATTATAGTAGTTATATTCTTGTACATAGGGGGCAGTATTATAGTAGTTATATTCTTGTACATAGGGGGCAGTATTATAGTAGTTATATTCTTGTACATAGGGGGCAGTATTATAGTAGTTATATTCTTGTACATAGGGGGCAGTATTATAGTAGTTATATTCCTGTACATAGGGGGCAGTATTATAGTAGTTATATTCTTGTACATAGGAGGCAGTATTATAGTAGTTATATTCTTGTACATAGGGGGCAGTATTATAGTAGTTATATTCTTGTACATAGGGTGTAGTATTATAGTAGTTATATTCCTGTACATAGGGGGCAGTATTATAGTAGTTATATTCTTGTACATAGGGGGCAGTATTATAGTAGTTATATTCTTGTACATAGGGGGCAGTATTATAGTAGTTATATTCTTGTACATAGGGGGCAGTATTATAGTAGTTATATTCTTGTACATAGGGGGCA
Organism: Engystomops pustulosus; assembly: GCF_040894005.1. Classification (NCBI taxonomy): domain Eukaryota; kingdom Metazoa; phylum Chordata; class Amphibia; order Anura; family Leptodactylidae; genus Engystomops; species Engystomops pustulosus. The sequence continues at coordinate 11,311,403 of NC_092411.1, read as the reverse complement.
GTATATATCTTGTACACATGATTGTAGTAGATGCTTTGCTGAACATAGGTGTATGATAATGGCTATATTGTTGTACATGGTAGGGGGAGAATTATAGTAGTAGTTACAGTCTTGTCCTTTTGGATATAATTGTAGTTTGCTCATAGAGATTAGTCATTACTTATAATTATTTTTTGTCCACACTAAACATTATAACAGACATTATGACTAATATACATGTATTTTCGGCTGTGTGTCTAGTCAATGGGTGAATGGGCTTGACAACCAGAGTTACTGTGCCCGGAGCTATTGCCAATTCCCTTCCCCCAATCCTTCTGGCAGCTCTGGCACCGCAGGGTGTGACAATAACACAGGAAAGCGCTTGTGCCAGGGTACAGACAATAAAAACAAATTGGTGTTCCTTCTTGGAAGTGGATTTCTAAAATGTAAGAGAGTGAGATTATTTATTGAAAGTCTTATTACCATATGAACTTGTGATACCCGGCTATGACTGGAACTGCTCTTAAAATATAGTATCCAATTATAATCAAACCCTGCTGACAACTGCAACCATATTCTGTAAGCTGAGGTCGTGCAGACTTCACCCACGGTGCGCAGCAGTGTGAGGGTTCAGCTCCATGTGTTCTGCATCAGCCTTTCTCATAAGCGAGCAACGAAAACGAGAGATAAAATATTGGAGTCTCACACGTATCCATAAAAGTAAAAACCACATTCCATGCGCCGACACACACAATGCTATTACTTAAAACATTAATGCATGGGCCAAGAATGCAAGACGTTCATCCTGATGCGCTTTGATGGGAGACTTGGGACGTCAAGCCAAATTTCCTTGTACTCCCTCTGACTGCAGGATGAGCAGAGAACAGGAAACTACCCTGCCTTTCCCCTCTCGTCTTTGGAATTCAACATTTAATAAGCACCAGGAATGATTTACTAAGTCGAGGGTCTATAGAGAAAGTAAATAAGGAAATGGCCAAACAGTGACATCATTTCCTCCTCTGACCTCCAGGAAGTGAAACTCTGACCTGCTATTCTTTAGCGCCGATGCACCAGTAGACACCTACAACTAGAGAGAAGGTTCTTCTAGGTCGGAGAGAAGATCAAAAACAATCAAGAGCTTTGCTTGAATCTCCTGTCCACAATGCAGAAGAAAATAGACTTCTTCTTAAGCAATAAAGGAGGAGGAACCAATGGTAAAATTTACTTGAATGTACATTTGTCCCATTTTTGGTCATATTTTAGCGTTGAGACCTAGGACCTACAAAGACAAATGTAGTCAGTTGTACATGGAAATGTTCCAGTTGGTCAGCCTTGGAGGTGCATGGTCCGCCTTGGAGGTGCATGGTCCGCCTTGGAGGTGCATGGTCCGCCTTGGAGGTGCATGGTCCGCCTTGGAGGTGCATGGTCCGCCTTGGAGGTGCATGGTCCGCCTTGGAGGTGCATGGTCCGCCTTGGAGGTGCATGGTCCGCCTTGGAGGTGCATGGTCCGCCTTGGAGGTGCATGGTCCGCCTTGGATGTGCATTGTCAGCCTTGGATGTGCATTGTCAGCCTTGGATGTGCATTGTCAGCCTTGGATGTGCATGGTCAGCCTTGGATGTGCATGGTCAGCCTTGGATGTGCATGGTCAGCCTTGGATGTGCATGGTCAGCCTTGGATAAGCATGGTCAGCCTTGGATAAGCATGGTCATCCTTGGATGTGCATGCATCTAATGTGACTGGCCAAAAGTATCGAATAGTGGAGGCAATTATCAAGAGATCCCAAGAACCAAGCTGGTCTCATATCTGAAGATCAATAAAACACTGACCAGACATGGTCCAGTCTTCTTCTTCTGATGCTATCGGCCAAAAGTCATGTACAATAGTCATTGGCTGAGAACCACCTGAAAGGGTCCATTTGGGATGTCACTTTACTTCTTTTATGTCAAAGTATGAGGGAATGAAACTCTACCGGACCCCTCGAAAGAACAACTCAGGATAGAGGACACTAAATTTAGAAGACCAAGAAAATTTACTGAGCATGGCCATACTTGCATCTCCCCATTTAATGTTTGCCAAAATGGGTTGTTACTATCTATCCCACATATATAAAGGAAAGGAAACCAAGTTCTACCATTATGGGACGAGGACCACCAAGGAATGTTTACTTTTGCTGAAAAATGTGATAAAATCAAGTGTTAAGACCAAGAAGAAGTCTTCAGATACACAGACACTAACCAAAGTCATTGAGTTATACATCTCAAGTAAAAGAGCCCTTTAAGGCTTGAGAGAACTGATACGGTATATACTTGTGTAGTCATAGACTATTGATATTTACACGCCTACTTACATCAAACCACAAAGACACCACACAATGACTGAGGACACATTTTTCAGTACAAGTCTCAAGAGTTATATTGCTGCATCCCCAAGTGGTTGCTAGATCTAGGATTGAGGGCACCAACTATATAACATGAGGTTCCTCACCATGTGGTTATTTACCTATAAACCAGCTATGCAATGGATGATCCTTGACTATAGCTTGGCCAACAAGTACTGGGATTATGACCCGGTATTGGTGACGTTCGAATCCGATACAACAAAAATAATTGCTTCCTTGGACCGAGAAGTCCGAATTCCATCGTAAGGATGGACGAAGAAAGTCCAAACCTATCTTAGACTTTCACACTCTCCCAATGGGACCACTTAAGTGGTTAGTAGGTTATTAAGCCCAATAGTTGGCTAGTCGTCTTACGGTTTTGGCTGTTTGTATTGCTCACAAACTATAGTATGCTACATAAACTATCATTGTACTTGGAATCGCGTTAGCAATGAGTGCCACCGGTCGGCCATAGAGCCAAAGATCCAGCACACTTTCTTTTCGTCAGACATGACACATCTTATGCCATTGTGGCACCCAGCGTGACGCCAGCTCTGCGTTACTCTAGAATAACAGCCGTGGAAACATTTTATCCATCATGGAATTTTTCTTTCCACTTTGTTTTCTCCCCCCAATCCACCATCATATTGTCTCCTCCCACCCATGTGACATCACACGAGACGACAGATCTATCTGCTCACACAACCTGTGATATCATCGACCAGAAGGACATCAATTACTCTAACACCTAGTCATTTTTTTGGCCTATACGACACTTTACTACCAATGGAACCAGCCCAGTAGGGAACGTTCCCTTCCTCAGCTCCAATTTAAAGCCTCTTCTCCCTCTCCTCTTCTTCGGATCCATGTAACATCTCCCAAGTAGGCGGATCGTCTCCGTGATGTCATCGAGAGTACAAAGCCAAAAATGTAAAATATTCTCTCAAAACTTCTGGTGATTTTCAAGGTTTATTCGCTTTAATAAATATGAATAAAAAGCCTACATCTGAAGATGTAAATAATAATAATAAAAAAACACCACCAATTAACTTAGAAGTAGAAGTTATTTTTGGATAAAATGACTCTGGATCCTAGGAGAGGTCGCTCCAGAAGGTCTACGCTTACGTTTCATGGAACACCACCCCAAGTGGTCAGAATGATCACAACACATAAAAAGTTCCCAAAGGAAAATACAGTCTTAATAATCAAAATATTCTCTAAATAAATAAAAATAAAAGTATCTATGTGCGTTATTCAGGGGAGGTTCTTCCTTTAGGAGACTCCATGGAATTCATTAGTGTCAATGTGAATAGAGTCAATGGCAGGGTACATGATGACCATAGTGACACCACCATCTGGACATCCTATAGGAGTACGAGCCGTGGCCCTGTACTATGAATGGTATCGTGCACCCAAGGTCATCATGGATAACCCAACGCTAGTAACACATGGCACATACGAGAGCCACGCGTGGAAAACACACTGTAAAAGATAACGGTGGACACTAGAGATCCACCAAGCCTTGGACTTCTCTTCAGATCTGTAGACACGTCCAGGACTGACCACCACATCAGAGAAGAAACCTTCTACTACATATTGCACTGCAATTTCTTAGGGATCCCCTACTAACACTTATGGAATCGGTGAATTATTCGGATACCTCCCCCCTATCTTTGCATCGCCTTTATATCTTGGATCTACAAAAATGGATACAGGTCGGGTGATTTTTTTTTTCCTTCTTCCTATCTCAACCTCTTAATGGTTTAAACAATAGAAAACCCCTAAATTATTCCAAAAAGAACAGCGAGTGCAAATTAAAAAACTCAACCCCCGTGCAGTGTACTAATACATAACCAAAGCGTGGCTCCCAACAACACACGGCTCCCCAAGCTCCGCGCGGTGACAAAGAGGAGGTCAATGATCAATGTCAGCCCTGACCGTGCCCTCATTGTTCTCCTGAGACATCTGCCCAGACCCCACCTCCTGTGCCGGATAAACAATAGCAGCCAGTCGGCCTCGCACAATACACGGTGGCAATGCATACAATATGCTAATGAGGCGACGGAGGGGTCCTTCTAGGACTGAGTACAGAAGGCGGCACCCCTCCCCCTTGGCTGATGAGTTCTTAAGCATGCTGTTAGGTTTATGAACACGTGTCTTTCCTTCATTATCGTCGTAGAAAGGTTGGAGAGTCCAGTTGGTGCGTTCCGATGGTGAGGCGTCCCCCTACCCTGCAGACTGCGTCTTGTTGGCTGTTGCCTCTGCTTCCCTTCTCTCCCTGTAGATCAACCTGTAAGTTTTTGGATAGTCTTGTTGTAGTATTGGGTGATGCTGGGAGTCAGGGGTTCCCAGCTGTTGGCATGCAGCTCGATGACCTCTAGTAACAGCGACCTGGTCAACATGGACTCGGTGGGGCAGAGCATCTTGTCCCGTGTGGTGGCCAGCAGCTCCGACATCATCTCAGGCAGCTGTTCCTCCAGCAGACGTCCGGTGCTGTGCAGCTGTCGACACAGAGCAGAGGTTACAAGTCGCATGTTAAATGGCGGCCGTCTCAGACGCCGGCGTCTCCGGCTCAGCTGGTGCGTGAATGCGAGACACAGAGCGACTGGGGAGATGACACGGGTGACAGGCTGACACACATAATTGCCCTATGTGTTAGGGAGAGGTCAAGCTAGTGACAGAGTCTCAAACACAGGTGGACAGGGTTGTCACCGACTATCATGTATCACTCAACCATCAATGGGGGGGGGGGGGCCCATGGCTTTATCATGGATGGGGCCCAACCTATAGGGCCCCGGAATTATACTGAATGGATACAGAATGGATACACTATGCGTTATAATAGCACCAGATATCCAAAAACAAAGTCTCACCTCCATGGAACAACACAGAACCGCGTCCTCCTTCACGTCATAAGACTGTAACAGCTGCAGGGAGAGAGGAACAAACTGGTGAATACAGACGGACTCAAGACAAGAAGTCTTGTTGTATTAGGTGTATATTCGGATATCTCAGGTATCTTGGGGTCCTCAGAGGAGGAGTCAGACATGGTTATGGGGGGGGGGGGGGGATCGTCTCTCTTGAGAACACAGGGCAGCCATGTTGGAAATCAATAGGTCTCACTGACCATAGGGAACATTTTGGGGGCGGCACCTTAAAATTTAAAGGGGTATTAGCTTTTAGCAGACAGCTCCATTCCCAGTGTGGTGGCTGAACTGAGTTACTGCAGCTCAGATCCCACTAAGTTGATGGGAGTGAATCTAAAGAAACTTGGTCTGACAACTATACAGAGAAGGGAACACACAGCCACTAGGTGTCAGATCCCCCAACAATCTGATCAATAGGTTAACCCCAGGGAAACCCCTTTAAGACCATCACAAGATGTTTCCGGCAGCAGGTACTGAATGCGGCTGGTGTGATAGACATTCGGGCTCTCTGGACACACTGAACCAGCGCCGGAAAGAAACCAAGACAGAAAACTGTGCCCCGGGTCAGATAGAAAGTGAAGAATGAAGTAAAGGGTCTTCCAAAGAGTCCACAACGTGCGCCGAGGCTGCAGTATCCAGGATCTGTGATCCGAACTGTGACTAACAATTCTACAGACAGTAAGGAGACACCGGACCAGCACCTGACTTATTTATACGAATGGGAAGATAATAGATCAGGCTTCCCGCATACACAGAGCCCCGGGCTGAGCTTCACTAATGTCAGTCTGTAGGAGTCTTATCTATGGCATGGAGCAAGGAAAGTAATGTCATCAAACATGAGTAATACATACATCATACATACATGTGCCATCCCTCTATTCTGCTACCGGTGCAGCCAATGTACATACATTGCTTCCTTGCTCGGTGCCTGTGTGCCTCTCCATTATTGGGATGGGTGACTGTTTTTAATAGCAGCTTTCAGAATTTTGAATACAAATTAACAGTATGTTTCCAGCAATTCCCTGCACATTCTAATACATAACATATATCAGAAAATTCCATAATGTTTTATTATCTACTCAATTTGAACTGTTGTGCCCCCCCCCCCATACAGAGCTGTGGGTGGCAGTACCTCCCGCCTCTCCTGGGTATAGACGGGCGCTGGGCACATCACGCTGTAAACATTTATGGTAGATTACATGTTTAATCGCTTTTCCAAACGTATTCCTGAAAGTCTGACAAGCGCTGAGCCCTTGGGACCCCTCCAGGCCTGATGTCTCCAGGGGCAGGAGCAGAGCGTGTGTGACTGATCTGTGCCAGCTCCCCCAGCGCTGTACCAGGGATAATCTCTGCACAACACTTTATCCTGGGGCTACGGCTATTTAAAGGGACATTAACCTGAATAGGACACATACAGGCCTATTGTGTAGGATATTTAAGAAGCTGCAGGGGGCGTCACTGTGTCCTGGTCACCAGAGCGTTCACCCAATCCATTGTATTGTATCACATCACACAATGTATAACTAAGCACCAGAGAATGTGAGATGCTCTGCAGTAACCAGGTCTGACCACTACACAGAGAACGGCACTGTCTGCTTCCTGTCTCATTCTCCCTTTAAATACAAAAAGAAACAATATCTTCTACCTGTTCTTGGCCTATTCTTGATATACACCTGAATGGTAATAAGCTGCAATACCAAACTCCGCCATACACAAGAGTGGCGCTGTTTTTCCAAATTTTTATTTTTCAACTTTCTAGAAGCTCATTTAGAAATATACCCCTCGGCTTGTGTGCAGACACCTCTGGTGGGGGAGATGTACCCCTCGGCTTGTGTGCAGACACCTCTGGTGGTGGGGGGATGTACTCCTCGGCTTGTGTGCAGACACCTCTGGTGGGGGAGATGTGCCCCTCGGCTTGTGTGCAGACACCTCTGGTGGTGGGGGGATGTACTCCTCGGCTTGTGTGCAGACACCTCTGGTGGGGGAGATGTACCCCTCGGCTTGTGTGCAGACACCTCTGGTGGTGGGGGGATGTACTCCTCGGCTTGTGTGCAGACACCTCTGGTGGGGGAGATGTACCCCTCGGCTTGTGTGCAGACACCTCTGGTGGTGGGGGGATGTACTCCTCGGCTTGTGTGCAGACACCTCTGGTGGGGGAGATGTACCCCTCGGCTTGTGTGCAGACACCTCTGGTGGTGGGGGGATGTACTCCTCGGCTTGTGTGCAGACACCTCTGGTGGGGGAGATGTACCCCTCGGCTTGTGTGTAGACACCTCTGGTGGGGGAGATGTGCCCCTCGGCTTGTGTGCAGACACCTCTGGTGGGGGAGATGTACCCCTCGGCTTGTGTGTAGACACCTCTGGTGGGGGAGATGTGCCCCTCAGCTTGTGTGTAGTCACCTCTGGCGGGGGAGATATATCCCTTGGCTTGTGTGTAGACACCTCTGGTGGGGGAGATGTGCCCCTCAGCTTGTGTGTAGTCACCTCTGGCGGGGGAGATATATCCCTTGGCTTGTGTGCAGACACCTCTGGTGGGGGAGATGTACCCCTCGGCTTGTGTGTAGACACCTCTGGTGGGGGAGATGTGCCCCTCGGCTTGTGTGTAGACACCTCTGGTGGGGGAGATGTGCCCCTCGGCTTGTGTGCAGACACCTCTGGTGGGGGAGATGTACCCCTCGGCTTGTGTGTAGACACCTCTGGTGGGGGAGATGTGCCCCTCAGCTTGTGTGTAGTCACCTCTGGCGGGGGAGATATATCCCTTGGCTTGTGTGCAGACACCTCTGGTGGGGGAGATGTACCCCTCGGCTTGTGTGTAGACACCTCTGGTGGGGGAGAAATACCCCTCAGCTTGTGTGTAGTCACCTCTGGCGGGGGAGATATATCCCTTGGCTTGTGTGCAGACACCTCTGGGGGGGGGGGAGATGTACCCCTCGGCTTGTGTGTAGACACCTCTGGGGGGGGGGAGATGTACCCCTCGGCTTGTGTGTAGACACCTCTGGTGGGGGAGATGTACCCCTCGGCTTGTGTGTAGACACCTTTGGTGGGGGAGATGTACCCCTCGGCTTGTGTGTAGACACCTCTAGTGGGGGAGATGTTTCCCTCGGCTTGTGTGCAGACACCTCTGGTGGGGGAGAAATACCCCTCAGCTTGTGTGTAGTCACCTCTGGCGGGGGAGATGTACCCCTCGGCTTGTGTGTAGACAACTCTGGTGGGGGAGATGTACCCCTCGGCTTGTGTGTAGACAACTCTGGTGGGGGAGATATAACCCTCGGCTTGTGTGTAGACACCTCTGGTGGGGGAGATGTACCCCTCGGCTTGTGTGTAGACACCTCTGGTAGGGGAGATGTACCCCTCGGCTTGTGTGTAGACACCTCTGGTGGGGGAGATGTACCCCTCAGCTTGTGTGTAGACACCTCTGGTAGGGGAGATGTACCCCTCGGCTTGTGTGTAGACACCTCTGGTGGGGGAGATATACCCCTCGGCTTGTGTGTAGACAACTCTGGTGGGGGAGAAATACCCCTCGGCTTGTGTGTAGACACCTCTGGTGGTGGGGGAGATGTACCCCTCGGCTTGTGTGTAGACACCTCTGGTGGTGGGGGAGATGTACCCCTCGGCTTGTGTGTAGACACCTCTGGTGGTGAGGGAGATGTACCCCTCGGCTTGTGTGTAGACACCTCTGGTGGGGGAGATATAACCCTCGGCTTGTGTGTAGACACCTCTGGTGGGGGAGATATAACCCTCGGCTTGTGTGTAGACACCTCTGGTGAGGGAGATGTGCCCCTCGGCTTGTGTGTAGACACCTCTGGTGGGGGAGATGTACCCCTCGGCTTGTGTGTAGACACCTCTGGCGGGGGAGATCTACCCCTCGGCTTGTGTGCAGACACCTCTGGCGGGGGAGATCTACCCCTCGGCTTGTGTGTAGACACCTCTGGTGGTGGGGGAGATGTGCCCCTCGGCTTGTGTGTAGACACCTCTGGTGGGGGAGATGTGCTGTACCAGTCACCTCCAGTGGGGGTGATAGGATCAGTAATCGCACAAGAAATTGGATTAAGGGGTCAGTTTTTATAAAAATATGAATCCGGTAAAGGGAGAGGAGTGATGGGTGAAAGGTCAGAGGTGAAGGGTCATTACCTCCCTAAGGCAGGTATAGATAGGACACACTAGGACTCGGAACGGTTCCCCCGTATTACTCCTCATTGTGCCGAAAACTTCACACAGGAAGGTGATGAAGCCCAACCAGCTCTCCACGTCAGAGCGGTGCAGCTCTTCTCGTACGGAGAAATCTTTCTGCAAAAACACAAGAAGACATAAACAAGTTATAACCACGAGACAACGAAAGAGGAAGAACAACGTGCAACCACACGGCTAGAGGAACCAGCAGACAGACGAGGAGGACGGGAGGAAACCAGTAAACCCCAAGTGTCCTCCTGTTTCGGCTGAGACCTATTACTACACTTCTGGTGATGGCAAAATACTCGACCACAAACCGATAGTCAACGTGTTCCTCAATTTCAGGATCACTTCATGTAATACAGATGGATGGAAAGAACATAAAATGTGCCTCCTAAGGCCGGTCACACACAGGACATGAAGGTCTCCTGACTGTAACGTTGTCAGGGTGCACAGGCCACCACTAGGGAACTGCTCAAATCTGTGTTTGGGCATCAGATATCATGGTTGTACGGCCACCAGGAGCTTCACCACTAAACCCACAGCACCTGCAGATCGGGAATGGAATATGCTGTATTTTTGTTGTATCTCTTATCTTAAAAATAACATCTATAGCATGTAGCATCCCCCCCCCCCCCGTGTCATTTTAAAGACATGAACCTTAGAAATACACCAGGATTGAATTGCTCGGTGCTGTAGGATCAGAAATATAATCAGTTAGAGGGAACCTGTCACCACATTTTGCACAATAACCTAAATGTCACCCTTCTTTTAGCTAAAAATTGTTTTCCTCAAATCCCCAGAAAATCAACTTTGCTATCTTACCTGCATACAGCCACATCCAGCAGCAAGTCGGAGGGGGCATGTCTCATGTCTCCATTCAGCACTTCACGTCATGTGACCATGCTGACATCATCTAAGGTCCTTTACCCACTAACAAAATTTACCCCATGCATGTATCTGATCACATGAAATCACAGCAGCCTCCATGGAGTATGGGAAGAAGTAGAAACCCATGGAGGCTAAAGTGATTTCATGTAATCAGATACATAGATGGGGTAAATTTGTTGGTGGGTAAAGGACTTTAGATGACATGACCATGGTCACATGACAATAAGTACTAAAATGTGGTGACAGATTCCCTTTAAGGCTACATTCACACACATGTATGGGGGGGCGTATATATACGGCTGACGTATATACGGCCGATATACGTCCCCCATACACTTCTATGGGCTCACGGCCCTGTACGGGAGTGGTACAGTGCAGCACTAGTGCGGCACCATACCGCTCCGTAGCCCAGGAAAGATAGGACATGTCCTATCTTTCCCCATGATACGGCGCCGCGCGCCATAACTTCCTATGGAGAGGGGCGGGGGTGAGCGCCGCTCACCTCCTCTCCCCGCGCTGCCCTGTGCCCGCCGTGCTACGATGCGGCGGGCTCACGGCAGTGTGAATGTAGCCTAAGACATAGTTGCATAAGTAACCTTTAGATGTAAGATTTGATTCCTAACTACAGTTTCACCTGGTTCTGTAGCACCTACAATCACAATCCTGGTGCCATTTAAAGCTCAGCTTTACAGCTTTAAAAAGACACAAGAAGATGACACCATGATTTTGAGGTGCTATTGAGCTCAAGATTCTAGGTTAATTATAAGCCCAGTGGTAAGGGCCGCACTCCCAAACTTTACCTATCAAGCCTGGATTTGTATGGGCACCACATAGATGATCATACCTCAAAAGTGGACCTGCGCCAAGAAGAATGACAAGAATGACCCGTCTTTGAGGAGAAGATATTTGTTAATCTCAGAAGATAAGGGGCTCAGCAGTATTATTTTAGCAGCTTATCACTTCCACCTCCTGACAGAACAGGAACCTGACGTTATCTGATCAAGTCACTTAAATCAGAGAAGTTGCCGAAAAAATAAAAATCTTAAAGTGTTATCAAAACTTAAGTGAAAATCTTCTCTATCAAGAGCCACAACTCACAGGACTGAAAACCACAAGAACGTCACCATAGAAACAAGAACTGTTATTAAATATCTGGAAAGGATTTTAATAATAAATAGTATTTTAACTTGCTGAAAACATATTACTGTACATGACAAAACCACAATCACTACCTAAACCTGTATTATACTCCAGAGCTGCACTCACTATTCTGCTGCTGGTGCAGTCACTGTGTACATACATGACATTACTTATCCTGTACTGATCCTGAGTTACATCCTGTATTATACTCCAGAGCTGCACTCACTATTCTGCTGCTGGTGCAGTCACTGTGTACATACATGACATTACTTATCCTGTACTGATGCTGAGTTACTCCCGGTATTATACTCCAGAGCTGCACTCACTATTCTGCTGCTGGTGCAATCACTGTGTACATACATGACATTACTTATCCTGTACTGATCCTGAGTTACATCCTGTATTATACTCCAGAGCTGCACTCACTATTCTGCTGCTGGTGCAGTCACTGTGTACATACATGACATTACTTATCCTGTACTGATCCTGAGTTACATCCTGTATTATACTCCAGAGCTACACTCACTATTCTGCTGGTGCAGTCACTGTGTACATACATGACATTACTTATCCTGTACTGATCCTGAGTTACATCCTGTATTATACCCCAGAGCTGCACTCACTATTCTGCTGCTGGTGCAGTCACTGTGTACATACATGACATTACTTATCCTGTACTGATCCTGAGTTACATCCTGTATTATACTCCAGAGCTGCACTCACTATTCTGCTGCTGGTACAGTCACTGTGTACATACATGACATTACTTATCCTGTACTGATCCTGAGATACATCCTGTATTATGCTTCAGAGCTGCACTCACTATTCTGCTGCTGGTGCAGTCACTGTGTACATACATGACATTACTTATCCTGTACTGATCCTGAGTTACATCCTGTATTATACCCCAGAGCTGCACTCACTATTCTGCTGCTGGTGCAGTCACTGTGTACATACATGACATTACTTATCCTGTACTGATCCTGAGTTACATCCTGTATTATACTCCAGAGCTGCGCTCACTATTCTGCTGCTGGTGCAGTCACTGTGTACATACATGACATTACTTATCCTGTACTGATCCTGAGTTACATCCTGTATTATACTCCACAGCTGCACTCACTATTCTGCTGCTGGTGCAGTCACTGTGTACATACATGACATTACTTATCCTGCACTGATCCTGAGTTACATCCTGTATTATACTCCAGAGCTGCACTCACTATTCTGCTGCTGGTGCAGTCACTGTGTACATACATGACATTACTTATCCTGTACTGATCCTGAGTTACATCCTGTATTATACCCCAGAGCTGCACTCACTATTCTGCTGCTGATGCAGTCACTGTGTACATACATGACATTACTTATCCTATACTGATCCTGAGTTACATCCTGTACTATACTCCAGAGCTGCACTCACTATTCTGCTGCTGGTGCAGTCACTGTGTACATACATGACATTACTTATCCTGTACTGATCCTGAGTTACATCCTGTATTATACTCCAGAGCTGCACTCACTATTCTGCTGCTGGTGCAGTCACTGTGTACATACATGACATTACTTATACTGTACTGATCCTGAGTTACATCCTGTATTATACTCCAGAGCTGCACTCACTATTCTGCTGCTGGTGCAGTCACTGTGTACATACATGACATTACTTATCCTGTACTGATCCTGAGTTACATCCTGTATTATACTCCAGAGCTGCACTCACTATTCTGCTGCTGGTGCAGTCACTGTGTACATACATGACATTACTTATCCTGTACTGATCCTGAGTTACATCCTGTATTATACCCCAGAGCTGCACTCACTATTCTGCTGCTGGTGCAGTCACTGTGTACATACATGACATTACTTATCCTGTACTGATCCTGAGTTACATCCTGTATTATACTCCAGAGCTGCACTCACTATTCTGCTGCTGGTGCAGTCACTGTGTACATACATGACATTACTTATCCTGTACTGATCCTGAGTTACATCCTGTATTATACTCCAGAGCTGCACTCACTATTCTGCTGCTGGTGCAGTCACTGGGTACATACATGACATTACTTATCCTGTACTGATCCTGAGTTACATCCTGTATTATACTCCAGAGCTGCACTCACTATTCTGCTGCTGGTGCAGTCACTGTGTACATACATGACATTACTTATCCTGTACTGATCCTGAGTTACATCCTGTATTATACCCCAGAGCTGCACTCACTATTCTGCTGCTGGTGCAGTCACTGTGTACATACATGACATTACTTATCCTGTACTGATCCTGAGTTACATCCTGTATTATACCCCAGAGCTGCACTCTTGTTGGTGCCTCTGCTCCCTCGCGCTGTGCTATTACCTTGTGGATGTGGTTTGCACACATGTGGAGGATGAGAGGGGTGTGTGTGGGGAGATGTAGAGCACATGTCAGACAGAAGCTCTGGAGTAATTATCAGCTTTTCAACAAGTCGTGGGGACAGATTTATAACCCTGCATACTGGTCCGCCAGCTGAGCGAGCCTGAGCTGGGAGATGCCGCAGCTACAGCAGTTACATCAGTGATCCCCCTATGTAACACATGAAATATTCCCGATTTATGATTTTTGAGTAGTCAGGACTAAGGGTCAGGAGGACTTCATAGTGGAGAAGACACAAGACAAGAATCTCTTGCACAATCCTCTGACTTCTGATGGAACACGACCACGGGTCACCCCCTCCATCCTCTGCCAATGAAGATCTGCGTAATGCAGAAAGAACTTACCTCTGTTAACGGCCTGACAGCTCTTCTTTGTGTCTACTGTAACTCCGTCAGTTAATCCCACAAGGTGCAGAGTTGTTTGAGGCCTACTCCAAAGGTAGATACCTGAACAATAGGGTTCCCAGCCCTCTAATATTCTAGGACCTTTAGCATGTTGGTCTGTGAACCTATTTCCTTTTCCCTTAACTCTGCTTGATTAGACTCGGTACACCCGGATTTTAACCAGTTTTCTGACTATGCCCCTGCCTGTTGATTTGGTACTTTGCATTCATGTCTTGACTGTTAAGGGTTAGAAACTTCCCAACAAAATACGACTCTCAATGGTGGTCTGGATCCAGGAACGGCTCCCAACGGCGGTCTGGATCCAAATACGGCTCCCAATGGCGGTCTGGATCCAGATACGATGCCCAATGGCATTCCAGATCCAGATAGGACTCTTCAGTCCAGTTCTGAGACTATGCCTAGTGGTTTCCTGCAGAGTCATAATCCCCATTGAGACAATGTAACAGGACCAACCCCCATGCAAACCGGTTTAATAGCACAGGGGGTCCAAATCCCTTGCAATATTATTTGCAGCCAATCATTTAACAGCTGCAGGTAGGTTTTCAAACTATCCAAGTCACTGTGCAGAGAATGATGAGCTTTTGGATGAGCTGTTGGATGAGCGCTATCCCTCCTGAGCCAACCACACACATGCATACCCAGCTGAGCAGGCGTATACTCCGAATAGGGAGATATCAGCATTGGGTATGTGGAAAACTATCCCTTCCTTATGTCCGCCACTAGAGACGTTTGGCAGGAGGTTTCATAGTATGTGGATGCTACACGGATGCATCTGGAGGTGTAATTAAGTCATGAATATAAATATAAGTGCACTATGTACCCCCCCTCACTATTCACAAGGGGTTAATAAGAGTGACTGTCCATGTTCTTGTGCAGCTCCTATTCCAGACACCGCTGTAATAACTTGAAATATTTACATGTCGTTCCTGCGAGCGGGCGCTGTGTGCGCGGCCATCTGGCGGACATGTGAAGCAGGTTGGGTCTGATTGGATTAGTCCTTTGTTACTTTACACCCCAATCTGCAATGTTTAAAAGGGCTGTCATTAATGGCATTAAACACGGCGGCCGCAGGAGCTTCCCATTGGCTTGCTGTGATGTACAGGAGCGGCAATGAGGTCACGTCTTCCCGTGTCACCATCACGTCATGACCAATACGTTTATTTAGGCTACACATGTCTTCCGGAGGCGTCCGGTACTGGAGATGGGGGGCGCTAGGCACCGGGTATAAATACTGCACATGGGGCTTTCTGCAATAAAACAAAGCACTTTACGGATTCAGAATCTCATGTGTGACGTCTAAAATGTAAGAGCATAGATCATGGGTTCCATTTTAAGTCTTGACTATTTGTAGCAAGTTGTGTTGCACTTCCTGTCTCCATGGATAATTTATAAGCTAATGGCAATAGCATTAATATCCTCCTAGATAGCAATACCATCATACGGCCTGTAGGTGCGCTGTTCAAGAACAGACTAGGACTGAGTCAAGCTTCAATTTTACTAACAGGACACCAACTACAACCCCCAACTCCCAGCAGTAGCCCGGTTCCAGACGCGACCCCCAGCCGTAGCCCGGTTCCAGACGCGACCCCCAGCCGTAGCCCGGTTCCAGACGCGACCCCCAGCCGTAGCCCGGTTCCAGACGCGACCCCCAGCCGTAGCCCGGTTCCAGACGCGACCCCCAGCCGTAGCCCGGTTCCAGACGCGACCCCCAGCCGTAGCCCGGTTCCAGACGCGACTCCCAGCCGTAGCCCGGTTCCAGACGCGACTCCCAGCCGTAGCCCGGTTCCAGACGCGACTCCCAGCCGTAGCCCGGTTCCAGACGCGACTCCCAGCCGTAGCCCGGTTCCAGACGCGACTCCCAGCCGTAGCCCGGTTCCAGACGCGACTCCCAGCCGTAGCCCGGTTCCAGACGCGACTCCCAGCCGTAGCCCGGTTCCAGACGCGACTCCCAGCCGTAGCCCGGTTCCAGACGCGACTCCCAGCCGTAGCCCGGTTCCAGACGCGACTCCCAGCCGTAGCCCGGTTCCAGACGCGACTCCCAGCCGTAGCCCGGTTCCAGACGCGACTCCCAGCCGTAGCCCGGTTCCAGACGCGACTCCCAGCCGTAGCCCGGTTTCAGACGCGACTCCCAGCCGTAGCCCGGTTCCAGACGCGACTCCCAGCCGTAGCCCGGTTCCAGACGCACCTCCCAGCCGTAGCCCGGTTCCAGACGCACCTCCCAGCCGTAGCCCGGTTTCAGACGCAACTCCCAGCCGTGGCCCGGTTCCAGACGCAACTCCCAGCCGTGGCCCGGTTTCAGACGCAACTCCCAGCCGTGGCCCGGTTCCAGACGCGGCTCCCAGCCGTGGCCAAACGCGGCTCCCAGCTGTAGTCCGGTCCTAGATGCGGCTCCCAGCTGTAGTCCGGTCCTAGATGCGGCTCCCAGCTGTAGTCCGGTCCTAGATGCGGCTCCCAGCCGTAGTCCGGTCCTAGATGCGGCTCCCAGCCGTAGTCCGGTCCTAGACGCGGCTCCCAGCCGTAGTCCGGTCCCAGACGCGGCTCCCAGCTGTAGTCCGGTCCTAGATGCGGCTCCCAGCTGTAGTCCGGTCCTAGATGCGGCTCCCAGCTGTAGTCCGGTCCTAGATGCGGCTCCCAGCTGTAGTCCGGTCCTAGATGCGGCTCCCAGCTGCAGTCCGGTCCTAGATGCGGCTCCCAGCTGCAGTCCGGTCCTAGATGCGGCTCCCAGCTGCAGTCCGGTCCTAGATGCGGCTCCCAGCTGCAGTCCGGTCCTAGATGCGGCTCCCAGCTGCAGTCCGGTCCTAGATGCGGCTCCCAGCTGCAGTCCGGTTCTAGATGCGGCTCCCAGCTGCAGTCCGGTCCTAGATGCGGCTCCCAGCAGAAACCCGGTGCCAGGCTTGACCTTCAACGGCAGTTCAGTTTCAGATCCGACCCTCAATGGAAGTACGGTTCCAGATACAACTCTTAACAGCAGCTTGGTTCCAGACTACTACTCTCAAAAGTAGTTCAATTCCAGATACGACTATAAATGGTGGTTTGAATCCAGATAGGACTTTCAATAGAAGAGACACTAGTATGAGACTTTGTTGAAACTTTGAAACTAAAATTTTGTAGAGCTCCAACAATTGCGCTTGGTGTACATTGCTTCTGATGTCATCAGGTCAGAAGTGATGATGTCACAGACATTACACACTTCATTCCGATATGACTGGGGGTTCCAGCATTTCGCGTTCAATGAACATGGCACCAGTGATTTTCGGTCAACCAGGGACATAATCACGAGCTATGGGAGCCGCGGCACAAATGGTTTTTAATGGGATTTTTTTCCCAATTCTCTGGAGACCTCTTTAAGTCTTCGCTGATCTCCTCGTGTTGGTGCTCATCGGGTATTTGTTCCATGATGCCAGGCCGGAGGGGGAACAGAAAATGTCATCTGACAATTTTGTGTGATTTGTGAGATATTATCTCCTGAGGTCTCAGAAGAAAAGAATCACATGTTACGTTTTTTTGTTTTCTTAAGATGTTCTCTGAGTTTCGGAGCCCAGTTCTTGTCTATAAAGTCATGTATCAGGAAGATTTGGAGGAGAAGTCTGATGAGATGTAATGTGATCATATGCATGGGTACAAGAGGATGTAAATAAAGCTTAAAGGGGTCCTTGAGAAATTATTATTAATGGTCCAACTGCTCCGTTTATGTGGCCCAACAGTAATACATTTCTGGAAAACTAATTTCTGTAAATGAAAAGTTCCACAACTTTCTACGTTCAATTCCTTGCAACTTTTCAGATGTAGGTTTGCTGTTCCGTAACAATGTACATAGCTAGAAGTGGAGACAATTGTATCCAGTCTAGGCAATGCTCTGTGAGCTCAACAGCCTGGACTCCAGCCTGATACATTGTAGCAAACCAGCAGAGATGTGTTTAGCTCACAGAGCATTGTCTAGATTGGATACAGTTATATGAACAAGATGCAAAACCTGTACATAGTGATGCATACTCTCACCTGAAGAATGAAGACTATTGTATCCAGTCTAGACAATGCTCTGTGAGCTTAACAGCCTGGACTCCTGACTGAATAATTGTAGAAAACTAGCCGAGCGATCTTAACAGTTGCTGCTGATGTATTGAGCTCAAAAAGCATTGTCTGGGCTGGATACAATTGTCTCCATTCTACAAGTGAGAGTAGGGATCACTGAGTACAGGGTTTGTAGCCTGTGTATATAACTATATACAGTCTAGACAATGCTCTGTGAGCTCGTACACATCAATACTAGCTGCTACACTATAACTGCTAGCTTTCTACAATGTATCAGACTGGAGTCTAGGCTGTTTAGCTCACAGAGCATTGTCTACACCGGATACCATTTAGAGGCAGTAACCTTGTACATAGCTAATCCCATTCTCAGTTGAGAGGGGGAGACAATTGTATCCAGTCTAGACAATGCTATGTGAGCTAAACAGCCTAGAATCCGGATTTGTACACATGCTTATGTGTTTAGCTCACAGAGCATTGTCTAGACTGCAAACACTTACAGGGACAGGATGCAAACCCATGTACATAGTGATCCCTACTCTCACCTGAGAGAGTTGTTTAGACTGATGTATTCTGGCAAACGTCAAGGGGCATGTTCAGCTGAGCTCACAGAGCATTGTCGAATACTGAAAAGAATATAACCAAATTTTTCAGTTGAATACGAAATAGTTTGCAACAGCAAAACACATAATTTTGACATTTTGTGGCAGATTTGGGCAGTTGTCGGCGTTTCCCATCATACGTGTAACTACAAATAAGCGCAAGAAAGTTTGACGCCGCTGATAAGAGGCTTAGCGGCCGGGCACGAAGCGATTGCGTTCTGCCAAGTGTGTGCGAGTCTTAATGTGGAAAGTTTGTTCTTAGAACAATCCGGGAGAGTGGAAGGCGACAGAGAGCAGCCGCTGGAGATAGCGCAGGAGACGTTTACAAGCCGCAGGCTGGAAGAAGTGGAAATCACTTGATAATGAAGTGAGGGGAGGAAAGAAATGGTGTGCGATCCCAGATAACATTCCTGAGGAAGCCGCAGCGTGATAGGGCTGGAGCAAGGCAAGGAATGCAGGGGAGATAATGACCGGCTCTGGCTGGACACAGGGGGGGAGGAGGGGGCCACTTACCAAGCCCAAGTATAGCAAATCTACAAGAGAGGTAGGTCCAATCCAATAATCTGCAAAGTAGTAGTGGAGAATGGATGAATAGAGAGGACTAACATGTCCATTTACTTCCAGACCCGGCGTGTAATACTGCATTACTCCTCTGGAGGCGCTGCAGAGACATTGATTACCTGCTTTAAAGCAACTTATTGTGGTTTTCATACCAAAATACTTTCAACTGTGTCCAACTGTCCCCCCCAGTGTCCAATGGGGGTCCAACTGCTGCCCCCCCCCCCCCAGTAATCACAAGAATTGTGGCCCAATGAGTGTTCCATTCACTGCTATTGGGTTGAAAGGAGAGAGAGCCATCATGCAAATCCCCTGGGGGTAAAGACAGCGCTCAGGGACACTTACCGGCCTGTCTTGATTGCTAGGGGTTACAGTGGTCGGACTCCCATCAATCAGCCACCTATCAGGGTATAAATGTGCATAGTGGACATCCCCTTTAAATAAGGGAACCTGACAATTCCTGGATCCTTATAAACTAAACCCATGTCTTGTATGTGAAGTGTCCTGCATCATAGATAAGAAAATTGTGTCCCGAATAAAGATGAGCGGAAGCAACATTTGCGTTCAGGTTCGGGCCACGTGATCCGGATGTATTAGGGAATCAATTTGCTGGATTGGCTGTTCAGTGCCGGTCCGGTGATATGTTTGGGTCGCACAGCCAAACCCGGACCTTGAATGCAAACGTCAGGTCCGCTCATCTCTTGTCCCAAATGCTAATTTTTTCAATATACAAATTAGCTTTTGGTGGAGCAAGGGCGTAGCCACAGGGCCCAGTCCACCCCCTAATCCCCTTGCGGACAAGAGAGGGTGCACTGTATTTAGGGGCTTTGCCCATGATGCAAATTACTAATTTGCATATAAATAAAACTTTGCATACACATTGGATGATTTAGCCGGAGTGTAGATAACCATTGAAGAATCCTTAAAGGGGTTTCTTTGGAAGAATATGGCTGATTTCTTCCTAGAACTGTGCCATATCTGCCTACAGGTAGTCAGTGGTATTGCAGCTCTGTCACAGGAGCAATACCAGGCACGACCAGACACAGAAGTGGCGCAGTTTCTGGAAAAAATAAGTGATCACTTATTCCGAACCCTGGACAACCCCTTTAAAAAGTTGCGTCCCAAGCAGTAAATATCACTGGGATGTGGAAAACCTTGTGTTGCGTGGAGAGGTTACGTGCTTGGATGTACACAGAAGCCGTGACGCTGGTAACACATAGTAACGCCGCTCCAATACTCACAGCCCACAACAAATTCTTCACAAGTGCATTTTTGTCTGTGTCACTAGGAAAGGGCTATCAGATAGCGCAAAACTATGCCGGCTATGCCGAGCCGCTAGGAGAGATGCCCAGGAATAAAACGGGCACGGAGAGACCAGAATACTGCCAAGACCTTCACATACCCACCGGCGACCCCATCAGACCTCATCCAATCACAAGACATGACTGGGGGGTGACAACAAACTCAGGCAGAACTCAAAATTTTAACTTAACTGAATTGTTCCAAAATATGATATTTGGGACCCAAATGCCAAGGCTGTAAATTACGATTTCATGCTGTGAAATACAGAAAGTAGAGTTATGACATCACACCATGTAACTATACATTGTATCTGGACTTCACATCATCTCTTATGTAACTATACATTGTATCTGGACTTCACATCTCTTATGTAACTATACATTGTATCTGGACTTCACATCTCTTATGTAACTATACATTGTATCTGGACTTCACATCTCTTATGTAACTATACATTGTATCTGGACTTCACATCTCTTATGTAACTATACATTGTATCTGGACTTCACATCTCTTATGTAACTATACATTGTATCTGGACTTCACATCTCTTATGTAACTATACATTGTATCTGGACTTCACATCTCTTATGTAACTATACATTGTATCTGGGCAAGTAGTGATGTCGCACATGATGACATCACATATGTTCTCGGACTTAGATCACAACCCTTTGATACAATGTATTTGCACAGAGTGATGTCATAACTCTCTGTATATAGTCTGTGACATCACACAAGATACACAACCCACTATGAGAGATGTGAGGTCACACTTGTAAATCATAAATTGAACTTCGATAACATGACATCACTGTTACATGGATTATAAAATTGTGATGTCACAGGTTATAGAGCTACAAGGATGACATCTCACGTTTGGTCTGACTTAGATCACAACTGTTTGATATATTGGGGCTTATTTACCAAGGGTCCCGCGGCCACATTTTCATCACAAGCCAAGCACTTACGTGCACCAGGAAGAAGATGGTGAACTCCGGCGGACCTGAGCGGGGAAGCGACACATGCAGGATATCGGGGGCACGATCTTCTTGAATCGCTCCAGATGTGCATTCCGGAGGATATTCCGGATCGGGGAACACGCAGGGACTGGGTAAGGAAATGTGCCCCATTGTATTTGAACAGTGTTCTCTTACCTCTCTACAACAAGTGATGTCATAACTCTCTTTATATGGTCTGTATACTATAAGAGTGACATCACGGTAGACTCACAACCAACTGTGATGTCACACCATAATTGGACAGCAGGACATCACACCTGGGAAATACAGGTTGGCGCTAAAGAGATGACATCATAGAGTGTATCGGGACATCGTGACATCAGAACTCTCCTTATACATCACTGCTCACAGCGGTTTGTCTCTTCTGTGATGTCACTCTTGTAAAATGGATTTGGACAGTGTGACCTCACATCTGACTCCTGCACAAAACCGGCAAGAGTTATGACATCAACAAAGTCACATGATCCACGGTGAGAAGTGATGTCACTCAGTAGTGATGTCACTCTTGTAAAATATTACTGGCTTAAAGAGCTGTGATGTCACTCTTACAAAATAGAATGGAGCATGGCGTTGCATCACAGGCATCAGATGACGTCACTCCCGTCATTGGTTAGAAATCTACAAATATGGCCGCTCAGCCATCTGACTCTGGCCTGGGGGTTGTCCACATCGCCTGCCCACCAGGGTGCACCATGTTTTGCTATTATTTGGATTATTTCCAGTAACCGGCAAAGGGCGATGCGGAAGACCCTAGAGGCGGGTATGTCCTTGTATGCGACTGCTGCCACCGCCGGGCAGACTCTTCCTCTCCAGACAAGTCCTATTATAGGCACATCCTCAAGTACCCAGAGTTTCCTAATTCCTAATTTCCTACACTGTCTTTCCACAATAGGATTGCTCAAGCCTTCCTTTATTTTGGGGAAGGGCCTCATTCCTAACGGGACTGTCTCTCAGACTTCAAAGGGAGTATGTTACAGTAAAACACAATGCCAGCCGCGAGACGCACGCACATGTCACCTCTGACCTCTCCTACCGCAGAGGAAACCCATCGCCACTGGGGTCAGAGATTAATATAAACACCATTTAGGAGCGGCATGGAGAGGTGTCCGGAGGGGCTCTGGGGACCGGTGCCACACCGCCTGATGGGCCTCATATGCCGCCTCATTACTTAAAGGCAAAACTTGATGAACGCTGATTCTCTAGGGAGTAATGAGAACATTTTAAAGCTTAGTTTTTGGTGTAACTGTACTATATTAGGTATTAGAGTGGTTGTCTAACGCAGGCAACCATTGTCTATGTGCTCTGTTAGGACCTCTAGACATCAGAAAGGAGGGTAACAGAGGACCTGTCTTGGTGAACTTCAGCCATCCAACCCACCGTAACCTTCCCCACATAGTCAAATGCTTGAGGGGCTGCAAGAAGTGGGACCTATCCTGATCACCTCTGGTGGGGCCGTCACGTTTCACATGGTTGTGCATGTAACACATGGTCATGTGGAGGTAACAGGGGACCCCAGGAACTTCAGCCATACAGATATTTGTCTGAATGCCCACCTTTCATGTCTGAACCATAGTAACTTTTGCCCTTGGCAAAGTCAACTGCTTGAGGGGCTTTTAGGAGTAAGACCTATGGACATCACCTCTGGTGGGGCTGTCTGGTTTCAAACGGTGGTCCATGTAAAACATGATCATGTGGAAGTAACAGGGGCCCTCAGGAACTTCAGCCATCTAGATATTCATCCCAATGCCCACCTTTGATGTCTGACCCACCATAACCTTCCTCATGGCAATGTCAACTGCTTGAGGGTGTGCCACGAATGGGACCTTTGACGACTACCTCTGGTGGAGCGGTGTCTGGTCACATATAGTGGTCTATGTAACGTGGAGGTAACAGGGGACCTCAGGAACTTCAGCCATCTTGATATTCATCCGAATGCCTACGTTGTATGTCTGATTCACTTTAACCTTCCCCATGGCAAAGTCAACTGCCTGAGGGGGTGCCACGAATGGGATCTGTGCCAATCGACTCTGGTGGGGTTTTCTGGGTACACATGGTGGTCTATGTAACAAATGGTCATTTGGAGGAACTTCAGCCATCCAGATATTCATCTTATTGCCAACCTTTTATGTATCACCCACCGAAACTTCCCCCATGACAAAGTCAGCTGCTTGACGGGGTGCCAGGAGTGGAACCTGTGACGATCACCTCTGGTGGGGTTGCCTGGTTACACATGGTGGTCCATGTAACAAATGGTCATTTGGAGGTAACAGGGGACCCAAGGAACTTCAGCCATCCAGATATTCATCTGAATGCCCACATTTTATGTCCAACCCACAGTAACTGCTGACTGGTTACACATGGTGGTCAAGTGGAGGTCTACCGGCCAGAATGTCCTCCTCTTGGAGGTCCATACATACTAATATAGAGTGACATTAAAAAAAAACCCCTCTAAAGTACTAAGCTGCTCTATGTAAAGGAGCAGTCTGCTTTGGATGAAGGTCTAATGGGACGATCAGTTTGGGTCGGAGGAGAGCTTGATTTGGTGCAAGCAGCCATTGAGTAAATAAGATCTTGTAACGTCTCATCCCCCTTTGAAGGATCTATTTGTGATCTTGGGGGTCCTATAGTAGGTTCTTGAAGGAAAGGGGGGAGGGGAATTGTCCATATAGGACTACCCCTTTATTAAAAACTCAAAAATACTGCAAAAATCTGACTATGACATCACCCTAAAAGGTGGCATATAAAACAATTTACAGATCTGGTATTTAGCCACCTCGCCCAAATCTGCTTAGAAGAAGAGCGGCGCGGTGCCATCCTGAGCTTTCTTAAAGGAATTAATAAAAGGCTTAAGACTTGACACAACCCTAATTAGTTAACAAATGTATAATTGTTATCCGGGTCCCCCCCCCCCCCTGCCGCTATTGTGGCTGCCGCTGTCTTCCCGTCTCCTCCTGGGCTGATGTCTTTGTCACCCCGCAGAC
Organism: Engystomops pustulosus; assembly: GCF_040894005.1. Classification (NCBI taxonomy): domain Eukaryota; kingdom Metazoa; phylum Chordata; class Amphibia; order Anura; family Leptodactylidae; genus Engystomops; species Engystomops pustulosus. The sequence goes on along the minus strand of NC_092411.1, from coordinate 11,286,606 downwards.
TGTGCCATGCTAATGCATTAGTCTGAGAGAAGGGCCATCTGTCACTGCGCCCGCTGCCTTTAATCCCAGTCAGTCTGAACAGCAACTTAAGAATTTTCCCTCAATGACTCCATTGCATTAGAGGCGAGGATTTCCTGGAGCTTATTGTCATGGTGTCATGCAGCCAACGCGACCCAAAATCCCTTTTAATATGTGGAAAGAAGCTGGCAGACGCCTCCTGCTCCCCCCGGACATTAACCCATTATTACACTGACAACCTCTGACGGCTTTATCAGCCACGGCGTTGGGGGAATAGCCCGGGGGGGCTTTGTTACCATCCAACAGCTCTATTCTATGTCCCGTCATCTGCTCCATCTGACTGTGACAGGAATGAGTCTATTAAAGAATTATACAGAAATACAAAGAACAACTGGGGGAATCGTGTCCCCGGGGAGTCACTGTATAGAGAGACATCAGACAAATACCAGCACTGACCAACACTGGGGCGAGGGGCGAGCATAGAGAATGATAGACGCAGAGGACAGATAATAGACAATAGATAGATACAATAGAAGACTGGAGATAGATAGATAGATAGGAGATAGATAGATAGATAGGAGATAGATAGATAGATAGGAGATAGATAGATAGATAGGAGATAGATAGATAGGAGATAGATAGATAGGAGATAGATAGATAGGAGATAGATAGATAGGAGATAGATAGATAGGAGATAGATAGATAGGAGATAGATAGATAGATAGGAGATAGATAGATAGATAGATAGATAGATATGAGATAGATAGATAGATATATAGATAGATAGATAGATAGATAGATAGGAGATAGATAGATAGGAGATAGATAGGAGATAGATAGATAGGAGATAGATAGATAGGAGATAGATAGATAGGAGATAGATAGATAGGAGATAGATAGATAGGAGATAGATAGATAGGAGATAGATAGATAGGAGATAGATAGGAGATAGATAGATAGATAGGAGATAGATAGGAGATAGATAGATAGATAGGAGATAGATAGGAGATAGATAGATAGATAGATAGATAGATAGATAGATAGATAGATAGATAGATAGATAGGAGATAGATAGATAGATAGGAGATAGATAGGAGATAGATAGATAGATAGGAGATAGATAGATAGATAGGAGATAGATAGATAGGAGATAGATAGATAGGAGATAGATAGATAGGAGATAGATAGGAGATAGATAGATAGATAGGAGATAGATAGATAGATAGGAGATAGATAGATAGATAGGAGATAGATAGATAGATAGGAGATAGATAGATAGATAGGAGATAGATAGATAGATAGGAGATAGATAGATAGATAGGAGATAGATAGATAGATAGATAGATGGATAGATATGAGATAGATAGATAGATAGGAGATAGATAGGAGATAGATAGATAGAGTTGGAAAGTTCAAGCAGCACACATAAATCAAATCAAATTCGGCGGGTGCAGGCTGTCAGGACTGGGTGGAGGTCCTCCTTAGGTATAAAATTTGAAAATAAGCAGCACTCCAACATCCAATAAAGGTGAAAAAAAGTGGTGTTCTTTTTATTCCATGTGTAGCAACGTTTCAGCCCGTGAGGGCTTGACAAAGGCTCTCACGGGCTGAAACGTTGCTACACATGGAATAAAAAGAACACCACTTTTTTTCACCTTTATTGGATGTTGGAGTGCTGCTTATTTTCAAATTTTATAGATAGATAGATAGATAGATAGGAGATAGAGAGATAGATAGGAGATAGATAGATAGATAGGAGATAGATAGGAGATAGATAGATAGGAGATAGATAGGAGATAGATAGATAGGAGATAGATAGATAGGAGATAGATAGATAGGAGATAGATAGGAGATAGATAGGAGATAGATAGGAGATAGATAGATAGGAGATAGATAGATAGATAGATAGATAGATAGGAGATAGATAGATAGATAGGAGATAGATAGATAGATAGGAGATAGATAGATAGGAGATAGATAGGAGATAGATAGATAGGAGATAGATAGATAGATAGATAGATAGATATGAGATAGATATATATGAGATAGATATATATGAGATAGATATGAGATAGATATGAGATAGATATATATGAGATAGATATATATGAGATAGATATGAGATAGATATGAGATAGATATATATGAGATAGATAGGAGATAGATAGATAGGAGATAGATAGGAGATAGATAGGAGATAGATAGGAGATAGATAGGAGATAGATAGGAGATAGATAGATAGGAGATAGATAGATAGATATGAGATAGATATATATGAGATAGATATGAGATAGATATATATGAGATAGATAGGAGATAGATAGATAGGAGATAGATAGGAGATAGATAGGAGATAGATAGATAGGAGATAGATAGATAGATAGATAGATATATATGAGATAGATATGAGATAGATAGATATGAGATAGATAGATATGAGATAGATAGATAGGAGATAGATAGATAGGAGATAGATAGGAGATAGATAGATAGGAGATAGATAGATAGGAGATAGGAGATAGATAGATACTGTACAATATTTGTGGCTCCTCTGCTCTCTGCCATTATCTAGGGACAGACGTTCTTTCATCTATGAATGATTACTCATGAATAGACGTCTCCCCTCTGTGCGGTCACAGATAATAATAAGGTTTTGAGGAAAAAAAAAGCTCATTAAATGAAAATTGGTTGAATCCACCGTTTTGGTTAATATTGGGCGAGATAAGGCTGGTGGTAGTAATATGCCTGCGTCTCTCCGATCCTTCTGTTCTATAAACTGTATGAGCGGCTTCAAGGGGTTTTTATTGGAAGACCTCACGATGTCCAACAGTAACGCTGGGGATATAAAGTATGAAGCATAACGGTTTGGCGAAGGTTCGGTGGTCACAGGACACCACACAGGACCCAGTGACGTAAGGTAGTGATGTCCTGTGACTGGCGACTCTTCTGGCCATGCCGGGAGCACGCTCGCAACGCTGGAACACAAGCCTCAATAATGTTTAGTTACACCTGCCCGGACCCCCCCTAGAGGATAGCCCACCCACAAGTATCAGAATTATTGCTGACTATTTATCAGGTCATTTGTGAAATTGAAGAAGAATAAGTCAGAGGGGAAGGGAGGACGAGGAATGTTGCGGCTCCGTTGGCACGAAGGCTGAGAGGGGTTAAGGCAGCGCAGTATTTATCTATGGTCTGCTTCACAGACTGGAGGTGGATCACACAAGGATTTGGAGTCCCACCCTGAAATTCTGACCTGTAATTCACCGGGCCCAGGGGCGGTTATAAAGGCTTCTCCATTTAAAGCTGTTTTTTATTTATAGAGGAGAGAAGAACTTGATGTTTCTTTTATTGGAGCTGTCGAGCCCCGGCTGGACAGAAATATAAATAATCTCCCCGAGCTCATGGGTTCATGGTAAGTGTGTCCTTCTTCCAACTCCACCACAGTTTATACGAAACGCATGAGGTCTCGCTGGTGTGGAAACACAACCACGGTCTTACGAAAACATTGCTAGAAAGTCGCAATCCTCTCCATAAGGCTGGCCAAGAAGGAGGTCACGTGCTGCAGGAGATAGGAAACGGGTCGAAGAACATGGTCAGAAGATCAGGAGCAACACTTGCTGGAAATGCAATGAGGTCTCGCTGGTGAGGAAACACAACTACGTTCTTACAAAAACTTTCCTGGAAAGTCTTGAAAAAGTTGATAAGGGATGGAATGGGTGGTGGTCAAATATTGCAAAAGAACAAAAGAACATGGGCAGAAGATATGAATGATGACAACAGATGTGGAACCAAAGCCACTCTGTTATCAAAATGTAGGTTGAAAGTCTTCGTTATCTCTAAAAGGTTGATCAGGGATTGGTGGGGAGGGTGTCGGATATTGTAGTACAGGCAGTCCCCGGGTTACATACAAGATAGGGTCTGGAGGTTTGTTCTTAAGTTGAATTTGTATGTAAGTCGAAACTGTATATTTTATAATGGAAGTTCTAGACAATTTTTTTTCTTTTGCCCCAGTGACAATTGGAGTTTCAAAATTTTTGGTGTAATTGGACCAAGAATTATCAATAAAGCTTCATTATAGACATCTTACAGCTGATCATTGCAGTCTGGGACTATAGTAAAGCATCCAGAGAGCTTCACCAGAGGTCACAGTGGGCAGAGGGGTCCGTCTGTAACTATGGGTTGTCTGTAAGTCGGGTGTCCTTAAGTAGGGGACCGCCTGTAGTTCTGAAAGTCGTAAAAGAACATGGTGAGAAGATTGGGAAGATGGCGGCAATGCTTGCTGGAAACTCACCCATCCCGTTATGATAACTTTGGTTGAAAGTCTCACAGGGGATGGGTGGGGAGGTCTCGGGTATCGTAGTAGATCTGAAACTTGGACATGGTCAGAAGATCGGGAAGATGACAATAATTGCTGGAAATGCATTGAGGTCTCACTGGTCAGGAAACACAACTACGTTGTTACAAAAACTTTGCTGGAAAGTCTTGAAAAAGTTGATAAGGGATGGAATGGTGGTGGTCAAATATTGCAAAAGAACATGGGCAGAAGATTGGAATGATGACAACACATGTGGAACAACAGCCAATCTGTTACGGAAATTTAGGTTGAAAGTCTTAGTTATCTCTAAAAGGTTGATCAGGGATGGGTGAGGAGGGTTCGGATATTGTAGAAGATCTTAAACTTGTAGAATGAAAGGACATGGTCAGAAGATTGGGAAGATGGTGGCAATGCTTGCTGGAAACTCAACCATCCCGTTATGATAACTTTGGTTGAAAGTCTGACTGGGGATGGGTGGGGAGGGCTCGGATATTGTAGTAGATATGAAACTTGTAGAAGAACATGGTCAGAATATCGGGAAGATGGCAATAATTGCTGGAAAAACACAATGTCTCAATGGTTTGGAAACGCAACCACACAATTTTGTAGGTCTGGTTGAGTAAGGACTCATTCATCTCCATAAGGCTGACCAGGAAGGGGAGGTTAAAAATTGCAGTAGATCCTAAACTTATAAAAGAACATGGTCACAAGATTGGGAAGATGACGACAATAGCAGGAGATGCACAAGGTCTTCCAGGTGTGGAAACACAACCGATCTGTTGCTATAAGGTATCTATACTCTCCATAAATCTGAGTGGAAGAGGAGCATAATTTAGTAGATCTGAAGCTTGAGGGTGAACATGGATAGAAGATTGGGAGGATGATGATACTTTCATGAGGAGTAGGTCCATGTTCTGCACAATGTGGCTATAATAGATGTTGGACAAGTGGTGGGGAAATTCAAATTGAGGTTTTCGATTATGACCAACTGCAATGAACATAGATGTCCTTGTCCTCCTGGTGGTGCATATCAAATGTCATGGGTGGTACGAAGATCAAGTGCGATAACAAAGGCCATGCCCTTTTCGGGCTCCTGGGTTGTCATCTCTGTATAGAACCGCCCTCTAAACCACCTTAAATGTCTTGTTCAGGAGATGGAACTCTGGACCATGGATTCTGGTGATCAACACCATCCAACCGTGATGATATTCTGATGGTACCACGACTTGCTCTGATTCCTTTTACCCTGCTCTTCTCATTTTGGTCTCTAAGGTTTTCAATTGGACCTCGAAAATCAAAATATGAAGAAGCCAAAGGTCACAGTTTACAAATAAGTGAAGGGCTTAGCTTCCATCCACCCCAACACTGTGCATTTCACACAATTTAGGGAAAGCTAAATTCTGTTTTGTGCAAGAAGGAATCCCACCTACTGAGCAATGTGCAGCCCCCTCAGCCCTATCACATCAGGTCAAGTCCTTGTATCCAGCTAGGAAGTAAAGCGAGAATTCCAAAATTATTCTGAAATCCTTGGATACCTCCACACTAGTCTACGGAGAAACAATATGACTCTACAGACAAAGACTTCAAAGTTCCAAGGAACTTATTTCTAGAACATTCTGTGATACATATTCTAGGAAATTTACTAAGATAATGAATCAGCCAAGTCAGATGTTTACAGAGACGCCGCAGTCTGAGAAAGTATAATGTTCAGAGGAAACTATACAATCAGGGCTCCGAGGCCCGGGCAACCCATGGCAAGACAGCTGCCAGTGGCGCCATCTATTGGCAGAGCTCTAAATTACCATCTCACTGTCCAGAATACAAGGAAGGTACATGAGACCTTGTGATGTCCTAAGTAGTTGTTGCAATGTGATAGATAAATGTAATGGCCAATACCGATCTGACATGAGTGGGCGAAGCGATGTCGCTGTATGCCATGGCTTTGGAGCTAACAAGGTATATGCATGATGCGGAGTCAGGAGCCCCACATGATTTATTAAAACCCATGCACCATGTTCATGTTGGCTCTTTAAAACCATGTGGTTATTGCAGTTTTCTATAATTATCATTAACCTATGTTTAAACTTTTTAAGAAAAATAATAAATTTCAGTATATTGTTAAAGGCGCCATGTTCTCTATACAAGCGCAAATACCTGCAGCTGCCACAAGGGGTGCTGCCTGCCTGTAATCTAATTAGATTAGTGATAAAACAGTATGCAGTCAGCTCCCTCTAGTGGTGGCCGCAGTAGCCTGCATGTTACAGAAATTATTTGAGCAGCGCATTTAGACTACATTCACACGTAGCACGGCGGGCATAGGGATGTATGGCGTGCAGCGCCGTAATACGGGAAAAGATAGGACATGTCCTATCTTTTTCCCGGGTACGGAGCGGTACCGCACCTGTGCTGCGCCGTGCACTCATTGCCGTCTATGGGGGACGTATATCAGCCGTATATACGTCGGCCGTGTGAATGTAGCCTTAGAGCTCTGTTTCATAAAGACAGGCAGATGGGATGGGACAAGAAACCCAGACCAGTCATCAGAGACCCAGGGTGCCATCTTGCAAATCAACCCCTTGCTTACATCAGGGAAATAGAGACACAGAAACACAGCCAGTCCCCCGCCTCCTCCAGAGACACAGCCAGTCCCCCGCCTCCTCCAGAGACACAGCCAGTCCCCCGCCTCCTCCAGAGACACAGCCAGTCCCCCGCCTCCTCCAGAGACACAGCCAGTCCCCCGCCTCCTCCAGAGACACAGCCAGTCCCCCGCCTCCTCCAGAGACACAGCCAGCCCACCGCCTCCTCCAGAGACACAGCCAGTCCCCCGCCTCCTCCAGAGACACAGCCAGTCCCCCGCCTCCACCAGAGACACAGCCAGTCCCCCGCCTCCACCAGAGACACAGCCAGCCCCCCGCCTCCCCCAGAGACACAGCCAGTCCCCCGCCTCCTCCAGAGACACAGCCAGTCCCCCGCCTCCTCCAGAGACACAGCCAGTCCCCCGCCTCCTCCAGAGACACAGCCAGTCCCCCGCCTCCTCCAGAGACACAGCCAGTCCCCCGCCTCCTCCAGAGACACAGCCAGTCCCCCGCCTCCTCCAGAGACACAGCGATCCCCCGCCTCCTCCAGAGACACAGCGATCCCCCCGCCTCCTCCAGAGACACAGCGAGCCAACCCGCCTCCTCCAGAGACACAGCGAGCCAACCTGCCTCCTCCAGAGACACAGCGAGCCAACCCGCCTCCTCCAGAGACACAGCGATCCCCCCGCCTCCTCCAGAGACACAGCCAGTCCACCGCCTAATCCAGAGACACAGCCAGTCCACCGCCTAATCCAGAGACACAGCCAGTCCCCCGCCTAATCCAGAGACACAGCAATCCCCCCCCCCCCCCGCCTCCTCCAGAGACACAGGGATGCCCCCGCCTCCTCCAGAGACACAGCCAGTCCACCGCCTAATCCAGAGACACAGCCAGTCCCCCGCCTCCTCCAGAGACACAGCGATCCCCCCGCCTCCTCCAGAGACACAGCGAGCCAACCCGCCTCCTCCAGAGACACAGCGAGCCAACCCGCCTCCTCCAGAGACATAGCGAGCCAACCCGCCTCCTCCAGAGACACAGCGAGCCAACCCGCCTCCTCCAGAGACACAGCAATTCCCCCCCCCGCCTCCTCCAGAGACACAGGGATGCCCCCGCCTCCTCCAGAGACACAGCCAGTCCCCCGCCTAATCCAGAGACACATCTCTCTTACCCCCACCTCCTCAAGATCAGATTGATCAATGGGCCCCCTAAGGCGATGGGTCTTCCAGTATGAATGGAGCTGCACGTCGCTACCTCCATGTGCGCCCCCTTTGGACCAGTGATAGAGGATACCCCCTTAAAAGCTCTATATATAAAGGACTTGCTCTTAAAAATAAAATTGGCATTTTAAATCTGCCTTCACGATTGTGCAGGATGCGTGACCCAGCCTCAGGCGGCAGAACATCGCACATAACTTGGATGGCGCAGCTCGTTTCTCTCTAAGCCTGCTCTAGACACGGACACCGCTTATTTTCCTGATGTGCAGATGAAGCTCTGACCTCTCTCCTACATAATCACTTCCCACCTAACGCTCAAGGTCATGTGAAGGACACGCCGCTGGCCTATCCAATATCCTTCATGTTTTTATGGCTCTGACGGGGTTGGTGCAATTGAAAATCCTTGTAACATTGCAGTTGGCAATGGGCGGTATCTGCGCCGGAGACACATGGTATCTATTAGCGAGATGTTTCACCAGCGCCGTTCTGTTAACTTCTATAACAGCTGTCAGTGCGGACAGGACCTCAGGGAGGCATCAACTGGATGTGGGAATGAAAGTATTAAATACATCTGATTCATTGTTCTACATGACGGAACCAGCGCACGCAGCAAGAGCATCTCTGTTACATGGATACAATGTAACCAGTGCCGATCAATATCACAGGAACTAAGGGATGTATCCATAGCAACCAGAGTATGTCAGAGCACAGCAAGTCATGGATTTAGTTGTAGTATAAGTGTTAGTTTTCATCATGGCAGCAGTATTATAGTAGTTATATTCTTGTACATAGGGGGCAGTATTATAGTAGTTATATTCCTGTACATAGGGGGCAGTATTATAGTAGTTATATTCTTGTACATAGGGGGCAGTATTATAGTAGTTATATCCCTGTACATAGGGGGCAGTATTATAGTAGTTATATTCTTGTACATAGGGGGCAGTATTATAGTAGTTATATTCCTGTACATAGGGGGCAGTATTATAGTAGTTATATTCTTGTACATAGGGGGCAGTATTATAGTAGTTATATCCTTGTACATAGGGGGCAGTATTATAGTAGTTATATCCTTGTACATAGGGGGCAGTATTATAGTAGTTATATTCCTGTACATAGGGGGCAGTATTATAGTAGTTATATTCCTGTACATAGGGGGCAGTATTATAGTAGTTATATTCTTGTACATAGGGGGCAGTATTATAGTAGTTATATTCTTGTACATAGGGGGCAGTATTATAGTAGTTATATTCTTGTACATAGGGGGCAGTATTATAGTAGTTATATTCCTGTACATAGGGGGCAGTATTATAGTAGTTATATTCTTGTACATAGGGGGCAGTATTATAGTAGTTATATTCTTGTACATAGGGGGCAGTATTATAGTAGTTATATTCTTGTACATAGGGGGCAGTATTATAGTAGTTATATTCTTGTACATAGGGGGCAGTATTATAGTAGTTATATTCTTGTACATAGGGGGGCAGTATTATAGTAGTTATATTCTTGTACATAGGGGGGCAGTATTATAGTAGTTATATTCCTGTACATAGGGGGCAGTATTATAGTAGTTATATTCCTGTACATAGGGGGCAGTATTATAGTAGTTATATTCTTGTACATAGGGGGCAGTATTATAGTAGTTATATTCTTGTACATAGGGGGCAGTATTATAGTAGTTATATTCTTGTACATAGGGGGCAGTATTATAGTAGTTATATTCCTGTACATAGGGGGCAGTATTATAGTAGTTATATTCTTGTACATAGGGGGCAGTATTATAGTAGTTATATTCTTGTACATAGGGGGCAGTATTATAGTAGTTATATTCTTGTACATAGGGGGCAGTATTATAGTAGTTATATTCCTGTACATAGGGGGCAGTATTATAGTAGTTATATTCTTGTACATAGGGGGGCAGTATTATAGTAGTTATATTCTTGTACATAGGGGGGCAGTATTATAGTAGTTATATTCTTGTACATGGGGGACAGTATTATAGTAGTTATATTCCTCTACATAGGGGGCAGTATTATAGTAGTTATATTCCTCTACATAGGGGGAAGTATTATAGTAGTTATATTCTTGTACATAGGGGGCAGTATAATAGTAGTTATATTCTTGTACATAGGGAGCAGTATTATAGTAGTTATCTTCTTGTACATAGGGGGCAGTATTATAGTAGTTGTATTCTTGTACATAGGGGGCAGTATTATAGTAGTTATATTCTTGTACATAGGGGGCAGTATTATAGTAGTTGTATTCCTGTACATAGGGGGCAGTATTATAGTAGTTATATTCCTGTACATAGGGGGCAGTATTATAGTAGTTATATTCTTGTACATAGGGGGCAGTATTATAGTAGTTGTATTCTTGTACATAGGGGGCAGTATTATAGTAGTTATATTCCTGTACATAGGGGGCAGTATTATAGTAGTTATATTCTTGTACATAGGGGGCAGTATTATAGTAGTTATATTCTTGTACATAGGGGGCAGTATAATAGTAGTTATATTGTTGTACATAGGGGGCAGTATTATTGTAGTTATATTCTTGTACATAGGGGGCAGTATTATAGTAGTTATATTCCTGTACATAGGGGGCAGTATAATAGTAGTTATATTGTTGTACATAGGGGGCAGTATTATAGTAGTTATATTCTTGTACATAGGGGGCAGTATTATAGTAGTTATATTCCTGTACATAGGGGGCAGTATTATAGTAGTTATATTCTTGTACATAGGGGGCAGTATTATAGTAGTTATATTCTTGTACATAGGGGGCAGTATTATAGTAGTTATATTCTTGTACATAGGGGGCAGTATTATAGTAGTTATATTCTTGTACATAGGGGGCAGTATTATAGTAGTTATATTCTTGTACATAGGGGGCAGTATTATAGTGGTGATACATGTAGGGTAATAGACTTGTTTATAGGAGACTATTGTCATGTATACCTTTCAATGCATGGGAACCTAGCATTAAGAACAAAACAAAACAGTATAGTATTTATTTTATCACAAGATCCTATGGATGATGAAGGCCTCCAGCAGAAGGCTCAGACTAGATGTGAACAGAGGCTTATTACAAAAAGAAAATTGCATATCTGTCACATATCAAGACTAATTGCTTAAATATTGCACATACCTATCTATATTAAATTGGCAGGGTGGTTGTTAGCTGATACTGAAGGGGGAAGGGGAGTTAAGATGAAGAGCGGTCGGCAGCGGAGGGGGGAGAATCCCACCAGAAAAGGGTCCTCAAGTGCTGACTTTTTGGGAAAGTTGGAAGCAATTTAAGGACGCACTTCAGATAAAAGCAGAAGGGAGCCAGACGAGGAGCGTGACATAACAATAGACGGAGCACAAACATCTCTGCCCATTATAAACGCCAGATACCGGCACTGAGCGCGCTCCGCCGGCGGCGTCACGGGACAAGGCGTAACATCATAACAAGGCAAACAAGCGTCGCCTTGTACAGACAGCGCCGTGTACTCAGGATCATTGTGAGAAGAGTCGTCTTGTTCTGGACCAAGGTTCACGGCTGAAGGATCTGCCCCATCTACCTCCCATTAAACTGTGCAAGAAATGTTCACATTGTATCAGAATTCTTCACTTTTAATAAGAAACTTGAAACATAAAAAGCAAATGACCTCAAAATAACAAACACTGACCCATCATTACATCACTACTGACAATAGATGATGTCACAGCTTATCTCCTCCCCCTCCCTGTACAATGACCTCTATATAGATAACACTGACCCATCATTACATCACTACTGACAATAGATGATGTCACAGCTTATCTCCTCCCCCTCCCTGTACAATGACCTCTATATAGATAACACTGACCCATCATTACATCACTACTGACAATAGATGATGTCACAGCTTATCTCCTCCCCCTCCCTGTACAATGTCCTCTATATAGATAACACTGACCCATCATTACATCACTACTGACAATAGATGATGTCACAGCTTATCTCCTCCTCCTCCTGTACAATGACCTCTATATAGATACACTGACCCATCATTACATCACTACTGACAATAGATGATGTCACAGCTTATCTCCTCCCCCTCCCTGTACAATGACCTCTATATAGATAACACTGACCCATCATTACATCACTACTGACAATAGATGATGTCACAGCTTATCCTCTCCCCCTCCCTGTACAATGACCTCTATATAGATAACACTGACCCATCATTACATCACTACTGACAATAGATGATGTCACAGCTTATCTCCTCCCCCTCCCTGTGCAGTGACCTCTATATAGATAACACTGACCCATCATTACATCACTACTGACAATAGATGATGTCACAGCTTATCTCCTCCCCCTCCCTGTACAATGACCTCTATATAGATACACTGACCCATCATTACATCACTACTGACAATAGATGATGTCACAGCTTATCTCCTCCCCCTCCCTGTACAATGACCCATATATAGATAACACTGACCCATCATTACATCACTACTGACAATAGATGATGTCACAGCTTATCTCCTCCCCCTCCCTGTACAATGACCCATATATAGATAACACTGACCCATCATTACATCACTACTGACAATAGATGATGTCACAGCTTATCCTCTCCCCCTCCCTGTACAATGACCTCTATATAGATAACACTGACCCATCATTACATCACTACTGACAATAGATGATGTCACAGCTTATCTCCTCCCCCTCCCTGTACAATGACCTCTATATAGATAACACTGACCCATCATTACATCACTACTGACAATAGATGATGTCACAGCTTATCTCCTCCTCCTCCCTGTACAATGACCTCTATATAGATAACACTGACCCATCATTACATCACTACTGACAATAGATGATGTCACAGCTTATCTCCTCCCCTCCCTGTACAATGACCTCTATATAGATAACACTGACCCATCATTACATCACTACTGACAATAGATGATGTCACAGCTTATCTCCTCCTCCTCCCTGTACAATGACCTCTATATAGATAACACTGACCCATCATTACATCACTACTGACAATAGATGATGTCACAGCTTATCTCCTCCCCCTCCCTGTACAATGACCTCTATATAGATAACACTGACCCATCATTACATCACTACTGACAATAGATGATGTCACAGCTTATCTCCTCCTCCTCCCTGTACAATGACCTCTATATAGATAACACTGACCCATCATTACATCACTACTGACAATAGATGATGTCACAGCTTATCTCCTCCCCCTCCCTGTACAATGACCTCTATATAGATAACACTGACCCATCATTACATCACTACTGACAATAGATGATGTCACAGCTTATCTCCTCCCCCTCCCTGTACAATGTCCTCTATATAGATAACACTGACCCATCATTACATCACTACTGACAATAGATGATGTCACAGCTTATCTCCTCCTCCTCTTGTACAATGACCTCTATATAGATACACTGACCCATCATTACATCACTACTGACAATAGATGATGTCACAGCTTATCTCCTCCCCCTCCTTGTACAATGACCTCTATATAGATAACACTGACCCATCATTACATCACTACTGACAATAGATGATGTCACAGCTTATCCTCTCCCCCTCCCTGTACAATGACCTCTATATAGATAACACTGACCCATCATTACATCACTACTGACAATAGATGATGTCACAGCTTATCTCCTCCCCTCCCTGTACAATGACCTCTATATAGATAACACTGACCCATCATTACATCACTACTGACAATAGATGATGTCACAGCTTATCTCCTCCTCCTCCCTGTACAATGACCTCTATATAGATAACACTGACCCATCATTACATCACTACTGACAATAGATGATGTCACAGCTTATCTCCTCCTCCTCCCGGTACAATGACCTCTATATAGATAACACTGACCCATCATTATATCACTACTGACAATAGATGATGTCACAGCTTATCTCCTCCCCCTCCCTGTACAATGACTTCTATATAGATAACACTGACCCATCATTACATCACTACTGACAATAGATGATGTCACAGCTTATCTCCTCCCCTCCCTGTACAATGACCTCTGTATAGATAACACTGACCCATCATTACATCACTAGTGACAATAGATGATGTCACAGCTTATCTCCTCCCCCTCCCTGTACAATGACCTCTATATAGATAACACTGACCCATCATTACTTCACTACTGACAATAGATGATGTCACAGCTTATCTCCTCCCCTCCCTGTACAATGACCTCTGTATAGATAACACTGACCCATCATTACATCACTACTGACAATAGATGATGTCACAGCTTATCTCCTCCCCCTCCCTGTACAATGACCTCTATATAGATGACACTGACCCATCATTACTTCACTACTGACAATAGATGATGTCACAGCTTATCTCCTCTTCCTCCCTGTACAATGACCTCTATATAGATACACTGACCCATCATTACATCACTACTGACAATAGATGATGTCACAGCTTATCTCCTCCCCTCCCTGTACAATGACCTCTGTATAGACAACACTGACCCATCATTACATCACTACTGACAATAGATGATGTCACAGCTTATCTCCTCCCCCTCCCTGTACAATGACCTCTATATAGATAACACTGACCCATCATTACATCACTACTGACAATAGATGATGTCACAGCTTATCTCCTCCCCCTCCCTGTACAATGACCTCTATATAGATGACACTGACCCATCATTACATCACTACTGACAATAGATGTCACAGCTTATCTCCCCCCCCTCCCGGTACAATGACCTCTATATAGATGACACTGACCCATCATTACTTCACTACTGACAATAGATGATGTCACAGCTTATCTCCTCTTCCTCCCTGTACAATGACCTCTATATAGATACACTGACCCATCATTACATCACTACTGACAATAGATGATGTCACAGCTTATCTCCTCCTCCTCCCTGTACAATGACCTCTTTATAGATAACACTGACCCATCATTACATCACTACTGACAATAGATGATGTCACAGCTTATCCCCTCCCCCTCCCTGTACAATGACCACTATATAGATAACACTGACCCATCATTACATCACTACTGACAATAGATGATGTCACAGCTTATCTCCTCCCCCTCCCTGTACAATGACCTCTATATAGATAACACTGACCCATCATTACATCACTACTGACAATAGATGATGTCACAGCTTATCTCCTCCACATATCTGTACAATTACCTCTATATAGATAACACTGACCCATCATTACATCACTACTGACAATAGATGATGTCACAGCTTATCTCCTCCCCCTCCTGTATAATGACCTCTATATAGATAACACTGACCCATCATTACATCACTACTGACAATAGATGATGTCACAGCTTATCTCCTCCCCTCCCTGTACAATGACCTCTATATAGATCACACTGACCCATCATTACATCACTACTGACAATAGATGATGTCACAGCTTATCCCCTCCTCCATGTTTTGGATGTTGGTCATGTTCCGGAGGATGCTCTCGCCTTCTACGTTGCACTTGGCCTCCTCAATTACAATATTATTAGCGTCTCATTGTTTACTTGTTATTGGGATTGATTCCGTCCCAACTAATCTCCCTCTAATCCTCCCATGATATATATTTAGGGTCCATCTGATGGGTATGTCCGGGGGGGGTGACTGGATCCCTGGTGGCCTGGGCGAGGGGTAAGACGCACATCCTTATGTATGAGCTGTTGCTGGAGACGGTTGCGAGGGACAGCAGTGTGCAGTTACAGGCGCTGCCCCTCTAATAATACTCCGCTATTCATACCCCGCGTGGAGACAACTCCCGGCTAAAAAGAGAACGAGGATTTCACCCGTCTCTGTCATCCAGGACATAAATGTCAGCCATCAGTAGCTGATTAGCATTGGGTATACAGCATCGCGGATAAGACACTTCTTATTATTGTCCTTCCGATGGCGCCATGCGACTCCGCCAGGAATAATGGATCATGTTCTCCAAGACTTTCCTGCCTGGGAATATCTCATATGGAAGAACAGAGCAGTTTCAGGAACAACTTCAATGCACTAGCCCACCAGGACCAATGCCATTAATCCCTTTTATAGCCCGGGCCGATCATTTTTTTCTAATTTTAACTAAATTCTTTTACTATTTAAGGGACAATAGCTTAGACCTACCTTAGAAGATCAAGCATGTGCTTATCAAGTCTGATGAACTAGCCCACCAGGAATAATGCCAGTAAATCCCCAATTACAGCCCTAATTATTTCAATACTTTAGCACCTGAGATATTAGCTTTAATTTCTTTAATACCCTAAACAACCAGGGATGGACCTATGAAGTTGTTCAATGCACTAGCCCACCAGGACTAATGCTATTTATCCCTATTACAGCTTGGTCCTTCACTATGCGTCATTCAAGACAATCAAGGACGTGCTTAGCAAGTTGTTCATTACACTAGCCCACCAGGACTATTACCAGCAATTCCTATCATAGCCCCGACCATGAGGGATTTTTACCAGATCCTTCATTAACCAGGAAATTTTAACTAATTCTTCCACTACTTTAGCACCAGGGACATTGGCTTTAATTTCATTAATATCCTAGACATCCAGGGGTGCTCATATGAAGTTTTTCAATGCACTAGCCCACCAGGAATAATGCCATTAATCCCTATGACAGCAGAATGAATACTAATATTATCAGCTCTTTTACCAAATCCTTAACAAAATAGTTTTCCAGGAATCCTGGAATTTGGGAGACCAAAAAATGAAAAGGCAAAGTCTACTTAACCCACTCCTGGTTCCGGGGGTCTACCATACACTGGACCCGGACTTCCGCTTATGTCACCTGAAACCGATACACCTCGGGTATCACAGCTGAAAACCCCTTTAACTACCTGTTCCCATCAAGAAAACTACGGCTTATTTCACTACTTCAGCACCAAGGAAATTAGCTTCAACTGCCTTAGACAAACCAGGATGTGCTCATGGAACACTTCAAAGCACTAGCCCACCAGGGATATTCCCATTAATCCCAATGATAGTTCTGCCCATCAGGGATACCACCTGATTGCTTACCACCTGATTCCATTTAAATAATCTGGTGATATCGCCGATGGTCAGAACTATCACTGGGATCAATGGCAATATCCCTGGTGGGCTAGCGCATTGAACGCTCATTGTTCACCACAGGAACATTGTTCACTACAGGATTCCATTTAAAAAAAATGTAACTTCCTTAGCACCAAGGATAATAAGCTTTAATTTATTTTCACTAAACAACTTAATGGAGAGTTCAATGTACTAGCCCACCGGGGCTATTGCCATTAATCCCAATGATAGTTCTGACCATAAGCGATATCACCAGATTTATTTTAATGGAATCAGGTAGTGAACAATCTGGTGATATCCCTGATGGTCAGAACGATCATTGGGATTAATGGCAATATCCCTGGTGGGCTAGTGCATTGACATGTTCCATATTCAATTTGACATGCTTTGTACAGCGCTGCGTAATCTGTGTGCGCTATATAAATAAAGAATTATTATTATTATAATATCCCTGGTGGGCTAGTGCATTGAACTCTCCATTAAGTCAGTTAGTGAGAATAAATTAGAGCTAATTTCCTTGGTACTTATGAAGTTACATTAGGTAGTGAATAATGTAACTTCCTCAGCACCAAGGATAATTAGCTTTAATTTATTTTCACTAACCGACTTAATGGAGAGTTTAATGCACTAGCCCACCAGGAACCTTTGCGTCTATCTCTTCAATAGTCTTGACCAGCTATTATATCATCAATACTAAACTAAGCAAAGTCTTAAAAAAATACCAGGGATATCTGCATGAATGGACAGAGTCACTGTCCAAGACAACCAAGGATAAGCTTATGAGGTCCCTTCATGAACTAGCCCACCAGGGACCATTATCCTGTTCAATCCCTTCATCAAGGCTATTACGGTACCAATAGATTTTGCACTACCAAGACTATTTGGCCAAGTAAAAGACTCTCAATCGGGGGCTTGAGGAGGCCCAGGTGACCTCACACCACCAGGACCTGCTGAGGTCACTGATTGGTTGCATCGGGTGCGGTGACTGCTGACTTCTGGACCAGTGGGGAGTGTCAGGAAGAGTCAGGGCCAATGTGGCAAGAAGATTAAAAACGCTCCTACAATCCATTTCCAATGTTATTACCTTTACAAATGATTTTGTGGTGTGTTTTCAGCTCCTATGCATTGCTATGTGTTGCCATGGTACCAGACTACACATGGTCCCCCTGTAGTCATACTTTATCCATGATGGATAATTATCTATGACCTCATCATGTTGTTTTTCTATGGAGGGGGGGGGGGCGTTCTCCGGTAAATTCCTAACCCCCCCCTTGGATTTACAGCCCTCCATTCCTCTTGATCTCCGCGCCATAAGTCACGAGCTCCAGAAACTCTCCCGACTTTTCTCTTTTTTTTGGTGACTGGTTCATGTTTATTTTTGAGCATACGATTCTGGCTTGTAATGTTTTCTTTGGGTGGAGGAGGCGCGTGAAAGGGAACATAATATTTTTTCTGTAAATATAGTGGAGAAACGTGTTAAGTGTCAAAAAGTTATGGCCCAAAGTTCAACCGTGAAGTGAAATATCAGTCACCAGAGAAGTTATTCCTGCCCGGGGCTCAGCCCAATTCATGGCACTCGCTGACCTTAAAGGGGTCCTGTCCACCCCCCTCACATCTAGGAAAGATTCCCCTTTAAATTTCAAGGAATTTTTTCTGGTAACACTGTGCTGAGCCCTCCCTCTCTTGTTCCTTCTTAAGTCTGACCTCCTCCACCCTGACCGCTGCCTCCTCTGACTTCTAATATCTACTGTGAGGCGCGAGGTATTCCCCAAAGGGAGGGGAGGTCTTCTAGAAGAATACGGAGAGGAATGGGATACTAGACGGAATCTGTCTGCAGTTTTGACCATGTGGACAGGTAGCAGCCCCCGGAGAGATGCTTAATCATGTCTGTGACTCTACGAGCTCTAAGCCATCACACTGCTGTGCTCTGAGCTCTCTGCATTGAGCCGCTTCATAGCCTCTCCACTGATTATAAACTGCCCAACTCATCCATTCTTCCAGCCAGATTACCCAAAGCATCTATTCTCTGCATCTGACTGCCCAAGGTATCCCCATTCACCCCATCCGATGGCCCAAGCCAACCAACAACCCCATCAGACAAGGTATCCATCCACCCTATCAAACGAGGCAGCCATCCTCCCCATCCGAGGGCCCAAGGCAGCCATCCTCCCCATCCGAGGGCCCAAGGCAGCCATCCTCCCCATCCGAGGGCCCAAGGCAGCCATCCTCCCCATCCGAGGGCCCAAGGCAGCCATCCTCCCCATCCGACGGCCCAAGGCATCCATCCTCCCCATCCGAGGGCCCAAGGCAGCCATCCTCCCCATCCGAGGGCCCAAGGCAGCCATCCTCCCCATCCGAGGGCCCAAGGCAGCCATCCTCCTGATCTGTTGGCCCAAATCATCCATCCTCCCCATCCATCAGACCAATGCATGGATCCTCCCCATCCGACGGCCCAAGGCATCCATCCTCCCCATCTGTTGGCCCAAGGAATCCATCCTCCCCATCCAACCAGCACCCTAAGACATTATTCCCCCCCAATGGAGTGTACAAAGCTTTCATACCACATCCATCCGACACATCCATCACTCCCATCTAACCACACAACGCGTACATCCCCCATCTGACTGCCCAACACATCCATTCTCTCCCACAATCATCCAAACATATCCACCCCACCAATGATCCAACACCCATTTCCATGAATCTATCAAATGTAACTAACCCTTCATCCACAGGATCCATCTGTATCTATTCATCTACGCGTCCACACGCTATCCATTCATCCACTACATCTCTGCATCCATACGGAGTATATATCCATCCAGCAGACTCTGTGATGCTACTTCTAGCCCTGGATGAATTATTCAGCTTATTTACATGCCGGCTATATACTATGCATACACACATTTGCTCGTTATGTATAATTCATTCTGCTTTGCCTCAATTCTCCCAGGGCACAAGCCATGGAAAAAGAGACATAGCGCTAAGCTGAGATTCCCGGTGCCTGGAAGCAGAGAGCGCTGGCTCCCCGCAGGCACACTGGGCGGATATCCTCTCTCCAGCTATGCCATTCCTCAGGAGACCCTGCAGCAATAAACACACATCCCCAGTGGTCCACACAGATCCAGGAGGAGAGCCAGGATGTCAGACATCAAATACTTCTCCCTCGCTCTTAACCTCTACATCACTGCAAAAATTAATATTTGCTTAGGGGCATCAACAACACCCTTCTATCCGGTGGAAACATGACATCTGTCATTCAGCTTTCCTGGAGTCCTGAAAAGCAATCAGTCATATGGCAATATTAGTGCCAAGAATCTATTACACAGGGAGGGTTCTCTTAGATTGCTGTGTATCATCCAATGCCCGAGCCTGTTTACACTGTAAATTAAGGAAATTAGGTCAAGACTCTGAAGGTACAAATACTAGCATGAGCATCAAAAGTGCTGGGAAAAAGTAAATTAACCTCCCGCAGATTATTGGACTTCCACCTGGACTTAAAAGATGACAAGTTCTGCTTTTTTACCACCGGAAAAAAAAGTTTATTTTAAAACTGACAATTTTATTCATCTTTCAATCAAACCCATCAATTGCCCCAACACACCCCGTCCGTTGCATCTTCTCATGAACGATATCCACCCATCCATCAGATCTACCTAACAGGCCGTCCATCCATCACTTCTACCCACCCATCCCTCCATCGCTTCAATGAGGGCACCCATCTGTTCATCGCATCTACCCAACCACCCATCCGTCCGTCGCATCTGACCGCCCACCCACCCCCATCCGTCCGTTGCATCTACCCAACCCCCATCCGTCCGTTGCATCTGACCGCCCACCCCCATCTGTCCGTCGCATCTACCCAACCCCCTCCGTCCGTCGCATCTACCCACCCACCCCCATCTGTCCGTCGCTTCTACCAAGCCACCCCCATCCGTCCGTCGCTTCTACCAAGCCACCCCCATCCGTCCGTCGCTTCTACCAAGCCACCCCCATCCGTCCGTCGCTTCTACCAAGCCACCCCCATCCGTCCGTCGCTTCTACCTAACCACCCCCATCCATCCGTCGCATCTACCCAACCACCCCCATCCGTCCGTCGCATCTACCCAACCACCCCCATCCGTCCGTCGCATCTACCCCCCCCATCCGTCCGTCGCTTCTACCAAGCCACCCCCATGCGTCCGTCGCTTCTACCAAGCCACCCCCATGCGTCCGTCGCTTCTACCAAGCCACCCCCATGCGTCCGTCGCTTCTACCAAGCCACCCCCATGCGTCCGTCGCTTCTACCAAGCCACCCCCATGCGTCCGTCGCTTCTACCAAGCCACCCCCATGCGTCCGTCGCTTCTACCAAGCCACCCCCATGCGTCCGTCGCTTCTACCAAGCCACCCCCATCCGTCCGTCGCTTCTACCAAGCCACCCCCATCCGTCCGTCGCTTCTACCTAACCACCCCCATCCATCCGTCGCATCTACCCAACCACCCCCATCCGTCCGTCGCATCTACCCCCCCCATCCGTCCGTCGCTTCTACCAAGCCACCCCCATGCGTCTGTCGCTTCTACCAAGCCACCCCCATGCGTCCGTCGCTTCTACCAAGCCACCCCCATGCGTCCGTCGCTTCTACATACATCAATGTACGGTGTCCATCCTTCCATCACAACTCCTAAACCTTCCATTGCATCTACCTAAACATCCATCTAACCATCGTCCTAACCACCGCATCATCCTATGCATCTATCATATCTACAATAGCATCCACTGCATTAAAATGAAAAAAAAAAAGGAAACCAAAAAACCCCAAAAATTCAAGCTTTGAGTTTGTATGGGGTCTCCTGGTTCTACCTCAGGGGCAGATGTCAGAGGGACCAGGCAGTTAAACTGCAATATGCCCGATAATTATTCTCAGGAGAGAAGTTGGCATTGGGGGTGTCTGGTGGAGACTTACTCCTCTCAGCGATGAGAACACCTGAACGCTTATACGAGGAGAGGAACAAAAAAATGTATAAAATTTGAAAGGGTGGAATTATCCATTAATTAAGACAGCCGCGTGGGCCCAATTAGTATTCGCGATACATGAGTCAGCCTGACAAGGTGTAATTCGCATCACTTTTTGGGGAAGTGAAGATGTAACTCAGAATATAAGATGCTTTATGCAAAAAGGAGGAAACTTGTAAAAAAAAAAGTTTGTTGCTCTGATTCAAGTAACTCTTAGGACCCAGTGCATGTGAGGATCAGGAGGAACAGGAAGTCTCTGAGGTGCGGCTCCAGCCAATAGGTGCAGAGCAGGAAGTGATGTCAGAGAAGGGGACGTCTTTTGGCAATTTCTACTGCACATGTAGGGGTAGATATTATCCGATATTTATTTATAGATCACGTTAATTCCATGGTGTTGTACAAAGACATAACAATAAGACAAGTACAAATACAAGACTACAGAGGTCAGGAGTCAAGTGGGAGGAAGACCCTGCCCATAAGGGCTCACAATCTATAAGGGAGGGTAGATGGAGACACAAGGTGAGGTCACTATCTATAAGGGAGGGTAGATGGAGACACAAGGTGAGGGCTCACAATCTATATGGAGGGTAGATGGAGACACACGAGGTGAGGGCTCACAATCTATATGGGAGGGTAGATGGAGACACGAGGTGAGGGCTCACAATCTATATGGAGGGTAGATGGAGACACGAGGTGAGGGCTCACAATCTATATGGGAGGGTAGATGGAGACATGAGGTGAGGGGTCACAATCTATATGGGGGGTAGATGGAGACGCGAGGTGAGGGGTCACAATCTATATGGAGGGTAGATGGAGACACAAGGTGAGGGCTCACAATCTATATGGGGGGTAGATGGAGACGCGAGGTGAGCGGTCACAATCTATATGGGAGGGTAGATGGAGACACGAGGTGAGGGCTCACAATCTATATGGGAGGGTAGATGGAGACACAAGGTGAGGGCTCACAATCTATATGGGGGGTAGATGGAGACGCGAGGTGAGCGGTCACAATCTATATGGGAGGGAAGATGGAGACACGAGGTGAGGACACAATCTATATGGGAGGGTAGATGGAGACACGAGGTGAGGGCTCACAATCTATATGGGAGGGTAGATGGAGACACGAGGTGAGGGCTCAGTCTATATGGAGGGTAGATGGAGACACGAGGTGAGGACACAATCTATATGGGAGGGAAGATGGAGACACAAGGTGAGGACCCAATCTATATGGGAGGGAAGATGGAGACACGAGGTGAGGACACAATCTATATGGGAGGGAAGATGGAGACACAAGGTGAGGACACAATCTATATGGAGGGTAGATGGAGACACGAGGTGAGGTCACAATCTATATGGGAGGGAAGATGGAGACACGAGGTGAGGACACAATCTATATGGGAGGGAAGATGGAGGCACAAGGTGAGGGCTCACAATCTATATGGGAGGGTGGATGGAGACACGAGGTGAGGTCACAATCTATATGGGAGGGAAGATGGAGACAGGAGGTGAGGGCTCAGTCTATATGGAGGGGAGATGGAGACACGAGGTGAGGGCTCAGTCTATATGGGAGGGAAGATGGAGACAGGAGGTGAGGGAGCACAATCTATATGGAGGGTAGATGGAGACACGAGGTGAGGGCTCACAATCTATATGGGAAAGAAGATGGAGACACGAGGTGAGGGCTCACAATCTATATGGGAGGGAAGATGGAGACACGAGGTGAGGTCACAATCTATATGGGGGGTAGATGGAGACACAAGGTGAGGGCTCACAATCTATATGGAGGGTAGATGGAGACACGAGGTGAGGTCACAATCTATATGGGAGGGTAGATGGAGACACGAGGCGAGGTCACAATCTATATGGAGGGAAGATGGAGGCACAAGGTGATGGCTCACAATCTATATGGGAGGGAAGATGGAGACACGAGGTGAGGGCTCACAATCTATATGGGAGGGTAGATGGAGACACGAGGTGAGGGGTCACAATCTATATGGAACAGTAAATGGAGACACAAGGTGAGGGAGCAGAGCAAAGGAGCAGTAGGTGATCCTGAACAGGTTTAGGAAGTGGGGGACAGTCTGACGTGTTTTGCTGGAGACTTCCAGAGTATGGAGGGAGCTCGGGAGAAGTGAGAAGAGTGGATGGTGATGGAGTGAAGCTGAAGGTCCGGTAAGGAAGGGAGATTACGGTATTGGCTGATTAGGGCAGAGATATATGAAGGGGACAGGATATGATCGGCTTTCTTAGTTAGTATCTCATACTGAACTCACTGTACAATGGGTAACCAGTGGAGAGGCAGGCAGAGAGGAGGCGAGGAGACACATGGATTAGCTGGGAATTCCCATCTCCAAATTCACATTTAAATTAATTCATCTTCCATATTTAAACATTTCTTCTAATAAATGTTATTAAAATGTCCCTATGTGAGGAGAATGTCCCATATATGTAACCAAGTTGTCCCTTAGAAACAAGATAGTCTCCCCTGGATACGACCAACCCCACTCTTCCAGCAGTGGTCAAACATGCACTATTGAGTCCTGCCTGACCCCCCCGGATTCAGAGATCATTACCACAGGACGGCTATGGGACATGTAGAAACTCCCGGATATTTCATATACAAAAACTATTAGTTTCATTGTGCAATAATTGCAGCAACACTGGTCGTATCCAAGGACAACAAGACTATTAGACATCTCCTAAAGAGTGACTTAGCTACATTTATGTGCAATGTGTGTTAGAAAGTATTGGATGAGGAGGAGGGGATTTAGGGTAAACAATTCTATATAACATAACAATAGGGGATCCCCTTTAAGACAAACATTCCGGTTATACAATGTATCAACTTGATGTCGCTTTTCTTCACGTAAAACCAAATGAACAAAAGACTATAGATGTTCTATATAAGAAAGGTTGTAACGTCCAAGGACGACACTTCAGGGATCATCTGGACCCCGATATGACCGATGACGCCCCTTTTAGCTTTTGATATAAATGTGACACCGCAGACACACGTCTAAATGTAGCAGCGATCTGTCAGCCTACACACGCTCATCCCCAATGACAGGGAGTGTTGTCATGTGACACATTTTATCACAACTCCCCCGTCCCCACGTATTCCTCCCACGCGTTTGCGTGGGCCGGGGACCTAGAAGCGATTGATGTAGGAGCCAGCACGCGGCTCAGCACTGATGAATAAGAAGGGAGAAAAAAGCGCTGAAAGCTTCAGAGCCGCGTCTGTCGGCGGAGACCATTATTTACGAGGGGATTGTGGACTTGTTCAGCGAGATGAACGGCTGCTACTTACATGTCAATGACTTTCCACCGTCCCTCTGCCCCGCGGACCCCCGTGTGATTGTCAGTAATAGGTCAAGTACCAGCGTCTACGTGATATCTTTATACTCTCACTGCACAAAATAAAACGCCATTTGTCCAAGACCTCACAGCACCCAATATTATACAACTGACCACAGCGCCCTTACATCCTGTATTATACTCCAGAGCTGCACTCACTATTCTGCTGCTGGTGCAGTCACTGTGTACATACATGACATTACTTATCTTGTACTGATCCTGAGTTACATCCTGTATTATACCCCAGAGCTGCACTCACTATTCTGCTGCTGGTGCAGTCACTGTATACATACATGACATTACTTATCCTGTACTGATCCTGAGTTACATCCTGTATTATACTCCAGAGCTGCACTCACTATTCTGCTGCTGGTGCAGTCACTGTGTACATACATGACATTACTTATCCTGTACTGATCCTGAGTTACATCCTGTATTATACTCCAGAGCTGCACTCACTATTCTGCTGCTGGTGCAGTCACTGTGTACATACATGACATTACGTATCCTGTACTGATCCTGAGTTACATCCTGTATTATACCCCAGAGCTGCACGCACTATTCTGCTGCTGGTGCAGTCACTGTGTACATACATGACATTACTTATCCTGTACTGATCCTGAGTTACATCCTGTATTATACCCCAGAGCTGCACTCACTATTCTGCTGCTGGTGCAGTCACTGTGTACATACATGACATTACTTATCCTGTACTGATCCTGAGTTACATCCTGTATTATACCCCAGAGCTGCACTCACTATTCTGCTGCTGGTGCAGTCACTGTGTACATACATGACATTACGTATCCTGTACTGATCCTGAGTTACATCCTGTATTATACCCCAGAGCTGCACGCACTATTCTGCTGCTGGTGCAGTCACTGTGTACATACATGACATTACTTATCCTGTACTGATCCTGAGTTACATCCTGTATTATACCCCAGAGCTGCACTCACTATTCTGCTGCTGGTGCAGTCACTGTGTACATACATGACATTACTTATCCTGTACTGATCCTGAGTTACATCCTGTAAATCTTTTATTTTATATAAAAGTGAAAAACATAACAATAATAAACATAAATAAAGCCATAACTTCTGGCAAAAGAATTACAAAAGAACAAATATAAACGAAAATAAACTTACAAAACCTCCTGGCCCAGCCACACACACACCACACACTCAGCGTGAGAACAAACAAAACCTTCACCCAGTCCCACCACCTAAAATTTTTTTTTTTTTTTTTAATATCGAAATACACAGCAAAATACACATAAATAAATAAACAATAAATAAACACAGAAATAACAATGAATATAACGGAAATAACATTAATAACATTAAATAACATAAAATAACATAAAATATAACTAACTAAATCCCACGCCCATCACCCTCCCCCCCCAGACACTGGTCTAACGTCCAAAGTTCGCGCTATATAGTCCAGACCAGTGCCCAGGATCGTACAGTCCAAGTCCCGTCCACCCCCTCCCAACCTAACACCCTAACACCAACACCCCAAAACCAACCAACCTATATACACACAAGAACTATAACTACATATAACTATATCACACTGTACACAAGATACAAACACATTAAACATATCAACATATATCAAAACCACATAAAGCCCAGGTTCGGTGCCTGCAAGCCCTACATCACTATAACCTCAGGACACAAAACAAAAATCTACAGTGTCAGCTTCAGCCCAACACCAGGAGAGGAGATGACGGACCAAGGGACACTAAAGGAGAACCCCCTCCAAAGGAGAGAGGCCCTCCCCGTGCCCAGCCTCTCATACTCCAGAGAGCGCACCTTCACCAGGTCACCCAGAATGTTCCTAACCACCTCATCCACCAGGAGGATTTTACGCTGCGTCGAAACTAAGCACCGTGCGTTCCACGCGTGGTACCTGACCACTAGACTAACTAGGAATAACGTGCAGCGGTCCCGGCCACCCAGGCCTCTGAATGCTCCATAGGCCCACTCCGCATAGGAGAGACCGGCCAACCCGGGCCAATGGATGGAAGCGCCCACCCGGTTGTACACCTCTGTGTTAAAGGGGCACTGAAGCAGGAAGTGGTCCATGCTCTCCAGCAGGCCACCGCACTCCTCCCGGGGACAACCCCTTTCCTCAGAGCTCCTACACTTCAAATTGTCCCTCACACACAGCTTTCCATGGAAGCAGCGCCAAGTCACGTCCCAAAACTTCAAGGGGATCCGGATAGAATTCAATAAACTCAAACCCACCCCAAGATCCCGACTTGGGCAATCCCTGAGGGCCAGAGGCTTCTGGAAATGGGTCAACAGAACCCTCTTGTCAAGGAGTTTCCTCGACATGGTCCTGATCTCCCACATTCCCAGACCCCACCGGCGAATCACCTTCAGAACCGGGGTAGTGTAAGCCGGAAGATGCCCATGCGGTGTGCGAAGATCCTTCACTTGTCCTCCTGTCTCCCATTCCTGGAAGAAAGGCCGAAACCATCCCCTGCAGGAGTATACCCACGGAGGAGCCCTCTCTTTCCAGAGGTTTGCCACATTGATCTTAAGAAAGGTATTCACTAGGAACACCACAGGGTTGACCATACACAACCCTCCTTGTCTCCTCGTGCGGTAAGTAACCTCCCTCTTGATAAGGTTCAGCCTATTCCCCCATAACAGCTGGAAGAACAGACTGTACACCCGAGTCCAGAGGGGTTCTGGCAACATGCACACACTGCCCAGATATATCAGCAATGGGAGCAGGTAAGTTTTGATCAGATTAACCCTTTCTCTGAGGGTCAAAGACCAACCCTTCCACTGGTCCACCCTCTGAGCGGCGATCTTAAGCCTGCCGTCCCAGTTTTGCATGGGGTAATCCCCCTGGCCAAATTCGATGCCGAGAACTTTGGCAGAGTCTTGGGGCCCTGGAAGAGTGTCCGGGAGATCAAAGCCTGGACCTCCCTCTCCCAGCCAGAGACTCTCACACTTATCCCGGTTGATCTTGGACCCAGAAGCCTCTGAGTAGCGGTCAACCTCTGACATCACCCATTGCGCCTCCCCTCCCGAGGACACGAAAACGGTGACATCATCAGCATACGCTACCACCCTTAGAGTGGCTTCCGGTGCTGCCCGATCCATCCCGACTCCCACCAACGGCCCACGATCAACCCTCCTAAGGAATGGGTCAATCGCGAACACGTATAAAAGTGGGCTCAGAGGACAACCCTGGCGAACACCAGACCCAACCTCAAAAGAGCGGCCAATCCAACCGTTCACAAGCGGGAAACTCTCTGCCCCTGTGTACAAAACTTTCAGCCAATTGACAAACCCACCCGGCAGGCCATACCTCAGAAGGACAGACCAGAGGTACTCGTGGTTAACCCGATCAAACGCTTTTGCCTGATCCAAGGACAGCAAGTACCCCTTCCAGTTACCAGCCCTGCCCTGCTCCACTGCCTCCCGAACACAGAGCACAGCACTAAATGTACTGCGGCCTGGAACAGAGCAGTGCTGGGTCCCCGAAAGGAGCCGGGGTGCAAACTGCACCAGACGATTAAACAGCACCTTTGCCAAAACCTTTCTGTCCGTATTGAGAAGCGCTATGGGACGCCAGTTCTCAATACGAGATCGGTCCTTACCCTTTGACAGGATGATCAGGGCAGACCTCCTCATTGACTTCGGCAGAGCGCCCGAGGAAAGACACTCATTGAATACCTCAGTCAAGAGGGGAACCAGGGCGTCCTTAAAGGTCTTATAAAACTCGGATGTTAAGCCATCCGGACCCGGCGATTTCTTGAGGGCGAGCCCTTCAATCGCCCGGCTGACTTCCTCTTCCCTGATCATCTCTGTCAAAACATCAAGAGAGGGGTCTACTCCTGGCTCAGGGACAGTTTCAGCCAGGAAAGCCGACATCACATCCCGATCTAGATCCTTCCTGCCCAAGAGGTGTGAGTAGAAGGATCTGACGACCTCCAGAATCCCTGATCTGGACCTTTTCAGGGATCCCGTACTGTCAACCAGTCCTGTGACAACTTTACCATTCACTGACATCTTGC
The DNA here is from genome assembly GCF_040894005.1 of Engystomops pustulosus. Classification (NCBI taxonomy): domain Eukaryota; kingdom Metazoa; phylum Chordata; class Amphibia; order Anura; family Leptodactylidae; genus Engystomops; species Engystomops pustulosus. The sequence continues at coordinate 11,256,978 of NC_092411.1, read as the reverse complement.
AGTTTCTGTAAGGGTCGGGCGAGCGGTATTTCCCGTAATCCCTCTCAAAAACCAAAGATGCGTGTCTATCGTACTGACACCTCTTCAGCAAGGATTTCACTCTGGAGATGTCCTCACGACTACCTCCAGTCGAGACGAGATGCTCGAGTTTCCTCCTCAGGCCCTGATACAGGCGGTACCTGTCCAGGCTCCTGAGGCTCGAGAGCTGGCGGAAGAATCTCGCCACCCTTTTCTTGAGCATCTCCCACCACTCTGACTTACTGCTACAAAGGCCCAGCAATGGTACCTGGCTCTGAAGAAAGTCCTCGAAGGATTGTCTTATCTCCGCTTCTTCCAGGAGAGACGAATTGAGCTTCCAGTAGCCTCTTCCCATCCGGGGGGTCTCTGTAACATTCAGAGAAAACAAAATTAAACAGTGGTCGGAGAACTCCACCTCAACAACGGACACTGCTGAAGAGATGGCTTCCTCCTTTAAATAAAACCTGTCTATTCTAGACCTACAGCTACCCCTATAATAGGTGAACCCCTCGTGGCCTGGGGTGTGCCGGATGTGGACATCCACCAGGCGAGCCTCACTAGCTATGCTATTAAGAGCGACGCTATCATAAGTCAGCTTGTCTCTGGAACCTCCCCTATCCTGGGACCTCGTGACAGCATTGAAGTCCCCTCCAAAGACCACCTGCCGACTTGTAAAAAGGTAGGGCTTGATCCTCATAAAGAGACACTTCCTGTCCCACTTGGACTGGGGACCATAGATGTTAATAAGACGAAGTTCTTGTCCCTTCATGAGGACATCCAGGATCAGGCACCTCCCCATTTCTAACTCAATAACTCGTCGGCATTCTACCGATGCGGTAAAAAGGACCGCAACTCCGCTATACGGCTCGGCCGCAAGAGACCAATAGGAAGGCCCGTGTCTCCATTCCCTCTTAGCTTTAAACACGGCCGCCAAATCTGGCAGCCTGGTCTCCTGCAAAAATAAAATGTCGGCTTCAACACGGCCGAGAAAATCAAAGGCCGCAAATCTAGCCGCATCAGACTTAATGCTGGCGACATTAATGGACGCCAGTGTCAACGGAGTGGGTGCCGCCATCATGAGTGATTGAGTTAGACGGCTTTTTTCTTACTACCTCCCTTCCCTCTACTGTCCTCTGAAGATGAACCCTTTTGCCTTTTCCCTTCAGAATTGGGGCAACTTCTCTTTAATGAAATCGAGGTGTCCATGTTATTACTGGCCCCCAAGGACCCACCCGGACCACCCTCTCCTTCGTCCTTGTCTCCTGACTCTGAGTCAGTCTCCCACTCTGAGGACCCGGCTTCCCCAGAGGATAGAGACTCGGCGCCCCCTGCAGGCTGCTCCGCCGCCACCTCCAGAACCCCACCCTCAGCCTCTCCTTCCGAGGAGGCGATCTCATCGAGGGTGAGGAACTGGTTGGAAAGCTCAACCAGAGGGGAGGAAGTTTTCCCTTCCTTAGGTACCTTAGATACGCCGCGTTTTTTCTTTTTCTGCTTGCGCTTATTTTCTAGCCAAATCCTGTTATCCTCATCCATACTCTCATAATGGGAGGACGTGGAGGACATGGCACCTTTCTCACGCTCCATCCTCCTGACCTCCTCATCCAACTCATCATCCCTCAGGGCCTCAGTAGCATGACCAGCCTCTGAGGAAGGACCAAGGGTCACCCCAGCAACCTGAGGCTTCCCCAGTTCTCTCCCTTTTTGTCTGGCTTCAAGCCGCCTCAACTGAGAAGGTGACTTATTCTTACTTTTCTTCACAGGCCCCTCAGCTCCTCCACCTCTGCTGGTACCTTCCCCAGCAGAAGCAACCTCATGGCTCTCCTCCACTGGGGTCACAACCGCATTGGCAAAGGAGCGAGGACAACGGCTGAAAGGGTGACCGAGCTCACCACACAGGTTACACCTAATGTCCTTACAGGATGCAGCGAGATGACCTAGCCCACCACACAAAGCGCACTTCTGCACTTGGCAGCTGGCGCTAAAGTGTGTGGGGTCACCGCACCTGTGACAGACCTTCGGCTGCCCCTGGTAGAAAATCAGGATTCTGTCCCGCCCAAGAAAGGCTGAAGAAGGAATGTGGGCGACTGTGCCGCCTGAACACTTCAACTTCATCATGAAGGTCCAGGCCCCAGACCAAATGCCAAATTCATCGCGGTTTTTCTGAGGTACCTGTACAACCTCACCATAACGACTTAGCCAAGTCATGATGTCCATGCAAGAAAGTGACTCGTTACGGGTCAAAACGGTCACCTTCTTGACTGTGTTTTGGCGAGACACTGCTTGCACAGCAAAGTCTCGCCATGCGGGCTCGTTCTTTGCCAGCTCATAATTCGACCAGAAGAGCTCTAAGCCCTCCGGCCGGACAAAGCTGACATCGAACTCCGGAGTACCATAAGGATGTATCAGGGCAAAGATGTCACTAGCCCTGAAGTTCATCTTCAGGAGGAGCTCCACCACCCTTGACCTGGGTGGGCATGCGTCACTGCCCCTCCAGCGAAGACGAACCACATTCCTACGGGCAGCTCCGGGCCCAGTTGTGGGTAAAGACCATACAGTCTCTCCCCCCCTTTGCTCTTGGAAGGCTGCCAGGCCATGCCTGTCTGTCCAGAAGGACAGATCAACCTCTCTCCCCTCTACAGTGATTGACTTTTCCCCTCTCCTGAGAGCCTCCAGAAGACGCCTTTGCAAAACGCTATTCCCAGAGCCAGGAGACAAGGAGTTAACCCCACTTGCCCCAGCGGTGACACTCGCATAGCTCCTTATGGGAGCGGCCACCACTGGGGGTGCAGATGGACCAGCACTCCTACCAGGATCCCCCCCATCACCATTCACCACCCCCACATTCACCACACTATGTACATTACTGCCTCGCTTCCTTGCATCACTGCCTCGCTTCCTTGCATCACTCACACCAGCTGGGCCAGGAGGACCTGGGGTTGCCTCGGCGTCACTGGGCACTGGGGGTAGAGCCACCTCCATAGCTGATACAGCCTGAGAAGAGGCAGCTCCAACCCCGATCTTACTTGTGCCCTCTGCCTCATTGGCATTAACCCCTTGTTGTCCCGCAGTTTTTCTAAGGTTTGAGCATCGCTGCTCGCTGGATGAAAGAGGCCGCTTGTCCTTATTGACTCCGGACAGTCTCTTATGGTCATCTCCAGGGTCAGATGCACCGATACAAAATAAAACTTTTCCTGCGCCCTTTCCCACAGGCTGCACAGGACGCTTGGGAGGCGCCGCACCACAAGCCCCAGCAGCCCCATCACACTGCCGCTGCCCACCGGAGCTAGATGCAGCCACAGCGCTAGGGGCCACAGGAGCCACCGCCACTGCCCCTGGCACCGGGCCACCCCCCCCTCCCACTGGGGGGCAGCGCACAGTACCAGGACCTGCTGGATCGCCCTCACTGTCCGGCCTTTCGGCCGATGCCTTCCCTGCACCATCCTTGCTACTACAAACAAGGCTGGTGCTCTGCGCCATGGTGGAACGTGGCTTTGCAATCTCCCCGCACCCTTGCACCGAGTCCACTGCAGGATTCGTGCTGGGCTGGGTAACGGGGCCTACACGACAGGCTGGCACTGCTGCCCGCCCGGAGGGAACAGGGAGGGGACGAAACACCAGATTCACCTCCTGAGACGCCTTGGTCTTCCTGGCTCTCTTCTTTCTCTTTAGGTCGTCATCTGGCATATCATCGCCGAAGGAGAAGTTTTGGAGGTGAACTGGGGACTCGAGCTGACGGATCTGAGCCATTAGCGCCCCCCCCCTGGCCGCTGTCATCACTTTCCTCCTCCAGGTTGGCAGAGCCGCAGCCTGATGGTAATGGCGCTTGCTCCGCAGGCAGCCTGTCGTGCGAGGCCTGCTGGTGTTGGTGCAGGCCACCAGACGGACACGGCAGGTCTTCCTCATCCTCCTCATCATCGCCATCGCCTTCATCCGCCTGGGTCTGAAGCCCCTTCAGCTTTATCAGCTGCTCCTGGCGCATGTCATCAAATCTGGCGTCGTTCTCCAACTTTTCCCTGAACGGACCGCTGTGCTCCCGGATAAGATGACGCTTTTCCTGCAGAGCGGTGACCTCGGCTTTAAGTCTGTCAATGGTGTTAAGAAGATCAGACTTTTTCTTCTGTGTAGCCACCCCCGCTAGGGCCAAGGTCTCGCGTATCTCCTCCTGGAGCCTATTCATCGCCTTGCCAGCTTCCTCGTACTCACGGAGGTGCTCAGCAATCCGGGAGCCATAGATGGTGGCAGACTCCCGGGCCTTTAGATGTCCCCATGCTTTTTGCACACCTCCGTGAGCACCCAGCTTTCCAGCTGAACCACCCAACTTTCCCGCACAGTCACTCAGCTTTCCAGGAGGAGCACTCAGGCTGATGTTACTTGCCTTGATCTTCTGTGAACCGGAGACCTTGCGGCTTCCCTGGGTCTTGGGGGTGGCAGCCGAGGTCACATCGCTGCGTCCTTGGGTTCGGGCAGATCTTCTCACCCCCTCCATGTTGGCCGGTATCTGGCTTTTCCTGCCCCCCGCCGGCCTGGTCCGAGAGGCAGAAGCCCGGGATTTGCCTGGTTCACTCATCCCAGAAAACCCACTCCCTCCCTGGGGAGGAGAGAGCAGGCCTGGGTGGATTGGTCTTCCACCAGGTGGTGCAGGAGCTCAGCAGCACACAACCACACCCTTCAGTAGCTCACAGCAGAATGAGATTGCACGCACTATTCTGCTGCTGGTGCAGTCACTGTGTACATACATGACATTACTTATCCTGTACTGATCCTGAGTTACATCCTGTATTATACCCCAGAGCTGCACTCACTATTCTGCTGCTGGTGCAGTCACTGTGTACATACATGACATTACTTATCCTGTACTGATCCTGAGTTACATCCTGTATTATACTCCAGAGCTGCACTCACTATTCTGCTGCTCGTGCAGTCACTGTGTACATACATGACATTACTTATCCTGTACGGATCCTGAGTTACATCCTGTATTATACCCCAGAGCTGCACTCACTATTCTGCTGCCGGTGCAGTCACTGTGTACATACATGACATTACTTATCCTGAGTTACATCCTGTATTATACCCCAGAGCTGCACTCACTATTCTGCTGCTGGTGCAGTCACTGTGTACATACATGACATTACTTGTCCTGTACAGACCCTGAGTTACAGCCTGTATTACATCCCAGAGCTGCACTCACTATTCTGCTGCTGGTGCAGTCACTGTATACATACATGACATTACTTATCCTGTACTGATCCTGAGTTACATCCTGTATCATACCCCAGAGCTGCACTCACTATTCTGCTGCTGGTGCAGTCACTGTGTACATACATGACATTACTTATCTTGTACTGATCCTGAGTTACATCCTGTATTATACCCCAGAGCTGCACTCACTATTCTGCTGCTGCTGGTGCAGTCACTGTGTACATACATGACATTACTTATCCTGTACTGATCCTGAGTTACATCCTGTATTATACCCCAGAGCTGCACGCACTATTCTGCTGCTGGTGGAGAATTCAGAGCTACAGTAACAGATTTCTAGCACTACCTGCTTCTTCAGGGTCTGCATAGCGTTTGCTCTCATGATTTACATTCATGGAGGGCGTCATTTTAACATCGGGCACTGAACAGTAGTTATTGCAATGTCTAACAATAAGTTTGTTGAGGATTAAGAAACAATGTATATACCCACAAACTACAAGCCGTCCCCTTTATTTCTAATTAAGCTTCAGATTTGTCCCCAACACCCTAGCTGGAGAACATACACAGGCAGTCACTGCAGGGCTGAATTTTCCAACATACTAACCCCCCAGACATCATGAGGTATCTTGGCTGAGCACCTACCTGCAGCATGTTGAGCAGGAGACTCCTGAACTTGGTTCCTTCCACCATAAACAGAGCCATCTTGTCGCAGAGCTTGGCGGCGGTATGCGCAAAACTTCTGTCCGTCACAGCTTTTTGATAAATAGTCTTTACAATCTCTCCTAACATCTCCTCGGAGTTGGCAGAGTTCTGGGCCTCCTCCATGAAGGTGGTCAGCTTGTAGTCCACATCACTGCTGTTGTTCCTCATACTGTTTAGGATCTCTATAAGTTTGTCCATTTTGGTCCTTTGAGGATTGGTGGACTCCACGGCGTATTCTTCCTACCGGCGATAGGAGACAAGAAATGAGTTGGGGCAATTCTAAGATACTGGACAATTATGTAAAGGGACAGTAAGCCTTAGACCTAAGCGAGGGTCATGGATAGGCTCAACCTGTAAAATTTCCCGGTAGAACAGAAGCAAAATCAAGACAATGTTTGATCCGATGTCCTGATGAAACAACCAGAGTGCTGCCAGACCAATCCCATGCTGAACAGTCTCGGAATATTCCTACTGCACCAATCCCATATAATGCTGTCCGGTCTGGGAATACTACTGTACCAATCCCATATAATACTGTCCGGTCTGGAGAGACTCCTACTGTACCAATCCCATATAATGCTGTCCGGTCTGGGGAGACTCCTACTGTACCAATCCCATATAATGCTGTCCGGTCTGGGAATACTACTGTACCAATCCCATATAATGCTGTCCGGTCTGGAGAGACTCCTACTGTACCAATCCCATATAATGCTGTCCGGTCTGGAGAGACTCCTACTGTACCAATCCCATATAATGCTGTCCGGTCTGGAGAGACTCCTACTGTACCAATCCCATATAATGCTGTCCGCTCTGGAGAGACTCCTACTGTACCAATCCCATATAATGCTGTCCGGTCTGGAGAGACTCCTACTGTACCAATCCCATATAATGCTGTCCGCTCTGGAGAGACTCCTACTGTACCAATCCCATATAATGCTGTCCAGTCTGGAGAGACTCCTACTGTACAATCCCATATAATGCTGTCCGGTCTGGGAATACTACTGTACAATCCCATATAATGCTGTCCGGTCTGGAGAGACTCCTACTGCACCAATCCCATATAATGCTGTCCGGTCTGGAGAGACTCCTACTGTACAATCCCATATAATGCTGTCCGGTCTGGAGAGACTCCTACTGTACCAATCCCATATAATGCTGTCCGGTCTGGAGAGACTCCTACTGTACAATCCCATATAATACTGTCCGGTCTGGAGAGACTCCTACTGTACCAATCCCATATAATGCTGTCCGGTCTGGGAATACTACTGTACCAATCCCATATAATGCTGTCCGGTCTGGAGAGACTCCTACTGTACCAATCCCATATAATGCTGTCCGGTCTGGAGAGACTCCTACTGTACCAATCCCATATAATGCTGTCCGGTCTGGAGAGACTCCTACTGTACCAATCCCATATAATGCTGTCCGCTCTGGAGAGACTCCTACTGTACCAATCCCATATAATGCTGTCCGGTCTGGAGAGACTCCTACTGTACCAATCCCATATAATGCTGTCCGCTCTGGAGAGACTCCTACTGTACCAATCCCATATAATGCTGTCCAGTCTGGAGAGACTCCTACTGTACAATCCCATATAATGCTGTCCGGTCTGGGAATACTACTGTACAATCCCATATAATGCTGTCCGGTCTGGAGAGACTCCTACTGCACCAATCCCATATAATGCTGTCCGGTCTGGAGAGACTCCTACTGTACAATCCCATATAATGCTGTCCGGTCTGGAGAGACTCCTACTGTACCAATCCCATATAATGCTGTCCGGTCTGGAGAGACTCCTACTGTACAATCCCATATAATACTGTCCGGTCTGGAGAGACTCCTACTGCACCAATCCCATATAATACTGTCCGGTCTGGAGACTCCTACTGTACCAATCCCATATAATACTGTCCGGTCTGGAGAGACTCCTACTGTACCAATCCCATATAATACTGTCCGGTCTGGAGAGACTCCTACTGTACCAATCCCATATAATGCTGTCCGGTCTGGAGAGGCTCCTACTGTACCAATCCCATATAATGCTGTCCGGTCTGGAGAGACTCCTACTGTACCAATCCCATATAATGCTGTCCGGTCTGGAGAGACTCCTACTGTACCAATCCCATATAATGCTGTCCGGTCTGGAGAGACTCCTACTGTACCAATCCCATATAATGCTGTCCGGTCTGGAGAGACTCCTACTGTACCAATCCCATATAATGCTGTCCGGTCTGGAGAGACTCCTACTGTACCAATCCCATATAATGCTGTCCGGTCTGGAGAGACTCCTACTGTACCAATCCCATATAATGCTGTCCGGTCTGGAGAGACTCCTACTGTACCAATCCCATATAATGCTGTCCGGTCTGGAGAGACTCCTACTGTACCAATCCCATATAATGCTGTCCGGTCTGGAGAGACTCCTACTGTACCAATCCCATATAATGCTGTCCGGTCTGGAGAGACTCCTACTGTACCAATCCCATATAATGCTGTCCAGTCTGGAGAGACTCCTACTGTACAATCCCATATAATGCTGTCCGGTCTGGAGAGACTCCTACTGTACCAATCCCATATAATGCTGTCCGGTCTGGAGAGACTCCTACTGTACCAATCCCATATAATGCTGTCCGGTCTGGAGACTCCTACTGTACCAATCCCATATAATGCTGTCCGGTCTGGAGAGGCTCCTACTGTACCAATCCCATATAATGCTGTCCGGTCTGGGAATACTACTGTACAATCCCATATAATGCTGTCCGGTCTGGAGAGACTCCTACTGTACAATCCCATATAATGCTGTCCGGTCTGGAGAGACTCCTACTGTACAATCCCATATAATGCTGTCCGGTCTGGAGAGACTCCTACTGCACCAATCCCATATAATGCTGTCCGGTCTGGAGAGACTCCTACCGCACCAATCCCATATAATGCTGTCCGGTCTGGAGAGACTCCTACTGTACCAATCCCATATAATACTGTCCGGTCTGGAGAGACTCCTACTGTACCAATCCCATATAATGCTGCCCGGTCTGGAGAGACTCCTACTGTACAATCCCATATAATGCTGTCCGGTCTGGAGAGACTCCTACCGCACCAATCCCATATAATGCTGTCCGGTCTGGAGACTCCTACTGTACCAATCCCATATAATGCTGTCCGGTCTGGAGAGACTCCTACTGTACCAATCCCATATAATGCTGTCCAGTCTGGAGAGACTCCTACTGTACAATCCCATATAATGCTGTCCGGTCTGGAGAGACTCCTACTGCACCAATCCCATATAATGCTGTCCGGTCTGGAGAGACTCCTACTGCACCAATCCCATATAATGCTGTCCGGTCTGGAGACTCCTACTGTACAATCCCATATAATGCTGTCCGGTCTGGAGAGACTCCTACTGCACCAATCGTATATAATGCTGTCCGGTCTGGAGACTCCTACTGTACCAATCCCATATAATGCTGTCCGGTCTGGAGAGACTCCTACTGCACCAATCCCATATAATGCTGTCCGGTCTGGAGACTCCTACTGTACCAATCCCATATAATGCTGTCCGGTCTGGAGAGACTCCTACTGTACAATCCCATATAATGCTGTCCGGTCTGGAGAGACTCCTACTGCACCAATCCCATATAATGCTGTCCGGTCTGGAGAGACTCCTACTGTACAATCCCATATAATACTGTCCGGTCTGGAGAGACTCCTACTGTACCAATCCCATATAATGCTGTCCGGTCTGGGAATACTACTGTACAATCCCATATAATGCTGTCCGGTCTGGAGAGACTCCTACTGTACCAATCCCATATAATGCTGTCCGGTCTGGGGAGACTCCTACTGCACCAATCCCATATAATGCTGTCCGGTCTGGAGACTCCTACTGTACCAATCCCATATAATGCTGTCCGGTCTGGAGAGACTCCTACTGTACAATCCCATATAATGCTGTCCGGTCTGGAGAGACTCCTACTGTACAATCCCATATAATGTTGTCCGGTCTGGAGAGACTCCTACTGTACAATCCCATATAATGCTGTCCGGTCTGGAGAGACTCCTACTGTACCAATCCCATATAATGCTGTCCGGTCTGGAGAGACTCCTACTGTACCAATCCCATATAATGCTGTCCGGTCTGGAGAGACTCCTACTGTACCAATCCCATATAATGCTGTCCGGTCTGGAGAGACTCCTACTGTACCAATCCCATATAATACTGTCCGGTCTGGAGAGACTCCTACTGTACCAATCCCATATAATGCTGTCCGGTCTGGAGAGACTCCTACTGTACCAATCCCATATAATACTGTCCGGTCTGGAGAGACTCCTACTGTACCAATCCCATATAATGCTGTCCGGTCTGGAGACTCCTACTGTACCAATCCCATATAATACTGTCCGGTCTGGAGAGACTCCTACTGTACCAATCCCATATAATGCTGTCCGGTCTGGAGAGACTCCTACTGCACCAATCCCATATAATGCTGTCCGGTCTGGAGAGACTCCTACTGTACAATCCCATATAATGCTGTCCGGTCTGGAGAGACTCCTACTGTACAATCCCATATAATGTTGTCCGGTCTGGAGAGACTCCTACTGTACAATCCCATATAATGCTGTCCGGTCTGGAGAGACTCCTACTGTACCAATCCCATATAATGCTGTCCGGTCTGGAGAGACTCCTACTGTACCAATCCCATATAATACTGTCCGGTCTGGAGAGACTCCTACTGTACCAATCCCATATAATGCTGTCCGGTCTGGAGAGACTCCTACTGTACCAATCCCATATAATACTGTCCGGTCTGGAGAGACTCCTACTGTACCAATCCCATATAATGCTGTCCGGTCTGGAGACTCCTACTGTACAATCCCATATAATGCTGTCCGGTCTGGAGAGACTCCTACTGTACCAATCCCATATAATGCTGTCCGGTCTGGAGAGACTCCTACTGCACCAATCCCATATAATGCTGTCCGGTCTGGAGAGACTCCTACTGTACCAATCCCATATAATGCTGTCCGGTCTGGAGAGACTCCTACTGTACCAATCCCATATAATGCTGTCCGGTCTGGAGAGACTCCTACTGTACCAATCGTATATAATGCTGTCCGGTCTGGAGAGACTCCTACTGTACCAATCCCATATAATACTGTCCGGTCTGGAGAGACTCCTACTGTACAATCCCATATAATACTGTCCGGTCTGGAGAGACTCCTACTGTACCAATCCCATATAATGCTGTCCGGTCTGGAGAGACTCCTACTGTACCAATCCCATATAATACTGTCCGGTCTGGAGAGACTCCTACTGTACCAATCCCATATAATGCTGTCCGGTCTGGAGAGACTCCTACTGTACCAATCCCATATAATGCTGTCCGGTCTGGAGAGACTCCTACTGTACCAATCGTATATAATGCTGTCCGGTCTGGAGAGACTCCTACTGTACCAATCCCATATAATACTGTCCGGTCTGGAGAGACTCCTACTGTACCAATCCCATATAATACTGTCCGGTCTGGAGAGACTCCTACTGTACCAATCGTATATAATGATCACGACCGGAAGCGTCCACTGAAAACAGGTCAATGGAGGACGGTTTCTGTTACCGCAGGCTGCTGCCTCCCAGCCATGAAAAAAAAAGCCAATGATCCTTGTGCTTCAATTTGAGGTGTGACCGTTCTGGTCCAATAGCCGATCATAGTGCAAAAACAACATAGAAGTGAATAACGGGGTGAAGGCAGGTATTAGAATTTAGAGGGGTAGCAAAGGATAGGGCCTGGCCTTGCCTGTAAACAGACACTGGTTCTGGAGCCCTACTTGTATAGGATGATCTGCACAAAACTTCTTGGGACTTATTTTTTTTTTTAGAATTCGTTATGCGTTTAAAGTGAAAAATATCAAAAAAATCAGAAATATTCTTCTATATCTTGTCAAAGAAAATTCTTCCTTCTCCATGTACAAGGCTCCTTTCCTCCACCTCCCTTCTACCTAATCTGACCTGTGTAATCTCATGAAAGATGGAACGTTTAGCAGAAGTCTATGGCAGAGGGAGAGGAGTGAGCAGAAGCTGAGTGAGCGAGGACAGACTTGGCACAGACAGAGACTGCTGGAGCTAATATTACATCTATCTAACCCCAAGTGCTTTATTCCCCTTCTTTACTACTCTACAATGTCATCTATGATCCTACTGATGCTTCTGATTGAGAATTATGGAGCAGATTCTCTTCTAATTTCGGTGTGCAGAGTATGGGAGACATCGCAGCATCTAGTCTCCAGCCAACAGGACAACTGAGAATTACAGAACACTGCTAAATTCTGCAGATTAGAAGTCGTACAATGACCAGATATAGGATTACGTTTCATGTACACACACAGGACTAGTGATGTATGCAAAGTTTGTTTAAAGGTAGATACACTTAAGAATTCCTTAAAGGACAACTACCACCAGGATGAAGGATTGTAAATCAAGCACACCGACATACTTGTGTGCACCCTCTGGCAGGATCTGCTCTTCATTTAGCTTCTTATGCCCTCGTTTTTACAACAAAAAGGCTTTTTAAATTATGCAAATTAGCCTGAAGGGCTCCAGGGTCCATAGATGTTAATGGAGTCTGGAGCCCCTTATGCTCATTTGCATAATTTTGAAAGTCTTAGTTTCTTAAAAAACAAGGGTATATGATTCCTAAAGAAGAGCGGATCCTGCCAGAGAGGGCACACACCAGTATGTCAGTGGGCTTGGTTTACAATCCTTCATCCTGGTGGTAGATGAAATGAAAAATGACACATATTACTAAAGTTGCTCTCAAAATTCTACATTCCCAGAGATCCCTTAATTCTCGCCATCGGCCGCCATCTTTCGCCCTTGACCTGCCTTTGGCTCAATGAAATTTCCCTGCGTAGAATGTAACGTTTATTAAAACAAGGGCTGAAAAATTAAAACATCTAATAATTTTAGGGAGCGCATCTGGCTCCTTAATGCGCGGCTTCCTCTGCTTCCAAATTGGATTACGGGTAATTGCTGGCGACTTTTCAGAGGAGTGAAAATGGAATTAAAAAATACAGATGTAGCAGAAGGGAAGGGAGATGATGGGAGTAACACGACAAGGCACATAAATCACACCTCCGCTGTACACAGCAGCCAGGGATCAATGCAGCACACAATGGGTTACATACAAGTTAAATCACCGAAACAAAGTTGCAACTTTGAAATCTAACAATCAAGAATCATCAGGAGCAGAGATACATATCGTGGGGTATAATATAATATAGGAACAGCAGCTTGAAGTAGTCACATTTCATACACTTGGTAGGTGTCGGACCCTCTCACAATCGGATATCAATTACCTACCTGAAGGATAGTTGGTCGATACAAATGTACAGCTTTAAAGGAAATCTACCACCAGGATGAAGGATTGCAAACCAAGCACATTGACATACTGGTGTGTGCCCCCTCAAGCAGGATCCGCTCTTTGAACTTCATATCCTTGTATTTAGGGGGGAGGTGGGGGAGGCTTTTTTAAAATTATGCAAATGAGTCTGAGGGGCTCCTGGTGTTAATGGAGCCTGGAGCCCCTCATTTGCATAATTCTAAAGCCTTTTATTTTCCTAAAAAAGCTCAAAGAAGTGGGAAGCTGCCAGAGGGGGCACACACCAGTATGTCAGTGTGCTTGGTTTACAATCCTTCATCCTGGTGGTCGGTTTCCTTTAAGCTCCTTAGCTCCCTCTAGTGGTGACAGTAGGCAACCAAATTGTTATTGTGGTATTCTGGCCCACATGATAGGTCATGAGTAGTGATGAGCGCGCCTGTTCAGATTGGATTCGGCTACTTTAGTGGTCGGTTCATTACAATGTAATACATGCAAACAGTTTTAAAGGACTAACACCCAAGATCGGTGTCAGGACCGACTGTGGTTGTTACCAGCAGTCCTTCTGGCTTAGGTCCCTGAACCCTCAATGGTCAGCATTAATCATTTAAATGCCGCCGGTGAAACAGTCTGTTCATAACAATTTAACACCAAGTTCAGTCGGCAATGATTTCATGTGTTAACACCTTCGATCGGTGCCTGCACCAATCATGGGCGTTACCAATGGGTTGAGCCTGAACACTGCGGACCCCTGCCACCTCCACCGACTTACATTCGAAGTACACGGGTCTGGAAAATCCCTCTAAATCTGTGTTTATGCAGAGTATTTGGAGCTCTGTATTAGAAATTAAAACCCAAGACCCACGTGTAGCCGGTGCTGCCCCCTGCTGGACACCACGTTATCCTAAGCAGTCACTTCTCCCACTGCTCTCCATTCTGCTCTCAATAGTTTTGTTTTCTGTCTTCATCCACAGGAACTTGTCCAAATTTCCCACAAGTGCGACGAACAATAATAAAAAATATTTGTGAAAAAAATGATAAAGATTGGGGGGCCCCGTCCACATGACTAATGTTTTTTGTTCTTTCCATATTTACAGCAGAGATGGGCGACACATAACAGGATGTTGTGTACACACGTACGTGGTCTGCATCAGGAAGGCAGCGACCCGGAGATCTAACAGCAGGTCAGTGCACTCACCGAAGGCGCCAAGTGCACCGGAGGGGGAAGGTGGGAGATACTCTGATCCGAAAGTCTTCTCTGTCTGATGAAGTCACTCAAAAACGGAGACACTAAGTTAAAGTAACTGAAGGGGAAAGTGCATGGCAAAGGTGTTCGGTGTAGCAGCAGGACTGTGAAAAAATGGATTAATATTGCAGGATAGTACTGGGGGCGTGTCCTCACACTGCTGTGCTCTTGGCTCTGTGCAGTGCACTGCACCACAGCTCCCTTTTCCTTCTATGCGCATAAATGTTGTAGAATTAGTTCTTATCCTCTGATCTGAGTAAAAATTACAGCAGGCTTCTGGTGGAATACTGCAAGCAGTTACGCAGAGCAGGGGAGATAATCTTGGAATTTACATTTCACAGTCCTGCTGCTACTAACAACATACACAAAATTGGGGCTCATTTACTAAGGGCTCCACGGCCACACTTTCGTCGGGTTTCCTAAATTTTTCAGTTTTGCGCCGAATTCTGCCGGGATTTTGGGGCACACGATTGGATTTTGGCACATCGGCGCCTGCTTTCACGAGACAGAAATCGGGGGCGTGGCCGTCGAACAACCCGATTGATTGGGAAAAGACGCGGAATTTAAAAAACCAAATGTGTCGCAAGATCAGCACTTACATGTACCGAGAAGAAGCAGGT
Source organism: Engystomops pustulosus (assembly GCF_040894005.1). Taxonomy (NCBI): domain Eukaryota; kingdom Metazoa; phylum Chordata; class Amphibia; order Anura; family Leptodactylidae; genus Engystomops; species Engystomops pustulosus. The sequence goes on along the minus strand of NC_092411.1, from coordinate 11,241,820 downwards.
GGACTCCAGCTGACCTTGGCGCAGTAGCGACACCTGCTGGATATCGGACAAACGACCTTAGTGAATCCTGGCAGAACCAGAATCCACGTCGGAGAACGCGCCGTGGGATTGCGACTGGACCATGTAAGTAAATGTGCCCCATTAAGTTTATACCGGAGTACAAGGAGTATGGCTGTACAAGCTGCGACCAGGTACCTACCTTCTCTCTGAGGCGTCTTCGCAGTCGGTCTTTGGAAGATTGGAGGAGGCTTATTTTCGGTCGCTCTCTGCTCTGAATACTGTCTCTGCGTTTCGTTTCGTAGTCGTTGCTGCCGGTCTGCTGGGATTGTCTCTCCGTAGTCTCCGCGCTGCGGTGAATTTCTACTGTGCAAAATGAAGCGTCCTCAATCTTCAGGCTCTCCGAGTCTTTGGCGTGTCTCTGCGGCTCCTTCTCATTTGGCGAGGGCCGCTGGTTGTGGTGCCATCGGCGGTTTTGGCTGTAACCATGGTGACCCTGTTTGCCTGAGGAATGCGGTGTTTGGCATCCTTGGTACGGTTTCTGATGCTCCCTGGTGTTGTGTTTGGCGGGAACTGGTTGGTGCTCGTTGTGTTGTGGTTGTTGTTGCGGCTTATTACCTCCTTGTGATTTCTGCTGTTTCCTAGAAAGATAAGAACAAAAGAGATTTGTATCATGACAACATCTATTGTCAGTAGTGATGTAATGATGGGTCAGTGTTATCTATATAGAGGTCATTGTACAGGGAGGGGGGAGGAGATAAGCTGTGACATCATCTATTGTCAGTAGTGATGTAATGATGGGTCAGTGTTATCTATATAGAGGTCATTGTACAGGGAGGGGGAGGAGATAAGCTGCGACAACATCTATTGTCAGTAGTGATGTAATGATGGGTCAGTGTTATCTATATAGAGGTCATTGTACAGGGAGGGGGAGGAGATAAGCTGTGACTTCATCTATTGTCAGTAGTGAGGTAATGATGGGTCAGGGTTATCTATATAGAGGTCATTGTACAGGGGGGGGAGGAGATAAGCTGTGACATCATCTATTGTCAGTAGTGATGTAATGAGGGGTCAGTGTTATCTATATAGAGGTCATTGTACAGGGAGGGGGAGGAGATAAGCTGTGACTTCATCTATTGTCAGTAGTGATGTAATGATGGGTCAGTGTTATCTATATAGAGGTCATTGTACAGGGAGGGGGAGGAGATAAGCTGTGACATCATCTATTGTCAGTAGTGATGTAATGATGGGTCAGTGTTATCTATATAGAGGTCATTGTACAGGGAGGGGGAGGAGATAAGCTGTGACATCATCTATTGTCAGTAGTGATGTAATGATGGGTCAGTGTTATCTATATAGAGGTCATTGTACAGGGAGGGGGAGGAGATAAGCTGTGACATCATCTATTGTCAGTAGTGATGTAATGATGGGTCAGTGTTATCTATATAGAGGCCATTGTACAGGGAGGGGGGAGGAGATAAGCTGTGACATCATCTATTGTCAGTAGTGATGTAATGATGGGTCAGTGTTATCTATATAGAGGTCATTGTACAGGGAGGGGGAGGAGATAAGCTGTGACTTCATCTATTGTCAGTAGTGATGTAATGATGGGTCAGGGTTATCTATATAGAGGTCATTGTACAGGGGGGGGAGGAGATAAGCTGTGACATCATCTATTGTCAGTAGTGATGTAATGAGGGGTCAGTGTTATCTATATAGAGGTCATTGTACAGGGAGGGGGAGGAGATAAGCTGTGACATCATCTATTGTCAGTAGTGATGTAATGATGGGTCAGTGTTATCTATATAGAGGTCATTGTACAGGGAGGGGGAGGAGATAAGCTGTGACATCATCTATTGTCAGTAGTGATGTAATGATGGGTCAGTGTTATCTATATAGAGGTCATTGTACAGGGAGGGGGAGGAGATAAGCTGTGACATCATCTATTGTCAGTAGTGATGTAATGATGAGTCAGTGTTATCTATATAGAGGTCATTGTACATGGAGGGGAGGAGATAAGCTGTGACATCATCTATTGTCAGTAGTGATGTAATGAGGGGCCAGTGTTATCTATATAGAGGTCATTGTACAGGGAGGGGGAGGAGATAAGCTGTGACATCATCTATTGTCAATAGTGATGTAATGATGGGTCAGTGTTATCTATATAGAGGCCATTGTACAGGGAGGGGGGAGGAGATAAGCTGTGACATCATCTATCGTCAGTAGTGATGTAATGATGGGTCAGTGTCATCTATATAGAGGTCATTGTACATGGAGGGGAGGAGATAAGCTGTGACATCATCTATTGCCAGTAGTGATGTAATGATGGGTCAGTGTTATCTATATAGAGGTCCATGTACAGGGAGGAGGAGATAAGCTGTGACATCATCTATTGTCAGTAGTGATGTAATGATGGGTCAGTGTCATCTATATAGAGGTCATTGTACAGGGAGGGGGAGGAGATGAGCTGTGACATCATCTATTGTCAGTAGCGATGTAATGATGGGTCAGTGTTATCTATATAGAGGTCATTGTACAGGGAGGGGGGAGGAGATAAGCTGTGACATCATCTATTGTCAGTAGTAATGTAATGATGGGTCAGTGTTATCTATATAGAGGTCATTGTACAGGGAGGGGGAGGAGATAAGCTGCGACAACATCTATTGTCAGTAGTGATGTAATGATGGGTCAGTGTTATCTATATAGAGGTCATTGTACAGGGAGGGGGAGGAGATAAGCTGTGACTTCATCTATTGTCAGTAGTGATGTAATGATGGGTCAGGGTTATCTATATAGAGGTCATTGTACAGGGGGGGGAGGAGATAAGCTGTGACATCATCTATTGTCAGTAGTGATGTAATGAGGGGTCAGTGTTATCTATATAGAGGTCATTGTACAGGGAGGGGGAGGAGATAAGCTGTGACATCATCTATTGTCAGTAGTGATGTAATGATGGGTCAGTGTTATCTATATAGAGGTCATTGTACAGGGAGGGGGAGGAGATAAGCTGTGACATCATCTATTGTCAGTAGTGATGTAATGATGGGTCAGTGTTATCTATATAGAGGTCATTGTACAGGGAGGGGGAGGAGATAAGCTGTGACATCATCTATTGCCAGTAGTGATGTAATGATGGGTCAGTGTTATCTATATAGAGGTCATTGTACAGGGAGGGGGAGGAGATAAGCTGTGACATCATCTATTGTCAGTAGTGATGTAATGATGGGTCAGTGTTATCTATATAGAGGCCATTGTACAGGGAGGGGGGAGGAGATAAGCTGTGACATCATCTATTGTCAGTAGTGATGTAATGATGGGTCAGTGTTATCTATATAGAGGTCATTGTACAGGGAGGGGGAGGAGATAAGCTGTGACTTCATCTATTGTCAGTAGTGATGTAATGATGGGTCAGGGTTATCTATATAGAGGTCATTGTACAGGGGGGGAGGAGATAAGCTGTGACATCATCTATTGTCAGTAGTGATGTAATGATGGGTCAGTGTTATCTATATAGAGGTCATTGTACAGGGAGGGGGAGGAGATAAGCTGTGACATCATCTATTGTCAGTAGTGATGTAATGATGGGTCAGTGTTATCTATATAGAGGTCATTGTACAGGGAGGGGGAGGAGATAAGCTGTGACATCATCTATTGTCAGTAGTGATGTAATGATGGGTCAGTGTTATCTATATAGAGGTCATTGTACAGGGAGGGGGAGGAGATAAGCTGTGACATCATCTATTGTCAGTAGTGATGTAATGATGAGTCAGTGTTATCTATATAGAGGTCATTGTACATGGAGGGGAGGAGATAAGCTGTGACATCATCTATTGTCAGTAGTGATGTAATGAGGGGCCAGTGTTATCTATATAGAGGTCATTGTACAGGGAGGGGGAGGAGATAAGCTGTGACATCATCTATTGTCAATAGTGATGTAATGATGGGTCAGTGTTATCTATATAGAGGCCATTGTACAGGGAGGGGGGAGGAGATAAGCTGTGACATCATCTATCGTCAGTAGTGATGTAATGATGGGTCAGTGTCATCTATATAGAGGTCATTGTACATGGAGGGGAGGAGATAAGCTGTGACATCATCTATTGCCAGTAGTGATGTAATGATGGGTCAGTGTTATCTATATAGAGGTCCATGTACAGGGAGGAGGAGATAAGCTGTGACATCATCTATTGTCAGTAGTGATGTAATGATGGGTCAGTGTTATCTATATAGAGGACATTGTACAGGGAGGGGGAGGAGATAAGCTGTGACATCATCTATTGTCAGTAGCGATGTAATGATGGGTCAGTGTCATCTATATAGAGGTCATTGTACAGGGAGGGGGGAGGAGATAAGCTGTGACATCATATATTGTCAGTAGCGATGTAATGATGGGTCAGAGTTATCTATATAGAGGTCATTGTACAGGGAGGGGAGGAGATAAGCTGTGACATCATCTATTGTCAGTAGTGATGTAATGATGGGTCAGTGTTATCTATATAGAGGTCATTGTATAGGGAGGGGGAGGAGATAAGCTGTGACATCATCTATTGCCAATAGTGATGTAATGATGGGTCAGTGTTATCTATATAGAGGCCATTGTACAGGGAGGGGGGAGGAGATAAACTGTGACATCATCTGTCAGTAGTGATGTAATGATGGGTCAGTGTTATCTATATAGAGGTCATTGTACTGGGAGGGGAGGAGATAAGCTGTGACATCATCTATTGTCAGTAGTGATGTAATGATGGGTCAGTGTTATCTATATAGAGGTCATTGTACAGGGAGGGGGAGGAGATAATCTGTGACATCATCTATTGTCAGTAGTGATGTAATGATGGGTCAGTGTTATCTATATAGAGGTCATTGTACAGGAAGGAGGAGGAGATAAGCTGTGACATCATCTATTGTCAGTAGTGATGTAATGATGGGTCAGTGTTATCTATATAGAGATCATTGTACAGGGAGGGGGAGGGGATAAGCTGTGGCATCATCTATTGTCAGTAGTGATGTAATGATGGGTCAGTGTTATCTATATAGAGGTCATTGTACATGGAGGGGGGAGGAGATAAGCTGTGACATCTATTGTCAGTAGTGATGTAATGATGGGTCAGTGTTATCTATATAGAGGTCATTGTACATGGAGGGGGGAGGAGATAAGCTGTGACATCATCTATTGTCAGTAGTGATGTAATGATGAGTCAGTGTTATCTATATAGAGGTCATTGTACAGGAAGGAGGAGGAGATAAGCTGTGACATCATCTATTGTCAGTAGTGATGTAATGATGGGTCAGTGTTATCTATATAGAGATCATTGTACAGGGAGGGGGAGGGGATAAGCTGTGGCATCATCTATTGTCAGTAGTGATGTAATGATGGGTCAGTGTTACCTATATAGAGGTCATTGTACAGGGAGGGGGAGGAGATAAGCTGCGACATCATCTATTGTCAGTAGTGATGTAATGATGGGTCAGTGTTATCTATATAGAGGTCATTGTACAGGAGTGAGGAGATAAGCTGTGACATCATCTATTGTCAGTAGTGATGTAATGATGGGTCAGTGTTATCTATATAGAGATCATTGTACAGGAGGGAGGAGATAAGCTGTGACATCATCTATTGTCAGTAGTGATGTAATGATGGGTCAGTGTTATCTATATAGAGATCATTGTACAGGGGGGAGGAGATAAGCTGTGACATAATCTATTGTCAGTAGTGATGTAATGATGGGTCAGTGTTATCTATATAGAGGACATTGTACAGGGAGGGGGAGGAGATAAGCTGTGACATCTATTGTCAGTAGTGATGTAATGATGGGTCAGTGTTATCTATATAGAGGTCATTGTACAGGGAGGGGGAGGAGATAAGCTGTGACATCATCTATTGTCAGTAGTGATGTAATGATGGGTCAGTGTTATCTATATAGAGGTCATTGTACATGGAGGGGAGGAGATAAGCTGTGACATCATCTATTGTCAGTAGTGATGTAATGAGGGGCCAGTGTTATCTATATAGAGGTCATTGTACAGGGAGGGGGAGGAGATAAGCTGTGACATCATCTATTGTCAGTAGTGATGTAATGATGGGTCAGTGTTATCTATATAGAGGCCATTGTACAGGGAGGGGGGAGGAGATAAGCTGTGACATCATCTATTGTCAGTAGTGATGTAATGATGGGTCAGTGTTATCTATATAGAGGCCATTGTACAGGGAGGGGGGAGGAGATAAGCTGTGACATCATCTATTGTCAGTAGTGATGTAATGATGGGTCAGTGTTATCTATATAGAGGTCATTGTACAGGAAGGGGGAGGAGATAAGCTGTGACATCATCTATTGTCTGTAGTGATGTAATGATGGGTCAGTGTTATCTATATAGAGATCATTGTACAGGGAGGGGGAGGAGATAAGCTGTGACATCATCTATTGTCTGTAGTGATGTAATGATGGGTTAGTGTTATCTATATAGAGGTCATTGTACAGGGAGAGGGAGGAGATAAGCTGTGACATCATCTATTGTCAGTAGTGATGTAATGATGGGTCAGTGTTATCTATATAGAGGTCATTGTACAGGGAGGGGGAGGAGATAAGCTGTGACATCATCTATTGTCAGTAGTGATGTAATGATGGGTCAGTGTTATCTATATATAGAGGTCATTGTACAGGGAGGGGGAGGAGATAAGCTGTGACATCATCTATCGTCAGTAGTGATGTAATGATGGGTCAGTGTCATCTATATAGAGGTCATTGTACATGGAGGGGAGGAGATAAGCTGTGACATCATCTATTGCCAGTAGTGATGTAATGATGGGTCAGTGTTATCTATATAGAGGTCCATGTACAGGGAGGAGGAGATAAGCTGTGACATCATCTATTGTCAGTAGTGATGTAATGATGGGTCAGTGTCATCTATATAGAGGTCATTGTACAGGGAGGGGGGAGGAGATAAGCTGTGACATCATATATTGTCAGTAGTGATGTAATGATGGGTCAGAGTTATCTATATAGAGGTCATTGTACAGGGAGGGGGAGGAGATAAGCTGTGACATCATCTATTGTCAGTAGTAATGTAATGATGGGTCAGTGGTATCTATATAGAGGTCATTGTACAGGGAGGGGGGAGGAGATAAGCTGTGACATCATCTATTGTCAGTAGTGATTTAATGATGGGTCAGTGTTATCTATATAGAGGACATTGTACAGGGAGGGGAGGAGATAAGCTGTGACATCATCTATTGTCAGTAGTGATGTAATGATGGGTCAGTGTTATCTATATAGAGGTCATTGTACATGGAGGGGGGAGGAGATAAGCTGTGACATCATCTATTGTCAGTAGTGATGTAATGATGGGTCAGTGTTATCTATATAGAGATCATTGTACAGGGAGGGGGAGGAGATAAGCTGTGACATCATCTATTGTCAGTAGTGATGTAATGATGGGTCAGTGTTATCTATATAGAGATCATTGTACAGGGAGGGGGGGATAAGCTGTGACATCATCTATTGTCAGTAGTGATGTAATGATGGGTCAGTGTTATCTATATAGAAGCCATTGTACAGGGAGGGGGAGGAGATAAGCTGTGACATCATCTATTGTCAGTAGTGATGTAATGATGGGTCAGTGTTATCTATATAGAGATCATTGTACAGGGAGGGGGGGGGATAAGCTGTGACATCATCTATTGTCAGTAGTGATGTAATGATGGGTCAGTGTTATCTATATATAGAGGTCATTGTACAGGGAGGGGGAGGAGATAAGCTGTGACATCATCTATCGTCAGTAGTGATGTAATGATGGGTCAGTGTCATCTATATAGAGGTCATTGTACATGGAGGGGAGGAGATAAGCTGTGACATCATCTATTGCCAGTAGTGATGTAATGATGGGTCAGTGTTATCTATATAGAGGTCCATGTACAGGGAGGAGGAGATAAGCTGTGACATCATCTATTGTCAGTAGTGATGTAATGATGGGTCAGTGTCATCTATATAGAGGTCATTGTACAGGGAGGGGGGAGGAGATAAGCTGTGACATCATATATTGTCAGTAGTGATGTAATGATGGGTCAGAGTTATCTATATAGAGGTCATTGTACAGGGAGGGGGAGGAGATAAGCTGTGACATCATCTATTGTCAGTAGTAATGTAATGATGGGTCAGTGGTATCTATATAGAGGTCATTGTACAGGGAGGGGGGGGGAGATAAGCTGTGACATCATCTATTGTCAGTAGAGATGTAATGAGGGGCCAGTGTTATCTATATAGAGGTCATTGTACAGGGAGGAGGAGGACATAAGCTGTGACATCATCTATTGTCAGTAGTGATGTAATGATGGGTCAGTGTTATCTATATAGAGGTCATTGTATAGGGAGGGGGGAGGAGATAAGCTGTGACATCATCTATTGTCAGTAGTGATGTAATGATGGGTCAGTGTTATCTATATAGAAGCCATTGTACAGGGAGGGGGAGGAGATAAGCTGTGACATCATCTATTGTCAGTAGTGATGTAATGATGGGTCAGTGTTATCTATATAGAGATCATTGTACAGGGAGGGGGAGGAGATAAGCTGTGACATCATCTATTGTCAGTAGTGATGTAATGATGGGTCAGTGTTATCTATATAGAGATCATTGTACAGGGAGGGGGGGGGGATAAGCTGTGACATCATCTATTGTCAGTAGTGATGTAATGATGGGTCAGTGTTATCTATATAGAGATCATTGTACAGGGAGGGGGGGGGGATAAGCTGTGACATCATCTATTGTCAGTAGTGATGTAATGATGGGTCAGTGTTATCTATATAGAAGCCATTGTACAGGGAGGGGGAGGAGATAAGCTGTGACATCATCTATTGTCAGTAGTGATGTAATGATGGGTCAGTGTTATCTATATAGAGGTCATTGTACAGGGAGTGGGAGGAGATAAGCTGTGACATCATCTATTGTCAGTAGTGATGTAATGATGGGTCAGTGTTATCTATATAGAGGTCATTGTACAGGGAGGGGGAGGAGATAAGCTGTGACATCATCTATTGTCAGTAGTGATGTAATGATGGGTCAGTGTTATCTATATAGAGGTCATTGTACAGGGAGGGGGAGGAGATAAGCTGTGACATCATCTATTGTCAGTAGTGATGTAATGATGGGTCAGTGTTATCTATATAGAGGTCATTGTACAGGGAGGGGGAGGAGATAAGCTGTGACATCATCTATTGTCAGTAGTGATGTAATGATGAGTCAGTGTTATCTATATAGAGGTCATTGTACATGGAGGGGAGGAGATAAGCTGTGACATCATCTATTGTCAGTAGTGATGTAATGAGGGGCCAGTGTTATCTATATAGAGGTCATTGTACAGGGAGGGGGAGGAGATAAGCTGTGACATCATCTATTGTCAATAGTGATGTAATGATGGGTCAGTGTTATCTATATAGAGGCCATTGTACAGGGAGGGGGGAGGAGATAAGCTGTGACATCATCTATCGTCAGTAGTGATGTAATGATGGGTCAGTGTCATCTATATAGAGGTCATTGTACATGGAGGGGAGGAGATAAGCTGTGACATCATCTATTGCCAGTAGTGATGTAATGATGGGTCAGTGTTATCTATATAGAGGTCCATGTACAGGGAGGAGGAGATAAGCTGTGACATCATCTATTGTCAGTAGTGATGTAATGATGGGTCAGTGTTATCTATATAGAGGACATTGTACAGGGAGGGGGAGGAGATAAGCTGTGACATCATCTATTGTCAGTAGCGATGTAATGATGGGTCAGTGTCATCTATATAGAGGTCATTGTACAGGGAGGGGGGAGGAGATAAGCTGTGACATCATATATTGTCAGTAGCGATGTAATGATGGGTCAGAGTTATCTATATAGAGGTCATTGTACAGGGAGGGGAGGAGATAAGCTGTGACATCATCTATTGTCAGTAGTGATGTAATGATGGGTCAGTGTTATCTATATAGAGGTCATTGTATAGGGAGGGGGAGGAGATAAGCTGTGACATCATCTATTGCCAATAGTGATGTAATGATGGGTCAGTGTTATCTATATAGAGGCCATTGTACAGGGAGGGGGGAGGAGATAAACTGTGACATCATCTGTCAGTAGTGATGTAATGATGGGTCAGTGTTATCTATATAGAGGTCATTGTACTGGGAGGGGAGGAGATAAGCTGTGACATCATCTATTGTCAGTAGTGATGTAATGATGGGTCAGTGTTATCTATATAGAGGTCATTGTACAGGGAGGGGGAGGAGATAATCTGTGACATCATCTATTGTCAGTAGTGATGTAATGATGGGTCAGTGTTATCTATATAGAGGTCATTGTACAGGAAGGAGGAGGAGATAAGCTGTGACATCATCTATTGTCAGTAGTGATGTAATGATGGGTCAGTGTTATCTATATAGAGATCATTGTACAGGGAGGGGGAGGGGATAAGCTGTGGCATCATCTATTGTCAGTAGTGATGTAATGATGGGTCAGTGTTATCTATATAGAGGTCATTGTACATGGAGGGGGGAGGAGATAAGCTGTGACATCTATTGTCAGTAGTGATGTAATGATGGGTCAGTGTTATCTATATAGAGGTCATTGTACATGGAGGGGGGAGGAGATAAGCTGTGACATCATCTATTGTCAGTAGTGATGTAATGATGAGTCAGTGTTATCTATATAGAGGTCATTGTACAGGAAGGAGGAGGAGATAAGCTGTGACATCATCTATTGTCAGTAGTGATGTAATGATGGGTCAGTGTTATCTATATAGAGATCATTGTACAGGGAGGGGGAGGGGATAAGCTGTGGCATCATCTATTGTCAGTAGTGATGTAATGATGGGTCAGTGTTACCTATATAGAGGTCATTGTACAGGGAGGGGGAGGAGATAAGCTGCGACATCATCTATTGTCAGTAGTGATGTAATGATGGGTCAGTGTTATCTATATAGAGGTCATTGTACAGGAGTGAGGAGATAAGCTGTGACATCATCTATTGTCAGTAGTGATGTAATGATGGGTCAGTGTTATCTATATAGAGATCATTGTACAGGAGGGAGGAGATAAGCTGTGACATCATCTATTGTCAGTAGTGATGTAATGATGGGTCAGTGTTATCTATATAGAGATCATTGTACAGGGGGGAGGAGATAAGCTGTGACATAATCTATTGTCAGTAGTGATGTAATGATGGGTCAGTGTTATCTATATAGAGGTCATTGTACAGGGAGGGGAGGAGATAAGCTGTGACATCATCCATTGCCAGTAGTGATGTAATGATGGGTCAGTGTTATCTATATAGAGGACATTGTACAGGGAGGGGGAGGAGATAAGCTGTGACATCTATTGTCAGTAGTGATGTAATGATGGGTCAGTGTTATCTATATAGAGGTCATTGTACAGGGAGGGGGAGGAGATAAGCTGTGACATCATCTATTGTCAGTAGTGATGTAATGATGGGTCAGTGTTATCTATATAGAGGTCATTGTACATGGAGGGGAGGAGATAAGCTGTGACATCATCTATTGTCAGTAGTGATGTAATGAGGGGCCAGTGTTATCTATATAGAGGTCATTGTACAGGGAGGGGGAGGAGATAAGCTGTGACATCATCTATTGTCAGTAGTGATGTAATGATGGGTCAGTGTTATCTATATAGAGGCCATTGTACAGGGAGGGGGGAGGAGATAAGCTGTGACATCATCTATTGTCAGTAGTGATGTAATGATGGGTCAGTGTTATCTATATAGAGGCCATTGTACAGGGAGGGGGGAGGAGATAAGCTGTGACATCATCTATTGTCAGTAGTGATGTAATGATGGGTCAGTGTTATCTATATAGAGGTCATTGTACAGGAAGGGGGAGGAGATAAGCTGTGACATCATCTATTGTCTGTAGTGATGTAATGATGGGTCAGTGTTATCTATATAGAGATCATTGTACAGGAAGGGGGAGGAGATAAGCTGTGACATCATCTATTGTCTGTAGTGATGTAATGATGGGTCAGTGTTATCTATATAGAGGTCATTGTACAGGGAGAGGGAGGAGATAAGCTGTGACATCATCTATTGTCAGTAGTGATGTAATGATGGGTCAGTGTTATCTATATAGAGGTCATTGTACAGGGAGGGGGAGGAGATAAGCTGTGACATCATCTATTGTCAGTAGTGATGTAATGATGGGTCAGTGTTATCTATATATAGAGGTCATTGTACAGGGAGGGGGAGGAGATAAGCTGTGACATCATCTATCGTCAGTAGTGATGTAATGATGGGTCAGTGTCATCTATATAGAGGTCATTGTACATGGAGGGGAGGAGATAAGCTGTGACATCATCTATTGCCAGTAGTGATGTAATGATGGGTCAGTGTTATCTATATAGAGGTCCATGTACAGGGAGGAGGAGATAAGCTGTGACATCATCTATTGTCAGTAGTGATGTAATGATGGGTCAGTGTCATCTATATAGAGGTCATTGTACAGGGAGGGGGGAGGAGATAAGCTGTGACATCATATATTGTCAGTAGTGATGTAATGATGGGTCAGAGTTATCTATATAGAGGTCATTGTACAGGGAGGGGGAGGAGATAAGCTGTGACATCATCTATTGTCAGTAGTAATGTAATGATGGGTCAGTGGTATCTATATAGAGGTCATTGTACAGGGAGGGGGGAGGAGATAAGCTGTGACATCATCTATTGTCAGTAGTGATTTAATGATGGGTCAGTGTTATCTATATAGAGGACATTGTACAGGGAGGGGAGGAGATAAGCTGTGACATCATCTATTGTCAGTAGTGATGTAATGATGGGTCAGTGTTATCTATATAGAGGTCATTGTACATGGAGGGGGGAGGAGATAAGCTGTGACATCATCTATTGTCAGTAGTGATGTAATGATGGGTCAGTGTTATCTATATAGAGATCATTGTACAGGGAGGGGGAGGAGATAAGCTGTGACATCATCTATTGTCAGTAGTGATGTAATGATGGGTCAGTGTTATCTATATAGAGATCATTGTACAGGGAGGGGGGGATAAGCTGTGACATCATCTATTGTCAGTAGTGATGTAATGATGGGTCAGTGTTATCTATATAGAAGCCATTGTACAGGGAGGGGGAGGAGATAAGCTGTGACATCATCTATTGTCAGTAGTGATGTAATGATGGGTCAGTGTTATCTATATAGAGATCATTGTACAGGGAGGGGGGGGGATAAGCTGTGACATCATCTATTGTCAGTAGTGATGTAATGATGGGTCAGTGTTATCTATATATAGAGGTCATTGTACAGGGAGGGGGAGGAGATAAGCTGTGACATCATCTATCGTCAGTAGTGATGTAATGATGGGTCAGTGTCATCTATATAGAGGTCATTGTACATGGAGGGGAGGAGATAAGCTGTGACATCATCTATTGCCAGTAGTGATGTAATGATGGGTCAGTGTTATCTATATAGAGGTCCATGTACAGGGAGGAGGAGATAAGCTGTGACATCATCTATTGTCAGTAGTGATGTAATGATGGGTCAGTGTCATCTATATAGAGGTCATTGTACAGGGAGGGGGGAGGAGATAAGCTGTGACATCATATATTGTCAGTAGTGATGTAATGATGGGTCAGAGTTATCTATATAGAGGTCATTGTACAGGGAGGGGGAGGAGATAAGCTGTGACATCATCTATTGTCAGTAGTAATGTAATGATGGGTCAGTGGTATCTATATAGAGGTCATTGTACAGGGAGGGGGGGGGGAGATAAGCTGTGACATCATCTATTGTCAGTAGAGATGTAATGAGGGGCCAGTGTTATCTATATAGAGGTCATTGTACAGGGAGGAGGAGGACATAAGCTGTGACATCATCTATTGTCAGTAGTGATGTAATGATGGGTCAGTGTTATCTATATAGAGGTCATTGTATAGGGAGGGGGGAGGAGATAAGCTGTGACATCATCTATTGTCAGTAGTGATGTAATGATGGGTCAGTGTTATCTATATAGAAGCCATTGTACAGGGAGGGGGAGGAGATAAGCTGTGACATCATCTATTGTCAGTAGTGATGTAATGATGGGTCAGTGTTATCTATATAGAGATCATTGTACAGGGAGGGGGGGGGATAAGCTGTGACATCATCTATTGTCAGTAGTGATGTAATGATGGGTCAGTGTTATCTATATAGAAGCCATTGTACAGGGAGGGGGAGGAGATAAGCTGTGACATCATCTATTGTCAGTAGTGATGTAATGATGGGTCAGTGTTATCTATATAGAGATCATTGTACAGGGAGGGGGGGGGGATAAGCTGTGACATCATCTATTGTCAGTAGTGATGTAATGATGGGTCAGTGTTATCTATATAGAAGCCATTGTACAGGGAGGGGGAGGAGATAAGCTGTGACATCATCTATTGTCAGTAGTGATGTAATGATGGGTCAGTGTTATCTATATAGAGGTCATTGTACAGGGAGTGGGAGGAGATAAGCTGTGACATCATCTATTGTCAGTAGTGATGTAATGATGGGTCAGTGTTATCTATATAGAGGTCATTGTACAGGGAGGGGGAGGAGATAAGCTGTGACATCATCTATTGTCAGTAGTGATGTAATGATGGGTCAGTGTTATCTATATAGAGGTCATTGTACAGGGAGGGGGAGGAGATAAGCTGTGACATCATCTATTGTCAGTAGTGATGTAATGATGGGTCAGTATTATCTACATAACACAAGTGCTAGGACTTGCAAGCATCAGACTTGTAGGATATATGTATATAAATATAATTTAATATACAGTAGATAAAAAAATTAAAAAACACATATTTAATTTGGCTTTAAAGAAAAAATAGCTGATTTCCTGGCCTCACCTTCCCTTTAATATTTACCTCCTGCTAATAATGTGATTCAACGGGCTATTTGCCGCGGTCATGTGACACAAATGGAAAAACAAACTTGGGAATCCTGCAGGATTATCTTCTAGGGAGCCCGGAGCAGACCAGGAAGAAACCGAAACTTTACAGATCCTCCCGAACAAACTGATTCGGGCCGCCCCTGTCTGTCTAAATTGAAGTGTTTCTCTTTGAGATGACCCCGAAATCCTGCAGAGTCAATGGCCTAGTGACACTCCGAGGACTGGGTTATAATACTTTGTGAAAGAAAGTGAGAAAATCTTGACTTGTCAGTAATGAGCGGACCCAATTGTGGTGTTCGGGTTTGGCATTCGGGTGCCTGACCAGAACATATTGTGGGACAAACAGCCAATCCGCCAAATTGACAACCCTAGCGACTAGCCATGGCTATCATTGGCCTGGGGGACAGACTGATGGCTGAACAGTCACATTTCGGCAACTAAACACAGCTAATCATGGCCATGGCTAGTTGCCGGATTGGTTATTTGGCCGCCAAATTTAGAAACATGCCCTGGTCAGGTGGCCGAACCAGACTACGACCCTTGGGTCTCCTTATCTCTAACTAAGAAGCTATCCTGACCTTTAACCCCCAACCAACTCTTAGAGAATGAGTGGCTCAGCAGTGCGCATGCGCGGCCAACTGTTCCAGTAGAAGGAGGTGAAAGAAGTTGTTATATTTGTATATGTCCCCTATGATTTGTAAAGCGCTACGGAATTTGATGGCGCTATAGAAATAAAGATTATTATTATGTAGTTTTATGATTTTTTTTAATCTCAAAACACCAATATCAGATCAGTTTTCATTTCTGGTGTTGCAATCTACACAGAATGGATTAAGAACAGTGCCATTCTTTGTGTAGTGGTCAAACTGTGTTACCGCACCTTAGCTCTCATTTACTTGAATAAGAGATCTGCTGCAGTATCCCAGTTTGGCCACTACATGGAGGTCGGAGCTGGAGCTCCAGCTTCATTAGGAGTCACAAAATGATAGATCACCACTGATCTGATATCATTATTCAGTGGTCATTGATATCGTAAAACCAGGAAACCCCCTTTAAAAGGAGCTGGAAACCCCCATCAAACGCCTATGGTGATCACCTTTGGAGGCAGATGATGGATTATTCGGTTGACCTTACACTCATCTTGTATATGGCCAAAAATGGGTGTTGACCCCTCTAACATTACACCCCCGATGCTTCCTTGAACCCAACTATTAGATAGAATAAACTGAGCTATTTTATTTCCCTCTGAAGTGTGGTCCCAAAATGTCAATTGTAGCCAAAATCACCAAATTGCCCCATGCCTGAGGGTTCTCATGTGCAGATGATGGAAGAAACCAGTTGATGATTTGCTTTGCATGGAGCATCTTCCAAACAGGTGATGGGTAATGGGCGTCTTCGTGGTAGTGCTCACTCCCGGTTGATAACGTTGTATACTCTGCGAAGTTGAGTGTACCGGGGATAGAAGAAGCAAGTCCAAAAGCAACGTGAAAAGAGAAGGTTAGAAGGCCGTTTGTGATGGATGACCTCATGAGACAAATGTAGGGCAGTCTTTATCTGCGGGATTAGGCTGCTATGGAGAGATGTGCTAATTCTTCTCTCCTTCGAGCACCGATTCCCCGGGGACCAAAGGAAAACAAATGAGCACAGGCAGGAATCTCACGTCTACTGCGGCTCTATTCCCCGTGGAGTCTGCATTGCTATTCATTTCGGGGCTTCTAAATATATTGGAGCTGTTGAATGATGCCTTGGGTATCCGGGGATGGAGGCAGCTTCTTCGTCAGCGCAGCAGATTAACGCTTATAAAGAAAGGAACATGAGTGTGTAACAGGCTGGAGAAGGTCCCTCCAATGCCGAGCTCAGAGGGATAGGAATAGTGCAAGAAAACGGGATATGCTGGGTTATCCGGGTAAACACCTGTCCATGTGTCCACATTAGGGGTCATGGATGCCATCGTGCTTAAAGGAGAATACTCATTATGTAATCTTCTATTCACAATATAAGGGGCAGGTACCGAATCATATCTTTAATAAACCTAATGCACCAGGACATCAGATTATGGGGGGATTTGGAGTAGCCAAGTCTGTCCTGGTTACCCTCAGCTTAAGGGCTCCGGCACATTCACAAATTTTAGGGAAAAGACGAGGTTCAAGATCTGGCCACGATCTAGGGTCTGGATTTTGTAACTATAGATTGACCACAGTTTCGAGAGGGTTCTAGAAGTGGTCTTAGCCACGCCCCCTCATTCATCAATGGTTCAGGCAAGTAATGGGTGAGGAGTAGGTTTTTAGGTCATATCCTGAACACGACCGCCCTCTTGGATTAAGGAGCATTAAAAAAAAAAAAAAAAAAAAAGTCTCAGAAATTGTTTGCAACAATCAGATCTGTAATGTCCCTTGCGGTATCAATCCCAGAACGTTGCTACACCCACCGGGAACGTTCCCTGTGATGCACAGCTATGTGACGTGTTGTCGCTGGTACTAAACACGCAGATGCAAGCGCTGGATCCAGTCCAATCTCTGTTTTGATAACTTTGAACCCCAAGAGATGTGACAGATCTGATTGCGACAATTTCTACAAGAACCAGGGAAAAAAATGTCTCTGATAAATTGTTACAATTACCATAGTTCTTACATGGTGTGGGGAGGGGGGCAGTGAGTGACAGCAGCTCCCATAGCCTGTGCAGATTGGTCATGGCAGGGGGCACATTTCAAACAACTATATCATCCAAGTGTAGCACCTCAAAACACAGTTCATTTTAGAGGAAAAGAGAATCTCCCCTTGACTGGATTTCTAGGTGCTATAGCAGCCGGAAATATCAACCGTTTAAGTTGCAGTCAGAAACACCATTTTAATTCACCCCTCAAGACTCCAACTTTAAAGGAACTCTACCACCAGAATCAAGGATTGTAAACCAAGCACACTTCCATGCTGTTGTGCGCCCTCTCTGGCGGGATCTGCTCTTCTTTAAGCTTCTTATGCCTTTGTTTTAAGAGAAAAAGGCTTTAAAAACTATTCAAATGAGCCTGAAGGGGTCAAGGGTCAATTTTCTGTTAAGAAGCTCTGAGCCCCCCTGGATAATTTGCATAATTTTTAAAGCCTTTTTCTCTTAAAACAAGGGCATAAGAAGCTAAAAGAAGAGAGGATCCTGCCAGAGGGGGCACATACTAGCATTTAAGTGTGCTTGGTTTACAATCCTCTATCCTGGTGGTAGATTTCCTTAAATAATGGATATCACCTGTTCTGTGCAACTATAAACCTGTAATCCTGATGTGATATCAAAAGGGGGGATTCTACTCTTTAAAATGATAGCAGAACTGTGTTTCAAGGTAGTAATAACCAAAGGTAAAATAGAGGAGGAAGGAGCTGCAGGGCAGATGGAGCTGACAGTTTGCAGAAGTACTTGCACCCTTTGCAATTGTAGCTGAACCTGGGGCACATATTTTCAACAAGATGTTACCAATTTCCCTGCTTATTATCCCTGTACATACACTAGACTACGGATTTCTGCAAAGTATGTAGTAAGGTGAAGTGGCTGATATATAAGGATTCATATGCGTCTTTTATTAAATATTAGTCATATAATAGCAGCGGGATCCATCGTGCATAGGGCTGGGTCCGTGTCCTGCGGCAGCTCCATTCACCCTCTCATTAATAGGAGTTCACTAAAGGAGAAGGACAAAGCTCAATCTTCAAGATAGAAAAAAAATATATATATAAAAATTAAAAAAAATAAATAAAATAAAGCCGAGGAACATTACGGCAGCTCGTCTCTCGACTTCTTCAACTTTGCAGCGTTTTAGAAAACTTCTGGCGGTGCTATTCTAGGTGAGCTGAGCGGCGCTGGCGTTTCGAGGGTCTGAGCGTAGCGATACATTGTGTCCTCAGCGGCACCAGACATAATAACACGAGAAGAGCTTTTATTTTTCTATTCATGACACCGGCACGTACAACTTGTGTATTCAGAAAACTGAAGTGGAGAGAACGTCCTTTTACGACCCCAATGAGCGAAAGTTTTCTGTTGTCTTCAATAAGTTATAGGGTTGAAACGTTCATCAAGCTGCGGTTTGTGCCTGGTACAGTCATACTACTGCATGTACAGAGTCTCATAGAGCAGGAGGGGCTGAGCAGATTGTACATAATGTCCTATCAGCAGGCAGCATGTTATAGAGCAGGAGGGGCTGAGCAGATTAGACACAGTGTCCTATCTGCAGGCAGCATGTTATAGAGCAGGAGGAGCTGAGCAGATTGTACATTGTGTCCAATCTGCAGGCAGCATGTTATAGAGCAGGAGGAGCTGAGCAGATTGTACATAGTGTCATATCTGCAGGCAGCATGTTATAGAGCAGGAGGGGCTGAGCAGATTGTACATAGTGTCCTATCTGCAGGCAGCATGTTATAGAGCAGAAGGGGCTGAGCAGATTGTACATAGTGTCCTATCTGCAGGCAGCATGTTATAGAGCAGGAGGGTCTGAGCAGATTGTACATAGTGTCCTATCTGCAGGCAGCATGTTATAGAGCAGGAGGAGCTGAGCATATTGTACACAGTGTCCTATCTGCAGGCAGCATGTTATAGAGCAGGAGGAGCTGAGCAGGTTGTACAAAGTGTCCTATCTGCAGGCAGCATGTTATAGAGCAGGAGGAGCTGAGCAGGTTGTACAAAGTGTCCTATCTGCAGGCGGTATGTTATAGAGCAGGAGGAGCTCTAGTTACATTTTTCAGTAGAGGATTGTAGGAAGGTTTGGCATGGAGGACTAATAGTTGCCCCATGGGTCATCACCTGGTAATGACAGAAGGGGAGAGCTCAGTGACTTTCTAGAAGTCACATTGCTCTTTGTAAAGCCCTCACTCTTACAGAAGAGCCTCTTTTCAGGAGAGATGAACATCATCAACCCCTTGTGGTGGCTCAGACAAGATTAATACTGCACAGTACAAAACGCACAGAATCCATAAGTGAATTTACATTCATAGCGGAGGACGAGCCGGGACCTCGTAGGAATGGAGGCGGAAATATGACATAATGAGGACGCGGCCGCTGCAGAATCCCAAAGGATCTCCTGTGATTTATCTACAGTCAGCCAACGACCTTCATATATGCTAAAATCTGCCATTTTAATGGTAATTGGGTCTTTTTCTGCTTCCTATACATGACATTGGTGTTCAATTTAACATAAGAACATACGATACCAGCACAAACCTTAAAGAGAACCCGTCATGCAAAATAACCCCCCTAAACTAAATATATTTTCATAAACTGCCATTAGAGAGCATTGCCTCTATCCCTTCATTGTCCCTCTACATGCCTGTAAACCTGAGCAAAGAGGTCCTAAAGCTGTATGCAAATGACCTGTGAAATGTCCAATGAAGCATTAGCATATTCAAGCTGTCCACTCTATTCATGAGTGGGAGGTACAGCCACGCCCCCAGTGCTTGACTGACAGCCTGTATAATGATGTGAGGCTGTATAATGATGTGCTTCCTGGTGCTGGTGGCCACGCCCCCTGCAGCCTGTGTGTGTATAGGAGAGATACAGCAGCTCCAGGCAGCCATGTTACAGCAGAACATGTGAGATTCATGTGTAGCTGATGTCTGTGTCTCTCACCTGTATATTAGGAGGATGCAGCATGTCAGCAGATGCAGCACACACACTAGCCATGCTTTACTATACATTACACACAGACCTGAGCAGGGGGAGGAGAGGGGAGGGGGAACAGGGGTGACATCACTGCCTCTGACCATGTGACCAGCCTCATTTACATGATAAAAAATAGATCATTTTACAATGATTAATGTATGAAATTACTAGATAAAGGCTGTGATGGGATCCTTGTGAGCTGCTCCAACAGGTAGTAGTGACAGGACTAGTGACACAGACCTGATGACAGGTGTCCTTTAAAAGAAATCTACCATCACAATCCATCCTGATAAACCAGGGACATTACTCATAGATCCAGGCACCGGGACTGTGGTATCTCCTTATATTTGTTATCCATGGCCTCCTTCCTTCTAAAATCAACTAATACAATTATGCTAATGAGTCAGAAGGGCTCTTACCAGAGCCCCTGCGAGCTGCAGCTTCACACACTGTTACACTGTCTACCTCTCTCCTTTCTCTCTCAGCAGTTAACAACTCCGTCTGCCTGATGTAATCTCACACAGTGGGAGAGGGGATGGGGGAAGTGCTCCCGCACAGTTTTACAACCTTTGAAGCTACAACATGGAGGGGCTCTGGTAACTCCTTCTTAGCATAATTATAAAAGTTGATTTTAGAAGAATAGAGGTCGTGCATAACAAATATAAGACGATACCACAGTCACGGTGCCTGGATCTATGGGTGATGTCCCTGGGTTATCATGATGGATATTGATGGGATATTTCTTGGGGGTGGATCAATAACTTCTGGTGCATCAGTTTCTTATTTATGCATCTTATTTCTACTATAGTTGCCAATTATCGTAAAAGAAAGAGGGTTAGTGGGAAGCAATGGCGGCATATACCAAAGAAAACAGGTGCTCCCCCAAGTGCCCGCCCCCAGAGCACCCGGAGCTCATTAGCATAGAAACTGGAAAGGAATGCTGGGAAATCTTTTACGGTGTCTACATCCGTAGTGTTAGACACGGCGCCTGCTGCATTATTCATGATGGGAGGATTCTTGACATTTGGATTTGGTTTCGGCACATTCCCAGGAATGTAGCAGCCATATAATTACAGATCCGTATCAGTTGTTAAACAATTTCCCATTAACCCAGAATAACAGCGCTCACTCTCCCGAAATCTATCACCGCTCACATTCCTGACTATATCGGTCGGAGCAGCCCTTTAATAGAAAGTTATGGCACACTACAAATAGCCGGCGAGCTTAATGGAAGGGATCAATCCCAAGATTTCACAGGCATTTCATGCATATTAGGCAAAGCAACGAGACGGACATCAGAGGTGACCAGAAGGACGATGATTCTCACTGCAGAATACACTGCAGATCCCGGAAATGTAAAGTCCATACAGGGAGCCTGACAGGAAATTTCTTAAAGGGAACCTGTTGGGACACTGAGCTACCATAATGATAGCAAAATGATACATTGTAACACACAACATTATGTAAAACTGTTTTTTTTTTTTACAGCTTCATTACAGAGTTTCACCGCTCACAGCTAAAGCGGCATCCAATCTGGAAGCGTCGCTACATGGGATAAAAGAACTTGTCTACCAGCAGGTCAAAACACATCCTGATAAACCAGGGACATTACTCATAGATCCAGGCACCGGGACTGTGGTATCTTCTTATATTTGTTACCCATGGTCTCCTTTTTCCTGAAAATCAACTTTTATAATTATGCTAATGACCCAGAAGGACTCCTGGGGGGGGGCATTACCAGAGCCCCTTTCTGCTGGAGCTTCACAGGCTGTTACACTGTGCAAAAGCACCCCCCTCCTGTTGTGTCCTGAAACTTCTACTGCTGCAATGAGATTACATCAGGCAGAGAGAGGGGAAGACTGTAACAGCATGTGAAGCTACAGTCTCTTCTCCTTCTGCCTGATGTGATAACATTGTAGCAGAGGGAGGTAGTCCCTGCACTGCACACTCCTGCACAGTGTAACAGTCTGTGAATCTGAATCACGGAGGGGCTATAGTACACCTCCAGGAGTCCTTCATTAGCATAATTATAAAAGTTGTTATTAGAAGGAAGGAGGCCATGGGTGACAAATATAAGAAGACACCACAGTCCCGGTGCCTGGATCTATGAGTAATGTCCCTGGTTTATCAGCATGGATTTTGTTGGCAGATTTCCTTTAGATAAAGCAAAGTTTCACTATTCACTATCACTTGCTACAACAAACGTTATCAAAATTCAAGAGAATCTAACTTTCTAATACATGTTTACAAACAAAAACGCGCTATGAACTTTCTTCTGAATCCGTCTTGGGAGACCAAAACTGCAGATTACATAGAAATCTAAAAAGAAGGGAGGGTTTAGGTAAAAGTGGGAACTGAGGGAGAGAAAGGAAAACGGTACAGACAGAGGTCGTTAGGGGAAAATTAAGTTTCTATCTTGTGATTTATACACATTAGTGCTGGTCAGTTCTTCTCTATATAGTCTTGTATGATCCTGCTGAGGCTTCTGACAGTGTGTGCAGTGTATGGGAGACATCATAGCAGTCAGTCTCCAGCCACCGGCACCGAGACCACTGAGGATCACAGATCGGAAAACTGCTACATAATACAGAATACAAGTCATAAGTAACTATTTATATTATTCCTATTGTTTCAATAGTTCATTCATCCGATTCCTAGAGAGACACAAATAGGTGCAACCTCACAATCTCTAATGTCTCAGACAAGACAACGAGCAACGTTACAACAGACACCGCCCACTGTGTCACATGCTCCGGTCTAAGAAATGGCGCTCTCTCCCAACTCCCAGGCAAAAGAAAATATAAGGGAAGAAAAACAAAAAGATTGGAAACGGGGTAAACAAGGGCACAGGCTCTGGCTACATCCCCCTTTCCCCATTAGCAGTAATAGGGCGCTGCCTGGACACCCCTCCATATAGACAATACAGACGAGTAGTCGCCACATCACAACAATATGAAAAGGACAAAATACATGTTTGTTCTGCGGTTATCGTGTTTATACTGTTCCTCTAGGCTAAATATTGCCATCTCTAAGCTCCCGGACAGTGAAAAATATTTACAATGGAAAAAATAAACTCGACATATAGACGTATTCTAGGACGAAACCGAACAATTGTCAACCAAAGGAAATCTCCCATCAGAATCCATCCTGATAAACCAGGGACATTACTCATAGATCCAGGCACCGGGACTGTGGGATCTTCTTATATCTGTTATCCATGGCCTCCCTTTCTTCTAAAATTATGCCTATGAGGCATGCGGGCTCTGGGCAGGTTCGTTACCAGAGCCCCTTCATGCTGTAGCTTCACAGACTGTTACACTGTGCAGAAGCATTTCTCCCTCCCACAGTGTGAGATTACAGCAGGTGAAGGCAGAAGGGAAATGTGGAGGGAGAAGGGGAGATAGTGTGAAATTGCTGTACAGAGGGGCTCTGGTAACCCCTCCAGAGCCCGCCTGACTCATTGGCATAATTTTAGAAGGCAGGAGGCAATGGATAACAGATATAAGAAGATACCACAGTCCCGGTGCCTGGATCTATGAGTAATGTCCCTGGTATTCAGGATCGATGGCCAGAAACAGATACTGTACGGTTAACAATTGTTCAGCTTCACATCAGGTGCGTACTGTCTACACTATCTCACCGCTAAGCTTCTGTATGCCAACAGAGGACAATACAATGACATCAAGTGCAACCGTAGGTAAGGATTGGGATAAGTATAAGTTGGTTGTTACTGTTACTGCAACTCAAGCTGATTAAATACATACACACACATATACATACATACATATATACAAGAAAACCCTTATGGCTAGGTGCGCCTGTCATCCTGGTGCTGACTGATACCAAGTGAGAACCAGCAGAATTCTGGATGAGGGCAGATAGTAGAGCGTAATATTATACATGTAGAAGGTCATAGTTCATTACAAGAAATTTCAAAATGTACCATATATACTCAAGTATAAGCCTAGTTTTTCAGCACAAAAAAAATGTGCTGAAAACCCAAACTCTGCTTATACTTGAGTAAAAAAAAAATAAATCAAAACTCACCTTTCCGACTTCCCCCGCTGCTAGCTATATACTGGCGCAGGGGGCTGGCTATATAGTGGGGCAGGGGGCTGGCTATATAGTGGGGCAGGGGGCTGGCTATATAGTGGGGCAGGGGGCTGGCTATATAGTGGGGCAGGGGGCTGGCTATATAGTGGGGCAGGGGGCTGGCTATATAGTGGGGCAGGGGGCTGGCTATATAGTGGGGCAGGGGGCTGGCTATATAGTGGGGCAGGGGGCTGGCTATATAGTGGGGCAGGGGGCTGGCTATATAGTGGGGCAGGGGGCTGGCTATATAGTGGGGCAGGGGGCTGGCTATATACTGGCGCAGGGGACTGGCTATATACTGGCGCAGGGGGCTGGCTATATACTGGCGCAGGGGGCTGGCTATATACTGGCGCAGGGGGCTGGCTATATACTGGGGCAGGGGGCTGGCTATATACTGGGGCAGGGGGCTGGCTATATAGTGGGGCAGGGGGCTGGCTATATAGTGGGGCAGGGGGCTGGCTATATAGTGGGGCAGGGGGCTGGCTATATAGTGGGGCAGGGGGCTGGCTATATAGTGGGGCAGGGGGCTGGCTATATAGTGGGGCAAGGGGGCAGGCTATATAGTGGGGCAGGGGGCTGGCTATATACTGGGGCAGGGGGCTGGCTATATACTGGGGCAGGGGGCTGGCTATATACTGGGGCAGGGGGCTGGCTATATACTTAGGGATATGGGCTAGCAGGCTATTTACTGGGTCGCAGGTGCTGGCTATATACTATGGGGCAGGGTCCGGCAGGCTATATACTGGGAGGCTGTGAACATTTCCCACCCGCGGCTTATACTCAACAAATAGGTTTTCCCAGGTTTTTGTCGTAAAATTAGTGGCCTCTGCTTATACTCGAGTATATACGGTACTTTTTGCCTTGCCAATGAATAAAAATCTATTTGCATTACGTTTCATCTCTGTGCAGAACTACAAAACTATTCCGTAAATATAAAAATGTCCAGGTCAAGCTGCACTTGGGTTCCTTCAGCATTCCAGGCAGCCTCGGAACATCTTTCTTCAATATACATAAAGCAGTGCCTAGTTACGGCCTCTTCTAGTGTCCTTTCCTCCGAGCTTCATCTTAATTAATAAAACCGGAGAGACATCTTTATCTTTTACTTTAAAGTCATGAAGAATAATCGCTCGTACATTCACATAGAGAAGAGAAAAAACACCCAGTAAAATCCCCCAAAAAAGAGAGAGAACTAAAAATGTTACGTCTACGACTTCCTGTTTTCTTACATTTGTGTGTAAATAAGAAGCACATGTCCGCGCTGACGACCCGGGGGCCCATTTCAAAAGACATATTTTTAAGATTTTGTTACATTTTTTAAAAATTCTCGTAGGATATTTTTGAAAAATCTGCTCTTGTCCGGGGAAATTGTAGTTTTTACTCGTCGCTATGCAACGCCATCATGAACGTGTTACAAGTTGTTACAATGGGGTTAGGGGAATCCAGTCCTAGGCAAGGATTCGGGCAAAAGGGATAAATATAGAAATTTTTGTTGCCGTTGTGTGTTTGGTCCGTCGCATCGTAACAAAGCCCAGATGGCGACGCCACCCGCCCCCTCACACACCAACACAGATTCGCATCTCGAGACGTGATCTTCTCTAGATTTCTATCACTTTGGTGTTTTATGGGTTCTTGGTCCCAAAAATTCTGCAGTTAATTAACCAGCGCAGGTGCATGGAGTTCCCTGGGGCAATGGGAGGGAATGCACAATAGAGTACATGGCACATAGTCACACCACATGTGTCCATGACTTGGCAACCCAAATGGTGATGTGCAAAGTTATAGACTGATCCATGAACGTCACACATGGTACCAGGCCGGGCCCGACCAATGGGTAGTCTAAAACAATCTCTTACGGGGCAATTTTTGGGTGCTTGTCCGAAGAGCGCAGTCAAACTTTATCTTTTGCCACTTGATTTAGGATGTGGGGTCCATCTTAAAAGAAAATCTCCCATCACAATCCATCCTGATAAACCAGGGACATTACTCATAGATCCAGGCACCGGGACTGTGGTATCTCCTTGTATTTCTTATCCATGGTCTCCTTCCTTCTAACATCAACTTTAAATATCATGCTTATGAACAAGAAGGGCCCCTGGGTGGTGTTACCAAATCCCCTCTAAACGGTAGTTTCACAAGCTGTTACAATGTGGAGGAGCACTTCCCCCCTGTAACTGCCTATAAGGCTATAGCATGGAGGAGCTCTGGTACCAAGCCCTGCCAGAGCCCTTCTAGTTCATAAGCAATTATAAAAGTTTACATTAGAAGGAAGGAGGCCATGGATAACAAATATAAGAAGATCCCACAGTCCCGGTGCCTGGATCTATGAGGAATGTAACTGGTTTATCATGGATTTTGATGGCTCTAGACCGGATCAGTATCTACACCCGTAAGTTGAGTGAATTTTGCTTTGAGATATGAATTTATTAAGGAGTGCTCTCTGTAATTGGGAGTCAAAAATTATTTAGGGACTGATAACAGATTTTAATTAATTTAGGGTTCTGGCTTGAGTCCTAAACTAATTTTTCTAAGGTCTGAATTATGTTTTGATTTGATTATTAAAGTAATTTAGAGGCCTGAGCTGTACGTATTACAGGTCTGGATCGATGTAGGGAGCTGGGATGGGGTCTCAATTCATTTAGGAATCTCATCCAATGTCTTAATATAAAAGGCTCCTCTAATGTCCAAATAAACTCTGGGTCTAAAAAAACTGTATGATGTGCATGTTAATGAATTATGACAGAGCTGTGTGTGAATATGAGTGACTGGACGTAGCAGACTGTGTGTGAATATGAGTGACTGGACGTAGCAGAGCTGTGTGAATATGAGTGACTGGACGTAGCAGAGCTGTGTGAATATGAGTGACTGGACGTAGAAGAGCTGTGTGTGAATATGAGTGACTGGACGTAGCAGAGCTGTGTGAATATGAGTGACTGGACGTAGAAGAGCTGTGTGTGAATATGAGTGACTGGACGTAGCAGAGCTGTGTGTGAATATGAGTGACTGGACGTAGCAGAGCCGTGTGTGTATGAGTGACTGGATGTAGCAGAGCTGTGTGTAAATGGATGTAGCAGAGCTGTGTGTTCTCTGCTTGTGTGAGACCGACAGGGAATTTTTAATTGAAGTAAAAATATGTTTTTCCTTTTTCTTGGATGCCTAAATCTGGGGGTGCATCTTATAATCCAAAAAATATGGCAATTTAGAAAATTGGTCTAAATGATGTCACGCATGCAAAAATACACAGCGCTATCTATATACTTTAGATAAAAATTCTGAGCAAATTTTCTTGCTTTATTAATATTATTCAATGATGCAATCCATAAAGAGTGGAGCGCGTCATGGTGACCTGATACTTCATCATACTACTGTTGATAACTTTGATTCTTTGTATCATCATCAGAGTGTCATTGGCCACTGATCGCCGGTCTCCGGTAACCAGTGAGGTTATTTCAGGCAGGAGGGAGACGCTGAGATTTACCACCAGACAATAGTGTGTGCTATAGGACAGACTTTCCCACGACTTCTCTTTCTCGGGATGTGTCTGCACTCCTATACAGCGATCCCATTTCCTTCCAACATTTGGGGTAATAATAAAGAGAACACACCCGGCTCTGTCTACTGAAAGCGGCGCATATTAGTGAATAAACACTCAGCTATTTGTGGATTGTTTCCGTCTCCCCTATGGCTTGGTGCTTCTGCGAAAGTACGTGCACCGTGGCTCGCGCGCCATGTATCAGCCGCTAAACCGGTAAAGTGATGTTCCTATAACGGCCACAGGTTGGTGCTATAAATGTGGTATTAACAGATAAGGACTAGGACCTATTGTCATACTCTATCAGAGAAACCTGAAATATAAAGCCAGAGTGACTGAGACACTTGTAGAGCAGTGGGAGAGAGGGGAGTAGCAGGTTTGTGTATAAGCTGCCGTTAGGGGTTGTTACACTGGTGCCCTCCTCCCTCTCTATACCTATACATATCTCCTCCTCCCTCTCTATACCTATACACAGGCTGTGTGATCTCCTCCTCCCTCTCTATACCTATACACAGCCCGTGTCATCTCCTCCCTCTCTATACCTATACACAGCCCGTGTGATCTCCTCCTCCCTCTCTATACCTATACACAGCCCGTGTCATCTCCTCCCTCTCTATACCTATACACAGCCCGTGTGATCTCCTCCTCCCCCTCTATACCTATACACAGCCCGTGTGATCTCCTCCTCCCTCTCTATACCTATACACAGCCCATGTGATCTCCTCCCCCCTATATACCTATACACAGCCCGTGTGATCTCCTCCTCCCCCTCTATACCTATACACAGCCCGTGTGATCTCCTCCTCCCTCTCTATACCTATACACAGCCCGTGTGATCTCCTCCTCCCCCTCTATACCTATACACAGCCAGTGTGATCTCCTCCTCCCTCTCTATACCTATACACAGGCTGTGTGATCTCCTCCTCCCTCTCTATACCTATACACAGCCCGTGTCATCTCCTCCCTCTCTATACCTATACACAGCCCGTGTGATCTCCTCCTCCCCCTCTATACCTATACACAGCCCGTGTGATCTCCTCCTCCCCCTCTATACCTATACACAGCCCGTGTCATCTCCTCCTCCCCCTCTATACCTATACACAGCCCGTGTCATCTCCTCCCTCTATACCTATACACAGCCCGTGTCATCTCCTCCTCCCCCTCTATACCTATACACAGCCCGTGTCATCTCCTCCTCCCTCTCTATACCTATACACAGCCGATGTGATCTCCTCCTCCCCCTCTTTACCTATACACAGCGCGTGTGATCTCCTCCTCCCCCTCTATACCTATACACAGCCCGTGTCATCTCCTCCCCCCTATATACCTATACACAGCCCGTGTGATCTCCTCCTCCCTCTCTATACCTATACACAGCCCGTGTCATCTCCTCCTCCCCCTCTATACCTATACACAGCCCGTGTGATCTCCTCCTCCCTCTCTATACCTATACACAGCCCGTGTGATCTCCTCCTCCCCCTCTATACCTATACACAGCCCGTGTCATCTCCTCCCCCCTATATACCTATACACAGCCCGTGTGATCTCCTCCTCCCTCTCTATACCTATACACAGCCCGTGTCATCTCCTCCTCCCCCTCTATACCTATACACAGCCCGTGTCATCTCCTCCTCCCTCTCTATACCTATACACAGCCCATGTGATCTCCTCCTCCCTCTCTATACCTATACACAGCCCGTGTGATCCCCTCCTCCCTCTCTATACCTATACACAGCCCGTGTCATCTCCTCCTCCCCCTCTATACCTATACACAGCCCGTGTCATCTCCTCCTCCCCCTCTATACCTATACACAGCCCGTGTCATCTCCTCCCTCTCTATACCTATACACAGCCCGTGTCATCTCCTCCTCCCCCTCTATACCTATACACAGCCCGTGTCATCTCCTCCTCCCCCTCTATACCTATACACAGCCCGTGTCATCTCCTCCCTCTATACCTATACACAGCCCGTGTCATCTCCTCCCCCCTATATACCTATACACAGCCCGTGTGATCTCCTCCTCCCTCTCTATACCTATACACAGCCCGTGTCATCTCCTCCTCCCTCTCTATACCTATACACAGCCCGTGTCATCTCCTCCTCCCCCTCTATACCTATACACGGCCCGTGTCATCTCCTCCTCCCCCTCTATACCTATACACGGCCCGTGTCATCTCCTCCTCCCTCTTTATGCCTATACACAGCCCGTGTGATCCCCTCCTCCCTCTCTATACCTATACACAGCCCGTGTCATCTCCTCCTCCCCCTCTATACCTATACACGGCCCGTGTCATCTCCTCCTCCCTCTCTATACCTATACACAGCCCGTGTGATCTCCTGCTCCCTCTCTATACCTATACACAGCCCGTGTCATCTCCTCCTCCCCCTCTATACCTATACACAGCCCGTGTCATCTCCTCCTCCCCCTCTATACCTATACACAGCCCGTGTCATCTCCTCCTCCCTATATACCTATACACAGCCCGTGTCATCTCCTCCTCCCTATATACCTATACACAGCCCGTGTGATCTCCTCCCCCCTATATACCTATACACAGCCCGTGTCATCTCCTCCTCCCCCTCTATACCTATACACAGCCCGTGTCATCTCCTCCTCCCCCTCTATACCTATACACAGCCCGTGTCATCTCCTCCTCCCCCTCTATACCTATACACAGCCCGTGTCATCTCCTCCTCCCCCTCTATACCTATACACAGCCCGTGTCATCTCCTCCTCCCCCTCTATACCTATACACAGCCCGTGTCATCTCCTCCTCCCTCTATACCTATACACAGCCCGTGTGATCTCCTCCCCCCTATATACCTATACACAGCCCGTGTGATCTCCTCCTCCCTCTCTATACCTATACACAGCCCGTGTCATCTCCTCCTCCCCCTCTATACCTATACACAGCCCGTGTCATCTCCTCCTCCCTCTCTATACCTATACACAGCCCATGTGATCTCCTCCTCCCTCTCTATACCTATACACAGCCCGTGTGATCCCCTCCTCCCTCTCTATACCTATACACAGCCCGTGTGATCTCCTCCTCCCCCTCTATACCTATACACAGCCCGTGTCATCTCCTCCTCCCCCTCTATACCTATACACAGCCCGTGTCATCTCCTCCTCCCCCTCTATACCTATACACAGCCCGTGTCATCTCCTCCTCCCCCTCTATACCTATACACAGCCCGTGTCATCTCCTCCCTCTATACCTATACACAGCCCGTGTCATCTCCTCCCCCCTATATACCTATACACAGCCCGTGTGATCTCCTCCTCCCTCTCTATACCTATACACAGCCCGTGTCATCTCCTCCTCCCCCTCTATACCTATACACAGCCCGTGTCATCTCCTCCCTCTGTACCTATACACAGCCCGTGTCATCTCCTCCTCCCCCTCTATACCTATACACAGCCCGTGTCATCTCCTCCCCCCTATATACCTATACACAGCCCGTGTAATCTCCTCCTCCCTCTCTATACCTATACACAGCCCGTGTAATCTCCTCCTCCCCCTCTATACCTATACACAGCCCGTGTCATCTCCTCCCTCTATACCTATACACAGCAGGTGTCATCTCCTCCCTCTATACCTATACACAGCAGGTGTCATCTCCTCCCTCTATACCTATACACAGCCCGTGTCATCTCCTCCCTCTATAACTATACACAGCCCGTGTCATCTCCTCCCTCTATACCTATACACGGCCCGTGTGTTCTCCTCCCTCTATACCTATACACGGCCCGTGTGTTCTCCTCCCTCTATACCTATACACAGCCCGTGTCATCTCCTCCTCCCTCTCTATACCTATACACAGCCCGTGTGATCTCCTCCTCCCCCTCTATACCTATACACAGCCAGTGTGATCTCCTCCTCCCCCTCTTTACCTATACACAGCCCGTGTGATCTCCTCCTCCCTCTCTATACCTATACACAGCCCGTGTGATCTCCTCCTCCCTCTCTATACCTATACACAGCCCGTGTGATCTCCTCCTCCCTCTCTATACCTATACACAGCCCGTGTGATCTCCTCCTCCCCCTCTATACCTATACACAGCCCGTGTGATCTCCTCCTCCCCCTCTATACCTATACACAGCCCGTGTCATCTCCTCCTCCCCCTCTATACCTATACACAGCCCGTGTCATCTCCTCCTCCCCCTCTATACCTATACACAGGCCGTGTTATCTCCTCCTCCCCCTCTATACCTATACACAGGCCGTGTTATCTCCTCCTCCCTCTCTATACCTATACACAGCCCGTGTGATCTCCTCCTCCCTCTCTATACCTATACACAGCCCGTGTGATCTCCTCCTCCCTCTCTATACCTATACACAGCCCGTGTGATCTCCTCCTCCCTCTCTATACCTATACACAGCCCGTGTGATCTCCTCCTCCCCCTCTATACCTATACACAGCCCGTGTGATCTCCTCCTCCCCCTCTATACCTATACACAGCCCGTGTGATCTCCTCCTCCCCCTCTATACCTATACACAGCCCGTGTCATCTCCTCCTCCCTCTCTATACCTATACACAGGCCGTGTTATCTCCTCCTCCCCCTCTATACCTATACACAGGCCGTGTTATCTCCTCCTCCCTCTCTATACCTATACACAGCCTGTGTGACCACTTCCTCCCCCTCTATACCTATACACAGCCCATGTGATCTCCTCCTCCCTCTCTATACCTATACACAGCCTGTGTGACCACTTCCTCCCTCTCTATACCTATACGCAGGCCGTGTGATCTCCTCCTCCCTCTCTATACCTATACACAGCCTGTGTGAACTCCTCCTCCCTCTCTATAGCTATACACAGCCCGTGTGATCTCCTCCCTCTCTATACCTATACACAGCCTGTGTGATTTCCTCCCACTAGACCTATACACAGCCCGTGGAATCCCCTCTCGATCTCTCTCCAGGCCGTACACCAAAAAGTGCAGAGGCAATAGCATGGAGGGGCTCTGGTAACACCTCCAGAGCCATTAAGGCTTATTAGCATAATTATAAAAGTAGATTTTAGAGGGAAGGAAGCCATGGATAACTAATATAAGAAGATACCACAGTCCCGGTGCCTGGATCTATGCGTAATGTCCCTGGTTTATCAGTATGGATTGTAATAGTAGATTTACTTTAACAGTGAGACTGCAAGGAACTTCGTGAGAAACATAACTATACAACCCCCTACACAGTCCAATAACATAGCAGACAACATCCTCCAGTGGCTGCAGCCTACACTAGGGTCTCGAAGATTAATCAAAATCCAATGGTTGTGTTTATGTTACACGTCTGATACTATAGAGCAGTGGTGGTGAACCTATGGCACGGGTGCCATTGGTGACACTCAGAGCCCTCTCTATGGGCACATGCACCATCACCCCATCACAAAGTTCACCAGACAGGTCTCAAGGCCTCTTGCAGTCCCAGGCAGCCCAGGACCCTAGAAGGAAGCTACAATGATAATCCAAACTTCTTCTCCTTCTTTCTACTGTATTGGTGTCCTCAGGTGCCTATACAATTTAAACATGTGACAGAGTAGGGAGTAATAAGTTACTGCTTAAATTTTCGCATCGGCACTTTGCGAAAGATATGTGGGCTTTGGTTGTAGTTTGGGCACTCGGGGTCTAAAAGGTTCTCTAATCACTGCTATAGAGCCTCCCCAATTTCTGCAAATTTCTTAAAATGTGATGACCAAGGAATTGCAACAATAGAAATGCAAAAAGAAGGGGGAATAAAAATGACTCCTATGATTTCCCGTAAGGATAAGAAAGGCAGCATTGTGCAGTGGGAGCAGTGTACAGATGGCTTGGTGTGCAGTGCGCTCTATAAAGACATCTATCCTTACAATGTATTTATACGGCTCTTACATGTTCCGAAGCGTCCTGTATAATTTGGGGGAGGAAATGAAAAACAGACCATTTTCCGTGGTTTTAAGTATATAATTTCTATAAAGCTTTCCATGAAGCTTCACAGGCCGGGGAGGGCGGGGGCACAGGACGGAGAACATGTCATGCAGCAGGGACACAGAGGGACTGCAGAAGATTTATCACTGGGTGATTAATCTGAAGGATATTAACATTTTACACCAATTTGTTGTTTCAGCGTAAATTAGTTTGTTTAAGGACTCCGACTGTCACCACATTTTACCCCACTAAAGTCTTCAGGAAGGGGATAAAGAGAGTCGCCTCTTGTATGTAAAATCAATAAACTTTGAACATCTCCTACAAAGTCATGTGAAAATAAGCAGAGAAGAGTCACATTTTATGCTGAGATGTGTCAAGTTTAGAAGCTGCAGTGAGGAGTCACTTAAAGGAAACCTACCACTAAGGATCTACCTATTAAGGTAGATCCAGTGGTAGGTGCATCGAACGTATGTAAGGATAGGATTTTTAGGGCTAATCCTTTAGAAAAGATGGAGGGGAGTAATCTTTAAATCAGGGTAACATGCAAATTTTCTAAAGAGGCTACTGGGGCATGGAGTAGCTGGAGCAGAGGTTACAGGCTACTACATGCCCCAGTAGCCTCTTTTATCCTCCTACCCAGACATCTTCACAGCTGCAAGGAGCTGCACACACTTTTCCGCAAAGCTGGGTTCTGCACATGCGCAGTAGCTCCAGCTTAGGAGCAGAGATCGCGCAGCGGCTGGCCTGAATTTTGCGCATGCGCAGAACTCCGGCTTCGCGGACGAGTGCGCGCGGCTCCTTGTAGCTGTGCGCTAAAGATGTCTGGGTAGGAGGATTAAAGAGGCTACTGGGGCTTTGAGTAGCCGTGCCGTGTAACCTCAGCTCCGGTTACTCCACGCCCCAGTTGCATTTTTAGAAAATTTGCATATTACCCTGATTTAAGATTAAAAAAGATAGAGGGGAGTAAAGGATTAGCCCTAAAAAGAGCTTTCCTTACACACGTTAGATGCACCTACCACCGGGTCTACATCAATATGCCTCTTGCTTCAGTTTTGTAGTACCTATAAAAAGGTTGCTGGTGTCATATTAAAGATAAGTATCTTAACTACCAAATTGGAGATACAGGTAGTTAAAAGACATAGTTAGAAATGTGAGATAAAGATATAACTCCCCGTAGCTCTGTTATATTTTAGTTCAAGTCTGGAGTTTGAAAGATCAGATGCTCATCTTTAATATGACACCAGCAGGGTGGGGTGTCTGCAGTGATGCTCCCCTGTAGCTCTGCTTATTTGCATGCGACTCCTACATAAAAGATGGAATCCTACAAAGGACATTTCATTCCCCACCTGAGAGGGGCTGCTAGTTTAATAAGGTAAAAGCTGGTGACAGGTTCCGTTAAAGGAAACAAAACCTCCACTGTACAGGGCACTCCTTTCCTACAGGTCAACAATGATCAGATGAGGAACTGAATACTAGAAAAAGCCTAAATTTTAATTAGTTCCCATCATGCTTTGTTCTTTAAATAAGATCTGTGAGGACCCTCATGTAAAGGAAGCGGGTGATAGGATGAAGTCCTGACACCTGACACAGATTAGCCGTCAGTGTGTAACACAGCGACTCATTGCTACATTGTACAAACCATTCTGTAACCTGGAAAGCTTTTACAATGGAGGAGCCAAGACGAAGGGGGGTAGGGAGCAGCCACAACCTTCCATCCTTATTCCATGTAAGATACAAGTAGCCAAAATACCAGACTGTGCAGGAAAGGGAGGCGGTGACCTTGGTCAATCCATCATTTTGTTTTGTGACCTTGAATTATTTTGGAAGGTATTTGTCCTTGTGTCTTTTACTATTATTGGTATTTTTCATGCGGTTCATAGACAAAGCTACACAGCGAGACCTTCATCTATGAGTATTCAAAGTGGATGAGAAACACTTAGATTCCACCCAAAATCACGGGGTGATTGATGGTGGGGGTCCAGTACAGGGATCCACTGTGTACAGAAATTTAAAGGAAATTGGAATCTATCAGGATAATCCAGGGACACTTCCTCATAGATCCAGGGACTGTGACTGTGGTATCTTATATTTGTTATCCATGGCCTCCTCCCTTCTAAAATCAACTTCTACAATTATGCTAATGAGTCAGAAGGGTTCTGGGGAGTGTTGCTAGAGCCCCACCGTGCTGTGGCTTCACAGGCTATTACACTGTCTCCCCTTTCCCTTTTTTCCTTTAGCACTTCGCCCTCCTGCTGCCTGATGTAATCTCACACAAAGGGTAGAGGGAAGTGCTCCAGCACAGTACAGAGGGGCTCTGGTTAAAAAAAAACAACACACTTCTCCGGGTATCGGCATCGAGTATCGCAACACTTCTCCGGGTATCGGCATCGAGTATCGCAACACTTCTCCGGGTATCGGCATCGAGTATCGCAACACTTCTCCGGGTATCGGCATCGAGTATCGCAACACTTCTCCGGGTATCGGCATCGAGTATCGCAACACTTCTCCGGGTATCGGCATCGAGTATCGCAACACTTCTCCGGGTATCGGCATCGAGTATCGCAACACTTCTCTATGTAACGAAATCGAATGTTGTAAGACGTCTCCGGGTATCAGCATCGAGTGATCTCTTGGTATCACACTTAAAATTCTTTACAAATAATGGCAATGAAGCAGCGACGTTTCACCTTCTCTATGAAGACATTATGAAGCTTGATCGACAGTTGGGAGACCTGCTCCCGGCAACATTTAATCACAGCGCTGCTCCAAATCCGTTCTATTATTCGGCTCAAAATTCTGGTATTGGTGTAACCCAAGCCTCTACAATTACTATACTTGCTGCAGACTGTAGGTTATTGCTCGCCTGCGGGTGTAGCGGTCACTCTAATGACCCCAATGATGCCGCACACTTGATGAAGGAGCGATCTATTTATCCCAAATTGAGTGTCTTGTCCCCCGAGACGTGCCGCTCAGTGCAGAGTGCGCACCACAGACCTGTTTTGTGTCAGGCCGTCGCATCTGCTGAATAAAAAAAAAAATACTGGCGTCCGTCCAAATCATGTGCGGAGAAGAAGAAGGGCTTCAAATGAGCGGCTTTAATCACAAGAGGGAATAAAACGAGTTACAAGCACAAATTTGACATATAAAGAAGGGGAAAAAAAAAAGTTTGTCTTTATGGGCAGGAGACAGATCTTGGGATAATTGTGAGCATGTGTGCGGAGGTGAGGGATGTACAGAGTGCTGCGTGCCCCATCCTCGCACTGCACCCCCATCTCCCTCGCACTGTGCGCCCGATCCTTCTACTCGTCCTACATGCCCCCATCATCTTTCCCACCGCCAGCCCCCCAAATCCCACTCAGAGTGCCCTTTCCACCCCCATCCTCTTCCCACGTGTCTCCCCTCCATCCTCCTCCTGGGCCCAAGTGACCCTCCCCTGCGGGTCCCCCCCCCCATCCTCCTCGCACCATACACCCCCCATCATCCTCCTCGCACCATACACCCCCCATCATCCTCCTCGCACCATACACCCCCCATCATCCTCCTCGCACCATACACCCCCCATCATCCTCCTCGCACCATACACCCCCCATCATCCTCCTCGCACCATACACCCCCCATCATCCTCCTCGCACCGCACCATCCCCATCCCCATCATCCTCCTCGCACCATACACCCCCCATCATCCTCCTCGCACCATACACCCCCCATCATCCTCCTCGCACCATACACCCCCCATCATCCTCCTCGCACCGCACCATCCCCATCCCCATCATCCTCCTCGCACCATACACCCCCCATCATCCTCCTCACACCATACACCCCCCATCATCCTCCTCACACCGCACCATCCCCATCATCCTCCTCGCACCAAACACCCCCCATCATCCTCCTCGCACCGCACCATCCCCATCCCCATCATCCTCCTCGCACCATACACCCCCCATCATCCTCCTCGCACCGCACCATCCCCATCATCCTTTTCGCACCGCACCATCATCCCCCTCGCACCGCACCCCCCCCATCATCATCCTCGCACCGCACACCCCCCCCATCATCCTCCTCGCAACGCACACCCCCCATCATCCTCCTCGCAACGCACACCCCCCATCATCCTCCTCGCAACGCACACCCCCCATCATCCTCCTCGCAACGCACACCCCCCATCATCCTCCTCGCAACGCACACCCCCCATCATCCTCCTCGCAACGCACACCCCCCATCATCCTCCTCGCAACGCACACCCCCCATCATCCTCCTCGCAACGCACACCCCCCATCATCCTCCTCGCAACGCACACCCCCCATCATCCTCCTCGCAACGCACACCCCCCATCATCCTCCTCGCAACGCACACCCCCCATCATCCTCCTCGCAACGCACACCCCCCATCATCCTCCTCGCAACGCACACCCCCCATCATCCTCCTCGCAACGCACACCCCCCATCATCCTCCTCGCAACGCATACCCCCCATCATCCTCCTCGCAACGCATACCCCCCATCATCCTCCTCGCAACGCATACCCCCCATCATCCTCCTCGCAACGCATACCCCCCATCATCCTCCTCGCACCTTACGCCCCGTAAGCCCATCCTCCTCGCCCCGCAAGCCCCTCACCATCTTTACACTTCGCCCGCATCAACCTATCAACCTCCTCGCACCGTGCCCCCTCTACTCCCATCATCTTCGCACTGCTCCCCACGCTGCGGGGTCAAAATGAAATCCAGGAAGTATCCAAAACATAATCATTTGTTTTAAAACTAAAAAAGAAAGGGGGGGCGGGAAATTAGAGAACAAACTGTCAGTGAATTGTGGTTTATTTCATGTACATTTAGCCCCAGGCCGGATCCCGTCACGCTGGAATTTTGTTAAAAGATGGAGGCAAATCATCTACAGCGATGTACAATGATGATCCTTTTCTGCATAAGTTATATCAGTGGGGGTCCAATACGCAGGACCCCACAGGTCAGATGGAAGCAGGCAGCTCCATTCTCTGTGTAGTGGTCAGACCAGGTCACTGCAGATCAGCTCCTAGTTATCTAAGCTGTAGTGACTTCTATCCCATAGTGCTCATCCTGAGCCGCCTGTTCCAGGACTATAATTCCAGATCTACAATGAACATATAGACGTGACGATATATAGCGGCACACACATCCCACACTTTATTATTACTGCTCTTACCTTCGGTCGTTTCGTTTCCTTCGGAATAGTTTTTTGGTGTGTGCTATTTCTGCTTCGTGGGGCAGCGGCTGATATCCCTGTGGGAGAAAAGAGAAGAGTGTGACGTAGATATCGTACATTACTTTGCAAACCAGTTAAAGGGATATGCTGGGTTTAAAAAAATGGGATCACCCAATGGGAGGTTCTACATCCATTCATCATGCGGCCTCTCTGTTCAGCTCGGCCTCACTCAAATCAAAGGGGATGAACCGCAGTTCCAAGTACAGCCACTATACAATACAGGGCGCTGTGCTTGTGAGAGAACATGGTCCAAGTATTACTTTTAGTACTGTAAAGGGGTATTCTGTTGGCATCAAGTTACCCCATATCCACAGAACATAGGCTAACTGGTGGGGGTCGTAGTCCTGTGACCCCACCTACGACAAGAGCAGGGATCCGCTGTACACCCTTAAGAAGCAGCTGGCTGCTATATTAGGAGCATTAACGTAAAAACTGCATCTCTCTTGTTCTTGTGAGTCTGTGGAAAGAGGATAACTTGCAGTCACTGGAAGACCCCTTTAAGCGAGCAAAGTGAAGAAGAGGAGTGACAAAATGAAGCCAAAAAGAATATGTTTCCAGCCATCTCCACATATGCACATAGTGGGGTTAGCAAGGTCCTGCAATCTATAGCTAAGGTCAGCTCTTTGTACAGTCTCCATACATCTCTTTACCCCTCTCAAGGTCTCTCCACACGGTTACCTTGTGATTACAGTAGGTTACATTGTTCAACTCCCACACATTCAGAAGCACCAAAGAAACATTGTAACGTCACGCGCAGCGTCGCTCCATTAAAGCGAGCGGAGATCGGTGAATAGTTTCCTTCCGCCGCACTGTACCAGCATCAGAAGGAAACAAACACAAGCAATGATCTTCACCCCGACAGTAATGTACAAAGAGACTTTAGGGGAACCGCTAAGGGGTTTCCAGCTATGCCAAAATGTAAGATGATATAGCACTTATGGCAACTTTACCCATTCGCAGCCAATTCCATCCAAATTTTTTCTTTACCCAACTGTAACTAGAACAGTCTGGTGTAATCCATTCCAGGGAACTGGTTCAGCACAAGTAAAGACTTGGAGATGGGAATGGCAAATTGAGAATATGGAGGGTGTTTTATTATTCATAGAACACCATTAATTCCATGGTACAACCAGTAAGTGGTTCACATACAATACATTAAGACAATATAGGGTGCAGAGAATTCATAGAACAGATCAGGGCAATGAGATTTACTGCAAAAAACTGACATTTACTCGCATGCACCCGAGACAAGTAAAGTCATTAAGCTTCAGAGCCAACTGCAAGTCCCAAAAATTTTACATGCAGCTTTGGTTGTGACTGAGGGATACATTACAGTTTATTTAGAATATTAAGAGTTGTAGGCAAAGAGGAAGTTGTGCCAATAACAACTCCATTCACTGCCAAAGCTGTATCGAGAAGTTTACCCACCTTATGTTAGCATTAAGGCCTCTTGCTTGGATCAGTGTCTAGATATACAGGCGGTCCCCCTACTTAAGAACACCCGACTTACAGACCATCCCTAGTTACAGACGGACCTCTCTGCCCACTGTGACCTCTGGTGACCTCTCTGGATGTTACTTTAGTCCCAGACTGCAATGATCAGCTGTAAGGAGTCTGTAATGAAGCTTTATTGATAATCTTTGGTCCAATTACAGCAAAAAATTCTGAAACTACAATTGTCACTGGGGCAAAACATTTTTTTGTCTGGAACTACAATTATAAAATATGCAGTTCCGACTTACATACAAATTCAACTTAAGTACAAACCTATGGAACCTATCTTGTACGTAACCCGGGGACCGCCTGTAATATGATTTGTTGCGCTGGTGTGAACTGTGAAGATACTGATGTAATAGGTGGTAGCTGAGCGATGTGAAGACATGAAGCCTGAGTCAGCAGAATTCTGACGACAGCTTGTGGTGTAACTAGAGTCCTGCTCCAGATGCATCCAAAGCTGCACTCAAAATCGTTACCGATGGCAGAATTGGTTCAGCTCTGGATGTGAATGGAGTGTAACACGTCTCAGTGAGCACTGCCGGGGTGCATCGTAGTGAACTCCAAATCTGCCAGGGGGATCTGGCAATGGAGACTGTTCAGATTATTAGGACAACACGGTAATGAGAAGACAATGGGAGAAGAACAAACACAAAGATCTGAAGAGCAAGATATTTTTTTGTTTAGGTTCTTAAAGAAACAATCCGTTCGTGAAGTCTCATCAGTTTTCGTTGCGCTCTCTAAGGTAACTGGCACGTCGCGTCCTGACCTTTTCACCCTCGGTCCCAAATTGCAAAAAATCCTATTTGATATATTTTTTTTCCCTCCCCCCTCTGGAGATGTTCCGAGCTAATGAAAAAGCAATTATGGTGAAGACTTTTAGCAGAGCTCGATGTTTTACAGATCATCCGGTGATACAAAAGAACCGTCAAATGAAGCAAAGCAACACTTACAACATGAAAGCGTCTGCTTCTACTTACAACAAAGGCCCTTGGACGCCGGACAGAAACAGCTCATTAAAGAGGCTCGGCCTCCCCATCCCATATTCTCATTTCTTTAACAATCTTTTTCCCACAAACACACAGAAATTTATATTAGAAAAAAGGAAAAACTAAAATTCCAGGATTTTTTTTTTTTCATTTTTTAAAAGGAAATCGACCATCTGGAATCTACTTACTAAAAGTAGATCTAGTGGCAGATTCCCCAGGGCAGTGTACGGCCTACTTTGCCCCCAAAATAGATCTGTATTATATACAAAATTGCTGCAGAGGCTACTGGGGGCGTCACCATAGCCTCTGCGAGCTCTGGGGGGCTATTACACGCCCTGCAGAGAGGTCCCCTGGCGTGTGAGAAGCAGACAGCACAAACCCGGTTTACTGTAGCCAAACACCCAACGGGAGCTACTGTGACGCCTGTACTTCTCAAATTTCGTGGATTCACAAGGGGGCATTCCTACAGGGCTACTGGGGGCATGTAATGGCTGTAGCCACCAGAGCTCACAGATCGAAATGAATGGACCCAACATTCG
Organism: Engystomops pustulosus; assembly: GCF_040894005.1. Taxonomy (NCBI): domain Eukaryota; kingdom Metazoa; phylum Chordata; class Amphibia; order Anura; family Leptodactylidae; genus Engystomops; species Engystomops pustulosus. Next base: position 11,199,496 of record NC_092411.1, on the reverse strand, counting down.
TGTTCGAGTTTGGCCACAGGACACATACATATTGCTGGACTGGCGGCCGAACAGCTGATCTGGCAAACTGAAGGTCCAAGCAACTAGCCATGACTATGATTGATGGTGGACAACCATGGCCAATCATAGCCATTGGTAGTTGCTTGGGGTGTCAATTTGCCAGATTGGTTGTTTGGCCAATGATGGGAGCTACTGCAAGGATTTGTGGGGGGGGGGCATCTCTGCAGGGCTACTGGGGGCTTGCCAAAGCCGTAGCCTTCAGAGCTTACCGATAGAGATGAGCAGACCCCATGTTCGGGTTTGGCCACAGGACATGGACATGCTGGCGGCCAAACAGCCCATCTGGCAATTTGACGCCCCAAGCAACTAGCCATGGCTAGTTGCTAGGGGCATCAATTTGCTGAATTAGCTGTTACGCGCCAATCTGGGGACACCGCTGGCTAATTGCTAGGGATGTCAATTTTCAAGATTGGCAGAGGCTATGGTGACACCCCAAGTAGCCTTTAAGGTAAATTTGCATATTATAAAAAAGATCTATTTTGAGGACAAAGGAGCCAATACAAGGGATTGTAAAAAAAACAACTGCGGGATCACGCTGCCCTGGGTAATCTGCTGCAGGATCTACTTTGCCAAGTAGATTCCCTACAGGGAGCGTTCACACGTTGTGTTTGTTAGCACATTGTAAACGTAAACCAATTGCCTTCACACAATGAAAATATCATGTAAATGGAAATGTGATGTGAAACCCATAAGAACCACTCATAAGAATCAGGTTCTTTAAATTGATCAAGAGAGTCTGGCAGGTCCAAAATACCCTCCAAACCAGAAAGAGAACCATGTAGAAAGAGCAGAAACAAAGCAGCGCACAGATCTTTTTACCGATCGCCCTCTAACGCCAGACCACTCTGCCGTCACCTGTGCCACCTTCGTGTCCATGTGGCAAGGAGGTAGAAGAAAGGGGGAAATAATCGCACCATCTGGCCGTTCACTAGTAATTACGATTATTTCAGGGCTTGTACTCCAGGAGCCCCCATTGATTCTGGAGTGAACCACAAAGCTTTTGGGGCTACCCATAAGCAAATTAGGGGACAAGATAAAAAAATTAGATCAGAGAGCCGTCTCCACACTTGCAGACTGTCACAGATGTCCCTGCGATCCATGTCTCGGATCGCAGGCACACCCGTGCCCCTCTCTGTTGTGGCTCCCGGCCCTGACTTAACTCTCCACGCTCCTGCATCCGTCCCGGCTGGTGAACGTGCACGCCAGCTCTTAAGATTTAAAGGGCCAGCGCATCGCTGATTGGCGCTGGCCACTTCCAGGTTTTCCATTTAAGACGGCTTCCTCCTATCAACCTCCGCCGGATATTAGTGCTACTTGCCTCTGAGAAAGCTTCCTCCTGTGTTCCTTGTGCCTTCTTTGATCTCCCGTTGACACCTCGGACCTGACCACGACGATGCTCCTCGGCCGCCTGCCTTGACCTCCTGCTCAGTTCCCGGCCTTGCATCATTGCCGCCTGTCTTGACCATCTGCCTGTCCCTGACCACAAGACTGCCCAGCAATTCTGTATCTCGACCTTGGCTGCCACCGCAGGCCTAGTCGCACCTGTGGAACGACCTGGTGACACCCCACCGCGGCAAGACCATCCTGCTTTGTGTACCAGGTGCCACTTAGATTCCAGTCCCAGGTGTCGGCTTGTGTCATCGCCCGCGGTGGTCCAGTGGGCTCACGGACCCCGAGCCCTGACAATCTCATAGGTTTGTAACCACAAGGTTATTTTTCTGCCCTTAAACAACACTATTATAGACCGGATATTACAATACATCAAAAAAAGGAAAATTACATTTCAACTAGAATAAATTCCAGGACCCAGTTTTGTGCAATGTTACATTTTACCTGCAGGAAAACTTTACATATGTTGATGGAATACCATTTACAAGAAGATCACCGAATCCAAGAGAACACCTCGTAATTAACAAATTTTACAAATAAGACCACCCCTTTAAGTGATTTGGTAGTCCTTTAAAAATTTCCCTATAATTGTAATGGGCGAGGTAACCGAAATGTTTTCATCTCCGTGACCTCAGTGACAAAATCAGGGAACGCTCTGTTGCCCATCCTGGTCCGTACAGGAACAGATGATATGAAATATTGGGAAAATATATAGAGAGAAAGAACTGGTAGAAGAGAAAAGCTAAACATGATCATGAATAGTAAATTTGAGTAAAATTAGTCTCCTGATGAAGAAAAGGAAAAGAATTTAAAAACAAAAATTGGAAATAAATATGTAATCAAATAAAAATAGGTCAATAAAAATTCCAGACAACAAGATTCCATATTTTGGGGAGGAGCGGAGATCTGCATGGAGCGATACATACAGTGAGTCATGTTTCCGAAACCTGGCAATAGAAAGCTGAAAGATGCGAGTAATTGAGGAAGTGGAGCTGTGATTGTATTGGTTGCAGCTGCATATACATTAACTCTTCGGGCCACCGCTGGAGCCGCTGCCAAGCTTCTCCAGGGCAGAGATCCACTGAAGAGTCAGGCAATCCATCTATATCCAGTTCTCTGTGTCCTGGATACATCGTTCTAGAATTATCTCATTGGTTCCTGTAGTCGACCTTTGCTCTAATATTTATATCAATGTATCCGTCTAATATCATCCGTCCATCATAAAGTATTCATTATTTGTATTGTATACATAACATATACACTCACCGGCCACTTTATTAGGTACACCTGTCCAACTGCTCGTTAACACTTAATTTCTAATCAGCCAATCACATGGCGGCAAGTCAGTGCATTTAGGCATGTAGACATGGTCAAGACAATCTCCTGCAGTTCTCCCGAGCATCAGTATGGGGAAGAAAGGTGATTTGTGGCCTTTGAACGTGGCATGGTTGTTGGTGCCAGAAGGGCTGGTCTGAGTATTTCAGAAACTGCTGATCTACTGGGATTTTCACGCACAACCACCTCTAGGGTTTACAGAGAATGGTCCGAAAAAGAAAAAACATCCAGTGAGCGGCAGTTCTGTGGGCGGAAATGCCTTGTTGATGCCAGAGGTCAGAGGAGAATGGGCAGACTGGTTCGAGCTGATAGAAAGGCAACAGTGACTCAAATCGCCACCCGTTACAACCAAGGTAGGCAGAAGAGCATCGCTGAACACACAGTACGTCCAACTTTGAGGCAGATGGGCTACAGCAGCAGAAGACCACACCGGGTGCCACTCCTTTCAGCTAAGAACAGGAAACTGAGGCTACAATTTGCACAAGCTCATCGAAATTGGACAGTAGAAGATTGGAAAAACGTTTCCTGGTCTGATGAGTCTCGATTTCTGCTGCGACATTCGGATGGTAGGGTCAGAATTTGGCGTCAACAACATGAAAGCATGGATCCATCCTGCCTTGTATCAGCGGGTCAGGCTGGTGGTGGTGGTGTCATGGTGTGGGGAATATTTTCTTGGCACTCTTTGGGCCCCCTGGTACCAATTGAGCATCGTTGCAACGCCACAGCCTACCTGAGTATTGTTGCTGACCATGTCCATCCCTTTATGAGCACAATGTACCCTGTAACATCTGATGGCTACTTTCAGCAGGATAATGCGCCAGGTCATAAAGCTGGAATCATCTCAGACTGGTTTCTTGAACATGACAATGAGGTCACTGGACACAAATGGCCTCCACAGTCACCAGATCTCAATCCAATAGAGCATCTTTGGGATGTGGTGGAACGGGAGATTCGCATCATGGATGTGCAGCCGACAAATCTGCGGCAACTGTGTGATGCCATCATGTCAATATGGAGCAAAATCTCTGAGGAGCTTCCAGCACCTTGTTGTATCTATGCCACGAAGAATTGAGGCAGTTCTGAAGGCAAAAGGGGGTCCAACCCGTTACTAGCATGGTGCACCTAATAAAGTGGCCGGTGAGTGTATATTATCGTATATATCCCACCTAGTAGCCTTCGCGTAGCACCCACCCTCCACATAGCAATGTATTTATATACAAAATCCATCTCATATGTATGCAATATCTATCCAATACTCATGCAATATCTAGCCCATAATTTTTAAATATCCATCCCATATCCAGGCATCTATTACAAATGTGATATCTTTGTAGCTATCCACCTATTCATCTACTCCTCATAGACCCATTTGAACCCTGAACCTTCTATACTTAGGACTCTGTGCAGTTCTCTTCCTCTGTTATTCTTCCTGGGAATATGGGCACCTGGATACTATCCGTCTGGAGCAACACTTTGTCATGGAGATGGAATCCACAAGTGGATAGATTGTAGAAAGCAGAGTAACAGTGACCACGGGCAGGAGAATCTGTTACAATGTGTAATACAGAAACTTCCACCCACTATGGGTGACAGGAGGTTGTGTCTGGACTATCCCTTTAAGTGTAATAATAGGAGGCTACACTGTGGCACCTGTCACTGAGCAGAGGCTGAGTGAACTCTCTCACACCAGCGACCTGCGCGGCGTCCTGACAATGGGAGGAAGAGGGTGTACGAGGGAGTCTCGCACCGCTGACCCCCGTATTGTTCCCAGTCCTGTGGCCAGCTTCCTCGCCACGCGCTGTCTCCCCGGCTAAAAGTCGCACCGTGCAGCGGAGGGTCATTCACCAATACCTGCGCCTCATCACGTACACCACAACACAGGCGCTTCACAGATCCTTTATTAATTGTTCCCAAAAAAAAAAAAATTCCAAACTTGGCAAATTATCTTAAGTGGACAGGAATTCCAGAATTCTGAAAGAGGCGACGAAATGGGGGGAGGGGGACGCTGGGGAAAATATTCACACAATTCTTAGCATGTACAGCAACACAATAAAAGGCACAGAATATACGCTGGAGGGGACCCCCTCCCCCCCAGCAATATACGCTGGAGGGGACCCCCTCACCCCCAGCATTATACGCTGGAGGGGACCCCCTCCCCCCCAGCATTATACGCTGGAGGGGACCCCCTCCCCCCCAGCATTATACGCTGGAGGGGACCCCCTCCCCCCCAGTATTATACGCTGGAGGGGACCCCCTCCCCCCCAGTATATATATGCTGGAGGGGACCCCCTCCCCCCCAGTATATATATGCTGGAGGGGACCCCCTCCCCCCCAGTATATATATGCTGGAGGGGACCCCCTCCCCCCCAGTATATATATATAACACACACACACACAGGAGGAATCCCAGCATCACCTCCATTAACGTCTTCAGGCTGAAAGACAACTGGCGACAGCAGCAATGGGAAGAATCATTAATATATTATAATAACATTATATTCCAGAATTGTGGCCTTTTCAAATGCACTGGTGCACTGGGTGGGGGGGGGGGGGGGCGGGTGTCCTCACACTGCTGTGCTCTGTGCTTCCTTCTATATTAGGATGATTGATCCGTGGGGGTATAATACAGGAGCTCCCATCTAAGGATGGACATACACTTGGATTTCAATTATCCATTACATCCTCACCACCTTTCCATACACATTCATCCCTGTCCTGGCCAAGCTCTGAAGAGAGAAGGGGCAGTGGTTCATTATGCTAAAATAAGACAATCTGTGACTCCAACGAGAGTTATTTGATGTCACAGCATCCTCAGGGTTAAAATACAACTCCAATCAAGGGGTCAACTTCCCTCTTTTATGACAAATCCCAACCATTTACCCAAAATGTCCTCCGAGTTCATGAGAAAATGAGCAGAGAAGAGTCATATTTTACCAGAGAGGAGTCAAGTTTAGAGGCTGAACGGGGAGTCATTTCAGATGACTATTGTTGGCTCTATAGCACCTAGAAACATGATGGTGTCATATTAAAGGAAATCTATCACAATCAAACCTGATAAACCAGGGACATTACTCATAGATCCGGGCACCAGGACTGTGGTATCTGCTTATATCTGTTATCCATGGCCTCCCTCCTTCTAAAATCAAGTTTTAAAATTAGCCAATCTGTGATTTGGCTTTACAGACTGTTACACTGTCTCCCCCAGTTTACATTGATTTTAGAAGGAAGGAGGCGACGGATAACAGATATAAGAAGATACCACAGTCCCGCTGCCTGGATCTATGAGTAATGTCCCTGGTTTATCAGGATGGATTGTGATGGGAGATTTCCTTTAAAGATAAGAATCTCATCATTAAAATTGCACCAGAATACAGAGATATAGGTAGGTTAATAAATAGGTGTGAATCTCATCTTTTAGATCACACCAGGCTGGCAGCTCTGGGAGCTACAGAAATGAACCCAAAGACAGAAAGTTACATAGTTGCATATGTGAAATACAGACAAAGTTCCGCTTAGAATTTTTAATACAATTCTTATTTCCAGGTCAATGGAACTGAAGATGGCGGCATCTAAAGTGACCCTCCCCCTGCAGCCTCTGAACTTGACTCACTTCAGGTAAAATATGACTCTTCTCTGCTCATTTCCACATGACTTTGGAAGAGATTTTACATAAAATAAGTTATCCCCTGAAGGAGGTGGGAGTTAAGGAGGGAAAACTTGATGACAGGTTCCCTTTAACAACTGACCAAAACATGATGCAAGGAGCCGTCCATGCGGATTTCCATGAGGGAGTCCTGCATTCACTGGGTCACGTTTTACACTGAAGCTTCTACCTGGCGGCAGCAGACAGGAAGCCGGCGGTGCAGAGAAATCCGAGTCTCTTACATTGTGACTATTTATAAAGTTGGGAGGAAATGCGGAGAGGGGACTGCGAGGACTTTCCTTGTGCTCTCAAGAAGCAGGAAATGCTCCGCCGCATTATTTCCTCTGCTCGGGCCGGGATTGTTTGATTCAATTGGAAAAATAAAGGGTTCTCAGGACAGATACAACTCAGGATTTATTTCCCATAGACACAAACATAGAAGGGAGGGGGGATGGGGGGCGTGCGGGCGCCACCGACAATGGGAAGTATGAAGGAGATATGGAGCTGCCTCGTCAATGAGGACGAGCGCGGGACAGTCTGGGAAAATGAAACAATAACACACATTAAGGGGAATTGTTTTTTCGTGAATGGAGACAGAATTAAAAGTTTGAATGGGGAAGGATTGTGCACCAGCCGGAAAGAGGGGTCACAGGAATGTACCATTAATAAAGGGCGAGCGGATGACAGAATATAGACTCACAGATAAAACGTACAAAGAACAAAACACATCCTGACATATATAAATATTACATAGCATTTACAATCCAATAGTGGTCATAGGGGCAGTATTATAGTAGTTATATTCCTGTACATAGGGGCAGTATTATAGTAGTTATATTCTTGTACATAGGGGGCAGTGTTATAGTAGTTATATTCTTGTACATAGGGGGCAGTATTATAGTAGTTATATTCTTGTACATAGGGGGCAGTGTTATAGTAGTTATATTCTTGTACATAGGGGGCAGTGTTATAGTAGTTATATTCTTGTACATAGGGGGCAGTATTATAGTAGTTATATTCTTGTACATAGGGGGCAGTATTATAGTAGTTATATTCTTGTACATAGGGGGCAGTATTATAGTAGTTATATTCCTGTACATAGGGGGGCAGTATTATAGTAGTTATATTCCTGTACATAGGGGGCAGTATTATAGTAGTTATATTCTTGTACATAGGGGGCAGTATTATAGTAGTTATATTCTTGTACATAGGGTCAGTATTATAGTAGTTATATTCTTGTACATAGGAGGCAGTATTATAGTAGTTATATTCTTATACATATGGGGCAGTATTATAGTAGTTATATTCTTGTACATAGGGGGCAGTATTATAGTAGTTATATTCTTGTACATAGGGGGCAGTATTATAGTAGTTATATTTTTGTACATAGGAGGCAGTATTATAGTAGTTATATTCTTGTACATAGGGGGCAGTATTATAGTAGTTATATTCTTGTACATAGGGGGCAGTATTATAGTAGTTATATTCTTGTACATAGGGGGCAGTATTATAGTAGTTATATTTTTGTACATAGGAGGCAGTATTATAGTAGTTATATTCTTGTACATAGGGGGCAGTATTATAGTAGTTATATTCTTGTACATAGGAGGCAGTATTATAGTAGTTATATTCTTGTACATAGGGGGCAGTATTATAGTAGTTATATTCCTGTACATAGGGGGCAGTATTATAGTAGTTATATTCTTGTACATAGGAGGCAGTATTATAGTAGTTATATTCCTGTACATAGGGGGCAGTGTTATAGTAGTTATATTCCTGTACATAGGGGGCAGTGTTATAGTAGTTATATTCCTGTACATAGGGGGCAGTGTTATAGTAGTTATATTCCTGTACATAGGGGGCAGTGTTATAGTAGTTATATTCCTGTACATAGGGGGCAGTGTTATAGTAGTTATATTCCTGTACATAGGGGGCAGTATTATAGTAGTTATATTCTTGTACATAGGGAGCAGTGTTATAGTAGTTATATTCCTGTACATAGGGAGCAGTGTTATAGTAGTAATATTCCTGTACATAGGGGGCAGTGTTATAGTAGTTATATTCCTGTACATAGGGGGCAGTATTATAGTAGTTATATTCCTGTACATAGGGGGCAGTATTATAGTAGTTATATTCCTGTACATAGGGGGCAGTATTATAGTAGTTATATTCCTGTACATAGGGGGCAGTATTATAGTAGTTATATTCTAGTACATAGGGGGCAGTGTTATAGTAGTTATATTCTAGTACATAGGGGGCAGTGTTATAGTAGTTATATTCCTGTACATAGGGGGCAGTGTTATAGTAGTTATATTCTAGTACATAGGGGGCAGTGTTATAGTAGTTATATTCCTGTACATAGGGGGCAGTATTATAGTAGTTATATTCTTGTACATCGGGGGCAGTATTATAGTAGTTATATTCTTGTACATAGGGCACAGTATTATAGTAGTTATATTCTTGTACATCGGGGGCAGTATTATAGTAGTTATATTCTTGTACATCGGGGGCAGTATTATAGTAGTTATATTCTTGTACATAGGGGGCAGTATTATAGTAGTTATATTCTTGTACATAGGGAGCAGTATTATAGTAGTTATATTCCTGTACATAGGGGGCAGTATTATAGTAGTTATATTCCTGTACATAGGGGGCAGTATTATAGTAGTTATATTCCTGTACATAGGGGGCAGTATTATAGTAGTTATATTCCTGTACATAGGGGGCAGTATTATAGTAGTTATATTCCTGTACATCGGGGGCAGTATTATAGTAGTTATATTCTTGTACATCGGGGGCAGTATTATAGTAGTTATATTCTTGTACATCGGGGGCAGTATTATAGTAGTTATATTCTTGTACATCGGGGGCAGTATTATAGTAGTTATATTCTTGTACATAGGGGGCAGTATTATAGTAGTTATATTCCTGTACATAGGGGCAGTATTATAGTAGTTATATTCTTGTACATAGGGGGCAGTATTATAGTAGTTATATTCCTGTACATAGGGGGCAGTATTATAGTAGTTATATTCTTGTACATAGGGGGCAGTATTATAGTAGTTATATTCCTGTACATAGGGGGCAGTATTATAGTAGTTATATTCTTGTACATAGGGGCAGTATTATAGTAGTTATATTCTTGTACATAGGGGCAGTATTATAGTAGTTATATTCCTGTACATAGGGGGCAGTATTATAGTAGTTATATTCCTGTACATAGGGGGCAGTATTATAGTAGTTATATTCCTGTACATAGGGGCCAGTATTATAGTAGTTATATTCTTGTACATAGGGGACAGTATTATAGTAGTTATATTCCTGTACATAGGGGGCAGTATTATAGCAGTTATATTCCTGTACATAGGGGGCAGTATTATAGCAGTTATGTTCCTGTACATAGGGGGCAGTATTATAGTAGTTATATTCTTGTACATAGGGGCAGTAATATAGTAGTTATATTCCTGTACATAAGGGGCAGTATTATAGTAGTTATATTCCTGTACATAAGGGGCAGTATTATAGTAGTTATATTCCTGTACATAGGGGGCAGTATTATAGTAGTTATATTCCTGTACATAGGGGGCAGTATTATAGTAGTTATATTCCTGTACATAAGGGGCAGTATTATAGTAGTTATATTCTTGTACATAGGGGGCAGTATTATAGTAGTTATATTCTTGTACATAGGGGCAGTATTATAGTAGTTATATTCTTGTACATAGGGGGCAGTATTATAGTAGTTATATTCCTGTACATAGGGGGCAGTATTATAGTAGTTATATTCTTATACATAGGGGGCAAGTTGTGAAAACAATGAGTTTGCCATTGATGCAGTTTCATGGTGAGCAGGTCCTCTGTGCTGTCTGATCGGCTGGAGTGTAGTGAAGTGAAGGTTTGGAGAAGAGTTTCCTGTCTGCTGACAATACATGTCACTCAGGGGTCACCACCGCTGCTGCCGGACCACCAGGTCTCAGATCTACCAGAGGTGCTGACACCACAGCAGAGAACTGGATTACTCCATCTACTAAGTAAAACACCAGGGAGAACATATTGCTTTTACTATGCGAAATGGTAAGTGTGGAAGAAGTTATTGTCCCACCAGGGACAAGCTGTTCCCAGCAGCAGATAAACAACATAAGGGCGGCACGGTGGCTAAGTGGTTACCACTACAGCCTTGCAGCACTGGGGTCCGGGGTTTGAATGCCAGCAAGGTCAACATCTGCAAAGAGTTTGTATGTTCTCTCTGTGTTTGCGTGGGTTTCCTCTGGGTCCTCCGGTTTCCTCCCACACCCCAAAACATACTGGTAGGTTGTTTAGATTGTTAACCCCCGTTGACATGCTTTGTAATCTGTGTGCGCTATATAAATAATCATTATACCCATATAGTGGTATGCACTCGTGGTTACCAGTTGTTATTATTATTATTAAAGCGGATAGCGACATTCTGCGTTTAGTGGCTGAAATGAGTCACTGCATATCAGATGCCATTTAAAGGAATGGTCCAGCCAAAGCTTATTCTTTGAATAATACATGGAGCAGCCCCTGCACAAGGTATAATTCAATCAATCAATCAGCTTTGCCTCCACTGCTCCTTTAAATGAATGGAAGTTAAGCTGCAGTAACTTGGTCTGACCACTACACATTGACTGGCGCTGTCTGCTTCCTGTGAACAGAAGATCTGTGGTGTTGACTAGAGGACATATTCTAGCCTGGAATCCCCCTTTAAGTACATTTGCAGCTGTATATTGTATCCCCCACAAAACACACAAAGAAGCCTAGAATATTTTGACTTCTTTACGGAGTGGAGTCACCGCATCCGCTCTCTCGCTCCGATTCCTGGAGAGAAATCCATGGGGCCTGTCAGTTCTCGGATTTTCCTGGGCTCCCTCCTCAGACCTCTTCATGGGGTCATCTTAGGTCTGTAATGTTGATCTTACAACAGGAGCCTGGATGAACCTTCACCAAACAAGAGCCGCAGTCTTCAAGAAATACATCCGGAATATTTACACCTCACTTACCAAAAAGAAGAGTCATGAAAAAAAATCTTTACTCTTTGCCCACAGGAAAAATAAAAAAAATTACTGAACGTTTTTGTTTCTTTAACTTGTTACATTTTTGCCATCAAGAACATTCAAAATGTATGTAGAGAAAAGTTACATTTCATCTTCTTCTCTAGTATTCCTACAGTCACTTCCGGATGTTACATATTAAAGATTGATACAGTTCCTGGGAAAGCTGGGTGACGAGCAACATGTTTACTAGAGCCGCCATAATAATAATAATTCTTTATTTATATAGCTCCTACAGATTTACGCAGCCCTGCACAAAGCTTGGCAATCTAATCAACCTAACAGTATGTTTTGGAGTGTGGGAGGAAACCGGAGGACCCAGAGGAAACCCACGCAAACACAGAGAGAACATACAAACTCTTTGAAGATGTTGACCTGAGTGGGACTTGAACCCAGGTCCCCAGCACTGCAAGGCAGAAGTGCTACCCACTGAGCCACAGTGCTGCCCATAGTATTACCCAACTTTCCCTTGCTCCTGCATGGTAAAGCAGTCTATAAAAAGAAGTTACATCACTTAGAATCTATAGGTATGGTCCCTAGAGACCTTGGTGTATGTTGTTAGTAGCAGCAGGACTGTGAAATATGAATTTACATTCCAAGATGACACTGCTGTGCTCTCTGCAGACAGTCTTGGGTGTTGTCTCTGAAGTGCTGATACTTTTGTGTAACATCTTAGTAGCAAAACAAGATGCTTGTAACTTTTCCAAGTGCACTAGGGACATATCCTCACACAGCTGTGCTCTCGGTTCTCAGCATCAATCATTACATATGGTTTCTGGAGAGATGTGTAATCATTCCTTTGTGTATGTTCTTAGTCCTCACACTGCTGTGCTCTCTGCAGCCAGTGTTGGTATTGTCCCTGGAGAGATATGTAATCATATCTTTGCAATTATTGGATGCAGGACTGTGCTCCTAGCTCGCTGCAGTGAAATGCTAAACAGCTTCTTCGACAAAAACTGTGCAACAGTTTAAAACAGTAGCACAGCAGTGTGAGGACATCCACCAATCCTAGAAAATAAATACACCTTTCACAGTTCTGCTGCTACTAAGAACATACACAAAGGAATGATTACACATCTCTCCAGGAACAATATGTAATGATTGATGCGGAGAACCGAGAGCACAGCTGTGTGAGGATATGTCCCTAGTGCACTTGGAAAAGTTACAAGCATCTTCTTCTGCTACTAAGAAGATACTAAAAAGTATCACCACTTCAGAGACAACACCCAAGACTGTCTGCAGAGAGCACAGCAGTGTGAGGACATGTCCCCAGTGTGCTTGGAAAAGCTACAATCTTGGAATGCAAATTCATATTTCACAGTCCTGCTGCTACTTACATACACAAAGGTCTCTAGGGACCATACCTATAGGTTCTAAGTGACGCAACCTCTTTTTATAGACCGATTTACCATGCAGGAGCCAAGGAAAGTTGGGTAGTACTATGGCGTCTCTAATAACCATGTGAGGACACGTCCCTGGTGCACTTGGAGATGCTGTAATTTTGGAATATAAATCCATTCTCACATAGTCACACCTGCTGACAGGTTCCCTTTAAGGGTTCTCCGAAAAGTCTAGAATAGAGACGGTGGTCACCGGGTCACGTTGTGATACAGGAGACCCTCCAGCGCCATCATCACTTGATGGCCGGGTCATAACAGAACTGGTTGTGACTTCTGAGGGATCATACGATCCCTGGGACAATACCCGCGCAGCGCTTGGTGCCAAGATGTCTGCAGCCTTCTGGCTCGGGACGCTTGTTGTTCGGACACTTGAACTCTGTTTACAGTGTAGATGTAGCTTTGCTGTTACGAGCCAAAAATAGTGGCGCTTGCAACGTGGAAAATGTGAGATTACAGAACTCTGCCGCTTCCTCTGCGCAGAATTCACCGCTTCACACCAGCCGCATCCCTGCGCGGTACCCTGGCGCCTCCCAGTGTCCAGCATGGAAACTGCAACATGACACTTTGCAGACAGATCAGAATTTTTTTTTCTCCCCCTTTAAATATTTTCTTTGCTTCTTTATTTAACCCTTTAAAGAGCAGAGCATTTTTAAGTCTTCCTGCCAAGCTAAATATTCCTTCAGCAAGGTCCCTCATCACAGAGGTCTGAAAATTAGAACATCTATTTGTATATGTGAATTTATTGATACACTAACTTTTTTTTGTATTTCTTTTTTTTATCTGTGTATTATTTAGATTTTTTTTTATCTGTGTATTATTTAGATTTTTTTTTATCTGTGTATTATTTAGATTTTTTTTATCTCTGTATTTAGATTTTTTTTATCTCTGTATTATTTAGATTTTTTTTATCTCTGTATTATTAAGATTTTTTTTATCTATTATTAAGATTTTTTATCTCTGTATTATTTAGATTTTTTTTTATCTCTGTATTATTTAGATTTTTTTTTTAATCTCTGTATTATTTAGATTTTTTTTTAATCTCTGTATTATTTAGATTTTTTTTTTATCTCTATTATTTAGATTTTTTTTTATCTCTGTATTATTTAGATTCTTTTTATCTCTATATTATTTAGATTCTTTTTTAATATTTATTTTATATTCTCCTGCTCCATCGATTGTGATGCTTTTTTTCTGTACTCATTCAACCATGGTGGCTGCTACAATCGCTACCTCTTGTCACCCCCCCTCCTCCTCACTAAGTTCCTGTGTCACCCCCTCATTCTCAGACTGTAAGCTCTTGTGTCACCCCTCATTCTCATAGACTGTAAGCTCTTGTGTCCCCCCTCATCCTCATAGACTGTAAGCTCTTGTGTCACCCCCTCATCCTCATAGACTGTAAGCTCTTGTGTCACCTCCTCATCCTCATAGACTGTAAGCTCTTGTGTCCCCCCTCATCCTCATAGACTGTAAGCTCTTGTGTCCCCCCCTCATCCTCATAGACTGTACGCTCTTGTGTCCCCCCTCATCCTCATAGACTGTAAGCTCTTGTGTCCCCCCCTCATCCTCATAGACTGTACGCTCTTGTGTCCCCCCTCATCCTCATAGACTGTAAGCTCTTGTGTCACCCCCTCATCCTCATAGACTGTAAGCTCTTGTGTCACCCACTCATCCTCATAAACTGTAAGCTCTTGTGTCACCCCCTCATCCTCATAGACTGTAAGCTATTGTGTCACCCCCTTCATCCTCATAGACTGTAAGCTCTTGTGTCACTCCCTCGTCCTCATAGACTGTAAGCTCTTGTGTCCCCCCCCCCTCATCCTCATAGACTGTAAGCTCTTGTGTCCCCCCCTCATCCTCATAGACTGTAAGCTCTTGTGTCCCCCCCCCTCATCCTCATAGACTGTAAGTTCTTGTGTCCCCCCCCCTCATCCTCATAGACTGTAAGCTCTTGTGTCACCCCTCATCCTCATAGACTGTAAGCTCTTGTGTCACCCCTCATCCTCATAGACTGTAAGCTCTTGTGTCCCCCCCCCCTCATCCTCATAGACTGTAAGCTCTTGTGTCACCCCCTCATCCTCATAGACTGTAAGCTCTTGTGTCACCCCTCATCCTCATAGACTGTACGCTCTTGTGTCCCCCCTCATCCTCATAGACTGTAAGCTCTTGTGTCACCCCCTCATCCTCATAGACTGTAAGCTCTTGTGTCACCCCCTCATCCTCATAGACTGTAAGCTCTTGTGTCACCCCCTCATCCTCATAGACTGTACGCTCTTGTGTCCCCCCTCATCCTCATAGACTGTAAGCTCTTGTGTCACCCCCTCATCCTCATAGACTGTAAGCTCTTGTGATCAGGGCTCCCTCCTATTGTTCCATATGACTATTATTATTCTGTAATGTAATATGTGTCCCCTATGATTTGTAAAGCTGTGGAATATGTTGTCGCTATAGAAATGATTATTATAGTTACAGATGCTGGAGGGACATGATTTAGGTTTTTTCATTCTCAGATGTAACGGGTGCCGCACCCGGATAACAGGACCCCGGACATGTGACGGAGGAGGGCGATCAGACAACAATCACCCCACAAGGGCTTCATGCATATCCATTACACCACAATCTCCTCTTACATTGCAGCTCCTCATATTGGAGTCTAAACTATTCATTCATATAGATCTGATTTGTGAACAAAAATTCCAAAATTCTAGTGTAGACGGACGCTTGCACAAGTAGTATGGAAAATGTACGACGATGAGAGGGATGAGATTTAGGGTCTGATGAATCTGGTCAACATGATGGCGCCTACTAGTGGTGGATCTGTGCATAGCAAGGCTAAATGCAGTGACTTATAATCCTCTGTGTGCAGGTCTATTCCAGGCTGATGAGAGGGGGCGTCGCACCACTAATTACACCCCGCAGGGAGCCCGGTGCAGGGACCCTGCGCCTCCTCCATAGTCTGCAGCAAATGACAGAGACACGCGGCCTCTTCTATCATTAGAGCCGCTGGAAGGCAACGAGGACAGGAGCCGAACCTGGATAACAGGAGCCGAGAAGTGTGTGGGGTGCGTCCTACCAGCCGATAAGCCCCCCAAAACACTGCAGGGCTCAGTGACTTTATGTGAGGACTTTGCTTTTTTTGTAGTTTTCCTGGTGCATTTTGTGATTAAAATATATTAAAACACAGAAACGTAGTCCCTTAAAAGGGAACATGTAACCCAAGCTAATTATATAATATCCTTTGGATTAACTCCACCCACTTTTTTTTTTTAGAAGATTTTAAAAAAAAATTTTAAAAAAAAAGGATATAAAAATTTTTACAATTTTTTCAATAACCACCAGATGGCGCTCAATGACAGACACAAAAGCTAAAAAAAAAAAAGAAGGGAGTCGCAGGAAGGTCCAGGAACATGACCGGTTTTTCCCAAAAACAGCCTGTCCGGACCATAGGTAGTGCAACTAAGCTCCATTCATCTCTGTACAGATTGGGCTGCAATACCCGCTAAAACCACGGTCAGGTGTGGCGTCATTTTGGAAGAAAGCAGCCATGTTTTTTTTAACCTGGGAAAATTAAAGGGAACCTGACAGCAGACATTGACCTAATATACCACTACCAGAACGTTGTCAAGCAGCTGAACACCTTCTAAATGATGTTTCTTTCATGACCCAGTGTGGTGGCTTTATCCAGAAAATCTACATTGAAGATGCAAAAGTCACTGTATAAAGTCAAGGAGGCGGAGGATTTTAACACTGAAGTCAAGCTCTCTCTTCCTCAACAAGTCCCGTTCACTGTAATTAATGGTTCTGCATCCAGACACATCACTAACCACATCTCCTGAGGTCCAATGCATGATGTCAATCACAGAACAGGAGGCGATCAGAGCTCCCACCTTGACTTCAGTGTTGAGCTCTCCGCCTCCTTGACTTTATACAACCAATTTACACCTCACTTCAAAGTTGATTGATTTCCCAGATGATACCGCACTGGGACATGAAAGAAAACAATAACTAGAAGGTGTTACGCACCTTGACAGTATTCCTGTTATCAATTTATTAGGCCAACTGCTGATGACAGGTTCCCTTTAAGTTATACAGAAAAAACAAAAAACAACCATCAAGCCTGCTGCTCGACTAGTATGCAAAACAGGTCAGCCGCTAAGAATAAAGGGTACATAAACATTATGTATATCGCTGATCAGATTGTCCAGGAGGAATAACTGAGGGATAACACACGACTGTGTTGTAAGAAACGATGCTCCAGGATTACGGTTTCATAGAGAATACAAGTAGTGATCTATAGAGATATCAGATCATTGTTCAAGGTCTCATCTAACAGGGTTATCTGTATTCATGAGCGCTTTTTTCCAAAAACAGCGCCACACCTGCCTATGGTCTGTGCCGGTATTGCAGCTCAGCTGTATAGTGATGAATGGAGCTTAGCTGCAGTACAACTTATGGTCAGAGAAGAAGCGATTTAAAGGTAGAAAGAAGCAATATTTACCCACCCCTGGACATTCCCCTTTAGATTTGGGGATCTCTTATGGATTTTCTATGACAACTAGGCCATCGCTATAAATGGATAGGTCTTAGAAGAAATCAGCAATCAAAATCCAGGGACATTACTCATTGATCCAGGCGCCGGGACTGTGGTAATCTTCATATATTTGTTATCCATGGCCTCCTTCCTTCTAAAATCAACTTTTATAAGGATGTTAATGAGCCTGAAGGGCTCTGGAGGCGTTACCAGAGCTCCTCCATGCTGTAGCTTCCCAGGCTGTTCCACTGTGCAGGAGCACTTCCCACTCCCACTGTGTGAAATTACAGAAGGCAAAGGGAGGGGGGAGGTGACACAGTGTAACAGTCTGTGGAGGTACAGCACGGAGAGGCTCTGGTGCCACCCCCCCCCCCCAAGACTCATTAGCATAATTTTGTAAGTAGATATTAGAAGGATGGAGACCTTGGATAACACATATAAGAAGGTTACCACAGTCACAGTGCCTGGATCTATGAGTAATAGATAGGTGCAACAACATTCTACGTTCACTTTGATAGGTCATTATTAGCTTTGGGCTGGAATACCCCTTTAAGTATATTCCATCCATCTTACCTGCCAGGTGGGAAGGACTTTCTCGATGTCATTCAGGTTGATCTCATCGCCTCCATCTTCACATTTTCCTTTACCAAACCTAAAAAGGAAACATACAATAAGATAGAGAATGGTTATAAGATAACAAAATCTAGAAATACTCCAAAAACTGGAATAAAAAATTCTAAAGGTGGCAACAAGTAAAAGCGCAGAGTCCGTAAGGGGACCTGATAATTATCGCATGAATATAATGGAGCCAACACAATGATATCAGCCGGAGCTAAACCTTAAGAGTGAAGCTTCAGTGTAAAGCATGGAGGAGGAGAAATCACCAGCTGGAGCCACTGAAGATGCAGGAGGTGAACCTCACGTTGGTTGTAGGTAACAGAGATGGGACTTACCCTTCTCTGTCTATCTGGGGGAGGGGATGCTTAGGGGGGTTGCGGAGCTTCCGATGAAATTGGGTAAAGTCCAGTTTTTCCGGCTGCAAGTCCCATGTTGCTCCACTGAAAGAGAGGAAAAACATTCAGAAACAGAAGTCATTGATTTGGACACAGATAATCGGCAGCTCCCGTCTTATTCCCTTGAATGGAGCAGAATCTTCTACTCTTGGTTCTGTCTATTGTAAAGTATTTAGCACCCGTCAAGCCTTTTTTTTTTTCTTTTTTGTTTTTTTACAGATGCTCCAAATGACACCTGCCCTCTATTCTTTGGGTCGGTACAAATACGGAGATAGCAAAGTTATATCATTTATTAGGTTTTACTAGATTTAAAAAAAAATAAATAAAAAATAAAAAAGTACAACCTTTAGATGATTTTTTTTTATTCCAATTTTATGATTTGCAAAAAATCTTTGAAAAATTTTGAGTTATTTATTTACTTTATTTTTAAACATTTTAATGTTTTTTCTGTATTTATAAACCCCTCCCTAGAGTATTTTAACCCTAGGGGGTCTGATTGCTCTTACCATGTACTGCAGTGGAACTGTATTGCAGTACGCACTGTTTTTGCTCATGTTCTGTTACAGTGTGCAGCGGCACACTATAACAGAACTTCAGAATCCAAAGGCCCAATAGTCCTGTAAGGACGCCAGGTTTTCATGGTGGCAGAACTTCACTCCCCAATGACGTCACAGGTAGTGATGGACCCCCACCAAAGTTGCAGCACCCACTGCATTTACCGGGTTAACAACAGCGATTGGTGCCAGCTCTGACCGATTAGTAATTTCAGTGTAGCACACACTGGAAATTAAACATCTAGGTACATCATATAGATCCAAACTATAAGTGCACCAGTTTTGTTTACAGGGAGCACCATGCCATCTATACATGGGCCATCACCATGGGGTTTGCACAATAAGGATATGCATAGCTGTACATAAGCATATGCATTGTATAGCTGTACGGCAGTCGTTAAAGGGTTAATGTAAATATTTAACACTTCTTACACAGATATTTTTTTACACCCTTTACTTTAATTGGCAAGTTTATACCATGGTAGCCTCAAAACTTACCTTATAGAATCAAACGTGCTCGCTGCCCAAATTTCCGTGCCGAGCATGTCGAGGGCGCCATCCTTATTACCGTTCTAGAAGAAAAAGACAATGACAGCGTCTAAATAGGCAGAATCGAACAGCAGAGTCCTCTGTATGTATACAGACTGTATATGGGACTGGAATTACCTACAGCAAGCGGTGGTATTAACTGAATATCCCTAACACTTTGTTGTAGTAATGACTTGCTGACACTAGGGGGAGCTATACCCCTGCTGAAAACCCACATACCTTCTATTGGATGCAGCCTCGTTAAGGGCCCTAGAGCAGTGATGGCAAACCTTTTAGAGACCGAGTGCCCAAACTACAACAAAGACCCGCTTATTTATCGCAAAGTGCCAACACAGAAATTTAATTTGTGATTTATACTCCCTTCTCTGTCAGTTTTCAGTGATACCAGCCCCTGAGGACACCAATAAAGCAGAAAATAGTCCCAGGTAGAGCTGTCACTATAATATAGCTCTGTGCACAGCAAGTCCTGGGCTGTCTGGGACTGAAGGAAGATACCTGGAGTCATCTCTGGTGATGGCCTGAGTGCCCACAGAAAGGGCTCTGAGTGCCACCTCTGGCACCAGTGCCATAGGTTAGCCATCACTGCCCTAGAGGATAGGCCTTAATAAACCAGGCTTTTCATGCTGATCACCAATGACTTGGCTCTAAATTACAGCATTAATTAACGGAGTGACCGTAAATGTTTTAATAATAATAATTCCATTATTTATATAGCGCACACAGATTACGCAGCGCTGCACAGAGCTTCCCAAATCTTTCCCTGTCCCCACCAGTATGTTTTGGAGTGTGGGAGGAAACTGGAGGACCCGGAGGAAACCCACGCAAACACGGAGAGAACATATAAACTCTTTGCAGATGTTGACTCTGGGGCTGATCAGCACATACAGGCCCCACCACTGAGCACAGATATCCTCCCTCCCTGTCAGGATCCCCGCTGGAATATGACACATTTTTTGACCAAAATAGTAATAAAAGTATGGAAAAAACAGGCAGGGCTGCAGTGTAAATCATGGAGGACGGACAAACCATGCAGTGGATTATAGCTGTGCCATGGCAGGGAAAATTTTGACAGCTCTAAAATGTCCTTAGGAGAAGCTACAATCCTGGAATATAAATCCACAGTCCTGTTGCTTCTAACATACACAAAGGTCTGATTACACATCTCTCCAGGGACAATACATATCACTGTCTGCAGAGAGCACAGCTGTGTGAGGACCCCCCCCCCCCCAATGTGCTTGGAGAAGCAACAACCCTGAAATATAAAAACCATATTTCACAGTCCTGCTGTTACTAACAACACACACAAAAGTCTGATTACACATCCCTCCAGGGACAAGACCTGACACTGTCTGCAGTACTCTATGGTCACTCATCCACTTCAATATCACATGGATCATAGATGAGGTATTTTGATAATACTGGACCTTCACTACTGAAAAATACCCGTAGATCTACAGTAATTGGCTAAAAATTGAATAAAAGACTAATTTCTTTTGCACTTTTCTCAATTAAATGGAGTCCTCCTTTACAGCTCCCCCGACGCCTCTACACGAATCTTCCCATTAAGGAGCTCGGGCCGGAGGTTTCCTCTACAGATGATATAATCCCTTTACTTATCTGCCAGGATAGTTCTTCACAATGCTGATGTTTAATTAATATCTAATTACAGGGGAAGAGTAGCGCCCCCTCCTGGGGATACACACGACAGAGACAAGACCAGGATCACAGTGTGGAGGGATAACGGAGAAAGGATAAGGCTTAAAGGTCCGGGTTTAGGACTCCCCTTACCATGTACATGGGCTTCTCCCCCAAACCTTTATCTGGATCATCTGGTAATCTTAAAGGGGATTTATCATTTAAAAAGGTTTTTTTTTTTTACAGTTTATTTTGCCAAAAACAGCGCCACCCCAATCTACAGGTTGTCTGTGGTATTGCAAGTTCTTGTATCCCTAGATTAGTGGACATGTTCAGCTGCTCCATTCATTCTCTATGGAGCGTGCACTCCGCTACCTCCTATATAAAATAATGCAGAGGCTTAGTATGAAAGAACCCTATTCATGAAATTGGTGGGGGTCCCCCAGTGGTCAGCAAATTACCCCCCATCTTGTGAAATAATCAAAACATCCCTATAATGAGGAGTGTCCCCTATAGTTTATGTAGGTCTAGTCAGTGCCCACGTATAGGGTTTTTATAGGAATGGTAATTGCAAGTGTCAGTATAATTGTAAATTTCCCAGAGGAATAAAAGAGGGATGGAAATTGTATATCATATAATAGGGGATTCTCTGTACCTGGTTGTGGTTGTTGGTAGGAGATCTCTTTTTCGGTGACGTCCTGTTTACATCCAATTGTTCATTACATTCTACTGTCCACTGAGTAATAAAATAACATGATCAGATGGATACAATGTATACAGGTCACATGATGAGTGATATCAGATGGATACAATGTATACAGGTCACATGATGAGTGATATCAGATGGATACAATGTATACAGGTCACATGATGAGTGATATCAGATGGATACAATGTATACAGGTCACATGATGAGTGATATCAGATTTATACAATGTATACAGGTCACATGATGAGTGATATCAGATTTATACAATGTATACAGGTCACATGATGAGTGATATCAGATTTATACAATGTATACAGGTCACATGATGAGTGATATCAGATGGATACAATGTATACAGGTCACATGATGAGTGATATCAGATGGATACAATGTATACAGGTCACATGATGAGTGATATCAGATTTATACAATGTATACAGGTCACATGATGAGTGATATCAGATTTATACAATGTATACAGGTCACATGATGAGTGATATCAGATTTATACAATGTATACAGGTCACATGATGAGTGATATCAGATTTATACAATGTATACAGGTCACATGATCAGTGATATCAGGACACATACACATTGTATACAGGTCACATGATGATTGATATTAGGACACATACACAATGTATACAGGTTACATGATCAGTGATATCAGATTTATACAATGTATACAGGTCACATGATCAAAACACAAATGTACAATGTATACGGGTCATGTGACCTGCCTTATGAGGGCACATATATGCAATGTATACAGGTCAAAAAGATATCAAAAAATACAAACACTGTATAGAGTTCCCATGATCAGTGAAATCAGGACACATACACAATGTATACAGGTCACATGATCAGTGATATCAGTTTCATATAATGTATAGAGGTCATATGATCAGGACACACATATACAATGAATAAGGGTGATGTGACCTGCCTTATCAGAGCACATATATCCAATGTATAGAGGTCACATGATGAGCGATATTAGGACACAGTCACAATGTATATAGGTCATGTGATCAGAAATATAGTAACATATTTGTACTATATACACACAAGTAATGCAATCAGTGATATCAGAACACATATATACAATTCATACAGGTCACATGAGGAATTGCAAAAATTTACTATCTGTGGATTATCAGAGGCAAATAACATGACTGCAAAATCAGACTACAAGGAGAAGGTATGTAGTCTGTTACCACGGAGACACAATACATCAATATGTACAAAGTTGCCGATTTTGATATGATACATAATATAAATATATCAATAGTTACAAAGTTTCTGAAGCAGGTTTCAAAATATGTAAAATACTTCATACCCCTTGATGATAGCACACAGGGTGTTCCACCCATGGGCCCCTACCCCAAAACCCTCTTACCATATATATCACAGCTGCGCTATTCCCAGAGGGGACGTCCGCAGAGAGATGTTCATGCAACGTACACAATCTACCGGATCAATATACCAATAGCATGTCACAGGACCGCAGAGAGGGGGGAGGGGGAGGCTGCAGCGCAGAGCGGGGCGAGGTCAGTCGCCTACTTGAAGGACTAAGCGTTATCTCTTCTACTTACAGGGCAAGCTCCTGTCATTGAAGTTTTTACGAGAGCGCAGAGTCATTGTTTACAGCCGGAGAGTCCAGGCAGGACCCCACTCATCATAGGCAAAGGGGAGGAGGACAAGTCTCATCATCCTCCTCCGCAGCCATGTCTCCTCTACACAACATATGCTATAGAGGGGACCGGAGTGTAAACCCTTGGGCTGCCCCACTGGGCGATTATGGCTTAGAGGGTCAGTAACCTAATACAAAAGGATATAATAATAATAATAATAATAATACTGGCGATCTGTACCACCATGATTCTGCTTTACATCTCACCTGGGAAAAATTAGAAGGTGTTTTGTCGCTCTCTCCATCGCCCTCGGTCTTGTCAGTCAGCAGCCCCTGAACCTGATACTCCAGGACGTAACTATCAATAAACCGTTCCAACTCTTCTATCTCCTGGGAACGACTGCTGCCCGCTTCTGAGGAGGCCGAGGCCACAGAGGAGTTCTCCATCACTACTGTACACTGCATGAGGGAAGATATAGAAGAATAAGTAATGTCATGTATGTACACAGTGACTGCACCAGCAGCAGAATAGTGAGTGCAGCTCTGGAGTATAATACAGGATGTAACTCAGGATCAGTACAGGATAAGTAATGTCATGTATGTACACAGTGACTGCACCAGCAGCAGAATAGTGAGTGCAGCTCTGGAGTATAATACAGGATGTAACTCAGGATCAGTACAGGATAAGTAATGTCATGTATGTACACAGTGACTGCACCAGCAGCAGAATAGTGAGTGCAGCTCTGGAGTATAATACAGGATGTAACTCAGGATCAGTACAGGATAAGTAATGTCATGTATGTACACAGTGACTGCACCAGCAGCAGAATAGTGAGTGCAGCTCTGGAGTATAATACAGGATGTAACTCAGGATCAGTACAGGATAAGTAATGTCATGTATGTACACAGTGACTGCACCAGCAGCAGAATAGTGAGTGCAGCTCTGGGGTATAATACAGGATGTAACTCAGGATCAGTACAGGATAAGTAATGTCATGTATGTACACAGTGACTGCACCAGCAGCAGAATAGTGAGTGCAGCTCTGGAGTATAATACAGGATGTAACTCAGGATCAGTACAGGATAAGTAATGTCATGTATGTACACAGTGACTGCACCAGCAGCAGAATAGTGAGTGCAGCTCTGCAGTATAATACAGGATGTAACTCAGGATCAGTACATGATAAGTAATGTCATGTATGTACACAGTGACTGCACCAGCAGCAGAATAGTGAGTGCAGCTCTGGAGTATAATACAGGATGTAACTCAGGATCAGTACAGGATAAGTAATGTCATGTATGTACACAGTGACTGCACCAGCAGCAGAATAGTGAGTGCAGCTCTGGGGTATAATACAGGATGTAACTCAGGATCAGTACAGGATAAGTAATGTCATGTATGTACACAGTGACTGCACCAGCAGCAGAATAGTGAGTGCAGCTCTGGGGTATAATACAGGATATAACTCAGGATCAGTACAGGATAAGTAATGTCATGTTTGTACACAGTGACTGCACCAGCAGCAGAATAGTGAGTGCAGCTCTGGAGTATAATGCAGGATGTAACTCAGGATCAGTACAGGATAAGTAATGTCATGTATGTACACAGTGACTGCACCAGCAGAATAGTGAGTGCAGCTCTGGGGTATAATACAGGATGTAGCTCAGGATCAGTACAGGATAAGTAATGTCATGTATGTACACAGTGACTGCACCAGCAGCAGAATAGTGAGTGCAGCTCTGGAGTATAATACAGGATGTAACTCAGGATCAGTACAGGATAAGTAATGTCATGTATGTACACAGTGACTGCACCAGCAGCAGAATAGTGAGTGCAGCTCTGGGGTATAATACTGGATGTAACTCAGGATCAGTACAGGATAAGTAATGTCATGTATGTACATAGTGACTGCACCAGCAGCAGAATAGTGAGTGCAGCTCTGGGGTATAATACAGGATGTAACTCAGGATCAGTACAGGATAAGTAATGTCATGTATGTACACAGTGACTGCACCAGCAGCAGAATAGTGAGTGCAGCTCTGGGGTATAATACAGGATGTAACTCAGGATCAGTACAGGATAAGTAATGTCATGTATGTACACAGTGACTGCACCAGCAGCAGAATAGTGAGTGCAGCTCTGGGGTATAATACTGGATGTAACTCGGGATCAGTACCAAATATATGATATACAAGCAAAATCTTGAGTACAAGCATCAGTACAAAATAAATACTCTCTCCTAAATTTAGTACAAAATAATTTTGCTATCAAAGTAATTGGATGTAACCTTTATGCAGGGCGAAGTCCTTGAATACTTTTATACAGAGCCAAGAGACATTAGTTAAAAGAGTTCTTATCTCAAACACACATCAACGCAATAAAATAATAAAATTAAAAAGAACACTGCTATGTCTTTTCTTGTTAGGGATTACATATGCTATAGACATTGGACAGTATATATTATCTTCTGAGCTCCTCCTGCTCTAGAACAAGCTGCTTGCAGATACTATATACAATCTGCTCAGCTCCTCCTGCTCTATAACGTACTGCCTGTGGATAAAACCATATAACATGTGACTGATCCCTGTTAAGCGGTGGTGCGGCTAAAAAGCGGCCATAACACTCGCTACATATCTTATTAACACAGGTTTACAACGGATTTGTGCAGAGAAGATTACACCACGGATACTATGTCTGGACACACTGTTGCAAAAA
Organism: Engystomops pustulosus; assembly: GCF_040894005.1. Lineage (NCBI taxonomy): Eukaryota > Metazoa > Chordata > Amphibia > Anura > Leptodactylidae > Engystomops > Engystomops pustulosus. Next base: position 11,173,257 of record NC_092411.1, on the reverse strand, counting down.
GGACTACAAAGTAACACGTTCACTGCCCCCTGTAGGACACAATCTATATGGGACACAACAATGGATGAAAGTATCATGTGCCGTCCAATGGGTGGGGATGGGGCATCACGGACAGTGTATACAGATACTGGGCAGTATATACACACAATGGCAGTACACAGAGCACAAGACGCTACAGCGACTGATCCATAGGCGGCTCTCACCTTTATCCCAGACACTGAATGGTGATGCGATGGGCAGGTTTACTCCATGACGGGGCTCAGCGACACTTCTCTCAGCTTCTACAGGACATGCCTAGAAAATACAATGTAACACACATCAAATGTATCAACAGTGACTGCAACATACAATGTCATCATTTAAAGGGAACCTCAAGCTGGGGTTACAGGAGTCGTCTGTAGTGGAAAGTAACAGGGGGCTGCGGGTACATGGATCTACAGGGTCTAAGACTCTCCATCCTGATTTCTAGCTGGGGGTCCGGAGTAGGGGAAATCCATTTCATACGCCCATATACACTAATAAGGTCAGACAACCTTTAACCTTTGTGGTGGTCGTCACCCAATAACAGCTGCAGTAATGTACATGACCAGTATATAACCAGGGCCCATGGGCATCTCTGCCGCCGACTGCCCAGAGGGATTAGGAGGAATTTATTAGAGGTAAAGCAGAGCGATTTGTTGAGTGAACGTCAGAACTAAAGTGCGCAGAGCGACCGCGATCACAGACAGGACATGGGATTCATTCCTAAACAAAGTGGTAACTACTCAGATTGGGGTGTGCCCGCCGCCGAGCCACAGCTACCACCTGCTGCCAATAACACAGGCCAGGAAACTATGAGCAGTCCTCAGCGTATAACTACTATCCCTCCACATACAGGAGAGTATTATAGTAGTTATATTCTTGTACATAGGAGGCTTTATTATAGTAGTTATATTCTTGTACATAGGGGGCAGTATTATAGTAGTTATATTCCTGTACATAGGGGCAGTATTATAGTAGTTATATTCCTGTACATAGGGGACAGTATTATAATAGTTATATTCTTGTACGTAGGGGGCAGTATTATAGTAGTTATATTCTTGTACATAGGGGGCAGTATTATAGTAGTTATATTCCTGTACATAGGGGGCAGTATTATAGTAGTTATATTCCTGTACATAGGGGCAGTATTATAGTAGTTATATTCCTGTACATAGGGGGCAGTATTATAGTAGTTATATTCCTGTACATAGGGGGTTATAGTAGTTATATTCTTGTGCATAGGGGGCAGTATTATAGTAGTTATATTCCTGTACATAGGGGGCAGTATTATAGTAGTTATATTCCTGTACATAGGGGGCAGTATTATAGTAGTTATATTCCTGTACATAGGGGGCAGTATTATAGTAGTTATATTCTTGTACATAGGGGGCAGTATTATAGTAGTTATATTCTTGTACATAGGGGGCAGTATTATAGTAGTTATATTCCTGTACATAGGAGCAGTATTATAGTAGTTATATTCCTGTACATAGGGAGCAGTATTATAGTAGTTATATTCTTGTACATAGGGAGCAGTATTATAGTAGTTATATTCTTGTACATAGGGGGCAGTATTATAGTAGTTATATTCCTGTACATAGGGGGCAGTATTATAGTAGTTATATTCTTGTACATAGGGGGCAGTATTATAGTAGTTATATTCTTGTACATAGGGGACAGTATTATAGTAGTTATATTCCTGTACATAGGGGGCAGTGTTATAGTAGTTATATTCTTGTACATAGGGAACAGTATTATAGTAGTTATATTCCTGTACATAGTGGGTAGTATTATAGTAGTTATATTCCTGTACATAGGGGCAGTATTATATTAGTTATATTCTTGTACATAGAGGACAGTATTATAGTAGTTATATTCCTGTACATAGGAGGCAGTATTATAGTAGTTATATTCTTGTACATAGGGGGCAGTATTATAGTAGTTATATTCTTGTACATAGGAGCAGTATTATAGTAGTTATATTCTTGTACATAGGGGGCAGTATTATAGTAGTTGTATTCCTGTACATAGGGGGCAGTATTATAGTAGTTATATTCTTGTACATAGGGGTAGTATTATAGTAGTTATATTCCTGTACATAGGGGCAGTATTATATTAGTTATATTCTTGTACATAGAGGACAGTATTATAGTAGTTATACTCTTGTACATAGGGGGCAGTATTATAGTAGTTATATTCTTGTACATAGGGGGCAGTATTATAGTAGTTATATTCCTGTACATAGGGGGCAGTATTATAGTAGTTATATTCCTGTACATAGGGGGCAGTATTATAGTAGTTATATTCTTGTACATAGGGGGCAGTATAATAGTAGTTATATTCTTGTACATAGGGAACAGTATTATAGTAGTTATATTCTTGTACATAGGGGGCAGTATTATAGTAGTTATATTCCTGTACATAGGGGCAGTATTATAGGAGTTATATTCTTGTACATAGGGAGCAGTATTATAGTAGTTATGTTCTTGTACATAGGGGGCAGTATTATAGTAGTTATATTCCTGTACATAGGGGCAGTATTATAGGAGTTATATTCTTGTACATAGGGGCAGTATTATAGGAGTTATATATGGTAGTACATAGCAGTATTATAGGAGGCAGTATACAGTTTACATACGAGGAAACCTGTTCCATCCCATCTCCAATAATTAGTAATAGTCAATGACTTATATTCTTTGTACAAAAAGTTCTGAGTTACATGTATGTGTTATTACAAAGAATACAATGTTGTCCGCACAATGCAGAATGGTATAATATGGGATAGACATAAATCAGTCTCAGTATTAGTGACATAAGAGCTGAATACCATTGTACAGCTCTGTGCGGGGAGTGTACACAGGGCAGGGGAGTGTATGATGTAGCAGAGCTCACTGTGTACAGTCGCTCCTCATACCAGGGACATTCTTGTGGTGGCTGGTGAATGGCGGCTTGTGCTGTCCTGAAGCGCTGGATTCCTCTCCTCAGTGATTGATGTCGGGCGGCCGCAGCTTCCTATTCTCTACCTGGTGCAGATAAGAGCTGAGGCTCCGTGTAACCGCACACTATCTCTGTGTAGCTGGGCCTCGCTCCAAACCCGACCACGGACAATGTCACAGTCCCAACAGGACTGGAGGCACGCGGATACCGCGCACAGTAACCGATAGGACAATGAGCAGGGAGACATGTAATACACGCTCTATAGGGACAGACAGAATTATAGCGGTATCAGTGACATACCAGTAACAGGGGCTTAACAGTACACGCAGAGGCCATGGGTATGGCTGACCACATGCCCTTCCATGCTGTAGCTTCACAGGCTATTACAATGTCCAGGATCCTCCCCCTCTTACTGTGTGATCTTACAGCAGGTAGAGGGGGTGGGGGTGCTGAGAGATTAGAGACCTCCTGACATTTCCCTGGTGATATGGGGTTTAATGATATCTAAGATCACAAGTCATCCTGATAAACAAGGAACATTTCCCTTCCATCTTCCTATATTCATTATCCATGGCCTCCTTCCTTCTCATATCAACTTTTATAATTATGCTCAAAAAACAGAAGGGCCGTGTGGGGAAGTTAGCAGAGCCCAAACGTGCTGTAGCTTTACAAGCTGTCACACTGTGCAGGATCGTACACTGCTAAGAAAGCAGGGGAGAAGGGAGACAGTGTAATAGCCTGTGAAGCTACAGCACGGAGAGGCTCTGGTAAAAAACCACCCTAGAGCCCTCCTGGCTCAATAGAATCATTATAAAAGTAGATTTTAGAAGGAAGGAGGCCATGGATAACAGATATAAGAGGATCCCACAGTCCCGGTGCCTGGATCTATGGGTAATGTCCCTGGTTTATCAGGATGGATTGTGATGGGAGATTTCCTTTTAGGATGATTGTGCTGCACATTGCATGGGACCAGCAGGTGCGGAGGTATTAGAGGAATTCCAGGTATGCGGATAGAGAACCCGGCAGCCAGGGCAGTCACCGGCACTGATCCATTGTCAGCCCGGCTGTCTCCTTAACCCCTTCATGACGACGCATCCTTCACTTTTGTATCAATTCTGCATCTCCCTGGTTACAGACTCCAAACAAAAGTGTTTAGTCTGATGCTGTAATCATAGATCTACTTTATTACGTGCCTTATTGTTAGCTCACGGTCTGTAGGTCAGAAATATTTAGAGAAAACGGACAGTAAAGAGGGCGATCCCCTTGTGATACAGATATATATATATGACAATGCGGCTGCTCGCTGCTGGAAACGATCAATACATCAGTCAGACGGCGCTCACATAATACAGCGGGACAGTCCGTTCCCTCTACTTCCTACAATACAAAGAACCATTAAACAAAACTAGGGGGAAAAAAAAACTAGGGAATTCTGGGAAATGGCAGAATTATGCATACAGCTCTGCAGCAGAACACAACACTTCTACTTTATAACCCACAACCTTGTCCACGTCTTCATTGCGTTTTCATCCTCATGGCAAATCATCAGTACCCACCGCCGTTCCTTAAACACTCTGTGCTGCTGTGGTCACAATGGAACAATTCAATGATTATAGACTGGTTACAATCGTGCCCAGATGGGATGAGCGAGAATTCACCATCAGATAGAAGACACATTGTTACACAAGGAGCCGGCTCTCTGGATGCCAAGTGAGAAGCCATGTAATAATTAGCCGTGTAAGTAGCCGTCTTAGCTCGGGAGGTTGCCTGGGAACAGACTGGAGATTACTGCTCAGCGCCCGGTGCCAAGGGTCTCGTGACGGAGAGAAGGGCTTAGTCTAGACAGATCGGAGGAAGTGCTAGAACCTCCACAAGACGCATCAGGGCCGACCTCCGAACCCCCACCATTAAAGAGGCTGCTGCACTGTTGCACCCAGAGAATTGTATCCTAAAGAGAGATGTATAATCAGACCTTTGTGTTTGTTGTTAGTAGCAGCAGGACTGTAAAATATGGATTTATATTCCTGGAGTACACTACAGACCTGTCCTCACACTGCTGTGCTATGTGCAGACATTGCTGGTCATTGACCCTGATTTGAAGGGTAATCGTACCTTTGGGTTTGTTGTTAGTAGCAGCAGGACTGTGATATTTGGATTCATATTCCAGGATTGCAGTTTGTCTAAGCGCACTGGGGGCCTGTCCTCACACTGCTGTGCTATGTACACTCTGCAGTGGACTGCTACTCAGCCCCTTCCCTCTATTTTGACCTATTCCATAGGAATAGGCACCTCTTATGCCAGTGGTGGTGGCACTCGGAGCCCTCACTGTGGGCACTAAGGACATTGCCACAGCATAAAGTTTGCCAAAAAGGATGGGAGGGAATCATAATTCAGGTTTCTCTTCCATCTTTAAATGGTATTGGTGTCCTATTGGGAGCTTTTGGCCGGACAGGGAGCAATAAGTTACTGCTTAAATTGCCAATTTCCGATGTGAGCCCCTTTATATCAACAACAATTAGGTCAGTGTAATGAGGAAGGGAAAGCTCATGATGCAGCAAAAGCTGAATGATGAAACAAGGAAGCAGAGCCGGCGGGCGGTACGAGACAGCGACGTCCAACAGGATCCCCCCTCCATATACCGAGGAGGACGGAAAAAAAAAAAAGCTGGCTGCAGAGAGCACAGAGCTCAGCAGTGTGAGGACACATCCCCCAGAGCGCAATCCTTGAATATAAATCAATTTTTCACATTTTCCTGCTGCTACTAACAAAATATCATTCCTCATCTCTCCGGAGACACCAACACTGGCTGCAGAGAGCACGGAGGTTAACAGCTCCTCACAGGGAGTGACCTTCTGGTCTAAGGTTATACCAATCATTCAGAATAGAGGGAAGGGGCTGATAAGCAATTCAATGGAGAGAGAGCGCTAAGAGCACAGCAGTGTGAGGACAAGCCCCCAGTGAAAATATACAATTCGGGAGCATAATTCCATATTTCACAGTTCTGCTGCTCCTAACAACATACACATAGGCCTGATTGACTCCAGGAACAATACCTAACACTGGCCGCAGTCTGGTGACCCCTGCTGACAGGTTCCCTTTAACCTGCAATTGACACCAACGAACTTACTCTCTCTCCAAATTTCCTAAACAGACTACAGCCGGAAGATCCGCATATGACGGAAGCAGAGAGCTGCACAAAGCCCTGAATCACATCGCTCCAACAAGGGCCGGCTGGCCAGCTGCCAGGATCGGGCCTCCAAACAATAGAAGACACTGGCGGGCTGTGTGCGGCCTAGCGCTGCCGGACCTCGCCTGTACAAAGCAGCCGGACTATTGTCTGCTCGCCTCATCCTACAAAGCCGTATTATTATAGCAGAAGTGATATCCTCACAGCAGTCCCAGGCTGGAGGCTACAGCGCAGAGTCACATCTGATATAGGAATGAGCTACAAAGTAATTGTACCAGCAATTGAGGAGTTAAAAAAACCTGATAAAATATTCCTAGAATATCAGATAGATGGGTGACCCAGCACATGTTATGGATGATACATGGTGCAGGGTCAGGAGGGGTCAGGATGTCTGCAGTGTAATAATATCACATGTTATGGATGATACATGGTGCAGGGTCAGGAGGGGCCGGGATGTCTGCAGTGTAATAATATCACATGTTATGGATGATACATGGTACAGGGTCAGGAGGGGCTGGGATGTCTGCAGTGTAATAATATCACATGTTATGGATGATACATGGTACAGGGTCAGGAGGGGCCGGGATGTCTGCAGTGTAATAATATCACATGCTATGGATGATACACGGTACAGGGTCAGGAGGGCCGGGATGTCTGCAGTGTAATAATATCACATGTTATGGATGATACACGGTACAGGGTCAGGAGAGGCCGGGATGTCTGCAGTGTAATACTATCACATGTTATGGCTGATACATGGTACAGGGTCAGGAGGGGCCAGAATGTCTGCAGTGTAATAATATCACATGTTATGGATGATACATGGTACAGGGTCAGGAGGGCCGGGATGTCTGCAGTGTAATAATATCACATGTTATGGATGATACATGGTACAGGGTCAGGAGGGGCCGGGATGTCTGCAGTGTAATAATATCACATGTTATGGATGAAACATGGTACAGGGTCAGGAGGGGCCGGGATGTCTGCAGCATGATAATATCACATGTTATGGATGATACATGGTACAGGGTCAGGAGGGGCTGGGATGTCTGCAGTGTAACAATATAATATGTTATGGATGATACATGGTACAGGGTCAGGAGGGGCCGGGATGTCTGTAGTGTAATAATATCACATGTTATGGATGATACATGGTACAGGGTCAGGAGGGGCCGGGATGTCTGCAGTGTAATAATATCACATGTTATGGATGATACATGGTACAGGGTCAGGAGGGATGTCTGCAGTGTAATAATATCACATGTTATGGATGATACATGGTACAGGGTCAGGAGGGGCTGGGATGTCTGCAGTGTAATAATATCACATGTTATGGATGATACATGGTACAGGGTCAGGAGGGGTCGGGATGTCTGCATTGTAACAATATCATATGTTATGGATGATACATGGTACAGGGTCAGGAGGGGCTGGGATGTCTGCAGTGTAATAATATCACATGTTATGGATGATACATGGTACAGGGTCAGGAGGGGTCGGGATGTCTGCATTGTAACAATATCATATGCTATGGATGATACATGGTACAGGGTCAGGAGGGATGTCTGCAGTGTAATAATATCACATGTTATGGATAACACCAAGATAAAGCATTAGAAATCTCACAATGTTACAATGTTTCCTTTGCGGTGCCAGGGGATCTCTGGGCTTGGTGCCTTTGCCCTCCAGATGTCACCACTAGACGGGCATCAGTGTGATGAGCCGGTGCGGGTGCAGACTGGTATTACACCAGACACATCAGGGCACGGCCGTCACATGTGCAGAGCTGAGCTGTGACAGCATCATTGTATGGACAAAGCCGGCAACTGGGCGGACACCCTCCAGCTCTAGTGCTTTGTGACAGATGCGGTGGCGTTCCCATGTGTCTGAGCCTGTAGGAGGAAGACTATACCACTACACAGCACTATCAGCCTGTATCCACTGCTCTCTGATTATAGGTGCTGAACCACAAGTACCAGCATGAAGAGAGACATAAGATGGTTAATAAAGTAACAAACAACACAGAACTTGTATCATGTGTGACGGATCTACACTACCCGATGATGATCCGAAGCTCCAGCCAATCAGAAGTCCTCAGATAATGGCATCCAAAAAAGTCACCGGATCAATACCAGGACACAGCGGATGTCACAGGGCACCGGAGAAATGTGCATTACACAGCACGAGCAGCTGTCCACACAGAGCCGCAGACACATGGCACATACTGGGGACCGACAGGAATGACAAACAAAGCCCCCCCCCAACAAAAAAACAAACAGTCTAACAATGATATTTATGTGTTACCTATATCCCCCATCCACTACTGTACAGCTGCACAAACCATCATCAAATAATGTTATAGTGACTCCAGAGCTACACTCACTATTCTGCTGCTGGTGCAGTCACTGTGTTCATACATGACATTACTTATCCTGTACTGATCCTGAGTTACATCCTGTATTATACCCCAGAGCTGCACTCACTATTCTGCTGCTGGTGCAGTCACTGTGTACATACATGACATTACTTATCCTGTACTGATCCTGAGTTACATCCTGTATTATACTCCAGAGCTGCACTCACTATTCTGCTGCTGGTGCAGTCACTGTGTACATACATGACATTACTTATCCTGTACTGATCCTGAGTTACATCCTGTATTATACTCCAGAGCTGCACTCACTATTCTGCTGCTGGTGCAGTCACTGTGTACATACATGACATTACTTATCCTGTACTGATCCTGAGTTACATCCTGTATTATACTCCAGAGCTGCACTCACTATTCTGCTGCTGGTGCAGTCACTGTGTACATACATGACATTACTTATCCTGTACTGATCCTGAGTTACATCCTGTATTATACTCCAGAGCTGCACTCACTATTCTGCTGCTGGTGCAGTCACTGTGTACATACATGACATTACTTATCCTGTACTGATCCTGAGTTACATCCTGTATTATACTCCAGAGCTGCACTCACTATTCTGCTGCTGGTGCAGTCACTGTGTTCATACATGACATTACTTATCCCATACTGATCCTGAGTTACATCCTGTATTATACTCCAGAGCTGCACTCACTATTCTGCTGCTGGTGCAGTCACTGTGTACATACATGACATTACTTATCCTATACTGATCCTGAGTTACATCCTGTATTATACCCCAGAGCTGTACTCACTAATCTGCTGCTGTTGCAGTCACTGTGTACATACATGACATTACTTATCCTGTACTGATCCTGAGTTACATCCTGTATTATATCCCAGAGCTGCACTCACTATTCTGCTGCTGGTGCAGTCACTGTGTACATACATGACATTACTTATCCTATACTGATCCTGAGTTACATCCTGTATTATACTCCAGAGCTGCACTCACTATTCTGCTGCTGGTGCAGTCACTATGTACATTACTTATCCTGTACTGATCCTGAGTTACATCCTGTATTATTCTCCAAAGCTGATATTTTCCAATAGTTTGTATTGCACCAAACCATATAAACCAGAAGAAAGTTTACAGATGTTCTTCCCCTATGATGCTGACTAAAGCATCGCTGTTATAATAGAATAGTAACATGTAATCTTACAGTCATATTTTTGCTTATGTTAGAAAGACCCAAGAATAGAATTGCAGGATCAGACTCCATTTGTCGCCCGTTACCATGAGATACACAGCAGAAATATAAACTAAGTAGAATTTTTTTTATTATTTCATTGTTTCTGCACTTTTATAGAATATCTTGTAGCGATTGTGGACACTGCTGTATAAGGCAACTACATCCGATGTCCCCATCCATCAGCCTCTACTTTACGAGGACAAGGCATCGGGAGGAGGATGAGAGTCACGCAGCTGTCCTTAACCTGAGCCCAATATCACCTTCCCAATATAAAAGCATCAAAGGCCTCAATAATACTGCGGGAGGTTCTCACCTGTAACTACAGCGAGACCTGCAATTACTGGAGAACAATGGCAGCCAAGCCCAGCGAGACCATGGATGAGGGCAGTCATCCAGCAGGACCATCATACAATCCTATGGACCTCAACAGAAGCCCCTAGTGGTAGATAGAAGTAATAAAATCTTCACAATCCAATTTGGGGGGGGGAGGGGGGTCCAACTGCTGGGACCCTATCAGGTCCAAAACATCTCATCACGTAGGAGCCTTTAAGAGGAACAGAACTTTACCTACATAGTTACAAACCGATGAAGTGGTGCAGAGATTATCGTTTTTTTATGCGAATTACCCTGCAAGTGCACTGGGGGCGGGTCCGATATTTCAATAGACAGAAACAGGCCTATTTGTGAGAAATTTTGGATGTAACACAAACTATGTTATGAATATTGAGGGTCAGGATAACACAATCACGTAATCCTGTATCTGGAGACCCCCAGCCTTGGGGGCATAACAGACCAACATTCTCAATCAGTGGGACCTCTGACCTATTGTATTCAGCATATATTATTATACAATATTTAAACGGTTCCCCTATTGTCCTGTTGGTTACAAAGTCTCCGTTTGGAATCCAGTCCTTATGACAGTTTAGAACAGATACAATTGTAGCAAATTCTCAGCAGTGACTCAGGATTTCACAGGAACAATCAGCAAATCCCATTATTCTCATTTCCAGATTATAGATTGTCTTCACAATGGGAATAACACATGATGACCTTGTGGGGATGAATCTATGGTGCTGCCCATTCATTCCTGCTCACTGCAACATAACCCAAGGATTTCACTATCACAGTCCTGTGTAATCGTCTGTAGTCAGAGATTTAAAGGGGAACATCCATAATATATGCTACGGAAGTCTAGGGGACTACAACATCTCCAGAACAAGGGTCCTCTGACCCCTAGAGACGCCCACTAGGTGGGGAATGAGGTCGTGTAAGGTGTGTGGATGGTTCAATTTAAGATTTTTGGAAATAACCAAGGTCATCAGGTGGATTAGAGGTGAGATGACCCCCCACCAGGAGCATAGCCAGAGGGGAGTGGCCACATATGTAGGTGCCTTAAGTGTCTGTTCAAGCACCAACAAGTCATAAGTAAATATAGGGTTAGGGCTGCAATATGAACCTTTGCCCCCATATGAGAAAACCTAGCTCCAGCCCAGCCCCCTACATTATACCATAAATGTCTGTCTTTATAATACTCCCTTAAAGCCCCCCGACTAGACAATGCACACACCTGGTTATATGAGGCCCTGGCAGGGAGCTGCTGGTCTCCAATTTCATGATTTCTGGGTGTTTCCTAAATTGGGACCCCTAGGTTTGTGTACATTGGGACCCCTAGACCCTAGAGGTGTTTACAGCAAACTCTGACATGGAGCAGTCGATGCTGAGACTGTGTAGGAACACATCCTATTGATATGGCAAATGGGAACATACAGTTGATTGGCTCATTTCCAGGAGGATTAACAGAGGGACAATGCACATTTGATAATTCAAAAAATAAATAAAAATGAAGAATTTTCTATCAAGCAGAGGCGAGATGCAGAATTAGCGAGCAGCACCTGCTATTTATTGGTCAATATTTCCAAACCTGGTACAGCCACATAGACTGGCATTTCTCTTGGCATTGGCAATAGACACATACTGTCCCTGGCAACATAATGGCAAAAAGAGGGGTGGTGTATGGAGACCCTGGGTATACCCCCAATATCCATCTTGTAGTGTAGGCAGTGCCATCATGGGACAGCTATGGCACCATCATTCGTGGACACTACAGCCAGTCTAGCGTTAGATGCCAATCTCCCTGTATATATTTAGCTCCTGTAACTATGTACACTGGTGGTTACATTCAGGGTGGCTGGGTGACAAGGAGTGCATGGCAGAGCACCCACTTACCCAGGACAAGCTAAATACTGGAAAATCTGATCATGTATGTGAGAGATAACAAAACCTAGATTTTCTAGGGGAGCTCCGGCATACGGTCAGGCCATGCAGCCTCCTGACACTGCTATCCCCATTACTCTCTGGAATGAGGGAGGGGGGAATTTGGGAGTTTAAAGTGACATTGGCTGCGTGTGGCTTGTTGTAAAAAATTCTTAAGGGAGGGAAAAATGAGGGGGTGGAGAGAAGCTGGCTGTGTGACCTGCTGAAGAGAATTCCTGAGGGAGGGGGGGAATGAGAGGGTTGAGGGAGACGCTGGCTATTTGTGACTCTGAAGAGAATTCCTGAGGGAGGGGCGTTGGCTGTGTATGACTTACTGAGGAGAATTCCAGATGAATGAGGGGGTTCAGAGAGATGCTGGGTTTTTGTGAATCACTTAAGAGAAATCAAGTCCCTTATTCACCTCTCCCTCAGGAATTCTCTTCAGAGTCGCACACAGCCAATATCTCTCTCAACTCGCTCCATTACAAGAGCGGCCGGATAAGCAGTGACAGCCTCAGAAGGCGGGGGTAGCCAGACTGTATCCTAAGAGTCATTAATGAACAAGGCACCTTGTGTGAGGTTTGTGGGGAAAGGCGGCAGTGGATGGTGACAGGTTCCCTGTAAAGGTGGATACAGGATGGAGGATTACCTTATAGTCATGAATGTATAACTGAAGAGTTTTAGAGAGGTTTCCATTACCCCATCTAAAAAATAAAGGATCTTGAGATGGGGGAGCTGAAAATCTCCTGCCCCCTAATAGGGAATAAGTATAATCAGGACTGAACCCTCATCAGTCTCCCTTGATGGTGCATACACCCCGGGGCGTCCAGTGAGGCCCATATATTCTGCATCTCCTGTGTTATTAGATGACAGGGACGAGGCTGTGACACATGACGTTCACATCCTGCAGACAATACATTTCCAGGGCAGCAGTTAGGACAACGCAACTACAACCACCATCATCCATCATCAACAACGCTATGTTGAAGCCCAATACTATTTCTATCAATTATCCATAACGATGAAGCTCGGAGCTCTGCATACAATGAATGGGTTGCTACAGCCGCTAATCACAGATCCTGCAGCCGGAGGGGACCACGCTCAGTCCCCAGGCCGGTGTATGGGTCAGAACCTCTATACGGGACAGAAGAGGAACATGGTTGCCAGCCTTCAGCGCCCAGACATGGACAATCGGATAAATCCGTGTGACCCCCCTGGTTTGGGATAAGTGACATTTTGGGAAATAGCTACGATGGGATAGAAGAGAACTGTGGTTATCCCCCTTCTCATCGTGTTAATGGTCCGTATAGCCCTTTAAATGAAGAATACAACAAAGTTACCTAGGACACTCAGAGCCAAGGCCATGACAAATGGGGGCACAGACAGGACCCCAAATCACCATATTCACACAATATCTCAGACAGTTACAGATTCCACCAGGATTGTACAATTAGCTGCCAGTCCCCAGGTGGGGGGCATCCACTACATTACTAGAGGATTTCTATTAGAGAGAACAATCCAATCACTGAGGCTGTGGGGACCCCCACTGATCACAAGAATAGGGGTCCCACTTATCCTAACTAATGGGGCATGAATCCCACCAACGCTCTACTATCTCCGTCACTCCCCTACACTGTGCATTCAGTAAGGGGGGGGTTACACTCAAAGTGCAGCTCCAAATATTAACAGGACCCCTATTCTCATAATCAGACTGTCAGACCACCACCAATCAGATTGTTTGTCATTTCCCAAATGAGTAGGACTCATTACCCCCTCCATACCCTCCCTTTGGGGCTGTAGAGATCTTAAAGTACAGCAGATCTGTCCCATTGTGTTACAGTCTCTCACTACTTTCATGATCTCTGCTTGCTGTCAGTGAATGAGATCATTGCAAGTTTTCAGCATAATAAAGTATCCGCAAAGTACATGAGATTTAGACAGATCTACTCCAAATGCTGCAGAGTGTCCCCGCAGATTTCTCCGCTTTTCACGTAAAATCTACATTAAATCCTCATCAAAACCTGCCACAAAATAACACACAGTATGTCTGCCCACATGATAAAACCCGCACAAATATCTTCCTTCTCAACCAAGCGCAGTTTTGTCACAATGTATCAGCGTTGGTAAAAACTTCTATGAATACATTCGCTGACACACTGTAACAGACCTCCAGTGCTGTGAACAGGACTAATTCAGAAAAAGTGAAGTGAGGGTTCAGAAGGCAGAAGATATTGGGCAGGGCATTGGGATCAAATGGTCTAAATTTCCAAGATTCTAAAAAGACAATTCCTGATCCAGTACCAGGGAAAGCTGGATGACAACCTCCATCAGAGCTTCAACAGCAATATTAGCCACCCAGCTTTCCCAGTAACTGACGAGAAGCAGATTAGAAACAGAGGATGAGGGGCTGCTGCCAGTAGATTGGGTGCCAGGAAGGATGGGCAATGTGCCCCGGGTGCCCCGGCTGTGCCCATATAGTACCAGAGCCCCGCGCAGGGGGGGTCCATATAGTACCAGAGCCCCGCGCAGGGGGGGTCCATATAGTACCAGAGCCCCGCGCAGGGGGGGTCCATATAGTACCAGAGCCCCGCGCAGGCGGCCCATATAGTACCGGACCACCCCAAAGCCGCGCAGGGGCTACCGGACCACCCCAAAGCCGCGCAGGGGCTACCGGACCACCCCAAAGCCGCGCAGGGGCTACCGGACCGCCCCAAAGCCGCGCAGGGGCTACCGGACCGCCCCAAAGCCGCGCAGGGGCTACCGGACCGCCCCAAAGCCGCGCAGGGGCTACCGGACCGCCCCAAAGCCGCGCAGGGGCTACCGGACCGCCCCAAAGCCGCGCAGGGGCTACCGGACCGCCCCAAAGCCGCGCAGGGGCTACCGGACCGCCCCAAAGCCGCGCAGGGGGTACCGGACCACCCCAAAGCCGCGCAGGGGCTACCGGACCACCCCAAAGCCGCGCAGGGGGTACCGGACAACCCCAAAGCCGCGCAGGGGGTACCGGACAACTCCAAAGCCGCGCAGGGGGTACCGGACCACCCCAAAGCCCCCAGAGCGCCTCCGCCTGCCACAATGTCCCTCAGATTGGTAACAGTATGACACAGGGGATCTGGGAGGACTAGAAGACGCCGTTCTGATGGGGATGAGGAGTGACAGGACACAGCCCTGAGACTGCAGCAAAGTTTCCTGGTGTCAGCAGTGGAGGCCCGGGCCGGGGCACAGGACACTGGCAGGTCAGAGGTCACACAGCTGCCACTCACACCCTGCTACACAATGGCCGCCAGCATCACCACGTCCACGTCCACACACAGGCCACGTCCACGCAGGCCCCAGGCCGGGGACTAGAGTGTGCGGGCCACCGGCACTGGCGGGCACCTACCTGGGCAGTGTCCCGTGTGCTCCCCCGGAAGAGCCGCCCGCCGCTCCTGACACTGGCCACAGCTCCAGCCTGACACAGGGAATGCAGGCACGTGACGTCAGCGCCCCGCCCCCGCCGCCGCGCACCACGTGGGGCCAGCACCGCCGCGGGACATGCCGGGAAATGTAGTCCCATCCCAAGGAGAAGCCAAAGGGGGCAGAGAATCCCCTGCTGACAACTCCGAAGCAGCCGGAGGAGGAGGCCGGGCCTGACCGCTGCTCTACAGCAAGATATGTCAGCAATGTGCGCAGGAATGACAGGCCCCGGGGCGACACAACTCTGCAAGCACCCGACCCGACAACCAAAGACACATGAAAAACTGCACAGAAATCTTTCTCAAAGCTAATCCACTCCTATTAGTTATGTAAATAAGTAGTGCATACATGATGTTTCTATAACTACATTCACATGTCCTTTTTAGACTACTGCAATGTATATGTCAAAAAATTGTCAAAAACCGGTCTTTTTTTTAAGCGTATACAACATTTTAGGCGCATACGTTTTGGTGCAATTTTTGTGTCATCTTGATAACTTTTTTTTTTTTATTATTGAATGATATTTGGGTAAAAGACTTGGATGCATACGTTGTGCATACTTCACCCATAGATATATTTCTTTTAAAAAAAACGTATACGTTCTGCCTTATACTTATAAATGCAGCAGACACTTATGGCACAGAAATATCCCTTTGTATACTTACACAGTGGCATATATCTCTCAATGACCCCCCTGAATGTATGAGGGTGTTTCTCCAGTGATGTCACTATCCTTATATGGACAGTGACATCACCGGGTCCCCCCTCCTGCTGAGCAACATATCCGATCCAGGATGCAATACGTTGCTTACGCTCCTCATAGGCTTCCATTGCCTCCGCTATGTGTATATGTAGCTGAGCAATAGGGGATAGGACGGAAAGATGTAGCTTGTTGTAACGTGGTCAGACAGAGGCAACAACTATGTCTCCATCTGCCACTATATGTCATTGGGTACGCACAGAGAATACATCAGGAGCTTTTTGAGCGTACGCAAAAAAAAACAAAACGAGATGCGAACCCAAGCGAGGGTGTCTATCCACGTGTGCAAATAACAGGTGTGAATGTAACCTAAATCATGCAAGGAGGAAGCCCCTACAAATAGTCCCTTACAGCGCCCAACTAAATAGTGCACAGAGAGTGCCCCCATAAACAATACAAACAGAAAGCAAAATAATGCTACACCCCCTTTATCGGTGTACACAGGGTGCCCCCATTGATAGTAACGAGTAGTTCATATTACAAGCAGTGTTCCCATAAATATTGCCCCAACTGAGCCCGCTATAACTAATGTGTGTAGACTGCACCCATAAAAAGTACAAAGTGTCCCCATAAATATTGCACAGACTGTTCGCATATGTAGTTCAAGAGGAGTGTCCCCAGCAATACTGTAGGACAGTGACGGCGAACCTTTTTGAGCCTCAGTGCCCAAACTTCAACCAAAAGCCACTAATTTATTGCAAAGTGCCAGTGCAGCAATTTCAGCAGTAATTTATTTCTCCTTGTACATTGACAACTTTCAATCCTTCAGTCTCCCAAGGACATCAACGCAGTTGAAAGGAGGAGGGCAAACTCGCCTATCATTGTAGGAAGATTCTGCAGGCAGATTCTTTGAGTTCTGTCTGTGAACTTCTTTCTGGGGTGATGGTCTGGGTGCCCACAGAAAGGGCTCAGAGTGCCGCCTCTGGCACCAGCGCCATAGGTTCGCCACCACTGCTGTAGGATGCTGCAGCTTTTCCCCCAAAATGGTGCATATAGAGCATCCCAGTAATTATTATATTTGTATGATGCCCCCACATATACTGCAGACAGACCAGCAAGTGCATGAGTGTCATCACCTATGTACACACAGTATCATTATATGTCACATCATAAGTGTCACTGTACCCCAACTATGAAAGTATCAATGTAGGTAAAAAGTGTCAGTGTGTTATTTCACTGTACCCCAAGTATCAGTATGTCACTGTCCTGTACCCCAAGTGTCAGCATCCTGTGCCCCAAGTATCACTATGTCACTGTCCTGTACCCCAAGTGTCAGTGTGTCATTAACCTGTACCCTGAGTGTCACAGTGCTGTGTTCACCCTTAGGGTCATTTTCTTGTTGGAAGGTTTGGCCCATCTGAGGTCCAGAGCATCTTGAAGAGGTTCTCATCCAGGATATCTCTGTACTTGGCCACATTCATCTTTCCTTCCATTACACCCAGGTCCTGTCCCCCCCATAGCCTGATGCTACCCGCCGCCCTTTGTCACTGCTAGGATTGTATTTGGGAGGTATTGAGCAACGCCTGGTTTTCTCCACTGCTTAGATTTAACACCAAACTTCTTCCATTTACGGATTATGGAGGCCACTCTGGACCTTAGGAACCTTGAGTGCTGCAGACATTCTTTTGTAACTTTGGCCAGATCTGTGTCTTGCCACAATCCGGTCTCTGAGCTCCTTGGGCAGTTCCTTAGACCTCATGATTCTCATGTGCTCTGACATGCACTGTGAGCTGTGAGGTCGTATATAGACAGGTGTGCGCCTTTCCTAATCAAGTCCCATCAGCTTAATTAAACACAGCTGGACTCCAATGAAGTAGTAGAACCATCTCAAGGAGGATCAGAAGGAAATGGACAGCATGTGAATAAATATGAGTGTCACAGCAAAGGGACTGAATGCTTTCCATACCCACTGTATGCTACCACCGGAGACAAGAGGTGTATATTAGACTACCTAATACTCCAACAGACAATGCAGTTATATGGCGCCATTGATTATAAGTCTTTGAACCTACATGTATCGCCCGGACCTCCACTGAAAGTCAATGGATGGTGCTACATTTACCATCATGTAGGTGGATGCACAGCTAGCAGTGGGTCATCTGTAAGGCCTACATCTATATATCTAAATCTACGTCATTGTGATGTTGTTGTTCCTTACCTCCTATTTTCCTGATCGGAGCAGTCATGTTCTATTACACAGGGCTATTTATAGCAGACGGATCCACTATCCTGGGGATGGAAGGAGGGAGCGGCGTTCTCCCTGTGTGTGGATACATAATGCTGATGAGATATAATTCTGGACTCGCTTTCTCATATGTCTCAATTACATAACAATCTCTGCGGAGACAGATAACAGCCGCAAACACAAGAGCGCTGGGAGAATGATTACTACAGCGACGCCTTAAAGGGGCCCTCCAGCTTTATGACATTGATACCATTTGTACGACCTGTTGATAACTGTTTATTTAAATTCGCTAGATTACAATTCATGGTATGCATTTCGTACATTCGGGGGCTATTTTCCAATAACGGGAAATAACCATTTTTTATATAATAATAGATCTGGACTTTTGGGACGATGGGATAACTAACTTAGGCGAAAGGACGACCACAGCCAAGTTGGCTGTTAGGTGTTTTTTTGCAGAACCATTTATGTTTCTTCTTATTTCCAGAAAAACTTTTATAAAAACTTTTATTAACCCTTTCGGTGGGAGTATAAAGGAAAACATTCACCAAGTGGCATGAGTAACACTTTGCTACAACAACATTGACACCAGATATGTACAAGTTTTTATAATGTTTCTATTGTTCTAGACAATAATATCTGTGTTTAGTAAATCAATTATTGTTTTGCTACATTGTACAGGTCGTTACATTTTTACTATTAGGTGAATGTTCTCTTAGAGTGGCTGATGGGGGCACATTTACTAAGGGTCGTGCACCAGTTTTCTGTCGGACTTTTCAAATTCTTTCTAGTGAAAACGGCTTGCACGAGTATTTGAGAAGGGATCAGCACCACAAATGTGTTGCACACAACCGTTTTGTGTCGCAGCTGCACTAGTCATCATGTGACACAAATTAGGGGGCGTTCTGGTGCCAGATTAATGAAGAACGAGTGCCACAAATCATGAATCTTATACGCAGGCAAGCCACACGGGGCTTATTTACTAAGGGTCGCGGAGCGCACTTTCGTCGGACTGTGCACCTTTTTCAGGGATTACACGGCTTTGACAGGTATTTAAGGTATCTGTGCTGGGATTGTGTTGCACGCAATCATTTTTTGGCGCAGGGGGCGTACCATCGGACTATCCGACTGATTAGGACTAAGCGCGGGATTTAACTTTCAAATTGTGTCGCAAGCTCAAGCACTTACATGTACCAGGAAGAAGAAGGTGAACTCTGTCGGACCTGAGCGGGGAAGCGACACATGCAGGATATCGGGCGCACGATCTTAGTGAACCGCGGCACAGGGCATTATACACGGACAATGCACTTTCTGTGAACTCCAGAGGGAATATAAGTAAATGGGGCAGTTTCACCATTCTTAGTAAATGTGCCCCATGGAATTTCATTTTGCATCATTGTTCTAACATTTTTGGATACATGGGACCCGCTGCATCTTTTGTGGTGTGGATATATTTAATAGAAAGTTTTAAGGTGTTCCTCATATGGTTTAATTAATATATAATTGTTAATTACGGTAAATTTCTGTGGACAGTACTTGTTAGATATAAGACAGACAGACAAATTGATAGATATGTTTTAGAAAGTCCAAGCGGCTCAACAATCCAAAAAGACAATGGGGATCATTTATCTTTTTTCCCCCTTCCCTTATCTCTTTTTGCACCTCTAGTGAATATTTTTTGCTCCTTATTTGTCTTTGTAGTCTCAGCTCTTTGTTAAAAGCTGATTTTTTTTGTTCGAGACTTTTTAGGTGCACATTTTTGCGGAACTCATACCATTGTCTACATCTGGTCGGGAGTGGAGTGTTTTTGCACAATTATTTGCACCCTTTTAGGCAAAGACATCTGCAAAGATTGTATATGTTCTCTCCATGTTTGCGTGGGTTTCCTCCGGGTCCTCAGGTTTCCTTCCTCACTCCAAAACATACTGGTAGGTTGATTAGATTGTGAGCCCCATGGGGACCGGGACTGATTTGGCAAACACTGTGCAGAGCTTTGTAATCTGTGTGCACTATATAAATACAGGATTATTATTATTAAACATCTGGAAGCAGGAGAAATACAAAGATAAATTAGGCCCAAACCAGGAAACTACTTCATGGCGAACTCCAAGGCACTGCAGGGAAAAGGCACAAAAAATTGCATAAATTGCAACTCAGAAGTCACCAAAAAGTCACAAAAATACAAGCATCAGACTAAGATAAATCTGCCCCCAAGAAGTGCACGTTTAGCAGAGCTGGGTGTTGGGTCCCCCAAATATATAATTGGGAAAAAAACAGCAATCCAGCAGGCAAATAAATAAATAGATAGAAAAAGTGGTTCCTTTATTCCATGTTGTGCTCAAGTAGCCTGCAGACCAAGTTACTCATAATCCAAGGTTCTGCTGTATATGAGACGGGTATCAATATAGATATTACTTGACAAAGGCTTCTGATTGAGAGGCTGAAATGTAGCACTCGGAGAATAAACTAAATCACTTCTTCTGGGGTTTTTGGGTGTGCCTACATTTTGTTCATTTTTTGAGATAGATATTAGACAGATACACAGAAAAGCTTGTCTGTATCAGGTGAAATAAACACCAACGACTAGACTCTGCCTTTTTTTATGATACCTCGATAGAAAGATATGAGATAAAATATAGAAAGATATAAGATGGATACATATGAAATGGGTGGATAGATAGATATGAGATAGATAGATATTAGATAGATAGATAGATAGATATGAGATAGATAAATGATAGATGGATAGATATGAGATAGAAAGATAGATAGATAGATATGAGATAGATAGATATGAAATAGATAGATAGCTATGAGATAGATAGGATATAGATAAATAGATATGAGATAGATAGATGTGAGATAGATATGACATAGATACATGGATAGGAGATAGATATGAGATAGATAGATAGATAGAGATATGAATGAGATTTCTCTTTCATCTTTTTGGACTCTGGAGAACTACTCCTGACTCCTTCCTCCATCTTTTGTTACCTTGGTTACCAAGGACAGAGGCGCCAACGTTCCATTGCTTTCATTCTCATCATGTATCTAACATTGGTCTTTGTATTGGGACAGACCCTCGCTGCACCCCTATAATACAGACATGGCATGTGTATGTGGCACATGTAATCTCAGGACCAGGTACACAATACTGTGACACTGAGACAGGGAGGGGGGCTCCGTATTGGGTTCACATATAAAATTCATATGTTTTTGAAGATGTCTTTTTTCTTGAACGTTGATTTCCTCTTTCATTCTTGCGCTTGCAGTTTTTCAATTCCGCACCTTCCAAAATGTGAAACTTTTTTATTTTTCCATTTACAGAGGTGTATGAGGACATGAGAAAAAATGTACTTTCTAGTATCACCATTCAATATTCCATGCATTGTACTGGAAAAAATCATGGAATATTGTATTTCAAAAAACAACATGTGACTTCTCTGTGCTGCAGACTCCTCAGCTCTCAGCCCCCACCTTTGTGCTCCTGTACAGCTCCTCCCTTCTGCTCCTTCACAGAGCTCACAGCCTGGTGAGCTGACGTTAGTAGGGGAGGGAGGAGCTGTACATGAGCACAAAGGTGGGGGCTGAGAGCTGATGAGTCTGCAGCACAGACAGGTCATGTGTTGTTTTTTTTTTAATTGCATCCAAACCAAAGCCCAACCCCTGGGACTACACAGAGTTATAACACACAATTATATTATAATGCAAATACTTAGAGAAAGCAAAAAATATATATTTGCAATGTGGCTGTAATGGGCTGCTACAACCTGTCTTTAGTGAAAATTAGGTCCCTGGTGACAGGTTCCATTTAAAGCATATTAATTAAACTGTATGTTTTAAACTCACAATCTATTGCTGGGAAAAAACATTGTATTCAATGCTGATAGTTTACGGTCATTGTCGACTCCAGGTTTCAGAAGGCCCCTGGGCGACAGAGCCTCAGTGGGCCCCTGGACGACAGAGCCTCAGTGGGCCCCTGGGCGATAGAGCCTCAGTGGGCCCCTGGGCGACAAAGCTTCAGTGGACCCCTGGGCGACAGAGCCTTAGTGGGCCCCTGAGCGACAGAGCCTCAGTGGGCCCCTGGGTGACAGAGCCTCAGTGGGCCCCTATGCTGTGAACTCATGTGGCAGCATTAAAAACTCATAAACTAAAACAGTCTCCTGTTCCCTACCCTTGTAGTATTATGTTGTGGGTGGGTGTTGTTTACAGCAATGGTTTCTTCACGCATCAGCTACCACAGACCTCCTCAAAGTGACGCAGTGCTTCCCTGATTGTGCCACGGGCTCCCTGGATGACTGTTCTTCCGTTGATGCCTCCACCCCAACAGATGGTGGCGATGAAATATATACTCATCATCATGGTTTTGTAGAACATATTGAATATTTTAGTGGAAATGTGAAAGGATTGGAGCTTCCTTAATAAATCCAATCTTTGCTTCACACCCTGTTGCTTATTGCTGCCTCTGTATTCATTGCTGGTATAAGAATGTGTAACGTATATTCATTGCAGTTATATTTGTGTGTTGTACGTTGAATGCAGTGTTGGTACATAGATACATGTTAGGTGTATTGATTGGAGCGCATGTATCATGCCCTTTATAAAGTGGATTTAGCTTTCCTTGTCACTTTCTAAAAAATAATGTGAAGAGGGCGGTGAAATAGTAGCCATTGACCTCTTCTGGGTTTACACAAGAAAACTGAGATGAAAGCGTGCTAGAATCCCCTGCTCGAGTCACCCTATATACTTCACATGTGGAGCTCCGAAAGCCTTTACTTTTGTGACAATATACGGATAGGTAAATGGATATAGATATTTTTCTAATTGGGGCTTTTGGGGTTAAAGCAAGGTCCTTTTATTTTCTAGTGAAAAATGGATATGACAGCAATGGGATCCGCACCAACCAGACATTGATGGTGTCCAGCAATATCCTGACGAGACGGCCCATGTAAGGGATATCTCATGTGTACATACCTCCCAACAGGAGATTTGTGTCCGGACATGCCGGGAAAGCTACTCTGTCAGCAGGGCGGCACTGGCTCACCTGTGTACCTCCGACTCGCAATGGGGTAATGTCATCACGTCTGCCGGCATCACTGCACACAGCAGCAATAGGGGAAGGCGAGAGATTCTACGTATTTTCTATTTAAGTTAAAACAAAAAGAGGAGGAAGAGAGGGGGTACACAAGATGATGGGCCCTCAGATGAGGAGGAGAGTAAAGGCTATAAGAGGGGAGGTGAGGGGACCACAATATAGGGGGGTTAGGGTGGCCACAAATGAGGGGGCTATTATATGGATAGGGTATAGGGTAGCACATTATGAGGGTGAGATGATAGGGGGGGCCCACAGTAATTATAATAATCTTTATTTAGATATGGCCATCATATTCCATAGTGTTTTACAAAACATAGGGGACAAATACATAGTATGAGGGTAGATGAGAGGCCACAATATGAGGAGGAGATGAAGGGGCCACAGTATGAAGGGGAGATGAGGGGATACTATATAAGAGGGAGATGGGGGGGCACAATATGAGAGAGGGGTGGCAGGGCCACAATATGAGGAGGAGATGAAGGGGCCACAATATGAGGGAGAGATGATGGGAGCCCACTGGATGAGGGGTAGATGCAAGGCCACAATATGAGGATAAGATGAGGGGCCACAATATGATGGAGAGATGAGGGGCCACAATATGAGAGAAAGATGAAAGTAAGATGAGGGGATACTATATGAGGGGATGACAGGGCCACAATATGAGAGAGAGAGATGTGGGGCCACAGCATGAAAGGGTGATGAACGTGGCCAGGATATTAGGGGGGCAACAATATGAGGTGGTAAGTGGCCACAAAATTAGGGGTTGAGGAGCCACAATTTGATGTGGAGATAAGAGGAGCCACAATATGAGAGCCCACAATATAAGGGGGATATGGGAGGGGCCAGAATATGAGAGGGAGATGAGAGGCCACATTATGAGGGGGAGGAGAGAGGTGACACAATAGAAAGTTGGGAGGTATGACTGTATCAGGGGTGCGGCTATCAATGTGACATCACCTATATATATATATACACATACAAACAGTGGCCAGTGATAGCGATAGAACCTGCTCTGAGTTTTGTGGCTCATACACAGAGGTCATGGGAACCAGAACCGTGTTTTTGAGCCCATAGAAATACATGGGGCACAAGCAACGTTCATTTACATGAGGCCTAGTGTCATATGTCTGCTTGTAACTAT
This sequence comes from Engystomops pustulosus, assembly GCF_040894005.1. Lineage (NCBI taxonomy): Eukaryota > Metazoa > Chordata > Amphibia > Anura > Leptodactylidae > Engystomops > Engystomops pustulosus. Next base: position 11,148,601 of record NC_092411.1, on the reverse strand, counting down.
TATTTAAGCAATGTTTCTGGGGACCAGGACCCAAAACCTGCTGCAATGCTTGAACTGGAGCAGGGTAAGTACACATCCCTTTAAGTATATATAGAGATCCCCTTAATTCTGGCTGTACCAGGTAAAGGCTGAGCCCCATAGTAAATGTGCGCCCGGCCGCCTGCACCTGGACCTGATCACCAGTGTATGTGACTATGGCGGCCTGTGCATTGTGTGTCCCTCCTGGGACCCCATAGTGGTTACTATGGTTACTATAGTGGTAGTAGTCCTCATGCTGAGCCCCCATTACTTTCTAGTGTCACTATTGATGGCCTCTCCTCAGGACGCTGCAGCCCCATACACTTTCATGACTGTGACAGCGCCGACCGCTGCGGGGACCACAGGACAACTGCTTTGTGATGGCCCAGAACTGATCAAATACTTATGGCCTATTTATAGCAGTTTCTGGCCAAACCCTTTAAGATTTTAGTTTTCTAGTCTGGCTCCGCAGGGGGCAGTATATGAGGGGTCACGGTTTCATTTGGGTCAATATATGATGTATATGATATAACTGATGATGATCACTAGGAGGGTCCTACAGTAAAAGCCCCCAGACCCTGAGAATGATAACAATACACTGACACTGTATAGAGATTCATCAGATTGTATGCATTTCATCTACAAGGGATTGGATTGGCTGTAGTGTTGTTGGCTCCTCCTCCACACAATATGACATCACGCATATTAATTGCCTGCATCCACCAATCAGGACCCAGCAATCTGCTGCTGCTTGTGATGTCATGGAATGTTCCGTCGGCTCCTCCCCCTACATTATGACATCACTCGGCTATATAAGTAGCTGCGGAACTTTCACCCCTCTGAGGGTTATTGTAGGAGTTTGAGGTAAGTCCGCTGTAATTTTTCACTACAAACTGTATCATTTTGTCACTTTTCTAAGGCCCCATGCAGATAACCGTAGCCTGGGGGGTGAGCATGTCCTATAATTTTCCATCCAACTCCCCGGTTCGGTCACAGTCCGGTGAGACGGGTGTGATCACCGTGTTGTGACCGGGAGCCATTGTTGTCTTTGGGGGAAGTGATGCGGCTGCCGTATCACTGGTGCCCACACCCCTTCATCTGCAAGAGGCCTTAAAGGGGATTTCTGGGCTGATATTGTTTATTATTTGGCTGTGGGTGGCAGTGATGCCGCGTCTATAGCCGCGCACCTACTAGAGCAGCAGTATCTATGGTTCCGGTTCCTGCATTGTGGTAGATTTTTGTACTCCAGGTCTGACTGGGGTGGAAGTATCAGGGTTGACAGGAAATATTTCATCCTATCAGAGGGTTTGATAAGCCCCCGGTGACCCCCACTTGTTCTACATCACTGGGGTCCACTGATGATAAAGTAGATCCCGTGACCCCAACACTTCTGTCTCAGCCGCTCTTTCACATGAGCGTGTCCACTATGTGTCCACTATGTGTCCGGAAAAAAAATGTGGACGTGGATTATCCGTACACAATTGTCTGTATCACATCCATATGACTTCTGTGTTTTTTCACATCCGGAAAAAAGAAAACTGTTGGGTTTCTAATCTATTTTCATAGTTTCTATTGCAACATTTGATTAAGTCGTCCCTGCACCATCCATTCTTTTTGCGGATCCATTGATGTCTATGGAGGTCTGCGGTCCATATGTGAGAAACAAAATAGTGAAGAAAATTTTTTTTCCACTTGTGAACAGTCCCATAGAAATCAATGGGTCACTTTATAATCTGCAAAAAAAAAAAAAAAGGATAGCATATTGATGTCAAAAACACCAGTCTGAACGAGCCCTTAGTGTGGAGATCAAAAAACAGCTGCAATGCTAGAACTGGAGCAGGATGAGTGCACATCCCTTTAATTATTTATACCGATCCCCCTTAATTGTTAAATCTATAATTAGATAATAATATAATACTATAAGGAATCATTTATTATGTATGGATTTTTATTCCTTTTATTGGCTGCAGTGTTGTTGGCTCCTCCCATGGTATCATGTCTCCTCCTCTTCAGTAATGGCCACTTATTTACTTTCCATCTTTTATAGAGTTGGTGCTGGTTGGTGTTTATTGTGTGATTTGTGCGGTAAGTCCAAATTTCCTATAAATGTACTATATGTGATAACTCTGATTATAGACGAGCTCTATAGATATATGGCAGTATATAGAAGTATAAAGCAGGGGGTGGTATATCTATTGTAGAGGCAGGTGATGCCACTGCTATGGGGCCCATGGGGAGAGGGGGCCTGGCCCTGGTCTGTTTCCTTACAAAATGTCAAAGTGATTTCCCGTAGTCACCACTAGGGGGAGCTCACTGTATACAGCTGCCATTGAGTAATACTGTAGATGTAAATGAATCCATATACAGTGAGTGCCCTCTAGTGGCTGCCAGGCGTCTTCTGTATTATTAACTTACTAGTGAAATAGGAAATATAGGTTGTAGCTTCTGAGTACAATTAGAGGTAAATTAAAATGTTATTCCCTTGCCCACAAGTGTCTGATATCTGTCACATCTTTGTCTGTAGAGATCATAGTGTATGTCCACCAGACTTACTGCCTTATTTATCTATAGAATGGAGGACGACGAGGAGGTGATGGAGGAGACGTTGGTGGAGGATTTTAACAGCAGAGGGTTGGAGGAGTTGGAGGACAAGTGGTGGAGGATGGAGGAGAGGACGATCAGCGAGGAGGAGGAGGAGGACATAGAGGAGGAGGAATATAACAACAGTGTGATAGAGGAGATGGAGGAGGAGTTGAGGAGGATGGAGGAGAGGAATAAGATCGGAGAGGAGGTGGAGGAGACATTGGTGGAGGCGTTTGACATCGGAGAGTTGGAGGAGATGGAGGAGGAGGCGATGAAGATGGCGGAGAATGGAAACATCAAGGAGGAGAGTGCGGAGGTGAAGGTGGAGAAGGGAAAGATCTGGGATGAGAGTGAGGATGAAGAGGAGGAGGACGAGGATGCGGAGACATTGCAGTAAGTAGATCACTGATCTTTATCATTGGGGGGGATTTATCGTGATATCCATCCCAATACTCCCCATATGTTGTATTGGATGTAGTAAGAGGGCCTGGATTTTAGTATATCCGGTGCATTATTGTGCGGAGTAATTCTACTATAGAGTCCGATTAACTGACCGACTCCCTTCTTTTAGCTAAAAATTGTTTCAATTGTGTAAAATAAAAGAAATCAATTTTATCTTATATAACCTGGATTCAGAGGGCACGTGTCTTGCTCGGCCGGCACTTCCCATCTACGTACAGTACATGATGGGTACAGTTTGCTAATGTTGGAAGGCTAAAGGACCTGAGGACCACTCCGGTCATGACATAAATGTAACACAAGGCAGAGCTGTCAGTCAAAATAAGGGGGTGTGGTTTACTGGCAGCCCAGGGGAGAGAAGAGTCAAAGTCAGAAGACATGAGTCAGAAAAGCTAAAAATTTGCATAGCAGATAAAACGGCGGTAATTGAAATACCGCAGCTAATTTTAGGTGATATGGGGAGGATTTGTAACCCTTTATCAGCAGGCATTGTTGGTCAGGGTAGTAAAATCCTGGTGAAGGGTCTCCTTTAAGTCCAGGGCCAATATGGCGCGCATTATAAATACTGCTATACAAGTCGTGATGAATCCCCTCATTGATGTGATTGATGGACCTGGAATAGGACAAATTTGGTCTCATTCAGCAGAAAATCACAGAATCTGGTCCTGGTAAATAAGGGATGAGATTGGTTGTGTCTATGGAAATACCTGCTGTTATACATTGTATCGTGTCTATGAGAATATCTTGACCTGTATATATATATATCATGTATCTTATCACATTCCCCAAACAGGTGGTGGTGGCGAGTCCTGGAATCCGAGGCCCCAATACGGTAATTACCTGACACTTCTATTCTGTATAGGACTACGAGTACAGGGGCTACATACTGGGGGGACATTTTTTAGGTAAATTCTTATTGGAGCTGTATAAGGGCACAGGGGGTCTATATGAGGGCACAGGGGAGGGGTATATGAGGGCACGAGGGGTTTGTGACTTTGGCGCCACCAGTAACCAGTGATTGTTTTCTATTTTAGGATCAGAAGGACGAAGTATGTTCCAGCTTTTGTCCTGGATACCATGTAAGTCTATAACCCGGCGAGGACACAGCGACAGGGGGTCACAAACTTCATTACCTTTATCCCATTCAGTTAGAGAGGAGACTATGGGACTAGATTTATACTGATGTATTAATAGAGACTTCATTTATGTCCTTTGTCTTATAGCGAAGAGGAGGAGGAGGCCGAGCCCAGTGACCCGTCTACCCAGTAAGTTTGGGCTATAGAGAGGACTAGATGTTGCTTTTTGCAGCTCACATGGGGGGCACATACTTCCTGCACTGACCCATGACCCAGGACAATCTTATAGACCGGTCACTCGTCACATACAGATGATTTGTCTTCTTTATTCTTCCTTTAGGCCAAGACGCAGGTGGTGGACCCCCAAGTTTCTCAGAGGGGGCAGCAGGAAGAAGACGTGAGTAACAGCTGACTCTCTCTACCTGTAGAGGACACTAGGGGGCGCTCACTGCATAGGGGTGTGTATCACTGCTCTTATACAGTATCTGCCATGAGCTCCCCCTAGTGGAGGCAGATATTGTGTTTAAATGCACTTTAAGGGGACTGGGGATGATGGTGGTAGTTGTCCTGGGCTCTACATTCCCCCCTTATCTTCCTCCATGCACTGATGTTACTGATATTTATTCTCTTTCTGCAGCAGCAGCGGAGGGCAGAGGTCTTCCAGGTAAGTACATGACTCTGTGACATCCTCTGTGCCCCTCCCCTATCAGACCAAGTAGAGAGGATGGTTGGGGGTCTCCATATCAGGACTCACCGGTCACTAATGTCCCCACAATCCCCCGGTCTTGTCTCCCGCAGATTCTGCAGATTCTTCCTGTGCTGCTGCGGTGCTGACCCCAGAGACTAGAGGGACAGAGGACGTCCGGATCCTGATCCTGGTAATTTCTGGATCCCATAGTAACAATGGAGTGAGAACTGATTGATATTGATTAGTGAGGGATAGACCCCCGTCCTCAGGATCGGTGGGGGTCCCGAAATCAGTCAGACCCTTACTAATCATGGGGATAACAATAATAAGTATTACATCTGCGAGTTTACCATTCAGTATAGTCACTAATATGTCGCTTTCAATGACTATCAATGACTTTGGGTACATGCACATAACTACATGTATATATACCGTGACCGGACTAGTGGGGAATCTCAGGAATGGCGATTGTCAGGTGTTTGTACCAGTGGATATCAATCATCATTTACTAGAACTCTTCTTCATCATTTATGTTTCAGGCTTGGATCCAGCAGGTCCAATGTTTGACGATGTAGAAGCTCATTGACCACATCGACATTTATCCCAATGGTGGCAACTATCAAGAACCGATGTAACGCCATAGGTTATAATGCCAAAAAGAGCAGCAGTAAAAGAATCAGCAAAATGTACCTGAAGACCCGGGCACACATGCCATACAAAGGTAAGTACCCATGATACAGGGGTGGGGGGTGGGGGTATGTATCTGTGATATACGGGGTGGGGTTGGGGGGTATCTACCTGTGTATGGGTACAAGCACCTTGATTAGTGAATTGGTGTCTCCCATATCCCAAATAGTTGCATAGTCATTAGACTTACAGGAGGGGAAGGGGAGATTATTAGGAGACTGAATATTGGAAATGAAGAAGCACAATATTCTTAGTTGTGATAATATTGTCCTTCACTGTATCATCTTCCATGTCTCTTAGTTACCACTACCAGCTCAGGATACATCTCCAGCTACATCCATGAGCAGGAGAGCACTGGACCTTCTCAGTCATCCTGGCCGGGACCATGAATGACTCCATCCCTCTGTCCCTGACTGTGTGAGTATAGACTGGATCCATTGTGCCGCCATATCTGAGCTCCATCCTATGTCTGATCTGTAGCTAAAACCTCATCTGTTTTTAGCCCCGAGCAGATCGGATACAATTTCACCAACACTTTCCTGGTGCACAATGAGGAAGACGTCGGGGATCTCATGTCCATTAAGCTGAAATGGGAAGGGACTAAACAGCCCTGGTACAATTTCTGGAGCTCCAGTTATTGGTTTGGGTCCAAGTGGCGCTGATAAAGAGCTGCACATCCGTCGTATCCGGGTGAAGTCTGGAGAAACGCAACATAAGTGAGTGTCCTGGTGATGTGCGGTGATGGGTAGAACACAAGTTATTTGTCCCTTGGACTCCACCAGTCCAGTCCAGGTACAACCTGCACCCCCAGGCTACTTGTTATGGTTTGCATATTTCCCATTGGTCCTGTCCAGTTTATTGGTTTGGGTCCTCCCATACAGTACTATATATTGCTGGACATCCACTGTCCTCTATGGCATTTTACATGGTGGTTCCTTCTTTGCTTAAGTTGGGCCTTGGGTCGGCAGTAGATGAATCTCTCTCAATCCACTTCCCTATGGAGGAGACTTGGATGGACAGTGGGTGATCCTTGTTAATCTGGTAGATATTCCCTGTGATCCTCCTCCCACAGGCACCGGGCATGAGGGGTGGAGGCCACCGCCAGACACTTTGTATGGGGCCTTATTCCTCACATCAGATGGGCCTCAGGTTCAGCCATATTTAATCTACTTTGTATGGACACTTTAGGAGGCTAAACTAGACCCAACTAGAGTAGACATTGCTTCACGCCTTCAGTACTGGACTGTAAGGAGAATGTTCCTCTTTATCAACAATTAACTTTTTATTTGTAGATTCCCTTATTTTCTAAAGGAATCAAATAAAAGTCGAATAACTCCCAGTGATGAAAACATTCGAAAATGTAGAGATGTCTGGGAAGTCAAAAGCCGGAAACGGTAAGACCCCATTGTAGCCTCCAAGGGCCCCACCAAGTAATGTGATTACACGATGCCCCAAGGCCCAGACTATTAGCCAATCATTGACTGTTATTTGTTCTTCCCACCAGGGTGACGTGTAATCTGGTGGATCCTTCACACGGGTCCCGCGGTCTTTAAACCTCACTGTGAGAAGACCCAAGCGGAGCTCTACATGGAGACGCCATCTATGAAGCCCTGAAGCCTTTGCTGCTTATATTCAATACAAAAAAGACAAATGTCTCGGCTCCTTTCATAGGTCGCCCATCGGACAGCCTTGTGCCGCCATTGACTTGGTGAGGGGCTGTTTAGTTCTCCATTCGTGGAGACTTTGAAGAAGTTTACATTCCCCTCCCCATCTGATACATGAACTGTAACAAAGAACAATGTTTTTCATGAAAGGACAATTTGGATTAATAAGATGAATAAGATCTGCTGCTGTTACAACCATTTATCACCCCCCCCCCTCCACCTTAATTCCTCCTTCCCCTCCTGCGCTGTATATTGTATATGTCCATGGAGATGTAGATTTATATCTGTGTACAGGGTGAGCTGTGGTCTAGGACTTTCTATCCATTTCTTAGTATTCTCTGTTGAGCCCAGTCACATGATGAACCATCCTGTAGGTTTTTCCACCTCTTCCTCCTCCTTCAGTCTCCACTACAATTACTGAAAGTGACAATATGGACATAGAGAAGCCATTTCTTCCTCTTCCCAGTCTCTCCCACCATCGGTGGTGACACATCTTGGTATCAGTGAGTGTTGGGCCCAGGTCAGATGTTTTGGTTCTGTGACTTGTCTCCCGATCAGAATATGAGTTGAGTCTTTCACTTCCTCTTCTCTCCTCCTGTGTCGGAGTCTTGTACTACATGGTGGTCCATTTCCAAGGCTGGAGATGGGACAAGTGACATGTAATAGTCTCTGAGCTCCTCAGGTCTGGGGGGTCTGTGACCTCGGAGGGGATTCACCAGTGCAGTAAGGGGGTCCACGTCCCATGATGTCTTTGATCAAGGTGGCAGATGCCTTATCATGGTGACATAAGCGGAGGGTTCCCTGATGTCCATCCATTATCATTATCAGTATACTCCCTGTACATGGACCCTGCTTAAAAATACCTTAAAAACATAAGTTCTCTCTGGTCACACGCAGCCATTTCTGCTAAATTACTGTATGAAATATGTCTATGAATTTGTGCTAAATCTGGATATGTGAAAGCTGAGTCTTATTTATCCTGAATGTGTATTTCTATTATCACATTTTATGAACTTATTTACAAGAATAATAAATATAAATGTAATTATAACATTCTGTGTGGTTCCTTATTTTTTGGAGGGTTTGAACTTAAAGCTACAGGACCCCAAAGCAAAATCTTTACCAGACCCTTAGCTATAATGTATTATCTATAGAACTATAGAACCTTGTGGGATCCTGCAGCCGGGCAGCCTGATGCAGAGAGCCAAGAGCACAGCAGTGTTATTTATTTACTTCATTTTTCGGAGCTTCGGACCAGTAGTGTAACTTAAAGGGGTTGGCCACTTTAATATAAAAACTAAGCAAGGCTGGGGGTAAGGATTATCAAGCTAACCTTTATTGGGAATTCTCCAGCGTTGTTCTGTTCTTGGTTGGGGATCTGTCAGTCTCTTCTCCATCTTCTTTCCTCCGCTCCTTGTTGTCTGTCCTGACTCAAGGAGACACCTACTGCCACCTACTCCAGAACCGTGCAGAAAGGTGGAGGACGCAACAGGGACAAGAAGAAGATGACAAGAAGTTGGCCAACCCCTTTAAAGCTGCGGGACCCCAATGCAAAATCTTTACCAGACCCCCAGCTATGATGTACTACTACAGAAATCCACACATTATGGGGAGCCTAAAGCTGGGCAGCTCAATACAGAGAGCCGGGTGCACAGCAGTGTTAGGATACACCCCCAGTGCACTCAGAGAAGCTGTGATCCTGGGCTAGACATCCAGATTTCACATTTCTGCTGTTACCTACACACACAAGTAAGATTAGAAACAAGCATTTCAGGGCCTGTATCTAACACTGGCTGCAGGGAGCCAAGAGCACAGCAGTGTTAGGATACATCCTAAGAAGCTACAAACCATTAAATATAAATCCATGTTTCACAGTCCTGCTGCTACTAACAGCACACAAATGCATGGTACCACATCTCTCCATGGACAATACTGCCTGCGTTACTGCATTGTCAAAACTGATATGATCAAAATGTTTCAATGTTCTTGATCTGAAGGAAATGTGCAGAGGTTACAATTGTCTCAAGTAGTTACAGAACAGACGCTTATCAGGAGTGACATCAGATCTGTGTCCTTGTTCTGGGACTACGTCTGATCAGGGCTGTGTCCTCCCGAATACTGTGCAGGGTGACAATACTCTAACCCTGTGTTCTTAGATCCACCTCTCATTTTACCAGGTTAGTGGATACAATAAACCTCACGTTCCCTGCCTGGGGACAGCAGCAATGTCACTGTGATGTTCTGACTAAGCTTGTGATTATGTTTACTACTTTCTGTATGGAGCTTGGTTCGGATGCTCTATTTCTATAGGGAACTTGGTTCTGGTGCTATATGTATGTACTGAGCTTGGATCTGGCACCGTATGTATGTACTGAGCTTGGATCTGGTGCTGTATGTATGTACTGAGCATGGATCTGGCGCTGTATGTATGTACTGAGCTTGGATCTGGCACCGTATGTATGTACTGAGCTTGGATCTGGTGCTGTATGTATGTACTGAGCATGGATCTGGCGCTGTATGTATGTACTGAGCTTGGCTCTGGCACTGTATGTATGTACTGAGCTTGGCTCTGGTGCTGTATGTATGTACTGAGCTTGGCTCTGGCACTGTATGTATGTACTGAGCTTGGCTCTGGCGCTGTATGAATGTACTGAGCTTGGCTCTGGCACTGTATGTATGTACTGAGCTTGGCTCTGGTGCTGTATGTATGTACTGAGCTTGGCTCTGGCGCTGTAAGTATGTACTGAGCTTGGCTCTGGTGCTGCATGTATGTACTGAGCTTGGCTCCGGCGCTGTATGTATGTACTGAGCTTGGCTCTGGCGCTGTATGTATGTACTGAGCTTGGCTCTGGTGCTGTATGTATGTACTGAGCTTGGCTCTGGCGCTGTATGTATGTACTGAGTTTGGATCTGGTACTGTATGTATGTACTGAGCTTGGCTCTGGTGCTGTATGTATGTACTGAGCTTGGCTCTGGCGCTGTATGTATGTACTGAGCTTGGCTCTGGCACTGTATGTATGTACTGAGCTTGGCTCTGGCGCTGTATGTATGTACTGATCTTGGCTCTGGCGCTGTATGTATGTACTGAGCTTGGCTCTGGCACTGTATGTACTGAGCATGGCTATGGCGCTGTAAGTATGTTCTGAGCTTGGCCCTGGTACTGTATGTATGCACTGAGCTTGGTTCTGGCACTGTATTTATGGACTGAACTTGGCTCTGGCGCTGTATGTATGTACTGAGCTTGGCTCTGGCGCTGTATGTATGTACTGAGCTTGGCTCTGGCGCTGTATGTATGTACTGAGCTTGGCTCTGGCACTGTATGTATGTACTGAGCTTGGCTCTGGCGCTGTATGTATGTACTGAGCTTGGCTCTGGCGCTGTATGTATGTACTGAGCTTGGCTCTGGCGCTGTATGTATGTACTGAGCTTGGCTCTGGCGCTGTATGTATGTACTGAGCTTGGCTCTGGCGCTGTATGTATGTACTGAGCTTGGCTCTGGCGCTGTATGTATGTACTGAGCTTGGCTCTGGCGCTGTATGTATGTACTGAGCTTGGCTCTGGCGCTGTATGTATGTACTGAGCTTGGCTCTGGCGCTGTATGTATGTACTGAGCTTGGCTCTGGCACTGTATGTATGTACTGAGCTTGGCTCTGGCGCTGTATGTATGTACTGAGCTTGGCTCTGGCGCTGTAAGTATGTTCTGAGCTTGGCCCTGGTACTGTATGTATGCACTGAGCTTGGTTCCGGCACTGTATGTATGGACTGAACTTGGCTCTGGCACTGTATGTATGTACTGAGCTTGGCTCTGGTGCTGTATGTATGTACTGAGCTTGGCTCTGGCGCTGTATGTATGTACTGAGCTTGGCTCTGGCGCTGTATGTATGTACTGAGCTTGGCTCTGGCGCTGTATGTATGTACTGAGCTTGGCTCTGGCGCTGTATGTATGTACTGAGCTTGGCTCTGGTGCTGTATGTATGTACTGAGCTTGGCTCTGGCGCTGTATGTATGTACTGAGCTTGGCTCTGGTGCTGTATGTATGTACTGAGCTTGGCTCTGGCGCTGTATGTATGTACTGAGCTTGGCTCTGGTGTTGTATGTATGTACTGAGCTTTCATCTTGCGCTGTATGTATGTACTGAGCTTGGCTCTGGTGTTGTATGTATGTACTGAGCTTTCATCTTGCGCTGTATGTATGTATAGAGCTTGGCTCTGGCACTGTATGTATGTACTGAGCTTGGCTCTGGTGCTGTATGTATGTACTGAGCTTGGCTCTGGCGCTGTAAGTATGTTCTGAGCTTGGCCCTGGTACTGTATGTATGCACTGAGCTTGGTTCTGGCACTGTATGTATGTACTGAGCTTGGCTCTGGCACTGTATGTATGTACTGAGCTTGGCTCTGGTGCTGTATGTATGTACTGAGCTTGGCTCTGGCGCTGTATGTATGTACTGAGCTTGGCTCTGGCGCTGTATGTATGTACTGAGCTTGGCTCTGGCGCTGTATGTATGTACTGAGCTTGGCTCTGGCGCTGTATGTATGTACTGAGCTTGGCTCTGGTGTTGTATGTATGTACTGAGCTTTCATCTTGCGCTGTATGTATGTATAGAGCTTGGATCTGGTGCTCTATGAATGTACTGAGCTTGGATCTGGCGCTGCATCTATGTACTGAGTAACAGAGCCATCTATTGGTAGCTTTATACAACTGCAGTGTTACGCACTGGGATATTTACCCCTTAAAAGAAACCTACCATCACGAATCTACCATGATATTCTTAAACTTTTAGAGCACCAGAACATTTTAAAAATGTTATCTGATCTATATGCAAATTTTCTTTAGTCTCTCTCAATCCCCCCTCCTCCCCTGTCTTCAGCGCAGCGCTCTATAGCTGCACACACCCGTCTCCGCAGCAGGAGCTCTGCACATGTGCAGCAGACAAGTGCACGCTGTTGATTTAAGGAAAGACATCACCATTGCGACATTTTCTAAAGTTTAGACGCTTTTTAACTGTGCAGTCCGAATGGGTCAGAACAATCACTGATAGAGATACCACATTTACAGTCAAAGCCAGAAGTTTCCATTAACTATATACAAGGAGACAGATGACGCTTTCCTCACTTATGTGACATGAAATCAGAACAAACCTTTCCTGCTTTAGGTCGGGAACCAAAATGATTTATTTTTACCAAATGACAGAATTTATGAGGTATTTTGCTGCAAAGTCACAAGTGTCCACACATCTCCTTAGTATTTGGTACCATTGCCCTCACACTCTATGACTTGGGTCACACGTTTTGGATCCTTCCACAAGCTTCTCACGATAGTTGTAAGAATTCGGATCCATTCCTCCTGACAGTAACTGGAGCCGTGTTTGTAGCCGCTCGCTCCGGCCTTTTCACTTATGCCATAAATTGCTAATAGGATTGAGATCAGGACTTTGTGATGGCGGCTCCAGAACATTGGGGCAGATTTACTTACCCGGTCCAGTCGCGACCCAGCAGCAACCCGGCGGGAAAAAAGGGATTCCGACCCTTAGTAAATGAGCCCCAATGACTTTGTTCTGCCACTTTGTAACCGTTTTGCCAGAAGCATTGTCCATTTTGAAGACTCATTTGTGCACAAGCTTTACCTTCCTGGCCGATGACTTCAGATGTTCTTAGTATTTGCCACATAATGTTCCTTCCTCATGACCCTTCTATATAGTGATGAGCCTCAGACCCACACAACATGATGCTGCCCCCCGGGTGTCACAGCCGGGATAATGTTCTCAGACTTGGAAGCTTCTTGCATTTTCCTCCATACGTACTGATGGTCATTATGGCCAAACAGTTGAATGTCAGACCACAGGACGTGTCTCCAGATATGAAGGTCTGTGTTCCTGTTACAATCTGGCTTTTTCCTGTTTCTTTTGGACTGATGGCTTCTTCCGGGCAGAGTGGCCTCCAGCTCATGTGGATACAGGACTCGTATCACTGTGGGTAATGACACACACTTCACAAGGGTTTTGGCTTTTGTTCTTGGGTTGATGCACATTTCCGACCAAAGCAAGTTCATCTCTGGGACACAGAACCCGTCCCCTTCCTGAGCCATACGATGGCTGGACAGTTCCATATTGTTTGTACTTGAATATAATTGTTTGAACAGATGAAGGCACCTTCAGGTATCTGGAAATTGCACCAAAGGATGAACCAGACTTGTGCAAGTCCACAATTCTCTTCCTAATATCTTGTCTGATTTTTTTTATTTAAAGTGTGCTTCATTTGGGAAGCGAAAACTTATGTTTTCAGTAATGAAAAGTGAAGTTTTTTTGAAGTGCATCTGCTCAGAGCATTTTTGCACCTTTTTTGTACAAATTTGTGATAGATGCCGAGCAAACATCTGTATGGCAGCCGCTCACTATGTCAGATAAGGCACAGGGACTCAAAACCTATAAGTGCCGAACTTTGACATGCGCCTGAAAACGTCACAAAAATGCACCAAATTAACTAACTGCGCCAGATTTTTGCACAAAACCCCCCGCCAAAAACAGTCTAAAAAACTATAATTAATGTCCCCCTATGTGTAAATCTAAATCTAATTGGTGGTGTTTTTGTTCCTAATTCACTCAATTTTCCTGGTAGTTGCCTGCAGTCTCCACTAGAGGGAGCTCAGAATCTCAGGTGATGGCTGCATTAGATGTATTAACCCATTAAAGGGATCCGGTCACCAGGAATGTGATTTTTAGCTGATGACAGGTTCCAGTAGCCTATGCTGTGCTGATTTTAAAAATTCCTTTGTCAGTATTCTGAATCGTTTCAGTAGTTTATAAAACTTTTCTTTCACATTACCTGGCTCCCTGCCAGCAGCACATGTAAAGTCCCGGGATGAGGCAGCTGCAGCCAGGTCTGCTCCTTGGGGCCCCCACCACTTTGGCCTTAAAGGGGCCCCACTAAATGCCCACGGTGTATTTGGATCCGGGCTCCCCGGGGCCGGATCCAGCAGATGTGCCCCAACTTCATTCTTTGGCAGAGCGAGGGAGCTATAATTTCCCTGCTCTGCCATAGATGATCAGAGGTATACAAAGATGGCGGCGCCGCGTGTGACATCACAGCACCACGACGCCACTGGCGGCAGGACACCACCATCTTGGTACAACTCCGATATCCACTATCCTGACACCGCAAGGTAAGGGAAGGTCAGCACGGTGAGTACAATTTTATTATTGTACCTAAGACTATATATAGTTATTATAGGGGGATTGTATATATTTATAATGGAGGATGTATATAGTTATTATAGGGGATTGTTTATATAGTTATTTTAGGGGACTGTATGTAGTTATTATGGGGGTGTATATAGTTATAATAGGGCGGCCGTATATAGTTATTATAGGGGGACCGTATATATTGTTATTATAGGGGGCTGTATATAGTTATAGGGGGGCTGTAGGGCTGTATATAGTGATGGGGGCTGTATACAGTGATTACTGGGAGCTGTATACAGTGATTGCTGGGTGAGCTGTATACAGTGATTAATGGGGGAGCTGTTTATAGTGATTGCTGGGGGGCTGTATATAGTGATTTCTGGGGGACTGTATATAGTGATTGCTGGGGAACTGTATATATTGATTTCTGGGGGGTTGTATATTTGTATATAGTGATTACTGGGGGGCTGTATATAGTCATTACTGGGTTCTGTATACAGTGTTTACTGGGGAGGCTGTATATAGTGATTGTTGGGGAGCTGTATATAGTGATTTCTGGGGGGCTCTATACAGCGGTTGCTTGGGGAGCTGTTTATAGTGGTTGCTGGGGGAGCTATATACAGTGGTTGCTGGATATAGTGATTACTGGGGTGACTGTGTATAGTGATTACTGGGGAGATGTATATAGTGATTACTGGGGAGATGTATATAGTGATTACTGGGGGGCTGTATATAGTGATTACTTGGCACTATATATAATGATTGCTGGGGGAGCTGTATATAGTGATTGCTGGGGGAGCTGTATATAGTGATTTCTGGGGGGCTGTATATAGTGATTGCTGGGGGCTGTATATAGTGATTGCTGGGGGGCTGTATATAGTGATTACTGGGGAGGCTGTGTATAGTTATTGCTGGGGGCTGTATATAGTGATTGCTGGGGGCTGTATATAGAGATTACTGGGGGCTGTATATAGTGATTGCTGGGGGCTGTATATAGAGATTGCTGGGGGCTGTATATAGTGATTGCTGGGGGCTGTATATAGAGATTACTGGGGGAGCTGTATATAGTGATTGCTGGGGGCTGTATATAGAGATTGCTGGGGGCTGTATATAGTGATTGCTGGGGGCTGTATATAGTAGTGATTACTGGAGGCTGTATACAGTGAATACGGGGCACTGTATATAGTGATTACTGGGGAGGCTGTACATAGTGATTGCTGGGGGGGCTGTATATAGTGATTACTGGGGAGGCTGTGTATAGTTATTGCTGGGGAGCTTTATATAGTGATTGCTGTTCCCTGTCTGGACTACATTCAATGGGGACCCCCACAAACCTTAATCCGGCCCTGCCTGCAGCCTGTGTGTGCCTGTGTCTCCACATGCATTCTTCCTCTCCTTCAAACCATCCCTGAGTAGGAGAGAAAGAATGCATGAGGAGACACAGACTGCAGCCGCTCCTCCTTGGGACTCACCACATTCTGCTGGCAGGGAGCCAGGTAATGTGAAAAAGTTATATAAAGTACTGAACAATTCAGAATGCAGACAAAGACATTTTAAAATCAGCACAGCATAGGCTATTGGAAACTGTCATCAGCTAAAAATGACATCCTGGTGACAGGTTCCCTTTAAAGGGGTTGTGCTATGCAAGACATTAAACCTATTAAAAGGTGAGTAAAACAGTTTCTGATTACTGGGATGAAACTTCCACTGAGTGGACGAATGGGAAACCACATGCACTTCTAGGGGATATGGAATAGTCCTCAATATAATTTAGGTGGAGCTCCAGCACCCAGCACCCCACTGTAGTCAGCGAATGCACAGAGAATGGAGCAGGAAACAACAACAACAGCGCCGTTCTATCAGTAGTGGCTGAACTGAGTTATTCCATTTAAATGAATGGAAGATAATCTGCAGTACCCTGGTCTGACCACCAAACAGAGAGTGGAGCTGTCTGGTCCAATTCAACTCAACTGCTGATAACAGCTGATCAGTGGGGGCGCTGGGTGTTGGACCTCCACAAATTTGATAATATAGACCTGTTCTTTGGATAAAGTAACAATATTTTCAGGATGTTAAACCCCTTTAATGAGGGTCTTTCCTCATATCTGATCATATCCCATGCAGTATATTTCTTAGACCCTCTGTTATTCCTCCTGTAAACGCATGAATCAATGGACGCGCTGACTCCACCCCTGTCCGATCCATACGGACTCGCCCTATTGACACGGGGACACATTGTAACATTGTATTCTTACATTTCCAGGAGCAATAACAGAGGAACAACACAAACGGCGAGTGACAGGTCCGAATTTTCTTAGATACAACAATGCACCTATTGACTATTGATCGGAATTGGAATGACACGACAGAAATGTTGCGCTATTTTTGGCTATTTTTCTCGCGGTGCTTTGGGCAGTATGTAGTGATTTGCACATTTCTCGGCTTCCAGCCTGATCTCTGATTAGACAGAGTTGCTCTCTCTCTCCTAAGTGACAATTTCTCCGAGTGACCGCAGGCGTCCGTAATTGCCTTCCTATATGTGTCCCTACACCTCGCGCTGCGCCATTGTACCTGAACAAGCGGCCTGATTAGAAGCCGTCGGGGTATAATGAAGCTTCCAGCGTTCCGTGGCTGTAAACCTGCGTCTGGAACAATCACTATTCATCCGGGTGACCCCGGCGACCTCACACTTCCCCTCACACTGCTTGGCGCTTATTAAAATTCTGCGCGGCGGATCCAGGCTGACCGCGTCCCGCGCACGCACATCACTCATCATGGCTCCTTCTTACCGGGTCAAACGACTTTTCGCTCTCATTATTCTCTCTGCGTTGGTCTCGCTGTAAAACGAGTCGTCTTCCATCGCCCGTCGTATCGATACATCAAATGATAGCGCTCGCCGGTGGCAGCGGATTCTCTGCCGGGTGGGGGAGGGGGCAGATAACTTATCAAGGTCTTTACATCAAACTAATGGTGAAACATTTTACAAAAAGGATAGTCGTTAAAGGACATGTACCACCAGGATGAAGGATTGTAAACTAAGCACATGACATACTGGTGTGCAGGGGCGTAACTAGGAGAAGCAGGTTTCTGCATGGAGCCCCCCTTCCCCTTAAAAAATATTTATGCATATTTGTATACGCCCCTGTCACGAGGGAGGGATGGGCATCCCGGGCCCCTAAGCAGCGGAGGTCCTGTAGCAGCCGCTATGGCTGCTACGGCTGTTGTTACGCCACTGCTGGTGTGTATCCCCTTTGGCAGGATCCACTCTTCTTTTAGCTTCTTATGCCCGGGTTTTTAAGAAAAAAATTGTAAAATTTTAACAATTATGCAAATGAGCAAGAGGGGCTCCAGTCTCCATTGACATCTATGGAGCTGGGAGCCCCTCGGGCTCATTTGCATAATTTTTAAAGCCATTTTTTTCATAGGAAGCTAAAAGAAAAGCAGATCCTGGCAGAGGGGACGCACACCAGTATGTCATGTGTTTGGTTTACAATCCTTCATCCTGGTGGTAGATGTCCTTTAAAATCTGGGCATTTAAGCTCCACCCCATCCCAATTTTCTGGAATGACAGAAAAATCTGGGACGTTTCTGCCAAATTTAGGACTGTGCACAACCAGTTGTTGGACATGTTACATAGAGTATGTCCAAAGTTTTATCTTTTTCTGGAAAGATGTTTAATCACAACTTTGTACGTTGTCAGTAGCAGCAGGACTGTGCAATATGAAATTATACTCCAGGATTGTAGAACTGAGGGTGTGCCCTCACACTGCTTTGTTCTGTGGAGAATTTTTTAAGTATTGTCAACGGGGAGATGTGTAAGAATATCTCTGTGTATCTTGTTAGTAGCAGCAGGACTGGGATATATGGATTTATAGTCCAGGATTGTTGAACTGATGGCGTGTCCTCACACTGCTGTGCTCTGTGGAGATATTGTTAAGTATTGTCCTCGAGAGATGTGTAATTAGACCTTTGTGTATCTTGTTAGTAGTAGCAGGACTCTCACATATAGATTCATTTTCCAGGATTGTAGCTTCTCCAAGTTCACTGAGGACATGTCCTCACACTGCTGTGCTCTGTGCACTCTGTAGTCAGTGTTACTTATTGTCCCTGGACATATGTGTAATCAGACTTTTGTGTATGTTGTTAGTAGCAGCAGGACTTTGAAAAATGGTTTAATATTCCAACATTGTAGCTTCTACAAGTGCACTTAGGGTGTGTCCTCACACTGCTTTGCACTTCCTGGATTAGGCTGCTGCACAGTACATTACCTCAGCTCTGAGTAGAATCTGTACCACTCCGCTGGTTAAATATTAAAGCAGTTACTCAAATCAGAGGGTACAGGCAGTGGAACAGTTCAATGTAGAGTGCACAGAGCACAGCAGTGTGAGGACACATCCCCATTACACTTGGAGAAGCTACAATCCTGCCTTTTAAATACATACTACAAAGTCCTGCTGCTACTAATAATATGCACAAAGGTCTGATTACACATCTCTCCACATACAATACCTAACACTGTCCGCAGAGAACACAGAGCACAGCAGTGTGAGGACAATCCAGTGCTTCATGATCACACCTGCTGATAGGTTCCTTTTGAGAACATCCAAATTTCACATCCATATAGTTGGATAACAGGATAAATATCTTTTTTTTTAATGTTACAAAAATCTATTTCCCAAATTCTGATCCTTTGGTTCAGTGACCACAAGATGGCGCCGCTGAGCTGATAAAAGTTTTGGGCTGTTGCTTTTCGTGGGTGTAAGTGGGAAAATGACTGTTTTGCAAAGTTTCTAAACTGGGTGTAGACAGCGGAAAGTATGAAATTAAAACTGGTGGGGCCGTCAGGGTGGCATCAAAACTGAGATCTTAAAGGGGAAGTACAGCACGAGAGGAGATTATACATTATTTGGAGAATATTTCTTAAAGGAAATCTACCCTCAGGATCCATCCATCTTCTTCCTTCCAAAATCAACTTTTATCATTATGCTAATGAGCAATAAGTGCTGTAAGGATGTTACCAGAGCCCCTCTGTGGTGCAGCATCACAGGCTGTTACACTGTCTCCCCCTGCTCCTTCAGGGCTCCTGCACAGTGTAACAGCCTGTGAAGCTACAGCACGGAGAGGCTCTGGTAACACCCCCAAGAACCCTTCTGGATCATTAGCATAATTTTAAAAGTTGATTTTAGAAGGAATCTGAATGGCTGGTGTAATACTTCATTCCTCCTGTGGGGGCACTGCAGGGAAATTAAGTGCATACTGCCTAATTCAAAATAGCTTTATTTATAATCACAAAAAAATATGTATATTGTGGTGTAATGCAGGTTGGGACACTATACATTAAAGGGAACCTGTCACCAGATTTTACCCCATTTAACTACCCCACTCCCCCCTGGTAGGGGATGAAATGTTCTTTCTAGAATTCCCTCTTTTATGTGAAATCTCACCCCTTTACCTATGAAAAAAAATGCAAATGAGCAGAGTGGAGTCATTTTTGGATGAGATGAGTCACTTTTAGAGGCTGATGGAGAGAGTCACTACAGACACCCCTATCAGCAGTTCTGTAGTACAATATCCCTTTAAATATTAATCCTATACTATATGCTCATGATCTGAATGATCAGGACCAGCAACTTCAACCACACCCACTTTTACTAAGAACCGCCTGTTCTCCATCAAAGCCACACCCTTTTTTTAAGCAGATAAAACAGATAATATATTTGGCCCAAATGAATGTTAGACAATTTTTTGGATACACGATAAGCTAGAAATTTTGGTGCATTTTATTTGTATATCACCCCCATTGTACCTATAGTGCCCCCTACTGGAAGGTAGGTGATGGATAAGTCAATGTCCAGCATAAAATAGGATTAGAATGTAAGACAAACCAGACCCTCACCTGCAGACCAGAGGGGGCGACATCTTGGAACCCCAACAATAACCACAGGGAGTGAAAAAGCTTAGTGGCTGATTCGTGTAACTGCAGCTCGTCTCCCACCTATGGGAACCTGTCAGCAGTTTAACCGTACAGAGCAGAAATCAGTGTCAGGTATTGTCCCTGGAGAGATGTGTAATCAGACCTTTGTGTAGGTTGTTAATAGCAGCAGGACTGTTTAATATGGATTCATATGATTCATATTCCAGGATTGTAGCTGGACAATTACAATAAATTGGTGTATGAGATCCCTTCACTGAACACAGCACAGCCCCTCCCTCTTAAAAACTGCTGAAGTTTTAAACACAAGTTCCTACAACAGAGGGAAGGGGGGTGTGTGTGTGCTGTGCAGCCGTACTGGGAAGAGATCTCACTCATCATAGCGTGCTCCAAGTACAGCGATAATCCTGGTACATAAACCCATTTTTCCAGTCCTGCTGCTTTTAACATACACAAAGGTCTGATTACACATCTCCCCTGGGAAGTACCTAACACTGTCTGCAGATCGCTAAGAGCAATTGCAGTGTGAAGAAACCTGTCCAGTGGCCTTAGTCCAGCTGCAATCTTGTAATATGAATCCACAGTCCTGCTGCTACTAACAACAACATATACAAAGATCTGACTACACATCTCTCCAATGGCATTATTTAACACTGTCTGCAGCGTGCAGAGCACAGAAATGTGTGGGCACACCCCTAGTGGACCAAGTCCAGCTGTAAACCTGGAATGTAAATCCACGTTTTACAGTCCTGTTATTACTTACAACATACATATAGAGTGCTAAGAGCACACAAGTTTAAGGACATTTCCCAAGTCCAGCTGCAATCCTGGAATATGAATCAATTTTTCACAGTGATTCTGCTAGCAACAAACACAAAGGTAGGATTACACATCTCTCCAGAGACAATACCTGACACTGTCTGCAGAGAGCAGAAGTGTGCGGACATTCCTCTTATGGACTTAGTCCAGTTGCAATCCTTGAAAATGAATACATATTTCACATCTGGTGCTACTCACAACATACACAGGGTATGAGTACACATTTCTCCTGGGAAGATACCTTACACTGTCTGCAGAGTGCTAAGAGCACTGAATTGTAAGGACACTCCCCTTATGGAACAAGTCTAGCTACAATCCTGGAATATGAATCCATCTTTCACAGTCCTGCTGCTGCAAACAACATACACAAGGTATGAGTACACATTTCCCCAGGGAAGATACCTAACACTGTCTGCAGAGTGATAAGAGCACTGAATTGTAATGACACTTCCCTTATGGAACAAGTCCAGCTGCAATCCTGGAATATGAATCCAAATTTCACAGTCCTGCTGCTGCAAACAACATACACAAGGTATGAGTACACATTTCTCCAGGGAAGATACCTAACACGGTCTGCGGAGTGCTAAGAGCTTCGAAGTGTAAGGACACTCCCCTTATGGAACAAGTCTAGCTACAATCCTGGAATATGAATCCAAATTTCACAGTCCTGCTGCTGCAGACAACATAATTTCCAGGGACAGCACCAAACACCTTATAACACCATATCAACAGACAACTTCATCCGCATTGTATCTGATCGCTGCCTTCGCTTTATCTTCGGCTTTCCTCATCCCCTCCATGTTTGATGAGACGTCTGCGCTCAGTCTATAAGTAACCTCCGAGTTTCCAGATTTCATCTTACGAGATTTATTTAGTTTCTTTAGTAAAAGTATGGAGCCGCCTGGAGATGCCCCGGGTGTGTGCGGCGCCTGTGCGCGGCGGAGCGACTTGTGGTGGCCAGCGCCTCATGGACACCTGGAGAATTGCGCGGTATATTACGTGTCAGCGTCCGGTGATTCATCTCTCTATCAGGTTATTTACGGTGTATGAAGCGCTGGTATAAGGTGCCAGGGGATGCATGTACCCGCCTGCCAGCGCCTGCCAAGTGAGCCATCGCCTTAATAACCCGGTAATTTATTTAGGGATGCAGATCGCTGTCTCCTGGAGGATGATAATGATTCCTAAATCAGCCTCCGTGGCGTCCCCCAGCGTCCGCCGCCGCTCAGGAGGTGGAGGAAAATACTAATTGTAGTTTGGATTATTTCTAACCTTATTTTGCGCTAAAGGAGCCGAGGCAGTATCTCACCTCAACGCCATCTTCTTATCAAGTCAGGTCTTCTGTTCATCCTGAGCCTCCTGATTCACGAATACAATGCCAGGCATGTAGTAAAGACCGACAGCTACATAGGAATATCAATATCCCCCCCTAATTATAATGGTCCTTACCTGTGGCCCAGACACACTGTATAATTACCCCTGTACTGTAGCCCCCAAACTCTATATTGCCCCCCCCCTTGTGGTCTTCCTAAGTAGTGGCCCATGGCCACAGAAACGACCCACCAGATTTTATATTAAGAAGGACCTTCTCGTTTCTCTTACATCTGTTCCTGGTTTCATTACACATGCACACAAGAGCCATTTCAGGACCTTTGAAGGTCCTCCAAAGGTCCTGAAACCGCAGAGTGAAAGCAGCAGAAGGGTCACATCCTCCATTCCCCAAGAAGCTGATTCTAGTATCAGATGTAGGAAGTGATTCCAGACTTGTAGGGGCAATAATATTCCTACAGCGCGGGGCTCATGGTGGTCTCAATCCACCCCTGATCTCCCTTTATAATGCCTCTAATGTGAGTCACAAATTAATAATACCCCCTTCCTTTTACATAAATTGCCCATGTGCCTTTAATGCCTTGTGGATAATCCCTGAAAGATCATCAAGTTATTCAGCTGTCCTGATACTTACTTTTGTGCAGTGTGCAGACTCTCCATGCTTCTTAATAATAATAAATAATAATTCTTTATTTATATAGCACACAGATTACGCAGCGCTGCACAAAGCTTGTCACATCAGTCCCTGTCCCCATGGGGCTCACAATCTAAACAACCTAACAGTATGTTTTGGAGTGTGGGAGGAAACCTGAGGACCCGGAGGAAACCCACGCAAACACGGAGAGAACATACAAACTCTTTGCAGATGTTGACCTGGGTGGGATTCGAACCCAGCTTCTTTGTTTATATGCCTGAGCTCTGCTGAATAGGAGGAGCTGCAGCAGGAGAGTTATGGCTCATCCTTCTCCCTCCCCCTCCCCTCTTCCTGTCTCTGTCAGTGAGGAGGGGCTGTGAGAAGAAAGAGATACTGGAAGACATCATAAGGATGGCCTAGAGCAGTGCAGGGGAGGACGCTCTGTATATATGCAGCAGGAGGGCAGCATCGGGAGATCAGGGAAAAGCTGAAGCTTTCAGGTACATGTACATGCAGAGACATGTCTAATGGAAGAGATTTTTTGTTGACCCCCAATTAAACATATCGCCTTTTTGTATCCGCCCCCTACATCTAACGCCCCACCCTCCTACTCCCCCTTTTCCAAATCACCAACATTCGTAATCCCCCCCATCTTTAGTTAACAAAATTGTCATTAAAGCTTGGCCCTAAGTTGCAATACCATCCACTAACCCTGAAAACATGGAGCGCTCTTTAAGAGGAGCATAATAGTTTTGTTACAACCCCTTTAAAAAAAAAAATCCATCAAAATTTGACCCAATTTTTTATTGGATCCCGTTTCTGGAATCCCTGACAATCAGCAGTGGCCACTGCTGGAGAAAAGTGGTATTACAGGTGGAGTATTCAAATGATGGTTGGAGAGGGGGGCAGCTTTTCTGTAATAGGGGGGCTTCTATTTTCATATAATTTGGTGTCTCTGTCTATGTATCTGTGTGATCATTAGTCACAGAAAATTTTTATACCAAAAAAAGTTTTTTTTTTTCTTTTTTCGGGATAAAAATGTGATCTGTGATGAAAGGAGCGAAGCCATTACCGGACTGCGAGGGCTCTTCCATGATGAAAGTCTAATGCTCCATCTCACATTTCCACCAAGTCTCATTATACGCTTGCGTTTAGCTTATATAATTACCCTAAAAAAAATTTAGGAAAAAAACCCCCACTTTTTCCCGGCTATTAGCTCCTTTTCTCCATTCCGGGTGGATACAATTTGTATCGTTTCTGTTTGGCGCTAGGAAACTCGAAGGAAATGAGCGACATTAAACAGATTTGTTCATGTCGGAGAAGCTCTTACAGCGGGAAATGTTTTTTTTTTTTTTTGTCCTATTATCATTATCTTTAGATCGGGTTATGGAGATTGAGAAATTATGTCCCTTTTATAATTAAACGGGAAATTCGAATAAGTTTAAAAGAGATGAATTTGGAGGAGATCATCTACAATCTCATGTCCTGTCATGTTTTACAGGGGGAACAGGATAAAGAAACGTAAAAAAAATAAAAATTTTTTTTAAAACAGCGCCACATCTGACTAGAGGTTACTTGTGGTATTGCAGTTGAGCGATTCCAATTTTTGTTCCCCTAGGTTAACAATCCATAACTTTTTTTTAAAAAAATTGTGTATACGGAGCATAATGAGGACTTGTTTTTCCATGTAACATACGGCAGTATATAATATTGCATGGCATGTAGTGGAAAGCCGGAAAAAAATACGATGAAAAAATGCATTTGCGCCACTTTCTTGTGATCTTTACGGCTTTCACTGTTCTCTCCAAATGACAAGTCTCCTTTACTCTCTGGGTTGGTACGATCAGGAAGATTCCAAATTTATATAGGGTTTTATTAGGTTTTAAAAGATTTTAAAAAATTAAAACCTTTTTGTACAAAAAAAAATATATATATATATTTTGCCATATTCCGACGCTTAGAACTTTTCATACTTTGGCGTACGGTGCAGTGTAAGGTCTCGTTTTTTGCGGGACGTGATGACTTTTTGATTTCTGCAAATTCTGTGAGATGTTTAATTTTATTAAAATTTTTGCAAAATGATAGAAAAGTCGCGTTTAGGACATTTGGATGTTATTTTTCCGTTTCGGGATTCATCATCATAAATAACCGGTTTAACATTTTATTTGGGACATCTTTATGATTTTCTTGTTTATTTTTTTATCAGTTCTAGGGAAAAGGGGGATGATTTAAAATTAATAAAAAAAAAAATCTTAAAAAATGTTATTTACAGTATTTTCAGACCCCCTAGGGTACTTTAACCCTTTCATCCAATATACTACCATACAGCTGTAATGCAGTATATGCTGGATTTGCTAAAGATCTGTTACAGTGTGACACCAGCAAACTGTAACAACGTTTCAGAAGTTACAAGCCCGGGAGTCTTGGCAATGGATCTTCGCTCCCTAATGGTGTCATGGGGAGTGATGATCACACCAAGATGGAGGACCTTGCTAGGGCTTTAAATGCCGGCACCGCTCTACCTGCTGTAATCTCACACAGTGACAGGGAGGAAGTGCTGGTGGAGCTGAGGGAGGGGAAAACAGTGTAACAGCTTGTGAAGCTACAACACGGAGGGGCTCTGGTAAGATCCCCAGGAGCACTTCAGGCTCATTAGCATAATCATAAAAGATGATTTTAGAAGGAAGAAGACCATGGATAATAGATATAAGAAGATTACCACGGTCCCGGTGCCTGGTTATTGGAAGGTGGGGATGTTGCTATCCCTGGGTTGGATGTATTTTGTTTTCCCCCCGGGCTGACCCTCTAGGCTCGCCTGTGGCGAGAATTATGTGACGGAAAATATTCCTGAAATATACCACCAACATAATTCTCTGACAAGGTGTGAACAGAGCCTCAGGGGCTTCAGCTGCTATCAGCAGGAGAAGATTCTTATCTAGAGAACTACTGTTCGGTTCTTAAAGGCAAAGGGAGTCATTGCTGTTTGGATCCCTTTATCAGCCAAAAACACTGAGAGGAGAATAATATCCACGTCCCATCCAGTAGTTTATGGAGGAACAAATTTATTCCGACATGTCACATTTTTTTGGACATGCACATTTGATTTTGGGTCATTCAAGGTCAGTACAGGTCTGACCCCTGGGACTCCTCCTAATCATTAAGGACATTACTCATAGATCCAGGCACCGAGACTTTGGGGACCTTCTTATATTTGTTATCCATGGCCTCCTTCCTTCTAAAATCAACTTTTAAATGAAGGGCTTCTGGGGGTGTTACCAGAGCCCCTCTGCGCTGCAGCTTCACAGGCTGTTACAGTGTGCAAGGAGTGTGCACTTCCCCTTTCCCACTGTGTGCTGAAACTTCATCTGCCGCAGCGAGATTACATCAGTGTCCCGGGATTATCAGGATGGATTCTGATGGTAGATTTCCTTTAAGAATGAAGATTGTAGCGATAGTTTTACCTGCACGATTATCCCAGGACAGCTGCACCCTAACCCCCCGCTGTTCAGGGAGCTGCACCCGGCCATATCCAATCAAACGGAGCTCATTTGTTCTGTTCTCCATCAATGGTTAGAAGGCTCTTTGTTTATGCCCACCAGAGACTAAAACCTAACCTAAAATGTTAAGCATTGTGCCACCAAAATATTGTAACCACTAAACTTTTTGCCTGCCAGAAAATTGTTTGTACAAGGTTATGTGTCTACCAAAGAACTGTAACCAGTATGCTGTGTGCCTACCAGAGGACTGTAACCACTAAGCTGTGTGCCTACCAGAGGACTGTAACCACTAAGCTGTGTGCCTACCAGAGGACTGTAACCACTAAGCTGTGTGCCTACCAAAGGACTGTAACCACTAAGCTGTTTGCCTACCAAAGGACTGTAATCACTATGCTGTGTGCCTACCAGAAGACTGTAACCACTAAGCTGTGTGCCTACCAGAGGACTGTAACCACTAAGCTGTGTGCCTACCAGAGGACTGTAACCACTAAGCTGTGTGCCTACCAAAGGACTGTAACCACTAAGCTGTGTGCCTACCAAAGGACTGTAATCACTAAGCTGTGTGCCTACCAGAAGACTGTAACCACTAAGCTGTGTGCCTACCAGAGGACTGTAACCACTAAGCTGTGTGCCTACCAGAGGACTGTAACCACTAAGCTGTGTGCCTACCAAAGGACTGTAACCACTAAGCTGTGTGCCTACCAGAGGACTGTAACCACTAAGCTGTGTGCCTACCAGAGGACTGTAACCACTAAGCTGTGTGCCTACCAAAGGACTGTAACCACTATGCTGTGTGCCTACCAGAGGACTGTAACCACTAAGCTGTGTGCCT
Organism: Engystomops pustulosus; assembly: GCF_040894005.1. Classification (NCBI taxonomy): domain Eukaryota; kingdom Metazoa; phylum Chordata; class Amphibia; order Anura; family Leptodactylidae; genus Engystomops; species Engystomops pustulosus. Next base: position 11,121,209 of record NC_092411.1, on the reverse strand, counting down.
ACCAGAGGACTGTAACCACTATGCTGTGGGCCTACCAGAAGACTGTATCCACTAAGTTTTGTGCCTCTAACCACTAAGTTTTGTGCCTACTAGAGGACTTTAACCTCTAAGTTGTGTGCCTACCAACGGACTGTAACCACTATGCTGTGTGCCTACCAAAGGACTGTAACCACTATGCTGTGTGCCTACCAGGGGATTGTTACCACTTAGCTGTGTGCCTACCAGTGGACTGTAACCACTAAGCTGTGTGTCTACCAGAGGACCATAACCACTAAGCTGTGTGCCTACCAAAGGACTGTAACCACTATCCAGTGTGCCTACCAGAGGACTGTAACCACTATCCAGTGTGCCTACCAGAGGACCATAACCACTAAGCTGTGTGCCTACCAAAGGACTGTAACCACTATCCAGTGTGCCTACCAAAGGACTGTAATCACTTAGGTGTGCCTACCAGAAGATTGTAACCACTTAGCTGTGTGCCTACCAAAAGACTGTAAGCACTGGGCTGTGTGCCTACCAAAAGACTGTAACCACTGGGCTGTGTGCCTACCAAAAGACTGTAACCACTGGGCTGTGTGCCTACCAAAAGACTGTAACCACTAATCTGTGTGCCTACCAAAGGATTGTAACCACTAAGCTGTACTGTTCCTCTGTACTCCAATCTACCCATTCCTCTAATTCCTTTGTACTCCTGTACTATAATCCACCAAATTGTCTAATTCCCCTGTCCTATAATCCACCTATACCCCTAATTGCCCTACAATCTATTCCACATATTCCCCTAATTTTCCTGTACTTTACTCAATTCATTCCCCTAATTCTCTTATACTATAATCCACCTATACCCCTAATTCCTCTATGCTCTATACACAGGTGCTCAGTGCTGTACACAATACCCCTTGTGTGATCCGACCAATGATTTGTATAATTCTGTATAATGATGTCTAAAATCCAATTGGATTGGGTTCTTCTGATTTGAATAATATTTTCTTTTTAGGAGGGTCCATCTAAAAATTAATCTAACGTTTCCCGTTGATCATCTGTAACCTGTGGGGAAACTTGGTAGTAAGTGTTATACATCCCTGCAGCGCCACCACAGGTGAGATGAAACATTACACTGTGTCCATGTATATCAATGGGATGTGAACATAGTGCAGGACCGGGCAGGTCCTGCAGGGGGAGACACTCTTTGTATTGTATCAGGGGGTTGTAGGACATAGACATCCATTATTATGACGGATAAAAATCCAAACCTCACAGAACTTAGAGATTATATAGGAATCCACATTTATCACAGCGTCTGCATCCTGGTGCATTATATAATAGAATTATATTCAGTAACTTCTGCATTGGGGGAGATACATGGTGCCACTGGCTCAGCGTCTAGGCTCTTATAAGATGTTTTTACTACTATGGCAACCAGAATGTCTAGAACAATAGAGAACAGACAGAATTATTTCATTGTTGGGGCTCAGAAGGTCAAACTTACTGTAAGTTCTGTTGTCTCCCTCTTACATAATATTTTTTTCATTAAAGTGAAGAAATAATGTCTGGTATGGAAAAAGTTCACCATGTAAAAAGATGCAGAGACCCCGTATCCGAGAAGTCCCTTATACATAGTTACTGCCCCTATGTCCATGAATATAACTACTATAATACTGCCCCCTATGTCCAGGAATATAACTACTATAATACTAGCCCCTATGTACAAGAATATAAGTACTATAATACTGCCCCCTATGTACAAGAATATAACTACTATAATACTGCCCCCTATGTACAAGAATATAACTACTATAATACTGCCCCCTATGTACAAGAATATAACTACTATAATACTGCCCCCTATGTACAGGAATATAACTACTATAATACTGCCCCCTATGTACAAGAATATAACTACTATAATACTGCCCCCTATGTACAAGAATATAACTACTATAATACTGCCCCTATGTACAGGAATATAACTACTATAATACTGCCCCCTATGTACAAGAATATAACTGCTATAATACTGCCCCCCTATGTACAAGAATATAACTACTATAATGCTGCCCCCTATGTACAAGAATATAACTATTATAATACTGCCCCCTATGTACAAGAATATAACTGCTATAATACTGCCTCCTATGTACAGGAATATAACTACTATAATACTGCTCCCTATGTACAAGAATATAACTACTATAATACTGCCCCCTATGTACAAGAATATAACTACTATAATACTGCCCCCTATGTACAGGAATATAACTACTATAATACTGCCCCCTATGTACAAGAATATAACTGCTATAATACTGCCCCCTATGTACAGGAATATAACTACTATAATACTGCCCCCTATGTACAAGAATATAACTACTATAATACTGCCCCATATGTACAAGAATATAACTACTATAATACTGCCCCCTATGTACAGGAATATAACTACTATAATACTGCCCCCTATGTACAGGAATATAACTACTATAATACTGCCCCCTATGTACAAGAATATAACTACTATAATACTGCTCCCTATGTACAGGAATATAACTACTATAATACTGCCCCTATGTACAGGAATATAACTACTACAATACTGCCCCCTATGTACAAGAATATAACTGCTATAATACTGCCCCCTATGTACAGGAATATAACTACTATAATACTGCCCCCTATGTACAAGAATATAACTACTATAATACTGCCCCATATGTACAAGAATATAACTACTATAATACTGCCCCCTATGTACAGGAATATAACTACTATAATACTGCCCCCTATGTACAGGAATATAACTACTATAATACTGCCCCCTATGTACAAGAATATAACTACTATAATACTGCTCCCTATGTACAGGAATATAACTACTATAATACTGCCCCTATGTACAGGAATATAACTACTATAATACTGCCCCCTATGTACAAGAATATAACTACTATAATACTGCCCCCTATGTACAAGAATATAACTACTATAATACTGCCCCATATGTACAAGAATATAACTACTATAATACTGCCCCCTATGTACAGGAATATAACTACTATAATACTGCCCCCTATGTACAGGAATATAACTACTATAATACTGCCCCCTATGTACAAGAATATAACTACTATAATACTGCTCCCTATGTACAGGAATATAACTACTATAATACTGCCCCTATGTACAGGAATATAACTACTATAATACTGCCCCCTATGTACAGGAATATAACTACTATAATACTGCCCCCTATGTACAGGAATATAACTACTATAATACTGCCCCCTATGTACAGGAATATAACTACTATAATACTGCTCCCTATGTACAGGAATATAGCTACTACAATACTGCCCCCTATGTACAAGAATATAACTACTATAATACTGCCCCCTATATACAGGAATATAACTGCTATAATACTGCCCCCTATGTACAGGAATATAACTACTATAATACTGCCCGCTATGTACAGGAATATAACTACTATAATACTGCCCCCTATGTACAGGAATATAACTACTATAATACTGCCCCCTATGTACAAGAATATAACTACTATAATACTGCCCCCTATGTACAAGAATATAACTACTATAATACTGCCCCCTATGTACAGGAATATAACTACTATAATACTGCCCCCTATGTACAAGAATATAACTACTATAATACTGCCCCCTATGTACAGGAATATAACTACTATAATACTGCCCCCTATGTACAAGAATATAACTACTATAATACTGCCCCCTATGTACAAGAATATAAATACTATAATACTACCCCCTATGTACAAGAATATAACTACTATAATACTGTCCCCTATGTACATGAATATAACTAGTATAATACTGCCCCCTATGTACATGAATATAACTAGCATAATACTGCCCCCTATGTACAAGAATATAACTACTATAATACTGCCCCCTTGCTGAGAGGTTGTGTGCAGTGTGAGCTCCTGAGGTCTCCTCATGTCTGGAGCTAGCCCAGGGCGGGGCCACCCTGGGTGGGGAAGTTCCCCATGCAAGGCCCAGGCTTCCAGGCCTTCTCTGGGAAATAATTCTCAGCCACCAAATCCCATGGATGAAAATCCTAAAGTGAGCAGTGCAGTGAGTTCTGTGCAGAGTGTCAGCAGTACCGGTGTTGTCAGAGTTTGTGAAGAGAAGAACATGAATGCGGTGAAGAAAGCAGCAGCAGTAGCAGTAAGTACCTCTATGGTGAATCCATCTACCAGTGTGAGTGTGAAGCAGGAACCAGTGAGTGAGACCAGAGCGCTGGGTCAGGCAGCAGGGAAAGGTGTGCAGGAGCAGAGGCAGCCTCCATTACAGGCCTCAGCTGTGCCCTCTACACCTCCATCATCCAGGCACAGGAGGACATCTCTAGAGCGCCAGACCATCCTGGAGAACCTGCAGAAGCCTGTCCTGATCCGGACTGAGAGAACCAGGTCTGGGAGTGGAGGAAACAGGACTGTAAGATCTGTGGAGGCCGAGGTGAGACCAGCAGGGAGGCCTCAAGCTGCTACCAGCGCTGTCACTGGCAGGAAAGTGGGACCCAGTCCCCATGATGGACATTGTATCCCCCCAGTAGTGACAGTCGCAGCGCGCCAGAGCCCGCCAGCGGCACAGAGGCCCGGACCCAGCAGAGTACAACATGCAGCCTCTCCCAGTCCTGCGGCTGAGCATGCACCTGCAGTCTCTCCCAGTCCTGTGGCTGAGCGTGCACCTGAGCTCCAGCTCGCTGATAAGATCCCAGCACTCGTAAAAACACTGGAGAAGCTAAAAGACCAGAAACTGCTGCTACAGAAAAAAATAGACTGTGCATATAAAATGAAAACCGCGAACCCCGAAAGACACGAGCTGTTAGACAAAAAACTGGCTTCATTGGCCAAAGAACTTGCTGACAACATCGCCAAGACGGAGGCCGTACTGGAGCAAATGGGACCTCTCGCTGAGACGTACAGGAACCAGGAGCGATTCCAGGCTCAAAGACATGATAGAGGATCATCATATCCTGTACCGGAGACCTGCGCTAATGGCGTCCAGCATGCAAAACCGGTACTGCAGCCGGCGACTTTCCCCTATCAGGAAGGAGATCTCTACAGGAAAGACATTGCCAGGAATCAGCAGCCACTTACAGAAGCACCACAAGTCCCAGCATCCTGCAAACTGCAGAACGATTGCAGCCATCCCATTGATGTAAATGGTGAATCCGTGGCACCACAAGTTCCAGCACCCAGCATGCAGCAAGGACAGGAACATCTCCTTGATGGTAATGGTGCAGTGCAGGCACCACAAGTCCCAGCATACAGCATGCAACAAGGACAAGGACACTTGCCTGATGTTAGTGGTGCAGATGACATCTCCATGCAGAAGGACTGTGGACACAATCCAGGAGGTAACACTGAAGCAGCACAGCAGATCTCCCAGGTGACGCCTGAGCAGAACAATCAGGACTCTGCTGATATCTCTGTGACTGATACTGCTGATATCTCTGTCTCTGATACTGCTATGTCTGTGGTTATTGCTGATTCTAATGTTGATATTTCTGTGTGTGATAATTTTCCAGCAGAAGGGGCTTCACCATCTGTCTGGGATGCTGTTGTAGAGCAGTCAGAGCAGTGTATGGAGCCTGGAGTCATAGAGGCTAATGGTGAGGAGGCGTTAGCGCAGTCCAATGCTCAGGACTTCCCCCCTTTAGTCCCTGATGTTAGTGTGGACCCTCCTAGTTCAGGTGCTCAGCAGCCTCCACAGCGCCCCCAGTCACACCGTGGTACAGGTTCTGACCAGACCTCCTCTGGCAATGCCTGGAGCCGGGGTGCACCATCCTTTACGTCCGGCTCACATTACACCGGTCAGGCGTTTAAGAGGAGGAATGTGGTAAGATTTAAGCACAGAGGGGCCACGGAAGACCTACCTGACCGGAGATTTGTTGTGAGATCTCTGCTATGTGACCAGATGGGTTTCTCGCCAAGTGACATCCTGGCAGTGATAAACCTCCCAGACCGCCAGGGATATGATGTCAGTTTTAAGTTGATGTGCAACCTGGACCGGTTTTGGGCAAATTTCTCCAGGTATAGGGATGCTGAGGGGTGGAATAAATTCAGCTTCATCCCCATCTCTAAACTTGGCCAGGTTACTGTCACCATTATCTTCTGGAATGAAGCTGTGCCCCCGCAGGATATTGTGCTCTGGCTCAGGAGACATTGTGACCTTATGTCAGAGCTCACTAAGACCCGGGATGAAGACGGGATCTGGACAGGAGGGTGGAAGGTCCTGGTGAGGTTACGCCAGTTTCATAACATAACCCAACATCTGCCCAATTCTTTCTTCATAGGCCGTGAGAAGGGGGTATGTTTCTATCCGGGTCAGCCCCGCAGATGTTTCAAGTGTGGTAGAGTCGGTCACGTGGCCAGTAATTGCACCATGATAAAGTGCAGCCTGTGTGGGGACATTGGTCATGTGAGTGCGGACTGCCAGAACATCCGTTGTAATCTGTGTGGAGAGATGGGGCATGCCCACAGGGATTGTCCTAATGCATGGCATAACATCTGTAAGACCTTCCCTGATGAAGATATACTGACAGGGGCAGATGACCTGGGGGAGGAGGAGGCTTTGTTGTCAGGGTCAGCTCAAGCTGGGCCAGAACCTCAGCGGATGGAAAGTGACATCATACTAGTACTAGAGCAGCCTCAAATAAACACAACGCCGGTACCAGACCAGCCTCAGATTAAAACCATACCAGTACAAGACCATTCCCGACCACAAAGCATTGAGGGGAACAAGCAGGTTGTCCCTCAGGTTGTACCACCCTCAGTGCCCATTCCTTCTCCAGCACCAACTTCTACAAAGAGAAGGAAGAAAGATACATCCACCCGTAAGCCAGAGGGTGAGTGGACCACTGTCCAAAAATCATCCAGGATGAAGGTGGACAGAACGGCAGATGTGACAATGACTGTCAACATGTTTAGTGTGTTGTCAGAGTCAGATGTAGAGGAAGAACTAGAGAGGGAACTTGAGAAAATGGTGGCAGAATATGAGGATGAGCCAGATCCCCCTTCCAAACGGAGACCTCAGGCAGTAGGGCCAGAATCTGAATCCGATATGGAGACAGGTGGTCAGCAGGAGGGCTCGGACTCAGACTTATGATGATGGGGTTACTCTCTCTGCTTCTTCTTATGGCTCTAATGGCGGATTTTCACCTTAAAGTCATCTCGACTAATGTAAATAGCATTAGGGCAAGGAAGAAAAGACATGCGGTGTATGAACATCTCCAATATCTGGACGCTGATGTCTTTTTCTTACAGGAGACTCATCTCAATAGTCTTAGTATCTTACGAGAAGCAGAGAGAGAATGGCGTTCAGGTCCATCCTTCTGGTCACTGTCTGTGGAGCCTTGTGCCGGGGTCTCTATACTATTTAATACACACGATGTCACCATACATAGACTTACCGAGGTGTCGATGGGAAGATGTTTGGTGCTGGAGGTTACCATCCGAGGTAGGAGGCTCCGACTTACTAATATCTATGGTCCACAGACAGTGACTGAAAGGGTAAATCTGTTTCATGAGGTAAAACCCTATCTCTTTACATCTGTGCCCATAATCATGACGGGTGACTTTAACGCCACCAGAGCATCTAGTGATCGATCCAGTGGTAGACCTCTCACCAGGGACTCCAAGGTCTTGAATGCTATAATCTCGCAGTCAGGTTTATCGGATGTGTTTGTGCAGGGTGGTAGGAAACCCAAATTTACCTACTCCTGTGCTGGAAGAACTAGCCGGATAGACTTGGCGCTGGTGAGTCCTATGGAGGTCATAGGAGAGAGGAGCGAAAAGTGTGTTCCCTATTCAGATCACCTTGCCTTATTTTTTTGCTTAGGTGCTAGTGAGCGGCCTGATATGGGAAGAGGGTTATGGAGACTTAACTCTAGTCTCTTGCAAGAAGGTTTTGTCCAGGAACATGTCCATTCTCTTCTACAGGGTGAAATGGAGAGAGTGGATTTCTATAACCATGCATCTGACTGGTGGGAGGACGTCAAGGAGGAGATCCGGTCCCTTTTAAAGAGACTGTCAGTAAAGAAGGGTAAGAGTAAGTACAGCCAGTATCTCAAGCTGCGGAAAGAATTGGAGTCACTCTATTCGGCGGGTGGGGATGAAAAACAAAAAATCGACCGACTGAAATCTGAAATCAAGCAGTATCAGTACAGCCGCTACACGTCCCTGGTTGTGGAGCGAGACTATGGAAGCTTAGTCACGCCTGATCCATATGAGAGTTGCCGGGAACGTGTGGCTAAGAAAACGATCACAGGTCTCACTGACTCCCAGGGAGTTTTGCAGGAATCTCGGGAGGGTATCCTGGGGGTGGTGAGATCCTACTATGCTGAATTATTTCAGAAGAAGGTTTTGGATAGAGGAAAAATGGCTCAATTCTTGGAGGCAACTCCAGGCCCTGACACTAAAGATTTGGATTTTTCTCCTTTGACAGCAGGAATAACAGAGGAGGAGGTTAAAGAGGCCATTGATAAGTTACATCTGAAGAAGGCACCAGGTCCTGATGGTATTACAGCTGAATTCTATAAGAAGTTCAGAGACCTCTTAGCCCCGATCCTCGTGGATGTTTACAGAAATTGTCTAGAGAATCACCTGATGCCTCCATCCATGAGAGTGTCCTCCCTTATTCTGCTGTCTAAAGGTAAGGAGCCTAGCGACATCAAGAACTGGAGGCCGATCGCCCTCTTGAATGTCGACAGGAAAATTCTGGCAAAAATTCTGTTTTCTAGGTTAGTCTGTTTGTCCCCAGCACTGTTGGCAGGCTCTCAGTACGGCACAGTAAGAGGGCGGAACATCTCTGGAGCAGTCATCTCGATAAGGGAGATGTTTGAGAGATGTAAAGCCCTGAGGTGTGGGAGATATGTTGTAGGTCTGGACCAGGCTAAAGCCTTTGACAGGGTTGATCACGATTATCTATGGGCCACTTTGTCAAAGTACGGTATTCCGGGACAATTTATAGATTGGCTGAGAACTTTGTATAGAGAGGCGAAGAGCTTTCCTCTGATCAATGGTTGGCAGGGGGACACTTTCGGAGTAGAGGCCGGGGTGCGACAGGGCTGCCCCCTGAGTCCACTGCTGTATGTGTTTGCCATAGACTTGTTCCTGAGATCACTGCAGCGGTGTGATTTTCAGGGGGTGCCGGTCCCCCATTGCTTGCCTTTGAAGGTAGTCGCCTACGCGGATGATGTGACTGTGGTGATATCTGAGCCTCGTGAGGTGGAGATGTTGTCTGCAGCCATCAGAAGTTACTCAGAGGCCTCCGGGTCTCTGGTCAACCTAGAGAAGAGTCAAGCTTTCTGGACATTGGATACTGCTCCTGGCTTTGATCTGCCACAATTCGCCAAGGCCTCCACCCATATTAAGATCCTTGGGGTTAAATTCGGGAGGGAAGATAATGCCAAACTAAATTGGGAGGATAAGTTGGAAACCGGAAATGCAAAGGTTCAGCGATGGAAGAACTGGAGGCTGACCTATAGAGAAAGGGTTACTCTGATGAAGACTTACCTGGTCCCTGTCTTCCTCTACGTCTCTGTCGTCTTTCCTTTGCCAGAATCTTTCTCCGCTAGACTCTTTAGCCTGTTCTTCCAACTTTTATGGGGGAACAGGTTGAACCCAGTAAAAAGAGGGATCACCTACCTGCAGAGGAGAGAGGGTGGGCTGGATATGTTAAATCCAAGGGTTTTCTTTGACTCCATGTTTCTGAAAGTCAATTTCGGTTGCCTGGACTCAAATGATGGTCTCCTGTGGGTAAGTAGTGTCAGGGACTGGATATTGCCTTTTGCAGAGTCTTGGGTGCGAGGCGGCAGTCTCAAGAGGGGCCGATGGACTCCTGGCTTCCTCCCCCAGTATCTGGTGTATGGTCTGAAGTGTGTCAGGATGTGGAAGCTGGAGAAGTCCTACATTGTCAGTAACACCAGGAGAGATCTCTATACTAGGATATGTCGGGCTTTCTACCACTCCCCACTTGCTCTCAGAGACTGTGTGACCACCACCTTACAGAAGAGTCTCAGGTTCCTCAATGGGAAGCGACTTCCCCCCAAGTTGTTTGATATCTCTTGGTTGTCACTACATGGGAGGTTATTTGTGAGAGGGAACCTAAAGTTTGTGAGTGTGGCAGATAGGAAGTGTCCTCTGGGGTGTCAGCAGGAGGAGACGATGGAGCATTTCATCTCTGAGTGCTGGGGAGGGAGGAAGATCTGGAAGGAAGTATCTGACCTGCTGAACATCCCGAGGCTGCAATTCCTCCAGTACCCGGACATCATCTATGGCGTCCCATCTCCAGATGGTAATATAGATCCGGGAACCATGTATCTCATAATAACAGTGATAAAGTATTACCACTGGCATGCCAGAACCCGGGTGTCCCTACACAGAGAGGACTATAACTACACGGCTGTGGTATCCCAAATATTGTCTGAGCTAAGGTGGATAAAATCACTGGAAGTCAGGAAAGACCAGAGAAATAGGAAATTATGGAGGAATATATCTGGTGTTTAATTTCTATATATATTGATTTTGCATTTTTCTTTTTCCTTTCCAGCAGCAGCAGCTATGGACTCTAAGTTACATTTACTCTGAGTTTATATTTGTTTGAATACTAATTGTACAGAAGAATGTATTTATGATTTTGTATTTTGCCTAATTGTATTTTTGTTGGTTTTTTTACAATAAAAATTGCCCCCTATGTACAAGAATATAACTACTATAATACTGCCCCCTATGTACAGGAATATAACTACTATAATACTGTCCCCTATGTACAGGAATATAACTACTATAATACTGCCCCCTATGTACAAGAATATAACTACTATAATACTGCCCCCTATGTACAAGAATATAACTACTATAATACTGCCCCCTATGTACAAGAGTATAACTACTATAATACTGCCCCTATGTACAAGAATATAAATACTATAATACTGCCCCCTATGTACAAGAATATAACTACTATAATACTGCCCCCTATGTACAGGAATATAACTACTATAATACTGCCCCCTATGTACAGGAATATAACTACTAAAATACTGCCCCCTATGTACAAGAATATAACTACTATAATACTGTCCCCTATGTACAGGAATATAACTGCTATAATACTGCCCCCTATGTACAAGAATATAACTACTATAATACTGCCCCCTATGTACAAGAATATAAATACTATAATACTACCCCCTATGTACAAGAATATAACTACTATAACACTGCCCCCTATGTACAAGAATATAACTACTATAATACTGCCCCCTATGTACAGGAATATAACTACTATAATACTGCCCCCTATGTACAGGAATATAACTACTATAATACTGCCCCCTATGTACAGGAATATAACTACTATAATACTGCCCCCTATGTACAAGAATATAACTACTATAATACTGCCCCCTATGTACAGGAATATAACTACTATAATACTGCCCCCTATGTACAAGAATATAACTACTATAATACTGCCCTCTATGTACAAGAATATAACTACTATAATACTGCTCCCTATGTACAAGAATATAAATACTATAATACTACCCCCTATGTACAAGAATATAACTACTATAACACTGCCCCCTATGTACAAGAATATAACTACTATAATACTGCCCCCTATGTACAAGAATATAAATACTATAATACTACCCCCTATGTACAAGAATATAACTACTATAACACTGCCCCCTATGTACAAGAATATAACTACTATAATACTGCCCCATATGTACAAGAATATAAATACTATAATACTACCCCCTATGTACAAGAATATAACTACTATAACACTGCCCCCTATGTACAAGAATATAACTACTATAATACTGCCCCATATGTACAAGAATATAACTACTATAATACTGCCCCCTATGTACAGGAATATAACTACTATAATATTGCCCCCTATGTACAAGAATATAACTACTATAATACTGCCCCCTATGTACAAGAATATAACTACTATAACACTGCCCCCTATGTACAAGAATATAACTACTATAATACTGCCCCCTATGTACAGGAATATAACTACTATAATACTGCCCCATATGTACAAGAATATAACTACTATAATACTGCCCCCTATGTACAGGAATATAACTACTATAATACTGCCTCCTATGTACAGGAATATAACTGCTATAATACTGCCCCCTATGTACAAGAATATAACTACTATAATACTGCCCCCTATGTACAAGGATATAACTACTATAATACTGCCCCCTATGTACAGGAATATAACTACTATAATACTGCTCCTATGTTCAGGAATATAACTACTATAATACTGCCCCTTATGTACAGGAATATAACTACTATAATACTACCCCCTATGTACAAGAATATAACTACTATAATACTGCCCCTATGTACAGGAATATAACTACTATAATACTGCCCCCTATGTACAAGAATATAACTACTATAATACTGCCCCCTATGTACAAGAATATAACTACTATAATACTGCTCCCTATGTACAGGAATATAACTACTATAATACTGCCCCCTATGTACAAGAATATAACTACTATAATACTGCCCCCTATGTACAGGAATATAACTACTATAATACTGCCCCCTATGTACAAGAATATAACTACTATAATACTGCCCCCTATGTACAGGAATATAACTACTATAATACTGCCCCCTATGTACAGGAATATAACTACTATAATATATGATGTAACTTTCCCGGCTGCACTGGGTGAATTTTCCGTATTTCGGGTAAGTTTAGGTGGAGATCTGCGGCACTGGTGAATTTACATGGCTGCGGCGTGAAGTTTTCATTAGTATGCCCAGTTAAAGGGCGACGTGGGAGCATTATAGAAGAATAATCCTACGTATTTATTACGCCAGCGTCTTTCCTGAGGGGCAGAGAATTATTCCGTTTCTGGCTTGCGGGGATAAATTCCGGCAGCTGGGAATAAGGATGGGTAGAAATCCACATAATTTCTGTGAGATGATTATAGAGTGCGGCCACCTCAGGTAGCGCGGGATCCTGGAGGGGGTGAGTGTGGGGTCACCTTCCTGGCGCCTGGGGGCGACCGGTGTCACTTCTAATGAAAATAAGTGTGAGAGATGGAAGAGAGAGAAGAATGGTGTAAGTGGGAGGAGAGGAGGCGAGGGCTGGGGGGAAATAAAGAAGATATATGGAGAGAGGGAAGGATGGAGATCTGTGGGAGATGAGCGCGCGGAGGGACAGACATAAAAAATAAGTGAGACAAAAAAACAAGCAGCAGGGAAAGGACAAGGAAGGGAGGGGGAGACACACACTGATGAGTCTGTGCAACCAGACTGAGATCAAGCCATGTCCAAGGAGGTAGAGCCGTCCACCCCTGCAGGCAGAGGCAGGCGCAGGAAGCACTGAAGACATTGTATCCGCTGTGTATCCTGGAGCAGACACCCACAGAGGTGAGCGCCCGCATCACCCCATCCATCCATGCATCATGTCATGGTAACCGCTGGACCAAGCATCCGGGGGTCTCCCATAGTTCACTCCGTGCAGACATTGCAAGGATATGGGGGGGTCTCTCATCTCCCAGGGGATCGGAGGATGAAATTTTGGTGTAACTTTTTCCGGATGCGGAATGAATGAGCGAGCGCTCGGTGGCTTTGCATTGGGTGTCTGTATTAGGTGGGGATGTAGCAGAGCTGAGTTTATCCTGTTGCACATTTCGTGTCTGTAGGATGAAGAATAGAAGTCATGTCATGTATAGTGTTATATCTCATGTATGTATGAAGAATAGAAGTCATGTATAGTGTTATATCTCATGTATGTATGAAGAATAGAAGTCATGTCATGTATAGTGTTATATCTCATGTATGTATGAAGAATAGAAGTCATGTCATGTATAGTGTTATATCTCATGTATGTATGAAGAATAGAAGTCATGTCATGTATAGTGTTATATCTCATGTATGTATGAAGAATAGAAGTCATGTCATGTATAGTGTTATATCTCATGTGTGTATGAAGAATAGAAGTCATGTCATGCATAGTGTCAAATCTCATGTATGTATGAAGAATAGAAGTCATGTCATGTATAGTGTTATATCTCATGTATGTATGAAAAATAGAAGTCATGTCATGTATAGTGTTTTATCTCATGTATGTATGATGGAGAATAGAAGTCATGTCATGTATAGTGTTATATCTCATGTATGTATGTATGAAGAATAGAAGTCATATCATGTATAGTGTTGTATCTCATGTATGTATGAAGAATAATAGTCGTGTAATGTATAGTGTTATATCTCATGTATGTATGAAGAATAGAAGTCATGTCATGTATAGTGTTATATCTCATGTATGTATGAAGAATAGAAGTCATGTCATGTATAGTGTTATATCTCATGTATGTATGAAGAATAGAAGTCGTGTCATGTATAGTGTTATATCTCATGTATGTATGAAGAATAGAAGTCATGTCATGTATAGTGTTTTATCTCATGTATGTATGATGGAGAATAGAAGTCATGTCATGTATAGTGTTTTATCTCATGTATGTATGAAGAATAGAAGTCATATCATGTATAGTGTTGTATCTCATGTATGTATGAAGAATAATAGTCGTGTAATGTATAGTGTTATATCTCATGTATGTATGAAGAATAGAAGTCATGTCATGTATAGTGTCAAATCTCATGTATGTATGAAGAATAGAAGTGACGTATAGTGTTATATCTCGTGTATGTATGATGGAGAATAGTCGTGTATAATGTTATACCTCATGTATGTATGAAGAATAGAAGTCATGTTATGTATAGTGTCAAATCTCATGTATGTATGATGAAGAATAGTCGTGTATAATGTTATACCTCATGTGTGTATGAAGAATAGAAGTCATGACATGTATAGTGTCAAATCTCATGTATGTGTGAAGAATAGAAGTCCTGTATAGTCTTATATCTCTGGTATGTATGATGGAGAATAGTTGTGAATAGTGTTATATCTCATGTGTGTATGATGGAGAATAGAAGTTATGTATAATGCTATATCTCATGTATGTATGATGAAGAATAGTAGTCGTGTGTATTGTTATATCTCATGTATGTATGAAGAATAGAAGTAATGTCATGTATAGTGTTACATCTCATATATGTATGATGAAAAATAGAAGTCACGTCATGTATAATGCTATATTTCATGTATGATGGAGAATAGAAGTCACGTATAGTGTTATATGGTTATTAAAGTTTTTTGAAAGGTTATTGATCATGGAAATGATATAGGGGTGAAGATCTATCTATGTGCTCTGGAGTACTCAGTGTCTATGCATTCTTGTAGTAGTAGTCTGACCAGTACAGTATACAGCCAGGATATAGTAGACAAGGTATACGCATATTCATAATGAAGTCACCTGTAGGGTAGACTGTCATCAGGAGGCTACCCACATGCACCTACCTAGAAGAGACTACTATCCTCATAGGGTTTGTGATGACGGTGGTAGTAGTCATCATCTGCTTTGTGTACAATAGGAACTTGTCATAGATAAGAGACAGATGGCTAGAAAGAGAAAGGACAGAAAAGTGGATATAGCACAAAGATATAAGAGATGGATAGATATGAAATGGGTAGAGACAGACGAATATGAGGAAGATTGATGGATACATAATTAGAGGATTGATATGAGAGAACTATAGGTATGAATAGCGGTTTAGATTATTGACAGATGTGACATAAATGGAACAGATAGAAGATCTATGCGCCAGATGTATCGCTGTCCTACGCTTAAGTGTAGTTGTTGCGCCAGAATTATCACAAGTTACAACCGTCTGTGATGAGTTGAGGTCCTGCCTCTTTTTTATCACTTTACTTTATGCGCAGTAGCAGAAGCACTGGCACTGGCACTGCTCCCGCACGCAAAACCGCTCCAGGTGGAGACGGGTATCAGCTTTAGTGGAGTGTCTGTTAGCACCTGCTGCAATAATAAGGAAACCGGAGGTGCTCAGCAGGGAAATGTGGCAGCATCATGTAGACAAGCAAAAGAACGGAGCGGCACTCGCCGGAATAACCGACGCCGACATGCGTCAGAGGCTAGAGAAAGCGCTTTGCAGCGCGAAACGGTCCGTTGCCTTGCCGCATGTTGGCGTCCTGTACTGTCCATGCACCTATTAAAGTTCTGAAGTCGCTTCATTCTTCTGTTTGTTTACTTTATGCGCAATTTAGGCACAATATTAGATTTGGGCTCTTACATGTGATCCTCCTACAAGCTTCTCTCTGCTTCTCTCCCGCACCCCAGCATGAGAATGACCCCCACAGCAGCACCCAGGTGTGTGACACCCAGCACCCAGTGACCTCCTCAGCAGGGGCTTCTCCTGGAGGGGATCCCCCAGTGCTGCTCTCCTGCTGCCCCCCTGTAATTCTGCACAGTATCCCCCTTAGACTCCAGGGTGGTCATCCTGCTTCTTGGGGACATTTCTCTGTAGTATCTGCAAAATCCTGCAAAATGCTCTTCTCTCCTGCTCTGAGCTGCTGCTTTTGCAGATTGTTTGTAAATAGAAGATCATGAACTGTAAACAGAGGCTGCACATAGTGGGGGTCATTTACTAAAGGCCCGATTCGCGTTTTCCCGACGTGTTACGCGAATATTTCCGATTTGCGCCGATTGTACCTGAATTGCCCCGGGATTGTGGCGCACGCGATCGGATTGTGGCGCATCGGCGCCGGCATGCGCGCGACGGAAATAGGGGGGCGTGGCCGAACGAAAACCCGACGTATTCGGAAAAACCGCCGCATTTAAAAACCGAAAAAGTGTCGCTTGGGGAGCGCTTACCTTCACTTGGTCCGAGGTGGTGAATTCCGGCGCGATGAGATGACTTTAAGCGCAGCAGCGCCACCTGGTGGACGGCGGAAGAACTACATTCATAAATCCCGGCCGGACCCGAATGCAGAGCAGAGAACGCGCCGCTGGATCGCGACTGGACCGGGTAAGTAAATGTGCCCCAGTGTCTGTAGGGTCTGTAGTGGCTGCTGAGCTCTGCTTCTGGGGATAAGCTGCTCTGAACAAGACCTGAGTGCTGCTTCTCAGTTTACGCCACCTTCGGGGTGGAAGGTTTTTTTGCCTGAAAAGTCGCTGATGATGAATGATTATTAGGCACAGCAAAAACATCTGAAGGATAAATTATGAAAACTTGGTTATTTGGTGTTTAGACGCAAAACTGCTGAGAACAATCTCTAGATGAACATCTCATTACATTGTAATATTTTGCAGGGGTTGTCCTGGTTGTGTCTGGTTTTGCATCAGAGCTACATAGAAATAAATCGGGTCGAGCTGCAATACCACACAAAAGCTGCGGACAGGTGTGGCGCTGTTTCAGAAAGAAAGTAGCCATGTGTTTGTGACCCTGTCACCCTTATGAGATCTCTGTCCCAGCAATACACTGGATGGAAGTTGGAGGTGTCTCCACCATTTCTGCATTGTCTTGTTTCTATAATGTTTCCACCCTGGGTCATCTGTGAGGACAACATGTGGTGACATTTCTGATGGCTACAGCAATAAATCTGTGTATAGAGACAATGTATACAGGCAGGGAACATTGTTACATAATCATTGTTACCAAATGATGGGTCTTCTATGATCCCCATACACTGTACTTACCTGTCAGGGTATAAGTAATGGGAAATCCGGCTCTTCTTAGCGAGTTGGCTCATTAGGCTCCGCTCACTAAGAAGAGTTGGCTCTTCCAGCTCCTGAACGCCTCCCTATTAAATATATAATAGGGAGCCGCAGGCCAATCAGTCCCCCCACACCACCCTACAGAATTGTGTCAAACACTCCATGTTAAAGGTGCACCAAAAAAAAAGTGCTGCACTCTGTCGGAGCAGTCCAGGGGGCACCAGATTAGCGAAGAATAGGAGCCAGAAACCCTGAATCTGGTGCCCTCTGCAGACTACACAGGACACTGCACATAGTACACAGGACAGTGCGCATAGTACACCCTGCACT
The DNA here is from genome assembly GCF_040894005.1 of Engystomops pustulosus. NCBI lineage: Eukaryota > Metazoa > Chordata > Amphibia > Anura > Leptodactylidae > Engystomops > Engystomops pustulosus. The sequence goes on along the minus strand of NC_092411.1, from coordinate 11,103,197 downwards.
ACTCACATGAGGAGGATGCAGCAGCATCTGATGAGATACAAAATGTAGCAATTATATGCAGAAGCCTCTGTTTGCCTTGGATTTGTGTTCTCTCTCACTTGGCTACTTTCGCAGTGTTAATAATAAATGCACTTAATAATTTATAAGTTTGCAGCGAGTGCAGTGATATCAGCGGTGAGGGCAGTCCAGAAGACTCAGCAGTGGGTGCAGTAAAGCAGAATGGAGCTGTGCAGTGAGTGCAGTAAAGCGGAGCTGTGCAGTGGGTGCAGTGCAGAACAGAAAAGTGTAGCTAATCAGTGAGTGCAGTGCAGAATAGTGGAGCTAGGTGTGCAGTGAGTGCAGCAGAGGGGCCCATGCAGTGAGTGCAGTAGAGCGGAGCTATGCAGTGTGACAGAGAGGAGCTATGCAGTGAGCGTAGATGTGCAGTGAATGCAGTGCTGAAAAGAGGACCTGTGCAGGATTGCAGCAGAAGGGAGCTGTGTGGCGAGTGCAGTGCAGAAGTGAGGACCTGTGCTGTAGAGTTTAGCTATGCAGTGGGTGCAGTGCGGCAGAGTGGAGCTATGCTGTAAGTGCAGCGGTGCAGTTAAGAGAGGACCTGTGCAGTGAGTGAAGCACAGCAGAGTGGAGCGGTGAGTGCAGTGCAGAGCAGATCAGAACAGTGGAGCCTGTGCAGTGAAACATAGTGGAGTTGTGCAGTGAGTGCAGAACAGTGGAGCCTATGCAGTGAGTGCAGTGCAGCAGAGTAGAGCGGAGCAGTGATTGCAGTGCAGCAGAGTAGAGCGGAGCAGTGATTGCAGTGCAGCAGAGTGGAGCGGAGCAGTGAGTGCAGTGCAGCAGAGTAGAGCGGAGCAGTGATTGCAGTGCAGCAGAGTGGAGCGGAGCAGTGAGTGCAGCTGTGCACCTGACCTCCTTCACTCTTTGCTTCCTGCTCTTACATCTTCAGCGTCTCCCAGATGTAGGACTTGTCCCCCTCCTCCTCCGGCTCAGCCTGGTGCACAGGATCCCAGTCCTGCCCTTTGAAGCTGATGCTTTTATTGAAACCGCAAGAAGTATTTTTAGGAGGCTGCAGTTCGCTTCCTGGGGAGACATCACTTTGGAGGGGAAGAGACAAGGCCCAATTAACCTCTTTACTGCCAGACTCAATGATAACAAACAGGTCCACACTCATTACTGTAGAATTGCTGGATTTACGGCTTTTGTCGCCTTCAGGGCTTTTTCCTAATGATGTCTCATGTTTTCTACGACTGCAGAAGTGGAGTCTTCATCCCGTGCACTAACTGCCGACACTCACAGCGAGGACACTTACAGGCACCGGGGGTCATTTATCATTAGGCGGCTCCTTGGGACAGTGAGATGTCTGTTTTTGGAGTTCTTCTGCCCATGAGATCCATTAAAGTAGCTTTAACCGCTTAATAAATAAATTTGCTGTAATTGCAAATGCTCAATGCAAAACTTTTCAAAAACTTTTTTATGCCAAAAAAAGCCCAGGAAAACCAATGATAAATAAGAGTCCTCCGATTTTATCCTAAAGGACAGTGTATGTTATACGACCAACAGACTTCTCTTCCTCCACCCAGAGATTCCCATCCAATGGACTCTCATGAATGAGTCACAATTAGGGGAATGTTTCTTGATGGAGTTGTCCTTTAAATACAGTAGGGGAAGTTGCATCAGACAATGGGGGGCCCAAGGATTGTTATAGTTTTAAATATATTAAAATAATAATAATTCTTTATTTATATAGCGCACACATATAATGCAGCGCTGCACAGAGCTTGTCACATCAGTCCCCGTCCCCAATGGGACTCACAATCTAATCAACCTACCTGTATGTTATGGAGTGTGGGAGATAACTGGAGGACCTAGAGGAAACCCACGCAAACACAGAGAGAACATACAAACTCTTTGCCGATGTTGACCTGGGTGGGATTTGAATCCAGGACCCCAGCACTGGAGTGCTACTTACTCAGCCACTCATCTACGGGCGGTCCCTGACTTAAGAACACCTGACTTACAGAGGACCCCTAGTTACTCTGGATGTTGCTTACTGTACTTTAGCCTTAGGCTACAATGATCAGCTATAACAATTATCACAAGTGTCTGCAGTGAAGATTTATTGTTACTCCTGGTTCTTATGACAATCCAACATTTTTAAAATCCAATTAACACAAAGACTAAAAATTTTTTTCCTGGATCTACAGTTATAAAATATACAGTTCCGACTTACATACAAATTCAACTTAAGAACAAACTTGCAGAACCGATCTTGTATGTAACTCAGGGACTGCCTGTATTGTGCATATTTAAAAAAAAAAGTCTACTAGCCTTCATTTGATGAAAATTTTATGGGAACCTAAATGAACCCACCCAAAATAAATACTTCATAAAAAAACTATGTTTAAAAATCATTGCTTTTATCCCTCAATAGTTCAGTTCTATGGCTGCAATGTTAAAACGTTGTATGCAAATCAGCTGATGTGAGTCCAATGATATTAATGGAGCCCGGCATATTAAATTTTACTTGTTTTGCCCTGCCTCCTTGTTCCTGATTGACAGGTCTCACTGCTAGGACATGCTGCTGTATAGAACTGGTACTTAGGGACCGTCTGCCAATATTTAACTATAGACACAGCTCTGTTTACTTAAAAAAATTACGGTGTCAAATGTTTTACACAATGCCTTGCTGGAACAAAGAGTTCTGTTACATCATTGAGCACTTTATGTGATGTGACCAGGGTGATGTTATCTACGGTGCTTTATCCAATATTTGCAAAATCTACCCCATGTATGTATCTGATCACATGAAATCACAGCATGTCTCAATGGAGGATGAGGAGGAGTAGATATCCATGAAGGCTCATGTGATCAGATTCATACATGGGGTAGATTATGTATATAATATCACCCTGATAACATGACACAAAGTGCAGAATAGTGAGTAGATATGGGGAATATTAGATAGGAGTGACAAGCTGAGCAGGACACACCGACCCAGGTAACATAACAAAGTTGATTTTATGGGGATGTGAGGGAAACAATTTTTAGCTAAAAGGAGGGTGTCATGTAGTTAATAGGGCTCTATGGGAACCTAACCCTTAAAAAGTGATGGGTCTTGCAATGTGGAGACATAAAACCCATGTACCCCTTTAACAGTGCCCATAAATCTTAATCTTGTTGCACAAGAAACAAACCCTCTCACCGAAAAATTAAAAAAAGAAAAAGTGCAATACTTAATTTCTCCTAGGGGGGCGCTGTGAGGAAATTGAACACTTATTAACAGGTTTAAAAGGATTCTTTGTAATGACCATTGATATCAGCAGGTGATATGGGGCCCCCCGCCCCACTAGATCCCGTGGTGGGGGCCTCTGTTTCCTACGCCATGGATCATACCTGACAGGTGAGATCTCTGACGGATGGTGCTGGGAACACGGAGCGCGATCCACAGAGGAAATATTCAAGCTGCGCTATAAATGACATCTGGCACAGAGGAAGCGGGGAAATAGTGAGAGTGAGCGGACGCTGTGTTTATAGGAAAAGGTGCGTCCTGACGGGTATTTTTAGCTTTTCTGGATGGGAAAAAAAAAACGTTTCCTAGAACTTTTGGTTTTCTTTGCAGAGTTTTAAGACAAATTCATCCCTTCTTTATGGTGTTCATAGGTATAATGGGCCCAAACAGAGCACTATATAAAATCCTCTCTGCTTTTTCTGCTCTATAACATGCTCCCTGCAGATAGGACCCTAGGTACAATGTGATCAGCTCCTCCTGCTCTATAAATTGCTGCCTGCAGATAGGACACTATGTACAATGTGCTCAGCTCCTCCTGCTCTATAACATGCTGCCTGCAGATAGGACACTATGTACAATCTGCTCAGCTCCTCCTGCTCTATAACATGCTGCCTGCAGATAGGACACTATGTACAATGTGCACAGGTCCTCCTGCTCTATAACATGCTGCCTGCAGATAGGACACTAGGTACAATGTGATCAGCTCCTCCTGCTCTATAAATTGCTGCCTGCAGATAGGACACTATGTAAAATGTGCTCATCTCATCCTGCTCTATAACATGCTGCCTGCAGATAGGATACTATGTACAATCTGCTCAGCTCATCCTGCTCTATAAGATGCTGCCTGCAGATAGGACACTATGTACAATGTGCTCAGCTCCTCCTGCTCTATAACATGCTGCCTGCAAATAGGACACTATGTATAGTCTGCTCAGCTCCTCCTGCTCTATAATATGTTGCCTGCAGATAGGACACTATGTACAATGTGCTCAGCTCCTCCTGCTCTATAAAATGCTGCCTGCAGATAGGACACTATGTACAATGTGCTCAGCTCCTCCTGCTCTATAACATGCTGCCTGCAGATAGGACACTATGTATAGTCTGCTCAGCTCCTCCTGCTCTATAATATGTTGCCTGCAGATAGGACACTATGTACAATGTGCTCAGCTCCTCCTGCTCTATAAAATGCTGCCTGCAGATAGGACACTATGTACAATGTGCTCAGCTCCTCCTGCTCTATAACATGCTGCCTGCAGATAGGACACTATGTATAGTCTGCTCAGCTCCTCCTGCTCTATAATATGTTGACTGCAGATAGGACACTATGTACAATGTGCTCAGCTCCTCCTGCTCTACAAAATGCTGCCTGCAGATAGGACACTTTGTACAATGTGCTCAGCTCCTCCTGCTCTATAACATGCTGACTGCAGATAGGACACTATGTACAATAAGCACAGCTCCTCCTGCTCTATAACATGCTGCCTGCAGATAGGACACTATGTACAATGTGCACTGCTCCTCCTCCTCTATAACATGCTGCCTGCAGATAGGACACTATGTACAATGTGCACAGCTCCTCCTGCTCTATAACATGCTGCCTGCAGATAGGACACTAGGTACAATGTGATCAGCTCCTCCTGCTCTATAAATTGCTGCCTGCAGATAGGACACTATGTACAATGTGCTCAGCTCCTCCTGCTCTATAACATGCTGCCTGCAGATAGGACACTATGTACAATGTGCACAGCTCCTCCTGCTCTATAACATGCTGCCTGCAGATAGGACACTAGGTACAATGTGATCAGCTCCTCCGGCTCTATAAATTGCTGCCTGCAGATAGGACACTATGTACAATGTGCTCAGCTCCTCTTGCTCTATAACATGCTGCCTGCAGATAGGACACTATGTACAATGTGCTCAGCTCCTCCTGCTCTATAACATGCTGCCTGCAGATAGGACACTATGTACAATCTGCTCAGCTCCTCCTGCTCTATAAAATGCTGCCTGCAGATAGGACACTATATACAATCTGCTCAGCTCCTTCTGCTCTATAACATGCTGCCTGCAGATAGGGCTCTTTGTATAATCTGCTCAGCTCCTCCTGCTCTATAACATGCTGCCTGCAGATAGGGCTCTTTGTATAATCTGCTCAGCTCCGCCTGTTTGGTGGGAATGGAGGCTTTTGGTGGTTTCTTCCTTCCTATAGGGACCATTGGGTGGGGATTTGGTATATTGGGGTAGATGTAACTGTCCTCCTATCCTCAGGTCTTGATGATACCTAATTCCATGTTACATTCCCACTATTATTGTGCCCAGGCAGCAGACGTCTGCTCCGAGCCCATCTGGGCGGCCGCTATCAGGGTGTTTTCACGCTGTGTCATATGCAGCTGTCACTGTGCCGGGCCGGGAAGGAAACAGCGGTCAGATAAGACCTGAGAAAAGTGATATTTATCCTCATTGTAGAACAAGCTGTGAGTATTTCACACGGTTTCCCTACTGGCGGATAATCTGCCGCCATCATTTCCTTGACTTGTGGTCACTGATGGTCTAAACCATTGAATGTAGAAGTAATAACCAATCTCTGCGGATATTATAAAGTCCAAGAGCCGACATTTCACTGCTGGAGACTGTGGTTACAGTGTTTTGGAGATGGGGCCTGTGTCATGTGTCCGATGGTTGAGGTCCATTGTTCGGGTTCTGTGATCCCTTATGTCTCGTGGTTCAGTGATCTCTCGGTTGGTATTCAGTGGCTTGGACTTGGTTTTGAAACTCCAGCCGTAGACCTTTGCCAGACCTTCAGCCTTAGATGTTCTAGGTCTATTCTAGGTCTTGGTGCTCAAGTCTTGGAAATCTAGTGGCTTCTTTATCTTCTCCAATCATAGTTTCATATGTTGCTTGGTTGGCTTAGTTGGATCTTGATGCTCCAGTGGTATGGACACCCAGACATTCCCATCCAATAAGCTTACAATCCAATCTCAGGCTTTTTAGAACTTGTCCATTCTTAGATCTTAGGTCTTTGGGGTCTACTGGTTCCACAACATATTGGGGCAGATTTACTTACCCGGTCCATTCGCGATCCAGCGGCGCGTTCTCTGCGGTGGATTCGGGTCCGGCCGGGATTGATTAAGGCAGTTCCTCCAGGTGGCGCTGCCGCGCTGAAGTTCCCTGGAACGCACTGGAATACACCGAGCCGGTGTAAATGCGGCGGTTTTTCCGAATCCGTCAGGGTTTTTGTTCGGCCACGCCCCCCACTTACCGTTGCGTGCATGCCGGCGCCGATGCCCCACAATCCGTTCGCGTGCGCCAAAATCCCGGGACAATTCAGGGGAAATTGCGCAAATCGGAAATATTCGGGTAACACGTCGGGAAAACGCGAATCAGGCCCTAGTAAATGACCCCCAGTATCTGATCTCCAGTGTCTTGAATATCAAGTGCTTGATGTTCAGTAAGTCTGGTCCACCATCCCTTGTATTTAGAAGATAACTTATCCCTGCTATCCCATGGCTTGTAGGGTTCTGATGATTGTGCTTCTCGCTCTGGTCCCTAATGTCTTGGACCTCTCATCTATAATGTTCAATGTATTTGTCTCTTTCTTCTCTCTGATTCGTCAAGACTACATGTTAGGGTCTAAAACCCTGAAATTCACTGTTGCTTCTGATCACCATTGACTTGATGAGTCTTGATGTCAGGTCACTTGAGGTTTTGGACCGGTTGTTTTAGGCACATAGTGGAATTTTACTGCCTTTTAAAGGAAACCTACCATTTGATTTGATGCATTGTGAACCAAACATACCTTGAGAATGCTGTAGCCACACTGATACAGAAACATATCCTGTTTAATCCCTGAGCTGAGTGGTTTTGCTGAAAAAAACTATTATAATATTCAGGACCTTGGGAAAGCTGGGTGCTGCTGGCTGCAATACATAAACACATTACACGTGTAGCTTCCTGAACTGTCCAGACAGGACTAATCAACCTGATGCTGGATGACTCCTACACAGCAGCTAGGGGATGGTGCAGTGATTGATTACTTCTGCCTGTCAGGGATAACAGAGTGATTACATCATTCTCTCCAGCAGTGCATACTTAAGTGAGAGGTAAAGGGCCGAGCTCAGGCACAGAAGCGACAGAGCCTCATTATCATAATTTCATTATCGTTTTTTTCAGCAAAACTACTCAGCTCAGGGAATAAACAAGATATGTTTCTGCATCAGTGTAGCTACAGCATTCTCACAGTATGTTTGGTTCACAATGCATAAAAGCAAATGATAGATTTCCATGCACCTATTACAAGTACATGCACACATTATTGTATCTTTATCCAGTCCCCTAGCAAAACAAGGTACCTACCACACAGGAAGGTTAGCTGAGCAACATCAGTTTTATTTAAAGGGAACCTGTCATCAGCAATTGACCTAATAAACCACTACCAGCATATCGTCAGGCAGTGTAACACCTTCTAGTTAGTTAGGTTAGTTTCTTTCATGGTCCAGTGTGGCGGGATCATCCTTGAAATCAACTTTGAAGTGAGATGTAAATTGCTTGTATAAAGTCAATGAGGAGGAGAGTTTAACAGTGAAGTCAAGGTGGGAGTTCTGAACTCCTCCTCCTCTGTGATTGACATCATGCATTGGACGTCAGGAAATGTGGTTAGTGATGTCTCTGGATGCAGGACCATCAATTGCAGTGAATGGGACTTTCTGAGGAAGAGAGCTTGACTTCAGTGTTAAAATCTCCGCCTCCTTGACTTTACAACCAACTTACATCTCACTTCAATGTAGAATATTTCATTGCTTCCACCACACTGGTTCATGAAGGAAACACGATCTGGAAGTTGTTCAGCTGCTTGACAACATACTGGTGGTGGTTTATTAGGTCAATTTCTGCTGACAGGTTCCCTTTAAGGTTCTCTGTGTTCCGGAATACTGTTTACCTTGAACTTGAATTGAGCCTTTTTCATGACATAGCTTCTGTTTCTCATCCCTAGGACACATTCACACGGCCGCTATGGGGACCATGATATGGTTGTATCATTGCGAGGTTGTAACATCATGGCTCCCGGTGATGATGCACACGGGAGTTGGGCAGCCGTGCCGCAAAGTACTTGTTCTATATTTTGGTAAATTTCCTGTGCGGCCGCTCGTCTCCCTCTGGAGGGAGGAGGGGTGAACAGCTCATCTCTCCTCCCTACCCTTTGCTTGCCTGATATCCAGCCTGGTCCTTGGCTTGTTGATTTTCCATGTTTATATGAAGATTGCTCCTAGATGTGGTCCATTAATGGAAATCTCCCATCAGAATCCATTATGATAAACTATGATAAACATTACTCATAGATCCAGGCACCGGGACTGTGGTATCTTCTTATATTTCTTATCCATGGTCTCCTTCCTTCAAAGAATTTAAAAACTATGCTAATGAGCCAAAAGTGGTCGGCAGGATGTTACTAGGACCCTTCAGTGCTGTTACACTGTCTCCCCCCTAAGCATTTTTCCCTCTCTCCCATCTCTCACAGAATGAGGGGGAAGTGCTCCTGTGCAGTGTAACAGCCTGTGAAGCTACAGTATTCAGGGGCTTAGGTAATGCCCCAGGAGCCCTCCTGGCTCATTAGCATCACTTTAGAAGTTGATTTTAGAAGGAAGGAGGCCATGAATAAGAAATATAAGAACATTCCCACAGTTACGGTGCCTGGATCTATGAGAAATGTCCCTGGTTTATCATTATAGTCCGGTATATATCATTATAGTCCAGTATATATCATTATAGTCCGGTATATATCATTATAGTACGGTATATATCATTATAGTACGGTATATATCATTATAGTCCGGTATATATCATTATAGTCCGGTATATATCATTATAGTACGGTATATATCATTATAATCTGGTATATATAGTCCGGTATATATCATTATAGTCCAGTATATATCATGATAGTCTGGTATATATCATTATAGTCCGGTATATATCATTATAGTCCGGTATATATCATTATAGTCCGGTATATATCATTATAGTCTGGTATATATCATTATAGTCCGGTATATATCATTATAGTCTGGTATATATCATTATAGTCTGGTATATATCATTATAGTCCGGTATATATCATTATAGTCTGGTATATATCATTATAGTCTGGTATATATCATTATAGTCCGGTATATATCATTATAGTCTGGTATATATCATTATAGTCTGGTATATATCATTATAGTCCGGTATATATCATTATAGTCTGGTATATATCATTATAGTCCGGTATATATCATTATAGTCCGGTATATATCATTATAGTCCGGTATATATCATTATAGTCCGGTATATATCATTATAGTCCGGTATATATCATTATAGTCCGGTATATATCATTATAGTACGGTATATATCATTATAGTCCGGTATATATCATTATAGTCCGGTATATATCATTATAGTCCGGTATATATCATTATAGTCCGGAATATATTATTATAGTCTGTGTATCACTTGCTTGTCAAATGAATTAAAAAAACAGCCAAATTATCGGATTCCTTCACTTGTTGTAAATCCTGAGGCTCTCTGCTTCGCCGGTTCGATCTCCATTCATTCTCCATCCCGGTTTGATCTATTTCTCATGGCTCTTCTATGGATGGAGCGGCTGTATATCACAAAAGGGGAGGTTTCTGAATGGAACATGTGGCGATCTGTAAAAGAACATTAGGATTTAATTTCTCAAATTCGCCGTCTTTGTCTATTAATTTGTCTTCCATTGCCGCAGGGACATTGATATACGGCTGCAAACCCGTCCAGCGCTCACTACAATATTTATAGGGTCTCTAGTCAGAGGACGAAAAAATATTTGGTCACAAACTGAATGGATTTTTTTAGTTTCTTTTTTAACAAAATAAAGGGAAAAGGTTTATTTGGGTGCAGAAATATTGTCCCCTTACATCATGTTGTACCACAATCCCCCAGTCACTGGTTTATCCTTCATCACTTACACTCCATGGAGCATGTACTTACATCTAATGTCTAAGAAGGAAATGCAACTGGGAAAAATATGCAAAGTAGGTCTTCTCTAAAACTGTTTCTGCAGTGCCACCTATAGGAGGCTACCAGAGATGCATCTCAGGGAATCTACCACCAGGATGAAAGGAAAGTAAACCCAGCACACTGACATACTGGTGTGCGCTCCCTCTGACAGGGTCTGCTCTTTTTTTTTTGTTTCTTTTCTTTTGTTTTTACAAAAATAGGCTTTAGAAATTATGCAAATGAGGCAGAGGTGTTAATGGAGTCTGTAACCCCTAATTTGCATAATTTCTAAAACCTATTTTGGTAAAAACAAGGGCATGAGAAGCTAAATTAGGAGCGGATCCCACCAGAGGGGGCACACAGCAGTATGTCAGTATAACTGAAGGACTTAACAAACCCCCAAGGCGGAGCACCTGATTTTTCATATACTGGTGCAGCTGAATTCTTTTATGTTTTATATATATACACATATATAGATGTGTGTGTGTGTGTATTTATATATACTTTGGTGCCAGTGGTTAATATATATGTAAATATGTTACATATATGTTGGTGTAGCAGCAGTATAGGAGGGGGCATAGTAACCATTGGGAAACAAAGGTGAAGGGGGAGGATAACATAAAACATGGAGGAGCACAGAGTCGGTCTGGTGACATATGTGGAGCACCAGAGTCTCTTTTGAATATTTTATAAAATCGCTTTTTGTAATTAAACTTAAGGTTTATGTGAGTTAACTTCAAAACACAGGTAGACCAGTGGTAGATTTCCTTTACAAAATAGATATGACAAAGCTATAAAGTGATTTTTCATATACAAATGGGGCTTAATTAGTCACGGGAGGAAGAAATCACCTCTACCAAGAGGTAACTCATGTATGTACACAGTGACCGCACCAGCAGCAGAATAGTGAGTGCAGCTCTGGGGTATAATACAGGATGTAACTCAGGATCAGTACAGGATAAGTAATGTCATGTATGTACACAATGACTGCACTAGCAGCAGAATAGTGAGTGCAGCTCTGGGGTATAATACAGGATGTAACTCAGGATCAGTACAGGATAAGTAATGTCATGTATGTACACAGTGACTGCACCAGCAGCAGAATAGTGAGTGCAGCTCTGGGGTATAATACAGGATGTAACTCAGGATCAGTACAGGATAAGTAATGTCATGCATGTACACAGTGACTGCACCAGCAGCAGAGTAGTGAGTGCAGCTCTGGGGTATAATACAGGATGTAACTCAGGGTCAGTACAGGATAAGTAATGTCATGTATGTACACAGTGACTGCACCAGCAGCAGAATAGTGAGTGCAGCTCTGGGGTATAATACAGGATGTAACTCAGGATCAGTACAGGATAAGTAATGTCATGTATGTACACAGTGACTGCACCAGCAGCAGAATAGTGAGTGCAGCTCTGGAGTATAATACAGGATGTAACTCAGGATCAGTACAGGATAAGTAATGTCATGTATGTACACAGTGACTGCACCAGCAGCAGAATAGTGAGTGCAGCTCTGGAGTATAATACAGGATGTAACTCAGGATCAGTACAGGATAAGTAATGTCATGTATGTACACAGTGACTGCACCAGCAGCAGAATAGTGAGTGCAGCTCTGGGGTATAATACAGGATGTAACTCAGGATCAGTACAGGATAAGTAATGTCATGTATGTACACAGTGACTGCACCAGCAGCAGAATAGTGAGTGCAGCTCTGGGGTATAATATAGGATGTAACTCAGGATCAGTACAGGATAAGTAATGTCATGTATGTACACAGTGACTGCACCAGCAGCAGAATAGTGAGTGCAGCTCTGGAGTATAATACAGGATGTAACTCAGGATCAGTACAGGATAAGTAATGTCATGTATGTACACAGTGACTGCACCAGCAGCAGAATAGTGAGTGCAGCTCTGGTATATAATGGAGAGATAAGTTATGTAATTTATGTGTAAAATGATTATTAATATGTATAAATTCTGTATATACAATCTGTAATATTGAGGTTACAGAGGGTTACTGGAGCTGACTATGCAGATCTGGGTTCTCTGTTCTGTGCAGCTGCTCTTAATTTTCCACCTTCAGGACTCACATCCCGCTTTCTCCTTTTTGGAACAGTTTTAGGAAAAATAACCCGTGTGAGTTTTTGTCGGAGTGAGAGCCAGGCTGGAATACTGTGTATGGCGGAAGGATTAGATGCATCTCTATAATGTCCTTACTAGATTGGTTCAGGGTTATTAGAAGCTTTTTATTATTGTGTTGGTTCATTTCTGGAGCTTTATTACTCTTGCAATGATTTTGGATTTTCAGTTTGGAAATTTTGTCCTTTTCTTTCCCAACATCTTTGTTCTGTTTTATCCGGATAACAGCCTCACATGCCAAGAACCTGCTCCTATCACTATCCCTGTCTCTTCTGAAATATTATATATTGCTGTGGAATATATTATGTGCTTTCTTATATTCTTGCACAACCCTTGTCACTGCTCACTCATCAAACATACACATGCTGTATATACCTGCCACGAATATACTACACAAAGAAATAGATACCAGCAATAAATATTGAAAACACATAAAATTAATATGGTAAACACATAAATACTTGCAGTGAAGATGTCAGACATAGAAATATTTATCAGCAACGAATATACAGCTTACATAAATATACCCTGCTCATATAAATATATACAATAAATGAATATACTGCACACATAAATATATATATCAGCCATGAATAACCACACATGAATATATACCAGCAATAAATGTACTGCATACCTGGGCTGCCATGAGACAGACACCACTTACTGTTCAAATTAGGCTGCAGCTGTTTCCTTAAGAGCTACTCTTCTTACTGGTCTTCTTCCTGGTCTTCTTTCTGGTGTTCTTCCTGGTCCTCTTCCTGGTCTTCTACCAGGTCTTCTTCCTGGTCTTCTTCCTGGTCTTCTTCCTGGTCTTCTTCCTGGTCTTCTTCCTGGTCTTCTTACAGGTCTTCTTCCTGGTCTTCTTACAGGTCTTCTTACAGGTCTTCTTCCTGGTCTTCTTACAGGTCTTCTTCCTGGTCTTCTTACAGGTCTTCTTCCTGGTCTTCTTACAGGTCTTCTTCCTGGTCTTCTTCCTGGTCTTCTTACAGGTCTTCTTCCTGGTCTTCTTCCTGGTATTCTTCCTGGTCTTCTTACAGGTCTTCTTCCTGGTCTTCTTCCTGGTCTTCTTCCTACTCTTCTTTCTGGTCTTCTTCCTGGTTCTCTTCCTGGTCTTCTACCAGGTGTTCTTCCTGGTCTTCTTACAGGTCTTCTTACAGGTCTTCTTACAGGTTTTCTTCCTGGTCTTCTTACAGGTCTTCTTCCTGGTCTTCTTCCTGGTCTTCTTCCTACTCTTCTTTCTGGTCTTCTTCCTGGTTCTCTTCCTGGTCTTCTACCAGGTGTTCTTCCTGGTCTTCTTACAGGTCTTCTTACAGGTTTTCTTCCTGGTCTTCTTACAGGTCTTCTTCCTGGTCTACTCCCTGGTCTTCTCCCTGGTGTTCTTCCTGGTCTTTTTCAGGTTTTATTCCTGGTCTTCTTCCTGTTTTTGTTCCTGGCCTTCTTCCTGGTCTTCATCCAGGTTTTTGTTCCTGGTCTTCCTCCTATTTTTCTTCCTGTTTTTCTTCATGGTCGTCTTCCTGGTTTTCTTCCTGGTTGACCCATCACAAGTGACAACCCTTTTCCATCAGGTACAGAACATCATGGTGACTTGTACTTGCCATGACTTATCACTGCAGAAATTGACAGCTGTCAGTGACCTGTCTGTGATCTGTAGCACAGCATCCCCTACCTTTCTTCAGCACAACATCCACCCTTTCCGTAGCACAGCTCCACTCGCAGCATTCTGCCCTACCCCCAGCACTGTGGCGAGTGAAATAAAAAAATTAATATGTCACTTACCATCTGTCTTTATAGTTTCTCTCTGTTGATGTGCAGAGGGTGCAGGCAGCGGAGCTATCATACTCCCTGCATCATGTAATCAATGGTAGGTGCATCTTAAAGACACACATATCATTGATTACTATTCCGATCCGGGGAGGCGACCTCCAAGCAGGATGGGACCCTTGGCAACTGTCTACCCATTGTCCTGGCCCTGGGTTGAAGCCACTAAGAGTAAGTAAGAGAAACCCTTGACAATTCCCAATCCTCAAAATCCAATACATTTTACAATGTCACCTATGTGGGGGCATAAAGAGGACCTGGGACCAGATACAAAGTATTAATCACCTTATCTCATGTGCTGGTCGTCGCACTCCTGATCAGTTTGGTTTTTGTTTTTTTAAAATCCGTCTACCCGTTCAAAAGATATGACCCCTGGAAGATTATCTATGAATGATCTTATATTGGCCAAGGGGGCGGCAACCTATTCTTTGAGGGTGTGTCTTTGTGTCTACCTCCCCTTTGGCTTTTATCAGTTAATACATTTCCGAGGGCCGTATCTTTTGAACGGTTGGACGGATTTCTATGAAACAAACGCCAAATTGTTCAGGAGCGAAGTGGCCACCACATGAGGGGGGGGTGTAATCACTGGATTTACAAATCATTTTAAGTGTGCAATGAATCATTTATTTAGGGGTCTGAGTCCACAAATAAACACCTGTGACTTTTGGAAGATCAGTTTTGGCAGGATTTAGCCATATTTTAGCCACCGACTGAGATATCTTGCAGCTCCCCCTACTGGCAGGACTAATAAAGGGGCAAAAGCACAAAGTGTTTCACATTAGATCCTGTGATTCTCCATAATCCGACGTTTCTGGACTTCTCCGTGTCGGAGAGCTCGTAACATTCCTGATTTAAGCTGTACGACTCCCACCCCCGGCGGGTTGCTTGGCAACTCTGGCCGCAGCCCCTGTAATATGCTGTAGGTGTTACACGATAGTTTGCTGTTTTATAGGTACTATATTTTTAGATTTCATTTCTGCATCAAACCAAATAGAGCAACGGCTTAAACAACGACAAAGCAGGAGCGACAGTCACGGAAGACAAAGGGGAAAAGTCGGATATCGTGCGGGGGGGAAAGTATCTGCCCCCTTTCTGATACTCATTATTGTTGCATAGATGTTTATAGTTTTTTTTTAGATTTTATTTCTAATTTCATGGAGCGTCGTTGTAAAATATTCAAATTATACTTCCAAAATAGTGAGTGCACCCTGTCATACCCGCTTGCACCACTGTTGGGAGTAATATTCGCATCCAAACCCGGTCTGCTAAATGTGTCTGCAAAATATACAGCGGCTGTGTTACATAGTAACAAAATTGAATGACTTCTATAAACTAATGTAGCAGAGCTGACATCTTATCCAGACGGTTGTTATGTGTTCTTCCCCGGGACTGCAGGTATAACTGATGTATGATCCTTAAAGGGGTTGTTACAGATACCGATTTTCTTGAAGAAACAGCACCATACCCGTCCGCAGGTTGTGTGTAGTATTACAGTCCATCCCTATTTACTTTAATGGAACTGAGCTGTAATACCAGATGCTTCCTGTGGACTGGTATGGCGCTGTTTCTAGGAAAAAATAATCATTCAATTAAATTAATAAACTTACATAAATGGCAGCAAACTGACCCAAAAACTGAGCTCTGAGTCTACATCTGAATATTGATTTTGCTCCATTTTTATGTTCTGCATATAAGGGGTGAATCTAGGGTAAAATGTTACCCCATAATCCACAAATATCATAAAGAACTGGCCCAGTGTGTTATCTTTATTCTATGGGTCATCACGATTAGCGCAATACCCCATTTATATAGTTTTTTTATGGTTAACTTGCAGAATATAGAACTCATTTTGTGAGAAATTTGCTTGTTTTTACATCGCCGTATAACAATGGCGCTCCGGATGTGTTGCTTGATTGCCTGCAGAGCAGCCAATCCGGCAGCTATATCCCCCCCTAGTGACCAGGCAAGGCTGTGATTGGGCAGTTGTGTCCAGCAGGTGTTCAACGGTGAATAAATGGGGTCCCATAAAAAAAGAGGGATATTCAAAGATACAATAAAACTAATGTTAACATTTTGGAATGAAGGGACAGTATTAGCTCCCTCTAGTGGTGGCTGAAGGAAGACGCATTTAAATCATGCAAGTCGATTTTACTAATTTGTGATTTTTGTTTATATCGTTTAATTAATAGAATTGATAGAATTTCGCTCCTCTGATGCTGCAGTTTTGCTCATGGATGGGTGTTGCTCAAGTTAACCCCCTTTTAAACTTCCCATAGAAAGTACATATTTAAAGGGCATCTACCACCAGGATGGAGGACTGTCTGCAAATGAGGCCGAGAGGCTCCAGGCTCCGTAGGTGCTAATGGGGCCTGGAGCCCCTCAGGCTCATTTGTATACAGCATTTCATCCTGGTTGTAGATGCCCTTTGGAGGGATTGTCTGGTCGGCTAGTTTTCATACTTGAGACCTATATACTGAGCTCAGTCATAAGCAGGAGACCGGACTTCTATCGGATCCATGTCTTCTTGTTTAGCCACATTCCAGTAGAACAATATGAATAATATGAAGCTGCATGCTGTACCCTGGGTATCAGTGGTAACATAATCTTATCATCCGGAATATGTGCTATTCCAGCCATGGTAAACCCTGTGCCGGAGCGATTGCCGGGGCTGATCTGTGTAACCACTTATCTCCAGAGAGACGGATAGGAAAATAATAGACAGCACTCCAGACCTGTGTATACAGAGCGGGGACCGCAACTACAGCGCTGCCAGTCACATCACACACGGAAACGCCCTGATAGGAGAATCACCTGAGTCAGAGGAAAGGTGGGAGAAGTGGCTCCGAGCCACCGCTCATCCTTGTGGGCAAACATCCGGAGAAAGTCATGGAATCTGCGACCTTGGGGATCTTCTTATATTTGGTATCCATAGCCTCATCCCTTCTAAAATCAACTTTTAAAATTATGCTAATGAGCTAAAGGGCTGCCAGGGTGTTATCCGAGCCCCTTGGTGCTGTAGCCTTACAGGCTGTTACATTGCGCAGGAACACTTTCTCCCTCTCCCTTTGTGAGATTACATCAGGCAGAGGGAGGAGGGAAGTGCAGAGGGAGCAGGGATCAGGATGAGACAGTGTAACAGCCTGTGAAGCTACAGCATGGTTCCATGACCTAGTGAAAATATATTACGCATGAAAACCCCTCCTCGCGAATGAGCCGACATGATAAGTAGACTTGTTGGCCCCTAAGGTCGGTGGCACACGTGCCGTTTTGAACCTGTTTTTAGGCCGTTTTTAAGCAGTCCGTTTAAAAACGGGTGCGTTTTTGGAAAACGCATCTGTTCTTGACAGGTTTTTCCAATTATCTTAATGAAGATAATTGGAAAACGGACAAAAACTGTCAAAAAACAGGTGCATTTTCAAAAACACATGCATTTCCAAAAGGATTGCTTAAAAACGGCGCAAAAACAGCCCCAAAAACGTGTGCCGTTGGCCTTAATCATTTATACTGACATCTAAAACCGATGTGGTATTGCTACATTTAGCCACATAACACTGCAGTACGCAGACAACTTAAAGGGATTGTCCGACTATTGGAAAAATGTAGCAGTTGGGCTGAGGAGGGCTTTCTTTTTCATTGTCGATGCAATGTAGCGCTGTACGTATAGTTGTAGAAGTGGACTTAACCTTTAAACTACTACAATGTAGAAGACCCCATAACAGAAGGAGTAATGATCTGCAGGGAGGCGTTCAGGCTTTGTGTGAGGTTGCAGCTGATTAGGACAATGGTGTCATGCTGTACAAACCACAACCGTCCTGCAATGTTGTTGCTTTCAGCCGGTCACCATGACGGCGCACGCCCCATCCACCAGATATCTAATCTTCTCATTAAAATACCACGACTATCGGGGCTGTCAATGTGAAAAGAGGAAATCTGCTTGAAGGAATTTCTCTTCATTCATTTTTTTCCAATAGCGAGACCTTCATTGATGAGTAATTATCCTCAACAAGGCCCAGAATTAAGTGTCAGGTCTCTCTGCAGCACCCCCGCAGGGGAACTTAGGTATTACACAGTTACAGGAAATCGACCACCAAAATCCATCCTGATAATCCAGGGACATTACTTATAGATCCAGGCACCGGGACTGTGGTATCTTCTTATATTTGTTATCCATGGCCTCCTTCCTTTTAAAATCAACTTTTATAATTATGCTAATGAGCCAGAAGGGTTCTGGGGTCTGTTCTGGGAGCTCTTCTGTGCTGTAGCTTCACGGGCTGTTACAGAGTCTCCTCCTCTCTTCTGCTCCCTAGCACTTTGCCATCCTTCTTCATGATATAATCTCACACATTGGGGTAAGTTCTCCTACACAGTGTAGCAGCCTGTAAATCTGCAGCACAGAGGGGCTCTGGTAACACACCCAGAGACCTTTTGATTATAGCATAATTTTAAAAGTTGATTTTAGTAGCAAGAAGGCCATTAGTAACACATATAAGACAATTACCACAGTCACCGTGCCTGGATATATGAGTGAGGTAATCATGCTGGATTTTTATAATAGATTTGCTTTAAATTTGTTCAGTAGAATAGACATTTCTAATGTCATTGTGAAGTCAAAAGTGGTCAATTTGGTTCTGCTTGCAATTGTGACTTATAAAATTTAATGCAAAGTTGCATGAAGGTGCACTTCAGTTCTCTAGGAGTCATCTGTCCATAGAAATAGACACATTTTCTATGCTACAATGAATTAACCCATAGAAAATGTGGAGATTGTATGGAGTCCACGGGGGGGGGAATTAATTATTGACTTTACAACAGTTTTTTGTTGTGTTTTTTATCCTTGCTGCACTTGTTGCGCCATATTAATGAAGCACCGGCGCAACATAATCGGCACACAACGCCACTTTTTTTGGGGGGTGGGGAGGGCACAATTTGAGAGCAGCTTTGAAATCCCGACCTGGACTTCTAGTTTCCTGACACTTTTTTGGCGCACACTTAGAGCTGCAAAAAATACTTACATACATATTTATACTAAATCCACAAAGTCATATCTTAAAGGGGTTGTCCACAATTGGCAAAACAGTGGAACCCCCATAAATAGATGGTGTTTGGTACTGCCGCTCAGTTCCCCTATAGTGAATTGTCTTTGCTGCAATACCACTTACAGCCTGCGGAGAGGAGTGGCGCAGTTTTAACCTACATCTGGTACGACCCATTTTAGCTACTATTATGGGAAGCTGAGATCCATCGATGATAGAGCTGATGCCCATGTGATTTGCGTCTCTGCAAGATGATCCAATCCCTTACCTTCCTTGGTTGAACTTGATAGATATGTATCTTTTTTTGAACCGTATAAACTATGATACTATGAAGAAACTTGCCAGGAGCAGTAATTTCCACTAGAGCTCCAGCACCTTGTATCTCAGCTTCCGAGACGCCTGGAAATCCCGGTATTCCTGTTCCTTGTCTTGGTAAGTGCAGTCAGTGCCAGCTGTAGGTGGGTGATGCCAGGCTGATAGCTGATGCCAGGCTGATGGGTGATGCCAGTCTGATAGCTGATGCCAGGCTGATGGCTGATAATCACATTATTGTTTCCCTCCATGGTGTCATTTCCTTCCCAGATTCGATCTTATCTCAGCCGCTTCCCTACCTCAGCCGTCATCCTAAGATGTAATAACTGTATAATGAATGAGCGCTGACATAATATAATACAGGGGGATAAGACGTGCCCCACCTCCACCCCAACCCTAAATTACTGTGATTGTGCGATACACTTGATTAGATATACAGGCAGTCCCCGGGTTACGTACAAGATAAGGTCCGGAGGTTTGTTCTTAAGTTGAATTTGTATGTAAGTCGAAACTGTATATTTTATAATTGAAGATCCAGAGAAAAAATAAATTTGGCCCCAGTGACAATTGGAGTTTAAACATTTTTTGCAGTAATGGGACCAAGGATTATCAATAAAGCTTCATTACTGACACCTTACAGCTGATCATCGCAGCCTGGGACTATAGTAACATCCAGAGAGCTTCACCAGAGGTCACAGGGGGCAGAGGGTCTGTCTGTAACTATGGGTTGTCTGTAAGTCGGGTGTCCTTAAGTAGGGGACACCTGTATAGACAACAGCACAAATTGTCCACTTAGATATAGTATCACACATAGTAGGTATAGACCTTATCAGACAGTATCACACATACTCAGCTTAGATACAATTGCTGCACAGCAGTATCACACAGAACTTTACACATCACACGTTTAGCCTCTTCTGAACTGTCCATGGATTTATATACGTCCGAGTGCTTTGCTCCCCCCCCCCCCAAAAAAAAGAGGCGTTGTGTGTCGGAAAAGGACCAATTATGTTGCGCCGGCGCTCCATTAATAAGGTGCAACAGGTGCAGCAAGGAAAAAAAACTACAAAAAACTGTTGTAGAGTCAATAATAAATCCCCCCGGACTCCATACAACCTCCACATTTTCTATGGGTTAATTCATTGTATCATAGTAAATGTGCCTGTTTCTGTGGACATATGACTCCTAGAGAACCAAAGTGCACCTTCATGCAACTTTGCACCAAATTTAATAAGTCTCATTGGATTTGTCTGGCTTTTTTTGGTGTAAAAAAGTTTTAAAAAGTCACATTGACTTTTTTTTGCAACTTTTTACTACTGAAAAGTCACACAGAACGATTTCCGCCACTTCTGGAGTAAACACAGAACTCCTCCAAGTGCGTCGCAGTGCAAAGTCACAAGTCTCATAGTTACTCCGGTCCCCTGCTGGCTGATGTGCTGGGAGTTTTTAGAATATAAGAACATTTATTTAAGGGCCAAAGCCAATTTACTGCATAGTACTGTCCCAGGGAGCCGCCTAGGGCTATATAACCCTCAATGTATCCGAGTCTGTTGTGTGGGATACCGATTGTCACTGTGAAGTGTCATTGTCAAGTCCAAAGTGGTCAATTTGGTTCCGCTTGCAATTGTTAAACAGCGGTGTAACTACAGGGGTAGCAGATGGGGCCCACAGTGTCAGGGGGCCCCGGCATCTGCAGTATTCGGTGTGTGTGGTGCATATATACTGTACATATGTCTATATGCTGTATGTATATATGTTATGCATTTACTGTATGTATGTATATGTTGTATTTGTGTATATGTTGTGTATAAAGTATTTTACATGATAAACTTAGGAGACAAATGACTCCCGACACATCAGCAGCTTAGATACAAGTCCTGCACATCAGTATCACGTAGAACATAACATATAATTGGGGGCTCTCACTATTGGCTTCCCAGCAGACACAAGGTTAGGACGCAGTTTTTTACATAAGAGAGTTAAGCGAGGAGTAAAACATATGATCGATGTAGTATCACACATAACAGGCTTAGATACATTGGCTCATTAGACAGGCAGAGAGTGGGTAGATAACTAGGAGAGGAAGCGACCTATAGCAGATTTGTGCGTAGGACCCCCCCCCCCTTAGAAAGTATACATATACACTCACACAATGAAAACCATTTATATGCACATTTATACACTGTTACAAACATAGATACATTTATACATACAGTATATACACATCAAACACACAAACATATAGTAAGTATACATCATATTATTACACATACCGTATATACATACACACCATAAATACACATCTATACAGTATAAACACCCATACATACAGTATATATACATATAGAGAATATATACATCACATATACACGCATACATACAGTGTATACAGGTATACATATAGTGCTTATACACATCACATATACACACATACATACAGTGTATACATATAGTGCTTATACACATCACATATACACACATACAGCATATGGATACATTCATACAGTATAGAGAAAGCATAATAATTATAATAATAATAATTCTTTATTTATATAGCGCACACATATAATGCAGCGCTGCACAGAGCTTGCCATATCAGTCCCTGTCCCTAATGGGGCTCACAATCTAATCATCCTACCAGTATGTTTTGCAGTGTGGGAGGAAACCGGAGGACCCGGAGGAAACCCACACAAACATGGAGAGAACATACAAACTCTTTGTAGATATTGACCCTGGGACTTGAACTCAGGTCCCCAGCGATGCAAGGCTGTAATGCTAACCACTAATCCACCGTGCATACACATCCATGCATTTTTAAACTCATACAATATGTATATACTCACTGTCTGGCAGATTTCTTGTCCCAGGGCCCAGTATCTGCTGACCACATGGAGGAAGTAGAGATGGAAGATGCAGGGGCCTAACTTCAGCGGTAGCAGCCATAGCGGCTGCTATGGGGCCCGCAGTCTCAGGGGACTCCGGCATCTGATTTGATACACCTGGCAAATGCACACCATTATATACCTATTATGCTGCACATTGTACACTATAATATTTATGTAACGGTGAAGTCTTCTACAGTGCACAGCTGACCTGAGGAACTCAGATAAGAAATGTCATCTGAGGAGACAGCAGGACTAAGAATCTCTCATCTCTAGCTTTCTGACGTCAACTTCCCCCATGTGGTCTGACCGGCGAAGGGGGCCCCATTCAGAAGTCTGCTATGGGGCCCAGCCTCTCCTAGTTTTACTCCTGGGAAGATCCCTAGTCCTGGCGTCCTGCTGTCCCCTCCCCCTCCTTCGATATTTCATATCTGAGCTGGGGGGTTCAACTGTGTACTGTGGAAGGTGTGAACTGTTATATATATATATATATATATATATATATATATATATATATATATATATATATATTATGTTACATAATGTGCAACATAATATGTATATAATGGCGCACATCCTCCATTCTTTAGTTGGATGCTGGGGCCCCCTTACACTGTGGGCCCCATAGCTCCTGCTGTGGCTGCTACGCCCCTTGCAGAGAACTAAGGACATGTCCTATCTTTTTCCCGCCCCGTATCGCTCTGTGCGCCCATTGCCGGTCCATGGGGGATGTATGTATGTATACACCCCCCCCCCCTACGATTGTGTGAATATAGCCTTAAACTTATGACTAGTTTCGTATCACACATAACAGGCTTGGATACATCAGCTCAGGAGCCCTGGCTCAGACTCAGGGGCTCAGCGGCTGGCGGTCCCGGGAGAAGATGTTATTGATGTTGGCACCTATGTGCATGATGTGAGTGCGGGCAGGTTGGGGCAGACGTCTCATGGCGGGCATGTGCGGGCGCTGTCAGGGTCGCCCTTCAACAACAACAACGTCTCTGTTCTCCTCAGTATCATCGGGCTGTGGCTGCATCTGTGAGACGCTTCTCCACAAGACTCTGTGACATCCTGAGACTCGGCTTATTAGTTCCAAGATGTCACATTTCTATGTACCAGAAGCCTCAGTCATACAATTCACAATGTTTGGGTACATTCGCACGAACATATGGGGGATGTATATATACGGCCGACATATATACAGCGTATATACGTCCCCCATACATCGCAATGGCCGCACAGTGCCCTACGGGAGCGGTACGGTGCCACGCGCGTAGAAAGATAGGACATGCAACCAATCAGAGCTCGGCTTTCATTTTCCCACAGTTGTTTATAAAATTAAAGCTGAGCTCTGATTGGCTACCACGGTCAACTAGAACAGTTCTGCTCATAGACAAATCTCCCTCATTCATTATAATAGTCCATTGAGACCAAAAAATACCCATAGCAACCAATCAGAGCACAGCTTTCATTTTCCTACAGCTGTTTATAAAATTAAAGCTGAGCTCTGATTGGTTTCCATGGGCAACTAGAACAGTTTACCTCAGACACTTATGATAAACCCCCCATACATCCGCCATGACATCCCAGTCCAGGTTTTTTTTTTTTTTTTTACACATTTTTTTGCACAAATGGAGGTTTTTCACCACCCTCACCACATTCTGGGGGCCTAAGTAGCACGAAATAAGGGAGGCCCTTGCTTTTGCCCAATGTTTTGTGGTTTTTCAATGGCGTGCACTAATTAATGATCGAACTGCACAATTTTTTGGAACAGCTTAGAAACTGTTTCCCCTAAAGAGAGGATTTAAAAGATGAATGTAAAACGCAAACATACAAATTGGGGGAGATTTAGCAGAAGTGTCTGAGAGCAGAACTGTTCTAGTTGCCCATGGCAACCAATCGGAGCTCGGCTCTCATTTTTCAACAGCTGTTTATAAAATTAAAGCTGAGCTCTGATTGGTTGCTACAGGCAACTAGAACAGTTCTGCTCACAGACACTTCTGCTAAATCTCCCTCATTGAGTCTAATTCATTATAAGAGTCCATTGAGACCAAAAAATACCCATAGCAACCAATCACAGAGCAGCTGTCCATTATCAAACTACTTTGGTAATATGAAAGCTGTGCTGTGATTGGTTCCTTTGGGATCTTGATTCCTGGTTGGTGTTCAGCCTGCTTGTCCTCAGAGGAAGGACCTGCCTGTTATCTGCTGCTGTTAGTCAATTCTATGAGAAGTTCTACTAATAAAGGAACCCCAAGTTTTGAATACCACAGTTTTTGGTGTCCATCCCTGGTTAACAGCTACCATTACCCTATGTAAGGTGTCATCTTTTTGCTAATTTGGGACCAATATGACTGTTTGATCATTTTTTTTTATGAAGGCTCTTTTCCCACGATTGTTTAGTTTGGCTGGATGGCCAGGTCAAGGAAGAGTTGTGGTCGCCCCAAATCTTTAATTGAAGAATTATGGAGGCCACTGTGCTCTTCGGAACCTTGAGAAATTCTTTTGTAACCTTTTCCAGATCTGTGCCACAATCCTGTCTCTGAGCTCCTTGGGCAGTTCCTTAGACCTCATGATCCTCATGTGCTCTGACATGCACTGTGAGCTGTGAGTCTCATATAGACAGGTGTGTGCTTTGCTACATTAATGAGCAAAAAATGAACTTTTTAGATCTTAGCAGTGAAAGAAAGAGTGAAAAATGTACAAGGGTCTGAACTCATAAATGTGGTGTGAACAGAGCCTGAGGGTAATGCCACACATGGCATTTTGAACCCGTTTATGGTCCGTTTTTAAGCAGCCTGTGTTAAAAAACGCATGCGTTTTTTGAAAACGCATCCATTTTTGACAGGTTTAACCAATTATCTTAATTAAAACTGGTCAACAACGGATGCATTTTTGGACGCATGCTTTTTAGGACGGACTGCTTAAAAAAATGACCAAAAACGGGATCAAAACGCCATGTGTGGCACCACCCTTACACAGCATAGGGCAAAGCAGCGGGGGCCATTAGTGACTACCCCCAACTTCTGATTGAAACATATAAAACATTTAAAAGTAACTTTTTTTTCGAAATTCTACTATATTTTTGGAAACCAGGACACGGCATTTCATGGGAAACAGGACTCCTCTATCTTGGATATAGATGTAAATGGTTAAAGCTTAGTGGGCGCGCTCTGTCAGACCTGTGATTTGCCCGCGCCGTTTTGTTTTGCCAGAAATATCCCCTTCCATAACACTGACGTTAATGCGTTTTGTCTGTCAAGAGTTGCCCCCACCCCCCCATCCCTGTAATTACCGAGCCCGGCTCCCGTCCACACAGACAAGTTCTCATTGGTCAGTGTCATCCAGGATACGCTGGAGAATTCTTCCTGACATGGATGTGACTGTAGGGACTTCATCAACACCTCGGAGGGGCTCAGCAGCCGAGCTCGGAGTCTGACGTGACAGCAGGAAAAGGTCCAAGGTGTATAGATCTGTTTTCTAAAAATGCCATCTCCAGGCTTCTCATCTCATCAGTATTCAGGAGGAGCGGTGCCAAGGGCACCAGGATTATCTGGCAGGGAGGGATGTGTATCTCTTGCAGTTTGCTCACACAGCTGAGCATTTCCACTTAATACTCCAGGAGAGACTAAATTCTTACTTAATACACTCATATATCCTGCAGCGTTATTCCAGGGATTAGCTCCTGTGTATAAGCCCACATGCAGGGCCGGATTATACAGCGGGACAAAGAGGCATTTGCCCCCGGGCCGATACATCCAATATAAACCTGGTGCCACCTGCTTTACATATCTTCCCTAATGGTTGTGCTGGAGATAACAGTATTACTTTGTCACACTGTGGCATTATTATTTAGGATAAAACATTTTGATGGTTTTTGCTCCTCTATAAATAGGAGTAGTAGTACTGTGCTGTGCCCATATATACAGGATAGGAATAGTAGTACTGTGCTGTGTTCATATATACAGGATAGGAGTAGTAGTACTGTGCTGTGCCCATATATACAGGATAGGAATAGTAGTACTGTGCTGTGCCCATATACACAGGATAGGAATAGTAGTACTGTGCTGTGCCCATATAAACAGGATAGGAGTAGTAGTACTGTGCTGTGCCCATATACACAGGATAGGAGTAGTAGTACTGTGCCCATATATACAGGATAGGAATAGTAGTACTGTGCTGTGCCCATATACACAGGATAGGAGTAGTAGTACTGTGCTGTGCCCATATACACAGGATAGGAGTAGTAGTACTGTGCTGTGCTCATATACACAGGATAGGAGTAGTAGTACTGGGCCGTGCCCATATATACAGGATAGGAGTAGTAGTACTGTGCTGTGCCCATATATACAGGATAGGAGTAGTAGTACTGTGCTGTGCCCATATATACAGGATAGGAGTAGTAGTACTGTGCTGTGCCCATATATACAGGATAGGAGTAGTAGTACTGTGCTGTGCCCATATATACAGGATAGGAATAGTAGTACTGTGCTGTGCCCATATACACAGGATAGGAGTAGTAGTACTGTGCTGTGCTCATATACACAGGATAGGTGTAGTAGTACTGGGCCGTGCCCATATATACAGGATAGGAGTAGTAGTACTGTGCTGTGCCCATATATAGGATAGGAGTAGTAGTACTGTGCTGTGCCCATATATACAGGATAGGAGTAGTAGTACTGTGCTGTGCCCATATATACAGGATAGGAGTAGTAGTACAGTGCTGTGCCCATATGTACAGGATAGGAGTAGTAGTACTGTGCTGTGCCCATATATACAGGATGGGAATAGTAGTACAGTGCTGTGCCCATATATACAGGATAGGAGTAGTAGTACTGTACTGTGCCCATATATACAGGATAGGAGTAGTAGTACTGTGCTGTGCTCATATATACAGGATAGGAGTAGTAGTACAGTGCTGTGCCCATATATACAGGGTAGGAGTAGTAGTACTGTGCTGTGCCCATAAATACAGGGTAGGAGTAGTAGTACTGTGCTGTGCCCATATATACAGGATAGGAGTAGTAGTACTGTGCTATGCTCATATATACAGGATAGGAGTAGTAGTACAGTGCTGTGCCCATATGTACAGGATAGGAGTAGTAGTACTGTGCTGTGCCCATATATACAGGATGGGAATAGTAGTACAGTGCTGTACCCATATATACAGGATAGGAGTAGTAGTACTGTACTGTGCCCATATATACAGGATAGGAGTAGTAGTACTGTGCTGTGCTCATATATACAGGATAGGAGTAGTAGTACTGTGCTGTGCCCATATATACAGGATAGGAGTAGTAGTACTGTGCTGTGCCCATATATACAGGATAGGAATAGTAGTACTGTGCTGTGCCCATATATACAGGATAGGGGTAGTAGTACTATAATGTGCCCATATATGCAGGATAGGAGTAGTAGTACTGTGCCCATATATACAAGATATATTTATATGTGTGTTCTGTGAAGACAAATTTACAGAAAGACTGTTATTTCCATTGCACTCACCTCCTATGATGCATTACAGTTGAAGTTGGGACTGATTGGTGCCCCTTGCTGTCATAGAGCCTGCTACAGCTGCACCTTAACCCTCTGGTTAAAACCGTCCTGTACTCACTAGATCAGGTAAACCCTGGCTGGGCATATATGGGTCGGTTGGTCTCGGGGACTCTAGGTATGAGACCCCCAGTGATCTAGCATGTCTATCCTATGAGGACTGTGTTAGTTGGTTATGGAATGCCCCTTTAAGCATGAAGTAGATGAAATCTTTAATATTGGCAGAATCACAAAAATCTATTTTGCAACAACAAATATGGAGCCAGACGCGAAGTAGAGACGCGATGGGTCGGTGTTGACATATTGCGTCTTTATAAGTCATCGTCTTCCATCTGGCCGCACAGCTGTCACGCGTTGTATCCGTGTTATTAATGAGCGCTATTTAATAACAAGAAGCATCATTACTTCTGTGAAGACTTCTCCACTCAACTTTGTTGCGTTTTTTTACTTCAATCCCTTATTCTTTTGGGATAGGAATTGAATAACTTCAAGGAGAACATGAAGTCTCGGGGAAGATCTCCTGGTGTCCTGTAGAGTCTCATTAAAAAATGTGGAGCAGAAAAAATGAGAATTTATTAATATTTTTATGTCTCAATTTAGGATAAAATGGGTTAATACAGTATGGGGCTCATTTATTAAGGGTCCGAACGCCACACTATTTCTGTTTTGCGCCAAACTGCCCCGGGATTTTGGTGCATGCGATCGGATTGTGGCGCATTGGCGCCGGCTTTCACGCGTCAGAAATGGGGGGGGGGCGTGGCCGTTGGACAAGCCGATGGATTCGGAAAACAATTTAAAAAGCGATTGGTGTCGCAAGATTAAGCACTCACATGCACCGGGAAGAAGAAGGTGAACTCCGGGGACCTGAGCGGGGAAGCGACACATGCAGGATATCGGGTGCATGATCTTAGTGACTCCCCGCACAGCGCATCATACACGGACAATGCACTTACATGCACCAGGAAGAAGAAGGTGAACTCCGGGGACCTGAGCGGGGAAGCGACACATGCAGGATATCGGGTGCATGATCTTAGTGACTCCCCGCACAGCGCATTATACACGGACAATACACTTACATGCACCAGGAAGAAGAAGGTGAACTCCGGGGACCTGAGCGGGGAAGCGACACATGCAGGATATCGGGCACACAATCTTAGTGAATCGCGGCACAGCGCATTATACACGGACAATGCACTTACATGCACCAGGAAGAACAAGGTGAACTCCGGGGACCTGAGCGGGGAAGCGACACATGCAGGATATCGGGTGCATGATCTTAGTGACTCCCCGCACAGCGCATTATACACGGACAATGCACTTACATGCACCAGGAAGAAGAAGGTGAACTCCGGGGACCTGAGCGGGGAAGCGACACATGCAGGATATCGGGCGCACAATCTTAGTGAATGCCGGCAGACCTAAATCCTCGTCGGATAACGCGCCACGGGATTGCGTCAGGACCGGGTAAGTAAATGAGCCCCAGTGTGCTGCCAGTGTGTGCAATAGGTAACACATATACCTCCTTCTCATAAGGAATTATGGCCCCAGCTATTGGCCCTTGATAGAAACTTCAGTTATTATTATATTATTACAGAATCTTCTGTTCTTTAGCACCCGGAAATTTCTGGTGTCATATTAAAGATTTAAGCTTGTGGTTCTGTGATCTACAGAACTAGAGATACAGGCAGTTACAGACATCGAGCTGCAGATAAAAAAACAATTCCTGACTTTTTTAAAACTTGTGTCACCGGTTCAGGAAATCACAGAACCACAAGTCCTTTCTGTTCAAACTCTGACCCAAAAGCCCACCAGTAACAGTTTTAAAGTCGCCATTGGCATTTAAATCACTGGGGCACATTTACTTACCCTGTCCGAGGAGTTCACGAAAGTACATTGTCTGTGTATAAGGGTGATGTCACACATGGTGTTTTTAGGCCGTTTTTAGTTTTGTCTGATTTTCCGGATTTGTGCAACTAAAAATGGACAAAAAAGCATGTGTTTTAAAAAACCGCATGGGTTTTTTACGATCTAAAAACGGCCTAAAAACGCCATGTGGGACATCACCCTGCCGCGATTCACGCGTGCAGCCGATATCCTGCATGTGTCACTTCCCGGTCCGCCGGAGTTCACCTTCTTCTTCCCGGTGCATGTAAGTGCATTGTCTTGCGACACAATTTGAAAGTCGGATCGTCCAACGGCACCGTCTCCCGATTTCTGCCGCATTAAAGCCAGCGAAGCTGCACCAAAATCTGAACGCTCTCGACACAATCCCAGGCAGACACCTGATCACTTTACCTGTCAAAGCTGCGCAATCTCCAAAAAAGGTGAACAGTTCAATGAAAGTGCAATCTGGGACCCTTAGTAAATAAGCCCCACTGTGTTCATAGGTGCGCCGATTGTGGGCTTTAATGGGGGTGGTTGTTTGAGCTAGACCCGAATTTTGCGGTTTGGGTCGGCTCACCACTACTGATGTGATAAAAATATGAGAATCATATCAATACAACACCGTGGGGCTCATTTACCAAGGACCTTGCGCCTGTTTTCTGTTGGCCTTTGCACAGGTATTTAAGAAGTGTCTGCGCCACATTTATGTCACGGCTGCACTATTCTCGACGCACCACAAATTTCTGCACTGAAAGGGACGTTCCAGTGCTCAATTGGACCATGTGGCACATTTATCATGCAAAAACAGAATTGTGCCAGGCGCCCCATGTGAAAGGTGGACCAAAAAAATGTCGGGGCAGCATTTCATGAATCTGGCGCCCCCTGTGCACTACACAGGATACTGCACATTGCGTAGTTTGCACTGTTTTTAGTAAATGTGCCCTCATGTTTCTAGGTGCTATAAAACCAGAGATGGTGGCGTCTGAAGTGACTGTTCTCCTGCAACCTCTAAACTTGACTCATCACAGGCAAAATATGACTATTCTCTGCTCATTTGCCTACAACTTTGGAGGCAAATATTTTATTACTAAATGAGTGAAAGAGAGAATCCTAGAAAGGACATTTTATCCCCTGCAGAGGGGTCGGCTCTGCTGCATATCGAGGAAACAAGAACTCATTATATATTATATATCAATATGATGCACAGAGTTTAGTCACCAGCATAGTGATCAGACCGTGGCACGGCGGTGCTCACATCCGTGACTAATGTGACACCGCCCTTATTATTCCTGGTTTACTGTGTGGACATCCAATGAAATACAGATATGTTACAGCTTTCACCATTGTGCCCCTCAGTCTGCGCTGCCCCAGGTCGGAGCCTAGTTTGCCCTTATGATCTCTGCAGTCCTGGATTTGGATAGTTCCTATACATGCAGCTCGCTGTGTTATATCATCAGCTTTCCTTACAGCCCCCAAGGCCAGGAATGTTAAAATCTCATCCCAGTCTTTGGATACATCTGTAACACCTAATCCTATGGGACTGATTAGAACCTCGCAGCACTTGGCAACTTTGTATAACGTCTGATCAGCTGAATGTAGGATTTCAGCATCGCTGCACCTCCTGCATGACGCAGGGAAGTAACGGACCCAAGGCAGGAGGATGGGGGGGGGGGGCGCAGCAGAGAATTCAGCGTTTCCTCGCTGCAGATCCGCACTAGTGGTTTTCCAGAGGTAGAAAGTATAAGGTGATAGTCCTTTTTATATGCTGGGTTGCTGTTAACTGTTATCCAGCTTTTTACTGACCCTGCATGGCATGTGTTGTCTATATAGTATGTTTTCTATATAGTATATTTATATAAACTAAACTTATACAACTATTAAACATTTTCAAGCAGTTCTCAAATGTTTCCAATGATTTACTTATAGCTACGATATCCCTATAATAGGGTGTGCACCTCCTAGATGATACATGCCTCCCAGCGGTATAGACCACACTCCACCCAGGAAGGGGAAGAGGATGAGCCGATGGTTATTTGCTTCTGACTTCCCACATGTAGGAGGGGGGGGGGGGGGTACAGCCCCTCCATTAGTCTATGAGTTCCCCCCCCCCCCACCCCAGATTGTCTATATACATGTCCCTCAAAATACTTATCATAGAGGGCAGAATTACAATCAAAGATGCCCCCAGATTACTACCCTCAAGTTCTGATTCCAATCAAAATATGTTCCCAAGATTGCCATCCACTTATCCTCTGGTAATGCCAGGGACAGATGCCCTCTTTGGTGCCAGTTACAGATTCCCTCTATAGTGCCTCTTGGTGATGTTATAGTGAGGGTTATAGATGCCCTCTACAATGCCAGTTAGTTACAAATGTCCTATTAAGCCAGTTAGTTTCAGATGCCACCTACAGTGCCACTTAGTTACAGATGCCCTACTATGCCTATATTATTTCAGATGCCTTTTATAATGCCCGCTACAGATGCCCTTTATAGTGTCTGTTAGTTACAGATGTTGTTTATAGTGTCATAGTATACGGTTACTTACAGGTACCCTCTATAGTGCCACTTGCAGATGCCCTTTATAGTGTCAGTTAGTTACAAATGTATAAAGTGCCATTTAGTTACAGATGCCCTCTGTAGTGCCAGTTACATATGGATACTGTCTATTGTGCCATCTAGTTACTGGTGCCCTGTTTAGTGCCATTTACAGATGCTTTCTGTAGTGCAGTTCGTTACTTATGCCCTCATTGATGCCAGTTACAGATGCCATCTATGGTGCCAGTTACAGATACCCTCTATGGTGCCAGTTAGTTACAGATTCCCTCTATGGTGCCACTTAGTTACAGATGCCCTCCATGGTGCCAGTTAGTTACAGATGCCCTCCATGGTGCCAGTTAGTTACAGATGCCCTCCATGGTGCCAGTTAGTTACAGATTCCCTCTATGGTGCCAGTTAGTTACAGATTCCCTCCATGGTGCCAGTTAGTTACAGATACCCTCCATGGTGCCAGTTAGTTACAGATGCCCTCCATGGTGCCAGTTAGTTACAGATTCCCTCTATGGTGCCAGTTAGTTACCGATACCCTCCATGGTGCCAGTTAGTTACAGATGCCCTCTATGGTGCCAATTAGTTACAGAGGCCCTCTATAGTGCCAGTTACATATGGATACTCTCTATTGAGCCATCTAGTTACTGGTGCCCTGTATAGTGCCATTTACAGATGCTTTCTGTAGTGCAGTTCGTTACTTATGCCCTCATTGGTGCCAGTTACAGATGCCATCTATGGTGCCAGTTACAGATACCCTCTATGGTGCCAGTTAGTTACAGATTCCCTCTATGGTGCCACTTAGTTACAGATGCCCTCCATGGTGCCAGTTAGTTACAGATGCCCTCCATGGTGCCAGTTAGTTACAGATGCCCTCCATGGTGCCAGTTAGTTACAGATTCCCTCTATGGTGCCAGTTAGTTACCGATACCCTCCATGGTGCCAGTTAGTTACAGATGCCCTCTATGGTGCCAATTAGTTACAGATTCCCTCTATGGTGCCAGTTAGTTACAGATTCCCTCCATGGTGCAAGTTAGTTACAGATGCCCTCTATGGTGCCAGTTAGTTACAGATTCTCTCTATGGTGCCAGTTAGTTACAGATGCCCTCCATGGTGCCAGTTAGATACAGATGCCCTCTATGGTGCCAATTCGTTACAGATGCCCTCCATGGTGCAAGTTAGTTACAGATGCCCTCTATGGTGCCAGTTAGTTACAGATTCTCTCTATGGTGCCAGTTAGTTACAGATGCCCTCCATGGTGCCAGTTAGTTACAGATGCCCTCTATGGTGCCAATTAGTTACAGATTCCCTCTATGGTGCCAGTTAGTTACAGATTCCCTCCATGGTGCAAGTTAGTTACAGATGCCATCTATGGTGCCAGTTAGTTACAGATGCCCTCCATGGTGCAAGTTAGTTACAGATGCCCTCTATGGTGCCAGTTAGTTACAGATTCTCTCTATGGTGCCAGTTAGTTACAGATGCCCTCCATGGTGCCATCTATGGTGCCATCTATGGTGCCAGTTAGTTACAGATGCCCTCCATGGTGCAAGTTAGTTACAGATGCCCTCTATGGTGCCAGTTAGTTACAGATTCTCTCTATGGTGCCAGTTAGTTACACATGCCCTCCATGGTGCCAGTTAGTTACAGATGCCCTCTATGGTGCCAATTAGTTACAGATTCCCTCTATGGTGCCAGTTAGTTACAGATTCCCTCCATGGTGCAAGTTAGTTACAGATGCCCTCTATGGTGCCAGTTAGTTACAGATGCCCTCTATGGTGCCAGTTAGTTACAGATTCTCTCTATGGTGCCAGTTAGTTACAGTTGCCCTCCATGGTGCCAGTTAGCTACAGATGCCCTCCATGGTGCCAGTTAGTTACAGATGCCCCCTATGATGCCAGTTAGTTACAGATTCTCTCTATTGTGCCAGTTAGTTACAGATGCCCTCCATGGTGCCAGTTAGTTACAGATGCCCTCTATGGTGCCAATTAGTTACAGATTCCCTCTATGGTGCCTGTTAGTTACAGATTCCCTCTATGGTGCCAGTTAGTTACAGATTCCCTCCATGGTGCAAGTTAGTTACAGATGCCCTCTATGGTGCCAGTTAGTTACAGATGCCCTCTATGGTGCCAGTTAGTTACAGATTCTCTCTATGGTGCCAGTTAGTTACAGTTGCCCTCCATGGTGCCAGTTAGTTACAGATTCTCTCTATTGTGCCAGTTAGTTACAGATGCCCTCCATGGTGCCAGTTAGTTACAGATGCCCTCCATGGTGCCAGTTAGTTACAGATGCCCTCTATGGTGCCAGTTAGTTACAGATGCCCTCCATGGTGCCAGTTAGTTACAGATTCCCTCTATGGTGCCAGTTAGTTACAGATTCCCTCTATGGTGCCAGTTAGTTACAGATGCCCTCTATGGTGCAAGTTAGTTACAGATTCCCTGTATTATGCCACTTATAGATGCCGTGTACAGTGTCAGTTACATAGAGATACTGTATAGTGCCATGTACAGCTGCTTTCTATAGTGCAGTTAGTTACAGATGCCCTCTATAGTTTTAGCTAGATTTCCTCTACAGTGCCAGTTATAGGTGCCCTCTGTAGTGCCAGTTAGTTATCCATGCCCTCTATAGCGGTAGTTATTTGCAGATGCCTCCTATAGTGCCACTTAGTGACACATTCCTTCTATAGCGCCATTTACAGATGTTGTATGTTGTGCCAGGTGGTTACTGATTCCATCTATAGTGCTACTTAGAGATACTCGCTACTGTACCACTTGGTAACAGACATCCTCCATAGTGCCAGTCACAGATGCATCCTTTACCCCACAGATAGCCCTATACATACAGTCCTTATAGTGCCAGTCACAGATGCATCCTTTACCCCACAGATAACCCTATACATACAGTCCTTATAGTGCCAGTCACAGATGCATCCTTTACCCCACAGATAGCCCTATACATACAGTGCTTATAGTGCCAGTCACAGATGCATCCTTTACCCCACAGATAGCCATATACATACAGTCCTTATAGTGCCAGTCACAGATGCATCCTTTACCCCACAGATAGCCCTATACATACAGTGCTTATAGTGCCAGTCACAGATGTAACCATCCAGCAATGCCTTCCCCATCCTGTGCCATGCTCTGCCACCCTCATCATGTCATCTTAAAGGGCCACACAGGTTTGTATGTGGCTCATGAGGTGGCAAATTTGCTTTCACTGCAAACTCTCCCGCAATGCTTTAAAAATTCATACAACTTTACAACTTCTCGCTTCCCACCCAGCTTTTCCATAATCCTGAATGGACAATTGTGTGTTGGGGAGGCTAATATACTCTGTAACTTGGTAAATTTTGTTCTAAAGTTTGTGTCTGTGCCAGTGAGGGTCCTTTGGATGAGCGCTCCTTCCTTTTCATAGGCTATCGAGCACAGCGCCGTACATTGCATAGTGGCCGTGCTTGGTATTGCAGCTCAGCCACATTTACCTTAGATGATCTCTGGAGCGCCACTAGATGGGACACTAAATATCTCTACGCTGTAGCAAACCCTCAGCAGTGAGCAGTACTGGGATTTGTCACCAGGATCTATCCGCTGACTGACAGCAAGCAGAGGTCTTAAAAATATTGATGAATAGAAGCATGAAATATAACACAGATGTCAGTGCACGATGAAGCGTAACAGAATCCTATTTTCTTTTGTTCTAGGATCTCTCACACTTTTTTTGGGTCTATTGTCTGATGTGGGTGTGACCTCTGGTAAGTTGTTTTATGATGTTTCTTATGATGAATTTATTATTTATTAATTTGATGTTTTTTTCTTTTATATCTATTGAAATTTTTGTGATAAAGAATAGAGGGGGGGGGGGGTAGATACATTTACAACAAATCAGTGAATTTCTAAAAATTTGGTTTTGGTCCAAATCCTCAGTGGAGAGATTTGAGTAGGTCCCAAGAGGCAGACAAACACGTTGGGGGGCAAACATTTTGGAAAGTTTTTGAAATTTATGAAGTGTTGCGGTACAATATTGGCGCTTTTCTGACACTCACAGCTTTTTTTTGGGCGGACAATTTGGGTTCCACTTGGGAATCCAACACTTTTCCTGCGCTTCTATTTTACCGACATGTTTATTGGCACAATTTTTGGCTTAGAGCTGCACAGAGCTGATCTTTGGAGTTCTATTTCACCTTCATTAAAGGGGAGCTAGATCAGACCATTTTCGTCCGTGCGCCATTTCTTAGCAGTGTTATCTTCCTTCTAATATCACCTTTTATAATTATGCTAATGAGCCATGCACCCTCTGGGTGGTGTTACCATCGCCCTTCCTATGCTGTAGCTTCACAGGCTGTTACACTGTGCAGGAGCACTTCCACCCTAACACTGTGTGAGATTATGATGGATGATGTTGGATTTTGATGGTAGATTTCCTTTAAGGCACAGAGCGTGGAGGTTATCAGAGATTGGATATAATCTTTTTGAAGGCAACCCGCATAATGGTTACAGTCCTTCAACTCTGTAGACGAAAGACGTGGACCTCACATCCCAATGTTATACTTATGATTTATAAAAATAGCCAAGAGCCTCTCAGTCCTATTTGAGTCAAATTTCATACACCCACTAGATTTTTCACAGTGACCCCTTTTTATTGGGTCCCTACTCTGTTGGTTGCGGCTGCAGTGTATCATCAGTGCACAGCACCGCATGATTATGGTAGCCCCACTGACACAAAGGGCACACCACTTGTTGGTTACTTTCTCTCTTTAAAGGGCACCTACCTATAAAGGTAGACGGGGTGGTAGGTGGATGGATGGGACGTGAGGATAGCCCTTTTTTGGGGTAATCCTCACGTTCCGGGCGTCTTTTACAAAACTTTATTACAATTATATGCAAATTTTTTTATGCGGCTACTGGGGCGTGGAGTAGCCGGACATGAGGCTACTAGTCGCGGCTACTCCACGCCCCAGTAGCCGCGTTACTCCGCCTACCAGATAATCTTCGGCCGGGTCCCCTTCGACCGGGTCCGGCCTTCAGCTGCGCGGCCGCAGCTCCGGGGCCGGAACTAGCCGGGGGACTCGGACGAGGGCGTGCAGCTACCAGGAGCTGCGCGCCGAAGATTTCCTGGTAGGCGGAGTAACGCGGCTACTGGGGCGTGGAGTAGCCGCGACTAGTAGCCTAATGTCCGGCTACTCCACGCCCCAGTAGCCGCATAAAAAAATTTGCATATAGATGTAATAAAGTTTTGTAAAAGACACCCGGGACGTGAGGATTAGCCCAAAAAAGGGCTATCCTCACGTCCCATCCATCCACCTACCACCCCGTCTACCTTTATAGGTAGAATCGGGGTGGTAGGTTCCCTTTAAGGGAACATGCAGCAAAAGGTTTAACAGACAGGAAGGGTAAAAGAGTTTAATATGGGACCATATATCACCCGTCTGTGCCAAAGGATACGGATCGTGGCGGCTCTGATCAGTAATCACATAGCAATGGCGGCCCCCGGCCCTGCACTTTCACCAACCACCCCGAGATTTATGGAAACAATGGGGGCGCAATAAGCGCCAAACCGCGTATTTCTCTTCCGCCGGCTTAAACAAAAGCAGCAGGCGGCGTCCGGGAGGAGGCAGAAGGAAGGCGCAGGCTGCAGCTGACATCCACTTGGCACCGGAGCAAATGATTTAAGATCAATAGTAAAATCAATGGTGATGCGGGCGCAGCTGACTAGAGAGGACGTCGGGCACCTGAGCGGTGGCGGTGCACTGGGAGGACGCTTCCCCGGTGTGATGAGACCCCCCGCTCCCTCCTGCTCTTTATAGAAGCTGTAAAGATTTTGTTATTTAAGCTACAAAAATACAACACAGAGACCTCTACATACAGCGGCCGCCCCTGGATACTCAACCACTTACAGCGATCTACAGAGATCATGTATGTAACATCCTGCAGAGATCATGTATGTAATAACCTGCAGAGATCATGTATGTAACATCCTGCAGAGATCATGTATGTAATAGCCTGCAGAGATCATGTATGTAATAACCTGCAGAGATCATGTATGTAATAACCTGCAGAGATCATGTATGTAATAACCCGCAGAGATCATGTATGTAATAACCTGCAGAGATCATGTATGTAATAACCTGCAGAGATCATGTATGTAACATCCTGCAGAGATCATGTATGTAATAACCTGCAGAGATCATGTATGTAACATCCTGCAGAGATCATGTATGTAATAACCTGCAGAGATCATGTATGTAATAACCTGCAGAAATCATGTATGTAATAACCTGCAGAGATCATGTATGTAACATCCTGCAGAGATCATGTATGTAATAACCTGCAGAGATCATGTATGTAATAACCTGCAGAAATCATGTATGTAATAACCTGCAGAAATCATGTATGGAATAACCTGCAGAGATCATGTATGTAATAACCTGCAGAGATCATGTATGTAATAACCTGCAGAAATCATATATGTAATAACCTGCAGAGATCATGTATGTAATAACCTGCAGAGATCATGTATGTAACATCCTGCAGAGATCATGTATGTAATATCCTGCAGAGATCATGTATGTAACATCCTGCAGAGATCATGTATGTAATAACCTGCAGAGATCATGTATGTAATAACCTGCAGAAATCATGTATGTAATAACCTGCAGAGATCATGTATGTAATAACCTGCAGAGATCATGTATGCAATAACCTGCAGAGATCATGTATAGAATAACCTGCAGAGATCATGTATGTAATAACCTGCAGAGATCATGTATGTAACATCCTGCAGAGATCATGTATGTAATAACCTGCAGAGATCATGTATGTAACATCCTGCAGAGATCATGTATGTAACATCCTGCAGAGATCATGTATGTAACAATCTGCAGAGATCATGTATGTAATAACCTGCAGAGATCATGTATGCAATAACCTGCAGAGATCATGTATGTAATAACCTGCAGAGATCATGTATGCAATAACCTGCAGAGATCATGTA
The DNA here is from genome assembly GCF_040894005.1 of Engystomops pustulosus. Taxonomy (NCBI): domain Eukaryota; kingdom Metazoa; phylum Chordata; class Amphibia; order Anura; family Leptodactylidae; genus Engystomops; species Engystomops pustulosus. The sequence continues at coordinate 11,063,732 of NC_092411.1, read as the reverse complement.
TAGAATAACCTGCAGAGATCATGTATGTAATAACCTGCAGAGATCATGTATGTAACATCCTGCAGAGATCATGTATGTAATAACCTGCAGAGATCATGTATGTAATAACCTGCAGAGATCATGTATGTAACATCCTGCAGAGATCATGTATGTAATAACCTGTAGAGATCATGTATGTAACAATCTGCAGAGATCATGTATAGAATAACCTGCAGAGATCATGTATGTAATAACCTGCAGAGATCATGTATGTAATAACCTGCAGAGATCATGTATGCAATAACCTGCAGAGATCATGTATGTAATAACCTGTAGAGATCATGTATGTAATAACCTGTAGAGATCATGTATGTAATAACCTGCAGAGATCATGTATGTAATAACCTGCAGAGATCATGTATGTAATAACCTGCAGAGATCATGTATGCAATAACCTGCAGAGATCATGTATGTAATAACCTGTAGAGATCATGTATGTAATAACCTGTAGAGATCATGTATGTAATAACCTGCAGAGATCATGTATGTAATAACCTGCAGAGATCATGTATGTAATAACCTGCAGAGATCATGTATGCAATAACCTGCAGAGATCATGTATGCAATAACCTGCAGAGATCATGTATGTAATAACCTGTAGAGATCATGTATGTAACAATCTGCAGAGATCATGTATAGAATAACCTGCAGAGATCATGTATGTAATAACCTGCAGAGATCATGTATGTAATAACCTGTAGAGATCATGTATGTAACAATCTGCAGAGATCATGTATGTAATAACCTGCAGAGATCATGTATGTAACAACCTGCAGAGATCATGTATGTAACAACCTGCAGAGATCATGTATGTAACAATCTGCAGAGATCATGTATGTAATAACCTGCAGAGATCATGTATGTAACAACCTGCAGAGATCATGTATGTAATAGCCTGCAGAGATCATGTATGTAATAACCTGCAGAGATCATGTATGGAATAACCTGCAGAGATCATGTATGTAATAACCTGCAGAGATCATGTATGTAATAACCTGCAGAGATCATGTATGGAATAACCTGCAGAGATCATGTATGGAATAACCTGCAGAGATCATGTATGTAACAACCTGCAGAGATCATGTATGTAATAACCTGCAGAGATCATGTATGGAATAACCTGCAGAGATCATGTATGTAACAACCTGCAGAGATCATGTATGTAATAACCTGCAGAGATCATGTATGTAACAACCTGCAGAGATCATGTATGTAATAACCTGCAGAGATCATGTATGTAACAACCTGCAGAGATCATGTATGTAATAACCTGCAGAGATCATGTATGTAACATCCTGCAGAGATCATGTATGTAATAACCTGCAGAGATCATGTATGTAACATCCTGCAGAGATCATGTATGGAATAACCTGCAGAGATCATGTATGTAATAACCTGCAGAGATCATGTATGTAACATCCTGCAGAGATCATGTATGTAATAACCTGCAGAGATCATGTATGTAATAACCTGCAGAGATCATGTATGTAAGTACATTATGGCTTTGTACAACCTCCGAGTCCTAAGAAACAATCCGTGGACCCCGCTGTTCCTCTGATTTTGTGTAAAAATGCCCCCCTCCTGTGACAACCCCCCCTGTATATTACCCATCCTCTTACGTGCGTCCCTTCCTGCAACCCCCACCGTGGCCTCTGTGGCACAGAGCTGTGGCTCGGGATTAATGGAGATGTGGGGAGCCGAGGCTTCCTGCTTCACTATTGCATTTATACAAAAGTACATAGAATTACCAACAGAACCCTAGGGCTGAGCCTATATTTGTAGACTCTAGGGGGAAGATTTATCGGAAATGTCTGAGAGCAGAACTGTTCTAGTTACCCACGGCAACCAATCAGAGCTCAACTAGAATAGTTCTGCTCTCAGATACTTCTGATAAATCTCCCTCTAGGTCTCAGTCTCTGGAAGGTTCCAGGTGGCTAGCCAATAAACAGCCTGCATTGCCCCAGGGGAATACACATAAGATACATTAAGATAAGCAAAACAAATTAACTGTTTAAGAGTAGTGATTGAAGTCAAACCTTGAATAAAAGTATATATCAACATGCTGCCACCAATCATGAGTGTTAACCCTTTAAATAGTACTGGCAAGGAGAACACAACAGGGAATGGGACCCTCAAATACTGCCAACAATATAGGTGGCTTATGGAGCCTCTTCATCTGATAGTTGTACAAATATAAAAAATACTCGCTATACTGGGCTCACATAAAAACACTCTGAAATTTCAGGACGTCCAGAACAACCCTAGTTGCCGCAACCTCCACCGTCTACTGAATCAAACCTACAGAATGTGTAATTTGTAAATCCCAGTGATCAGCTCGAATCTGTGGAGGAACCTGGAAAGAAGAGTTCAATTTCCCTACAGCACCTCCGGGGGAGAAAATAAGGAATTACACCGTTCAAATTAAAATCAATAGGCCTTAAAGGGGTTGACCGGGGTTTGAAAAACATGTTTTATGACCCATTTAAGTGTAAAGTCCGGACTTTTTTTTTGCCACTTTCCATCTGATCACTAGAAGTCCTGAAGTAGATACTCTCCAAAATCTTCTCTCAATGTCCTCGTATAGTATCTAGAAATGTTCTTTTCCATAACCAGCAAATCCCTTTAATACAGGTACGGAGCTGCCCTACTACATGATACCAATCTGAACATTTCACTAGAGTCATTAGCTGTGCAGGAACCTTATTAAAAAAGGATTATAAAACCTGCACGAAAAATAATCTGTGATGTTCATTAATTTTGTTTTAATCCAATTTCGCCTTTATGCAAAATATGATGTTGTAATGCGGCAGAATCCCCCGGGATTACACCGGATGTTATCTCTTCCTTTGATTTTTCAATGTCCTCAATGATCCCTCTTCGAGGCTCCTGGGTGGCACGGGGCCACATAGTGAAATCATGGCTCGTGGTACTGCTGTGATATCACCACCATACCCAAGGAAATGTTATACAGATAGGAGGGGGGTCTAAGACTATTCTGCAGATTGCAACCTGGAAATCCTGCTAGGAAAGGGACCTACCTCCTCCTCCAGACAGAGGGGCTCATTTACTAGGGGTCCGCTTTTCGTCGGGTTTTCCCGACGCTATCCGTTTTGCGCCACATCGAGCCGGGGATTTTGCTGCACATGATCGGATTTTGGCACATTGGCACCAGCTTGCACACGACACAAATCGGGTGGTGTGGCCGTCGGGCAACCCGACGGATTCGGACTACCCGTGGGACTTAACATTTAGAATTGTGTTGCAAGACACGCACTTACAGGAATCAGGAAGAAGGTGAACTCCGGCAGACCTCGGCAGGGAAGCGACGGATGCAGGAACTCGGGCGCACGAGCTTCGTGAATCGCGCCTGATTACATCTGCGTCGGACCATCGAAATCGGGGATCGCGACAGGACCAAGTACGTAAGTAAATTTGCCGCAGAGTCCGAATCAGTCGGATCGTCCGACGACCCGCCCCCCCCGATTTCTGTCGCATGGAAGCCAGCGCAGCTACGCCACAATCTGATTGCGTGCGACACGATCCCCAGTTAAATACTTGTCACAGCCGCCCAAATCCCGAAAATTTTGAAAATTCGACTAAAGTGTGATCCGCGGACCCTTAGTAAATAAGCCCCAGGCTGTTGTGCACTAGAAATGCTTTCTGGTTTCAAATATACCTATTATTTCTATCGATTTCCATTGCTGAGAAATTCCCATTTCAATCCATATGCTAATGAGACAGTTGATGCACCCTGAGAGTGTCCTTACCGCTGGGAGCAGTTATTCCTGCCCAGACTACTACCCTCTATGTCAGATAAACAAGAGATTTGTCTGGTGAGAAGTACAGGGGCAACAATGGAAGAAGAGGGACATGATTTAGGTGCTCCGGTCAATGGTGCACTAACTACCTTATTTGCAGACGGATTTAACTGGGAATATCTTTGAAAATGGCAAAATGGACAGAAATAATAAAGGTCATGTTGTAACTCATGGTGCATTTCTCTACAGCATGCTACCAGCAGATTATAATGTTTGGTGGACACGGTAGAGTCCCTTTAAAATTCCTGGTACTCGGCATATCTGATCACCCCCATCCTTGATAACAATACACATAATATCTATTGCCATACAATCCATACATAACAGAAATTCGCCATCACCTGCTTTTGCTTTAACCACCATGATCTGCTGAGATGTGGCAGACGGAGAATATTGGCCTCCTGAATATTTTTTTTGTAGACATCTTTTTGGGGCATCAGCAAACACCTTGAGGATCTGATGTCCTATAGTCATAGCCGGAGTATCGGAAGTAGCCTTGATCCCGTCTCTAGTCGCATCTCGTTCTCTTCTGCATATGTAGAGTCTTAATACAAGCAAATACTTTCATCTGGGCTTTGCAGATAATGGGTCATTGTTGACTGAATCACCACTTTGCTTCTGGTCAATTACTACTTGGTTCTATTACATGGTTTTCCAGGACACGGGTCAGGGCTGATTGCTAAGTAGCTACAAGCTGAAATATTTATAGATCCAGGAAATGCTGAAAATCTCAGAAGCCGGAGGCGGTGATTGGTCTTGTGTTACACTCATTGAGGCTACTTGGCCCTGGGAGATGAGATTTAGAAGACCAACGTAGGTGGATGATGGCTACATAGAGAGAGCTCCGAGGCACAAACCTGTCAATCATTGTGGTCAGAATTTATGCCTCAAGATCAGAAGGTACAGGAGAACATGTGTGAGGGTGAGGAGCGGAGCTGCGGAGTGGTGGCATTGCTTTCTACATTTGACCCTGATTTGAGAAGATCAGAAGGTTTCTTACCAATGATTATGGTGTCTACCTCATGCGGAAAAGAAGTCCAGTAATTGTGTTTCTACCTCCTGGTAGCCATATTTGTTCACATGGGGTTAATTTTTTCTGCCTGCTGGGCCGCACACAGTTCAAGGGCCCCCGGGCACATTAGAATGAAGTTGATCTTGCCTGGTGACTACAGTAGGATAGACCCATTATTTTATGTATATTGGAGCCTCTTGTGTCCTGAGTACCAAATATTTTGTAGCGTAGATGTTGTGAATCCATTGTGTCACCTGATTTGAACTTTGTGAGACAGAAGGGGAAGTCTGTGTTTTGCTCCAAGGGGCAGACATATAGGGGCACACTTACTTACCCGTCCCATTGACGTTTCCGATCCGGAATGTCCGATGAGGATTCGGAGCTGCCGCGATTTGCTAAGATTGTGCGTCCAATTTCCTGCATGTGTCACTTCCCCCGCTGAGGTCCGGCGGAGTTCACCATCTTCTGCCCGGTGCATGTGAGTGCTGATCTTGCAACACAATTTTGAAAGTTAAATTCTGCGGTGTGTCCGAATCCGTCAGGTTTTCCAATGGCCACGGCCCCAATTTGTGTCGCATGAAAGCCGGTGCCGATGCCCCACAATCTGATCCCATGCGCCAAAAACCCAAGGCAATTCAGCGCAAATCAGAAATAGTCGGGAAACCCGATGGAAATGTGTCCAACGGACCCTTAGTAAATGTGCCCCATAATGTGGTAAGAGGGTAGGCCAACACCAGAAGAGAGAGGTCTCTAGTTACTGGATTGGAGAGGGGACACAGGATCAAAGTCAGGTATTGAAGAACAAGTCTGAGCAGATGTCACAAGTTCTGATATCCAGAAATGGGTGGCAAAGGCCACAGATTGAGGGACCGATAGTAAAAAACATTCTGGAGAAACTAAGGCAAAACACAATTTATCAGGACTATAAATCAGTTCTCATGCAGCCTCCTGAGAGAGAAGCTGGTTTTTATAGACAAGTGTAGGTTTAACTGGGAGTAGACCAAGATAAGAGAAAGGTCTCTAGGCACTAGATCGGACAAGCGACACAGGGACTACGTCAGGTATCCAGGCGTGGGTCAGGGGCAAGTGGAAAACATTCAGGATCCAATTAACCAAAGCCAAAGTCATAAACAAGTAGCCAGAAGCAAAGAAGGCAAAAACAAAAACTTAGCAGGAACTGGTGTAACATCCCCCCACCGGGGCCTAGCCTTTTTCTGGATTTGGGGAAGCTGGATCCCTTAGGTACTGTAGTGACTGGCGGAGCGCGGCCTAGAACTCAGCTGCAGTCACGGTGCTGGGTACAGGGGATGAGGCCTTGTCCACAACCTGGTAGGTCACCGGCAGGTGGAAGCACAAGGAAGGAGGGAGAGGCTGAAGATGTACTTCATATTGCAACCTTGATGTAGGTGTGGGGATCCCTGGGTGGTGATAAATGGGGCGCCCTATGTGTTAGCAATCTGACGAAGGGATCACTCGGAGACAAGGGATGTCAACCATAAAACTAACAGTTTATTTAGGAACACGGCAATGGCCAAAACAGCAGGAACAATGAACTGGTTTGAGGTGTCTGGTTGAATGGAGTTCCACAGGAGAAGCTCACAGCCTGGTATAGGTGGCTTCAGGCTGGAGATGGATGAGTTGCTATGCAATACTTCAAGGCAGGCTCTGGTTTGAGTCCTGCAGGAGCCTGATGGATGCAGGTCATGTGGTGGGGAGTGCGGTGCCTCAGGAGAAAGAGACAGAACTTTCCACACCAAAGGTTTATATAACCTTGGGGAGTGTCCAGCTCAAGGGATCATCCAACCAGCACCAGCATGATTGGTCATCATTAATAACATTCCTTAGTAGATGGCGGCTTTGTTGAGGGAAGGACATCTCACAGTAGGTATTACACTATTGCTTAAAAGTGTCTGTGCTATGGAACCTACACAGATTGCAGCTAGAAGATATTAAAGGTTCACAATTTTGTAACATAACCCAACCGGCGGGATGTTACCCTTGCAGGACTGGAAACCTTTGCTCAGGAGCTTCCAAAGGGAGAAAGTGGTTCGTAGCTCACAAGTGATTTACTGTGAGATCACCAAGATCAGAAGAGATGGAAGAGATAGTTCTTGAGGCACTTGATTTGACAGGTGTCAAAGTGAGGAGTCCAGGCATGGGTCAGGGGGAAGTGGAACACATTCAGGGTACAAGAAAACAAGCCAAAGTCATACAAATGTAGCCAGGAGCAAAGAAGGCAAACACCAAACTCAGCAGGACCTAGCAAAGCAGGAAACCTCTGCTCAGGCAGCTTCCTAATGGAGAAAGTGTTTTTATAGCTCACAGGTGTAAGATATTAACTGGGAGATCACCAAGATCAGAAGAGATGGAAGTGATTTGGCAGGAATGGGTCGGGAGCAAGTGGCACACATTCAGGGTCCGGTAAACGAGCCAAAGTCATACACAGGTAGTTGGGAGCAAAAAGGGCAAAACCAAAACTTATCAGCAATTTTTAGAGCTTCCTAAGGGAGAAACTGCTTTTTATATCTGAAACCAAGTGCCGAATGTTTAAGGTAGCAGGGGGTTGACTGCAACCTTAAGGCTAGAGCACATTGCTGAAGGGACAGTGTTGAGGACATGAAGGATGCCAGCTGGAGTAGACAGGGACATCACACATTTTGCTCCACCAGTTTGTGGTCAGTAAAGTCGCACTTGGGGACAATGGAAAATGGGGGTGCTGTACCCCAGCAGGGCAGGAGCAATGGATCCGGATCCAGAGCTTTTGACCCTTCTCATTCCATAATCGATAGCCGACGTGACATTTATAGAGTAGTACACCTCCTATGCAAGAAGCAAGTCTGTGGAAAAATGTTTAGAAAAGTAAAAAAAATGCTTAATACATTGCGCCCTGGAGGCCAAAATTTATCCGTGTCCTCGAGGGATTATTAATTAGTAGATAACGCCCTGCAGGCAGTCTCATGTTCTGGTCCGGGTCGGTGTCAGATCTGGATTTGTGAGCAGATATTTCCCCTTTCATGCGCTGCTGTTGGAGACGCGACCTCTGCTGCGTTTCATGTTATTCCGATTGCTGCATGAATCCGCTCAGCCGATCCGGCCGTACAAGAATAATCCCCGTCATTACATCCCTGTGCTTAGATACCGCTCCTTTAATGTCTTGTAAGATGCTCCGTAAGATTAGTGGCTCCCTGGACCTGCGCCGCTCGCCAGGACGCTGGGGCCACCTGTCCTCATGTGATAAGACCCAGAATCTCAATGTGAAGCCGAGAGGAAGAAATGGAAAAGACAGATGTTTGTGTCAGAGGTCGCGGCAAAGTCACGCATGAAATGATGATTATTTGGAGGCTTTTATCTTTACAATCAAGGTGATCGCTATGAAGGATTCTGTGACAAATGTTTCCGCTGTTTACCACGTGGTATCTTTATGGGCATTTCATTTGGTGTATTTTTTGTAACTTTCTCTTTTAGTTAAAAAAAACTAAAAAAAAATCTGCTGGTTTATAGGATGAATAGTTCCAACCTCCTCTCCCTTTTTGCAGGAACATTAATAGAAGGTTGTAGAGTGACTGTTGACCATGGCATCTGAGAGGTTAAAGGAAATCTACTATCAATATCAAGCATCATAAACCAGGGACATTACTCATAGATCCAGGGACCATAACTCTGATAATCTTCTTATATTTGTCATCCATGACCTCACTGGGGGAGCTGTATATAGTGATAGATGTATATATACAGTGGCTATAGAAGCTTTGTGTCCAGCATTGTTACTCTGTTAGATATGACTGGCATTGTTGTGGGGGCACTGAGGCTGACATTGCTTTGGGGGCTCCATGACCAGAATTGCTATGAGGGCACCACAGCTGGCACTGTTATGTAGGCAATTAACATAAGTTTGTTATGGGGGTTTTGTGTCCAGCATTGTCCAACATATTTCTGTGGGTGCTCTTTGTTTAGTATTGTTTTGAGTCTGGCACTGTTATGTGGGCACAGTGGCTGGCACTGTTATAGGGGCACTGTGGCTGGCACTGTTATGTGGGCACAGTGGCTGGCACTGTTATAGGGGCACTGTGGCTGGCACTGTTATGTGGGTACAGTGGCTGGCACTGTTATGTGGGCACAGTGGCTGGCACTGTTATAGGGGCACTGTGGCTGGCACTGTTATGTGGGCACAGTGGCTGGCACTGTTATAGGGGCACTGTGGCTGGCACTGTTATGTGGGCACAGTGGCTGGCACTGTTATAGGGGCACTGTGGCTGGCACTGCTATGTGGGCACTGTGACTGGCACTGTTATATGAGCACTGTTGCTGGCACTGTTATGTGGGCACAGTGGCTGGCACTGTTATAGGGGCACTGTGGCTGGCACTGTTATGTGGGCACTGTGGCTGGCACTGTTATATGGGCACTGTGGCTGGCACTGTTATAGGGGCACTATGGCTGGCACTGTTATGTGGGCACTGTGGCTGGCACTGTTATATTGGCACAGTGGATGGCACTGTTATAGGGGCACTGTGGCTGGCACTGTTATTTGGGCACAGTGGCTGGCACTGTTATAGGGGCACTGTGGCTGGCACTGTTATGTGGGCACTGTGGCTGGCACTGTTATGTTGGCACAGTGGCTGGCACTGTTATGTTGGCACAGTGGCTGGCACTGTTATTTGGGCACTGTGGCTGGCACTGTTATTTGGGCACTGTGGCTGGCACTGTTATGTGGGCACAGTGGCTGGCACTGTTATGTGGGCACTGTGGCTGGCTCTGTTATATGGGCACTGTTGCTGGCACTGTTATGTGGGCACTGTGGCTGGCACTGTTATATGAGCACTGTTGCTGGCACTGTTATGTGGGCACTGTGGCTGGCACTGTTATGTGGGCACAGTGGCTGGCACTGTTATATGGGCACTGTTGCTGGCACTGTTATGTGGGCACTGTGGCTGGCATTACTAAGGGGGCTTTTTAAGGACACAATGGCTGGCACTGCTATAGGGGGACCTATGTTCAGCATTGGTCTGAGGGCATTACGTGGATGGCACTGCTATGGGGCATTGTATTCAGCATTGTCTTGAGGGCACAATGGCTGGCACTAGTGTTACATTGGCACTGGAGAACTCACGCTGAGTAATTGCTCTTGTTCAGCTACTACACTTGAGATTACAGCCTTGGCGTAGCGTGTGCATGCCAGGAGAGTGGTAACAGAGGGTGGCAGGCAGACGTGGCATTCTACTGCCCACCGTGGGCACAGCTCTGAGATGCCCCCCACCCTCATGTGAGAATGATCCCTTTAAGTCCCTCTAGGAGTGGCTACAGGAAATGCGTGGAGGGAAGGGTCTAATGTATTGCTGATATGGAGATTTGGAGGGGCCGGTGCCCACCCTGCGCTGTATCTCTGGGTGGGTTGCGGTGTCAGAGATCCTGCTGTGTGAACATGTGTGGGAGAGGCTTAGGAAAACATTCCATCCGGAGAAGATTGGGGAGGGGGAGGGCGGCCGCCGCTGAAGTCATGTATTTTTTAAAGAGGGTGTTTGTGGATACAACATGTTCCTAATTCTGTCTTCTTCTCAAGCTGAATTGATGCTGAGGCCGCGGGCGGGCGATCCAGGAGGCATCAGACGGGCATCTTCAGGGGTATCTTCAGGGGCATCTTCAGGGGCTGTATCGTTGCCCCGCGCGGCACCTGCTGCTGAGGAAAAAATATAACATTATAAACATGGTAAAAATAATGAAATTCAAAACTAATAATTCCCATCCGTAAAATGAACTCTACAGAGTACACAGAGGGCTCCCCCTAGTGGTGGAGAAGGACATATCTTTTTTATCATGTAACTGGAGCTTTGAACAGCTGTAACAAGCTTCTGGTTTATTTCTATAGCAGTCACTCAAAGCAGAGGGGAGAAGCTGTGGTGCAGTGCAGTGCAGAGTGCTAAGAGCACAGCAGTGTAAGGTCATCCCCCTAGTGCACAATCCTGAAATATAAATCCATATATCACAGTCCTGCTGCTCCTAACAATATACACAAAGGTATGATTACACATCTCCACAGAGACAATACCTAACACTGGCTTCAGAGAGCACAGAGCACAGCAGTGTGAGGACACACACCCACCACTTGGAGAAGCTACAATCCCTACAATCCTGGAAGATAAATCCATATTTCCCAATCATGCTGCTACTAACAATACATACAGGTATTGTATCCCTAGGGACAATGTGTAACACTGACTGCAGGGAACAAGAGCACAGCAGTGTGAGAACAACCCCCAGTGCACTTGGAGAAGCTACAATCCTGAACTATAAATCCATATATCACAGTCCTGCTGCTACTAACAACATACACAAAGGTCTGATTACACATCTCTCCAAAGAAAATACCTTTAACTGGCTGTAGAGAGCACAGAGCACATCAGTGTGAGGAAACACCCCCAGTATGGCTGGAGAAGCTACAATCCTGGAATATAAATCAATATTTCACAGTCCTGCTGCTACTAACAATGGTATGATTACACATCTCTCCAGGGGCAATAACTATCAGTGCCTGCAGAGTGCACAGAGCACAGCAGTGTGAGGACAACCTCACCCAGAGCACAAAGAAAAGCTTGAACCCTAGAACTGAAATCTATCTTTCACAGTCCTGCTGCTACTAACAACATACACAAAGATCTGATTACACATCTCTCCAGGGACCTGGAGTACCTGACACTACCTGCAGTCAGCACAGTCATTACTGCTGGTAGAGTCTGTATGAAGGGATTTCCACAGTATAGGAGGCAAGGAATCACGTTATATGAATGTACATGCTTGACCCACACTCTATTCATTTCTAGAGTACCGGTCCAGTAAATTTCCGACTCATGAATAAATGACACAGATTTTAATTCCTTCCGCGCACATCAATAATTGAAGGAAATGACTTGTGTAAAGAAATCAAAATTCTACAGAAACAGAGTTAATGGTAAATTGTACTATAAGGGGGCGCTATTGCATTTATGTCTATGGAAAATATTTAACTCTGCAGTGGTGAAAACTGGTACTGCAAGTGAGTGCAATTTAATGACAATTTATAGGGAAATTTGCTCTTTGGCCAAATGATGAGGATCTTTAAAGGGGTTTTCCATGAATATGGAATCAAGGATCACAGTTTACAGTGGTACTTCTTGCTTTGGACCCTTCACCACACCAGAAGGTTCTGGTCACGGGGTCCTCTTAATTCAGTGACAAGCATCCTCATACCTTTTTTTCCGTATACATTGAAAACCCTTTTAAAGGAAATCATTAAAATCCATCCTGATAAACCAGGGACATTACTCATAGATCCTGGCACCGGGACTGTGGTATCTTCTTATATTTGTTATCCATGGCTTCCTTCCTTCTAAAATCAACTTTTAAAATTATGCTAATTAGCCTAAGGGCCTCTGCAGGTATCACCCGAGACACTCTGTGCTGTAGCTTCACAGGCTGTTACACTGTTTCCCCCTCTTCTTTTGTCCTCAGTGGTAGGGGGGATGTGCTCCCGCACAGTGTAACAGCCTGTGAAGCTTCAGCACCGGAACACCCCCTTCAGTGTAGAAATTTGTGTTGCATTGGCTATAGTGTGTATATTAATACATGTGCAAGGAGTTTGCACTGAAAATAGCATGCAAAGTCATCTTTAATAAATGTGGCCATACTCTTTAGCCAGGCCGCAAACAATTAGAAAATAACGTAGAACAGCGCCTCACCTATCCGCAGGTCTCGTTTGGTATTGCAGCTCATCATTATTACAGGAAATCTACCATTTGTTTTATGCATTGTGAATGAAACATACTATGAGCATGCTTTAGCGACACTGATGCAGAAACATATCTTCTTTAACCCCTGATCCAAGTGGTTTTGCTCAAAAAACAATTATAAAATTCAGGACCTTGGGAAAGCTGGGTGCTGCTGGCTGCTGTTCCCAAACAAATTACACGGAGCTTCCTGAACTGTCCAGACAGGACTAATCAACCTGTGCTGGATGACTCATACATATCAGCTGATGGATGGTGCAGCGATTGATTACTTCTGCCTGTCAGGGACAACACAGCGATTACATCATTTTCTGAAGCAGTGCATAATTAGGGTAAGAGGAGAAGCACCGAGGCAGCCACAGGAGCAACAGAGCCTCAATATCATTATAGTTTTTTCGGCAAAACCACTCAGCTCAGGGATAAACAAGATATGTTTCTGCATCAGTGTCGCTACAGCGACACGTTTGCTTCATAATGCATAAAAGCAAGTGGTAGATTTCCTTTAAGTTCAATGGAACGGAGCCGCAACATCCAAATACTGAACATATTAATAATCCATTGTCATAGTATCATAGCGGCCGGATATACATCCCCTTAAAGGCCGTCTGATGAGGCCTAAGCCAGGGCCAGATTGTCATGTATGTTCCTTTAAGGCTTCATTCTAGGGGGTCCTCTGTAACCCACCGTCCCTGCCTACGTTCAGTTTGCTAAAATCACACCTGGATCTGTAGGACTAGTTGTCCGGTGAGTCCAATGTAGCCATATACAGGGATCGTGTAACTCCCATGGACTTCAATGGGGAGGAGCAAAGAATTAAAGGGATCCTCTGCCAAGAGCCTATATAAATATACATATTGGAGCCCTACTGTGTGTTACCTGGGGTGTCATTGAGTATTTCATTCAGGTTTGGGAGGGGGGGGGTGACTATTTTTGTAGATTTGTTACCCTCCCCTGGCTTGTATGTTGCTCCTCGCCATTCCCGGATGAGTCAGGTTCATGCAGGTTTAGCGCAGCTTTGCAGGACACTGACTGATGACAGCTACTGGAGGCTACAGCAAACAATAGTCTGGCATAGGGATTAGTCCGTCTACTCCAACAGAACCTGCAGATGAGCGGGCGGAGCGCCTCCTCGCAATAACGTCTTACATTAACGATAATCAATCAATCAGTGCAAACAATTGCTGGCATCACGAGAGACCCCATGGCGGTACCGGGGTTCTCCCAGAACCATGACCTATCCATTACTCAAACTAGGGATGTTCACCAGTCACATGACCTGCAATATCTACAACAGTCACTTTGCAATGTATGGCGCTGTGCTTGGTAAGGAGAATACGGAAATACTAAGTCACTGGTGATTGGCAGCGGTGGAATAAGAGCACCATGGGCCCCGGGCTGTAGGAATATAATGGCCCCTACAAGTCTGGAATCACTTCCTACATCTGGTGCTAGAATCAGCTTCTTTGGGAATGGGGGATGTGTCCCTTCTGCTGCTTTCAATCTGAAGTTTAAGGACCTTTGGAGGACCTTCAAAGGTCCTGAACTGCCTCTTGTGTACATGTGTAATGAGAGCAGGTACCGATGTACAAGGATTTCATGGGTGAATTTGGTGGGTGGTTTGGGTGGCCATGGGCCCCCTAAAATCACTACTGGTGATTAATTGGGGTGCAGTGTGATATCCTAACGTAAGAATAGGACATTAATTACTTAGTGCTGGAAAATCCCTTTAAATGCATGAATACAGGAAGTACCTGTCTGATTTCTGCTGAATTCTAACTTTCTATCAAGACTGACAGCAACACACTGAGGAGTCAGATTACATAGAAGTCTATGGAGAGGGGAGGGGGCAGTGAGTCCCAGCAGCTAGATCTCCACCCGGTATCATTGAGGCGTCAGTACTCAGACAGAAATTGCAGAAACTAGAACAGACATTAGGAATATTAGAAGTTTTTATGTGTTATACATAGAAAGTGAAGGGTAAAGGGGCACCCATTGAATCACTGGGTGCCTATGCCCATACACTGACTAGAAGGGGTCACTAATGCACCGCACGCCCCATATTAGCTCATGACGGCCAATTATGGTATTTAAAGGGATTATTTCTATCAGACATATCCTTTAATAATTGCCATCCCCTGAGCTCTACACAGAGAAGATAAATATATATATATTGCGCCACTTAATGTGGGTGATTATATGGGTGCACGGCGTCTTGAGGTCACCGTGTCTTATTCCCGTCTGTGGGTCACATGACTGTCTGATAATTCACACCCCCACCCGCTCCCACAAGCCTCGCAGCTATACAAACACACCCAAAAACCAAATAAACACGCCACACCTAGAGGATAAGGCCAAATCATCTACTTAACCTTCCGCCATAAATCACTTCCCATCGACACGGTACACGTGGAAGACAAATCATATCCTTAACTCATCTCTGCTGTTGGGATGAGGTCAATTTGGGGCTCCGGTAGCTGCGGCTTCCCCCCCCGTGATGACTACTGCAAACTTCTCAGGAGATGCCAATGGAGGCTAAAGGGTTAAGCTACAAAGAAATAGCAACTTTTGTCAGGATTTTATGAATTATAAAACTTTTCAAAACTTTTCAAAACTTTTTCATGCACATACTTGGGGTTAATATTGATTCTAGGGGTTTAATAGTCTCCATGGCCTCAGGGGCTCCATGACCCCTGTTTATTTATTGTTTGGTGACTATAATCCAAAGTAGGCAGCATAGTATGACATAGGGATGGCCCCCATTATCTGTAGTATCTCCAGTATGTTTTGGAGTGTGGGAGGAAACGGGAGGACCCGGAGGAAACCCACGCAAACACGGAGAGAACATACAAACTCTTTGCAGATGTTGATCTGGATGGGACTTGAACTCAGAACCCCAGTGCTGCAAGGCTGTGGTGCTAACCACTGAGCCACCCATGTTAAAGGGGCTGTTTGGTTAAAGGGGTTACAAGAATATGGCTGCTTTTTTGAAAAATAGCGCCACAACGGATCCATGGCTTAGTTGCAATACAACTCACTAACCATGGTCATAGTATTATAGTTTATATGGTTGGAAAAAGACACTTGTCCATCAAGTCCAACCAAGGAAGGGAAGGGATTGGATGAGGAAGGGATTTAGGGGAAACAATTCTATATAACATAACCATCAATGTTATTTAGGTGTAAAAAGGCATCTAGACCCTTCTTTAAGCTCTCTGCTGTCCCTGCTGTGAGCAGCGCCTGAGGCAGGCTATTCCATGCGGACATGTTTTCTGACCCCGGACAACCCCTTTAAGGATGATTACATTCCAGATACCTGTTTCTAGAGCCCCCTTGAACAACAATGTAAGTGATATATTGATTATTACATTTTATCCCATAAGTACAGGATGAAGAAGAACTTGGTGATGATTGGTTGACAACTAAAACCCCCAACAATTACAAGAATGGGGGTCTCTTGGGTCCACCAATGAATGGTGAGACTAGCTCATAGAAGAGATGTCTGCATGGCCGCCCTCTACAATCTCTTCTGTAGGCACCATAAAAAATGGGTGGACATGCATGTGCCTTTCTTTCGGGGGTACACAAGACCCCTATTCGTGTGGTCTTTGGGTGTCGTAGTAGTTGGAGCCCTACAGACTCACAAGTAGAGATAAGCGTACCTGGTTCGGGTTTTGCCGCTAATTCATCAAATTTACCACCACCCTAGCAACTAGCCAAGGCTGTGATTGGCCAGGGGTGCCCCCTTTGGCTGTTCGGCCGCCAACCGTTCGGGTCGAGAGGCCGATCCAAAACCGAAACACCGGGTCTTCTCATCTCAACAAGTTTCCTGGATCTTGTTGATAGAGAATAACTTGAAATAGCAAAAATATTCCCACTGCTGGAGGAAGCTGAGAGCATAGCGCCCCCCGCTGGGCTGAATTATAGATCAGTAGGTTGTGAACCACCACTTTCTTCTTCTCTTCGTCATCTCCTCTTCTCGTAGGTCGGTCATTAGCCGCCATTGTACACCGCGCCGCGTGTGATTACAAGGGGCTTTCTGAAAATCTGGGCATTTGCTATTTTGTTCATTGAAGAGTAATTTTTACAAGAATATGTTTTAGTGCAGGTTTTTCTTGGGAATGGGATCTTGAATTTGTTTGGTTTGTTCTGTGCACCTCCTGATGTGACATAGTTTGGTAATTTCACCAAGGGGTCTTCTATCTGTAGGTGCTGGCAATCAGCTGGGCACGGGGGGGGGTCTATTGCTGGGTATCATGGGCTGGTGCAAAGAAGAAAGAGCAGAATTGATTTAAGGTGACCCCCCCCCCCAACCAATAATAACGCCTTATCTATAACGTGGCTGCTCTGTACTATTACAGGGTGTGATATTTAAACAAAAATCTATCATCACAATCCATCCTGATAAACCAGGGACATTACTCATAGATCCGGGCACCGGTACTGTGGTATCTTCTTATATTTATTATCCATGGCCTCCTTCCTTCTTAAATCAAAAAGTAAAATTATGCTAATGAGTCGGTTGAGCTCTGGGAGTTTTACCAGAGCCCCTCTGTGTTGTAGCTTGACGGACTGTTACACTGTCTACCCTTCCCATCTACTCTCTCAGCACTTCCCACTACCTCTTCCTGAACAGTGTAACAGGGGATCTGGTTACACTCCCTAGAGCCCTTCTGGCTCATAAGCATAATTGTAAAAGTTGATTTTAGAAGGAAGGAGGCCATGGATAACAAATGTAAGAAGATACCACAGTCCTGGTGCCTGGTGATGGATTTTCACTGTAGTAGGATACTAGATTTGGCTACACACAAATGCAAATGCTCTAACTCATCCCTGGTACCTCAACCCAACATAGTTAGCCATGATGGACATCTTCAGCTTGTGTCTGCGCCATGGAAGTTGTTAAGTAAATCTAACAAGTCAGGCCCCGCCCCTAGTGCACTTGTAGGATGATTTACATCTGTATAAAAAGCTGATTATCTCTGCAATGTTCCATCAGTTTTGTCCCCTATTTTGGAAACGACATAAGAAACTGAACCCCACTTACAGTGTAATGAAGAACACCCCGATTTCATTAAAATGCAGAACTTTATCTGACTGTATATTGACAATTTACTTAAAGGGGTTGTTCACTCTTTTACATAAGTTGCCCATGTGCCTTTATAGCCTTAATAATAACACCTGAATATTCATCAAGTTATTCAGCAGTCCTGCTACTTATTTCAGCGCTGTCTGCGAGCTCTCCATGGATCTTTATTTACATGTCTGAGGTCTGCTGTATAGGAGGAGCTGTAGCAGGAGATAATGACTCATCCTGCTCCCTCCCCCTCAACCTTTTCTGTCTCTTTCAGTGAGGAGTGAATAGAGTGCCCAGTAAGAAGAGATGGAGCAGTGAGAGAGAGAAAGTTGTGTATATATGTAGTGGAGAGGGCAGCATGGGGAGAGCAGGGAAAGCCTAAAGCTCTCAAAGGAGGCAAAGACATAAGTACATGTTCATGCAGAGACATGTCTAATGGAAGAGATTTATTGAAAAGCATCCATTTCCTTTAACATCATGTCCAGTGGCATAACTAGGATAGGCAGGGCCCCATATTGAACTTCTGAATAGGGCCCCACTTAGCCCCTAAAAATATACATACAGGGGCACATTTACTAACGGTCCAAACACCGCATTTTCGTCCGGGTTTCACTGGTTTTTTCCTGTTTTGCCCTGAATTGCCCCAGGTTTTTGGCGCACACGATCGGATTGTGTCGCATCGGCGCCGGCTTGCATGTGACACAAATCGAGTCGGACAACCCGACTGATTCGGACAAACCGCGGAATTTAAAAAGCAAATTGTGTCGCAAAATCAGCCCTTACATACACCGGGAAGAAGAAGGTGAACTACGGCGGACATGAGTGGGGAAGCGACAGATGCAGGAAATTGTGAGTGAATAGTGAATCGCGGCAGCTCCGAATCCTCTTCGGGTAACGCACGGCAGGGATCGCGACGGGCGGGTAAGTAAATGTGCCCCACCGTGTATACACACCATATACCAGGCATGCATCATATACACATCACATACACACACATACAGCATATTCAAATGAAATACCCCAGATGCAGGGGCCCCCTGACACTGCGGGCCCCATAGCAGCTGCTATGGCTTCTCATGTCCCCCATAAATGATAAAAAAAATGAACATGAAGTGACCATCCCCTTTAAGCATAGGATCTCCTAGCTGCAGGATAACAGTGCTCCCCTCTCAGTCCCCATGTCCAGGCAGGGTTACAGTAATGCATTAGGACCCAGAGGTTTGGGGATAGTGTTCCTTTACCCAGCAGGAGGATAGGAGCGCAGCCGATGAGAGATGGCACAGTACATAGTCCCACACAGAGCCGAGAGCTTAATTGTACAGGTGGACGGGAAGGGCTCAGCGCCAAATACTTTTGGTTAGGAGGGAGTGGTGGGAGTACATTCATGTAACCACTCCTAGGGAAGCCGTGCGCTCTTCATACAAATCAATGACAAGTTCCAGTCCACACCCCCCCCCTGCCCCCCCACTACTGATATTTTTCCCACTTTTGGAACAAACCAGCAGTTCTATAATAGCCGCCTGCTCCGACGGACACAGGGAAAGGTCAGTGCAATGATTTCTCTTAAATCCGAAGGGTGATTACAGTGTATTGTACGGATACAGCCCGGATACGGGGGGGATGTACGGAGGACTTTCTAGATGTTTTGCAATGAAAGAAACAAAAATGACAAGCTAAAGGGGATTATAGGAATCTGACTCCATGCAGGGTGACATGTACTTGCGGATGAGCGGCTTGGCTGAGGGCGCAGAAGGGATTCCGGCTGATTTATCATTGTGTATTGTTAATGATGCTCTATAACAGTCATACTCAACCTGTCACTTTCCAGATGTGGTGAAACTACAAATCCCAACAGGGCCTGACAGGTGCAGGGTGTCATGGCATGTTGGGAGTTGTAGTTTCACTACACCTGGGGAGACACAGGTTACAGCTTGTAAAAGAAATAGAAAGTTTAGAGAGTTTTTTTTCAAGATTCTGAGTAGAATTTATTTAATCCAATAAATAGTAGGCAGGAAATTCTGCTAATCTCAATAAAACTGCAACGACATACAGATACCCAAAAGAATCAGATACAATATATCATCCTCTCTGAATTAAAGTGGACCTGTAATGGGCAGTAGTGTAGGGTATTATAGAGCAGGAGGGGCTGAGAAGATTGTATAAGGTGTCCTATCCATAGGCAGAATGTTGTAGAGCAGGAGGAGCTGAGCAGTTTGTATATAGTGTCCTATCTGCAGGCAGCATGTTATAGAGCAGGAGGAGCTGAGCAGATTGTACATAGTGTCCTATCTGTAGGCAGCATGTTATAGAGCAGGAGGAGCTGAGCAGTTTGTATATAGTGTCCTATCTGCAGGCAGCATGTTATAGAGCAGGAGGAGCTGAGCAGATTGTACATAGTGTCCTATCTGTAGGCAGAATGTTGTAGAGCAGGAGGAGCTGAGCAGATTGTATATAGTGTCCTATCTGCAGGCAGCATGTTATAGAGCAGGAGGAGCTGAGCACATTGTACATAGTGTCCTATCTGCAGGCAGCATGTTATAGAGCAGGAGGAGCTGAGCAGTTTGTATATAGTGTCCTATCTGCAGGCAGCATGTTACAGAGCAGGAGGAGCTGAGCAGTTTGTATATAGTGTCCTATCTGCAGGCAGCATGCTATAGAGCAGGAGGAGCTGAGAAGATTGTATATATTGTCCTCCTATCTGCAGGCAGCATGTTATAGAGCAGGAGGAGCTAAGCAGATTGTACATAGTGTCCTATCTGCAGGCAGCATATTATAGAGCAGGAGGAGCTGAGCAGATTGTATATATTGTCCTCCTATCTGCAGGCAGCATGTTATAGAGCAGGAGGAGCTGAGCAGTTTGTATATAGTGTCCTATCTGCAGGCAGCAGTAGTTAAGGTAACCCTGGGACTGCCTATGCTGGTATCAATAAAAACAGCATCTCATCCCACAAAAAATAACTGTACATATTCCCGGTGTCGGAATATAGCGAAACAAAGAAAATATGGCTGTGAATTTATTTAAGCTATGAGAACACAATACAACTATATCAATATGACTTTATCCTAAATATACACACCCCTAAACATATAGTCATATGAGTAATACCATAAAAATGAAACCCATAAGAAAACGCACACTCATTTTTTTCCCCAATTCAACATTCTACTTTTTTTCCCTAATATAATTTTTTTTAATTTTAAGTTTCCCAGTTCACTGCACGGCATAGTCACTGGTGCTGTTAGAAAGTAGAACTAGTCCTCTAAAAAAGAAGCCCCCATACAACTCTGCAAACAGAAACATAATGGAGCTATCAGCTTCAGTAGAAAAACGGAATCTTAAAACATAAAAAATTTCCGGTGCAGGAAGAGGTTAAAAAAAAAGTCAAAACAAAACAACATAATAGCAGTAGATTTTATGTTACTATTTAGAGCTGCTGTCTGGAGGGTTCTGTACCCTGAGGCTGCTGCGGCAGATTGGATTTTTCGCATTACTTATGAGGTCGCTCGCAACTTTCTTTTACCATAAGCGAAACCTTGAATCTGCACGAGAGTTGTGGGAATGATGAGATTTTTTGATTATTTTTTTTTTAAATCACAGGTCAGTCCAGGTCATCATTGAGCTCCTGCCTTAAGCCTTATGTTACACTACTCTATTGTGACTCTGTTGTGACTCTGTTGTGACTACTGCTAATTATTTGATTACTTTATAATATTCTAATTATTGCTGTTCCTAATTATTATTATTATTTTGCATTATTAATTATTATTGTTATTATTATTAATACCACGAGAACAGTGATAATAATTCCTTATTAGTGAATATATGATTATTATTATATTTTGAATACTTTTAATTACTATTAACCCCTTAAGGACGGAGGGTTTTTCGGCTCATTTCTCGCTCTCCAACTTCAAAAATCCATAACTTTTTCATTTTTACGTGTACAGACCTGTGTGAGGGCTTATTTTGTGCGTAACAAATTTTACTTTCCCGTGATGTTATTTATTTTAACATGCCGTGTACTGCGAAGCTGAAAAAAAATTCCAAATGTGGAAAAATTTAAAAAACGTGCGTCACGTTCTTGTGGGCTCAGTTTTTACGACTTTCACTCTTTGCTCCAAATAACACGCCTACTTTATTCTTTGGTTCTGTGCGATCGCGGTGACACCAAATTTATATAGGTTTTATTGTGTTTTAATACATTTTCAAAAATTAAACGAATGTGTACAAAAAAGAAAAAAAAATTTTGCAATCTTCTGACGCTAATAACTTTTTCATACTTTGGCGCACGGAGATGTGTGAGGGGTCATTTTTTGCGAAATGAGGCAACGTTTTCATTGCTACCATTTTGAGGTCTGTGCGACATTTTGAACATTTTTTATTTCATTTTTTATGTTATGTAAAAAGGTGTAAAAGTCGCATTTCGGACATTTGGGCGCCATTTCCCGTCTCGGAGGTCACTGCCGCCCGTAACCGTTTTGGAATTTTGGGACGCGGCAATACCTAATATGTTTGTGATTTTTACTGTTTATTATGTTTTATATCCGTTCTAGGGAAAGGGGGGTGATTTGAACTTTTAATATTTTATTAATTTTTTTTATTTTTTAAACTTTTTTTTTCTTTTTTTTTCACTATTTCTTAGACCATCTAGGGTACATTAACCCTAGATGGTCAGATCGCTCCTACCATATACTGTAATACTTCTGTATTGCAATATATGGCATTTTTGCAGGTCATACATTACAATGAGCCACTGGCTCATTGTAACGAACCTGCATAAGCCATGTAGCCTCGTGTCAAAAGAAGACCCGAGGCTACCATGGCAACTGATCGCCGCCCCCGATGACGTTCGGGGGCGCGGCGATCGGAAAAAAGATGGCGGCGCCCGCGCGCCGCCGTCTTTTAAACGCCGCCGGCATTGAGAGGGTTAAAATGCAAAAACCCCCACCTTTGTATGAAGAGGACTCAGCCCGTGAGCCCTCTTCATACATCCCTTATACCTCTGCGCCGTAGAGCTACGGCGCAGAGCGTTAAGGGGTTAATACAAATTATTGTTATTATGTAGTATTATTTACTACTATAATCAATAATACAAATTACAATCATAACAGTAATAATACAGATTTTATTCTCATTTCATTTATGATTATGATGCTTATTATTATATTATAGATTTTATTTCCTATCTTTTGCTCCTTTATATCCTTTACTTTTTTTTTTACCTCTTGCAAACTAGAAATCATCATCAAACAGGTTTTAAGCAGCCAACAGAGCAAGAACGCCCTATTATTGGGGCATATGTATGGAAAGTGTCTGCAAGCAGCCTAGGTTTTATTTAATATTTTTTCTAGAATTTTTTTTTTTTTGCAATTTTTTTTTAGAACTTTTAAAGTATTATGCAACAATTTTTTTTTAAAAAAAGTGGTTTGCATAGATATTCAGAGAAGTGGGTGGGTGGATTACAGTATTTTGGTGGAGCCCCCTCCCATGTGACCTCAAATTATTTAGTTGTTTTGCAGCTCAGAAAAGCTTCCTGTGCTGATTTTATCTGTAGAGGTGGGAGGATTTGGAGTAAAGATGATATCCAGATCTAGGCCCTATCCACAGCATAGAGCCTAGCTTGCTGATCAGTCGGGGTCTCAGTATGAGACCCCACAGATTTCGAAACCGATCTCCGTCACCTCCATAGAGATTAATGTAGCAGAACGGTAATGCGTGGGCGTCTGCTCCATTAGTATGACCCCTAGTTTTTGCGATCTGTCTCAGTGCTGAGACCCCCACTGATCAGCAAGTTGGGTCCCATCCCATGGATAGGGCCTCACTTTAGCTTGTGGGAATAACCCCTTTAAGTCTCTTACAGCAGAACTGTTCTAGTTGCTCATGGCAACCAATCACAGCTCAGCTTTCATTTTCCTACAGCTGTTTATAAAATGAAAGCTGAGCTCTGATTGGTTTCCATGGGCAAATAGAACAGTTTTACCTCAGAAACTTGATGATAAATCTCCCTGCACATGTCTATGGAAAATGAAAGCTGAGCTCTGATTGGTTGCCTTGAGCAAGCAGAACACTTCTGATAAATCTCCCCTACGTGTGTGTGTGTGTCGTGTATACACCCTATTTTATCAGAAGTGTCTGAGGTAAAACTGTTCTAGTTGACAGCCAATCAGAGCTCAGCTTTAATTTTATAAACAGCTGTGAGAAAATGAAAGCTGTGCTCTGATTGGCTGCTATGGGCAACTAGAACAAGTCTGCTTTCAGACACTTGTGATCAATCTCCCCAATTTCAATATGTGTGTGTATGTCTGTATATGGTATTGTATGTATGTGTGTATATGCTGTATGTCTGTGTATGGTATTGTATGTATGTGTGTATATGCTGTATGTCTGTGTATGGTATTGTATGTATGTGTGTATTTGCTGTATTTGTGTGTATATTTGATGTACATAAGCTTTATGTCTGTGTATATGATGCATAGGTATATATGGTACTTTATGTATTTGTGTATATGCTGTATCTATGTATGTATATATGGTGTATATATACGGTGTGTGATTATAACTCACATGTGTGAGTACACAAATATGTATATTTTTTAACCCCTTAACGACCAGGCCCTTTTTCTTTCTTTTTTTCGTTTCCATTTTTCATTCCCCATTTTCAAAAATCCATAACTTTATTGTTCCATGTAAAGAGCTGTGAGAGGGGCTTGTTTTCTGCGTAAAAAAAATTGAAATTCATGATGATAGCATCTGATGGATTAGCGTGTGCACATATGGCGGCGTAGTATCACAGCCTGTCCCTTCCCCGGTGATGAATACATGCTCTCTTCCGCCTCTCCCCTCGTTCTCTCACACCCCGCTGGCTTTTCTTTCTGCCAACGTGTGGGAGAGAGGGCCCCACCCATGTAGATTACCATCCAGGTGATTTCTGTCCTGGCATCGCGCTGCCTGGCATCGACAGTCACTAGATGTAGACGTGTAATGAAGGGAGATTGTTTGCAGAACAGTTAATAGGAAATAAATGTCCATGTTACATGTGGTGTCTTACAAGAGAGACACAAAGAATATCTGTCTTCATCTAGGAGGGTAGTGAGCACTTATTTTACTTTGTGGACCCCTTTAGCCTTGCTATGGGCAGAAATAAATTATATAAAGTGAAAGTAACTCTACCATCAAAATCAAGCATGCTAATTAGCCAGAAGCTTCATAGGCTGTTACACTGTCTCCCCCTGCTTCCTCTACACTCCCTCCTCCCTTTGCTTGTTGTAATTTCACACAGTGAAAGTAAGGAAGTAAGCTTCTGCACAGTGTAACAGCCTGTGAAGCTACAGCACAGGAGTGGCACTGGTAACTCCTCCCTCTGGCTCATTTGCATAATTATAAAAGTAGATTTTAAAAGGAAGGATGCCACTGATAAGAAATATAGGAAGATTACCACAGTCACGGTGCTTGGATCTATGAGTAAGTGGTTTATCATGGTGGATTTTGATGGTAGATTGATGGTGAACATGTATA
The DNA here is from genome assembly GCF_040894005.1 of Engystomops pustulosus. Lineage (NCBI taxonomy): Eukaryota > Metazoa > Chordata > Amphibia > Anura > Leptodactylidae > Engystomops > Engystomops pustulosus. The sequence goes on along the minus strand of NC_092411.1, from coordinate 11,038,515 downwards.
CTATATAGATACAAATATACACATACATACCGCACTTACCTGCATAGATACAAATAGTTATACATTTATACCTTGTACGCTAATAGATTCAGATAAAGCCATACTTGTATACCTATACACAGACATGCAGATGCACATTAACATACAAAAAATATGGTGGAAAATTGTTTCAGATTAAATCAAATCAAAAGACGAGGGGGCACTGTCTATGTCTGGAGAAAACAAGGTTTAATCACAGGAGGCGACAGGGCTTCTTTACTATGAGAACTGTCATTCTATGGAATAGCCTGCCTCAGGCGCTGGTCACAGCAGGGACAGCAGAAAGCTCAGGCGCTGGTCACAGCAGGGACAGCAGAGAGCTCAGGCGCTGGTCACAGCAGGGACAGCAGAGAGCTCAGGCGCTGGTCACAGCAGGGACAGCAGAGAGCTCAGGCGCTGGTCACAGCAGGGACAGCAGAGAGCTCAGGCGCTGGTCACAGCAGGGACAGCAGAGAGCTCAGGCGCTGGTCACAGCAGGGACAGCAGAGAGCTTCAAGAAGGGTCTAGATGCCTTTTTACACCTAATAACATTGATGGTTATGTCATATAGAATCTTATCCAATCCCTACCCTTCCTTGGTTGAACTTGATGGACATGTGTCTTTGATACTATGTATAGTATATACAGCCCAACACACATGAACATTACAATCCAAAAGTTTCAGGCAGGTGTGAAAATATGATGCAAAGTTATAATTCTTTCAGTCTTGCCGTCGTGTATAACCTGTGAACCTCATTCTGTCTAACACAACTTCACCTTTGTAGCAGAGTTTGCCCTTAGGCTCAATATAAGGCATCTTAGCTCAAGTGTGACTGTGACCTCTGCACTTTTCCAAATTGTGCCTCAAAGTTTTGGGCTGCAGTGTAGGACCTATGTATGAGCATGAGCCAGTCTTCCACAACCTCATCTTTGTAGTAGAGTTCCTTGACCTTAGGCTTATCCTAAGGCTCCTGGTCCTGGGTGTAACCTTGGCATACACCTATATACTCATGTATATACACCCAAAGATATAGACATGTACATATATATATACATACAGTTTATATGAGACATATTTGTACTATGGCTGCACCTGCTCTCCTCCGCATCTTACAATCCGTCTCCTACATCTTTCCTCGGCCTCTCATGTCCGGCAGAGTCTGTGATCTTTTATTGTCTGCTAAAAATAACTGAAACAAGGCTCATATTATGCAAAAAGAGACAAAATATGGTAAAGAGGAGGCAGGATTTTGTATTTCTGTGATGATTCCATTGAAGAGGAAGGTCCTGGCAGGGCACTACAGAGGTGCTTACTATGATGTAACTTGCAGAGTCTCCATTCTGGGAAAAGATCACATATAAACCCACGTTGGACACCAGATAACACAACGGCTTTCATTTAATTTAGTTCTAGAAACTGGAATATTCCTTACAATAGGAGATGAATTTCAGAACACCCTACTGACACCCGTTATCCTACTGACACCCGTTACCCTACTGACACCCGTTACCCAATATATCATCTGTTTCAGTGTTGCTGAGTGCACATTTACTTACCCGGTCCCTGCGCGATCCCTGATCCGGACTGTCCGACGAGGATGAACTCTGCCGCGATTCATGAAAATCGTGCGCCCGATATCCTGCATGTGTCGCTTCCCCGCTCAGGTCCCCGGAGTTCACCTTCTTCTTCCTGGTGCATGTAAGTGCATTGTCTTGAGACACAATTTTTAAGTTAAATCCCGCGGTTTGCAGAATCCATCAGATCGCCCAATGACCAGCCCCCCGATTTGTGTCGATTTGAAAGTCGGCATGATTGCGCCAAAAACCCCTTTGAAATCCCTGCCCCAGCGGCGCCCATATGGGCACATTTACTTATCCAGTCCTGCGCAATCCCCGCTGTGCATTGTCCATCGAGAAAGCACTGTGCTGCGATTCACAAAGATCATGCCCCCGATATCCTGCATGTGTCGCTTCCCCGCTCAGGTCCCCAGAGTTCACCTTCTTCTTCCTGGTGCATGTAAGTGCATTGTCCGTGTATAATGCGCTGTGCGGGGAGTCACTAAGTTCGTGCGCCCGATATCCTGCAGGTGTCGCTTCCCCGCTCAGGTCCCCAGAGTGCACCTTCTTCTTCCTGGTGCATGTAAGTGCATTGGTTGCGACACAATTTTAAAGTTTAATCCCACGCTCACTCTGAGTCCTTCAGATCATACGACAGCCCGCCCCCGATTTCATGAAAGTCGGCCCGTGCGACACAATCCCCTTCCCCTGTCATAGCGGCGAAAATCACGAAAATTTCTAAAAGCCAATGAAAGTGCGATCCGAAGAACCCTCAGTAAATAAGCCCCATAGTCTATTTGTAGCTCAACCCCCTTTAAATGAATAGGCTTTAGATGCAATACCAATCACTGCCTCTAAACAATAAATGGCGCTGTATTAGGTAGACATTGAAGAAGCCAGTGCTGTAGTCATAGGTCAGTGATGCCGAACCTTTTAGAGACCGAGTGCCCAAACTGCAACTGAAATCCACGTATTTACTGTGAAGTGCCAACATGAAATTTTAAGCAGTAACTTATTGCTACCTGTTCTTCCACATCTTTCAATTGTATCAGCCGCCTGAGGCCACCAGTTAAAAGAAGGAACAATGGTCGGGTCCAGCATGATGACCTCTAAAGATAATGCAGTTCTGTCAAAACCTCACTTTTCCCACAGTTCCAAACAGCCAACGAAGTGTCGAATAGCACTGAGAGAGCAGCATCCCTTAATTTGCCTGGGACTGCAGGAAGATTGGAAGTGTTTGGTGAACTCTGTCCTTGGGTGATGGCCTGAGTGCCCATAGAAAGAGCTCTGAGTCCCACCTCTGGCACCCGTGCCATAGGTTCGCCATCACTGTCATAGGTGGTCGATGGGGGTGCTGGGTGTCAAACACCCACCAAACTGATATGGATGCTCTCTCCTAAGGATAGGTGATTGAAAAAGTACATTCTGGAATATCCCTTTAATTCACATCTGTGCTATAATTCTGCTACAGGTTTGTATCAGTATTAACCAGTCCGGCACAAACGCCCTGAAAAATGAAAGAAATTAAGTAAAAACATAAGTGACAACTTTTTCCCCCCCCCCGAGCCTGAAATGACCTCCGATGCGTTGACACTTCCCCTCCCCCGCCCTAGCGTCTTTTCATCCCTATATGCCGTCATGCCCCAAATAAACTAAACAATGCGTGAAAGTTTTTACAATGGCGGACAGTCACGGAGCCGCGTTTTTATTGTTTCCGCACAATCTCACCATCTCAAGCCTCTGGATCTGAGATTTAAAGGGGAGGGCCGGCGGCTTTTATTGTGAGCGGTGCAGCACATGGGTCAGCTCAGTGTCAGGTTGCAGCTCTTAAGCCATAGGTTTGAATGGGAACATAATAAGGATTGTGGAGATTTTCCAGGGGAGAGATATCCCGGCATTGTGTAGGGTGATTACACAGGTGTCTGATTGTACGTGGGGACTCGGCTTAGCGCTGCCATGGCTTCCCGCCGCGAGATCGCCTTTTATTTTTTAATTTATTTTTGGCAGGGAAAAGTAAATATGAATAGAGGGAGGGAAGGGAGATTCCTGTGCCGGCTCCTCCGCAATAATCTCATCTATTCTGTGCTGGGATACAAGGTCCAGGTGGACTGCGCTGTAATCTCTGCTGGAAGACATTGCGTTACACGCCCGTCCGTAATACAGGGGGCGACGCCATATTATAGTCATATGAATATACATCACATCAGCTCAGAATAAAATTTGGGGGCTCAGGCTTGCAGTTAGAGTAAATATTTTGGGTACAATGGTTCCCGTTATAGGGGGGGGGGGGTGCTCCGTCGCATAATGAGGACAGCGGGACTTGTTTTATTATATGAGCAATGTGCTTCCCTTTATTATAGGATATTTTAGCAAATTTTTGTATTTTTTTCAAATTATTTTTATTTTTATGATTCTATTATTCCCCTAGAATCAGCTTCTTGGGGAATGGAGGAGGTGTCCCTTCTGCTGCTTTCAATCTGCGGTTACAGGACCTTTGGAGGACCTTTCAAAGGTCCTGAAATGTCTCTTGTGTACATGTGTATTGAGAGCAGTAACAGATGTACGAGGATTTCATGGGTGAAGCTCCTTATGAGTATAAAATCTGGTGGGTAGTTTGGGTGACCATCGGCCCCCTAGAAGGCTCGGGCCCTGGGCTACTGCCCAAACTACCTATATTATAATCCACTATTGTCAAAACCCGAGGATTTAAGTATCATAAGAGTACAGGCAGTCCCCGACTTACGACGATCCGAGTTACGAACAACCCCTAGTTGCGAACGGCATGCGCGGCCGAGGACCCCGTTTGTATCTGGGGTTGACCCGTTCCTCGGATCTCAGTAGCACTTATCCTGCTCTTGTGTGCCGCTGCCTCCTTAGTGATGCAAGCGGAGGGGGAGGTAACTAAGGACGCTGTCGCACGATACCGGTGGCTTGTAAACTGCTTCCGTGCGCATAAAGAACAAGCCGCTGGTATCGTGCGACAGCGTCCTTAGTTACCTCCCCCTCCGCTTGCATCACTAAGATCGCGGTTGCGTTATACTTGGCTTGTTCTTTATGCGCACAGAAGTGCTTTACAATCCACTGTTATAACGGGACCGCGATCTTAAATCCGACTTACATACAAATTCGACTTAAGTACAAACCTACAGTCCCTATCTTGTACGTACTGTAGACTGACTGTACTGCAGATGTCTGTATTTTCCCTCTCCCGCCTCCTATGTGTAGATTTAATTCCTAATTATCTGTAAATCTACAATTTTCCAATATACTTTCTGTATCAATTCCTGACAGTTTTCTAGATCTCTGCTTGCTGTCATTCTATAGAAAGCTTCTATGGTTACTTTGAGTGGACAGAAATTTGACTGTGGTCACACAGGTGCACGGCTCGTTATATCACACAGGTGCGCGGCTCGTTATATCACACAGGTGCACGGCTCGTTATATCACACAGGTGCATGGCTCGTTATATCACACAGGTGCACGGCTCGTTATATCACACAGGTGCATGGCTCGTTATATCACACAGGTGCACGGCTCGTTATATCACACAGGTGCATGGCTCGCTATATCACACAGGTGCCCGGCTCGTTATATCACACAGGTGCGCGGCTCGTTATATCACACAGGTGCGCGGCTCGTTATATCACACAGGTGCGCGGCTCGTTATATCACACAGGTGCGCGGCTCGTTATATCACACAGGTGCACGGCTCGTTATATCACACAGGTGTGTGGCTCGTTATATCACACAGATGCGCGGCTCGTTATATCACACAGGTGCACGGCTCGTTATATCACACAGGTGCGCGGCTCGTTATATCACACAGGTGCACGGCTCATTATATCACACAGGTGTGTGGCTCGTTATATCACACAGGTGCACGGCTCGTTATATCACACAGGTGCACGTCTCGTTATATCACACAGGTGCACGGCTCGTTATATCACACAGGTGCACGGCTCGTTATATCACACGGGTGCACGGCTCGTTATATCACACAGGTGCACGGCTCGTTATATCACACAGGTGCACGGCTCGTTATATCACACGGGTGCACGGCTCGTTATATCACACGGGTGCACGGCTCGTTATATCACACAGGTGCACGGCTCGTTATATCACACGGGTGCACGGCTCGTTATATCACACAGGTGCGCGGCTCGTTATATCACAAGGTGCGCGGCTCGTTATATCACACAGGTGCACGGCTCGTTATATCACACAGGTGCGCGGCTCGTTATATCACACAGGTGCGCGGCTCGTTATATCACACAGGTGCACGGCTCGTTATATCACACAGGTGCACGGCTTGTTATATCACACAGGAGCACGGCTCGTTATATTACACAGGTGCCCGGCTCGTTATATCACACAGGTGCGCAGCTCGTTATATCACACAGGTGCGCGGCTCCTTATATCACACAAGTGCGCGGCTCGTTATATCACACAGGTGCACGGCTCGTTATATCACACAGGTGCACGGCTTGTTATCTCACACAGGTGCACGGCTCGTTATATCACACGGGTGCACGGCTCGTTATATCACACAGGTGCACGGCTCGTTATATCACACGGGTGCACGGCTCGTTATATCACACAGGTGCGCGGCTCGTTATATCACACAGGTGCACGGCTCGTTATATCACACAGGTGCACGGCTTGTTATATCACACAGGAGCACGGCTCGTTATATTACACAGGTGCCCGGCTCGTTATATCACACAGGTGCGCAGCTCGTTATATCACACAGGTGCACGGCTCGTTATATCACACAGGTGCACGGCTTGTTATCTCACACAGGTGCGCGGCTCGTTATATCACACAGGTGCGCGGCTCGTTATATCACACGGGTGCGCGGCTCGTTATATCACACAGGTGCGCGGCTCGTTATATCACACAGGTGCGCGGCTCGTTATATCACACAGGTGCGCGGCTCGTTATATCACACAGGTGCGCGGCTCGTTATATCACACAGGTACCCGGCTCGTTATATCACACAGGTGCGCGGCTCGTTATATCACACAGGTGCGTGGCTCGTTATATCACACGGGTGCGCGGCTCGTTATATCACACAGGTGCGCGGCTCGTTATATCACACAGCTCTGATTACTCTCTGATACTAACGAGCCGTGCACCTGTGTGACCATGGTCAGATTTCTGTCAACTGGTGGTGAACATAGAAGATTTCCTTAGACTGACAGCAAGCAGAGATCTGGAATTGATACAGAAAGGATATTAGAAAAGGGTATAACTTTTTAACATAAAAGCATTGAAATTGATTTCCTGAAATGGGAAGACCCCTTTAAGATGGCAAATTATTGGCACCTACTGCAATCTGTAGATCTAAAATGATCAGCTACTTGTAATAAAATGAATAAATCACTGTAAGAATAATGTGTCCTTGTAATGTGTGACTACTATTCAATGTAACATGAACCGCGCTCATCACTTGTTCTTCTGCGTTACGGCTGCTTTGTAATTATTGTCTATTGGTAAAAGGCGACGTGTTTGGTATTGTCATAAATGTACAAGCGAGGGAATTACTTTCTGCTATAAAGTTTTTTTTGTTAAATCAGTCGTTTTAAGTTATAAAAGGAAAACTTTTTAAATTTTTTTCCAATTTTTTTTCTCTCCAAAAAAATTCTAAATATACTCAAATTGTTTGGATGTCAAATGAAAGCATCACTAGAGCCGCAAAAAAATATTTAGCAAAAGCATAAAACAAAAAAAAAAAAAAATACTAAACCGGATAGGACTTAACTTGCTGATTGGTGGGGGTCTCAGTAATGAGAACCCACAGATCACGAGAATGCAGGTTCCGAAGGAGTCCCAGGTACTTCAGTCATCCGGTTGTCGGTCTGGGCGCGGAGCCCAGCAATCTCCGTCAGCTCCATAGAGATGAATGGTGCAGAACGGTCATGTGTGGCCGCCTGCTTCATTAATCTCAGGGAGCAACAAGGGGTCCAAGGGAGATCCCCGCCGATTAGCAAGTTAGTCCCTATCCTGTGGATAGGGCCTAACTTGTCTTGTCAGAAAACCCCTTTAAAATCACCTAAAATTAGCTGCCAGTGAGGCTCTGTACCTTAGTTACAGATGTTTTTCTGATATGCAAATAAGCTTTCCTGACTCATGTCTTGTGTCTCTGACTCTTCTCTCTCTCATATATGTATATAATAGTGAGCCACGCCCCATTATTCTGACTGACAGCTCTGTGTCTCTTATAATCCCTGTTCTGCCTCCTTGGACCGTCCGCCAGTTCGCGGGCATTTCTGGGTTTAGAGACCAGAATGCTCGTCGGGGACCTGAACCGCTCATCACTAGTCCTGGATCTTTACGTAAAAAAAAAGCATTGCCCCGGAGACAGACATAGCTGACACATCAAAACGCATGAAAATGTTTGCTAATTGCGATGCAATGACCCCTCCTACTCTCCATATGCCCCACCCATCAAAAACACTTCCGAGAAAATGTGACAAAAATGTAACAAAAAATGGAACTTTCCTCCAATCTCTCGGAACGCTCTACGTCTGTGGGTTATCTAGAAACCCACATGGAAAACATGGAAATCTGCTCTGACACCGCGTTGTGATTTTCCACTGACTTTGGCAGAGCGATATTTTCCGCTCCGTTCTTTTGGCTCCGGGATGAAAGTCACGGCCTTGGGGCGCTTGGCTAAGTCTCGACATCTTCATGGTTTTGCCCGTTTCTGCTGGTTAAGATCGGAGCATTTTGTGTTTTGTATATTTCAGAATCTGAAAAAGATGAGTTAAACACATGTTTTCTACTATGTATCTGATCGTCTCGAGGCCCCAGAGAAAATTCAATTTTCATGGCACGAGGGTTGGAGAGGGCGACGCTACGGATTTCGGATAAGGACGGGACGAGAGTGGTCATTACTGCTTCCTCCATTTGTAAATAGAGACTTCCCCTTTAAGTCGTATAATTAAAAACAGAGGAAAAATGGCACTTTTTATCCTGCTTATAGGATGACTCCATAGCAAATTGCACAAATACATCAACATAAGACAATTCCGCCATGTCTGATGTAAATATTACCGCCATACAGAGCCCTCATATACCTTAATAAAACTTCTATACAGTGCAAATACCTAATAGCACCATAACACCACCAAAACCACACCAGATATTATCCAAATAGCAATGGCAGGCAGTAAATTAAAAGCACCTTCATACAGTGTCAAAATAATGTTATCTAAATATCACCACCAAAGCCCCCGAGCAATAGACGTATCCTCAAAGCATGTGAGATAGAGTGTTAGATGCTTTCATACTGTGGATCAATACCAATGCTATAAAATGTGCAAATAATATCTCCATGTGATAAAAAACAGCGACATATACTACCTAAATGATACCTCCAAATACTGTCCACATAACAGTATCATATAGAGCCTAGATAATACCTCTATGTAGTGAAGTGGATAAGTGCCTGAAAATACAGTGCCATGTGGTGCCCAAATAATAGCTCCAGATTATCGAGTCATATGGGGGCTTATTTACTAGGGGTTCCGCAGCCGCATTTTCGTCAGGTTTCCCGACTTGCCGGTGATTGTGTCGCACACGATCGGCTTTCACGCAACATCAATCGGGGGGGCCGGATGGACGGCGGATGATCCAACGGATCTGGACTAAGCGCGGGATTTAACATTTAAATTTGTGTCGCATCCAATTCAGTTCCATACACCGGGAAGAAGATGGTGAACACCTGCAGACTTGATCGGGGAAGCGACACAAGCAGGAAATCGGGCGCACGATCCTCTTGAATCGTGGCAGATGGGCATTCCGCTGGACATTCCGGATCGGGGATCGCGCAGGGACCAGGTAAGTAAATGTGCCCCATAGTGTCTAATTAATACCTCTTTATAATGTAATCTAATGGTACCATATAGTAACTATATAATGTACCTATATATTTACATACCTACACAGCACCTTTATATAATGTCTAAATAATAGCACCACCTATTGCAGTGGTGGCGAACCTATGGCACTGGTGCCAGAGGTGGCACTCAGAGCCATTTCTGTGGGCACTCAGGCCATCACCCCAGGACCGAGTTCACCAAACAAGACCAAATCTTCCTGCTGTCCCAGGCAACTCAAGAGTTGCTGCTCTCTGTGATATTTTAAAGCAACACTTCATTGGCTGTTTGGAACTGCTGGTAAAATTAGAAGGTGTGGACAGAACTGCAATATCTTTGGAGCTCATCCTGCTGGACCCACCATTCTTTCTGTAAAGAGACCCTGGAGAGAAGCTACAATGAGAGTGAATTTGCCCTCCTTCTTTCAACTGTATTGGTGGCTTCAGGCAGCTGATACAATTGAAAGATGTGGGAGAACAGGTAGCAATATGTTACTGCTAAAATGCCATGTTGGCACTTCACAGTAAATAAGTGGATTTTGGTTGAAGTTTGGTCACTCGGTCTCTAAAAGGTTCGCCATCACTGGTCTATTGCTTAAAAACCATCTAAATTAACGTCTTAATAATAGCTCCAAGTAATGTCTAAATAATAGTGTTATATAGTGTCTAAATAATAGTGTCATATGGTATCTATATAATCCCCCCATATAATGTCTGAATAACTGTGTCAATAATGTTCATGTAATAGCGCCATATAGCGTCTAAGTAATACCTCCATATAATGTCGGAATAACAGTGACGCATATTAACTCAATAATACCTTAATTTAATGTCAATGCAACAGTGCTATACTGTACTTCTATACTACCCCCGTATAATGTCTAAATTATAGCGTCACATAGTACCTATATAATATCCCCAATATAATGTCTAAATAATAGTGTCACACAGTACCTATATAATACCTCCATATTGTGTGTAAATAAAGTTTCCTATAACGTTTCCCAATGTAATACTCAATTGAGGAGGATTACTATGTAACTAAACGGAGCAATGGGATGTGTGACTATGATGTTTACAGAATAATCTTAATCCCACTCGCTTCTCATTGTAGCCCCCAATTCATCCCCCTGGCACTGTAGCTTGACACCCTGTACCCGGGCAGGACCTGCATTGTGCCATGTGGTGTTTGCATTGTCTAATCCTCCCTTCTCCCCTCCTGCAGCCCCACACCCTTCTCCCCCTCCCCTCCTGCAGCCCCACACCCTCCTCCCCCTCCCCTCCTGCAGCCCCACACCCTTCTCCTTAGAATATCCTCTCGCCTGCCGTCCCCACCCTGGGTGTCAGTGACTCAGTCCTACACCCTGCGTGATACCATTCCCTGCCATCTGCTGTGGATTCCACTTGTAGTATATATATATATTTTCCATGTATACACATCCGGGTGGGCACAGCCTCTCCCCCCGATACCTCGGACTTATCACCGCGTGTTTATCGGACTCTTTCCATTCTCTTCTAAGCTCTTGGAGATGTTGCGGTCGGGAAATGGTCTGAATTTTATTTTAGAAAGGAAGAGAACCCACCCAGAGTGGGCTGCAGCTGAAATAGTATCTCCCCGGCTCTTCCCAAACTTTGGTTTATTTTGGGGAGGGGGGCAGTGAGTTGTTTCCTGTGGGCACCTGAACAGAGAGTAGAATTATACGGATATATTTGGGTCTCCAGATGGGAGTCTGCGTTCTGGAGAGGTGACCGAGGGCTGAGGAGTTCAAGAAAACTTCAGAGATGTTTTCTCTTGTCTTGGTGGCGAACCACAAACTTCCACTGTGAGTCACCACAAACGACAAGCCTGGGCGCCCCCCCCCGGCACCCCACCGCCCCGTCCCCCGGTGGAGGGATACATATTCTGGCCACCTGCATGCTAAGCATTTCCAAGCATTCATGTGTTCTCAATAAAAATCCCATAAAAAATCTCTCCCAAAATCAGGCAAATGTGACTCTTCTCCCCTCATTTTCACATGAGATGAGTCAAGTTTAGTAGTTGCAGAGTCATATTTAAAATGAGGATCTTATCTTTCAGCTTATGGCTTTGTGAGCTACAGACAGCAAAAGACATAGTTGGAAATGTGAGAGAGAAAGATCTAATTCCTGCCTGTCTGTAAGTCCAGTTCTGCAGCACACAGAACCATAAGTGTTATGGGGTGTGAACAATGAGCTTCTTTAATATGACACCAGCAGCATGTGTCTGGGTGCTATAGAACAGAAGATAGGGGCATCTGAAGTGACACTACCCCTGCAAACACTAAACTTGACTCATCTCATGTACAATGGGATGAGGAGAGTCAGATTTGCCCCTCTTCAGGGTCCGACCTTTATGGTCATTCAATAAGTCATGTCAATATAACAGCGTCCAAAACCTATGGAAAGGGCAATGGGTGCAAATAGAGAGCCTTGTAAGTAGTACGTTGGCCGACAGCCAAAATAAGGACAACAATTGTCTGCGGAGCACAGTAATACTGAGTGACGGGTGCTGACGCTTCATGCATAATACTAGAATCAACTACTCCCTATAGAGAACTACAATCCCCATCATATACTGTAACTAAGTCATGTGTGGTACTGGCTGATTACCTTGGTGTGATTTGTTAGTAGCAGCAGGACTGTGAAAAATGGATTTATATTCCAGAATTCGTACACTGCTAGGTGGCATGGTGGATAAGGGGTTAGCATTATAGCCTTGCAGAACGGTGACTTAGTGGTTAGCATTACAGCCTTGCAGCAGGGTGGCTTAGTGGTTACCATTACAGCCTTGCAGCAGGGTGGCTTAGTGGTTACCATTACAGCCTTGCAGCACTGTGGCTTAGTAGTTAGCATTACAGCCTCGCAGCGCTGGGTCCTGGGTTCAAATTCCCAGGGTCAACATCTGCAAAGAGTTTGTATGTTCTCTCTGTGTTTGCGTGGGTTTCCTCCGGTTTCCTCCCACACCTCAAAACATACTGGCAAGTTGATTATATTGTGAGCCCCATTGGGGACAGGGACTGATTTGGCAAGTTCTGTGCAGCGCTGCGTAATCTGTGCGCTATATAAATAATTAATTATTATTATTATTACACTGCTGAGCCCTCTGCAACGAACTACCCCACCCCCGCTGACTCCTCTGAGTGGCTTCTGTAGTATTTAGCCAAAAGTCTGCTACAGCGTTTGGTCAGAGCAGAGGTAAAGGGCTGTGGATAAGTTCAATGCAGAGAGTTAAGAGCACAGCAGTGTGAGGATAAACGCCCAATGTACTTGCAGGAGCCAAAATGTTGAGAGATGAATGCGTTTTCACAGTCCTGTTACTAATACTAACAAACATAGAGGTATTATAACACATCTCTCCAGGGACAATACCTAACACTGGCTACAGAGAGCTAAGAGCACAGCAGTGTGAGGACACACCCCAGTGTAGTAGGGGAAGCTACTATCCTGGTATATAAATCCTGGCCTGTGAGTACTAATAACATACATAGATATATGATCACACATTTCTCCAGGGACAATATTTAACAATGGCTAAAGATTAGAGCACAGCAGTGTGAGGACACAGGGCACTCGGAGAAGCTACAATGCTGAGATATAAATGTATTTTTGCAGTCCTGTTACTACTAATAACATACATAGAGTTATTATTTCACAACTGCCCCAGGGACAATACCTAACAATGGCTACAGAGCGCTAAGAGCACAGCAGTGTGAGGACAGAACACAGTGCAGTTGAGGTAGCTACAAGCCTACAATCCTGCTATACAGGCAGTCCCGGGGTTACGTACAAGATAGGGTCCGTAGGTTTGTTCTTAAGTTGAATTTGTATGTAAGTCGAAACTGTATATTTTATAATTGTAGATCCAGACAAATTTTTTTTCAAAATTTTTTTGCAGTAATGGGACCAGGGATTATCAATAAAGTTTCATTACAGACACTTTTAAGCTGATTATTGCAGTCTGGGACTATAGTAACATCCAGAGAGGTCACCAGAGGTCACAGTGGGCAGAGGGGTCCGTCTGTAACTATGGGTCGTCTGTAAGTCGGGTGTCCTTAAGTAGGGGACCGCCTGTATTCATATATAACAATCCTGCAGCTGCTACTAAAATACATGGAGGTCTGATTACACAGGGAGAATACCTAACAGCGGCTGCAGAACGCTCAGAGCACAGCAGTGTGAGGACACACCCCTAGGAGGAGCTACATTCCTGAGATATAAATCTATTTTTGCAGAGATATATTTATCTCTCCAGGGCAATGTCTGACCCCCCCTGCGGTGGTTGGTGGCACTGCCAGCATGTGGCTTCTATATACTGTAGCGCAGTCACTATCGCCAGCAGCCAGACTGATTCATACACAATACATCACACAGGATTATTACATCACTTTTATTGCTGCTTCCACCCAAAAGGAAGCAAAAGACACAAAAGTGGAGATGGGGAGTGGATGAGAGATTCACAGGAGGACAATGGGACAGATGAGAGGTGCTCAGGACCACAGGGAGGGGATCTCCTTCCTGACAATACTCCCTCGCTCTCGCAGGATGTGTAGTGGTGGGATTGGTCTTCACCTTTCACTTCCATTCATCTTACTGCTTGGAAAGTTACCATCATGATGATAGGAGGAGGGTCAGTTGAGGGTGTTGGAAGGGTTACACGGCTCCTTATGCCAGGCAATGCCCAGTCCTTTTGGTAGAAATGATTGGTAAGAGGGTTTGGTGTAATTATGCTCCGGCGGTGCCACCAGACTGGTTTGACTTGGGGCTACTCCAAGTGACCCTGTGGGTTTAACTACTTTATAACCTGTGTAGGGATCTGGACTTCCCTACAACAGGATCACAAGGCTCCTACCTCTCGTAGGTTCAGCTGGCTGACTGGTGACATCAGTATGAGGCACCAGGGGTTAGGGAGGAAAGAAGTCACAGGCCAAGGTCAGCGCAAGTGGAGGTCAGACACAGTCTGGGTACAGTCCAAGGTCAGGGAAAGTGGAGGTCATACACAGTCCGGGTACAGTCCAAGGTCAGCGCAAGTGGAGGTCAGACACAGTCTGGGCACAATCCAAGGTCAGGGAAAGTGGAAATTGGGCATAGTCTGGGTACAAGCAAAAGGTCAGGGAAATTGAAGGTCAGGCATAGTCTGGATACAATCCAAGGTCAGGGCTTGTGGAGGTCAGGCATATTCTGGGTACAATCCAAGGTCAGGCATAGTCTGGGTACAAGCCGAGATTACTGAAAGTGGAGATCAGGCACAGTCTTGATACAAGCCAAAGGATAGAGCAAGTGAGGTCAGCCACAGTCTGGGTACAAGCCAAAGGTCAGGACAAGCGGAGATCGGGCATAGTCTGGGTACAAACTAAAAGTCAGAGCAAGTGGAGGTCAGGCATAGTCTAGATACTAGCCAAAGGTCAGGGCGGTTCAAAGTTAGATCTGAAAGATTTCTCCTATATTCAGCCAATAATCTCAGATCTATATGTATCTATATTTATTGTACTGGCTTTTATGAGACATTTTCTATTAATATGGAGGTTTCTTTGCTGCTTTTTGTATATAGTCTTGTAATGCATTGGTATTTTACTTATACGTAGTGTGTACAGACCTTTAGAGTCAGACTTTTTTTCTGTGTGTATGTTTATCCAGGTTGGTTATCTAAAATACAGTATTATGTTTTAAAATTATATGAATATTATTGTTACCTTTTTTCGGTACTAAAGTCTGGGCACAATCCAAGGTCAGGGTAAGTGGAGGACAGGTATAGTCTGGGACAATCCAAGGTCAGGGTAAGTGGAGGACAGGTATAGTCTGGGACAATCCAAGGTCAGGGTAAGTGGAGGACAGGTATAGTCTGGGACAATCCAAGGTCAGGGTAAGTGGAGGACAGGTATAGTCTGGGTACAATGCAAGGTCAGGGCAAGTGGAGGTCAGGCATAGTCTGGGACAATCCAAGATCAAGTCAAGTGGAGGTCAGGCATAGTCTGGGTACAATGCAAGGTCAGGGCAAGTGGAGGTCAGGCATAGTCTGGGTACAATGCAAGGTCAGGGCAAGTGGAGGTCAGGCATAGTCTGAGTACAAGCTAAAGGTCAGGGCAAGTGGAGGTCAGGCATAGTCTGGGTACAAGCTAAAGGTCAGGTCAGGCATAGTCTGGGTACAATCCAAAGTCAGGGCAAGTGGAGGTTAGGCATAGTCTGGGTACAATCCAAGGTCAGGGAAAGTGAAGGTCAAGTATAATCCAGGTACAATCCAAGGTCAGCGCAAGTGGAGGTCAGGCACAGTCTGGGTACAAGCTAAAGGTCAGGGCGGTTCAAAGTCAGATAAATTCCATCTGCTCTGAAATATTTCTCCTATATTCAACCAAAAGCCTTTTCCAGCTTTAACTCAGATTCCCTTTACACTGAGAATGATAAAGCAGGGAACTAAGAGCACAGCAGTGTGAGCAGATAAAAGTGGTGTCATGATGTAATATGGGTTATATTAATATCATGATGGGGGATATATAAGGATGGCGATGAGATAATGTAGTCTGTGCAATAACTGTGTTAGTGGGGGGTTGAATATTGCTGTGACTATGAGTCCAGGTTATTGAGGAGCACTGATAGCGCTGATGAGTGCTGGTTTACATGGAGGGATAATGGGGGTTAGGGTAATGACTATTTATGTAACTATGAGTCTAGTTAATTCACGAGCACTGATAGTCCTAATTAGTGAAGGTTTATAGGGAGCGATTCTTTCTCTTGCTGTGAGTAAGTGGCACTCCCTGCGGGCGAGGGGCACATGTAATAATCACGCCGCCCAGGTTTGAATAAACATGACTGGGATTTAGTGTTTTGTATGTGTCTAGCTACCTAGAATTTAACAGGTGCTGTAACACCTCTTTGCCCGGGGCTGAGCGCTCGCTGCTATTTGGGTGGGTGGTTTAATAACACATTATCCCTGAGACAAGATGTACAGAATGTAGGTGTGAGACCCGGCTGCATTGTCCTCTCTGTATTGTGTGTAATCTCCCCGCAGATGGGTGTCACCTCCTGGAGCTGGATAAAGGAATCACAGCGAGAAGGAGAATCCACTCCAAATCACTAGAAATAAAAGAAAACTTTCTATATTTACTGTTAATCTTCTGTGCCGATCCTAAAGCTTCCTATGGCAATTCAGGGGCGGTCCTGTACTAAGCAGGGGTGGGGTTTACTGAATTCCATATCATGGAATATTTTAATTGAGAGATAGTTTTATTCTTCCAAAATCTTCCTCCGCTTCTGGTTGAATGCTACAGACAGAGCATAGGGGAGGGGCTTTGACAGGGGCGTAACTTGAGGGGGTGCAGAGGTTGCGGTCGCACCCGGGCCCAAGAGGCTTAGGGGGCCCTTATGGTGTCACTTTCCCATATGAGAAGACTATTACTATAAAACATACATTATAGTCGGGGGCCCAGCACAGACATTGCACTGGGGCCCATCAGCTTCTAGTTACGCCACTGGGCTTTGAAGCCACTCCATGCAGAGAGCAAGGAGCACAGCAGTGTGAGGACACGCCGCCAGTCCATTTAGAGCTACAATTCTGGAATGTAAATAATTTTTCACAGTCCTGCTGCTACTAGTATCATACATTAACAGCTCTCCAGGGCCAATATCTAACACTGGCTGCAGTTTTACAAAGTTACAATTGGTTATGGATTCCCTTTTCCAGTGGTTATCTATCTTGATGATACTGATGACCGGACCGTAGGATAGGTCATCAATATTAGACCATTGGGGAGATATTTAGGACCCTTCACAATTAGCTGATTCTGCAGTCATAAGAACAGCTCCGTTCTGTGTGTAGTGGCCGATTGGTGTTACTACAGCTCAGCTTTGTCAGTGTAATCCTGGCCGTCAAGCTGTATCATACAGGGGGGGGGGGGGGTATTGGACACAATCCAGGTTGTTGGACAGAATGATTATAGACATCTACATAGCGGATTAGTTCTGGTAAAATGAGCCGAACAGAACAAGTTTCCGTACATAATGAGGGAGTCAGGTGTCAGGTTTGGTGAATTGTCTTGTATGGCAGGTGTGACCAGTGGGGGTGAGAGTGTAAGGCCGTATTCACACTACATTCAGTTTTCACGTAGTTTTAGGTTTAGTTTCTCCATGTAACAGATAAGAGACATTTACTGAACAGGTGAGACACATTTATGTCCCAGGTTTCCCCTGCAAAATGAAAAACTGCACCAAAAGCAGCAACAACCTCTGGGGCTACGTTCACGGTTTTCGTCTGGATTGCATTTCAAAATGCAATGGAAATGTGGCACCCGCCTTTTTGTGTGGATGCAATGGAAAACACTGGGTGCTATTTACCGATTACATACACTCACTGGCCACTTTATTAGGTACACCATGCTAGTAACGGGATGGACCCCCTTTTGCCTTCAGAACTTCCTCAGTTCTTCGTGGCATAGATACAACAAGGTGCTGGAAGCTCCTCAGAGATTTTGGCCCATAGTGACATGATGGCATCACACAGTTGCCGCAGATTTGTCGGCTGCACATCCATGATGTGAATCTCCCGTTCCACCACATCCCAAAGATGCTCTATTGGATTGAGATCTGGTGACTGTGGAGGCCATTTGTGTCCAGTGACCTCATTGTCATGTTCAAGAAACCAGTCTGAGATGATTCCAGCTTTATGACATGGCGCATTATCCTGCTGAAAGTAGCCATCAGATGTTACAGGGTACATTGTGCTCATAAAGGGATGGACATGGTCAGCAACAATACTCAGGTAGGCTGTGGCGTTGTACCAAGGGGCCCAAAGAGTGCCAAGAAAATATTCCCCACACCATGACACCAGCACCACCAGCCTGACCCGCTGATACAAGGCAGGAGGGATCCATGACACCACCACCACCAGCCTGACCCGCTGATACAAGGCAGGATGGATCCATGACACCAGCACCACCAGCCTGACCCGCTGATACAAGGCAGGATGGATCCATGACACCACCACCACCAGCCTGAGCCGCTGATACAAGGCAGGATGGATCCATGACACCACCACCACCAGCCTGAGCCGCTGATACAAGGCAGGATGGATCCATGACACCACCACCACCAGCCTGACCCGCTGATACAAGGCAGGATGGATCCATGACACCACCACCACCAGCCTGAGCCGCTGATACAAGGCAGGATGGATCCATGACACCACCACCACCAGCCTGACCCGCTGATACAAGGCAGGATGGATCCATGACACCACCACCACCAGCCTGACCCGGTGATATAAGGCAGGATGGATCCATGCTTTCATGTTGTTGACGCCAAATTCTGACCCTACCATCCGAATGTCGCAGCAGAAATCGAGACTCATCAGACCAGGCAACGTTTTTCCAATCTTCTACTGTCCAATTTCGATGAGCTTGTGCAAATTGTAGCCTCAGTTTCCTGTTCTTAGCTGAAAGGAGTGGCACCCGGTGTGGTCTTCTGCTGCTGTAGCCCATCTGCCTCAAAGTTGGACGTACTGTGCGTTCAGAGATGCTCTTCTGCCTACCTTGGATGTAACGGGTGGCGATTTGAGTCACTGTTGCCTTTCTATCAGCTCGAACCAGTCTGCCCATTTTCCTCTGACCTCAACAAGGCATTTCCGCCCACAGAACTGCCGCTCACTGGATGTTTTTTCTTTTTCGGACCATTCTCTGTAAACCCTAGAGATGGTTGTGCGTGAAAATCCCAGTAGATCAGCAGTTTCTGAAATACTTAGACCAGCCCTTCTGGGACCAACAACCATGCCACGTTCAAAGGCCACAAATCACCTTTCTTCCCCATACTGATGCTCGGGAGAACTGCAGGAGATTGACTTGACCATGTCTACATGCCTAAATGCACTGAGTTGCCGCCATGTGATTGGCTGATTAGAAATTAAATGTTAACGAGCAGTTGGACAGGTGTACCTAATAAAGTGGCCGGGGAGTGTATGTTTCACACCACATGCTACACGGATACCTGCAGTCTATCCCAGTCACTGCTCTGGTTGCCATCTCGTTCTCAATACAGTTTAAAATAATCAACCTCATCCACAAAGCTCTGCATAATGCTGCACCCCCCTATCTCTCCTCGCTCATCTCAGTTTATTGCCTAACCCGTGCTCTTCGATCTGCCAGTGATATTAGATTAATCTCTTCCTTAATTCGAACCTCTCAAGCACGTCTCCAGGACTTCACCAGAGCTGCACCAATTCTCTGGAATGCCCTTCCCTGGAATATCAGACTAATACCCACCCTCCAAATATAATGGCGCTATAGAAATAGTGATTATTAATAGTAGTAGTAGTAATGGAGAGATATATAGGATTTGCAACAAAATCTCTTAACGCATCCACCGAAATAGATGTGAGCATAGCCCTGTGGCTGCAATGCATGCTGGATATATTTTCACTGTCACCTTTCACTCTAGCTCAATAATCTACCAACCTAACCCCCCTGAAAGTTACCAAACTTATTTCCTTCAATGGTTCAGAACTATAAAATGCTATAAAAGTCACAGGTTGTAGATTAAAGATCTAGTCATGTAAAGGTCTCTGTAACCTTAAAGGGGTTTTCCAGGGCTGTTTTTGACTTGACTTTTCCTTAGTCATTCCTATTAAATCAGTGGAAGTAGACACCGGCAGCGATCATATGCGCATGACACGGCACTGCTGCCTCATTACTGCTTACTGCGTACAGTGCCATACAATGTGTAGTGGCAGCGCTTGGTATTGCAGCTCAATCTCATTGACTGTATTAAAGGGGTTCTCCCAAGGTGCAAAAAAATGGCTGCTTTCTTCCAAAAACAGCACCACACCTGACCATGGTGTATGCAGGTATAGCAACTCATCTGTATAGAAATGAATGGAGCTTAGTTGCAATACCACACAATACCCATGGTCAGGAGGGGCGCTGTGTTTGGAAGAAAGCAGCCATGTTTTTCAACCTCTGGAGAACCCCTTTAAGACTGATCTGTAATACAACAATCTATCCAATAATAGTTACAACACTGTCATTTAAAGCATAGCATGTGCAGCTCCCAATACTACATTGAGTATGGGGGTGCACGGTGTCAGACCCCCAGCAATATCATATACAGTACCTATTACCTAAAGATAGATGGTGAAAATTGAAATAATGAAAAACCCATTTTAACCCACTTTGACTAGGAACATGACTGGCTCCTTTCAAAAACAGCGCCACATTGTCCTCAGGCTGTGAGTGGTACTGCATCTCAGTCCTATTGACCATACGTGATCCAATATACTGTTGTCTAAGTATATGAACTGCACACAATGGATACTGGAGAACATATGATGAAACAGGTGTATTCACAGGTGCTAAATTTTGGGTTCATTTACAAAGGGGGGTTAAAAATAATGTGTAAAATCTATGTGTGGTCCTGAGCTCGGGGATTTAGCAGCCATTCTGGATGACGGTCTGCTCCACTGTGCTCCGTCCCGTTTTTCCTCTGCTAATGAGATGAGACACAAGAATGTAACCTGTCGCTGACATCTGACTATTATGTGCACTTAGCGGAGGCGCTAATGATAGAAAATTACACCGAGGTCCCGGTATTATCAGACTAGACGCACAGTGTCATCCCCTGTACTGCAGACCTACCTAATGCTCCCCAGTGATGAGCCCCGCGCCATCAGATCCTCATTTATTGCCAACAGATAATTCACATTTGTCCTTTCCATGGGATTTTACAGTTTTATGTAAATAAGTTTAATCATTGTATTAAGTTTGATGTCAGAGGAAGACAATGGACCCGACCAGACACAATGCACAGGCGCCGCTACAGTAGTATCCAGGCAAAGAAGCCGACTGCAAGCTAAAGTGTCAGGATTCCAGGCTACAAGTGATACATTGTAACAGACACAGAGCTGGAGAGGGATTTGTTCCATTGTCCAAGAATATAACTACTATAATACTGCCCCCTATGTACAAGAATATAACTACTATAATACTGCCCCCTATGTACAGGAATATAACTACTATAATACTGCCCCCTATGTACAAGAATATAACTACTATAATACTGCCCCCTATGTACAAGAATATAACTACTATAATACTGCCTCTTATGTACAAGAATATAGCTACTATAATACTGCCCCCTATGTACAAGAATATAACTACTATAATACTGCCCCCTATGTACAAGACTATAAACTACTATAATACTGCCCCCTATGTACAAGAATATAACTACTATAATACTGCCCCCATGTACAGGAATATAACTCCTATAATACTGCCCCCTATGTACAGGAATATAACTACTATAATACTGCCCCCTATGTACAAGAATATAACTACTATAATACTGCCCCCTATGTACAAGAATATAACTACTATAATACTGCCCCCTATGTACAGGAATATAACTACTATAATACTGCCCCCTATGTACAAGAATATAACTACTATAATACTGCCCCCTATGTACAAGAATATAACTACTATAATACTGCCCCCTATGTACAGGAATAGAACTACTATAATACTGCCCCCTATGTACAAGAATAGAACTACTATAATACTGCCCCCTATGTACAAGAATAGAACTACTATAATACTGCCCCCTATGTACAAGAATATACCTACTGTAATACTGCCCCCTATGTACAAGAATATAACTACTATAATACTGCTCCCTGTGTACAAGAATAGAACTACTATGATACTGCTCCCTATGTACAAGAATATGACTACTATAATACTGCCCCCTATGTACAAGAATATAACTACTATAATACTGCCCCCTATGTACAAGAATATAACTACTATAATACTGCCCCTATGTACAAGAATAGAACTACTATAATACTGCTCCCTGTGTACAAGAATAGAACTACTATAATACTGCTCCCTATGTACAAGAATATAACTACTATAATACTGCCCCTATGTATAAGAATATAACTACTATAATACTGCCCGCTATGTACAAGAATATAACTACTATAATACTGCCCGCTATGTACAAGAATATAACTACTATAATACTGCCCCCTATGTACAGGAATATAACTACTATAATACTGCCCGCTATGTACAAGAATATAACTACTATAATACTGCCCGCTATGTACAAGAATATAACTACTATAATACTGCCCGCTATGTACAAGAATATAACTACTATAATACTGTCCCCTATGTACAAGAATATAACTACTATAATACTGCCCCCTATGTACAAGAATATAACTACTATAATGCTGCCTCCTATGTACAGGAATATAACTACTATTATACTGCCCCCTATGTACAGGAATATAACAACTATAATACTGCCCCCTATGTACAAGAATATAACTACTATAATACTGCCCCCTATGTACAAGAATATAACTACTATAATACTGCCCCCTACGTACAAGAATATAACTACTATAATACTGCCCCCTATGTACAAGAATATAACTACTATAATACTGCCCCCTATGTACAAGAATATAACTACTATAATACTGCCCCTATGTACAAGAATATAACTACTATAATACTGCCCCCTATGTACAGGAATATAACTACTATAATACTGCCCCCTATGTACAGGAATATAACAACTATAATACTGCCCCCTATGTACAAGAATATAACTACTATAATACTGCCCCCTATGTACAAGAATATAACTACTATAATACTGCCCCCTACGTACAAGAATATAACTACTATAATACTGCCCCCTATGTACAGGAATATAACTACTATAATACTGCCCCCTATGTACAAGAATATAACTACTATAATACTGCCCCCTACGTACAAGAATATAACTACTATAATACTGCCCCCTATGTACAAGAATATAACTACTATAATACTGTCCCCTATGTACAAGAATATAACTACTATAATACTGCCCCTATGTGCAAGAATATAACTACTATAATACTGCCCCCTATGTACAGGAATATAACTACTATAATACTGCCCCCTATGTACAGGAATATAACTACTATAATACTGCCCCCTATGTACAGGAATATAACTACTATAATACTGCCCCTATGTACAGGAATATAACTACTATAATACTGCTCCCTATGTACAAGAATATAACTACTATAATACTGCCCCCTATGTACAAGAATATAACTACTATAATACTATCTCTTTGTGGCTGATGAGTAATAAGTCACATGCAGATGGCTGTAGCATCTAAGTAAGGGTTAAACAAAAGTGGGCACAGCACAGAACCAGCAGTGTTTTTGTAGCAGAGATATTAGCAGGGAGAGCTGGGGCAGGGCGCTGTGATTATTGGCTCGGGTGTGGCTATTAGGCAGGTTTACAATCACACTCTTGGCCCGAATTCCATGTTCTGAATGAAGACACAAGGGTTGGTCTTTACCTTCTGATCTGACGTGCTGATGTTGTGGGGTTGGGGGGGGGGGGGGGTTTGGGACTTGTTGCTTTGCTTAGTAGGTGGTGTGACCAGAGCCAAAATCTCAGTCTAACCCTAAGGGACTGGGTGTCTCGTCAGTTCCCTGCATTGGATTACTGTACAGGGCTGTGACTGGTCCGAACCCAATGATTGCAAACTGCACCAATCCGCTCAGATGGGGTCACAACTCCAGCACGACAGACTCCGCAAGGTACCGTACAACCCACTGACACTATAGATGTAGCAGAGCTCTAAGGGTGATGCAGCTCTGGGGGGTGGATATGACATAGTGTAAGATTTTTGATCAAATCCTAAAGATAACACATTGTGATTTCGCCACATGACAAACTCAGCTCTGCTACATACATGAATCTCAGACAGAGACGACATGGATTGTGATGCCGCTGAAGGGTTAATAA
This sequence comes from Engystomops pustulosus, assembly GCF_040894005.1. NCBI lineage: Eukaryota > Metazoa > Chordata > Amphibia > Anura > Leptodactylidae > Engystomops > Engystomops pustulosus. The sequence continues at coordinate 11,014,233 of NC_092411.1, read as the reverse complement.
TTTACGTTCTTGTATCTCTCTTGTCCGACAACATATCGGAGGAGGCTGCTGGACGCTTTGGTCCATTCCCAGCTCAGTTTTTTGTTAAAAAAAAAAATTGAAATTATGTTTCAATTTTGTTTCCGAACTGAATTGACATTGAAGAAGAAACATTGAAAGTTATAGAATATTCCAAAGCAACAGAACCAATCTGCCCCAACTACGGAGCGAAAAGTGAGTTTTAATTAAAGGGGCAGTGCACCCGATAGGTTTGATTGGCTTATCAAAGGGACAGTAAATGGGGGTCATTTATCTTATCTCTGTTTGTTTTGGTTGGTTTTTTGCCTGTTGTTTTCCGTCTGCTTTTTTGGTTATTTATCATCTCACTTTTTCCTTGTGTTAAATGTTTTTTTTCCCCAGATGTCTTTTTGAGACATTTATTACAAATGTCGCAAAAATATCCCACAAATGTCGCAAGTCATTTCTTTCCATTTTCTAAATTTCCCTTAAGTATGGTTCTGTCTGTGCCAAAAAAATGTTGCAAATATTAGACAATTTAATATAAATATTTAATGAAGATAAATATCATTTGCGACATTTAGCACATCTGGAATAGTAGATACATTTCAAAATTTCCCCAAAAAGGCGCAAAAATTGCAATGCGCCAAAAAATTTCTAAAAAAAGAAAGAAAAAACTGGAAGAAAAGTAAAGATAAATGACCCCCATAGAATCGTATTGTGGCTGCTACATTGATGGCGTTTTTTTTTTTTTAGATTTTACACGAAAGCTTTTACATCTCCTATAAGTCTGATTTTAGGTAAATTTGTGATACAGGCAGGTTTGTTCTTAAGTTTAATTTGTATGTAAGTCAGAACTGTATATTTTATAATTGTAGTTCCAGACAATTTATTTTTTTTTGCCCCAGTTACAATTGAAGTTTCACAATTTTTTGCTGTAATTGGACCAAGGATTATCAATAAAGCTTCATTACAGACATCTTACAGCTGATCATTGCAGCCTGGGACTATAGTAACATCCAGAGAGGTCACAGGGGGCAGAGGGGTCCGTCTGTAACTAGGGGTCGTCTGTAAGTCGGGTGTCCTTAAGTAGGGAACCGCCTGTACAAGGTAAATTTGTGATATTTCGATCAGGATGATCACTTTTCCCAGAGTTCCTTCATCAGTCTTGATGTTATTGTTGCTGAGACTTGTAGTTCCCCATATTTCCTTCTAGTATCCGATACAGGTTGGTTATGGCAGAGGAGGGGTTAATTGATGCCCCCGAGTTCCTCTTGCCGCTGCCTGTCTCTCCGCCGCCTCCTCCTCCTCCTCTTCTTCTTCTTCTTGGCAGAGTTTGGGCATTTAATATCCTCACTGTTGTACTTGCTTTGCCCTCTAGTGAGGACGGAGCAGACAGCAATAAACAACCTCCCACCCCCTCCTTAAAGAAAATCATTACAAGGGGGAGTGGGGGGGGGGGGGAGTGATTTAAGAATATGAAATAACAGGAAAAACCTAAAAATCTACTAAATAAAACTTGTGGACAAATATTAGACGGTTCATTGTTTATAGAATGTAAAGAAGATCATAATAAAAAGTAACAATTTGTTACATTGCAGTAATTCCAGTCATCTGGGTGCACAATAATACAGAAAGTGTTCATTAAGTCCAGCTGCACCCCCACAAAGGGAACGGAGGACACAACTACTTGGATAATAGATAACAATGGTGAATGGGAACTTAAACGCTTATTAAAGGGGTTGTCTGCCAAAAAAATTGGCTCCATAGATGGAACCCCCAGAGATCAGAGTCCTGGAAGTGTTTGGTTTCCCTGCAGCACCCCCAGAGGGAACAAGCAGTATTACAGCCACCTCTGATCATGGGCTGGTGTATTTCATGCAGGATCTGGGAGATGTTCTGTATTTTTTCTCAACCCTGTCCAGGAGATGAGGACCCCTTTTATTTTCCCATTTCTTAATTCAGTATAAGAAACTTTCTAATGAATTAATGAATCTTCAAACCCCCCAATTACCCAAAAGAGACCAAAAGACCCCCTCTTTGAGTGACACTGTATTTGCTGTGATCATGCAGGTCTACAGCTAGTGTCAGGTATTTTCCCTTGACAGATGTGTAATCAGACTTTATGTATGGTGTTAGTAGCAGCAGGACTGTGGAGTATGGATTTATATTCCAGGATTGTAGCTGGGGTTGTGTCCTCACACTGCTGTGCTCTGTACATTTTGCTGTTGGTGTTAGTTATTGACTTTAGATGGATAAATCATCAGACCTTTGTGTATGAATTTAGTAGCTGCAGGGCTGTGAAATATGAATTTATATATTATATATGTAGCTTCTCCAAGTGCACTGGGGGCATGTCCTTACACTGCTTTGCTCTGTGCAGTCAGTTTTAGTTATTGAGCCTCGAGATCTGTGTAATTACACTTTTATAAATGTTGTTAGTAGTAGGAAAATGTATTTATATTCCAGGATTTTAACTTCTCCAATCCTGTGTCCTCACACTGCTGTGCTATTTCCTAATTCATTGAAAATATTAACAACCCCTCCACTCTGTGTTGTGCTATTCAACCACAAACCTACTACCAATTTTTCAAAGTGATGGGCTGTGAGCGGAGAGCTAAGAGCACAGCAGTGTGAGGATACAAACCTAGTGCTCAAAGTCCTGCTACAATCTTGGAATTTTAATCCATATATCACCATCCTGCTGCTACTAACTACACATATAAAAGGTTTGATTACACATCTCTCAATGGACAATACCTAACACTGGCCACAGTCTGTATGGTCAGAACTGCTTATACCCAATGGGGGTCATTTACTAAGGGACCGATTCGCGTTTTCCCGGCGCGTTACCCGAATATTTCCGATTTGCGCCGATTTTCCGTGTATTGCCCCGGGATTTTGGAGCATGCGATCGGATTGTGGCGCATTGGCGCCGGCATGCACGCGACGGAAATCGGGGGGGCGTGGCCGACCGAAAACCCGACGTATTCGGAAAAACCGCCGCATTTAAAAACGGAACATGTGTTGCGAAGCTTGCACTTACCTTCACTCAGCCGGGCTCGGTGAACTCCAGCCCGTTCAGATGCTCTCCAGCGCAGCAGCGCCACCTGAAGGACGGCAGAGGAACTGCCTTAGTGAATCCCGTCCGGACCCGAATCCACCGCAGAGAACGCGCCGCTGGATCGCGAATGGGCCGGGTAAGTAAATCTGCCCCATTATCTAGTGATATCACATGGGCACCTATGGGTGCTAAGTGACACCTATCAAGGAATGAATGAGGAGATTTACTATTACCTTTTATTAGACATAAAGAGATGAGGGCACTGAATAGAGGACCCCTCACATCCTTTATTATCTTATGCATGTTTTCTAAACTGGACGCACCCTTAAAGGGGATGTCATGAGATACAATGTCCTTCATTCATTCTGTATTAGTAGCATAATATACACTGATTAGATAAATATTTCCCTTCTTTGTCACTTTCTCGTTCCGCCATGGGAGTGCGATGAGCCGGAGTATCATGTGTCTGGGACTTATCCCATCGTCTCCCCGGAGTCTGACACGGCCTAAGATTAAGAAAACAATGACTTTCTTTGAGCACTTTTCTAGTATTCCAGGAGAGATGGCGATATTTTTTATTGCTGTATTGATCGGCCATATATCAAGGTTAACCAGGACAATGGCTGCTGGCGGCGCACGTCGCCAATTAATGCCTCCTGTATATACTGTATAAACAGGATCCTCTTCTATTTCTCAATTAAATATCGACCGGTGCATGTCTTCCTCCTATACAACAACATGAAAAATCGAAGAGTGGGGGCAATGTAAGGGCCACTGATCTTAATGGCGGACGCTGCAGAGCGTGCACGGGGGCTACACAAGGAGGGATCCGCAAAATTATCGGCAATTTTGTAGCAGAAAGCAACATTAACCCTGAAAGTAAAATGAAAAAAAAATACTAACATTTTTTTTAACTTTTTGGGTGTGATATGGCCACTCTGTATCTTCCACATGGGTAAGTGCCCCAATAGTCAGTGGGGTAGCTATAGGGCTGTATATGGAGAGGCGGGATTATAAAAGGCTTTTGTAAGTTGCACAAAGTAGCATCGCTCTACTGGGGGAGATGTGAAGTGAACACCATAATAATAATTCCCCCCCCCCCCCCCCAAAAAAAACAAAACCCATGTAATTACATTATTACTATCTGTTTCTACTTTCCCCAGTCCACCAAAGAATATAATGAAAGTTTTAAACTGCATTCTGCATACCCTGAAATGGTACCATAGAAAATACAACTTGCCATGCAAAAAACAAGCCTGCTTAAAGTTACAGTTATCGTGGAGCAGGCCTGGTCTGTAAAGAGTTAAGGTTGTAGACATCTCATTTTAAGAAAAAGAAAACCTTAAAGGGGTTGGTAGGAGGAATTTGGTCAAAGTCGTGCGGTGGAGGGCGGGTGGGTGCTGTTACCTTGTCCTCGTTCAAAATACCCCGGAGCCCTGTCAATGGGGACGTGGAGCCGATGAAAGCCACAGTTAAAGCCATTGACCACATTGAAAGTGGCTGCAGTTGTGGATACTAAATCCTGGCCAAGAATATAATAATTCCCCCAAATGTAATTACATTATGACTATCTGTTTCTACTTCCCCCAGTCTACTAACAAATATAATAAAAGTTTTAAACTGCATTCTGTATACCCTGAAATGGTACCATAGAAAATACAACTTGGCATGTAAAAAAACAAGCCCTCTTAAAGGTACAGTTATCAGGAGGAAAAAAATTGGGGTGAAAGGGTTAAGGTTGTAAACATTAACGGGCACAATTACTTACCCATCACGTGGCAATCCCCAAGGTACGTTGTTCGACGAGGATTTGGAGCTGCTTTGATTCACTAAGATCGTGCGCACGATATCCTGCACGTGTCGCTTCCCCGCTCAGGTCCCCGGAGTTCACCTTCTTCTTTCCAGTGTGTGTGCGTACATGGCTTGCATGAATTTAAATATTAAATTCCACGCGTTTTCCAAATCCATCGGATCGTCTGACGACCACCCCCCCCCGATTTGTGTTGCATGATGCGCCAAAATCCGACCGCGTGCGTCAAAAATCCCTTCGAAATGCGGCGCACATCAGAGATCGTTGGATATTCTGATGATAGTGCGGACCGCGGACCCTTCGTAAATGAGCCCCATTATTTTAAGAAAAATGAAACCTTACAGGGGTTCGTAGGAATTAGGTATCCAACGCCTGCCCTCAGGAGAGGGCATCAGTAGTTGATTGTGGGGGGGGGGGGGGGCAGCACATGGTCCTTGTGCAAAATAGATATTCAGAGCCCTGTGAATGGGGACATGGAGCAGGGAGCCGTGGGCTCCTTGTACCTGTAACAGATGGAGGCCATAGGGACTTCGAAAGTGGCTGCAGTTGTGGATTGTGCACATGGATAACACGGCTCCAATCAGCTGTTGGGTGCGTGGACCAAGTGTTAGCCGATCACTGATCAACTTTTGGGGGTCTATCCTAAGTATAGGCTGTTAATACTCTAAATCCGGGCCCACCCTGGTGTCAGGGGTCTGTTATAGGGCAATTCCTCTGGTGACACGTTGGAGTGATGCGATGACATCACCGCTGATGATACGATGACCTTTGGTGCCAGTGTTTAGTGTTACATGGCGTCAGCTCTGACAACAGATCTTATGTATAAACTGGAACATTAGGAAATACCCTTTAAGGGTGTGAATGACGCCTTATTTTGGCACAGTAGGGCAGATGACATTCATTGGCATAGCGCGTCCCCGGCCCCCGGGGTTCATCGTCACTCAGAACATTTGAGGTCGTTACGCCTTTGGCTGTTACATGTATTAATAATAAGGCGTCACAATCCCCGCGGACTGAGTCATGACACCCAGGGATCCAGAAGTCACTGAGTCACCCGGAGCATGTGACTGCATGGACACCATGGGGACCATAGCCCATATGCAGTATTGTCAATTGAAGTCAATGTTGACAAGTGCTAGCCATATTAAGACAGAACGGTACTGGTAGCACACAGCCGTGCACCTGTGTGACATCACATAACCAGGGATATAACGAGCCGTGCACCTGTGATACATCACATGACCAGGGAGATAACGAGCCGTGCACCTGTGTGCCATCACATGACCAGGGATATAATGAGCCGTGCACCTGTGTGACATCACATGACCAGGGATATAACAAGCTGTTCACCTGTGTGACATCACATGATCAGGGATATAACGAGCCGTGCACCTGTGTGACATCACATGACCAGGGATACAACGAGCCGTGCACCTGTGTGACATCACATGACCAGGGATACAACGAGCCGCTCACCTGTGTGACATCACATGACCAGGGATATAACGAGCCGTGCACCTGTGTAACATCACATGACCAGGGATATAACGAGCTGTGCACCCGTGTGACATCACATGACCAGGGATATAATGAGCCGTGCACCTGTGTGACATCACATGACCAAGGATATAACGAGACGTGCACCTGTGTGACATCACATGACCAAGGATATAACGAGCCGTGCACCTGTGTGATATCACATGACCAGGGTTATAACGAGCCGTGCACCTGTGTGATATCACATGACCAGGGTTATAACGAGCCGTGCACCTGTGTGACATCACATGACCAGGGATATAATGAGCTGTGCACCTGTGTGATATCACATGACCAGGGATATAACGAGCCGTGCACCAGTGTGACATCACATGACCAAGGATATAACGAGCCGTGCACCTGTGTGATATCACATGACCAGGGATATAACGAGCCGTGCACCTGTGTGACATCACATGACCAAGGATATAACGAGCCATGCACCTGTGTGATATCACATGACCAGGGTTATAACGAGCTGTGCACCTGTGTGACATCACATGACCAGGGATATAAGAGCCGTGCACCTGTGTGACATCACATGACCAGGGAGATAACGAGCCATGCACCTGTATGACATCACATGACCAGGGAGATAACGAGCCGTGCACCTGTGTGCCATCACATGACCAGGGAGATAACGAGCCATGCACCTGTGTGACATCACATGACCAGGGAGATAACGAGCCATGCACCTGTGTGCCATCACATGAGCAGGGAGATAACGAGCCGTGCACCTGTGTGCCATCACATGACCAGGGAGATAACGAGCCATGCACCTGTGTGACATCACATGACCAGGGAGATAACGAGCCATGCACCTGTGTGACATCACATGACTAGGGAGATAACGAGCCGTGCACCTGTGTGCCATCACATGACCAGGGAGATAACGAGCTGTGCACCTGTGTGACATCACATGACCAGGGATATAACGAGCCAGGCACCTGCGTGACATCACATGACCAGGGAGATAACGAGCCGTGCACCTGCGTGATCATGGTCAGATTTCCGTCCACTGGAAGAGAAAAACATACAAACTTTCTATAGAATGAATAATTGCAGTAAACATCAGAAGTTCACGGAAATCAATGAACAATTGATAATCAGCGAATCAGAAAATATTTGTTTTTGATTTGGTGCCTGAATCTACAAATACAGAGCAGTATTTATGACTAAAACTGGATGATATTTGCATTTTTTCTTTTCTAAAACATTTCATTCACTGGCTTTTACATTGGTGACTAAACATAAAACAGGCTGATATTTTGTAATTCATGTGATTCATGACGCTCACATGGCGACTTTACTGTGTAGAATGAGCAGCACAAGCAGAGTCCTCTCATGATCCTTAGAGGGTGAGACATATATGGACAGGTCTCTTGTACCGCTGGAGTCCTAGATAAGGCAGGATACTAGCAATATACTTTATAGACACAGATTGGGCTCTGTTTGGGGGTCTCCATGGACCTCTAGGATCCGGCTCTGACACCTGTACTCCACCTCCTTCTGGAGACTGTAATAATGTGAATACTGTATATACTTGAGTATAAGCCGACCCAAGTATAAGCCAAGGCCCCTAATTTTACCACAAAAACCTGGTAAAACCTTTTTTTTTTACTTGAGTATAAGACGAGTTTGGGTTTTCAGCACATATTTTTGTGCTGAAAAACTAGGCTTATACTCGAATATATATGGTACATGTTGTCTATCATCTACCACATCTGCCATAAAGCACTGCTACCCTGCTGCAAAACAGGAAGGATGTGTGTCTCCAATATGGCTTCCCCCATGGAGAATGAAAAAAAACGGACCCTATGGGGCACATTTACTAAGGGTCAGTCGGACGCATTTCCGTCGGGTTTCCCGAATTTTTCCGTTTTGCGCTAAACTGCACCGAGTTTTTGGCGCACACGATCGTATTGTGGCCTATTGGTGCCGGCTTTCATACGCCACAAATCGGGGGGCGTGGCCACTGGACAACCCGACTGATTCGGACAAACCGTGGAATTTAAAACGAAATTGTGTCGCAAGATCAGCACTCGCTTGCACCGGGAAGAAGAAGGTGAACTCCGGGGACCTGAGCGGGGAAGCGACACATGCAGAAAATTGGACGCACAATCTTAGTGAATCGTGCCAGACCCGAATCCTCGTCGGACATTCTGGATCAGCGTCGTCAACGGGACGGGTAAGTAAATGTGCCCCGATATGTGAATATGTACAAAACCCAATTCTCCTAACTTTAATCTGTTTTTTTCGGACTCCAAATTAAAATGAACCCTTATTGGAGTGAATAAGTCATGGACTACAGAAGTGATCTACAACCTGTCGCCTTCCTGTGGCAAACGTAGTAACATAACACTGCAGCCTCATATGGCGGTATTACACAATGGGAAATAGATCCTCTAGAGCAGTGGTGGCGAACCTATGGCACTGGTGCCAGAGGCGGCAATCAGAGCCCTTTCTGTGGGCACCCGGGCCATCTCCCCAGCACATCAGACAGGACTCAAAGAATCTTCCTGCAGTTCTAAACTTAGAAAATGCTGCTTTCACTCATATTTTGATACTTAGGACTATAGGAAGAGGGAGAATGAATAGAAATGGACGAATTATCTTTGGAGGACCTCCTGCTGGCTCCTACAGGACTACAGAGGGACACTGGAAAGAAGCTAAAATTATGCTAATTTTCCATCTTTCTACTGTGTTGCTGTCCTCAGGAGGCCAATATGATTGTTGAAGAACAGGGAGCAGTAAGTTACTGCTTTAATTTTTGGTTGGCACCTCGCAATAAATAAGGGGGGTTTGGGGTGTCTTTTTGGGCACTCAGCCGCTAAAAGGTTCGCCATCACTGCTCTAGAGGGTTAATTGTCCCTGCAGAGAGGGGTCAGGGTCCTGAGTGCCTGGTGGGTGTAGGTAGCCCCCCAGCAGCTGCAGGGAGATATTTACTTATCCCTTTTCCCATGGCCCCGGCTTCCTGCTCCCACACGCTCATCATGTTGGTGTTGGTGTGGGGGTGGGAGGTGAACAGGGATCAGGACAAGGTCCCCAAGAATCCATTCATCTTCCATGAAGAAAGAGGAAACCAGCGCAGCGTGTAAATTCCACAAGAAGGTTCTGGAGAACCAGGAATGAAAAACATACAGGAGGATTCAGGAGAATAGGGATGTAGCAGCATCAATCCAGAGATCCATCGGATACCGGTAGTGTAACGTGTATTACACCCGTGTGTACATCACATGACTGGTCAGTACATCACATGAGCGGTCAGTACATCACATGAGCGGTCAGTGTATAAATATAACACCCGAACTTTAAGCACAACTTTACCTACTTATTCTGTGATTTATGGTCAGCTTCCTATATTGGGTGGAGTTCCCCTTTAAATGGTAAAAAGTAGGCAAATTAGTAACAATTATTGGAAAATGATCCTAATGTCCATCAGAGTGGGCGATGCCGACTCCACGAGGCATGAGGTCATGGTACGCCTAAGTCCTATTGGGAAAGGACATGTGCGCCCCGCCAGAGTAACCTCATCATTTCCCGGCCTTGCTACAACCGCAGGAAGATAATGTGATGTACATTGCAGCCCAAACATTAAAAAACTTTTTGTGACTGTAATTGTGACAAAAACGTATAAAATTTTACAAGTTTTACCTAAATTAATAGTAAATTTGAATACAAATTGTTGAAAGGGGTGGGATACTTTTGGAACACCCATGAAACACCTAAAATACTAGTTCGGGATATTATAATGAAGGAGCCAAGTTCAGGTACACAAAGAGGACAGTAAACCCTAAACTCAAGCCCCCCCCCCTCCAAAAAAAAAAAAAAAAAGACCTATTTGCCCCCCTATACCATAAATGGCATGGGACAACTAGAAGGCGGTCCCTCCCTACGCCAATTGTGTAAACTCATAACGAAACAAACACCACAAACAAAGAATAGTTGAGTCGCAACACAGATAGCAACGGAGTACAAAATCACAAATACAGAAGAGTAGTCTGAAAAGAAGCCAAGATCCAAATACTAGGAATGCAGAAAACATACTTTGTCTCAAGGTATGACCATGGATAATCATAGATAAGCTGCCTCTAAAGTCAGCAGGATCTTGTCATGTATCATAGGAGGTCTGGATGTAATATAACCACTGTACAAGGCATTTGTTCGGCCTCACCTGGAATATACCGTCCAGTTCTGGGCTCCGGTCCATAAAAAGGATGCCCTGGATCTGAAGAGGGGACAACGAAGAGCCACAAAAATGATAAGGGGTATGTAGAGTCTTAGTTATGAGGAAAGATTATAACAACTGGATTGAATTAAACTCAAAAAGAGACGATTAAGAGATGACATGATTCATTTATATAAATATATGAATGCTCCATACAAAAAGTTGGAAAGTTGTTTCACATTAAATAAAATTAAAAGACAAGGGGGCGGTATCTGCACGTAGGAAAAAAACAAGGTTTAATCACCAGAACAAGACTTCTTTAGTATAAGTGGATCTGTGGAATAGCCGAGCTCAGGAGCAGAGCACAGCAGAGAGAGGAGAGAGCTCCAGGAAGGGTCTAAATGCCTTTTTACATCTAAATGTTGTTGGTTGTTGTGCTGTGATGTAGGAGGGAGCGCCTGCGCACATTTAATTGTGCGATTCTATAATCTAAAAAAAGAAATATACGCTGCGAGGCCGGTTACTCAAAGGGGGGGAGGGGGGAATTGGTCATACCCCCGGAATGCAATAATAGATACTTTTTCCAAGAAAGAAAAGGTTAGTGAAAGGGATATATTTGGTGGTCTAACTATTATAATCGGAGTTGCTTCCTTCATCCCTTTTTCTCTAGGGCTGTAAAGATTTTAATCTTTTAATTTTTGTATGCGGTAGTTTAAGGGCCATAATTTTTTTGGGTGCTACCTGAAAATTTTTGGTGGAGGTTTCTTTTGGGGCATTTAAAAAAAAAAAAAAATTAGTTTTATTTGGGGGTAAAACTGGATTTGTATTTTTTTTTTAAAATTAACTCAAAATTAACATTATTAATGAATTCCCTATTTTTTATTATATTGGAAAAAGTAAAATGTATTTTTCTAAATATTTATTAATTTTTTTTTTGTGTGCATTTTTACTTTATATGTCCCCCATGAGGTCAAAAAAGACCCCTGGGTAACATTTTCACAGTTTTTTCTCTCTTTTTTTTTTCATTTAACAAGTTTTCCCCTGTAACTGGGGCATCTATAAAGAGCTCCAGTTTCAGGGGATAGTGACCCCCTGTGAGGGCAGATGTTGATCCGAGCTGTACTGGGCCTGATCGGACCCAGCAGCTCTCATTAACCCCTTTAGAGTCTATAGAGCCGGCGGCAGCTCCGCAGCTCAGCTCCTCTATGCATCACTCTACTTCATATTGTGGAGGAGTGGAGAAGCGGTAATAAACCTACCTACCTTCTCCCTAGGGAGACACCTGGAGACCGGGTCCTGCAATTAGTAAAAAAAACTGCAGCGACGTCTAAAGAGTTTGAAAGAATCAGTCCTAAACTGATTGTTTATGTAACCATTTCCCTCCTGCACAATCATAGCAATGAATGCAGGTAGGTGGAAGAGAGAACTGTGAAGCTCTCATTAAAGACTGCACAGTTCTCTCTATGATTGATGCTATTGTAAAGTCTGATGTTTGTCATGACATCAGGATTGTGCTTTAGGATTGAGATTCAGATGGTTATAAACATTGGATCTTCGATCCGTTTTTTGTCTTTAACTCTTTGGTTCTGTAAGTCACTGCACCAGGATCAAAGGTGCGATATAAAAAGACCAGACTCAGATCTTTACAATGATAACATAGTTGATGGCACTATATGACTACATAGTTGTTGGCACTACTATAGAGGCCTGAGGTCATGTTTTCCCCTTTAGCCTCTAAAAGTACCTCATCTCTGGCAGTACATGACTCTTCTCTGCTCATTTACATATGACATTGGAGGAGATATTTTTTTTAAACAGGTGAGATTTCACATAAAAGAGGGAATTCTAGAAAGGACATTACATACCTCACTTGAGGGGCTTGGAGTTTAGCAGGGTAATGGCTGATGACAGGTTCCCTTTAACTTTTTATATGACAAGACTTCAGTTGCTTCTATACTAAACCTATATATTCTCTATCTTGTAGGAACACTCATGAGAACATGGCAAGTAGCGATGAAGATCTGATCGGCATTCCATTCCCTAACCACAGCAGCGACATCCTATGCGGACTCAATCAACAGCGCCATGACGGCTTCCTCTGTGACGTCATCCTCATCATCCAGGACCAGGAATACCGCACGCACAGATCCGTCCTAGCAGCCTGTAGCAAATATTTTAAGAAGCTTTTCACCACCGGATCCATAGTCGACCAACCTTACATTTACGAGATTGATTTTGTCAAACCCGAAGCCTTTTCGGCCATATTGGAATTTGCTTATACGTCAACGTTGACCATCACCGCGTCCAATGTCAAACATATCCTGGACGCGGCTGAGATGCTGGAGATACAATGTATTATCAATGTCTGCTTGGAAATCTTGGAGGCGCCAAGAGACGGGGAAGAGGAAGAGGAGGAGAAGGAAGAAGATGACGATGAAGATGACGATGAGGATGAAGAGGACACAAAAGACTTTGTGACTCAGGAGAACCAAATGGACATTCAGGAACGAAGCTTCAACCAAAGCCCTTCTGCAGAGGACCATCCAGAAGAGTCTTATCCAGGGTCTCAGAAGGATCTACCAACCCAATACTCTTCCACCCTTAATTCTTCTGGCCACCAAAGTGCTGTCAAGGACTTTTCCATTGAGTCTTTGTTAAGTGAAGACTCTCATCCAAAAAACATGTCGGACAAAATACCAACCATTTCCCATTTTGTCCCAGGCTTCTTTCCACAACTTTGGAACGGAGATCTTTCTGCCTTCTCCCAACTCCAGGAGCCTCAGGTGGATATCGGACCTCTAAATCTCGTCATCAAAGATAAGAAAATTAAGGAAGAGGAGAACGATGAGATTCCAACTCTTCCCTTTCCCACTGATTTTTTCAAGGATATGATCCTGGACCATTCCTCCAAACATTTTGGGCAGATTAAGGCAGAGATGGACTACAGCGCCTACCTTAGCTTCCTCAGTGCTGCTCACTTGGGTATGTTTCCTCCATGGCCCTTAGAAGAGGAGAGGAAAATGAAGCCCAAGGCTTCCCAACAATGTCCGATTTGTCATAAGATCATCATGGGAGCCGGAAAACTTCCAAGACACATGAGGACGCACACGGGAGAGAAGCCATACATGTGTAGTATCTGTGAGGTGCGATTCACCAGGTAAGATTCAACCAGGTGGATATCGATTTTTCTATTGTTATATGTAAATATTTACATTATTGGGATCTAAAAAGTTTTCAGAAATCCACATTGTAACCTGATGCTGAGAGGGGATGTCACAGCTTAAAGGAAATCTACTATCAAAATCCATCCTGATAACCCAGGGACATTACCCATAGATCCAGGCACCGGGACTGTGGTATCTTCTTATATTTCTTATCCATGGCCTCCTTCCTTCTAAAATCAACGTTTAAAATTATACTTATGAATCTTACCAGAACCCCTCCATGCTGCAGCTTTGCAGGCTGTCACACTGGCCCCACTGCTCCCTTAGCACTCTGTCTAATGTAATCTCACTCAGTGAGAGGGGGGTGGAAATGCTCCTGCACAGTGTAACAGCCTGTGCAGCTACAGCATGGAGAGGCTTTTGGTTAACTAGCATAATTATAGAAGTTGGTTTTGGAAGGAAGGAGGCCATGGATAACAAATATAAGATTGGCAAAGTCACGGTGCCTGGGTCTAGGAGGAATGTCCCTGGTTTATCAGGATGGGTATTTAGTGGTAAATTTCCTTTTTAAAGAGTTTTTTTTTTTGGGGGGGTGGAAGGGGGAGGGAACCTGATTAAAGGTTTCCGTGTCTCTAACCTGCTCACAGTGGGGGTCATTTACTAAGGGCCCGATTCGCGTTTTCCCGACGTGTTACCCGAATATTTCCGATTTGCGCCGATTGGACCTGAATTGCCCCGGGATTTTGGAGCACGCGACGGAAATCGGGGGGCGTGGCCGAACGAAAACCCGACGGATTCGGGAAAAACCGCCGCATTTAAAAACGGAAAATGTGTCGCTCGGGACGCGCTTACCTGCACTCAGCCGGCCTCGGTGAATTCCGGCGTGTTCAGATGCTTTTCAGCGCAGCAGCGCGACCTGGTGGACGGCAGAGGAACTACCTTATTAAATCTCGGCCGGACCCGAATCCAGCGCAGAGAACGCGCCGCTGGATCGCGAATGGACCGGGTAAGTAAATCTGTCCCAATGTGTTCCCATCAATCAGCTGTAATCAATTAGAAACCTTACAGTAGATGCTCAGTTTCCCTGCAGCACCCCCCGCAGGAGAAATAAAGTATTACACATGGTCCATTCACTTCAGTGGGTTGTTTATAATGCAGAACAGGTCCGCCAGGGAGTGAGGCGAGTATTTAGGAAACAGGAAAACCCCTTTAAATGGAACGAGGGGGTTATTCAGGCATAATTTTATATATATGTGAAAATGTTTCCCACTTGCAGTATAAATATTATTTTTCTTTATCTAGTGGGGTGGGCAACTTGCAGCTAATTAGTTCTGTACCTTTAAAAAAACAAAAAACAAAACAGAAAAAAAACATTCACACATCTCAAGGTTTGTTTTGAGAATGAATTCACCAAGTTTTTCCCAGGGAGAGGATCTCATGTATATCCGGTCACTAAAGATCTAGCGCCATCTAGTGCTCCAGCTGGGAACTGATCACAAACGTTACAATGTAGTGGGTTTTTTTGTTATTTTTTTGTAATTCTGAAATTATTTCATATAGAGGCAGTCCCCGGGTTTCATACAAGATAGGTTCTGGAGGTTTGTTCTTAAGTTGAATTTGTATGTAAGTCGGAACTGTATATTATATAATTGTAACCCCAGCCAGAACTTTTTTGGTCTCTGTGACAATTGGATTTTTAAAAATGTTGAATTGTCATAAGAATCAGGAGTAACAATAAATCTTCGTTACAGACACCTGTGATAACTGTTACAATTGTTTATTGTAGCCTAAGGCTAAAGTACAGTAATTAATATCCAGGGGTCCTACTGTAACTCGGGGTCGTCTGTAAGTCGGTGACATGAGCTGCAATTTGGAGGAATAAGCTGGGCTGGGATGGGAGAGGTTTATACCATTGGCCTCACATGTGTAAAAATAGAGAAGTTATACTTAAAGGGGTGTTCTCATTTAAGCAAATAAATGTTATTGTTGGTATGATAAAAATTTATAACATTTTCCAATATACTTTCTGTATCAATTCCTCACAGATTTCTAGATCTCTGCTTGCTGGACTTCTATAAAAAGCTTCCATGTTTACTTCCAGTGGATAGAGATCTAACCATGGTCACACAGGTGCACGGCTCAGAGACAGATCAGAGTGAGAGATGATGAGATCCATGAGACGCATATTACACACTGGCTGGGCCGGCTCTGGCTGGGCCGGTCCGGAATGGTCACAGAGATGTTCTGAAGCCTCTGCTGTGATATTTTAGCTTGTGCTCAGGGTCATTGTCTTGCTGGAAGGTTCGGTCCAGTCTGAGCTCCAGAGCATCTGGAAGAGGTTCTCTCTGTACTTGGCCGCATTCATCTTTCCTTCCATTACACCCAGTGGTCCTGCCCCCCCCCCCCCATAGCCTGATGCTGCCCCCCATGTGTCACTGCTGGGATTGTATTTGGCAGGTGTGGAGCAGCGCCGGGTTTTCTCCACCGCTTAGAATTATCACCAAAAAGTTCAATCTTCATCTCATCAGAGAAGAGAATCTTATGTCTCATAGTCTGGTGAGTACTCGGCCCAGCAGGCCCCCCCCCCCCCCCGGTGATGAGTACTCGGCCCCCCCCCCCGGTGAGGAGTACTCGGCCCGACCGCCCCCCCCCCGGTGATGAGTACTCGGCCCCTTTGCTCAGTGATGAGTAGAGGCTTTGGAGCTGGTGCAGCCCGGAGTCTTCTTGGGAAGATGCTACAAGTTTCTCACCCCTGGATTGGGGGATCCTCTGCCTCCTCCTTCCTCTCCAGTTCCCTCAGGTTGGATGGTGAACGTTGGTGGAGACATTTTCCAGTCTCTCCAGAGATGCTCCATTGGGTTTAGGTCCGGGCTCTGGCTGGGCCGGCCCATGTGTCACTGCTGGGATTGTATTTGGCAGGTGAGGAGCAGCGCCGGGTTTTCTCCACCGCTTAGAATTATCACCAAAAAGTTCAATCTTCATCTCATCAGAGCAGAGAATCTTATGTCTCATAGTCTGGGATATATATATATATATATATATATATATATATATATATACACTGTATATACTGGCGTATAAGACTACTTTTTAACCCCTTAAAATAATGGCTACAGTGGGGGGTCGTCTTATACGCCGGATATACGGGGGCCGCACTGTGTGAGGTGTTTTTTTTCCCCGTCAGCGCGCAGAGAGCCGCTTCCTGGGACCGCCGCGCATGCGCAGCAGTCCGCCTCTCACAGTCATTAGAAGAGGCTTAGTACGCGCTGACGGGGCGGCGCGCTGTATGCTAATGCAGCCGCCCTGTCACAGCAGTCGGCGTCACAGAGCTGGGGGTCACAGGCGGCACTTGCAGAAGCATGTCGGATCTTCATTAATATCGCAGCTTACAGTTATGATCACCAGGCACTTGCTCTCTTGTTTGTTTTGCAAAGTTTTAAGCAGACTTTTTTTCATTTGGGAGAGGGGTAGTCTTATACAGTGAGTATATACCAAATTCTATATTTTTAGGGCAGAAGTTGGGGGTCGTCTTATACGCCGGCATATACGGTATATATATATATATCTTACACTAAGGAGAAGCTTCCAGACTCTGCCATAAAGCCCCGACTGCTGGAGGCTGCAGTGATAGGTGACTCCAATCTCCATCTCTGGAGCTTAGCCACAGGGATGTTGGGGTTCTTCTTTACCTCTCACCCGGGATCTCCCACAATTGCTTAGTTTGGCTGGACAGCCGGGTCAGGGAAGAGTTGTGGTCATCCGAAACGTCTTCCAAGTAAGATTATGGAGGCCACTGTGCTCTTAGGAACCTTGAGTGCTGCAGAAATCCTTTGTATCTGTGGCCAGCTCTGTGCCTTGCCACTATTCTGTCTCAGTCCTGCCACTGGGACCTGACCTTGATGTGGGGGCAGCTGAATTCACTGTAGTGCTGCCTAGTTTCAGGATATGTGTCATGGGTAGCTTGGCCCAGGAGAACTGGCCTCATCCAAAGCCGTCAGGCGCAAGATGCACGTACTGGGGAAGCCGCAGTGTAGTGAAGAGATCCCCTGGGCACTCCCTGTGTAGATGTAGTGATGGATCCCAAGGTAGATGGTGAAGAGGAGGCCCATGGTGTGAGCAGCAGCCAGGGATCACATGTGGTGACATTTTGAATTAAAACTTACAGTCTCTTTAATGGCACACAGTCCAAGCAGCAGGTGATAGGCTGTAGATGGTGGATTGGTTGGATGTGGATCTAGATTTTGGAAAGAATGATGTATAAAAATGAGACAGAGAGAAAGATAGATGTATACAACGATAGATACAAAGAATGATAGACAGCGATCCATCATAGATTCATCTTAATATATTGTTATCTCATACCTATCTATCTATATATCTATCTATCTATCATTCTTTGTATTAAAGGAAAACAACTAAGATATTTAGTAATTTAATAAAACAAACTACAGATACTCATCCCGGCTCCTCCCATTGGTCTTCTTTAATGTTGACATGGAGGGATTGCCTAGAGAAAAAAAAAAGACTTATAATTTGCAACACGGAGAGCAGGGATGGTATGTCCGGTTCTACGGGCTGCTAATTATGCACGCCCCCACACCATGCTGGGAGAGGGAGGTGACAATGCGAGGGGTGTGTCAACATTAAAGAAGAACACCATCGGGATGAAGAGGAGCAGGTGAGTATCTGTAGTTTGTTTTTTAATGACTAAGTAGTGGTTTTCCTTTAATCTCATATTGATCCTCTATCTATTTTAACCTATTTATTTATCTTTCCCTCCTTTTTATATATCGCTATCTCACATCTATGATAGATAATTGATATATTAGTACTTGTATATATGCAGTCAAGTAAATTAACTTTCATATCTTACTTTTTCCAGGCAGGACAAACTAAAGATCCACATGCGGAAGCACACCGGGGAGCGGCCATATTTGTGCATCCACTGCAACGCTAAATTTGTCCATAACTACGACCTTAAGAATCACATGCGCATCCACACGGGGATCCGGCCCTACCAGTGCGAGTTCTGCTACAAGAGCTTCACCAGGTCCGATCATCTCCATCGTCACATCAAGAGACAGAGCTGCCGAATGTCCCGGCCTAGAAGAGGAAGGAAGCCGGCCTACTGGAGAACCTCCAGTCTACTCTACGCCCGCAACAACCGTCCCGAGGAGGAGGCCTTTGTTATGATGCCACCGAGTCTAGAGAGCGGCGGTAATCACCACAGAGCTAACGGGGCTATTGGTGGACCGGGGCCGAGCCCTAAACATTTACTTGAAGAACCCAAAAACATTTTAAACGTGCAAGACTTGGACAAACAATATGAGGACTCTCGCCTGAAACTCCTGGAGACGGACAGGCACGGTGGACTCTTCGCCTTTTCGTTGGCGCGCAATGAGAACATCTCCCCTCGGCCTTTCTTCGTGGGAGCAGGAGATCCTTGGAATATGACTTTACCCCACGCTCCGCTTTCCGGAACTAGCACTTAGAACAAAAACGTTTACTTAAAGGGGGGGGGGGCAGTTCATAGAAGCGGCCATCTTGTGGGCTGTACCAATCTACAAAGACCATGGGGCTCAAAGTGCAGTTTCTGATTGACTGCTCTTTATTTGGACGTGGCCAATCAACGGCTGCCGTAACCAATGACTAGGTGGCCGGTCCACATTGACGAGCAAGAAGGTCAGCATATCCCTTAGAGAGATTCACACGGGTCAACGGATATCGACTGTCGACGGATCATTCCAAAGAAGCACAGACACGATGTATATGTATAGTACGACTATATGTATATACGAGTATAAAAGTACATTTATGCATGTAAACTTTTTCTTCCTGTAGTAAACTTTTTGAAATTCGGTAAAGACCTGGGGTCGTGATTTGCACAAATAATTTATTTGTAAAGTCTGAGAAGTGGGTTCAAGGGGTTTAATGATGTTGGAAAAACTTCCAGAGGTGGAAAATTTTGTTAAAAAAATGGAAAAATTTAAAAAACTTAAGTCTCTGGTGGGTCCCCTATGGCTCCAGCATTGGTTCCAGAACTCCGATCTTCAATAGGTCAATGTGACTTAATCTGAAAAGTGCAGACACTGGAGAAAGGAGGACACTCCCAACGAGCAAGAATTTTTAAAAAATGTTTTAATACCTACCCCATATAAGGTTTTATCCAAAAATTTACCAAAAATTTGGTCACCATTTTTTCTATATGAGGTCTCTATGGGTGGATAGGAAAGGGAGCGAAGGCATAGGGGGAGATGTGCCATAAGCAGGTACATTGGGGCAGATTTACTTACCCGGTCCGTTCGCGATCCAGCGGCGCGTTCTCTGCGGTGGATTCGGGTCCGGCCGGGATTCACTAAAGCAGTTCCTCCGACGTCCACCAGGTGGCGCTGCTGTGCTGAAGTTCCCCGGAGGCGCGCTGGAATGCCCTGAAATTCACCGGCCTATACCTGGTGAAGGTAAGTAATTTTCGCGACACATTTTTTGTCTTAAAAGCGGCGTTTTTTCCGAATCCGTCGGGTTTCCGTTCGGCCACGCCCCCCGATTTCCGTCGAGTGCATGCCAGCGCCGATGCGCCACAATCCGATCGCGTGCGCCAAAATCCCAGGGCAATTCAGGGAAAATCGGTGCAAATCGGAAATATTCGGGTAACACGTCGGGAAAACGCGAATCGGGTCCTTAGTAAATGACCCCCATTATGTTTCCCCTGACTGGGCCAGATCAACAGGCGGCACCGGGGGAAGTTCTATGTCAGGTCCAACATTGTGTAGAATTGTGTTATAGCCGAAACCAGTACCTCCATTTCCAGGTACTATAGAAAAGAAGATAAAGGCATCTGAAGTGACTCTCCCCCTGCAGGCTCTAAACTTGACTCATCTCTGGCAAAATAGGACCCTTCTGCACACTGTCACATGACTTTGAAATTGATGTTTTATAGGTAAATGGGTGAGATTTCAAATAAAAGAGCGAATTCTAGAAAGTAGTTTAGTGGGGTAAAATCTGGTCCCTTTAAGGGGATGTGCCCTGAAAAAGGGGTCATTTTTTTTATAAAAATAAGAAGAAGAATAGGAGGGATAAACAGAGGAGGATGACAGGCAGAACAGACTACATAGGGTTTGTTTGTTGTCTGTTACCATGGAGATGCATAGACCTTCAAGAAGTCATGGAATCTGCAGCCAAAATCTTAAACTGAGCTACCAGATGTCTGATCTGCACTTGGTAGAGACGCCAACATAGTCCAATCTTAGCCATTTTTTAGATGAAACCTTTGCAACAACTGATAAGCAGATAGCAAATGTTTTAACTAAAATATCGATGCAGAAATCACAACAGAATTGGTGTGTGAACATGCACCTACTCCAGTCTCCATTTAAAAAATGTTCTGGTTGCCCATGGAAATAAACAGCATTCCACAAAAAGTCATGTGACTTTACCTGTACAATGTATCAGTGAAGCTCCCATGATGCACTGCTCACTGGTGAGTCACAGCAGCTAGAGCTCTCACTGCAAATGTATAGACAAAGACGGCAGAAGGAAGAGCTGAATACAAGTCACATAATGACCTGAAATGATGTGACTTCTCATGTATACAGGGCTACTGATTGCTGCAAAGCTTATAGAAAGGCGAGATATGCTTGAAGGGAACCCGTCATCAGCCTTTAGCCTCATACAGCCAATTTACATGTCACTTCAAAGTAGATTTTATGGATGCTGCCACCGCACTGGATCATGTAAGAAACACAATATGGAAGCTATTCAGCTGCTTGACAACATACTGGTTGTGGTTTATTAGGTCAATTTCTACTGACAGGTTCTCTTTACGTCCCTCTATGCCATGTAGTAAGTGTACATCCTGCCAGGGCCGCGTCTTGCCTCAGTTGGCAGAAACCAGAGCGCTTAGAGGTGCGAACAAATGTCGGACTGTAATGGGGGTGATTGAATCGCCCACCAGAAGAATTAATTGTATCAGTGTCTTTAAGACACAGATGCAATTGTTCAGTAGAGAGGTGCAGGCTGCCGCACAGCTCTATATAATACTAGCCGCGTGTGATGACATCAGTCCCTGCACGGAGAACAATCAGGAGAAGAGGAAGATGGATGTAACATGGGAGCAAGACTGAAGGAGAGTTACTGGTTTTTATTTTACATGCTTAATATAAAATTACTAGGGGGGGGGGGGAGGGAGTATATGTTATTACTGGGGGGGGGGGGGGGGAGGTAAATATAAGGGCCAGATACTAATGATGGAAGGCTGTACATAGGCCACTGTATAGAATTATAAAGGGGGATCTGTATACAGGGAAAGGTTTTTTAATAAAACTATTATATGGGATACTCCAAATAATGAAACAGGGGGAAACGGTATAGTAAAACTTGGGGGTTGTATAAAGAGGCTTTTAAATAAATTCAAGGGGGCTATATATAAATAAATCACAGGGGACTGTATATGAAGAAATTAAAGGGGGTTGTATAAAAATATATTAGAGGGGGTTGTATATAAATTAAAGGGAGGCAGTATATAGATGTATATACTCGAGTACAAGCTGACCCGTGTATAAGCCGAGGTCCCCAATTTTTGACACAAACAACTGAGAAAACTTACTGACTCGAGTATAAGCCTAAGGTGGGAATGCAGCCAATGCAGCCAGATCCCCCCCTACTGATGATGAAATGCCCCCTGCAGCCAGATCCCCCCCTACTGATGATGAAATGCCCCCTGCAGCCAGACCCCCCTACTGATGATGAAATGCCCCCTGCAGCCAGACCCCCCCCCCACTAATGATGAAATGCCCCCTGCAGCCAGACCCCCCCTACTGATGATATAATGCCCCCTGCAGCCAGACCCCCCCCCACTGATGATGAAATGCCCCCTGCAGCCAGACCCCCCTACTGATGATATAATGCCCCCTGCAGCCAGACCCCCCTACTGATGATATAATGCCCCCTGCAGCAAGACCCCCCCCACTGATGATGAAATGCCCCCTGCAGCCAGACCCCCCCCCACTAATGATGAAATGCCCCTGCAGCCAGACCCCCCCCACTGATGATGAAATGCCCCCTGCAGCCAGACCCCCCCACTGATGATGTAATGCCCCCTGCAGCCAGAACCCCACTGATGATGAAATGCCCCCTGCAGCCAGACCCCCCACTGATGATGAAATGCCCCCTGCAGCCAGACCCCCCCCCCACTGATGATGAAATGCCCCCTACAGCCAGACCCCCCCCCACTGATGATGAAATGCCCTCTGCAGCCAGACCCCCTACTGATGATGTAATGCCCCCTGCAGCCAGACCCCCCCCCCTGATGATGAAATGCCCCCTGCAGCCATACCCCCCCCTACTGATGATGAAATGCCCCCTGTAGCCCGACACCCCCACTGATGATATAATGCCCCCTGCAGCTAGACCCCCCTGCACTGATGATGAAATGCCCCCTGCAGCCCAACACCCCCCACTGATGATGAAATGCCCCCTGCAGCCAGACACCCCCACTGATGATATAATGCCCCCTGCAGCCAGACCCCCCCTACTGATGATGAAATGCCCCCTGCAGCCCAACACCCCCCACTGATGATGAAATGCCCCCTGCAGCCAGACCCCCACTGATGATGAAATGCCCCCTGCAGCCAAACCCCCTACTGATGATGAAATGCCCCCTGCAGCCAGACCCCTACTGATGATGAAATGCCCCCTGCAGCAAGACCCCCCCTACTGATGATTAAATGCCCCCTGCAGCCAAACCCCCCTACTGATATAATGCCCCCTGCAGCCAGACCCACCACTGATGATGAAATGCCCCCTGCAGCCAGACCCCCTACTGATGATGAAATGCCCCCTACAGCCAGACCCCCCCCCCCACTGATGATGAAATGCCCTCTGCAGCCAGACCCCCTACTGATGATGTAATGCCCCCTGCAGCCAGACCCCCCCCCCTGATGATGAAATGCCCCCTGCAGCCATACCCCCCCTACTGATGATGAAATGCCCCCTGTAGCCCGACACCCCCACTGATGATGAAATGCCCCCTGCAGCCAGACACCCCCACTGATGATATAATGCCCCCTGCAGCTAGACCCCCCTGCACTGATGATGAAATGCCCCCTGCAGCCCAACACCCCCCACTGATGATGAAATGCCCCCTGCAGCCAGACACCCCCACTGATGATATAATGCCCCCTGCAGCCAGACCCCCCTACTGATGATGAAATGCCCCCTGCAGCCCAACACCCCCCACTGATGATGAAATGCCCCCTGCAGCCAGACCCCCACTGATGATGAAATGCCCCCCGCAGCCAGACCCCCCTACTGATGATGAAATGCCCCCTGCAGCCAAACCCCCCTACTGATGATGAAATGCCCCCTGCAGCCAAACCCCCCTACTGATGATATAATGCCCCCTGCAGCCAGACCCCCTACTGATGATGAAATGCCCCCTGCAGCAAGACCCCCCCTACTGATGATTAAATGCCCCCTGCAGCCAAACCCCCCTACTGATATAATGCCCCCTGCAGCCAGACCCACCACTGATGATGAAATGCCCCCTGCAGCCAGACCCCCTACTGATGATGTAATGTCCCCTGCAGCCAGACCCCCCTACTGATGATGAAATGCCCCCCTGCAGCCAAACCCCCCCTACTGATGATGAAATGCCCCCTGCAGCCAGACCCACCACTGATGATGAAATGCCCCCTGCAGCCAGACCCCCCCCCCCACTGATGATGAAATGCCCCCTGCAGCCATACCCCCCCCACTGATGATGAAATGCCCCCTGTAGCCCGACACCCCCACTGATGATGAAATGCCCCCTGCAGCCAGACCCCCCCACTGATGATAAATGCCCCCCGCAGCCAGACACCCCCACTGATGATGAAATGCCCCCCGCAGCCAGACACCCCCACTGATGATGAAATGCCCCCTGCAGCCAGACACCCCCACTGATGATTTAATGCCCCCTGCAGCTAGACCCCCCCGCACTGATTATGTAATGCCCCCTGCAGCCAGACCCCCCCCCCACTGATGATGAAATGCCCCCTGCAGCCCGACACCCCCACTGATGATGAAATGCCCCCTGCAGCCCGACCCCCCTACTGATGATGAAATGCCCCCTGCAGCCAGACCCCCCTACTGATGATGAAATGCCCCCTGCAGCCAGACCCCCCTACTGATGATGAAATGCCCCCTGCATCCAGACCCCCCCTACTGATGATAAAATGCCCCCTGCAGCCAGACCCCCCCTACTGATGATGAAATGCCCCCTGCAGCCAGATCCCCCTACTGATGATATAATGCCCCCTGCAGCCAGACCCCCCCCTACTGATGATGAAATGCCCCCCGCAGCCAAACCCCCCTACTGATGATGAAATGCCCCCTGCAGCCAAACCCCCCCTACTGATGATTAAATGCCCCCCGCAGCCAGACCCCCCTACTGATGATGAAATGCCCCCTGCAGCCAGACCCCCCCTACTGATGATGAAATGCCCCCCGCAGCCAAACCCCCCCTACTGATGATGAAATGACCCCTGCAGCCAGACCCCCCTACTGATGATGAAATGCCCCCTGCAGCCAGACCCCCCTACTGATGATGAAATGCCCCCTGCAGCCAGACCCCCCTACTGATGATGAAATGCCCCCTGCAGCAAGATCCCCCTACTGATGATGAAATGCCCCCTGCAGCCAGACCCCCCTACTGATGATGAAATGCCCCCTGCAGCAAGACCCCCCTACTGATGATGAAATGCCCCCTGCAGCCAGACCCCCCTACTGATGATGAAATGCCCCCTGCAGCCAGATCCCCCACCAAATGCAATGCCCTGCAGCCACTCGGCTTAAAAAACCCACATACTTACCTTGCGATGCTCTGCGCGGCTCCTCTTCTTTCTTCTCTTCGCGTGTAACAGAGCAGGCAGAGGCGCGTCCATGATCTCTGCCCACCGGTGCACACCATGATGCGCCTGCTGTTACACGCAAAGAGAAGGAGGGAGAGGAGCCGTGGGGACCATCGGAGGGTGAGTATGTATTTTTTTTATACCCTCGAGTATAAGCTGAGTTGGAGGTTTTCAGCACATTTTTTGTGGCGAAAAACGTAAATTATACTCAAGTATATGTGGAAAATGATAAAGGACAGTATAAATTAGGAGGGGGCTTTATATAACTGTGGAGGGTGAACATAAATTTAAAATAATGGGGTGGCTTGCAAAACACATTTACATATTTCCCAGAATACCCTGATGGAGCTTCAATGGCTATAAATCTCCAGACCTATAAGGCGGCCTTAATTGGCAAAGTCTCTGTAAGAAGAACTCAGAACAACACTGCAGTAACACCCCCTTCAGTATATAGGTAGCCCCAGCACACTGCAGTAACACCCCCTTCAGTATATAGGTAGCCCCAGCACACTGCAGTAACACCCCCTTCAGTATATAGGTAGCCCCAGCACACTACAGTAACACCCCCTTCAGTATATAGGTAGCCCCAGCACACTGCAGTAACACCCCCCTTCAGTATATAGGTAGCCCCAGCACACTGCAGTAACACCCCCTTCAGTATATAGGTAGCCCCAGCACACTGCAGTAACACCCCCTTCAGTATATAGGTAGCCCCAGCACACTACAGTAACACCCCCTTCAGTATACAGGTAGCCCCAGCACACTGCAGTAACACCCCCTTCAGTATATAGGTAGCCCCAGCACACTGCAGTAACACCCCCCTTCAGTATACAGGTAGCCCCAGCACACTGCAGTAACACCCCCTTCAGTATATAGGTAGCCCCAGCACACTGCAGTAACACCCCCTTCAGTATATAGGTAGCCCCAGCACACTGCAGTAACACCCCCCTTCAGTATATAGGTAGCCCCAGCACACTGCAGTAACACCCCCCTTCAGTATATAGGTAGCCCCAGCACACTGCAGTAACACCCCCCTTCAGTATATAGGTAGCCCCAGCACACTGCATTCATTCACCCTTCAGCATATAGGTAGCCCCAGCACACTGCAGTCACTCCCTTCAGTATATAGGTAGCCCCAGCACACTGAAGAAACACCCCCCTTCAGTATACAGGTAGTCCCAGCACACTGCACTCACCCCCTTCAGTATATAGGTAGCCCCAGCACACTGCATTCATTCACCCTTCAGCATATAGGTAGCCCCAGCACACTGCAGTCACTCCCTTCAGTATATAGGTAGCCCCAGCACACTGCAGAAACACCCCCCTTCAGTATACAGGTAGTCCCAGCACACTGCAGTCACCCCCTTCAGTATATAGGTAGCCCCAGCACACTGTATTCATTCACCCTTCAGTATATAGGTAGCCCCAGCAAACTCCAGTCACCCCCCTCAGTATACAGCTAGCCCCAGCACACTGCAGTCACCCCCCTCAGTATATAGGTACACCCATCACACTGCAGTCACCTCCTTTAGAATATAGGTAGCCCCAGCACACTGCAGCCCACTCTTCAGTTTATAGAAAATAGGCAGCCCCAGTTCATTCCCCCTTCAGTATATGGCTACCCCAGAATACTGCAGTACCATCCCCCTTAGTATATAGGTAGCCCCAGCACACTGCAGCCACACCTCCTATTATATACGTGGGTCCCTACAGTCACATGGCAATCGACTTCTATTGAAGGTCTAATTATTTGACCGAAACGTTATGTTGGATTGTACGACAATCATCAAATGAGAGTAGAATACTCTACAATAATAGAAGATTGTATCTAGTGAGGAGCCAAGTTTCCCTGTCCATGTGATCGGGGCGGTCCGCTACTTGTGCGCCAGCATTCACCAATCATTCTGAAGGAGTGATGCGGATTTCACCATTCAGCATGTGACAGAATTGTTACTTATGTAACAAATGTGTCTGTTGCATTTTCACTGAGTTTCCAAACACAATGGGGGAGGGGATGGGGGGCTTATTCATACAGGTGTATGGGGCGTCAGACCTCCCCTCTGGTGCACAGCGCACAGGATTCAGAGGTGCACACGAGGGTCACAGTAAATCTCCACAAGCTCGGAAAAATGTTCCCCTTTTCTAAATAGGATAATGAGGAATTTATTATACATTATAATATATATATTATAGATACCCCCATCACAGTGTCATCTACACCCCCCCCATCACAGTGTCATCTACACCCCCCCATCACAGTGTCATCTACACCCCCCCCATCACAGTGTCACCTACACATCCCCCATAACAGTGTCACCTACACATCCCCCATAACAGTGTCACCTACACATCCCCCATAACAGTGTCACCTACACATCCCCCCATAACAGTGTCACCTACACATCCCCCCCATAACAGTGTCACCTACACATCCCCCCCATAACAGTGTCACCTCTACACATCCCCCCATAACAGCGTCACCTACACATCCCCCCATAACAGTGTCACCTACACATCCCCCCATAACAGTGTCACCTCTACACATCCCCCCATAACAGCGTCACCTACACATCCCCCCATAACAGTGTCACCTACACATCCCCCCATAACAGTGTCACCTACACATCCCCCCATAACAGTGTCATCTACACATCCCCCCATAACAGTGTCACCTACACATCCCCCCATAACAGTGTCATCTACACATCCCCCCCATAACAGTGTCACCTACACATCCCCCATAACAGTGTCATCTACACATCCCCCCATAACAGTGTCATCTACACATCCCCCCATAACAGTGTCACCTACACATCCCCCATAACAGCGTCACCTACACATCCCCCCATAACAGTGTCACCTACACATCCCCCCATAACAGTGTCACCTACACATCCCCCATAACAGCGTCACCTACACATCCCCCATAACAGTGTCACCTACACATCCCCCATAACAGCGTCACCTACACATCCCCCATAACAGTGTCACCTACACATCCCCCATAACAGTGTCATCTACACATCCTCCATAACAGTGTCACCTGCACATCCCCCATAACAGTGTCACCTACACATCCCCCATAACAGTGTCACCTACACATCCCCCATAACAGCGTCACCTACACATCCCCCCATAACAGTGTCACCTACACATCCCCCCCATAACAGTGTCATCTACACATCCCCCCCATAACAGTGTCATCTACACATCCCCCCCATAACAGTGTCACCTACACATCCCCCATAACAGTGTCATCTACACATCCCCCCATAACAGTGTCACCTACACCTCCCCCCATAACAGTGTCACCTACACACATCCCCCCCATAACAGTGTCACCTACACATCCCCCATAACAGTGTCACCTACACATCCCACATAACAATGTCACCTACACATCCCCCATAACACTGTCACCTACACATCCCCCCCATAACAGTGTCACCTACACATCCCCCCATAACAGTGTCACCTACACATCCCCCATAACACTGTCACCTACACATCCCCCCATAACAGTGTCATCTACACATTCCCCCATAACAGCGTCACCTACACTTCAAACTACATCTCTGTTACACGCGCCCTCTACTGGCCGATCGGGGCGATGCAAGATCCCAGGCGCATGCGCAGAAGACTCATACCTATCCGTCAATCATATATCCGCATCCCAGCTCACGAACGCAAGCCGACGCAATCCATTGCGCGTCATCAGAAGGGGGCGGGGCGTCTCGTTGAGTGACATCCCTTTTGGAACGTCACTTTTATTGTCTCCCGTAGCCCAGGAACCCGCCTCCTTGTAGGCGTGGCCTGCCCTAAACCTTTACCACGAAAAAAAAAATGAATCTTTGACGTAAAAAGAAGTATAAGAAAGCGGGCGGGGCTCTTATGACTGACAATCGTTTGAACCAATGGGTTATCTCGATGCTTCTATGTACACCAATGTAAAGCTGCGGTTAGGGCAGTGAGGCGGTGTAGTGCTGATTGACAGTTGTGACGTCCAATGATTTGTCCGGATGCTTTGCTGTGCACCAATGGCGTGGCGCGGCTGAGGCGGCGGGCGGGGCTGCGGGCCGTGGCGAGGTTGAGGTTGGCCGGTTGCGTGCGCGGCTCTGAGGAGAATTTTTTTTTTTGTGCGGGAGAATAATAACAATATTAGTAATAAACCTGGGAATCCGCGCGGCGCCGGGAGCGGGGGAAGGACGAGGCCCGGGCGCCGCTGAGCGGGCTCTTCCCCTCCCTCCATCTTGAATAGGGGTCGTCGTTGCGTATTTCCCCTCCTCCACCTTCCCCCGGCCGTCTAGGCCTGTCGCCGGGCTGAGGATCCCGCCTAGACCGCGGCCTACAGGAGGGGGGACGGGAGTGACCTCCAAAGCCTCGCCTCACAGCGGGGCCCCCGGCCTGAGACACCGAGCCACCTCCTGCTCCAGGTAACTGCTGGGCCTCGCCGCCCGACTACACACGTACTGGCCGACCACAGTGTGAGTGCTAGCTCCTGGGCCCAGGGCAGGACGTGTCAGGACACACAGGGCCGGAGCCCCCTCCTCAGCTCTGTTTACATTCCTGCAGCTCCCCTCCCCCAACCTCACTGCTCCCTCCTCATCCCTCTCCCCCCTCCTCCAGCCTTCATGTGCAGGGATAGAGCGCAAGCTCTGCGGGCTAGACTTCTGTCTCTCCAAATGTGTCCCATACAGTTGTGTGGGAAGGAATTAGATTGCAAGCTCTTCTGTCTAGGTGTCTCATACAGTTGTGTGGGGGGAAGGAGGTAGATTGTAAGCTCTTCTGTCTAGGTGTCTCATACAGTTATGTGGGGGAAGGAGGTAGATTGCAAGCTCTTCCGTCTAGGTGTCTTATACAGTTATGTGGGGGAAGGAGGTAGATTGCAAGCTCTTCTGTCTAGGTGTCTTATACAGTTATGTGGGGGAAGGAGGTAGATTGCAAGCTCTTCTGTCTAGGTGTCTCATACAGTTATGTGGGGGAAGGAGGGAGATTGTAAGCTCTTCTGTCTAGGTGTCCCATACAGTTATGTGCGGGAAAGAGGTAGATTGCAAGCTCTTCAGTCGGGATATGTCTGTACCCTTTCGCTCCTTAGTCTAGGATACTTGTAGAATAATAGAGTGCAAGCTCTGCAGTTTAGACTTGTGTGCTGTTCTTTTGTCTAGGTCTCCCATACAGTTGTATCAGGAAGAGGGTAGATTGCAAGCTCCTTGGTCTCAATATGACGGCAACTTTCTCCTCAGCTCCTTGAGCTAATAGATTGCAAGCTCTTTAGTCTAGATTTAGATTAGAATCCTTGTAGAAGAGTAGAGTGTAAGCTCTGCAGTCACGACTTATATTTTACTTCCCCAAGCTTTGTGTCTAAAAATGTGTGAGCTCCTCTGTCTAGGTCAGTGGTGACGAACCTATAGCACTGGTGCCAGAGATGGCACTCGGAGGCATCGCTGTGGGCACACTTGCTGTCTCCCAGGCACAGAGTTTGCCAGACATAGCATCTTCCTGCAGTCTCAGACAGTCCAAGCAGTGCCCTGCTATTGTAAAGTCACCCATCCTGTGCTGTTTGGTCCTGTCCAAAGAGTGAAAAGGTGTCGGATTGGAGCTCAAAGATTCTGGTAGCAATAAGTTTGTTACTGCCTAAATTGCCGTGTTGGCACTTTGGGAAAAGCTAGTGGTTTTTGGGTCTCATTTTGGGCACTCGATCTCTAAAAGGTTTGCCACTACTGGTCTAGGTGTCCCATAGTTATGTGGGGGAAGGATGGAGATAGCAAGCTCTTCAGTCTAGATAGGACTGTACCTTTCTCTTCCGCTCTCGGGCTAATAGATTACTAGCTTCTTAGTCTACAGTTAGATAAGGATCCATGTTCTTCCCCAAGCTCTGTGTCTAAAAGAAAGTGTAGGAGTTCTTTCATGTTGTTATATTTGTAGATTGCAAGCCCTCCGGTTAGGTTATGATGGCAACTTTCTCGTCAGCTCCTGGGCCAATAGATTGCAAGCTCTTTAGTCTAGAGTTAGATTAGGATCCTTGTAATGCAATAGAGTGCAAGCTCTTTAGTCTTCTATTTCTACTTCCCCAAGCTTTGTGTCTAAAAGAAAGTGTGTGAGCTCTTCCATGTTCTTATATTGGGGTGTAGATTGCAAGCTCTTCAGTCTTGGTTTGACTGTGACTTTCTTCACCTCTCCTCTGGACTAATAGATTATTAGCTCTTGTTTATTTCTTCTATCCTAGTTTACCTATAATAGAGTGCAAGTTCTTCAGTCTAGGTGATTCATAGAGGCACATAGTGGGTAGATTGCGTTTTCGGACTAGGCAGGAATGTACTTTTCACTGCCTTCCCCGATTGAACTAATAGATTGCAAGCTCTTTAGATTTAGATACATGTTTGTTTATGTGCCTTTCTCCGCCTCTCCTTTTGGACTAATTGATAGCCATCTCTTAGGCCTAGATTTAGATTCGGATACATTTCGAAGAATAGACTGCAAGCTCTTTAGTCTAGACTTCTATTTCCACTTCCCAAGCTCCATATCGAAAAAATGTGAGCTCTTCTGTCTCATAGAGTTGTGTGTGGGAAGGAAGGTAGATTGCAAGCTCTTCAGTCTGGATATGACAGTACCTTTCTCCTCCTTTCCTGGGCTAAAAGATTGCGAGCTCCTTAGTCTAGAGCCCTTCAGTGTCTAGACTTCTATTTACACTTCCCCAGGCTCCATGTTGAAAAAGAGTGTTAGCTCTTATGGCTAGGTGTGTCATAGTTATGGGTGGGTGGGGGTTGGTAAATTGTAAGCTCTTCAGTTTAGATATGACTGTAACTTTCGCCACCTCTCCTGAACTGAATAATTATTAGCTTGTTTGTATGTATTCTATCCTAGTTCTATCCATCTACCTGTGGAAGAATAGAGGGTAAGCTCTTCAGTCTTAAGTGTCCCATAGCGTTATGTGGTGGTAGATTGCAAGTTCTTCAGTCTTGGTATGACTATAACTTTCTCCACTTAACATTCTGGATTAATAGATTAACTCTTTATTCTTTTACGTGGATGCTCATCAAAATTAGAGTGCAAGCTTGTCAGTCTAGGTATGACTGTATCGTTCTAACCTTCTGGACTAATAGATTAGATTAATCTACCACCAGAATGAAGAATTGTAAACCAAGCACACTTATATTTCCCCATCTGACAGGTTCTGCTCTTCTCCTGGGTTTTACCCCAAAAAAAGCTTTTACAATTACCCCTCGGGCTCATTAGCATAATTTTGTAAAGCTTTTTTTCCTAAAAACAAGGGCATAGGAAGGTTAAAGATTAGTGGAACCTGCCAGAGGGGACACGCCAGTATGTCATTGTGCTTGGTTTACAATCTTTCATCCTGGTGGTAGATTGATACTAGCTTGCCTGTGGTTGAATAGAAGGCAAGCTCATCAGTTTGGGCATCTCATACAGGTACATGGTGGATAGATTGCATCTTCAGACAAGCCAGGATTGCAAGCTCTTTGGCCTAGATGAAGATCCACAAACAAAAATTGAGTGCAAGCTTTTTGGTCTAGACTTTTGTTTCCATTCCTTCAGGCTCTAAGGAATGGAAACACAAGTCTAGACCAATAAGCTTGCACTCAATTTTTGTAAAAAAAAAAAAAAAGTAAAAAAATGTTTAAGCTTTTTAATTGAGGGAAGAATCTGTAGCTAAGTGTTTAATGGGGGAAGATTGCAAGCTCTTCAGTCTAGGCTTCCTTCCTGTATGTTGAAAAATAAAGTGCAAGCTTTTCAGCCAAAGGTGTCTCATTGAGTTACAAAGGAGGTAGATCGCAGGCTCTTCAGTCTAGGTATGACTGACCTCCCCTTCTGGACTAAAAGATTGCTCTTTAGCCCAGACTTGGATTTATTCTCTCCGTCTCCTTGTAGAAGAATAGAGTGCAAGCTCTTGAGTTGAGACTTTAGCCTTTTGATCTAGGCAAGGATCTGTGTCTAATTTAAGCTGTTTAGACTTAAATTTCCATTCTTCTAGTCTCTTTGTAAATAAAATAGAGGTCAAGCTCTTCAGTCTAGGTATGACTGTATCTTTCTCCTTATCTCCTTTTGGACTAATAGATTGCTAGCTTTCTAGCCTACAGTTGGATTTTTTTTTCCCTCTGAATCCCCCTGTAAGAGCTCCTCAGTTTAGGCCTGAACCAGCTTCATCTAGTGATGTGTTAGAGGGTACAGTTTTTATACTGGACTACGACCTCGCCCAGTGAATATTGCATTGCAAGCTCATCAGACTTTCAATGAATCGGCCACCAGTAGGTTTACATAAGGTACAGATTGCAAGCTCTTCAGTCCAGGCCAGAATCAATCCGCTAGGGCTTAACTAAAGAATTGGATTTCTTGTCTCCCAGGCTTCATGTAGAATGGTAGAGTGCAAGCTCTTCAGCCTAGGCAAAAAGCAGTTCCCTCCAGTGTTACATTCTGGGGTTAAAATTCACTTTTCTTTTTAAAAGTATAATGACGCCTGAAAAAAACGTCTTCCTGTATAACAGCAGATTGCAAGCTCTTCTGTTTTAGGCCAGAAGTCGTTGGCATTAGTATTGTTTAATAGGTTTAAATTGGCATGAATCCTCTAGACTCGTAGATTGCCAGCTCTTCCGTTTAGACCTGTAGATAGTTTAACTATACAGTGTCCCTATTAAAGAACGAGAGTACCAGCTTTTCAGTCAAGAACCAGCTTTATCTAGTGTTTTATTACAGGATTAGATTGAAAGCTACTTTAGATTTTACTATTTTCCTTCCGGTATTTTGGAAGATAATGGCGCTCAAGCTCTTCTACCTAGGCCTGAATCAGCCAGCTGTAAAGTTTATATAAATGGTGGTGGATTGTAGGGCTAGACCATATTGCATTTTTTTTTTTCAATATATGCAGGAATTGGCCTAAGTTACTACGATACGGAGTTGCAGAAAAAGTATAGTACACCCGCATGAAGCAGAATGCCCGCTGGAGGGGTGAGCGCTTCTCGCCCCTCTCCTTAGGGAGCTATGGAGCTGGGTCACAACTACGGCGAATGTTGAAGCACGCTCTATTTTCCGGCAACACACGTGTGTGCTCCCAATCCACTTTTATATGTATGTTAGCTTTTTGTTTGTACATCTAGCATACGGCCTCCAGTCTCTTTATATGAATAGAGTGCTAGCTTTTCAGTCTAGGCCAGAATCAGTCTATGCAGGGGTTTGCGGATTTTCCATGTCTCAATCTATTTTTGCAATACAGGCAGACCCCGGGTTACATACAAGATGGGGTCCATAGGTTTGTTTTTAAGTAGAATTTGTATGCAAGTCCAAACTGTATATTTTATAATTGTAGATCAAGACAAAAAAATTTTTTGCCCCAGTGACAATCGGAGATTAAAAATTTTTGCTGTAATGGGACCAAGGATTATCAATAAAGCTTCATTACAGACACCTTACAGCTGATCATTGCAGCCTGGGACTATAGTAACATTCAGAGAGGTCACCGGAGGTCACAGTGGGCGGATGGGGTCGTCTGTCCACTGATCGTTTGATCTCAATCGCTGCAGTCTGTATATTATTTTTCTTTTCCTCCATCCTCTTTGTACTTCTAGCTTTTTAGTTAAGATTAGAATCTTCTCCACTTGCCTAGTTTCCCTTTTTAGATTGCAAGCTCTTCTGTCTAGTTATGAATTTCTAATCCCTATGTCCCCATTTACATAGGGCTCAAGAGTATTTTGGCAAAGTTGGCATCTAAAACACTTTGTGTC
Organism: Engystomops pustulosus; assembly: GCF_040894005.1. NCBI lineage: Eukaryota > Metazoa > Chordata > Amphibia > Anura > Leptodactylidae > Engystomops > Engystomops pustulosus. The sequence goes on along the minus strand of NC_092411.1, from coordinate 10,978,875 downwards.
ATTATGTATGGCTCACGAAAAATGCATAGAATAGCAGTTACTACCACCATTGGTCTTCCTGATAAGATAGATCCGATGGCAGGTTCCTTTAGTCTGCCCCAGCCCTATGGTATTTTTGGTTTAAACTTCTAGTTTAGGGAGCTAAAAAATGTTATCTTTGATATATGCAAATTTTAGAGGGTGCCTTGGGCATGTCGTAGCCGCGCCATTTGGCGGGAGATACGGCTACTCCACACCTCTGTAGCCTATTTTGATCCCTCCTACCCAGCATGTGCAGTAGCTCCTAGTCCAAAAATACCATAGGACTAGGGCAGACTGAAGGAACCTGTCATTGGATCTACCTTATTAGGTCAGTCAGTGATAGTAGGATTCATGTAATAGAAATATGGTTATTTTATCAATAGATTGTATGCTCCTCAGTCCAGTCTTCCCCGATTTTCAGTTGTCTAATAAGTGTCTTTTATTAGGCTGGAAACACACACCCAGTTTATCATGTAGTATTTTGAGCCAACGTCAGAAGGTTTTCCAGCAGGAAGGACAAGTAGAAGCATTTTCTTTCTTATTTCCCTGTCCTATTTAATAGTGCACTCACTATTCTGCTGCTGGTGCAGTCACTGTGTACATACATGACGTTACTTATCCTGTACTGATCCTGAGTTACATCCTGTATTATACTCCAGAGCTGCACTCACTATTCTGCTGCTGGTGCAGTCACTGTGTACATACATGACGTTACTTATCCTGTACTGATCCTGAGTTACATCCTGTATTATACTCCAGAGCTGCACTCACTATTCTGCTGCTGGTGCAGTCACTGTACATACATGGCATTACTTATCCTGTACTGATCCTGAGTTACATCCTGTATTATACCCCAGAGCTGCACTCACTATTCTGCTGCTGGTGCAGTCACTGTGTACATACATGACATTACTTATCCTGTACTGATCCTGAGTTACATCCTGTATTATACTCCAGAGCTGCACTCACTATTCTGCTGCTGGTGCAGTCACTGTGTACATACATGACATTACTTATCCTGTACTGATCCTGAGTTACATCCTTTATTTTACCCCAGAGCTGCACTCACTATTCTGCTGCTGGTGCAGTCACTGTGTACATACATGACATTACTTATCCTGTACTGATCCTGAGTTACATCCTTTATTTTACCCCACAGCTGCACTCAATATTCTGCTGCTGGTGCAGTCACTGTGTACATACATGGCATTACTTATCCTGTACTGATCCTGAGTTACATCCTGTATTATACCCCAGAGCTGCACTCACTATTCTGCTGCTGGTGCAGTCACTGTGTACATACATGACATTACTTATCCTGTACTGATCCTGAGTTACATCCTGTATTATACTCCAGAGCTGCACTCACTATTCTGCTGCTGGTGCAGTCACTGTGTACATACATGACATTACTTATCCTGTACTGATCCTGAGTTACATCCTGTATTATACCCCAGAGCTGCACTCATTATTCTGCTGCTGGTGCAGTCACTGTGTACATACATGACATTACTTATCCTGTACTGATCCTGAGTTACATCCTGTATTATACTCCAGAGCTGCACTCACTATTCTGCTGGTGGAGTCACTGTGTATAATACATGAATGGTAATAAATACTTACTGAATTTCAATTTGTTTTCGGCAAGCATGACGGCAGAAGGGAATGGAAATTACTGAAGATAAGTTAATGTGCTTCCACAGTACAATATGGGCTGTTAAAGGAAAATTTTGGATAACATAATCCAGTGCCTCTGGTGCTCTGACTGCCCCTCAATATTGAACTCTCTCACTATACTACTACTACTTCTGACATTTCCAGGACATGATGATGATGATTTTCTTTCCTGATCAATTTGTGATTCTTGTCTCTCTTGTCTTCTGTCGTTATCTCTTCTAAATTACGAGATATTTAGTCTACGCTTTTATCTACACATAAAATGCGCATCGGTATGGATGTCTTTTATTAATTTTGTTGCTTAAATTGTAGCAAATAAGCTCAAGATTTTAGACTTCGATTTGATACGTTGTAATGAGCAGTGTTGTGCAGGACTGGATCCATAGCGGAGATGTGATTGCAGCTTCCCCCTCCCCCTGTAGTGTTTACATTCCTGGATCTGCCCTCCCCCAGATTCTAGGCCAGGGGGACTTATTGGCAGAAAATGATCTAGTCTCAATCAATGTGTCTGCACTAGATGTTCCTCTGGTAAACCTAGAGATTTGCGTCTGGAGCGAGTCATTGAAGCCGCAGAGCGGGCGCGCAGCGTCTGTCCTTGCCGGGCCAGGTACGTGGCTCCTTGTCCAGGCCATTGTGTTTCTCACTGAATAATAGTAATTGATGTAGGCAGGTCAGTGTTATGTCATTGCTGTGGAGGAGTCGCTGCAGGTTCTGCATGTGCAGGATAAAGCCGCTGTATCTGGAGCATCTATGTGGTGCGCACTGCTCTGCTGCTTCAGTAACCTCAGGTATTTTTTTTCTTCTTGCTTTGTTTCTGCTCCTATAGGCTCTAATGCAGTCAGTTTGCCTTTATACATACATGCTAGTTCTACCCTGATTGTCTTTGCTTTTTAGGATATAGCTAATCCTCCCATCATGCGAGGTTTGCAGTCTTCATTGAATGGTGATCTTGTTGTTTACTGGCCTGGTATATCACACGCACAGTATATTTACAGGGGTTAACTCAGGAGAGTCATTGATGGCATCTGATGACGTCTGACCCCTGCTGTTTGCTAGAATGAAGTGGCAACCGCAATGGGAATGTGTGGGACTAGTTTGCCTTGTCTGACATTCTTGCTGTTTCTTGTGATCTCTTATTTTATTATTATTTTACACCACTTTTGCATAACGTAAGTATAATACAGGGCGTAGCTAAGATCATTTCAGGAAAAGTAATGTCATGTATGTACACAGTGACTGCACCAGCAGCAGAATAGTGAGTGCAGCTCTGGGGTATAATAAAGGATGTAACTCAGGATCAGTACAGGATAAGTAATGTCATGTATGTACACAGTGACTGCACCAGCAGCAGAATAGTGAGTGCAGCTCTGGGGTATAATACAGGATGTAACTCAGGATCAGTACAGGATAAGTAATGTCATGTATGTACACAGTGACTGCACCAGCAGCAGAATAGTGAGTGCAGCTCTGGGGTATAATACAGGATGTAACTCAGGATCAGTACAGGATAAGTAATGTCATGTATGTACACAGTGACTGCACCAGCAGCAGAATAGTGAGTGCAGCTCTGGGGAATAATACAGGATGTAACTCAGGATCAGTACAGGATAAGTAATGTCATGTATATACACAGTGACTGCACCAGCAGCAGAATAGTGAGTGCAGCTCTGGAGTATAATACAGGATGTAACTCAGGATCAGTACAGGATAAGTAATGTCATGTATGTACACAGTGACTGCACCAGCAGCAGAATAGTGAGTGCAGCTCTGGGGTATAATAAAGGATGTAACTCAGGATCAGTACAGGATAAGTAATGTCATGTATGTACACAGTGACTGCACCAGCAGCAGAATAGTGAGTGCAGCTCTGGGGTATAATACAGGATGTAACTCAGGATCAGTACAGGATAAGTAATGTCATGTATGTACACAGTGACTGCACCAGCAGCAGAATAGTGAGTGCAGCTCTGGGGTATAATACAGGATGTAACTCAGGATCAGTACAGGATAAGTAATGTCATGTATGTACACAGTGACTGCACCAGCAGCAGAATAGTGAGTGCAGCTCTGGGGAATAATACAGGATGTAACTCAGGATCAGTACAGGATAAGTAATGTCATGTATGTACACAGTGACTGCACCAGCAGCAGAATAGTGAGTGCAGCTCTGGGGAATAATACAGGATGTAACTCAGGATCAGTACAGGATAAGTAATGTCATGTATATACACAGTGACTGCACCAGCAGCAGAATAGTGAGTGCAGCTCTGGAGTATAATACAGGATGTAACTCAGGATCAGTACAGGATAAGTAATGTCATGTATGTACACAGTGACTGCACCAGCAGCAGAATAGTGAGTGCAGCTCTGGGGTATAATAAAGGATGTAACTCAGGATCAGTACAGGATAAGTAATGTCATGTATGTACACAGTGACTGCACCAGCAGCAGAATAGTGAGTGCAGCTCTGGGGTATAATACAGGATGTAACTCAGGATCAGTACAGGATAAGTAATGTCATGTATGTACACAGTGACTGCACCAGCAGCAGAATAGTGAGTGCAGCTCTGGGGTATAATACAGGATGTAACTCAGGATCAGTACAGGATAAGTAATGTCATGTATGTACACAGTGACTGCACCAGCAGCAGAATAGTGAGTGCAGCTCTGGGGAATAATACAGGATGTAACTCAGGATCAGTACAGGATAAGTAATGTCATGTATATACACAGTGACTGCACCAGCAGCAGAATAGTGAGTGCAGCTCTGGAGTATAATACAGGATGTAACTCAGGATCAGTACAGGATAAGTAATGTCATGTATGTACACAGTGACTGCACCAGCAGCAGAATAGTGAGTGCAGCTCTGGGGTATAATAAAGGATGTAACTCAGGATCAGTACAGGATAAGTAATGTCATGTATGTACACAGTGACTGCACCAGCAGCAGAATAGTGAGTGCAGCTCTGGGGTATAATACAGGATGTAACTCAGGATCAGTACAGGATAAGTAATGTCATGTATGTACACAGTGACTGCACCAGCAGCAGAATAGTGAGTGCAGCTCTGGGGTATAATACAGGATGTAACTCAGGATCAGTACAGGATAAGTAATGTCATGTATGTACACAGTGACTGCACCAGCAGCAGAATAGTGAGTGCAGCTCTGGGGAATAATACAGGATGTAACTCAGGATCAGTACAGGATAAGTAATGTCATGTATGTACACAGTGACTGCACCAGCAGCAGAATAGTGAGTGCAGTTCTGGAGTATAATACAGGATGTAACTCAGGATCAGTACAGGATAAGTAATGTCATGTATGTACACAGTGACTGCACCAGCAGCAGAATAGTGAGTGCAGCTCTGGAGTATAATACAGGATGTAACTCAGGATCAGTACAGGATAAGTAATGTCATGTATGTACACAGTGACTGCACCAGCAGCAGAATAGTGAGTGCAGCTCTGGAGTATAATACAGGATGTAACTCAGGATCAGCACAGGATAAGTAATGTCATGTATGTACACAGTGACTGCACCAGCAGCAGAATAGTGAGTGCAGCTCTGGGGTATAATACAGGATGTAACTCAGGATCAGTACAGGATAAGTAATGTCATGTATGTACACAGTGACTGCACCAGCAGCAGAATAGTGAGTGCAGTTCTGGAGTATAATACAGGATGTAACTCAGGATCAGTACAGGATAAGTAATGTCATGTATGTACACAGTGACTGCACCAGCAGCAGAATAGTGAGTGCAGCTCTGGAGTATAATACAGGATGTAACTCAGGATCAGTACAGGATAAGTAATGCCATGTATGTACACAGTGACTGCATCAGCAGCAGAATAGTGAGTGCAGCTCTGGAGTATAATAGAGGATGTAACTCGGGATCAGTACAGGATAAGTAATGTCATGTATGTACACAGTGACTGCTCCAGCAGCAGAATAGTGAGTGCAGCTCTGGAGTATAATACAGGATGTAACTCAGGATCAGCACAGGATAAGTAATGTCATGTATGTACACAGTGACTGCACCAGCAGCAGAATAGTGAGTGCAGCTCTGGGGTATAATACCGGATGTAACTCAGGATCAGTACAGGATAAGTAATGTCATGTATGTACACAGTGACTGCACCAGCAGCAGAATAGTGAGTGCAGCTCTGGGGTATAATACAGGATGTAACTCAGGATCAGTACAGGATAAGTAATGTCATGTATGTACACAGTGACTGCACCAGCAGCAGAATAGTGAGTGCAGCTCTGGAGTATAATACAGGATGTAACTCAGGATCAGTACAGGATAAGTAATGTCATGTATGTACACAGTGACTGCTCCAGCAGCAGAATAGTGAGTGCAGCTCTGGAGTATAATACAGGATGTAACTCAGGATCAGTACAGGATAAGTAATGTCATGTATGTACACAGTGACTGCACCAGCAGCAGAATAGTGAGTGCAGCTCTGGAGTATAATACAGGATGTAACTCAGGATCAGCACAGGATAAGTAATGTCATGTATGTACACAGTGACTGCACCAGCAGCAGAATAGTGAGTGCAGCTCTGGGGTATAATACAGGATGTAACTCAGGATCAGTACAGGATAAGTAATGTCATGTATGTACACAGTGACTGCACCAGCAGCAGAATAGTGAGTGCAGTTCTGGAGTATAATACAGGATGTAACTCAGGATCAGTACAGGATAAGTAATGTCATGTATGTACACAGTGACTGCACCAGCAGCAGAATAGTGAGTGCAGCTCTGGGGTATAATACAGGATGTAACTCAGGATCAGTACAGGATAAGTAATGTCATGTATGTACACAGTGACTGCACCAGCAGCAGAATAGTGAGTGCAGCTCTGGAGTATAATACAGGATGTAACTCAGGATCAGTACAGGATAAGTAATGTCATGTATGTACACAGTGACTGCACCAGCAGCAGAATAGTGAGTGCAGCTCTGGGGTATAATACAGGATGTAACTCAGGATCAGTACAGGATAAGTAATGTCATGTATGTACACAGTGACTGCACCAGCAGCAGAATAGTGAGTGCAGCTCTGGGGTATAATACAGGATGTAACTCAGGATCAGTACAGGATAAGTAATGTCATGTATGTACACAGTGACTGCACCAGCAGCAGAATAGTGAGTGCAGCTCTGGGGAATAATACAGGATGTAACTCAGGATCAGTACAGGATAAGTAATGTCATGTATGTACACAGTGACTGCACCAGCAGCAGAATAGTGAGTGCAGTTCTGGAGTATAATACAGGATGTAACTCAGGATCAGTACAGGATAAGTAATGTCATGTATGTACACAGTGACTGCACCAGCAGCAGAATAGTGAGTGCAGCTCTGGGGTATAATACAGGATGTAACTCAGGATCAGCACAGGATAAGTAATGTCATGTATGTACACAGTGACTGCACCAGCAGCAGAATAGTGAGTGCAGCTCTGGAGTATAATACAGGATGTAACTCAGGATCAGTACAGGATAAGTAATGTCATGTATGTACACAGTGACTGCACCAGCAGCAGAATAGTGAGTGCAGCTCTGGAGTATAATACAGGATGTAACTCAGGATCAGCACAGGATAAGTAATGTCATGTATGTACACAGTGACTGCACCAGCAGCAGAATAGTGAGTGCAGCTCTGGGGTATAATACAGGATGTAACTCAGGATCAGTACAGGATAAGTAATGTCATGTATGTACACAGTGACTGCACCAGCAGCAGAATAGTGAGTGCAGTTCTGGAGTATAATACAGGATGTAACTCAGGATCAGTACAGGATAAGTAATGTCATGTATGTACACAGTGACTGCACCAGCAGCAGAATAGTGAGTGCAGCTCTGGAGTATAATACAGGATGTAACTCAGGATCAGTACAGGATAAGTAATGCCATGTATGTACACAGTGACTGCATCAGCAGCAGAATAGTGAGTGCAGCTCTGGAGTATAATAGAGGATGTAACTCGGGATCAGTACAGGATAAGTAATGTCATGTATGTACACAGTGACTGCTCCAGCAGCAGAATAGTGAGTGCAGCTCTGGAGTATAATACAGGATGTAACTCAGGATCAGCACAGGATAAGTAATGTCATGTATGTACACAGTGACTGCACCAGCAGCAGAATAGTGAGTGCAGCTCTGGGGTATAATACCGGATGTAACTCAGGATCAGTACAGGATAAGTAATGTCATGTATGTACACAGTGACTGCACCAGCAGCAGAATAGTGAGTGCAGCTCTGGGGTATAATACAGGATGTAACTCAGGATCAGTACAGGATAAGTAATGTCATGTATGTACACAGTGACTGCACCAGCAGCAGAATAGTGAGTGCAGCTCTGGAGTATAATACAGGATGTAACTCAGGATCAGTACAGGATAAGTAATGTCATGTATGTACACAGTGACTGCTCCAGCAGCAGAATAGTGAGTGCAGCTCTGGAGTATAATACAGGATGTAACTCAGGATCAGTACAGGATAAGTAATGTCATGTATGTACACAGTGACTGCACCAGCAGCAGAATAGTGAGTGCAGCTCTGGAGTATAATACAGGATGTAACTCAGGATCAGCACAGGATAAGTAATGTCATGTATGTACACAGTGACTGCACCAGCAGCAGAATAGTGAGTGCAGCTCTGGGGTATAATACAGGATGTAACTCAGGATCAGTACAGGATAAGTAATGTCATGTATGTACACAGTGACTGCACCAGCAGCAGAATAGTGAGTGCAGTTCTGGAGTATAATACAGGATGTAACTCAGGATCAGTACAGGATAAGTAATGTCATGTATGTACACAGTGACTGCACCAGCAGCAGAATAGTGAGTGCAGCTCTGGGGTATAATACAGGATGTAACTCAGGATCAGTACAGGATAAGTAATGTCATGTATGTACACAGTGACTGCACCAGCAGCAGAATAGTGAGTGCAGCTCTGGAGTATAATACAGGATGTAACTCAGGATCAGTACAGGATAAGTAATGTCATGTATGTACACAGTGACTGCACCAGCAGCAGAATAGTGAGTGCAGCTCTGGGGTATAATACAGGATGTAACTCAGGATCAGTACAGGATAAGTAATGTCATGTATGTACACAGTGACTGCACCAGCAGCAGAATAGTGAGTGCAGCTCTTGGCTACAATATAGGAGGTGTGTAAATCTGGTAGTAGCAGTAGTAATGTTTTACAAAGATATATGTATACCTGTGCTAACCAAAATATACCACAAATATGTTTGTGGTATATTTTGGTTAGCGCAGGTATATATATATCTTTGTTTATCCTCCTAGTGGTTTACTTTGACAGTAACCGTCGTTATAGTTTGGGTGCAGGTCACCAACTCTTTATACCAGTGACACCAGTTACTAGTTCTCAATTTACTATCCCACTATCCCTTTTATCAGTAGTGATGTTTTATAATAAAAGCTTTTGGACAAATGAAATATTTCCAATCTGTAGCGATGGCTCGCAGTGTAGGACGAGTTTCCCTCGAGAATAGGCCCCTGTGTGTGCCATGAGTGCTGGTAATAGTACCAATAAAATGAGATGTTTTGGGTCTGACCGGTTAATTTGTAATTTCATCTTGCGTTTCTGGTTTCATACTGTGAATTGGTCATTCCTTTCCCTTGTACTCTCAAACTCTATATCAGTAAGTGATGTTTATTGCTTTGTGTGAGACATGGAGCAGTGTTTCGGCATCCCTCAGATGGCACAGACCCCTCCTTGTTTTGTTCTGCGGTTCAGACACCCTAACTGGAAATATTAGCGTCTTAAATTTCTTGTATTTTTCCCCCACAAGAATGTGTTGTGTTCAGTATTTAATGTCGTAAAGTAATAGAAATACCAGATTTGCCTCTCTTCCTGGATGGAGCGGACGTCTTGAATGTGGCGCTTCGGTACAATGGTGGAAATGTCTGAATTCTTGAATTTGTGACAAATATATCTTGGCTGATTTGTTGAGGTTCAGTTGGCTGAAGCATTGTACATAAATGTGTATGCAAAACTTGCAAATGTACAAATCGACACTCAAATATCATAGCAATTCTTTACTTATAGGCAGTTTTGGTGATTGCTCCACCCATGTGGGACAATGTAGATCATGGGAGCGGGTACATCTATCCCCATGTTTTGTAAGGACATGACTGCTCGCAACCTATGACTCCGTTTAAAGGCCACAGCACTGACTGAGATAACCGGATGTCTTGCATTGTTCTTAAAGGGATAGTTTTCTTTGTCCAGATGTGTCCCCATGAAACAACAATGAATGATCTCCCTTGTTTTTGCCCAATTGTATGAGATTATAACTCGTGCAGATGCATTTGGCTGTTGGTGTGTTCAGACTTGCATGTGATTAAGGTTCTAGAACAGACATGTACAGGGTCTCTACACTCAAGGGACATCCCACTTGTTTCTACACAGAAAAGCGAAGGTTTTGTTCTATTCAGTGACAGCAAGGCTGATTTGATAATTATTAGACTACTTTTTTAATAGCTTGGTAACACAGGCAGTCCCCGGTTTAAGTACAAGACATGTTCTTTAGGTTTGTACTTAAATTTAAATTTGTATGTAAGTCGGTAAATTTTTAGAACTGCAGCTGCAGACAAATTTTATTTTTGCCCCAGTGACAATTGGATTTTCCAAATTTTGTGCTGTAATGGGAACCAGGATAATCCATAAAACTTACTTACAGACGCCTTACAGCTGATCATTGCAGCCTAGGACTAGCATCCAGATAGGTCACAGTGGGAAGAGAGGTCGTCTGTAAGTCAGGTGTCCTTGAAGGGTGCATAATGGCCATTATGGGGGCCGTGATCTGGTCACGGCTCCTATAGACTTGTATGGCTCCCGGTGAAGGTGGGGTGTCACCGCAGCACCACAGAGCCTGGAGGCTGCGGGTTGGACTATGCAGGGTGGGAAGGGCGTCTACTTCACCGTGTAACAGCCTATGAAACTTCAGCACAGTGGGGCTCTTTATACCATCCCCCCACTAGAGCCCTTCTGTCTCATTAGCATAATTACAAAAGTTGATGTTAGAAGGAAGGAGACCATGGATAACAGATATAAGAAGATACCACAGTCCCGGTGCCTGGATCTATGAGTAATGTCCCTGGTTTATCAGGATGGATTGTGATGGGAGATTTCCTTTAATCAGCTGCCGGGGAGACCCAGTGTCTGTATACGTGGTGAATGCCTTTAAGACTCTTCATCTGTGCATATAGCTGAGGACTATTCCTCCAGTGTCGTAACCATCTCATTGTTCTTCTTGCTCCTTTATTAGAATCATGTACACGCTGTGTGTTAGTGGCTACGATCTCTTTCTGAGCCTTCAGCATTTTGTTCTGTATGAACAAAAGAAGTGACTACATTTCCAAGTGAATCATCTGCTTGGCTCGGCGAGATACTTCACTCCGCTGGATGCGGGACGCCGGTGCTCATACGGGTTACTCACAGCGATCTGTACCAGCAGCGCAGCCTCTACAGACATGGGCTCTTCCTCTGCTTTGTTAAATGATCAGATAGTGTGTGATGTGCTGTTTAAAGGGGTTTTCTCACGTAGGCAAGTCAGGCCCTATCCACGGGCTAGGACCTAACTTGCTGATCAGTGGGGGTCTCAGTGCTGAGACCCCCTCACATTGCAAAAACTAGGGTCAGGCCGTCTGCTCCATTAGTTTGAGGAGTGGAGAGGGGTCGGTCGGACCCCTCGTTTTCGCAATCTGTGGAGGTCTCCGCACTGGATTGGGAAAACCCCCCGCGCTACGATAGCACGAGACTTCGTCGATAGTACCCGCAGCCGCCATGTGAGCCGGCGATGCGCATGCCCTAATGCTCCTGAGGGCTCGGTGATGTCACCTACTCTCAGGAGCGAGGGATGGGGGGGGGCACACAACATTGCCTGTACTATTATGCTAATGCCCACGAGCTGTGACGGACAGGGAAACGCCCAGTGGGTTATTAGCAAAGATACGAATCTATAGTTATAACGAAACGGATGGGTTATATGTTTAACCAAAATATGTGCCTGCATCAGCTCGGCTCCACTTATGTGCAGGTCCGTTAGGTCAGAACGACAGTTTCCAAGTGGTAGGTTTCCCTTAACCCCTTAACGCCGCAGCCCTTTTTCGTTTTTGCGTTTTCATTTTTCACTCCCCACCTTCAAAAGTCTATAACTTTTTTTTATTTTTCCATTTACAGAGCTCTGTGCCGGCTTATTTTCTGTGTAACAAGTTACACTTCAAAATGGGCTTATTTAATATTCCATGGAATGTACTAGGAAGCGGGAAAAAAATTCCAAATGCAGTGAAAAACCGCATTTGTGCCATTTTCTTGTTGGCTTGGAATTTACGGATTTCGCTGCGCGCCCCAAATGACAGGTCTACTTTATTCTTTGAGTCGGTAGGATTGCGGGGATACCAAATTTGTATAGGTTTTATAATGTTTTCATACATTTAAAATAAATTTACATTTTGGGGGGATTTTGCCATTTTATAACTTTTTTTATACTTTGGTATACAGAGCTTTGGGAGGTGTCGTTTTTTGCGTCTTTTGATGGCGTTTACAATGTTATCATTTTTAGGACTGTACGACCTTTTGATCACTTTTTATAGAATTTTTAATTTTAAAAATATCATTTGGAGTGCACAGTGAAAGACGTAAACACAGAGCCCACAAGAAAGTGACACAATTGTTTTTTTTTTTTTTTTTTTTTTTTTTTTTTGCCAATTTCACCACATTTGGAATTTTTTCCAGCTTCTCAGTACACGGCACGAAAAATAAATAACGCCACTGAGAAGTAAAATTTGTTACCCGTAAAAATGAAAAAGTTAAACTTTTGAAGGTGGAGAGCGAAAAATGATCAAAAAAATGCTGCGTCCTTATGGGGTTAATCTTAAGCTCTTTTTTTTAAAGAAACAGAGGCTTTAATAACTATGCAAATAAATACCCGTGGAGCCTGGAGCCCCTCTGCCTCATTTGCATAATTTTAAAAACCTATTTTTGCTAAATCGAGAGAAAAAGAAGCTACAGAGCCGCAGATCCTGCCAGAGGGGGCACACACCAGTATGTCAGGTGCTTGGTTTACATTCCTTCATCCTGGTGGTAGATTTCCTTTAATAACAAGAAGTGAAACAGGTGCAAATATTCCTCTGCAGAAATGTCTGTCAGTGGAAAATCTGTGGGTTTTGCTGCAGGTTCCTTTGCTTTTAACCTCCGCATTACAAAAGTTGGAAACTGTGAGTGAAACCTGCGGCAATGAATGAGAAGTTGCTGCGTTCACATACTTTTAGGTTACCTGATGATCTACTGCTCGTGTCCATCTCAGTTTTTTCCGTATTTTTTGTAAGTTCAGAGATGTTTGAGAAGAAACTGGAGCATTCAAATGATTGTAGGGAGCCCCTTATTGCCCCTTATAGCATTTATTGTGGATAGAGTTAAGGGGATTCGTCTGGGCTCTTAACGCATCTTCCATACTGATTACCAATCCTCAGAGTTGGTCAATCAGTATGTGATTGATGGGAGTCCAATACATGACCCATTCCTAAAGAGAGCTCATCAGTATAAGTGTGTGTTTGCATTACCATCCCCGTGTTTTTCGGCACCACCTCATGCAATATAAACTTTCTCTTTTAAGGTCAAAGTTGAGTTGAACCTGCACCATTATGTCCTCCATATTGCCCTTCACACCGCCTGTTGTGAAGCGTCTCCTCGGATGGAAGAAGTCGGCGAGCGGCACCACAGGAGCGGGCGGCGGGGAGCAGAACGGCCAGGAGGAGAAGTGGTGTGAAAAGGCGGTGAAGAGCCTGGTAAAAAAGCTGAAAAAGACCGGACAACTGGACGAACTCGAGAAGGCGATCACAACTCAGAACTGCAATACAAAATGCGTCACAATCCCAAGGTATACGCTGCGATTTTACCATGCATCACCTTGCCTCTGTCATCTGGATGAGCGGGCCAACATTGCATCGTGTTTAACCCCTTTGGCAGAGTGTGGCTCAGACCACTTCTCCTAACTGTGTATTACATCACTAACCTTTCTCGTTGCAGATTTGACAGGGTCTTGTGCTTTTTTAGAGCTGTTTTGTTCTCTCTTAACTGTGGCCATTCATTTGATTGTCTTACGGTGTTCTCTAACGGATGGGAAATGTTTCTTTGGGATTGTGCTGTTTGTGCCCTAGACCGGTCTGTGATGATACCCGGAGGCTGTCCATTTATTAGGAACCAGCAGCGTCACTGTGTTACTCAATCCGGTGATGCCGCTGCTTCCTGGTGGGCTGCTTAGTGGGTCTTGCAACATAATGGCTGCGGTGTGTGTCCAGTGACTGTGTCCTAATATTTCATCTACTTTAGTATTTCTGTAAAATATGCTGTAGTTTATATAAATATCGGTATCTTTTCAAATGTATAAGGACCTGGGATGCTTCATATTCTTATGACAGTGTCTGAAGTTTGATAGTTTGTAGTATAAGCCAGTGGGAACACAAGCCATTGCCCCAGCACATAGTTTGCTGGACTGGACTCGGGCAGCCCAGGACATGTAGGAGGAGAGACACGAGGTGGATAGTGCTGGATTATCATTGGAGCTCGTTCTCCGAGCCTCGGTGTTCTTTCTCTTCAAGGGGACCTTGGAGGGAAGCTACACTGATAATACAAATTTTTTCTCCTTCTTTCAATGGTAATGACCTCCTCAGGATGCCAATATGATAAAGAGAAAGTTTACTGAGGTAATCACAATGTAGATGACCCTATCGGGGTCTAGTACTTAACCTGGTAGACTTAAAGGAAACCCACCCCTTTAAAATGCTAATTACAACCCACAAAACCTTGCACCAGCTCAGAGTGAGCTGATGCAGGAGCTTATCTTCACTATTTGCAGAAACCGCCATATTCCATTTAAAACTGTTTTATTCTTTATATTCCTTCGACGCACCAAGATATGTGCTTGGCGCACCATGCACGCGCCTTATTAGGTGACGTCACCAGCTCTCCAGCACCTCCTAATAAGGCGCACGAACGGTGAAGATGCTCCGGCATCAGCTCACCCTGAGCTGGTGCAAGGTATTTGTGGGTTATAATTGGCATTTTAAAGTGGTAGGTTTCCTTTAAATGCTGCAAAAACTAACGCATATATTGTATGTATTTCAGCAGCAATCTCCTCCCGTGTGTCCATGGTGCGTTATTAGATGAGATCCCGGGCGACTTTCTAATATGTTCTTGAACCTACTTATTTGCAGGAGATTACATGGCCATGTATAATAGTTGCCTATCCGAATTATGGGGAAACTGTATAGGTAGGATAGTTTCAGCATTTCCTTGATCCATTCTACAAAGTGGACACAGTGCAATGGAGAGATAGACGATGCTCTCTCCCTCTTGCCTCCTGTCCGATGTGGGTAGGTTGCCCTAAGAGGAAAGTTAGTCCCCCGCGGATGTCTGTTTCAGCTGAGTGAGATACGAGTTGACCTATTTTGATAACGGGTCATTCGTGAGTTTTGCTTTGGGGTTATTTCCTTGGTCAACACTTCAGTTTCATTTCAGAACTCCCGAAGCTGAATGCCTCCTGTTCACCCGGTGCCCCGGCCGCTCCTGCCCGTACACGGAGGAGCTTCGTTATTTTATAGGAGAGTTTATATCTGTCTTCCAATTTGTTCTGCTCGTTCACAGCAATCGGGGCATTTCACTTTTTGTCTCTTGTGATCGTTCTCTTGAACTTGGACAAAGAAGAGTTCTGTTTTGATCTCTTCCATGTCACTTCTAAATCGGCATTTAGTACCGAGGCTGACAAGATGCTGTATAAAGCTGTAAAATTTAGAATATTTTTACTATAATTAAAGGGGTTGTGAATAATTAAAGGGGTTGGCAACTAATAAGAAACTTTACCAGGAATTAAACCCAAACTGCGTTAGGTTGATTTGTAGCTCTTCAAGGTTGTTACCACTTGTGATTTTGGCATATAAATAGAGAAGGGAGATTTTGACCAGGATACTTCTGTATCCTGTACTATAGTGCGGGAGCTGCCACATGATGGACACTTTCTACTCTTTAGTTAGCATCTGGGAACGTTAAAGTACCGTACTTAAAGCCAATGTGTAATGTGTAAGATTTGCCACTTGGTAAATCCTCTGCATAAGTGAATGGGATTCTCTTTCTTCCA
This sequence comes from Engystomops pustulosus, assembly GCF_040894005.1. NCBI lineage: Eukaryota > Metazoa > Chordata > Amphibia > Anura > Leptodactylidae > Engystomops > Engystomops pustulosus. The sequence continues at coordinate 10,962,995 of NC_092411.1, read as the reverse complement.
CTATTTTCCGTATTGCTGCGGAATTCATCTGTATATTATTTCAATTACAGATCCGAGAGAGTAACAGCTAGAATTCTGCGCTCCCAACAGTGACAGAGGACAGTAAAACTGTGGTATAACTCCTTCACCTATGTATCATGTGTGCATTTATACACACTAGGGTGCAGGTACCTTCAGGATGTGTTTACACGGTGCTTGCAAACACCTAAAAGAATAAGTGGAGATTAGCGGACCCATTCTTTGAAGTGCGGAGGGCTCAGCGTAATCTTTGCGTTGAGTCATGGACCTTGGTGGGCTCCTGAGACTTGCTTGGTGTTGTATTTGGGATGTTTAGTGTATATATTTGTTTCATTGCTTACTTTAGGTCTATTGTAGTTCTGTAGGTTTATTGCATGATTTGTAGCGCAGGCCTCTACATTGTTCCAATATGGAATGTGACAAGAACGGAGAAATTCTTATAAGTAATTGATGTAACAGGTTACCGGAGCTTTCCCTAGGGTTGGGATACTGCATCCGTGTGGTATAGAATAGTTTTTGTTTCGTTGAACAGAGATGAAACCCACTAAATCTTTTACACTGATCACATTGTGAACATGGGCTGTTTGCTTTACTGGTCATAAAAAAAGTTTATTCACAGATCCAAGTGATAGAGAAAAGCGGCAAGCGCACACCAATATCCACCCACAGAAGTTCCTCTTCTCAGGAATAGTCCAGCATCATTACAAAGACTGAAAGGACACGGCTTCATTGTCATTATTACATCCAACCTACATATAAGATAATGTAACACAAAGCCTGCAGGTCCGTTCTGTGTACTGGTCCGACCCGGTTACTAAATTCGGCCACTAAACCAAGAATGGCGCTGTCTGCTTCCTGTCCCTTTCTGTTTTATCTACAGAGAACAGATGAGCTTTGGGGGGCTTTTTACCTATCTTGTCTCACATAAAATGCAATAACAAGTGATCATAAAAACATATCTAAACGAAAAGGGTACAACATGTCCCGCAAAAGAATGGAAAATGGCGTTGGAAAAAGTATAGATCCCCCCCCCCCCCCACCCTCATATTATGTTTTATCCAACAAAATTAGTAAAAAGTAAGCAAACCCTAATTTTTCCACCAACAACTGACTTTACGGCTTACCGATGCTCTGTGCAGCTTCGCTTTTTTTCTCTGCTCTTCCCTAACAGCCAGCAGTGATGTGTCCATGCTATGACGTAACCAGCGGCAACACCGCCATAGTGTGCGCCGGCCAGCTAGCGCATGGACCGGTCTCTGCCGGCTACTACAGCAGAGAGGAGAAAGAAGAGGAGCATGGGGACGCCGGAAGGTGAGTGTGTGAGTTTATTTTATTTTTTTTTCCGTTTATGAACAGAGGTGGGGTTTTTCAGCACAATTTTTTGGGCTTATACACGAGTATATACGATGTGTTACTTTGGGGTATACAAAAAGTCAAAAAATCTATAAAAAAAAAAAGATGTTTTTCTAAAACAAAAAGAGGTTCTTTTATTTGATGGTGAACAATGTAGCGGCAAGGACCACTTTTGACAAAGTGTAATCATCAAATCGGCGGTAATCATTTAGAAACCTATAGCACCCCCACAGGAGAAATGAAGAATTACACACTGTTAATTCACATCAATGGGTTATGTGCAGCTTCATGGTCTATTACACTGTTCAGGAGCAACCACCATCCCCCTAATTCCACAGCCTGGGAAGCTAGATCATGGAGGTGCTCTGGTAATGCCCCCCCCAGAGCTCTACTTTGTGGGAAGTCAATGTTACGGTGTCAGACAGATGTTCAGGCCGCTACTAGGAACCAATACTGCATGCGAATGAGGGGGGTCAAGGAAGGATTGCAGCGATTGTTTGGCTGACCACCAGTGTCTATTGTGAATGCGGGTCTGTAGCTGAAGATTAATCTAATCTGAGATTTATTACATGGTCTGGACAGGTGATTGATCATCAGATGAGTCTGATTTCACTTTTTCAATTGCATTTGGCTCGTCTCCGGTGAAGTGCAGCGTGTGTCGTCTGTCTCCTCGCGTGTCCTACGTTGTGTAATCACTTGTATTAAATTATCTCTGTTTGCTTTGCGGCCGCTCAAATATTTGATGAAACTACCAGAGGTCAGCTCCACTTCAGCGACGTAGAAGACGCGGAAAGTATTATAAAGTTCCAGGGCTGAGTTACATTATCACACTGTTTGGTCTTCTCCCGCTACCCATCCCCTAAACACGGCCTGGAAGCGCTGACCTCATAGGGGAGACGTCACGGTGAACTTTCCTCTGCTCCTCCAAGTACCAGCAGCTAGTGACTAAGCAGGCCAGGGGCATGGGTTGTCCAAAAAATGGAGGGCTAGTCGATCCTAAGGTTTGACAGGGAGCAGAATGTAAAGTAAAGAGCTGGTGCACGCGGCTGGCTGTATAGTGCCGGAGCCCGGAGCGTTTCAGCAGGGAACATGCACTTACTCTATGGAGAATCGCTTGTATCTGGGCAATGCTTCCGGGAGAGCCGAATCTCAACTACAGTTTTACTACATAGGTTTCAAGGCCCTAACAGTTTCTGCTGTATCGATGATCACTGTGTTGTCTCCTAAGCACATAGATCTATATGTGTAGGGTGCATTGTATTGATGTATGGATATAGATCTATATGTGTAGGGTGCAGTGTATTGATGTATGGATATAGATCTATATGTGTAGGGTGCAGTGTATTGATGTATGGATATAGATCTATATGTGTAGGGTGCAGTGTATTGATGTATGGATATAGATCTATGTGTAGGGTGCAGTGTATTGATGTATGGATATAGATCTATATGTGTAGGGTGCAGTGTATTGATGTATGGATATAGATCTATATGTGTAGGGTGCATTGTATTGATGTATGGATATAGATCTATATGTGTAGGGTGCATTGTATTGATGTATGGATATAGATCTATATGTGTAGGGTGCATTGTATTGATGTATGGATATAGATCTATATGTGTGGGGTGCAGTGCATTGATGTATGGATATAGATCTATATGTGTAGGGTGCAGTGTAATGATGTATGGATATAGATCTATATGTGTAGGGTGCAGTGTATTGATGTATGGACATAGTTCTATATGTATAGGGTTCAGAGTATTGATGTATGGATATAGATCTATATGTATAGGGTTCAGAGTATTGATGTATGGATATAGATCTATGTGTAGGGTGCAGTGTATTGATGTATGGATATAGATCTATATGTGTAGGGTGCAGTGTATTGATGTATGGATATAGATCTATATGTGTAGGGTGCATTGTATTGATGTATGGATATAGATCTATATGTGTAGGGTGCAGTGTATTGATGTATGGATATAGATCTATATGTGTAGGGTGCAGTGTATTGATGTATGGATATAGATCTATATGTGTAGGGTGCAGTGTATTGATGTATGGATATAGATCTATATGTGTAGGGTGCAGTGTATTGATGTATGGATATAGATCTATATGTGTAGGGTGCAGTGTATTGATGTATGGATATAGATCTATATGTGTAGGGTGCAGTGTATTGATGTATGGATATAGATCTATATGTGTAGGGTGCAGTGTACTGATGTATAGATATACAGCCATATGTGTAGGGTGCAGTGTATTGATGTATAGATGGAGCCATATGTGTAGGGTGCGGTGTATTGATGTATGGACTATAGGGATCTTCTCCCCTCACTGAATAGATGCTTGCAATCTCTAGGAAAGCCTCATCCCTAATCCACACCACTGGATATAGTTCAGAACGCTCAAAGAAGATTATACGGGAACTTGTGCTACGTCAGTCCCTGGCGTGGTCCCTTTAGATTAAAGGCTCTGACATCAGACTTGCACGTTTCAGGCTGACGCGCCTCTTACTCATAGCCTAATCTCTTCTAAAGGAGTAAACTACACGTGAAAGGACAAGCAGATTTCTCATCTGTAATAAAAATATCCTTAAAGGGAACCTAACACCCCGATTCTACCTATAAAGGTAGAAAGGGTGGTAGGTGGATGAATGGGACGTGAGGATAGCCCTTTTTGGGCTAATCCTTACGTCCCATCTATCTTTTAGAAAAGTTTATTGCTGGCATATGCAAATTAATTTATGTGGCTACTGGGGCGTGGAGTAGCCGGACATGAGGCTACTAGTCGCGGCTACTCCACGCCCCAGTAGCCACGTTACTCCGCCTACCATTTAATCTTCGGCGCGCAGCTCCTGGTAGCTGCGCGCCCTCGTCCAAGTCCGCCGGCATCTGCGGCCTACTGCGCTGGGGACGGGGGCGCGCAACTACGAGGAGCTGCGCGCCGAAGATTAAATGGTAGCTACTGGGGCGTGGAGAAGCCGCGACTAGTAGCCTCATGTCCGGCTACTCCACGCCCCAGTAGCCACATACATAAATTTGCATATGCCAGCAATAAACTTTTCTAAAAGATAGCCGGGAAGTGAGGATTAGCCTAAAAAGGGCTATCCTCACGTCCCATTCATCCACCTACCACCCCTTCTACCTTTTTATAGGTAGAATTGGGGTGGTAGGTTCCCTTTTAAAGAGATCCTGTCAGCAGCCATCCCACTAAACTAGCAGCCCCCTCAGGTCAGATGTTAAATGTCAATTTTCACGAGATGAGTCAAGTTTTAGTGGTAGCAAGAGGAGAGTCACTTCAGAGGCCCCTAATGTCTGTTCTATAGCACCTTTTAAATATGCACTTTGGAGGAGTTTTTATTCTTTTGGAGGATCTGAAAGGGGAGATCTTCATCTTTTAATATAAGTCATTTGACATGATTGGAGAAGGGTTATATTTTGCCTGAGTGGAGTGAAGCTTAGAGTCTGCAGGGGCAGGTCACTTCAGACGCTCCTAACTTCAGTTCTATAGTAGAAACTGGATCTTTATCTGCAGCTTACATTTCCAACAATGTCTTTGGCTGCTTGAATCTCTGGGTCTTTAAAAAAAAAAAAAAAGTTATAGTCGTGATCTGAAAGATGATGATTCTTAGCTGTAATTGGACACCTGCAGCATGTTTCTAGGTGCTATAGAACCAAAGATATAGGGGCTTCTGAAGAGACCCTAACCCTGCAACCATCTAAATTTGACTTGTCTTGTGAAAATGATGTGAGAATAGTCATATTTGCCTGACTTTGAGGGCAATTTCAGATAAGTGGGAATTCGAGAGAGGACATTTCATACCCCCCTGCCTCAGGGCTGCTAGTTTAGGTGGGTAAAACCGGGTGACAGGTTCCATTTAAAGGACATCAGGTCTCTGTAACTAATTCTGTCACTACTACCTGTTGGAGCAGCTCACAAGGATCCATCCCCGCCTTTATCTAGTCAGTTCATACATTAATCATTATGAAATCATATTTTCTAATGTAAATGAAGCTGTGCACATGGAGAAAGATGTCGCCTCTGTGTTGGTGTCTGTGATTTACCTGCTGACATGCTGTGCTCTGCTATACACATGTGAGAGACACAGACATCAGCTACACAAGTACCTGACATGTTCTTCTATACACATGTGTGAGAGACACAGACATCAGCTACACAAGTACCTGACATGTTCTTCTATACACATGTGTGAGACACAGACATCAGCTACACAAGTACCTGACATGTTCTTCTATACACATGTGTGAGAGACACAGACATCAGCTACACAAGTACCTGACATGTTCTTCTATACACATGTGTGAGAGACACAGACATCAGCTACACAAGTACCTGACATGTTCTGCTATACACATGCGAGAGACAGACATCAGCTACACAAGTACCTGACATGTCCTGCTATACACATGCGAGAGACAGACATCAGCTACACAAGTACCTGACATGTCCTGCTATACACATGCGAGAGACAGACATCAGCTACACAAGTACCTGACATGTTCTGCTATACACATGCCTGCATCCTGGAGCAGTTGTATCTCATACACACACGGGCTGCAGGGGGCGCCAGCACCAGGAAGCACACAGAGGAGCCAGCACTGGGGGTGTGGCTGTGCCTCCCACTCATGAATAAGCTGGACTCCTAAATATGCCAATGACTCATTGGACTTCTGGGGTCATTTGCATACAGCTTTAATACCTGATTGCTTAAGGTTACAGACACGTAGAGGAACAGTGTAGGGATAGGGGCAAAACTTTCCAATGGCAGTTTATGAAAATATATTTAGTTTTGGGGGTTACTTTGCCTGACAGGTTCTCTCTATGGATCTGTCCAGTGTATTGCACCTTTCTATGGGCATAAGTGTATAGGGTCTGGTTATTGGTGCTATTGCCTTTAAGTCCCTTGAGTTTGTGCCTGACAAAGGACAATATGTTCATGATGTTTGGAAGCTGTCAGGTCTTCTCCATTGTTTTTATGATTTTATTCTTTTTCATCTATTTCTGGTTTAAGCTGCAAAATCCGGCTTTAAAATGCAGTCTTGATGTCTTCAGAAAAATCACTTTGCAGTTGGGGTTCATGTTAGAAAAGGAAACTTTGTGCTATGTGCACGCTGGTTGGCCTCCTTCCCATAGGGTGCATCTGCCTGTGGTGACATGCGGAAGGAGACGGGTGCTCCAAAATGAGGCTCTCATCAGAAGATGGCAATGGCTGCAGAAAAGCCCAGAAACCGAGCCATGCTCTAACATCCCGAACCCGGATTATGCTTCGTCCTGTGACTGTAAATGATCAGTTATGATCACTATAACTTGATTATTGTCCGTGTTCTACAATGTCTGATAAGGTTGCATGTAACTGCAGTATAGCTTATCCAGTGCCACCTACTGCACAGCGTTACAATTGTCACAAACTCGTATTCTAGTGCTACAAGTGATACAGTTGCAGGATGGTCTTGTGGAAATATAGGGACATGTTGTTTCCCTTCCTACGATGGAGCAGCCGAGCAGATGCTGGTGTGAGCCTCACGTCCTATCTCACACATTGATAACCGCCAGTCGGCCTCTTCAGCATACGCTCAGGTTACTGTGATGCTAGGTATGACTATTCGTTTATCATAGATGTGGCATCGGTTTCTGGTTTATAGGGGCCCAACCTCATGGTATCTACCAATGCAGGGGCTGCTGTATTATGTTGCATTGTATCTCTGATTTTTACCCCATTAACCAAGCAGGAGAAAGGAGTATAATGTCCTTTGTAGAATTCCTTCTTCTTTTACTTGAAATCGCAAAACACCTCTAAAGTCTCGTGACAATGAGCAGAGGAGAGTCCGATTTTGGCCCGAGATGAATCAAGTTTAGAAGGTGCAGGGGAAGAGTCACTTCAAATGTTCTATAGCAGCTAGAAACATGCTTCAGGGGATGTATTAAAGGTGCGGATACAATCTTTCCTATTGCATAAGGCTTGTAGTTCTGTGAGTTAAAGAACTGGAGATACAAAGATAGAGACAAGAACTGGATCTTTATTTGCATTCGGAGAATGGTTGTTTGAGTAATTGACTACCCCCTGGATCCGGATAAAGACCTAGTTCTATATCTGCAGCTCTCGTTTCCTACTATAACTGCCTGTTTATGGTTCTGTACGTAAGAGAACCACAAGCTTTGATATGAAAGCAGGGATCCTAATCTTTAATATGACACCAGCAGGATGTTTCTAGGTGCTATAGAACTCTTCTCTCCTCATTGTCACACGACTGGAGATTTTTATTTTTTTTAATTATTATTATTTCACTTGCAGGAATTCTAGAAAGGACATTTCATCGCAGTTTTGTGGGGTAAAAACTGGTGGCGGGTTCCCTTTTTTAAGGCATATTTGAAGATGTACTGTTATCAGGAGGAAAACTTTGTTACCTTCCACTGTTACTTATACTTTGTATTCCCCTCCTCTGATATCTTCTGGACTCCCTCTCCACTTTACTACCTGAATCCATGGCTTGTGTGTGTCAGTCATTCTGGGGGGTCCGGGCAGTCAGTGGGGGTGGGTTACATCCTCCTCCTCCAAGCCGCATTGTGATCTCCATCCAGTCTCCGCTCCTGTATGTGTTCAGCTTTCCACATTGTCACAGCTTTTTACCTTCCGATCACTTCTTCCATTTAACCCCTTCCTTTACACTAACGATGCCATTCTGTTTTTTTGTTTTTTTTTTTTATTCTTTTTACGTATCTTTTATATGTGAAGGAAGTGTTCTGTACATTTTCTCCCATGTTTTGACCTTCATGGTATATCCAGTAACCATGCTTCCATTGTTCACATCAATTTTTTTTGTTTTTTTTTTGTTTTTTTTCAATTTATTGCACAGCACTTGCTCTGAAATTTGGGGACTGAGTACACCAAATACCATAGATCAGTGGGATACCACAGCCCTTTACAGCTTCTCTGAACAAACCAGGTGAATATTCTGCACTCTGTCGCATAGAGCTCTGGGAGGGGATGTTAGACGTTGTATCGCAGGATGACGCTTCTTCTGAAATCAGTTTATAATTACATTCTGGATGTTAAATTTTTTTCCTTTTTTTAATTTATTTAGTTTTTTTTTTTTGTTATCATTTTGATAGCTGGTGTTTTGACCAACGAAATCTGATTTTGGAGTGTACCTGGCGGTCGGAAGCGGCGGAAGTACCCTTGGGGGCGCGGAGGGTTTATCATGACATCACATTCCTGTGTGATGTCACGTTTCCCGCGCCGGCAGAGTCGTAATGGACTCCCTTTCCCGCCAGCGCTGAACCGCACGTACATTTCAAAGCCGTTGATGTCAGATTAGCTGACGGACCCCCCCAGCGTAGTCTTAGAGCTGCTGCTTCTTATGATCCATCTCTCCATGGTTCTTTTATCAGACATTCGGTATTGGTTGAGGAGCAGGAGAATTGACATTCAAGTTCCACGCTTCAAACAATACTAGATGATTTTCTCAGTTTTTATCTATTTTATTTTTGTCTCTCTTTATTTTGTTCATTTCATTGCCATTTACCATCTGCATTTGTGTATGTACATATGCAGTTAGTCTCCATGGTCTCATGTGCCAAATGCCAGCGTGGGAGGGGGGGGCTTTTATATGGGTCGGTCCACCATTGAGCATCACTTTACAGTGTCCAGATCCCCATAGACTGACTTTGGGATCTCTTGACTTCGTTTTTACATGTGCAGGATTGGCTCTGTGCACGTGTAAGGAACGGAGGAAGCTGCTGCCAAAGTCGTTTATAGGGGGTTTCCAAGTTAAAATATTATTTACCTTAAGGATAGGTTTTCTATATCAGATTGGTGGGTCTGACACCTGCAACCCAGTTGAGTTTAGGCGCTGCAACTTGGCTCCTATTCACATGACTAGGGCTGATCTGCAGTAACCTGGTCTGACCACTAGAGAGCACTGTCTGCTTCTTTTTCTGTTCTCTGGATATTGACAAGTGAGAACATCTGATAAATATTGGGGTGATGTGCATTAGGCCCCCACCAATCTGATAATGAGATCCTATGCTATAGGTATGTTTTTGATTTTTAGCCCTTTTATTATACAGTCCACACCTGATGACACCAGACATATCCCAGTGACTGTAATAGTCCATAGGGTTTCACCCAGACTGATGTCTGCTGTCATTTTTGGCCCAATCTGCCACAAGGGCTCCTAAAAGATGCAAAGCAAAGGTAAAACCAAATTTAAAGCCTACACATGCAAAAAAAAAAACAAGTTTTATCTTCCCAATTTACAACCCATGTAATACTCCGGAGCTGCACTCACTATTCTGCTGAGTAAAGAGAACGCTCAGTGCAGAAGTTCTGTACAAGGAATGAAGGGAGATTTCAGCTCTGCAGCACGGGGGTATAACGCAGGGGGGGGGGATGGGGGGAAGGGGGATTACCCAACTCAGTTTTATTTGTTGTGTAAAATGATGTTCATTGGTGGACGGGGCTATAAATCAGGTGTAATGTATGTATTCTATAGACTGCTTTTATTTCTGCTTCTTGCGGCTGATCTGCTTTTTATACCAGTTGGGTTTGTCCTATGTGTAGTTTATAGGTCAGTGTAGAGCAGATAGGGGGCGCTATAGGTCCAGGACAGTTCTGCTGTGCAATATGCCGCCTCCTGTATACATTAGGTTACATGTCCGGTGTGTGGCTTTTGCATATGTTTTTGCTCTGTTTCTTCCAGCGCTGCCGTCTTTGTGTTTTGCATGATGATCTAGCATCTGTTTTGCCGCAGCTTCTCTCTCTCCGCTGCTACAGTCTCTGGAGTGAACCTTCAATTTTTTTTTTTTTAATTTTGTTGTTTCTCTGCCTTTCCAACTAAATAGTCTTTTTGCCAGGTGTATGTGCTATGTGTAAGTGGCGGGTACTTGCATCCTCGGCCCTGTGCCTCCTCGGTGAATGCTGATCTAGCTCCTGCTTTCTTTGTGCACTCTCTTTCCTCTTTCTCATCTTCTCCTCTCGCTTCAGTGTTTGCACATGTCATGTGATTGTAACATTTTTAAAACTTTTATATTTTTCCCCCCTCTCCCCCCCCCACCCCTTAATATTCAACCTTCCTCTGTCCAGGTCTCTAGACGGCCGCCTTCAAGTGTCGCACCGCAAGGGGTTACCGCACGTTATTTACTGTCGTCTCTGGCGCTGGCCGGACCTTCATAGTCACCACGAGCTGAAGGCCATTGAAAATTGTGAATATGCTTTTAACCTTAAGAAAGATGAAGTCTGTGTCAACCCTTATCACTATCAGAGGGTGGAGACACCAGGTAAGTACTTGTGACCCATATTGGGATCCATAACCCATAATCTACAAATGATGGATACAAACTGCATCAAATTATAATGCATTCTATTCTGCATTCTAGTAGTGCGTCTCCCCCTCCCCATGACACTGAATGCAGTTCTATTCCAAACCGAGAGGACACGGGTTCACACTGTTATGGTTTTGGGACAGTTGACTGGGTTTCACATCACTCTGAAAAGAGTGTGATGGTGATCCATCCGCCGGGCCCCTCTACTCATTCTCTGAAAGCTCTGTGCATGGCCAAGCGCTATGCTACTTCCCTCAGTCTATGGCCCTATTCACACAGCAGTAATTGTAGCCATTATCTTGCCTCACAAATTTCAGCCAGATCACAGCCCCCATAGAGGTTTGGGTGACCCCCTTAGTGCACCCGGTTAAGTGCTACACCCAGGTTTCCGGCTCTGGGGAGCTCATATTGTCTACATGAGGCTTTACAGTTTATTTCGGGTTCAGGCCCAGAAATCAGGAACTTGATTGTGTGAAGCCGTCCCAACGCAAATACATTTTGGTAAATTTTGTAAATGTGTCCTGATACACTGTAACAAAATGTTGTTCCTCCTGTAGTGTTACCGCCTGTGCTGGTGCCGCGACATACGGAGATATTAACAGAACTTCCTCCGCTCGACGACTACACGCATTCCATTCCGGAGAACACTAACTTTCCAGCAGGAATCGAGCCCCAGAGCAACTATATACCTGGTGAGTGTGTGACTAAGCCGCTCACCTCTCCAATATGAAATATTATAAACTCCCATTCACAAAATGATCCAACAGTGCTGCCCCTCCCCGAATCATCTTCCTGATCTCTTACGTTCTGTCCGTGTTTCCATACTACAAACCTCTCCTCCTGTGCCGCATTTTTTTTTTTTTTTTTAAGCTGCACCAGATCCCTGGAAGGCGCTACACTCGTCTCATAAGTCCTAATTACTCAATTTTTACCATACAGGGTTTTTTTCACTTTCCTTATTATTTCAAAGATTTTTTTCAAACTTTTGTAATGTGTAGATCATAAATACTGAAACTTTTCTTATTGAATCATTCCTAAATAGTTTTGAATGATAGTTAATAACTCTTTGTGTTTTCCACAGAAACTCCACCTCCGGGATACATTAGTGAAGATGGCGAGACTAGCGATCAGCAACTTAACCAAAGCATGGACACAGGTACCCAAACCCTCCGTGTTATCTGTATAATAGACTTGGGTTTATGGCATATGTATCCGGACCCCCAGTGTTATCTGTATAGATGTGTAGGGTTATGGCACAGGTACCCAGACCCCCAGTGTTGTGTGTATAGATGTAAGGTTATGGTACAGGTACATAGACCCTCAGTGTTATCTGTATAATAGACTTGGGGTTATGGCACAGGTACCCAGACCCCCAGTGTTGTGTGTATAGATGTAAGGTTATGGTACAGGTACATAGACCCTCAGTGTTATCTGTATAATAGACTTGGGGTTATGGCACAGGTATCCAGACCCCCAGTGTTATCTGTATGGATGTAGGGTTATGGCACAGGTACCAAGACCCCCAGTGTTATCTGTATAGATGTAGGGTTATGGTACCGGTACCTAGACCCTCGGTGTGATCTGTATAGATGTAGGGTTATGGCACAGGTACACAGACTCTTGGTATGATTGGTATAGATGTGGGGTTATGGCACAGGTACCCTGACCCTCAGTGTTGTCTGTATAGATATAGGGTTATGGCACAGGTACCTGGACTCCCAGTGTTCTCAGTATAGACATAGGGTTATATATGCAGGTAGCTGGACCCACAGTGGGATATATAGATGTGTATTAGAGCGCTGCTGTTTGGATCGGGGCTTCTGTTGTACACCACACTTTGTGATTGCTTTGCTGTAATGTCAGTGGGGTAAAAGTCACAACTTCATGGCAGAGGGTGTTCTGCCTCCCCTGACAAGTTGTGTTAGGATGAAGGAGTTATATATGGGACTTGGTTACTCCAGTTTATTGAACTGTGTGGAACAAGCGTCAGTCAATTAACATATAATGTATCGCCCCAAACAATGAACCTGAACTACATTATGTAACCAGTGATATTATGTTTCCTTCTCTATTCCAGGCTCTCCAGCCGAACTCTCTCCTAGTACACTTTCTCCAGTCAATCATAACCTGGGTAAGTATATGATATGTCACATTATAATCCTACCATAGATCATCACCTTTACACTCGCTTTGTTCTGTATGAAAGCTGTGTGTGGGTAAGGCTCTGTTCACATGACATTGCAGGTTTCCATTGAAAATGGAAGGTTCAGATCCATGACTGGGTCAAAGGCTTAGATAGTCTATACGTTATGCAGTGACCCGTGGTGTGTTACATACACAGTGCATTATAATTAGAATACAAATACAAATTTGCCTAAAGAGTTAATAGTCAGGGGGCTGCACTGGGAAGAAGTAACCAGTGCATATCCTTAATATATCGGACACCTAAATCACTGCACAGGTCATAGCTGTATGGTGTTCAGTTGCTCGGTGCAGCAGGGGAGGGGCTGTGATTGCTGGTGTACTTGTTTCAATTTTGATTGCTCCGATTTTTATTTTTCCAGATCTACAACCCGTCACTTACTCTGAGCCGGCTTTCTGGTGCTCCATAGCTTACTACGAGCTCAACCAGCGGGTGGGGGAAACCTTTCACGCATCGCAGCCTTCTCTCACAGTGGACGGCTTCACAGATCCTTCAAATTCTGAGAGATTCTGTTTAGGGTTACTGTCCAATGTGAACCGGAACGCCACAGTGGAAATGACCCGGCGCCATATAGGTAATGGGGGTCAATCGCCGTCAAAATGTTTTAATTTATTTTTTGGTGTTTTTGATCCTCCGTATAAACACAATATCCTCTGCTCTTGCAGGAAGAGGAGTGCGGTTGTATTACATTGGGGGAGAAGTATTTGCAGAGTGCCTAAGTGATAGTGCTATATTTGTCCAGAGTCCTAATTGTAACCAGCGGTATGGTTGGCATCCAGCTACAGTGTGTAAGATCCCACCAGGTAAGTCCTGCTCCACCATATGGTGTGAATCAGATGATTGGTGGGGGTGTCGGCTGTTGCACCCCCCACCAAATTACTATTTCTGACCTTGGGTATATAGTAGTTTAAGCCTAGAGACCCCCACTAAGGCCAAAGCTTTACCAAAGTATAAAAATGGAGCAATGGTGTGAGGGCCCCTGCTGCGGACAGGAGAGGAGGAGGTATAATGGCTTTATCTTTACTTTGATTCACCTTTTCACCCTTATCCTGTTCCTTGTCGTCTTATAGGATGTAACCTGAAGATTTTCAATAACCAAGAATTTGCTGCCCTCCTTGCCCAGTCTGTGAACCAGGGCTTCGAAGCAGTTTACCAGTTAACCAGAATGTGCACCATCAGAATGAGCTTTGTAAAAGGCTGGGGTGCCGAGTACAGGTGGGTGCAGGGCTGTGAATTTGCTGTTATGGTATCTCTCTACACATTACATGATGGTCTTAAAGGGGTTTTCCCATGAATAGGGCCTAACTTGCTGATCAGTGGGGGTCACGATGATGATACCCCCACAGATCACATGAACGAGGTTTCCCAGGTCCCTCCGTCGGACCCCTCGTCGCTCCCCGAGATGAATGGAGCGGACGGCTGTGCATGACCGTTCTGCTCCATTCATCTCTATGGAGCTGACGGAGATTGGCGAGTCTCCAGAAACCCTCCTTACTGAGTCAGTGATGTGGACCCCCAAGGATCAAGATAATGAGGGTCTGTTGCACGCCTAAAGAATGGAGCAGCCAGTTGCACATTTTCCCTGCCACTTCATTTACTGTCTATGGAACTGACTGAGATATCTGAGCTCCAATCTCTGCTATCTCTATCGGATCCAAAGACCTCTTCAACTGGCCGTGCCATTCTTTTTGGTTGCAACAGGTACAGGAGTTCTTGTGATCCATGGGGGACTCCCCACTGAGACTCCCACCGATCAGCAAGTGAGCCGTGCACCTGTGTGGCATCACATGACCAGTGACATAACGAGCCGTGCACCTGTGTGACATCACATGACCAGTGACATAACGAGCCGTGCACCTGTGTGACATTCCATGACCCTGGAACTAATGAGAAAATAGAAGGGAAAATTGTATATATTTTCGTGACACTATCAATTATTTTCTGCAATGAACAAACCCTACTCCTGTCTTTTGGGCTGCTTATGCTATGTAGTTACAGGATGCACGTGTTCTGGATAGGAGGCAGTGCCATGTCCTTACCCTCTGGTTTTGTTACCCCCTGCAGGCGGCAGACGGTCACAAGCACTCCCTGTTGGATTGAGCTTCACCTGAATGGACCTTTGCAATGGTTGGACAAAGTGTTGACTCAGATGGGATCTCCTTCAGTCCGTTGTTCAAGCATGTCCTAATGGGGGACCCCCTCTTATTATTTTTTTTAATTCAACCCCCCTCCCCCATATCCCCCATTCTATATTTTCTCCCCATACAACCTATGGGTTTTAACCCCTCGAAGTCCAAACAGACTTTACAACACAGCTCGTCTGTCATAGTATTTGTGTATTGGTCGCCCCCGCCATGAACTGTTTACAATCGTACAATACCAAGAAGCAGCACTTGAGGTCCCATCAGCTCCGAGAAGCACCTTGTATTTCGCCCCTTTTTAGAAGAAAGGTCGGTGTGAAGTCACTCCTTTACCGGGAAGCGATGTAATTTTTTTTTTAAGAAGGACACGTAACGCGATGTCTGGGCCTATAACGCAAGTGTCCAAACGGTTTACCAATGAGTCGCCCCCTTTGTCATGTATCAGTTGTTTTTTTTTTTTTTGTTTTTTCTTTTAGATCCCAGGTAGTTTTGTCTGCTTTCTTATTTTAGTCGTTTCCGGGAAAAATTACAAAACTTTGACTTTATTTCTTTCACCCCCCCCCCCCATATTATTATATTATATTCTCCTTTAGCTTATCTGTATTTTTCTTTTTTTTATAAGTCATGTTTCATCCGCCTGCTCCAATCTTTTCCGCAGCTTCGGAAAAACGATCAGCGACTACTTATGGAAAAGTTTTAACAACTTTTTGGTTTTTTTCTTTTTTCTCCCCTCCCGGTTTTATTTGCAGCGAAAAACCTGATTCAGATGGTGAAAAATAAAGAAAGGTTTAATTTTTGTTTTATTTTTAAAGTGCATGTTATTTTTGAAGAGTAAAAAAAAAAAACCCCATTGGACACTACAATTTGCACCCGATATAAATTTTTTTTTTTTTTTAAAGGATTATGTTACGGACGTGCAAGGTTAGGGACGGGTGGGGGGGTGTGGGGGTCAAAGGTTGTGTAGTAAAAGGGTACTCAGAATTAAGTGTACATCTTCTTCTATCATACAGTACTTGTTCTGTAGCAGCGGTCTGCCAGCCTCGGACTTGCCTTTCTTCTCTGTCCTCCTCTCGCTATCGCTATGGACTGTATCGGTGGCACTAGTGTGAGTATCTCTAGTCGGATCAGAACAAACTAGAGGTCAGCGTCAATCAGGCTTTTATCATTAGGCCCAATTGTGGCTTACAGATCGGCCCCCGTAGGTCACAAGATGTGGGGGTCCTGTCTATAAATCACAAAGCGGACGCCTGCCCAGAACCCCCTGCGTCCAGATACAGGACTTCTGATGAGACGCCCCCACCCCCCTTCCCCTTTATGGAGTCATCAGGACCTGAGCACCCCCCCCCCCTTCCTCTTATGCTGTTCTGCATCTATTGCAGACCCAAAAGAACCCAAAACCAAATAAAAAAACAAATCACACCGATGTTACAAAAGCCAAACCATTGAACCCGTAAACTGGCAAAGCATTTATAACATTTTGTGAACTAGTTTTACCAGTAGATTCGGTGTATTGGTAGAACTCGTGAACTTTTGACGTAAGCTTTGTGCGTGTTGCATTTGCCGAGTATGTGAATACACTAATAAAAAGGATCAATTCTCACACGGTGGTGGTGGTGATTGCTACGTACTGCTAATGTCTGCACTGGTTAATATATATTTATATATTTCTGCCTTCTAAAGGAAGCAACTGGTCTAGTATGCTGCTGCTTGTGGAAGAAGCAGACATATTTTCCTGGAAAGCACCTTTACTATTGTAATGGCCATATAGTATGAGGCTTTCTAAGATGAGACTATTACTGCATAAAATACGGGGAAAATGATTGACTTTTGTATAAGCCTAGGGGGGAAAATGCGGTGGTCACAGCCTTCAGTTCGCCTCCCCCGTTAACAATACGCCCCCGGAGTGATACGCCCCGTGCAGCAGCCGCCTCCCCCCAGCAGTGATATGTCCCGTGCAGCAGCCGCCTCCCCCCAGCAGTGATACGCCCCGTGCAGCAGCCGCCTCCCCCCAGCAGTGATACGCCCCGTGCAGCAGCCGCCTGCCCCCAGCAGTGATACGCCCCGTGCAGCAGCCGCCTGCCCCCCCGCAGTGATACCCCCACGTGCAGCAGCCACCTGCCCCCAGCAGTGATACGCCCCGTGCAGCAGCCGCCTGCCCCCCAGCAGTGATACCCCCACGTGCAGCAGCCGCCTGCCCCCCAGCAGTGATACCCCCACGTGCAGCAGCCGCCTGCCCCCCCGCAGTGATACCCCCACGTGCAGCAGCCGCCTGCCCCCCAGCAGTGATACCCCCACGTGCAGCAGCCGCCTGCCCCCCAGCAGTGATACCCCCACGTGCAGCAGCCGCCTGCCCCCCAGCAGTGATACCCCCACGTGCAGCAGCCGCCTGCCCCCCAGCAGTGATACCCCCACGTGCAGCAGCCGCCTGCCCCCCAGCGGTGATACCCCCACGTGCAGCAGCCGCCTGCCCCCCAGCGGTGATACCCCCACGTGCAGCAGCCGCCTGCCCCCCAGCGGTGATACCCCCACGTGCAGCAGCCGCCTGCCCCCCAGCGGTGATACCCCCACGTGCAGCAGCCGCCTGCCCCCCAGCGGTGATACCCCCACGTGCAGCAGCCGCCTGCCCCCCAGCGGTGATACCCCCACGTGCAGCAGCCGCCTGCCCCCCAGCGGTGATACCCCCACGTGCAGCAGCCGCCTGCCCCCCAGCGGTGATACCCCCACGTGCAGCAGCCGCCTGCCCCCCAGCGGTGATACCCCCACGTGCAGCAGCCGCCTGCCCCCCAGCGGTGATACCCCCACGTGCAGCAGCCGCCTGCCCCCCAGCGGTGATACCCCCACGTGCAGCAGCCGCCTGCCCCCCAGCGCTGATACCCCCACGTGCAGCAGCCGCCTGCCCCCCAGCGGTGATACCCCCACGTGCAGCAGCCGCCTGCCCCCCAGCGGTGATACCCCCACGTGCAGCAGCCGCCTGCCCCCCAGCGGTGATACCCCCACGTGCAGCAGCCGCCTGCCCCCCCCCCCCCTTCACTCTCTTCTTGAAATGTAAAGTGGGCAGAGACGCGTCCATGTGCTCTGTGCCCACACCATGAAGCCATCAGTGGGACACAGCTGCAGCATAGTTTGGGTGCGTGGACGCTCCTCTGCCCACTTTATATGGGAAGAGGAGCCGCAGGGAGCATCAGAGGTAAGTTTACTTTTTATATACCAAAAGCCACAAAAAGAACAGAGGCATGAAAAATAGATCAAGCAAATAATATCTTTATTAATAGAAAAATACCCCTGAGGAAGCTATACACGTGGGGCATCTATCCCCAGCACCCCGCTCTCATGGCCTGAGCATTAAGGTATACAACTTTCTTATTTGTACATGGTTTTGTGCTGATTCTTGAATTGTGTGTCCATCCATTATTGTGTCTCACCCCTCTTTTTGTCGTTATTTTGCATTTGTATGGACTTGTCAAAAGATTTGATTGGCTCACCATTTATAATATTCATTTTTGTACATGGTTGTATATTATATTGTGGCCAGTAGGGGGAGCTGGAGTTCCGGGAACAATGCGCATTATCATGTGTCCAGCACTTTCCCGAGGATGTCATTCATTTGTGACTTGGTTCACAATTTTTAAAGGTTTTTAAGCATGTTTTTGTGGTGTATTTTTCTATTAATAAAGATATTATTTGCCTGATCTATTTTTCATGCCTCTGTTCTTTTTGTGGCTTTTGATTTACATATTTTGGCATGTTTTGATCAGTGGTTATTGTTGGGCAGTGCTGGTCCATCTCTTGCGGATAGATTACTTTTTATATACCAGAGAAAAACCCATCTCGGCTTATAAACTTTTTATTTTCCCTTTAGATGAGAAAATCGGAGCTGCTGCTTTCATTAGCAATATGCTAATCTATATCTGTCAGGTGGGTGGAGCTAAGATTGCTGCTTTATGTCAGCTCCCTTCTGACAGTAAACCTTACAGGGGCCTTCCTTGAATATAGTGCACCAGCTCAGGTGCCCACTTCCTGTGTTGCTATGGGACGCCCCGTTTTTGGGCACTGTAAGCCTCGGTGCTTATTCCACAACTTACCATGGTAATACACAAGGTGCATATCCAACATCGACACCAGTGTATAACACATGAGCGTCCTTTATTCTCCTAAAACCTCTCCCACACCTACCTACCTAATGTGATCACTGTCCTGCATTATGTGAAAGCTCAGTCACATGTGCAAAATGGCACAATAGATGTAGACAGTAGAAAACTCATATATGATGTCTGAATATGTATGTATGAGAGGGAGAGACGGAATTTCCATGCATGCATTCTGTATATCGGCCACTAGATGGTGCAAAAGCCACTCAGTTTAAAGCTGTTCCAGAGTTTTTTCCTCTGTGAATTTGTAGAATTACAAAGAAATGCTCATAATGTAATGTGACATCTATTCATATAAACACACCCTCACTCACTTTGTGTACATACATGACATTACTTATCCTGTACTGATCCTGAGTTACATCCTGTATTATACCCCAGAGCTGCACTCACTATTCTGCTGCTGGTGCAGTCACTGTGTACATACATGACATTACTTATCCTGTACTGATCCTGAGTTACATCCTGTATTATACTCCAGAGCTGCACTCACTATTCTGCTGCTGGTGCAGTCACTGTGTACATACATGACATTACTTATCCTGTACTGATCCTGAGTTACATCCTGTATTATACTCCAGAGCTGCACTCACTATTCTGCTGCTGGTGCAGTCACTGTGTACATACATGACATTACTTATCCTGTACTGATCCTGAGTTACATCCTGTATTATACTCCAGAGCTGCACTCACCATTCTGCTGCTGGTGCAGTCACTGTGTACATACATGACATTACTTATCCTGTACTGATCCTGAGTTACATCCTGTATTATACACCAGAGCTGCACTCACTATTCTGCTGCTGGTGCAGTCACTGTGTACATAAATAACATTACTTATCCTGTACTGATCCTGAGTTACATCCTGTATTATACCCCAGAGCTGCACTCACCATTCTGCTGCTGGTGCAGTCACTGTGTACATACATGACATTACTTATCCTGTACTGATCCTGAGTTACGTCCTGTATTATACCCCAGAGCTGCACTCACTATTCTGCTGCTGGTGCAGTCACTGTGTACATACATGACAATACTTATCCTGTACTGATCCTGAGTTACATCCTGTATTATACTCCAGAGCTGCACTCACTATTCTGCTGCTGGTGCAGTCACTGTGTACATACATGACATTACTTATCCTGTACTGATCCTGAGTTACATCCTGTATTATACCCCAGAGCTGCACTCACTACTTTGCATTACATTATTTCTACATAAGGTAAAAAATGTAGGACTAACACCTGTCAGTATACACATAAGCAGAGCATGCCCTCTACAGACACTTTCTTTCAGAATCATACATGGCTGGTGGCTCCGTGTAGTATTGCAGCTAATGCCCATTCCGTTCGAATGAAATACACATCCTAGGAGAATGTGTGATACAGTTTCTGGAAGACAGAAGTCGTGTTTTTCAAAAAAATTCCGGATGACCCTTTTATGCAGAGAATATTCTTCAAACTTTGATAACTCGGCCCATTCTCTATGGGGAGCGTCTCCCTTAAAAAAATAAAATATAATCCATGGTGTTATGTTGGGTGTTTGTTATGTTGAAACAAAATGATACAAAGTATCAATATACATAGAAGATTGTCCGTATGAACTAATTAGATTGATTAAGGACTATAGAAAGGGACGACTAAGAGGAAGCAGATATTAGTTGGTGGGTCACGTTTGAGTACATTATGGGGACACAGGATGATGATAATAATAATAATTCTTTATTTATAGCGCACACAGATTACGCAGCGCTGCACAAAGCATGTCAAATCAGTCCCTGTCCCCAATGGGGCTCACAATCTAAACAACTTACCAGTATGTTTTTGGAGTTTGGGAGGAAACAGGAGGACCCGGAGGAAACCTACGTAAACACAGAGAGAACACACAAACTCTGCAGATGTTGACCTGGGGGGAATTCAAACTGAGGACCCCAGCGCTGCAAGGCAGAAGTGCTACCCACTCAGCCACCATGCCGTAATATACAATTTGCCGAAATAAGGGGGGGGCGGGGGCTATACTAGTGTGTGCATCACTTTTTAGGAGGCTTTAAAGTGACAGAACTATCCCTACTTTGGACATCCCAAAATTTGGGAGTTATGCTAACCCAACTCTGACTCCTGGATCCAGCACTTCCGCTACAGTCTGGTAACCAAGACCCTAAGTTGGGCCAGAAGTCTGAGTGGTCACATGACCTGCTACTGCTAATCGGTCACCCCAGGAATGTTCTACGTCACTGGGGACCGCTATGGGTACGGATTTGACCCACTACCCCCTTCATTGCTGTCACTTCTGACCGCGCCGGGAATCAAAAATCCAACTTTTACTCCTCCAATTTGTCCTTCAAAGAAGTAGTTTTCAGCCGCAGACAAAACGACTCCGGAAGATGTTTGCCTTGAAAGGGTTAAGCCCCGTCTTGCTCTTTGCCTGGAAGGGGAAAGTAACTTTCCATACGTTATTAGTTTTCGAAACCGTCTACGTGTTCTCCTTGCGCAGAGCGGCCCATTGTGCGGAGAAGAATAGCGGAACCTCTCCAGGAGGAGGCACAATATGGTGCCGTCCACTGAAGCGGAGAAGGAACTAATAATTAAAGTCCTACAATAGACGGGATGGTCAATTATTCATTGTTAATTAGAACTTTGTTAGGATCTACCCCTGACCTTTCACTCGGCACAATAGGCGGCTCGGGAGGCTCTTAATTTGGGCAGTGTCAAGTGTTGGATGAAGGGACCATGGCGTAACCCGAGAATAGTCCCCAATGTCCCACTAATTAGTCCAACGTTAACTTTCCACTCTTCCTGATCAAGAATAACGAGGGCGACTTAAAATACCAGAATGCTCTTTGAGGAAGACACAAGTCCCGCTAATCACTGGGAAAATGGATATCACTCCCGACCTGCGTCTACCTGACCCAACGAGGGGCCGGAGACGTCACCTGAAAGGGATCTCTGGGTTCTTATTGTTTCCAGGAGAAAAAACTCATTAATATATAAGAATTCTAAAGGGAGGGGTTACTGTGAGACATGCCAGGGGCTGATGGTCTGGAGGGGTCCCAGGGGCTGGGGGTTCAAGGGTCACTGGGGAGTAATGGTATGACCTTGAAATGGGATAGGATAAAGGGGACCTCAAATCTGCAGGAGCCCAATACAAAATCTCCACCAAGCTCCCAAATACAATGTATATAACACATTGATGGGTTCTAAGCCAAGGTTAGTAGGAGGGTAACTCATTCTCCTCAAGGGAAATTCATATATACATGATAGGAGTAGTAGTACTGTATGGTGCCCATATATACAGGATAGGAGTAGTAGTACTGTGCTGTGCCATATATACAGGATAGGAGTAGTAGTACTGTGCCCATATATACAGGATAGGAGTAGTAGTACTGTGCTGTGTCCATACATACAGGATAGGAGTAGTAGTACTGTGCCCATATATACAGGATAGGAGTAGTAGTACTGTACTGTGTCCATACATACAGGATAGGAGTAGTAGTACTGTGTGGTGCCCATATATACAGGATAGGATTAGTAGTACTGTGGTGTGCCCATATATACAGGATAGGAGTAGTAGTACTGTGCTGTGCCCATATATACAGGACAGGAGTAGTAGTACTGTGATGTGCCCATATATACAGGATAGGAGTAGTAGTACTGTACTGTGTCCATACATACAGGATAGGAGTAGTAGTACTGTGTGGTGCCCATATATACAGGATAGGAGTAGTAGTACTGTACTGTGTCCATACATACAGGATAGGAGTAGTAGTACTGTACTGTGTCCATACATACAGGATAGGAGTAGTAGTACTGTGTGGTGCCCATATATACAGGATAGGATTAGTAGTACTGTGGTGTGCCCATATATACAGGATAGGAGTAGTAGTACTGTGCTGTGCCCATATATACAGGATAGGAGTAGTAGTACTGTGATGTGCCCATATATACAGGATAGGAGTAGTAGTACTGTGCTGTGCCCATATACACAGGATAGGAGTAGTAGTACTGTGCTGTGCTCATATATACAGGATAGGAGTAGTAGTATTGTGCTGTGCTCATATATACAGGATAGGAGTAGTAGTACTGTGCTGTGTCCATATATACAGGATAGGAGTAGTAGTACTGTGCCCATATATACAGGATAGGAGTAGTAGTACTGTACTGTGTCCATACATACAGGATAGGAGTAGTAGTACTGTGTGGTGCCCATATATGCAGGATAGGATTAGTAGTACTGTGGTGTGCCTATATATACAGGATAGGAGTAGTAGTACTGTACTGTGTCCATACATACAGGATAGGAGTAGTAGTACTGTGTGGTGCCCATATATACAGGATAGGATTAGTAGTACTGTGGTGTGCCCATATATACAGGATAGGAGTAGTAGTACTGTGCTGTGCCCATATATACAGGATAGGAGTAGTAGTACTGTGATGTGCCCATATATACAGGATAGGAGTAGTAGTACTGTGCTGTGCCCATATACACAGGATAGGAGTAGTAGTACTGTGCTGTGCTCATATATACAGGATAGGAGTAGTAGTACTGTGCTGTGCTCATATATACAGGATAGGAGTAGTAGTACTGTGCTGTGTCCATATATACAGGATAGGAGTAGTAGTACTGTGCCCATATATACAGGATAGGAGTAGTAGTACTGTACTGTGTCCATACATACAGGATAGGAGTAGTAGTACTGTGTGGTGCCCATATATACAGGATAGGAGTAGTAGTACTGTGCTGTGCTCATATATACAGGATAGGAGTAGTAGTACTGTGCTGTGCTCATATATACAGGATAGGAGTAGTAGTACTGTGCTGTGCCCATATATACAGGATAGGAGGAGTAGTACTGTGCTGTTCTCATATATACAGGATAGGAGTAGTAGTACTGTGCCCATATATTAGGGATAGGAGTAGTAGTACTGTGCTGTGCCCATATATACAGGATAGGAGTAGTAGTACTGAGCTCTGCCCGTATATACAGGATAGGAGTAGTAGTACTGTGCGGTGCCCATAAAGACAGCATAGGAGTAGTAATACTGTGTTGTGTCCATATATACAGGATAGGAGTAGTAGTGACGTTCTGTGCCTATATACACACGATAGGAGTAGTAGTCTGTGCTGTCCCCATATATACAGGATAGGAGTAGTAGGACTGTGCTGTGCCCATATATACTGGATAGGAGTAGTAGTACTGTGCTGTCCCCATATATATAGGATAGGAGTAGTAGTACTGTGCTGTGCCCATATATATTAGGTACACCTGTCCAACTGCTCGTTAACACTTAATTTCTAATCAGCCAATCACATGGTGGCAACTCAGTGCATTTAGGCATGTAGACATGGTCAAGACAATCTCCTGCAGTTCAAACCGAGCATCAGTATGGGGAAGAAAGGTGATCTGAGGCCTTTGAACGTGGCATGGTTGTTGGTGCCAGAAGGGCTGGTCTGAGTATTTCAGAAACTGCTGATCTACTGGGATTTTCACGCACAACCATCTCTAGGATTTACAGAGAATGGTCCGAAAAAGAAAAAACATCCAGTGAGCGGCAGTTCTGTGGGCGGAAATGCCTTGTTGATGCCAGAGGTCAGAGGAGAATGGGCAGACTGGTTCGAGCTGATAGAAAGGCAACAGTGACTCAAATCGCCACCCGTTACAACCAAGGTAGGCAGAAGAGCATCTCTGAACACACAGTACGTCCAACTTTGAGGCAGATGGGCTACAGCAGCAGAAGACCACACCGGGTGCCACTCCTTTCAGCTAAGAACAGGAAACTGACGCTACAATTTGCACAAGCTCATCGAAATTGGACAGTAGAAGATTGGAAAAACGTTGCCTGGTCTGATGAGTCTCGATTTCTGCTGCGACATTCGGATGGTAGGGTCAGAATTTGGCATCAACAACATGAAAGCATGGATCCATCCTGCCTTGTATCAGCGGGTCAGGCTGGTGGTGGTGGTGTCATGGATCCATCCTGCCTTGTATCAGCGGCTCAGGCTGGTGGTGGTGGTGTCATGGATCCATCCTGCCTTGTATCAGCGGGTCAGGCTGGTGGTGGTGGTGTCATGGTGTCTTTGGGCCCCTTGGTACAACGCCACAGCCTACCTGAGTATTGTTGCTGCCCATGTCCATCCCTTTATGAGCACAATGTACCCTGTAACATCTGATGGCTACTTTCAGCAGGATAATGCGCCAGGTCATAAAGCTGGAATCATCTCAGACTGGTTTCTTGAACATGACAATGAGGTCACTGGACACAAATGGCTCCACAGTCACCAGATCTCAATCCAATAGAGCATCTTTGGGATGTGGTGGAACGGGAGATTCGCATCATGGATGTGCAGCCGACAAATCTGCGGCAACTGTGTGATGCCATCATGTCAATATGGAGCAAAATCTCTGAGGAGCTTCCAGCACCTTGTTGTATCTATGCCACGAAGAATTGAGGCAGTTCTGAAGGCAAAAGGAGGTCCAACCCGTTACTAGCATGGTGGACCTAATAAAGTGGCCGGTGAGTGTATATATATATATATATATATATATATATATATATATATATATATATATATATATATATATATAGGATAGGAGTAGTAGTACTGTGCTGTGCCCATATATACAGGATAGGAGTAGTAGTACTGTGCTGTGTCCATATAAACAGGATAGGAGTAGTAGTACTGTGCTGTGCCCATATATGAAGGATAGGAGTAGTAGTACTGTGCTGTGCCCATATATACAGGATAGGAGTAGTAGTACTGTGCTGTGCCCATATATGAAGGATAGGAGTAGTAGTACTGTGCTGTGCCCATATATACAGGATAGGAGTAGTAGTACTGTGCTCTGCCCCACCTAAAGGATAGGAGGAGTAGTACTGTGCTCTGCCCCACCTAAAGGATAGGAGGAGTAGTACTATGCTGTGTTAGGAGTAGTAGTACAGTGATATGCTGATGTATGCAGGGTGAGAGTAGTAATACTGTGATCATAAATACAGGATGAGAGTTGTAGTACTGCCCTGGTACATAAAGGATTATACTGTCATGTGCTGATATATGCAGGATGAGAGTAGTAGTACTGTGTCTCTTTGTGAGGGGGAGAGAAGTCATATGGCCACTCCTGGTTTCTCCTTACAAATACTGACAGTGTGAAATTGTCTCAAGGTTCTGAGCGTTTTGGGTTCTCTAATTTAATTTCCCACTAATTACTGTTTGTTTTTCTGTATAATTAAACCAAAAAAATGATGTAATCTAAAAAGTAATTGTGGGCCTATGATTTTTTTTTCTTGCCTTTATTCCTACTTTATGTTTTAATTTCTGCTCGCCTTCTGTTATGTCCTCTCCTTGCAGGGTCCCTGGTGGTCCGGGGGAGATGGAGACGGTGCAGTCAGATACAATGTGACTACTTGGTGCTGTGATTTAAAACAAACAACATCTGCCATAGTTTACTGGTGCGGAGCCTCCTCTCTATGGCCGCCGCCGCTTATTACTTTACATTGTCACATATATTATATATATATTATCTGTCTCCTGTTCACACTCGTATCAAGAATTTTACTCTGACTGGAGCAATCGCCAATATAAACAATTCATTACATACTTATCTCATATACTAAAACTCTTCTATAGCATATATATGTGTATATCATCCCTGTACTGTGACATCACTGTGTGTATTATCCCTGTACTGTAACATCACTGTGTGCATTATCCCTGTACTGTGACATCACTGTGTGTATTATCCCTGTACTGTGACATCACTGTGTGTATTATCTCTGTACTGTGACATCACTGTGTGTATTATCCCTGTACTGTGACATCACTGTGTGTATTATCCCTGTACTGTAACATCACTGTGTGCATTATCCCTGTACTGTGACATCACTGTGTGTATTATCCCTGTACTGTGACATCACTGTGTGTATTATCTCTGTACTGTGACATCACTGTGTGTATTATCCCTGTACTGTGACATCACTGTGTGTATTATCCCTGTACTGTGGCATTCCTGTGTGTATTATCCCTGTACTGAGACATCACTGTGTGTATTATCTCTGTACTGTGACATCACTATGTGTATTACCCCTGTACTGGGACATCACTGTGTGTATTATCCCTGTACTGTGACATCGCTGTGTGTATTATCCCTGTACTGTGACATCACTGTGTGTATTATCTCTGTACTGTGACATCACTGTGTGTATTATCCTGTACTGTGACATCACTGTGTGTATTATCTCTGTACTGTGACATCGCTATGTGTATTATCCCTGTACTGTGACATCACTGTGTTTATTATCCCTGTACTGTGACATCACTGTGTGTATTATCCCTGTACTGTGACATCACTGTGTGTATTATCTCTGTACTGTGACATCACTGTGTGTATTATCTCTGTACTGTGACATCACTGTGTGTATTATCCCCTGTACTGTGACATCACTGTGTGTATTATCCCTGTACTGTGACATCACTGTGTGTATTATTTCTGTACTGTGACATCAGTGTGTGTATTATTTCTGTACTGTGACATCAGTGTGTGTATTATCCCTGTACTGTGACATCACTGTGTGTATTATCTCTGTACTGGGAAATCACTTCATGTATTATCCCTGTACTGTGACATCACTGTGTATTATCCCTGTACCGTGACATCACTGTGTGTATTATCCCTGTACTGTGACATCACTGTGTGCATTATCCCTGTACTGTGACATCAGTGTGTGTATTATCCCTGTACTGTGACATCACTGTGTGTATTATCTCTGTACTGTGACATCACTGTGTGTATTATCCCTGTACTGTGACATCACTGTGTGCATTATCCCTGTACTGTGACATCACGGTGTGTATTATCCCTGTACTGTGGCATCACTGTGTATTATCCCTGTACTGTGACATAACTGTGTGTTTTATCCCTGTACTGTGACATCACTGTGTGTATTATCTCTGTACTGTGACATCACTGTGTGTACTATCCCTGTACTGTGACATCAGTGTGTGTACTATCCCTGTACTGTGACATCACTGTGTGCATTATCCCTGTACTGTGACATCACTGTGTGCATTATCCCTGTACTGTGACATCACTGTGTGTATTATCCCTGTACTGTGACATCACTGTGTGTATAATCCCTGTACTGTGACATCACTGTGTGTATAATCCCTGTACTGTGACATCACTGTGTGTATTATCCCTGTACTGTGACATCACTGTGTGTATTATCTCTGTACTGTGACATCACTGTGTGTATTATCCCTGTACTGTGACATCACTGTGTATATCATCCCTGTACTGTGACATCACTGTGTGCATTATCCCTGTACTGTGACATCACTGTGTGTATTATCCCTGTACTGTGACATCACTGTGTGCATTATCCCTGTACTGTGACATCACTGTGTGTATAATCCCTGTACTGTGACATCACTGTGTGTATAATCCCTGTACTGTGACATCACTGTGTATATCATCCCTGTACTGTGACATCACTGTGTGCATTATCCCTGTACTGTGACATCACTGTGTGTATAATCCCTGTACTGTGACATCACTGTGTGTATTATCCCTGTACTGTGACATCACTGTGTGTATTATCTCTGTACTGTGACATCACTGTGTGTATTATCCCTGTACTGTGACATCACTGTGTATATCATCCCTGTACTGTGACATCACTGTGTGTATTTTCTCTGTACTGTGACATCACTGTGTGTATTATCCCTGTACTGTGACATCACTGTGTGTATTATCCCTGTACTGTGACATCACTGTGTGTATTATCCCTGTACTGTGACATCACTGTGTGTATTATCCCTGTACTGTGACATCACTGTGTGTATTATCTCTGTACTGGGAAATCACTTCATGTATTATCCCTGTACTGTGACATCACTGTGCGTATTATCCCTGTACTGTGACATCACTGTGCGTATTATCCCTGTACTGTGACATCACTGTGCGTACTATCCCTGTACTGTGACATCACTGTGTGTATTATCCCTGTACTGTGACATCACTGTGTGCATTATCCCTGTACTGTGACATCACTGTGTGTATTATCTCTGTACTGTGACATCACTATGTGTATTATCCCTGTACTGTGACATCACTGTGTGTATTATCCCTGTACTGTGACATCACTGTGTGTATTATCCCTGTACTGTGACATCACTGTGTATATCATCCCTGTACTGTGACATCACTGTGTATATCATCCCTGTACTGTGACATCACTGTGTGTATTTTCTCTGTACTGTGACATCACTGTGTGTATTATCCCTGTACTGTGACATCACTGTGTATATCATCCCTGTACTGTGACATCACTGTGTGTATTTCCCTGTACTGTGACATCACTGTGTGTATTATCCCTGTACTGTGACATCACTGTGTGTATTGCCCCTGTACTGTGACATCACTGTGTGTATTGCCCCTGTACTGTGACATCACTGTGTGTATTGCCCCTGTACTGTGACATCACTGTGTGTATTGCCCCTGTACTGTGACATCACTGTGTGTATTGCCCCTGTACTGTGACATCACTGTGTGTATTGCCCCTGTACTGTGACATCACTGTGTGTATTGCCCCTGTACTGTGACATCACTGTGTGTATTATTCCCTGTACTGTGACATCACTGTGTGTATTATTCCCTGTACTGTGACATCACTGTGTGTATTATCCCTGTACTGTGACATCACTGTGTGTACTATCCCTGTACTGTGACATCACTGTGTGTATTATCCCTGTACTGTGACATCACTGTGTATTATCCCTGTACTGTGACATCACTATATAGAGTACACATTTGGAAAGTTGATGACTTATTTTAATATTTATCACATGATGAAACTCCAGGTATAAATCCTGGCCCCCTGATTGGTTGCTCCACCCAATGCCAGTGCAGGCCCCAGAGATCTCCTGTCCTTAGGATAATCTGTGAGTAGTAAATCATTTGCTGGAGGTGTAAGGACCTTGGAGGCAGCTACTACGGGGTCCAGTAGGCAACCAGTCTCCAAGGGAAGATGTATTTGCCTGAAGGTCATAGTACCTACCTCTTACACAACACAGGGGTAAGTGTGAGGTGGGACGAACCAGCGCCATACAATGGACCATGTTATCTATGGGTTCCCCCTCCTGTCTACCTACCTCCAGGCTCTCCAGCCTCGGATCACATGCAACAGACGTGACATTTACTGTGAGGACCGTGTCATCAGAAAATGATCTGTCCTTTAAATCTAAAAAAAAAATAATTTAAATCATTTAAAATTTAAATAATAAATAATTGTAATGTTTTTTCAAATATTGTACATTAATAACCATATAATAAACAGACTGAAAGCGTGGAGTCTTCCCTATGACATTGAACCTCCTAATAGTCTGACACTTCCTGTTCTGTAGAGATCACTCCTTACCACTAGATCCACAATAGATGATGTCACAGCTTATCCCCTCCCCCTCCTGTACAATGTCCTCTATATAGATAACACTGACCCATCATTACATAACTACTGACAATAGATGATGTCACAGCTTATCTCCTCCCCCTCCCTGTACAATGACCTCTATATAGATAATACTGACCCATCATTACATCACTACTGACAATACATGATGTCACAGCTTATCTCCTCCCCCTCCCTGTACAATGACCTCTATATAGATAACACTGACCCATCATTACATCACTACTGACAATAGATGATGTCACAGCTTATCCCCTCCCCCTCCTGTACAATGACCTCTATATAGATAACACTGACCCATCATTACATCACTACTGACAATAGATGATGTCACAGCTTATCCCCTCCCCCTCCCTGTACAATGTCCTCTATATAGATAACACTGACCCATCATTACATCACTACTGACAATAGATGATGTCACAGCTTATCTCCTCCCCCTCCCTGTACAATGACCTCTATATAGATAACACTGACCCATCATGACATCACTACTGACAATAGATGATGTCACCGCTTATCCCCTCCCCCTCCCTGTACAATGACCTCTATATAGATAACACTGACCCATCATTACATCACTACTGACAATAGATGATGTCACAGCTTATCCCCTCCCCCTCCCTGTACAATGTCCTCTATATAGATAACACTGACCCATCATTACATCACTACTGACAATAGATGATGTCACAGCTTATCTCCTCCCCCTCCCTGTACAATGACCTCTATATAGATAACACTGACCCATCATTACATCACTACTGACAATAGATGATGTCACAGCTTATCTCCTCCCCCTCATGTACAATGACCTCTATATAGATAACACTGACCCATCATTACATCACTACTGACAATAGATGATGTCACAGCTTATCTCCTCCCCCTCCCTGTACAATGACCTCTATATAGATAACACTGACCCATCATTACATCACTACTGACAATAGATGATGTCACAGCTTATCCACTCCCCCTCCCTGTACATTGTCCTCTATATAGATAACACTGACCCATCATTACATCACTACTGACAATAAATGATGTCACAGCTTATCTCCTCCCGCTCCCTGTACAATGACCTCTATATAGATTACACTGACCCATCAATACATCACTGCTGACAATAGATGATGTCACAGCTTATCTCCTCCCCCTCCCTGTACAATGTCCTCTATATAGATAACACTGACCCATCATTACATCACTACTGACAATAGATGATGTCACAGCTTATCTCCTCCCCCTCCCTGTACAATGACCTCTATATAGATAACACTGACCCATCATTACATCACTACTGACAATAGATGATGTCACAGCTTATCTCCTCCCCCTCCTGTACAATGACCTCTATATAGATAACACTGACCCATCATTACATCACTACTGACAATAGATGATGTCACAGCTTATCTCCTCCCCCTCCCTGTACAATGACCTCTATATAGATAACACTGACCCATCATTACATCACTACTGACAATAGATGATGTCACAGCTTATCTCCTCCCCCTCCTGTACAATGACCTCTATATAGATTACACTGACCCATCAATACATCACTGCTGACAATAGATGATGTCACAGCTTATCTCCTCCCCCTCCCTGTACAATGTCCTCTATATAGATAACACTGACCCATCATTACATCACTACTGACAATAGATGATGTCACAGCTTATCTCCTCCCCCTCCCTGTACAATGACCTCTATATAGATAACACTGACCCATCATTACATCACTACTGACAATAGATGATGTCACAGCTTATCTCCTCCCCCTCCTGTACAATGACCTCTATATAGATAACACTGACCCATCATTACATCACTACTGACAATAGATGATGTCACAGCTTATCTCCTCCCCCTCCCTGTACAATGACCTCTATATAGATAACACTGACCCATCATTACATCACTACTGACAATAGATGATGTCACAGCTTATCTCCTCCCCCTCCTGTACAATGACCTCTATATAGATAACACTGACCCATCATTACATCACTACTGACAATAGATGATGTCACAGCTTATCTCCTCCCCCTCCCTGTACAATGACCTCTATATAGATAACACTGACCCATCATTACATCACTACTGACAATAGATGATGTCACAGCTTATCTCCTCCCCCTCCTGTACAATGACCTCTATATAGATAACACTGACCCATCATTACATCACTACTGACAATAGATGATGTCACAGCTTATCTCCTCCCCCTCCCTGTACAATGACCTCTATATAGATAACACTGACCCATCATTACATCACTACTGACAATAGATGATGTCACAGCTTATCTCCTCCCCCTCCTGTACAATGACCTCTATATAGATAACACTAACCCATCATTACATCACTACTGACAATAGATGATGTCACAGCTTATCTCCTCCCCCTCCCTGTACAATGACCTCTATATAGATAACACTGACCCATCATTACATCACTACTGACAATAGATGATGTCACAGCTTATCTCCTCCCCCTCCTGTACAATGACCTCTATATAGATAACACTGACCCATCATTACATCACTACTGACAATAGATGATGTCACAGCTTATCTCCTCCCCCTCCCTGTACAATGACCTCTATATAGATAACACTGACCCATCATTACATCACTACTGACAATAGATGATGTCACAGTTTATCTCCTCCCCCTCCCTGTACAATGACCTCTATATAGATAACACTGACCCATTATTACATCACTACTGACAATAGATGATGTCACAGCTTATCTCCTCCTCCTCCCTGTACAATGACCTCTATATAGACAACACTGACCCATCATTACATCACTACTGACAATAGATGATGTCACAGCTTATCTCCTCCCCCTCCCTGTACAATGTCCTCTATATAGATAACACTGACCCATCATTACATCACTACTGACAATAGATGATGTCACAGCTTATCTCCTCCCCCTCCCTGTACAATGTCCTCTATATAGATAACACTGACCCATCATTACATCACTACTGACAATAGATGATGTCACAGCTTATCTCCTCCCCCTCCCTGTACACTGACCACTATATAGATAACACTGACCCATCATTACATCACTACTGACAATAGACGATGTCACAGCTTATCTCCTCCCCCTCCCTGTACAATGACCTCTATATAGATAACACTCACCCATCATTACATCACTACTGACAATAGATGATGTCACAGCTTATCTCCTCCCCCTCCATGTACAATGTCCTCTATATAGATAACACTGACCCATCATTACATCACTACTGACAATAGATGATGTCACAGCTTATCTCCTCCTCCCTGTACAATGACCTCTATATAGATAACACTGACCCATCATTACATCACTACTGACAATAGATGATGTCACAGCTTATCCCCTCCCCCTCCCTGTACAATGACCTCTATATAGATAACACTGACCCATCATTACATCACTACTGACAATAGATGATGTCACAGCTTATCTCCTCCTCCCTGTACAATGACCTCTATATAGATAACACTGACCCATCATTACATCACTACTGACAATAGATGATGTCACAGCTTATCCCCTCCCCCTCCCTGTACAATGACCTCTATATAGATAACACTGACCCATCATTACATCACTACTGACAATAGATGATGTCACAGCTTATCTCCTCCCCCTCCCTGTACAATGACCTCTATATAGATAACACTGACCTATCATTGCATCACTACTGACAATAGATGATGTCACAGCTTATCTCCTCCCCCTCCATGTACAATGACCTCTATATAGATAACACTGACCCATCATTACATCACTAATGACAATAGATGATGTCACAGCTTATCTCCTCCTCCTCCCTGTACAATGACCTCTATATAGATAACACAGACCCATCATTACATCACTACTGACAATAGATGATGTCACAGCTTATCTCCTCCCCTCCCTGTACAATGACCCCTATATAGATAACACTGACCCATCATTACATCACTACTGACAATAGATGATGTCACAGCTTATCTCCTCCCCCTCCTGTACAATGACCTCTATATAGATAACACTGACCCATCATTACATCACTACTGACAATAGATGATGTCACAGCTTATCTCCTCCCCCTCCCTGTACAATGACCTCTATATAGATAACACTGACCCATCATTACATCACTACTGACAATAGATGATGTCACAGCTTATCTCCTCCCCCTCCTGTACAATGACCTCTATATAGATAACACTGACCCATCATTACATCACTACTGACAATAGATGATGTCACAGCTTATCTCCTCCCCCTCCCTGTACAATGACCTCTATATAGATAACACTGACCCATCATTACATCACTACTGACAATAGATGATGTCACAGCTTATCCACTCCCCCTCCCTGTACATTGTCCTCTATATAGATAACACTGACCCATCATTACATCACTACTGACAATAAATGATGTCACAGCTTATCTCCTCCCGCTCCCTGTACAATGACCTCTATATAGATTACACTGACCCATCAATACATCACTGCTGACAATAGATGATGTCACAGCTTATCTCCTCCCCCTCCCTGTACAATGTCCTCTATATAGATAACACTGACCCATCATTACATCACTACTGACAATAGATGATGTCACAGCTTATCTCCTCCCCCTCCCTGTACAATGACCTCTATATAGATAACACTGACCCATCATTACATCACTACTGACAATAGATGATGTCACAGCTTATCTCCTCCCCCTCCTGTACAATGACCTCTATATAGATAACACTGACCCATCATTACATCACTACTGACAATAGATGATGTCACAGCTTATCTCCTCCCCCTCCCTGTACAATGACCTCTATATAGATAACACTGACCCATCATTACATCACTACTGACAATAGATGATGTCACAGCTTATCTCCTCCCCCTCCTGTACAATGACCTCTATATAGATTACACTGACCCATCAATACATCACTGCTGACAATAGATGATGTCACAGCTTATCTCCTCCCCCTCCCTGTACAATGTCCTCTATATAGATAACACTGACCCATCATTACATCACTACTGACAATAGATGATGTCACAGCTTATCTCCTCCCCCTCCCTGTACAATGACCTCTATATAGATAACACTGACCCATCATTACATCACTACTGACAATAGATGATGTCACAGCTTATCTCCTCCCCCTCCTGTACAATGACCTCTATATAGATAACACTGACCCATCATTACATCACTACTGACAATAGATGATGTCACAGCTTATCTCCTCCCCCTCCCTGTACAATGACCTCTATATAGATAACACTGACCCATCATTACATCACTACTGACAATAGATGATGTCACAGCTTATCTCCTCCCCCTCCTGTACAATGACCTCTATATAGATAACACTGACCCATCATTACATCACTACTGACAATAGATGATGTCACAGCTTATCTCCTCCCCCTCCCTGTACAATGACCTCTATATAGATAACACTGACCCATCATTACATCACTACTGACAATAGATGATGTCACAGCTTATCTCCTCCCCCTCCTGTACAATGACCTCTATATAGATAACACTGACCCATCATTACATCACTACTGACAATAGATGATGTCACAGCTTATCTCCTCCCCCTCCCTGTACAATGACCTCTATATAGATAACACTGACCCATCATTACATCACTACTGACAATAGATGATGTCACAGCTTATCTCCTCCCCCTCCTGTACAATGACCTCTATATAGATAACACTAACCCATCATTACATCACTACTGACAATAGATGATGTCACAGCTTATCTCCTCCCCCTCCCTGTACAATGACCTCTATATAGATAACACTGACCCATCATTACATCACTACTGACAATAGATGATGTCACAGCTTATCTCCTCCCCCTCCTGTACAATGACCTCTATATAGATAACACTGACCCATCATTACATCACTACTGACAATAGATGATGTCACAGCTTATCTCCTCCCCCTCCCTGTACAATGACCTCTATATAGATAACACTGACCCATCATTACATCACTACTGACAATAGATGATGTCACAGTTTATCTCCTCCCCCTCCCTGTACAATGACCTCTATATAGATAACACTGACCCATTATTACATCACTACTGACAATAGATGATGTCACAGCTTATCTCCTCCTCCTCCCTGTACAATGACCTCTATATAGACAACACTGACCCATCATTACATCACTACTGACAATAGATGATGTCACAGCTTATCTCCTCCCCCTCCCTGTACAATGTCCTCTATATAGATAACACTGACCCATCATTACATCACTACTGACAATAGATGATGTCACAGCTTATCTCCTCCCCCTCCCTGTACAATGTCCTCTATATAGATAACACTGACCCATCATTACATCACTACTGACAATAGATGATGTCACAGCTTATCTCCTCCCCCTCCCTGTACACTGACCACTATATAGATAACACTGACCCATCATTACATCACTACTGACAATAGACGATGTCACAGCTTATCTCCTCCCCCTCCCTGTACAATGACCTCTATATAGATAACACTCACCCATCATTACATCACTACTGACAATAGATGATGTCACAGCTTATCTCCTCCCCCTCCATGTACAATGTCCTCTATATAGATAACACTGACCCATCATTACATCACTACTGACAATAGATGATGTCACAGCTTATCTCCTCCTCCCTGTACAATGACCTCTATATAGATAACACTGACCCATCATTACATCACTACTGACAATAGATGATGTCACAGCTTATCCCCTCCCCCTCCCTGTACAATGACCTCTATATAGATAACACTGACCCATCATTACATCACTACTGACAATAGATGATGTCACAGCTTATCTCCTCCTCCCTGTACAATGACCTCTATATAGATAACACTGACCCATCATTACATCACTACTGACAATAGATGATGTCACAGCTTATCCCCTCCCCCTCCCTGTACAATGACCTCTATATAGATAACACTGACCCATCATTACATCACTACTGACAATAGATGATGTCACAGCTTATCTCCTCCCCCTCCCTGTACAATGACCTCTATATAGATAACACTGACCTATCATTGCATCACTACTGACAATAGATGATGTCACAGCTTATCTCCTCCCCCTCCATGTACAATGACCTCTATATAGATAACACTGACCCATCATTACATCACTAATGACAATAGATGATGTCACAGCTTATCTCCTCCTCCTCCCTGTACAATGACCTCTATATAGATAACACAGACCCATCATTACATCACTACTGACAATAGATGATGTCACAGCTTATCTCCTCCCCTCCCTGTACAATGACCCCTATATAGATAACACTGACCCATCATTACATCACTACTGACAATAGATGATGTCACAGCTTATCTCCTCCCCCTCCTGTACAATGACCTCTATATAGATAACACTGACCCATCATTACATCACTACTGACAATAGATGATGTCACAGCTTATCTCCTCCCCCTCCCTGTACAATGACCTCTATATAGATAACACTGACCCATCATTACATCACTACTGACAATAGATGATGTCACAGCTTATCTCCTCCCCCTCCTGTACAATGACCTCTATATAGATAACACTGACCCATCATTACATCACTACTGACAATAGATGATGTCACAGCTTATCTCCTCCCCCTCCCTGTACAATGACCTCTATATAGATAACACTGACCCATCATTACATCACTACTGACAATAGATGATGTCACAGCTTATCTCCTCCCCCTCCTGTACAATGACCTCTATATAGATAACACTAACCCATCATTACATCACTACTGACAATAGATGATGTCACAGCTTATCTCCTCCCCCTCCCTGTACAATGACCTCTATATAGATAACACTGACCCATCATTACATCACTACTGACAATAGATGATGTCACAGCTTATCTCCTCCCCCTCCTGTACAATGACCTCTATATAGATAACACTGACCCATCATTACATCACTACTGACAATAGATGATGTCACAGCTTATCTCCTCCCCCTCCCTGTACAATGACCTCTATATAGATAACACTGACCCATCATTACATCACTACTGACAATAGATGATGTCACAGCTTATCTCCTCCCCCTCCCTGTACAATGACCTCTATATAGATAACACTGACCCATTATTACATCACTACTGACAATAGATGATGTCACAGCTTATCTCCTCCTCCTCCCTGTACAATGACCTCTATATAGACAACACTGACCCATCATTACATCACTACTGACAATAGATGATGTCACCGCTTATCTCCTCCCCCTCCCTGTACAATGTCCTCTATATAGATAACACTGACCCATCATTACATCACTACTGACAATAGATGATGTCACAGCTTATCTCCTCCCCCTCCCTGTACAATGTCCTCTATATAGATAACACTGACCCATCATTACATCACTACTGACAATAGATGATGTCACAGCTTATCTCCTCCCCCTCCCTGTACACTGACCACTATATAGATAACACTGACCCATCATTACATCACTACTGACAATAGACGATGTCACAGCTTATCTCCTCCCCCTCCCTGTACAATGACCTCTATATAGATAACACTCACCCATCATTACATCACTACTGACAATAGATGATGTCACAGCTTATCTCCTCCCCCTCCATGTACAATGTCCTCTATATAGATAACACTGACCCATCATTACATCACTACTGACAATAGATGATGTCACAGCTTATCTCATCCACCTCCCTGTACAATGTCCTCTATATAGATAACACTGACCCATCATTACATCACTACTGACAATAGATGATGTCACAGCTTATCTCCTCCTCCCTGTACAATGACCTCTATATAGATAACACTGACCCATCATTACATCACTACTGACAATAGATGATGTCACAGCTTATCTCCTCCCCCTCCCTGTACAATGACCTCTATATAGATAACACTGACCCATCATTACATCACTACTGACAATAGATGATGTCACAGCTTATCTCCTCCTCCCTGTACAATGACCTCTATATAGATAACACTGACCCATCATTACATCACTACTGACAATAGATGATGTCACAGCTTATCCCCTCCCCCTCCCTGTACAATGACCTCTATATAGATAACACTGACCCATCATTACATCACTACTGACAATAGATGATGTCACAGCT
The DNA here is from genome assembly GCF_040894005.1 of Engystomops pustulosus. Lineage (NCBI taxonomy): Eukaryota > Metazoa > Chordata > Amphibia > Anura > Leptodactylidae > Engystomops > Engystomops pustulosus. Next base: position 10,923,117 of record NC_092411.1, on the reverse strand, counting down.
TATCTCCTCCCCCTCCCTGTACAATGACCTCTATATAGATAACACTGACCTATCATTGCATCACTACTGACAATAGATGATGTCACAGCTTATCTCCTCCCCCTCCATGTACAATGACCTCTATATAGATAACACAGACCCATCATTACATCACTACTGACAATAGATGATGTCACAGCTTATCTCCTCCCCTCCCTGTACAATGACCTCTATATAGATAACACTGACCCATCATTGCATCACTACTGACAATAGATGATGTCACAGCTTATCTCCTCCCCTCCCTGTACAATGACCTCTATATAGATAACACTGACCTATCATTGCATCACTACTGACAATAGATGATGTCACAGCTTATCTCCTCCCCCTCCATGTACAATGACCTCTATATAGATAACACAGACCCATCATTACATCACTACTGACAATAGATGATGTCACAGCTTATCTCCTCCCCCTCCTCCTGTACAATGACCTCTATATAGATAACACTGACCCATCATTACATCACTACTGACAATAGATGATGTCACAGCTTATCTCCTCCTCCCCTCCCTGTACATTGACCTCTATATAAATAACACTGACCCATCATTACATCACTACTGACAATAGATGATGTCACAGCTTATCCACAGATCTCTTTTTGCCATTTCTTCTCTAAAAGTTGATAGAACTCTAGTATTTGGTTCCTTCCTTACAATATAACATGACACATTGGGCCACATTTATCACTTGTTTTTTCTGTTGTTTTTGCGCCTTTTCATTTAGGCGCACCGTTTTTGCGCCATTTTTGCGATTAAACGTCAAATTAGCCGCGCAGCAAAAATAACCACCTTTCCCTCATCTATCGTTCAATTCCAGATGTTTTGCTGCGCCTAATGATATTCATCACGTGCGACTTTTGCATTTAGGCGCAAAAACGGGCGCAAAAACACTCCAGCCCGAAGGTGGCGTTATCTGAGAAGAAAGCACTGAGCCCCTGTGCAGAAGAGCTCATTTCTAGCAGCAGAGCTCAGCCAGACACTAGTACATATAATAGATACATTACATACACTGCAGACACTGGAACATATAATAGATACATTAGATACATTACAGACAGGAGCTGCAGACTCTATTTACAGTTCATCACCTTCTATTTACAAAATATTCTGCAAACTCCTGAGCTCAAAGCAAGAGCAAGAGAAGTTTGCACAAGTTTGCAGAATTTTGCAGATACTACATACAAGTGTCCCCCATGTAATTCTGCACAGTGTCTGAGGGGGATATTGTGCAGAATTACAGGGGTGCAGCAGGAGACCAGCACTGGGGGATCCCCTCCAGGAGAAGCCCCTGCTGAGGAGGTCACTGGGTGCTGGGTGTCACACACCTGGGTGCTGCTGTGAGTGTTATCTTCATTCTGGGCTGTGGGAGAAGCAGAGAGGAGCTTGTAGCAGGATCACATGTAAGTGCCCGAATCTAACATTGCGCCTTAACTGTGTTAAGGTAAAGTGATTAATAAGAGGCAGTAAATATACTTATCACAGATGGTTGTAGCTTGTGATAATTCTGGCAAAACAGTGCGCCCGAATTTAGGCGCAACTACTACACTTAGGCGCACAAAAGTGATAAATGTGGCCCTACGTGTTTTCCTCTTTGTATGGTGTGTGGAATATCTCTGGCTGCCAGGGTTATGCTGGGAGTTGTAGTTTTGCACCAGTTGAAGAGCCTCAGGTTGGGGATGAACAGCTTTATATTTCCTATTGTATTATTTAATTGTCCTATAAGCCAAGTTCATAAAAATCGGATCCAATAATCCCGTCACATTGGAATTAAAAGAAAAAAAAAAACCCACAAGACGCACGAGTAGAAAATGTAATAAAATAAATTGTAGCCAAGGTGGAAAATAAATAGTGACAATCACTTCTTTCCCCCGAAGCGTCTTTGGAATTGCGCTTTGTTTGCCAGTACTTGTAGGATCCGGCATCGCTTTGTTAATTTAGCTGCAGCCATATATAAGACATTGTGCCGGCGTAATCTGAACTTGTAATTCTTAAATGCACCCAATTCATTCTTATGTTAAATTGAATTGTTTGCGCACCTGAGGGTGCGGGGAAATGGCTGTGCAGCGGGGGAAATTTATTACCAGTGCTGGGGCTGCAGTACCTAGCTGTGGCCACTGGATGGCGGCAGAGAGCAGGGAAAGACTCCATCCTGCGCCGCAGCAGCTGCGGCCCCTCCATGTAAGCGCACTCTTCCGCTAGGAAGGTAATTTAGAACAATTACACCAATTATTATTGCTTTTCTAATTAGTGTTTTTCCTACAGAATTAGCTGAGTGTTTATTAGAAGTCGCGTGCTGCCAGCGCACCTTTAACCGCTTCGCTGCCGGACGCGGATATTTCGTGGCCGGTATTTATGTATCTTTATGGCATAAAAGCCTTGATGAAATATTCATTCTGCTTTGTTACATTTGCCATTAATTTTTAACGATTTTTACGTCTTCCTTTTGAGGATAGTAATGTGTTAAATCCAAGACTTACGGAAATGGAGAAAGAATCCAAAAATGTGATGGAGGAAGAGATTGGGGTGGTGGATAGACCCCCCCCCCCCCCCCCAGCACATGAGACCCTCATCCAGGCTGAGAGGGTTATATTCACCAAACATCTGAATATACTTCATTATATCTACAATATCTTTCTCATATAATCTACAAGGGGAGGGGGGAGGGGGGAGGGGGGAAGTACTTACCAATAATTGTGCAAGTTCTCCAACTTCCACAGATGAATGGGCCGGTAATTACATCATAAGAAGAAGCTCAACTCCTACAAACAAGAAAAATTTCTGGCTCTCACACAGGAACCTAGTGACCTGCAGAAATCCCAGAACCACACAGGAACCTAGTGACCTGCAGAAATCCCAGAACCACACGGGGACCTAGTGACCTGCAGAAATCCCAGAGCCACACAGGGACCTAGTGACCTGCAGAAATCCCAGAACCACACGGGGACCTAGTGACCTGCAGAAATCCCAGAACCACACGGGGACCTTGTGACCTGCAGAAATCCCAGAACCACACGGGGACCTAGTGACCTGCAGAAATCCGAGAACCACACGGGGACCTAGTGACCTGCAGAAATCCCAGAACCACACAGGAACCTAGTGACCTGCAGAAATCCGAGAACCACACGGGGACCTAGTGACCTGCAGAAATCCCAGAGCCACACAGGGACCTAGTGACCTGCAGAAATCCCAGAACCACACGGGGACCTAGTGACCTGCAGAAACCCCAGAACCACACAGGGACCTAGTGACCTGCAGAAATCCCAGAGCCACACGGGGACCTAGTGACCTGCAGAAATCCCAGAACCACACGGAGACCTAGTGACCTGCAGAAATCCCAGAACCACACGGGGGACCTAGTGACCTGCAGAAATCCCAGAGCCACACAGGGACCTAGTGACCTGCAGAAATCCCAGAACCACACGGGGACCTAGTGACCGGCAGAAATCCCAGGACCACACGGGGACCTAGTGATCTGCAGGAATCCCAGAACCACACGGGGACCTAGTGACCTGCAGAAATCCCAGAACCACACGGGGATCTAGTGACTGCAGAAATCCCAGAACCACACGGGGACCTAGTGACCTGCAGAAATCCCAGAACCACACGGGGACCTAGTGACCTGCAGAAATCCCAGAACCACACGGGGACCTAGTGACCTGCAGAAATCCCAGAACCACACAGGGACCTAGTGACCTGCAGAAATCCCAGAACCACACGGGGACCTAGTGACCGGCAGAAATCCCAGGACCACACGGGGACCTAGTGAACTGCAGGAATCCCAGAACCACACGGGGACCTAGTGACCTGCAGAAATCCCAGAACCACACGGGGATCTAGTGACTGCAGAAATCCCAGAACCACACGGGGACCTAGTGACCTGCAGAAATCCCAGAGCCACACGGGGACCTAGTGACCTGCAGAAATCCCAGAACCACACGGGGACCTAGTGACCTGCAGAAATCCCAGAACCACACGGGGACCTTGTGACCTGCAGAAATCCCAGAACCACACGGGGACCTAGTGACCTACAGAAATCCCAGAACCACACGGGGACCTTGTGACCTGCAGAAATCCCAGAACCACACGGGGACCTAGTGACCTGCAGAAATCCCAGAACCACACGGGGACCTAGTGACCTGCAGAAATCCCAGAACCACACGGGGACCTAGTGACCTGCAGAAATCCCAGAACCACACGGGGACCTAGTGACCTGCAGAAATACCAGGACCACACAGGGACCTAGTGACCTGCAGAAATCCCAGAACCACACAGGGACCTAGTGACCTGCAGAAATCCCAGAACCACACAGGGACCTAGTGACCTGCAGAAATCCCAGAACCACACAGGGACCTAGTGACCTGCAGAAATCCCAGAACCACACGGGGACCTAGTGACCTGCAGAAATCCCAGAACCACACGGGGACCTAGTGACCTACAGAAATCCCAGAACCACACGGGGACCTAGTGACCTACAGAAATCCCAGAACCACACAGGGACCTAGTGACCTGCAGAAATCCCAGAACCACACGGGGATCTAGTGACCTGCAGAAATACCAGGACCACACAGGGACCTAGTGACCTGCAGAAATCCCAGAACCACACAGGGACCTAGTGACCTGCAGAAATCCCAGAACCACACAGGGACCTAGTGACCTGCAGAAATCCCAGAACCACACGGGGACCTAGTGACCTGCAGAAATCCCAGAACCACACGGGGACCTAGTGACCTGCAGAAATCCCAGAACCACACGGGGACCTAGTGACCTGCAGAAATCCCAAACCCACACGGGGACCTAGTGACCTGAAGAAATCCCAGAACCACATGGGGACCTAGTGACCTGCAGAAATCCCAGAACCACACGAGGACCTAGTGACCTGCAGAAACCCCAGAACCACACAGGGACCTAGTGACCTGCAGAAATCCCAGAACCACACGGGAACCTAGTGATCTGCAGAAATACCAGGACCACACAGGGACCTAGTGACCTGAAGAAATCCCAGGACCACACGAGGACCTAGTGACCTGCAGAAATCCCAGAACCACACGGGACCCTAGTGACCTGCAGAAATCCCAGAACCACACAAGGATCTAGTGACCTGCAGAAATCCCAGAACCACACGGGAACCTAGTGACTGCAGAAACCCCAGAACTACACGGGGACCTAGTGACCTGCAGAAATCCCAGAACCACACGGGGACCTAGTGACCTGCAGAAATCCCAGAGCCACACAGGGACCTAGTGACCTGCAGAAATCCCAGGACCACACAGGGACCTAGTGTCCTGCAGAAATCCCAGGACCACACAGGGACCTAGTGATCTGCAGAAATACCAGGACCACACAGGGACCTAGTGATCTGCAGAAATACCAGGACCACACAGGAACCTAGTGACCTGCAGGAATCCCAGAACCACACGGGGACATAGTGATCTGCAGGAATCCCAGAACCACACGGGGACCTAGTGATCTGCAGAAATACCAGGACAACACAGGGACCTAGTGTTCTGCAGAAATACCAGGACCACACAGGGACCTAGTGACCTGCAGAAATCCCAGGACCACACGGGGACCTAGTGATCTGCAGGAATCCCAGAACCACACGGGGACCTAGTGATCTGCAGAAATACCAGGACCACACAGGGACCTAGTGACCGGCAGAAATCCCAGGACCACACGGGGACCTAGTGACCTGCAGAAATCCCAGAACCACACGGGGACCTAGTGACCTGCAGAAATCACAGAACCACACGGGGACCTAGTGACCTGCAGAAATCCCAGAGCCACACAGGGACCTAGTGACCTGCAGAAATCCCAGAACCACACGGGGACCTAGTGACCGGCAGAAATCCCAGGACCACACGGGGACCTAGTGATCTGCAGGAATCCCAGAACCACACGGGGACCTAGAGACCTGCAGAAATCCCAGAACCACACGGGGATCTAGTGACTGCAGAAATCCCAGAACCACACGGGGACCTAGTGACCTGCAGAAATCCCAGAACCACACAGGGACCTAGTGACCTGCAGAAATCCCAGAACCACACGGGGACCTAGTGACCTGCAGAAATCCCAGAGCCACACAGGGACCTAGTGACCTGCAGAAATCCCAGAACCACACGGGGACCTAGTGACCTGCAGAAATCCCAGAACCACACGGGGACCTTGTGACCTGCAGAAATCCCAGAACCACACGGGGACCTAGTGACCTGCAGAAATCCCAGAACCACACGGGGACCTAGTGACCTGCAGAAATCCCAGAACCACACGGGGACCTTGTGACCTGCAGAAATCCCAGAACCACACGGGGACCTAGTGACCTGCAGAAATCCCAGAACCACACGGGGACCTAGTGACCTGCAGAAATCCCAGAACCACACGGGGACCTAGTGACCTGCAGAAATACCAGGACCACACAGGGACCTAGTGACCTGCAGAAATCCCAGAACCACACAGGGACCTAGTGACCTGCAGAAATCCCAGAACCACACAGGGACCTAGTGACCTGCAGAAATCACAGAACCACACAGGGACCTAGTGACCTGCAGAAATCCCAGAACCACACGGGGACCTAGTGACCTGCAGAAATCCCAGAACCACACGGGGACCTAGTGACCTACAGAAATCCCAGAACCACACGGGGACCTAGTGACCTACAGAAATCCCAGAACCACACAGGGACCTAGTGACCTGCAGAAATCCCAGAACCACACGGGGACCTAGTGACCTGCAGAAATACCAGGACCACACAGGGACCTAGTGACCTGCAGAAATCCCAGAACCACACAGGGACCTAGTGACCTGCAGAAATCCCAGAACCACACAGGGACCTAGTGACCTGCAGAAATCCCAGAACCACACAGGGACCTAGTGACCTGCAGAAATCCCAGAACCACACAGGGACCTAGTGACCTGCAGAAATCCCAGAACCACACGGGGACCCAGTGACCTGCAGAAATCCCAGAACCACACAGGGACCTAGTGACCTGCAGAAATCCCAGAACCACACGGGGACCTAGTGACCTGCAGAAATCCCAGAACCACACGGGGACCTAGTGACCTGCAGAAATCCCAGAACCACACGGGGACCTAGTGACCTGCAGAAATCCCAAACCCACACGGGGACCTAGTGACCTGAAGAAATCCCAGAACCACACTGGGACCTAGTGACCTGCAGAAATCCCAGAACCACACGAGGACCTAGTGCCCTGCAGAAATCCCAGAACCACACGGTAAACAAGTGACCTGCAGAAATACCAGGACCACACAGGGACCTAGTGACCTGCAGAAATCCCAGGACCACACGGGGACCTAGTGACCTGCAGAAATCCCAGAGCCACACAGGGACCTAGTGACCTGCAGAAATCCCAGGACCACACGAGGACCTAGTGACCTGCAGAAATCCCAGAACCACACAGGGACCTAGTGATCTGCAGAAATACCAGGACCACACAGGGACCTAGTGATCTGCAGAAATACCAGGACCACACAGGGACCTAGTGACCTGCAGGAATCCCAGAACCACACGGGGACCTAGTGATCTGCAGAAATCCCAGAACCTCACAGGGACCTAGTGATCTGCAGGAATCCCAGAACCACACGGGGACCTAGTGATCTGCAGAAATACCAGGACAACACAGGGACCTAGTGTTCTGCAGAAATACCAGGACCACACAGGGACCTAGTGACCGGCAGAAATCCCAGGACCACACGGGGACCTAGTGATCTGCAGGAATCCCAGAACCACACGGGGACCTAGTGATCTGCAGAAATACCAGGACAACACAGGGACCTAGTGACCGGCAGAAATCCTAGGACCACACGGGGACCTAGTGATCTGCAGGAATCCCAGAACCACACGGGGACCTAGTGATCTGCAGAAATCTCAGGACCACACAGGGATCTAGTGACCTGCAGAAATCCCAGAACCACACAGGGACCTAGTGACCTGCAGAAATCCCAGGACCACACGGGGACCTAGTGATCTACAGAAATCCTAGGACCACACAGGGACCTAGTGATCTGCAGAAATCCCAGGACCACACAGGGACCTAGTGATCTGCAAAAATCCCAGGACCACACAGGGACCTAGTGATCTGCAGAAATCCCAGGACCACACAGGGACCTAGTGATCTGCAGAAATCCCAGGACCACACAGGGACCTAGTGACCTGCAGAAATCCCAGAACCACATAGGGACCTAGTAACCTGCAGAAATCCCAGGACCACACAGGGACCTAGTCATCTGCAGAAATCCCAGAACCACACAGGGACCTAGTGACCTACAGAAATCCCAGAACCACACGGGGACCTAGTGACCTGCAGAAATCCCAGGACCACACGAGGACCTAGTGACCTGCAGAAATCCCAGAACCACACAGGGACCTAGTGACCTGCAGAAATACCAGGACCACACAGGGACCTAGTGACCGGCATAAATCCCAGGACCACACGGGGACCTAGTGATCTGCAGGAATCCCAGAACACACGGGAACCTAGTGACCTGCAGAAATCCCAGAACCACACGGGGACCTAGTGATCTGCAGAAATCCCAGGACCACACAGGGACCTAGTGACCTGCAGAAATCCCAGGACCACACAGGGACCTAGTGATCTACAGAAATCCCAGGACCACACAGGGACCTAGTGATCTGCAGAAATACCAGGACCACACAGGGGCCTAGTGATCTGCAGAAATCCCAGGACCACACAGGGACCTAGTGATCTGCAGAAATACCAGGACCACACAGGGACCTAGTGATCTGCAGAAATACCAGGACCACACAGGGACCTAGTGACCTGCAGAAATCCCAGAACCACATAGGGACCTAGTGACCTGCAGAAATCTCAGGACCACACGGGGACCTAGTCATCTGCAGAAATCCCAGAACGACACAGGGACCTAGTGATCTGCAGAAATACCAGGACCACACAGGGACCTAGTGACCTGCAGAAATCCCAGAACCACACAGGGACCTAGTGACCTGCAGAAACCCCAGAACCACACGGGGACCTAGTGACCTGCAGAAATCCCAGAACCACACGGGGACCTAGTGACCTGCAGAAAACCCAGAACAACACAGGGACCTAGTGACCTGCAGAAACCCCAGAACCACACAGGGACCTAGTGATCTGCAGAAATCCCAGAACCACAGTGGGACCTAGTGTCCTGCAGAAATCCCAGAACCACACGAGGTCCTAGTGACCTGCAGAAATCCCAGAACCACACAGGGACCTAGTGACCTGCAGAAATCCCAGAACCACACGGGGACCTAGTGACATGCCGAAATCCCAGAACCACACAGGGACCTAGTGACCTGCAGAAACCCCAGAACCACACAGGGACCTAGTGACCTGCAGAAATCCCAGAACCACACAGGGACCTAGTGACTGACCTGCTGAAATCCCAGAACCACACAAGGACCTAGTGACCTACAGAAATCCCAGAACCACACAGGGACCTAGTGACCTGCAGAAATCCCAGAACCACACGGGAACCTAGTGTCCTGCAGAAATCCCAGAACCACACAAGGTCCTAGTGACCTGCAGAAATCCCAGAACCACACAGGGACCTAGTGACCTGCAGAAATCCCAGAACCACACGGGGACCTAGTGACCTGCCGAAACCCCAGAACCACACAGGGACCTAGTGACCTACAGAAATCCCAGAACCACACTGGGACCTAGTGACCTGCAGAAACCCCAGAACCACACAGGGACCTAGTGACCTGCAGAAATCCCAGAACCACACAGGGACCTAGTGACCTGCAGAAATCCCAGAACCACACAGGGACCTAGTGACCTGCAGAAATCCCAGAACCACACAGGGACCTAGTGACCTGCAGAAATCCCAGAACCACACTGGGACCTAGTGACCTGCAGAAACCCCAGAACCACACAGGGACCTAGTGACCTGCAGAAATCCCAGAACCACACAGGGACCTAGTGACTGACCTGCAGAAACCCCAGAACCACACAGGGACCTAGTGACTGACCTGCAGAAACCCCAGAACCACACAGGGACCTAGTGACCTACAGAAACCCCAGAACCACACAGGGACCTAGTGACCTACGGAAATCCCAGAACCACACTGGGACCTAGTGACCTACAGAAATCCCAGAACCACACAGGGACCTAGTGACCTACAGAAATCCCAGAACCACACAGAGACCTAGTGACCGGCAGAAATCCCAGAACCACACGGGGACCTAGTGTCCTGCAGAAATCCCAGAACCACACAAGGTCCTAGTGACCTGCAGAAATCCCAGAACCACAAGAGGACCTAGTGACCTCCAGAAATCCCAGAACCACACGGGAACCTAGTGACCTGCAGAAACCCCAGAACCACACGAGGACCTAGTGACCTGCAGAAATCCCAGAACCACACTGGGACCTAGTGACCTGCAGAAATCCCAGAACCACACGGGAACCTAGTGACCTGCAGAAATCCCAGAACCACACGGGGACCTAGTGACCTGCAGAAATCCCAGAACCACACGGGAACCTAGTGACCTGCAGAAATCCCAGAACCACACAGGGACCTAGTGACCTGCAGAAATCCCAGAACCACACGGAGACCTAGTGACCTGCAGAAATCCCAGAACCACACGGGGACCTAGTGACCTGCAGAATTCCCAGAACCACACAGGGACCTAGTGACCTGCAGAAATCCCAGAACCACACAGGGAGCTAGGGACCTGCAGAAACCCCAGAACCACACGGGGACCTAGTGACCTGCAGAAATCCCAGAACCACACGGGGACCTAGTGACCTGCAGAAACCCCAGAACCACACAGGGACCTAGTGACCTGCAGAAATCCCAGAACCACACGGGAACCTAGTACCTGCAGAAACCCCAGAACCACACGGGGACCTAGTGACCTGCAGAAACCCCAGAACAACACAGGGACCTAGTGACCTGCAGAAATCCCAGAACCACACAGGGACCTAGTGACCTGCAGAAATCCCAGAACCACACAGGGACCTAGTGACCTGCAGAAATCCCAGAACCACATAGGGACCCAGTGACCTGCAGAAATCCCAGAACCACACAGGGACCTAGTGACTGACCTGCAGAAATCCCAGAACCACACAGGGACCTAGTGACCTACAGAAATCCCAGAACACACGGGAACCTAGTGACCTGCAGAAATCCCAGAACCACACGGGGAGCTAGTGACCTGCAGAAATCCCAGAACCACACCCAGAACCTAGTGACCTGCAGAAATCCCAGAACCACACGGGAACCTAGTGACCTGCAGAAATCCCAGAACCACACGGGGACCTAGTGACCTACAGAAATCCCAGAACCACACAGGGACCCAGTGACCTGCAGAAGTCCGAGAACCACACAGGGACCTAGTGTTCTGCAGAAATCCCAGAACCACACGTGGACCTAGTGACCTGCAGAAATCCCAGAACCACATGAGGACCTAGTGACCTGCAGAAGTCCCAGAACCACAGTGGGACCTAGTGGCCTGCAGAATTCCCAGAACAACACAGGGTCCTAGTGACCTGCAGAAATCCCAGAACCACACGCGGACCTAGTGACCTGCAGAAATCACAGAACCACACAGGGACCTAGTGACCTGCAGAAATCCCAGAACCAGACAGGACCTAGTGACCTGCAGAAATCCCAGAACTACACAGGGACCTAGTGACCTGCAGAAATCCCAGAACCACACGGGGACCTAGTGACCCTCTTAAATCCCAGAACCACACTGGGACCTAGTGACCTGTAGAAATCCCAGAACCACACGGGGACCTAGTGACCTGCAGAAATCCCAGAACCACACAGGGACCCAGTGACCTGTAGAAGTCCGAGAACCACACAGGGACCTAGTGTTCTGCAGAAATCCCAGAACCACACGTGGACCTAGTGACCTGCAGAAATCCCAGAACCACACAGGGACCTAGTGACCTGCAGAAGTCCGAGAACCACACAGGGACCTAGTGACCTGCAGAAATCCCAGAACCACACGGGGACCTAGTGACCTGCAGAAATCCCAGAACCACACAAGGATCTAGTGACCTGCAGAAATCCCAGAGCCACACAGGGACCTAGTGACCTGCAGAAATCCCAGGACCACACAGGGACCTAGTGTCCTGCAGAAATCCCAGGACCACACAGGGACCTAGTGATCTGCAGAAATACCAGGACCACACAGGGACCTAGTGATCTGCAGAAATACCAGGACCACACAGGAACCTAGTGACCTGCAGGAATCCCAGAACCACACGGGGACCTAGTGATCTGCAGAAATCCCAGAACCTCACAGGGACATAGTGATCTGCAGGAATCCCAGAACCACACGGGGACCTAGTGATCTGCAGAAATACCAGGACAACACAGGGACCTAGTGTTCTGCAGAAATACCAGGACCACACAGGGACCTAGTGACCTGCAGAAATCCCAGGACCACACGGGGACCTAGTGATCTGCAGGAATCCCAGAACCACACGGGGACCTAGTGATCTGCAGAAATACCAGGACCACACAGGGACCTAGTGACCGGCAGAAATCCCAGGACCACACGGGGACCTAGTGACCTGCAGAAATCCCAGAACCACACGGGGACCTAGTGACCTGCAGAAATCACAGAACCACACGGGGACCTAGTGACCTGCAGAAATCCCAGAGCCACACAGGGACCTAGTGACCTGCAGAAATCCCAGAACCACACGGGGACCTAGTGACCGGCAGAAATCCCAGGACCACACGGGGACCTAGTGATCTGCAGGAATCCCAGAACCACACGGGGACCTAGAGACCTGCAGAAATCCCAGAACCACACGGGGATCTAGTGACTGCAGAAATCCCAGAACCACACGGGGACCTAGTGACCTGCAGAAATCCCAGAACCACACAGGGACCTAGTGACCTGCAGAAATCCCAGAACCACACGGGGACCTAGTGACCTGCAGAAATCCCAGAGCCACACAGGGACCTAGTGACCTGCAGAAATCCCAGAACCACACGGGGACCTAGTGACCTGCAGAAATCCCAGAACCACACGGGGACCTTGTGACCTGCAGAAATCCCAGAACCACACGGGGACCTAGTGACCTGCAGAAATCCCAGAACCACACGGGGACCTAGTGACCTGCAGAAATCCCAGAACCACACGGGGACCTTGTGACCTGCAGAAATCCCAGAACCACACGGGGACCTAGTGACCTGCAGAAATCCCAGAACCACACGGGGACCTAGTGACCTGCAGAAATCCCAGAACCACACGGGGACCTAGTGACCTGCAGAAATACCAGGACCACACAGGGACCTAGTGACCTGCAGAAATCCCAGAACCACACAGGGACCTAGTGACCTGCAGAAATCCCAGAACCACACAGGGACCTAGTGACCTGCAGAAATCCCAGAACCACACAGGGACCTAGTGACCTGCAGAAATCCCAGAACCACACGGGGACCTAGTGACCTGCAGAAATCCCAGAACCACACGGGGACCTAGTGACCTACAGAAATCCCAGAACCACACGGGGACCTAGTGACCTACAGAAATCCCAGAACCACACAGGGACCTAGTGACCTGCAGAAATCCCAGAACCACACGGGGACCTAGTGACCTGCAGAAATCCCAGGACCACACAGGGACCTAGTGACCTGCAGAAATCCCAGAACCACACAGGGACCTAGTGACCTGCAGAAATCCCAGAACCACACAGGGACCTAGTGACCTGCAGAAATCCCAGAACCACACAGGGACCTAGTGACCTGCAGAAATCCCAGAACCACACAGGGACCTAGTGACCTGCAGAAATCCCAGAACCACACCGGGACCTAGTGACCTGCAGAAATCCCAGAACCACACGGGGACCTAGTGACCTGCAGAAATCCCAGAACCACACGGGGACCTAGTGACCTGCAGAAATCCCAGAACCACACGGGGACCTAGTGACCTGCAGAAATCCCAAACCCACACGGGGACATAGTGACCTGAAGAAATCCCAGAACCACACGGGGACCTAGTGACCTGCAGAAATCCCAGAACCACACGAGGACCTAGTGACCTGCAGAAATCCCAGAACCACACGGGAACCTAGTGACCTGCAGAAATACCAGGACCACACAGGGACCTAGTGACCTGCAGAAATCCCAGGACCACACGAGGACCTAGTGACCTGCAGAAATCCCAGAACCACACGGGAACCTAGTGACCTGCAGAAATCCCAGAACCACACGGGGACCTAGTGACCTGCAGAAATCCCAGAGCCACACAGGGACCTAGTGACCTGCAGAAATCCCAGGACCACACGGGGACCTAGTGTCCTGCAGAAATCCCAGGACCACACAGGGACCTAGTGACCTGCAGAAATCCCAGAACCACATAGGGACCTAGTGACCTGCAGAAATACCAGGACCACACAGGGACCTAGTGATCTGCAGAAATACCAGGACCACACAGGAACCTAGTGACCTGCAGGAATCCCAGAACCACACGGGGACCTAGTGATCTGCAGAAATCCCAGAACCTCACAGGGACCTAGTGATCTGCAGGAATCCCAGAACCACACGGGGACCTAGTGATCTGCAGAAATACCAGGACAACACAGGGACCTAGTGTTCTGCAGAAATACCAGGACCACACAGGGACCTAGTGACCGGCAGAAATCCCAGGACCACACGGGGACCTAGTGATCTGCAGGAATCCCAGAACCACACGGGGACCTAGTGATCTGCAGAAATACCAGGACAACACAGGGACCTAGTGACCGGCAGAAATCCAAGGACCACACGGGGACCTAGTGATCTGCAGGAATCCCAGAACCACACGGGGACCTAGTGATCTGCAGAAATCTCAGGACCACACAGGGATCTAGTGACCTGCAGAAATCCCAGGACCACACGGGGACCTAGTGATCTACAGAAATCCCAGGACCACACAGGGACCTAGTGATCTGCAGAAATCCCAGGACCACACAGGGACCTAGTGATCTGCAAAAATCCCAGGACCACACAGGGACCTAGTGATCTGCAGAAATCCCAGGACCACACAGGGACCTAGTGATCTGCAGAAATCCCAGGACCACACAGGGACCTAGTGACCTGCAGAAATCCCAGAACCACATAGGGACCTAGTAACCTGCAGAAATCCCAGGACCACACAGGGACCTAGTCATCTGCAGAAATCCCAGAACCACACAGGGACCTAGTGACCTACAGAAATCCCAGAACCACACGGGGACCTAGTGACCTGCAGAAATCCCAGGACCACACGAGGACCTAGTGACCTGCAGAAATCCCAGAACCACACAGGGACCTAGTGACCTGCAGAAATACCAGGACCACACAGGGACCTAGTGACCGGCATAAATCCCAGGACCACACGGGGACCTAGTGATCTGCAGGAATCCCAGAACACACGGGAACCTAGTGACCTGCAGAAATCCCAGAACCACACGGGGACCTAGTGATCTGCAGAAATCCCAGGACCACACAGGGACCTAGTGACCTGCAGAAATCCCAGGACCACACAGGGACCTAGTGATCTACAGAAATCCCAGGACCACACAGGGACCTAGTGATCTGCAGAAATACCAGGACCACACAGGGGCCTAGTGATCTGCAGAAATCCCAGGACCACACAGGGACCTAGTGACCTGCAGAAATCCCAGAACCACATAGGGACCTAGTGACCTGCAGAAATCCCAGAACCACACAGGGACCTAGTCATCTGCAGAAATCCCAGAACGACACAGGGACCTAGTGATCTGCAGAAATACCAGGACCACACAGGGACCTAATGACCTGCAGAAATCCCAGAACCACACAGGGACCTAGTGACCTGCAGAAACCCCAGAACCACACGGGGACCTAGTGACCTGCAGAAATCCCAGAACCACACGGGGACCTAGTGACCTGCAGAAAACCCAGAACAACACAGGGACCTAGTGATCTGCAGAAATCCCAGAACCACAGTGGGACCTAGTGTCCTGCAGAAATCCCAGAACCACACGAGGTCCTAGTGACCTGCAGAAATCCCAGAACCACACAGGGACCTAGTGACCTGCAGAAATCCCAGAACCACACGGGGACCTAGTGACATGCCGAAATCCCAGAACCACACAGGGACCTAGTGACCTGCAGAAACCCCAGAACCACACAGGGACCTAGTGACCTGCAGAAATCCCAGAACCACACAGGGACCTAGTGACTGACCTGCTGAAATCCCAGAACCACACAAGGACCTAGTGACCTACAGAAATCCCAGAACCACACAGGGACCTAGTGACCTGCAGAAATCCCAGAACCACACGGGGACCTAGTGTCCTGCAGAAATCCCAGAACCACACAAGGTCCTAGTGACCTGCAGAAATCCCAGAACCACACAGGGACCTAGTGACCTGCAGAAATCCCAGTACCACACGGGGACCTAGTGACCTGCCGAAACCCCAGAACCACACAGGGACCTAGTGACCTACAGAAATCCCAGAACCACACTGGGACCTAGTGACCTGCAGAAACCCCAGAACCACACAGGGACCTAGTGACCTGCAGAAATCCCAGAACCACACAGGGACCTAGTGACCTGCAGAAATCCCAGAACCACACAGGGACCTAGTGACCTGCAGAAATCCCAGAACCACACAGGGACCTAGTGACCTGCAGAAATCCCAGAACCACACTGGGACCTAGTGACCTGCAGAAACCCCAGAACCACACAGGGACCTAGTGACCTGCAGAAACCCCAGAACCACACTGGGACCTAGTGACCTGCAGAAATCCCAGAACCACACAGGGACCTAGTGACCTGCAGAAATCCCAGAACCACACAGGGACCTAGTGACTGACCTGCAGAAACCCCAGAACCACACAGGGACCTAGTGACTGACCTGCAGAAACCCCAGAACCACACAGGGACCTAGTGACCTACAGAAACCCCAGAACCACACAGGGACCTAGTGACCTACGGAAATCCCAGAACCACACTGGGACCTAGTGACCTACAGAAATCCCAGAACCACACAGGGACCTAGTGACCTACAGAAATCCCAGAACCACACAGAGACCTAGTGACCGGCAGAAATCCCAGAACCACACGGGGACCTAGTGTCCTGCAGAAATCCCAGAACCACACAAGGTCCTAGTGACCTGCAGAAATCCCAGAACCACAAGAGGACCTAGTGACCTCCAGAAATCCCAGAACCACACGGGAACCTAGTGACCTGCAGAAACCCCAGAACCACACGAGGACCTAGTGACCTGCAGAAATCCCAGAACCACACTGGGACCTAGTGACCTGCAGAAATCCCAGAACCACACGGGAACCTAGTGACCTGCAGAAATCCCAGAACCACACGGGGACCTAGTGACCTGTAGAAATCCCAGAACCACACGGGAACCTAGTGACCTGCAGAAATCCCAGAACCACACAGGGACCTAGTGACCTGCAGAAATCCCAGAACCACACGGAGACCTAGTGACCTGCAGAAATCCCAGAACCACACGGGGACCTAGTGACCTGCAGAATTCCCAGAACCACACAGGGACCTCGTGACCTGCAGAATTCCCAGAATCACACGGGGACCTAGTGACCTGCAGAAATCCCAGAACCACACAGGGAGCTAGGGACCTGCAGAAACCCCAGAACCACACGGGGACCTAGTGACCTGCAGAAATCCCAGAACCACACGGGGACCTAGTGACCTGCAGAAACCCCAGAACCACACAGGGACCTAGTGACCTGCAGAAATCCCAGAACCACACGGGAACCTAGTACCTGCAGAAACCCCAGAACCACACGGGGACCTAGTGACCTGCAGAAACCCCAGAACAACACAGGGACCTAGTGACCTGCAGAAATCCCAGAACCACACAGGGACCTAGTGACCTGCAGAAATCCCAGAACCACACAGGGACCTAGTGACCTGCAGAAATCCCAGAACCACATAGGGACCCAGTGACCTGCAGAAATCCCAGAACCACACAGGGACCTAGTGACTGACCTGCAGAAATCCCAGAACCACACAGGGACCTAGTGACCTACAGAAATCCCAGAACACACGGGAACCTAGTGACCTGCAGAAATCCCAGAACCACACGGGGAGCTAGTGACCTGCAGAAATCCCAGAACCACACCCAGAACCTAGTGACCTGCAGAAATCCCAGAACCACACGGGAACCTAGTGACCTGCAGAAATCCCAGAACCACACGGGGACCTAGTGACCTACAGAAATCCCAGAACCACACAGGGACCCAGTGACCTGCAGAAGTCCGAGAACCACACAGGGACCTAGTGTTCTGCAGAAATCCCAGAACCACACGTGGACCTAGTGACCTGCAGAAATCCCAGAACCACATGAGGACCTAGTGACCTGCAGAAGTCCCAGAACCACAGTGGGACCTAGTGGCCTGCAGAATTCCCAGAACCACACAGGGTCCTAGTGACCTGCAGAAATCCCAGAACCACACGCGGACCTAGTGACCTGCAGAAATCCCAGAACCACACAGGGACCTAGTGACCTGCAGAAATCCCAGAACCAGACAGGACCTAGTGACCTGCAGAAATCCCAGAACTACACAGGGACCTAGTGACCTGCAGAAATCCCAGAACCACACGGGGACCTAGTGACCCTCTTAAATCCCAGAACCACACTGGGACCTAGTGACCTGTAGAAATCCCAGAACCACACGGGGACCTAGTGACCTGCAGAAATCCCAGAACCACACAGGGACCCAGTGACCTGTAGAAGTCCGAGAACCACACAGGGACCTAGTGTTCTGCAGAAATCCCAGAACCACACGTGGACCTAGTGACCTGCAGAAATCCCAGAACCACACAGGGACCTAGTGACCTGCAGAAGTCCGAGAACCACACAGGGACCTAGTGACCTGCAGAAATCCCAGAACCACACGTGGACCTAGTGACCTGCAGAAATCCCAGAACCACACGGGGACCTAGTGACTGACCTGCAGAAATCCCAGAACCACACGGGGACCTAGTGACCTGCAGAAATCCCAGAACCACACAGGGACCTAGTGACCTGCAGAAGTCCCAGAACCACACGCGGACCTAGTGACCTGCAGAAATCCCAGAACCACACAGGGACCTAGTGACCTGCAGAAGTCCCAGAACCACACGTGGACCTAGTGACCTGCAGAAATCCCAGAACCACACGGGGACCTAGTGACTGACCTGCAGAAATCCCAGAACCACACGGGGACCTAGTGACCTGCAGAAATCCCAGAACCACACAGGGACCTAGTGATCTGCAGAATTCCCAGAACCACACGCGGACCTAGTGACCTGCAGAAATCCCAGAACCACACAGGGACCTAGTGACCTGCAGAAATCCCAGAACCACACAGGGACCTAGTGACCTGCAGAAGTCCGAGAACCACACAGGGACCTAGTGACCTGCAGAAATCCCAGAACCACACGGGGACCTAGTGACCTGCAGAAATCCCAGAACCACACGGGGGACCTAGTGACCTGCAGAAATCCCAGAACCACACGGGGACCTAGTGACCTGCAGAAATCCCAGAACCACACGGGGACCTAGTGACCTGCAGAAATCCCAGAACCACACAGGGACCTAGTGACCTGCAGAAATCCCAGAACCACACGGGGACCTAGTGTTCTGCAGAAATCCCAGAACCACACGAGGACCTAGTGACCTGCAGAAATCCCAGAACCACACGGGGACCTAGTGACTGACCTGCAGAAATCCCAGAACCACACGGGGACCTAGTGACCTGCAGAAATCCCAGAACCACACGGGGACCTAGTGTTCTGCAGAAATCCCAGAACCACACAGAGACCTAGTGACCTGCAGAAATCCCAGGACCACACAGGGACCTAGTGACCTGCAGAAATCCCAGAACCACACAGAGAGCACATCATCAGGGCAACCAAGGAGCCGCTTCGTAAGAGGCATTTCAAGGTCCTGTGAGGCCTCGCCAGTCTCCGGATCTCATCCCCATAGAAAACCTTTGGAGGGAGATGAAAATCTGTGTTGCCATTGACAGGCCCAAAATATCACTGCTGTAGAGGAGATCTGCCGGGAGGACTGGGCCAACATACCGGCACCAGTGTGTACCTACCTTGTGAAGACTTATAGAAAACATCTGACCTCTATCATTGCCACAAAGGATGTAACAAAGTAATGAGGGAAAGTTTTGTTATTGACCAAATACTTATTTTCCAGCATAATTTGATAATAAATTCGATAAAAATCAGAAAATGATTTTCTGGATTTGTTTTCCCCCACTGTATATATCTCATATCAATGATCAAATCCCAAAATCCACACAAGCCATCATTTATAATTCTGGGAGAAAAACCGGAATACAAGCTGTGACTTATCTCCGCACTGGCAATGGTGGGATGTGGACGCTCTGGGGCACATTTACTTACCTGCTCCACGGAGTTCACAAAAGTGCATGGTCCAGTGATAATGTACTGTTACCGCGATCGTGCGCGTGATATCCTGCATGTGTCGCTTCCCCGCTCAGGTCCCCGGAGTTCACCTTCTTCTTCCTGGTAAGTGCATTGTCTTGCGACACAATTTTAAAGTTAAATCCCGCGCTCAGTCCGAATCAGTCGGATCGTCCGATGGCACCGCCCCCCGATTTCTGTCGCATGAAAGCAGCGCAGCTGCACCAAAAACCGATCATGTGCAGACCGCTGTTAAATACCTGTACAAGCCGATATAGCCACGAAAAAGGTGGACAGTCCGACAAAAGTGCCGCACACAACCCTTAGTAAATGAGCCCCATTGTAAATATTCTAAAGCACAGAATAAAAATGTAAATAACATAATTATAAAAAGACACTGATGAGAATTAGACACAGTGGGGGTCATTTACTAAGGACCCAAATCGCGTTTTTCCGTCGTGTTACCCGAATATTTCCGATTTGCACCGATTTTCCCTGTATTGCTCCGGGATTTTTGCGCACGCAATAGGATTGTGGCGCATCGGCGCCGGCATGCATGCGACGGAAATCGGGGGGCGTGGAAGAACGAAAACCCGACCGATTCGGAAAAAACACCATTTTTTTTTAAAAACGTGACGCTTGACACGCGCTTACCTGCACCCAGTGTAGGACGGTGAACGCGCCGCTGGATCGCCACAGGACCGGGTAAGTAAATCTGCCCCATTCTGTTACCTGCAAGTTATTGGTGTTGTTCTGGCACCTGGTGCTAATTTCCTTAATTATCTGACAAACTCAATGTAACTGGCGCTGAACGTTCCAATTTTCACTGACTTTGTAGAAATGTTGTGCTGTTATAAAGTGACTGAAACCCTCTGGCAACAGTTTTGTCCAGATAAAGGCCAAATAGGTGACCCTATCAGCCACAAGCTCAGTCAAGTCCCCCAAGAAGGCTGGTCACCCCTGGAAAACAAATATAAAGAGAGGACAGGATAGTGCGGAGAATCTCCATGGGGAATTGTTTCATCACTGCAATCACCGGAATTATTAGCCAGTTCAGCATTGAACGGGGTAAGGATCTGTCTCGCCACACAGTGGGGCTCATTTACTAAGGGTCCGTTGGACACACTTTCATCAGGTTTCCCGACGGTTTCTGTTTTGCGC
The DNA here is from genome assembly GCF_040894005.1 of Engystomops pustulosus. NCBI lineage: Eukaryota > Metazoa > Chordata > Amphibia > Anura > Leptodactylidae > Engystomops > Engystomops pustulosus. Next base: position 10,901,512 of record NC_092411.1, on the reverse strand, counting down.
CACATTGCCCCGGAAATTTGGTGCGCACGATCGGATTTTGGCGCCTCGGTACCAGCTTGCGCGGGACAGAAATTGGGTCGGGTGGGCCGTCAGACAACCCGCCGAATTCGGACAACGTACAGGATTTAACATTTACAAGCACCGGGAAGAAGCAGTTAAACTCCGGCGGACCTCGGCGCAGATGCAGGAACTCGGGCACATGAGCTTAGTGAATCGCACCGGACCCGAATCCTAGTCGGACAACGCGCCGCGGGATCGCAACAGGACCGGCTAAGTAAATCTGCCCCAATGTCTTGACATTCAAGAGCATTTGGACTGAAAGCCCCCTCTGCAGTTACCAAACCTCTCATAAGCAGAAAGAATCTCCTGCTGAGGAGCATGTAGTGTGGACAGAGGGAAAGCGATCCACAGATCATTTTAATGATAAGACAAGCTTCATTTATTTAAATTCCTATGGGAAACATTACGTTTGTCAACAAGCTGGGGAAATACTGAGCCCAAAGTGTGTTAAGAAGTCAGTGAAAGGTGAGGGAGGAAGTGTCATGGTTTGGGGAATGTCATCTGGAGCAGGAGCTGGATCTCTCATACAGATACATGGGGGCAGATTTATCTTAAGTTGTTCTATTTTGCGTTGTTTTTTGGGCCTAAAATGTCTCTATTTTGCACCATATTTGTCTAATGTCAACATTTGCTTAGATAGATGGGATCCTTCTCTGCTTTTTTTTTTAGACTTTTTCAAATAATTGCGACTTTTTGTAAAAAGTCTCAATGAGAAAAAAGTTCTATAAATCATCTTCAGCCGACGACATTCTGCTGGAAACATCCAATCATTTAAGATTTAGGAACATTCTTATTTTTTGGGAGGATTAAAAAAAAAATAGATATAATTTTATGTTTTAGTGATAATAATACTGTTTCTGCTTTGTATATAGAGACGTCCTATCCCTGTGTGTCCTGTACGAGGTGCGGCCACAGTCACTGCTCCTTTATCACAATCCTTTATCGCAAATATGGTGCAAATACAAATTAGAGACAAAAAAGTTGCAAAAAACACAACAAAAAAGTTGCAAAAAAGGTGATAAATCTGCCCCATGGAGTTAATGGGGGTCATTTACTAAGGGCCCGATTCGCGTTTTCCCGACGTGTTACCCGAATATTTCCGATTTGCGCCGATTGTACCTGAATTGCCCCGGGATTGTGGCGCACGTGATCGGATTGTGGCGCATCGGCGCCGGCATGCGCGCAACGGAAATCGGGGGGCGTGGCCGAACCAAAACCCAACGTATTCGGAAAAACCGCCGCATTTAAAAACCGAAAAAGTGTCACTTGGGGAGCGCTTACCTTCACCTGGCCCGAGGTGGTGCATTCCGGCGCGATGAGATGACTTTCAGCGCAGCAGCGCCACCTGGTGGACGGCGGAAGAACTGCCTTCATAAATCCCGGCTGGACCCGAATCCAGAGCAGAGAACGCGCCGCTGGATCGCGAATGGACCGGGTAAGTAAATCTGCCCCAATGTGTGTGAGTCAGTCATCAATTTTCATGAAGGACAATGGGGCAGATTTACTTTCCCGGTCCGTTCGCAATCCAGCGGTGCGTTCTCTGCGCTGGATTCGGGTCCGGCCGGGATTCATCAAGGCAGTTCCTCCGACGTCCACCAGGTGGCGCTGCTGCGCTGAAGTTCCCTGAAATGCACTGAAGTTCACGATCCTATCCTGGATGAAGGTGAGTGCAAGCTCCGCGACACAATTTCCTTTTTTAAATGCGGCGGTTTTTCCGAATCCGTCGGGTTTTCGTTCGGCCACGCCCCCCGATTTCCGTTGCGTGCATGCCGGTGCTGATGCGCCACAATCCGATCGCGTGCGCCAAAATCCCGGGGCAATTCTGGTACAATCGGCACAAATCGGAAATATTCGGGTAACACATCGGGAAAACGCGAATCGGGCCCTTAGTAAATGACCCCCAATGTCCCTTGTCACAGAGCAAAACTTGTAAATCAGTTCCTTGAAACAGAAAACATTGAAACAATGAAATAACCAAAGGGCGGCACGGTGGCTGAGTGGGTAGCACTTCTGCCTTGCAGCACTGGGGTCCTGGGTTTTAATCCCACCCAGATCTGCAAAGAGTTTGTATGTTCTCTCCGTGTTTGCGTGGGGGTCCTCTGGTTTCCTCCCACACTCCAAAACATACTGGCAGGATGATTAGATTGTGAGCCCCATTGGGGACAGGGAGTGATTTGCCATGCTTTGTGCAGCGCTGTGTAATCTGTGTGCGCCATATAAAGAAAGTCCAGACTCCTGATCTAAACCCAATAGAAACCTCTGGAAAATCCTTGGTGACAAAGTTATGGCCAAGAAACCCACAACAGTCACAGATCTGTGGAAAAGATCTATCTATCTCATATCTATCTATCTCCTATCTATCTCCTATCTATCTATCTATCTATCTCTATATCTATCTATCTATCTATCTATCTATCTATCTATCTATCTCCTATCTATCTATATATCTATCTATCTATCTATCTCCTATCTATCTATCTATCTATCTATCTATCTATCTATCTATCTATCTCATATCTAACTATCTATCTCCTATCTATCTATCTATCTATCTATCTATCTATCTATCTCCTATCTATCTATCTATCTATCTATCTATCTATCTATCTATCTATCTATCTCATATCTATCTATCTATCTCATATCTATCTATCTATCTATCTATCTATCTATCTATCTATCTATCTATCTATCTATCTATCTATCTATCTCCTATCTATCTATCTTCCTCTTACGGATTAGCAGGAGTTCTGGATCTCTGGGTGGTAATGTAATGTAAGGGATGTGATGTAGTCACCTGGACGCTGCACTCGTTAATAACTAATGAACTCCCGACCAATCAGAATGCGCGCCTAGAAGAACTAATTAAAGCTTGTGGCGCGCTCCCCGCAGTCAGTGACTCCTGCTCCGGGTTCAGACCCTTTTCTGACTATTTTGGTAGATTCTTGCGGTTTCTGAGCGCCGCTCCTCTCTATCCTCCGGAGGAATACTTACCAGAGAAATATGCAATTAATAATTCAGAGCTGGTAATTGCTAATTATTAAAACAATGATACCCTTATTTCATGGCCTAGTTATTCTGAGTGCTGTTCTCTTAAATAACAGCTGTATGAGTTACTTGTGAAATCTAGATCATATCTCATAAGTCTTAGTTAAATATGTTAAAGACAAAGTCGTTATGATATTAATAGCTCATTACAAGACGAGCGGGGACTTATTAATAAGGCGAAAGTGGAGCAGCCCGGGGTGCACGGTGCTACAGAGGAACAGAAAGTGCAGGTGTGTAACAGTGACACCGGGGACAGGGACACCCTGATACTGGGGTACAGGAGAGGAACACCCTGATACTGGGGTACAGGAGAGGGACACCCTGATACTGGGGTACAGGAGAGGGACACCCTGATACTGGGGTACAGGAGAGGGACACCCTGATACCGGGGACAGGACAGGGACACCCTGATACTGGGGACAGGACAGTGACACCCTAATACTGGGGTACAGGAGTGGGACACCCTGATACCGGGGACAGGAGAGGGACACCCTGATACCGGGGACAGGAGAGAGACACCCTGATACTGGGGACAGTAGAGGGACACCCTGATACCGGGGACAGGAGAGAGACACCATGATACCGGGGACAGGAGAGGGACACGCTGATACCGGGGACAGGAGAGGGACACGCTGATACCGGGGACAGGAGAGGGACACCCTGATACCGGGGACAGGAGAGGGACACGCTGATACCGGGGACAGGACAGGGACACCCTGATACTGGGGACAGGACAGTGACACCCTAATACTGGGGTACAGGAGAGGGACACCCTGATACCGGGGACAGGAGAGGGACACCCTGATACCGGGGACAGGAGAGAGACACCCTGATACTGGGGACAGTAGAGGGACACCCTGATACCGGGGACAGGAGAGAGACACCATGATACCGGGGACAGGAGAGGGACACCCTGATACCGGGGACAGGAGAGAGACACCCTGATACCGGGGACAGGACAGGGACACCCTGATACCGGGGACAGGAGAGAGACACCCTGATACTGGGGACAGTAGAGGGACACCCTGATACCGGGGACAGGACAGGGACGCTGATACTGGGGACAGGAGAGGGACGCTGATACTAGGGTACAGGACAGAGACAAGCTTACACTTGCTGGACAGGACAGGGACACCCTGATACCGGGGACAGGACAGGGACACCCTGATACCGGGGACAGGACAGGGACACCCTGATACCGGGGACAGGACAGGGACGCTGATACTGGGGACAGGAGAAGGACGCTGATACTAGGGTACAGGACAGAGACAAGCTTACACTTGCTGGACAGGACCGTGATCCCAGTCTTCCTTTAACTAATACAATTGACTACAGGTACAATGGGAGGAGGGGGATGCAGCTGAAGCGGGTCTCTGAGGCTCATTCTGTGAGAGAAGAGGAGGAGCTCTAGGAGGAGCTCTGTGACATCACCACAGGAGGCAAAAAAGGAGGCAAAAAATGTAAATTTAAAGAAACCATCTAAGGAAATAAAAGGACTTCAAATCTTTTCCAGGCCCCCATGAAATGTTCATAGTTATGACTTGTCTTCAGAATAGGTCATCAGTATGCGATTCATGGTTGGACTCTCCCAAAAGAGTAACAGAGGAACCTCCAATGGTTCCAGCCTCTAACACCACAATCGGCCTCACAGGGCAACCGATTGTGTCTTGAGGTTGATGATGGGTTGGCCTCAGAATTATATCTTATAGTCTGAACAACCACACTTGGACATTGATAGGATTGTTGGGGGGGTCCAACACCAATACCCTGCAAGGACCTTGGGTGCCAGAGAGCTACATTCATTGCTTAGTGGCAGAGCTGGAGAACGACAGCTCAGCTTCTGGCTCCATCCATATCTGGGTGGTTGAGCTGCAACCACGAAGGTCTCCACACCTAAATCTTGCACCTCCTGACTTTATTGATGTCCCACAGGCCATCCGAGTGATGGACTTGACATCTGATCCCCAAAAGCATCAGCAGAAGTTTTGCTCACTCAAGTATTGTTGCCCCTTTAAATAGAATTCACTTTTTAAAAAAAAAAAAATGTGACAATCCGGAATCTTGTATGACTGATCCTAAGTTCTTGTTCTGGAGCAGATGGCTCGGAAGATTCAGTCTATTAATCTAACCAATAATTGCAACAGATGCTTTCAAATGTTTTTCCATCTCACGTCGAAATGTTTATGAACAAAGAGATGGACCACGAGGAAGAATCCGGAGAACGAGGCGCCTCCATTAATTAGAACTAATAAGTCGTTGACGAGAGGCTGGAAGTGTGCCACCGCCTGAGCAACCGGTGGAAGACGCCGAGAATTACTAGAGAGTCACAAACGGGAGAAGGGACGTCTTTGAGGCTTCGTGTCGAGGCAATTTAAAGGTCACGAAATAGCCGAATTTAGCCTCCGCTCTAACAGCAGTGTCCATGTTAAAGATTCTGCCAGAACGGGGATTGTAATGAGGTTCTGCCGAGATGCCCACCAGCTATCTGCAGTGTCCTCCCCATGTAGAGGTTCTACAGGAAGAGGCGAGATTATTGATGTGCTTGCCTGAGGGATCGCAGCCAATAATGGATGTGTGATAGAGGCAGCGCTTTGTCATCAAACGAGAGGCCTGGTTTACTGGAATATTATCAGTCATCCCTTGATCAAGATATAATGCCGGCCAGGATTTTTTTTTTATCTCTTAACAACTCAGACATGTAAGTGTTGTAGCCCAGGAGACTTCTGCCGCCCCCTCCATGGCTGTCTATAGCCGCACCGTGGCTCCTGATATCAGCGGATCGGTGGGGGCTTCCATTACAAGAGAAGGGCATCCATAACTTTACCCGAGAAACCCTCTAGAGCTCATGGCTCTACTATTAGTCTACAAGACTCTCCCACGTGCTGCACCATTTTATCTCTGATGATATCTTCATACACCAACCACTTGCACTCTTGCCTTCCGAAAACCATAGCTGTAGAGTGTAAGCTCTTATGGGCAGGGTCCTCTCTCCTGTAGAGTGTAAGCTCTTATTGGCAGGGTCCTCTCTCGTGTAGAGTGTAAGCTCTTATGGGCAGGGTACTCTCTCCTGTAGAGTGTAAGCTCTTATGAGCAGGGTCCTCTCTCCTGCAGAGTGTAAGCTCTTATGGGCAGGGTCCTCTCTCCTGCAGAGTGTAAGCTCTTATGGGCAGGGTCCTCTCTCCTGTAGAGTGTAAGCTCTTATGTGCAGTGTCCTCTCTCCTGTAGAGTGTAAGCTCTTATGGGCAGGGGCCTCTCTCCTGTAGAATGTAAGCTCTTATGGGCAGGGTCCTCTCTCGTGTAGAGTGTAAGCTCTTATGGCCATGGTCTTCTCTCCTGTAGAGTGTAAGCTCTTATGGCCAGGGTCCTCTCTCCTGTAGAGTGTAAGCTCTTATGGCCATGGTCTTCTCTCCTGTAGAGTGTAAGCTCTTATGGGCAGGGTCCTCTCTTCTGTAGAGTGTAAGCTTTTATGGGCCGGATCCTCTCTCCTGTAGAGTGTAAGCTCTTATGGCCATGGTCTTCTCTCCTGTAGAGTGTAAGTTCTTATGGGCAGGGACCTCTCTCCTGTAGAGTGTAAGCTCTTATGGCAAGAATTGTCTCTTCCGTAGAGTGTAAGCTCTTATGTACAGGGTCCTCTCTCCTGTAGAGTGTAAGCTCTTATGGCCAGGGTCCTCTCTCCTGTAGAGTGTAAGCTCTTATGGCCAGGGTCCTCTCTCCTGTAGAGTGTAAGCTCTTATGGGCAGGGTCCTCTCTCCTGTGGAGTGTAAGCTCTTATAATCTGGGTCCTCTCTCCTGTAGAGTGTAAGCTCTTATGGACAGGGTCCTCTCTCCTGTAGAGTGTAAGCTCATATGGGCAGGGACCTCTCTCCTGTAGAGTGTAAGCTCTTATGGACAGGGTCCTCTCTCCTGTAGAGTGTAAGCTCTTATGGGCAGGGTCCTCTCTCCTGTAGAGTGTAAGCTCCTATGGGCAGGGTCCTCTCTCCTGTAGAGTGTAAGCTCTTATGGGCAGGGTGCTCTCTCCTGTAGAGTATAAGCTCTTATGGGCAGGGTCCTCTCTCCTGTAGAGTGTAAGCTCTTATGGGCAGGGTCCTCTCTCCTGTAGAGCATAAGCTCTTATGGGCAGGGCCCTCTCTCCTGTAGAGTGTAAGCTCCTATGGGCAGGGTCCTCTCTCCTATAGAGTGTAAGCTCTTATGGGCAGGGTTCTCTCTCCTGTAGAGTGTACGTTCTTATGGGCAGGGTGCTCTCTCCTGTAGAGTGTAAGCTCTTATGGGCAGGGTCCTCTCTCCTGTAGAGTGTAAGCTCTTATGGGCAGGGTCCTCTCTCCTGTAGAGTATAAGCTCTTATGGGCAGGGTCCTCTCTCCTGTAGAGTGTAAGCTCTTATGGGCAGGGTTCTCTCTCCTGTAGAGTGTAAGCTTTTATAGGCAGGATCCTCTGTCCTGTAGAGTGTAAGCTCTTATGGGCAGGGACCTCTCTCCTGTAGAGTGTAAGTTCTTATGCTCAGGGTCCTCTCTCCTGTAGAGTGTAAGCTCTTAAGGGCAGGGACCTCTCTCCTGTAGAGTGTAAGCTTTTATAGGCAGGATCCTCTGTCCTGTAGAGTGTAAGCTCTTATGGGCAGGGACCTCTCTCCTGTAGAGTGTAAGTTCTTATGCTCAGGGTCCTCTCTCCTGTAGAGTGTAAGCTCTTATGGGCAGGGACCTCTCTCCTGTAGAGTGTAAGCTTTTATAGGCAGGATCCTCTGTCCTGTAGAGTGTAAGCTCTTATGGGCAGGGACCTCTCTCCTGTAGAGTGTAAGTTCTTATGTGCAGGGTCCTCTCTCCTGTAGAGTGTAAGTTCTTATGGGCCGGATCCTCTCTCCTGTAGAGTGTAAGCTCTTATGGGCTGGATCCTCTCTCCTGTAGAGTGTAAGCTCTTATGGCCATGGTCTTCTCTCCTGTAGAGTGTAAGCTCTTATGGGCAGGGTCCTCTCTCCTGTAGAGTGTAAGCTCTTATGGGCAGGGTCCTCTCTTCTGTAGAGTGTAAGCTCTTATGGCCATGGTCTTCTCTCCTGTAGAGTGTAAGTTCTTATGGGCAGGGACCTCTCTCCTGTAGAGTGTAAGCTCTTATGGCAAGAATTGTCTCTTCCGTAGAGTGTAAGCTCTTATGTACAGGGTCCTCTCTCCTGTAGAGTGTAAGCTCTTATGGCCAGGGTCCTCTCTCCTGTAGAGTGTAAGCTCTTATGGGCAGGGTCCTCTCTCCTGTAGAGTGTAAGCTCTTATGGGCAGGGTCCTCTCTCTTGTGGAGTGTAAGCTCTTATAGGCTGGGTCCTCTCTCCTGTAGAGTGTAAGCTCTTATGGGCCATGTCCTCTCTCCTGTAGAGTGTAAGCTCTTATGGGCAGGGTCCTCTCTCCTGTAGAGTGTAAGTTCTTATGGGCAGGGTACTCTCTCCTGTAGAGTGTAAGCTCTTATGGGCAGGGACCTCTCTCCTGTAGAGTGTAAGCTCTTATGGGCAGGGTCCTCTCTCCTGTAGAGTGTAAGTTCTTACGGGCAGTGTCATCTCTCCTGTAGAGTGTGAGCTCTTATGCCCAGGGTCCTCTCTCCTGTAGAGTGTAAGCTCTTATGGGCAGGGTCCTCTCTCCTGAAGAGTGTAAGCTCTTATGGGCAGGGTCCTCTGTCCTGTAGAGTGTAAGCTCTTATGGGCCATGTCCTCTCTCCTGTAGAGTGTAAGCTCTTATGGGCCATGTCCTCTCTCCTGTAGAGTGTAAGCTCTTATGGGCAGGGTCCTCTCTCCTGTAGAGTGTAATCTCTTATGGTCAGGGGCCTCTCTCCTGTAGAGTGTAAGCTTTTATGGGCAGGGTCCTCTCTCCTGTAGAGTGTAAGCTCTTATGGGCAGGATCCTCTCTCCTGTAAAGTGTAAGCTCTTATGGGCCATGTCCTCTCTCCTGTAGAGTGTAAGCTCTTATGGACAGGGTCCTCTCTCCTGTAGAGTGTAAGCTCTTATGGGCAGGGTCCTCTCTCCTGTAGAGTGTAAGCTCTTATGGGCAGGGTCCTCTCTCCTGTGGAGTGTAAGCTCTTATAGGCTGGGTCCTCTCTCCTGTAGAGTGTAAGCTCTTATGGGCAGGGTCCTCTCTCCTGTAGAGTGTAAGCTCTTATGGGCAGGGTCCTCTCTCCTGTAGAGTGTAAGTTCTTATGGGCAGGATCCTCTCTCCTGTAGAGTGTAAGTTCTTATGGGCAGGGTACTTTCTCCTGTAGAGTGTAAGCTCTTATGGGCAGGGTCCTCTGTCCTGTAGAGTGTAAGCTCTTATGGGCCATGTCCTCTCTCCTGTAGAGTGTAAGCTCTTATGGGCCATGTCCTCTCTCCTGTAGAGTGTAAGCTCTTATGGGCAGGGTCCTCTCTCCTGTAGAGTGTAATCTCTTATGGTCAGGGGCCTCTCTCCTGTAGAGTGTAAGCTTTTATGGGCAGGGTCCTCTCTCCTGTAGAGTGTAAGCTCTTATGGGCAGGATCCTCTCTCCTGTAGAGTGTAAGCTCTTATGGGCCATGTCTTCTCTGTCCTGTAGAGTGTAAGCTCTTATGGACAGGGTCCTCTCTCCTGTAGAGTGTAAGCTCTTATGGGCAGGGTCCTCTCTCCTGTAGAGTGTAAGCTGTTATGGGCCATGTCCTCTCTCCTGTAGAGTGTAAGCTCTTATGGACAGGGTCCTCTCTCCTGTAGAGTGTAAGCTCTTATGGGCAGGGTCCTCTCTCCTGTAGAGTGTAAGCTCTTATGGGCAGAGTCCTCTCTCCTGTAGAGTGTAAGCTGTTATGGGCAGGGTCCTCTCTCCTGTAGAGTGTAAGCTGTTATGGGCCATGTCCTCTCTCCTGTAGAGTGTAAGCTCTTATGGACAGGGTCCTCTCTCCTGTAGAGTGTAAGCTCTTATGGGCAGGGTCCTCTCTCCTGTAGAGTGTAAGCTCTTATGGACAGGGTCCTCTCTCCTGTAGAGTGTAAGCTCTTATGGGCAGGGTCCTCTCTCCTGTAGAGTGTAAGCTCTTATGGGCAGAGTCCTCTCTCCTGTAGAGTGTAAGCTGTTATGGGAAGGGTCCTCTCTCCTGTAGAGTGTAAGTTCTTATGGGCAGGGACCTCTCTCCTGTAGAGTGTAAGCTCTTATGGGCAGGGTCCTCTCTCCTGTAGAAACACAAGTAGACGTTTCCAAGCAGTCATTTCTAGGTTGATGGTGGTACGTAGCGTTCTCCTCGCTTCTACATATCGTTTTGCCTTATTAGTGGTGAAATATTATCGAGATGACACCTTATAGTATAACATAATGCACCCGGTGACTACATATCATGTAAAATCTACAATATAATCTTCTTTTCCATCTTCATAGACATAAAACTGTGTAATCCGCAGCAGCTCCAGGAAACCCAAGCCCCGGCCGGGACACGAGACGTTGGCTGCATTACTGCAGTGTATTATGTTACTGTCCATTAGAGCAGAAATGCTTTGTGCCTCGGCCTAGGAGATGACCCATAGTAAATACAGAGTCATATTTAGCTTTTGTAAACCCTCAGGCCTCATGAATGATTCAGGATGGGGTAAATATCACATTCCCCTCACTTATTTACATCCGCAGAACCTCGCAGAAGACTTGTCACCATGAAATATTCATGGCCGCTTCAATGAATCTATGTTTCTGTCGATACCGTCCCGGCCACACATATATTTTCCCTCACACGTTGCGCGGTCACATGACCAGGGGTAATGGCGATATCCCTGCGCTTTGTGGTTACTGATTTATTGGTTGATGCTGTAATATTAGAGGATTGCGGCCGGAGAGGATTTATAAACAGAACATCGCGGCCATCTGATACCTCATGTGGTTTTTAGGGGAGAAGCCGCGCCCTGTCTCCTCTCCGAAATGCTCAATTATTGGGCACGGATGGAATCTGATGGATGATCAAACTTTCTGGATTATCGGATGGCACGGATTGAACGTTTCCTAAATTTGTCCTGAATTTTACTGTTGTCCTATTATATCCCCTACAAGTCTGGAATCACTTCCTACATCTGGTATAGAATCAGCTTCTTGGAGAATGGAGGATGTGTCCCTTCTGCTGCTTTTAATCTGCGGTTTCAGGACCTTTGAAGGACCATCAATGGTCCTGAAATGGCTCTTGTGTACATGTGTATTGAGAGCAGGAACAGATGTACAAGGATTTCATGGGTGAAGGTCCTTCTCAGTATAAAATTTGGTGGGTGGTTTGGGTAGCCAATGGCCCTTTATAAGGCTTGGCCCCCGGGCTACTGCCCAAACCACATTTATTATAATTCTTCTCTGAGTAGAGGCAAAACCTGTGGCTCTTGAGCCCTAATGGAAAACTAAAGGCAGAGGCTTGTGTTAGAAGAGCCCTATCATCAGGCTGGTGGGGGACCAACCTCCAACCCCAATAATGACCAACTTTTTTGGACTGCTATGGGGTCATCAATTACAATCTTACTATTTTTGGCAGTAGTAAATCTAGCGAGAGAAAAATGTAACTTTTGAAGGAGTCACTTTCTTTAAAGAGGTTGTTTCATCTCCAAAATCCAAACTGGGAATAAAGTCTTCCCAGTTGTCTGAGGATCTCGTTTGTGTAGCCTGGAGCGGAGACCATATGATTAGGGTTGAGTGAACTCCACCCTGTTCAGGTCGGTGTCGAATATTGCAGGTTCAGGTCCCAAGGCTCCCACCTGGACTTGGGCTCTGCATTCTGGCTCAATGCCCACCAGCACTGGAACCCGATCACCAGTCTTAACTTTTTAAATGTCGGCGGGATTCCACCGTTTTGTGAGCCCCATTGGGGACAGGGACCGATTTGGCAAAATCTGTGCAGGGCTGCGGAATATGTGTGCGCTATATAAATAACGTAACTATATTATTATTATTATCCATCATAGTGATATTAGGGGTCCTCTGTTCGGGCCCATATTTGGGTATCTAGCTGGAGGTGCCCTTCTATCTCAAGGCAAAGGTGTTCCTTTAGCTTCTTGGGCCTAATTGTCGCAAATCCCCAACTATAAAGTATTGTTTATTATGGGGGAGACTCCTCATGGATCCCCTAAGGCAGTGATGGTGAACCTTTTGGAGACAGAGTGCCCAAGCTACAACCAAAACCCACTTGTATGTCGCAAAGTGCCAACATGACAATTTAAGCAGTAACTTACCACAGGTTTTAATCGTATTGGCGTCCTAAGTTCATCAATACAATAGAAAGATGGAGAAATTTGGATTGTATCTTCCCTCCAGGGTCCCCTGAAGAGGAAGAATCAGGGGACCCAGAGCAGGAGCTCAAAAGACAATCCATCTCTATCCATCCCTTCCCGCTCCTCCTGTAGTCCTGGAAACCAAGGATGCTGACAGACGCATGGTGCGTCCTGGGCTGTATTGGATCACAGGAGAAAGCCTTGAGTCCTAACTGGAAAACTCTGTGTTGGGGTGAAGGCCTGGGTGCCCACAGAAAAGGCTCCGAATGCCACCTCTGGCACCCGTGCCATAGGTTCGCCACCACTGCCCTAAGGCTTCTGAACCTCCCATCAAGTTGCGCTATTGCCTTACAGATTATAATGGACACATCGTGGTCTTCTAGGAACGAGCCACACAAGGACCCCCCTGGTCTCCAGGAGTCCCCACGTGTCTCCGGGGCTTAGATCTGCTGTTATACCATTATACTATGTAGACGCGGTTACTTAGGATGAGTGCACACCACAAGCAAACATCACATCGGACACTTAAGCCTTTTACCATTCCCTAACCCCTAAAATCTCCTTTTATAAGTCAGTTGTGGCCGCGATGCAGCAAAGTCTAATCTCTCCATTAGAGACTTTTCACCTATCCGGGAGAAGCAGCGCAATGTATTTAGACCCCCGGCTTTCCTCCCCATTAAAGGCTCAGCCCAAGAGGGAAACGATTTTCTTATCGGGATGGACTTCCCCTCCCCAAATAATTTATTCTTTCACTTTTTATTTTTTCATTTATTATGTTGCCATTTTAATACTTTATGGTCACAGTAAAGCAGTTCTTGGTACTTTTTTAAATCTCATAATAATAATCACTTTCTATAATCCCCCATTAGTTATAACATTGGCTAAGTATAAGCAAGTTAATAATCTGGCATTGTTATTCATCATTGTGATTTTTTTTTTATTTTTATTTTTTTTATTTAAGCAATGTAGTAAAAGATCTTTAAAACTCCTGTTGCTTTTGATAGGTCGAATGAATTAACCTTAATTTAATTTATTTGACCTATAAAAAGCAACTGGAATTTTATTAATATGGCCAACACCGTAGAAAACTTTTTTTCTTGCAAAAGATCTCCACACATGGAAACAACCATTATAAGAAATCTACCATCCAAATCCAGGGACACTTACTGACAGATTGTGGTAATCTCCTTATATCTCCTTCCTTCTAAAATCAACTTTTAACAAATTGGGGCAGATTTACTTACCCGGTCCTGTCGCGATCCAGCGGCGCGTTCTCCGTCGAGGATTCGGGTCTTCCGGCGATACACTAAGGTAGTGCTCCCGATGTCCACCAGGTGTCACTGCTATGCTGAAGTCTACCGGAGTTTGACGGAGTGCAGGTAAGTGCGTGACAAGCAACACATTTTTTTTTAATCCGTCGGCCACGTCCCACGATTAGCGGCGTGTGCATTCCGGCGCCGATACGCGTGCGTCAAAAACCCCGGGCAATTCGGCGCAAACCGGTAATTTTTGGGAAACCCCACGAAAAAGAGCATTTCGGGCCCTTAGTAAATGACCCCCTATGTTTATAAAGTGCTGGCGGTGTTACCAGAGCCCCTCGGTGCTGAAGATTTACAGGCTGTTACACAGGCTCCCTCCCCTCTGCTCCATTTGTGCTTCCCATTTGATGGACTCTCAAACAGTGGGACGGGAAAATGCTCCCACACAGTGTAACATCTTGTGAAGCTCCACACCCCTTCTGCTCATTAGCATAAGTATTAAAGTTGATTTTAGAAGGAAGGAAGCCATGGATAATAAATATAAGTAGATACCACAGTCCCGGAGCCTGGATCTATGAGTAATGTCCCTGGTTTATCAGGATGGATTCTGATGGGAGAATCCCTTTAAGGTATTTCCTGCAATGTATTAGCACATGGATTTCCTGGATATGTAATATATACAGAAATCCTAAATTCGGTTTGCCCCTGCTGACTTTATTGGGTACCAATCATAATCTCGTACCATGTCATTGTCCTTTTGAATTGAATTGAGTTGTGTCCAAGTACTCAAGTTGTAGATACAGTTAAAGGGATTGTCCGGGCAGGTTATCCCCTATCCTATGGATAACTTACTGATTGGAGGGGTCCCAGTATCATAATAAAGGGAGTCTGTTGTGCCGCCAAATGAACAGAAAAGTTGGGTGCACATGCTCCTTGCTGCCCCATATATCTCTATGGCGCAGTACTCCGCTACTGCTGTCGGTTCTATGGACAATGAACGGAGCGGAAGTGTACAGGCTTCCCCCCCTGGTGTTACATTCATTTGGGGTACAACAGACTACACTCCTTGGTTCTAATTCAGGACTTGTCCCTGTGGGTCCTTGCTGGTGTAAATCTTAAGAAGTTTTATAGCCCCGCCCATTCCGTGCCCTAGACACACCTCCTTTTCTGAAAGTTACACAACTACTTCAAAAACTTCCATTTGTATAAAAAGTTTGGTTAAAAAAAGAAAAACCGGGTGATGAATTCCCCCAACAAAACACTTTTTGGGGCAGATTTACTTACCCGGTCCATTCGCGATCCAGCGGCGCATTCTCTGCGGAGGATTCGGGTCTTCCGGCGATTCACTAAGGTAGTTCCCCCGATGTCCACCAGGTGTCGCTGCTGCGCTGAAGTTCGTCGGAGTTCACTGAAGTTCACCAAGCCGGGCCGGGTGCAGGTAAGTGCGTGTCTAGCAACACATTTTTTTTTTAAATACGGCAATTTCTCCGAATCCGAAGGGTTTTCCGACGGCCACGCCCCCCGATTGCACCACAATTCGATCGCGCGCCAAAATCCCGGGGCAATTCTGGGAAAATCGGCGCAAAACTGTAAAATTCGTGTAACCCGACGTAAAAACACGATTCAGGCCCTTAGTAAATGACCCCCACTGTTATTAACAATGGATACAAATTTTCCTATTTCCATGTGTTTTCCGTCTTCTCTGTCTCCGGGATACAGATGTACATGTTTACTCCAGCGCATTCTCTGTGTTACCAGGCAAAAAAAAAAATGTAAAAAAATAAGAAATAATCTGGTAAAATCTGTTAATCTGGTTCGTCCAAGGCGCTTCACTTCACGGCTTTTTTTTTTTGTTATTTAGTAGCGGGAGGGAAAAAAAAAAAAAAAGATCTAGTGGATGGAAGAGAAATAATAGCCGGGAAGTACTTAAGAGCTTAAGGATAGAAAACTTAAAAATGGTCAGATTCAGCCCAAATCCTATCAGATTTTTCTTGGCTGGTGTAAACCTTTAATCAGCTCCCGGGGGTCATTTTATCTAACCATAAAACACGCGATTACAAGAGGCATCAACTATGAGAATTATGGAGAGCGCGGTGATCAGAGCGCGTATCAAGCGTCTTATTATATATCAACAGCGCAAATCACGCTGTCACATGGCCACATACCCATAGGGAGGACAAGGCTCTCTTATAGCTAATAATATAGATCTGTGAGAGGAGGCACAAATTAGGAATAAAGGGTAAAAATAGAAAACATTGATAACATTTGTATAAATGAAATTGATACATTTATATGTTCCAAAAAAAAAGTGGCAAAATGATCTTTATACGTAAATACATATGTCATTGTAATAATATTCCAACTAAAATAGTAAGAAAAGTAGAAATAGTAATAATAAAACATAACAAATAAAATAACAATAATTAACCTCTGTAATTAATAATATAACTATAATTAAAACATAGCTAATAAAATAACAATAATTTACCTCTAGCTATTAAGCATAAAGCTGTTAAAGGGGTTTTCTCACAAACTAAAGATAGGCCCTATCCACGGGATTGCTGGGATACCTATATACTGGGGGGGGGGGCATGTGTTGGGCTACCTATATACTGGGGGCATGTGTTGGACTACCTATATACTAGGTGCATGTACTTGGCTACCTATATAAAGGGGGCATGTGCTGGGCTAACTATATACAGGGGGCAATGCACCTGGGCTTCCTATATACAGAAGGGAGCCTTTATTTGGGCTACCTATATAGAGGGGCACATGTGCTGGGCCACCTGTGTGCTAGGGCTACCTATAAACAAGGGGCATGTGCCTGGGGCTACCTATATACAGGGGGGTGTGCCTTGGCTTCCTATACACAGAAGGAAGCCTTTATTTGGGCTACCTATATAGAGGGGCACATGTGCTGGGCTACCTGTATGTAGAGGGCATGTGCTAGGGCTACCTATAAACAAGGGGCATGTGCCTGGGGCTACCTATATACAGGGGGAATGTGCCTTGGCTTCCTATACACAGAAGGGGGACTTCATTTGGGCTACCTATATATGCCTTGGTTAGCATTTTTAATCATTTCAGTAGTTTAGAATACTTTATTTCACATTACCTGTCTCCCTGCCAGCAGCGTGTGGTGAGTCCCAGGGGAGGGGACAGCTGCAGTCTGTGTGTGATATCAAGTAGAGGGTTAAACTTTTATTACATATTCTCTGCCCACCCATAAATTAACCCCAGGCTTGAAATCCCAAATTGCTTATTTGACTCTTTTAGTACTGTACACCCGAAAAGTGCATTAATCCCAAAAATAACGTCATGCTCCAAAATAAATTCTAACCCAAGTCCTTGTCCTTAAATTGGTTATAACCCCCAAGCCTATCAAAAAATTAGCACAGATGCCAGTCGCCAATCCAAAATTAGTTCAAGCCCCGAACTAAAACTCAAAGTTAATTCAGATACCATAAAATTCATAAAACACACAATTAATTTAGATTTCAGCCACGTCCCAAAATGAGTTCATATTCAATTCCACATTTTCACAATTTGTAAAAATTTCAGATTATAGACAGTCCCTGGGGTTACGTACAACGATCAGTTCTGTAGGTTTGTTCTTAAGTTGAATTTGTATGTAAGTCAGAACTGTATGTTTTATAATTGTAACCCCAGTCAAACTTTTTTTGGTCTCTGTGACAATTGGATTTTAAAAATGTTCATTACTGACGCCTGTAATAACTGTTATAGCAATTTATTGTAGACCAAGGCTAAAGTACAGTAATTACCAATATCCAGAGGTCTGTTTGTAACTAGGGGTCGTCTGTAAGTGTTCTTAAAGAGAACCCGTCATGCAAAATAACCCCCCATAATCTAAATATATTTTCATAAACTGCCATTAGAGAGCATTGCCTCTATCCCTTCATTGTCCCTCTACATGCCTGTAAACCTAAGCAATGAGGTCCTAAAGCTGTATGCAATGACCTGTGAAATGTCCAATGAAGCATTAGCATATTCAAGCTGTCCAGCTTATTCCTGAGTGGGAGGCACAGCCACACCCCAGTGCATGACTGACAGCCTGTATAATGATGTGAGGCTGTATAATGATGTGCTTCCTGGTGCTGGTGCCCCCTGCAGCCTGTGTGTGTGTAGGAGAGATACAACAGCTCCATGCAGCCATGTTATAGCAGAACCTGTTAGGTACTTGTGTAGCTGATGTCTGTGTCTCTGTGTATTAGGAGGATGCAGCATGTCAGCAGATGCAGCACAGACACCAGCAATGCTTTACTACATATTACACACAGACATGAGCAGGGGGAGGAGAGGGGAGGGATAACAGGGGTGACATCACTGCCTCTGACCATGTGACCAGCCTCATTTACATAATAAAGAAAATATGATTTTATAATGATTAATGTATGAAATAACAAGGATCCTTGTGAGCTGCTCCAACTGGTAGTGGTGACAGGACAAGTGACACAGACCTGATGACAGGTGTCCTTTAAGTAGGGGACTGCCTGTACATTCCAAAATTAGACCTGGCCCAAAGGTGAGCACTAGAATCCATGGCTCCCTAAACTTGGTAGGACCCCCCAAGTCCTGAATAAGCAGAGACCTCTTATACCTCAAGGCAAGAGCCAGTCAGCAGGTTACTGACAGGGCTTCCAGGTCAATAGCAGTCAAAGGCAAGGACTAGGGAGCTACTATAGAAATGTGTGTACCCTAGATTGTAAGAATTGATGTACGATTCCCGTATATCATTACGATGGATGGGTCTTGGGAATCCCAGTCTGACACAAGATTAGACCCACAATCCTCAGCCTTCCCGAATGCCACCACACACAACGTATGCTCGCTCGGGTCGTAGCCATTGGGGGTCATTTACTAAGGGCCCGAATCACGTTTTTCTGTCGCGTTACCCGAATATTTCCGATTTGCGGCGATTTTCTTTCGATTGCCCCGGGATATTGGCGCACGCGATCGGATTGTGGCGCATCGGCGTCGGCATGCACGCGGCGGAAATCGGGGGGCGTGGCCATAAGAAAACCCGACGGCGCTTGACACGCACTTACCTGCACCCAGGGTAGGACGGTGAACTCCGACGGAATTCAGCGCAACAGCAACACCTGGTGGACATCGGGCGCACTACCTTAGTGAATCACCGGAAGACCCGGATCCTCCACTGAGAACGCGCCGCTGGATCGCGACAGGACCGGGTAAGTAAATCTGCCCCATTATGGTCTAATTCTGGGACGGAGGAAATAGGTGATCAGGCCAGGGTGGTCTACTCCTACAGAAGGCCACATGGTCTACTCCTTCTTCCTAGTGGTCTCCTAGACAATCCCTCGGAGACTCAGCAAGCAACGACCTCTCCGGCAAATTTTTACAAATCAAATTTCTCATGGCTAATTACCTTCCATAATTACCTTCCCATGACATGACGCCGTGCACCTATCACCATGCTCCCAGCCCGTGCATTGAGTAGCTTAATGCCGATTAGTAGCGCTCCATTGTAGAAGGTTTTGCTGAAGTTGAAGACATTTTTTTACTATAGTCTTGAGGATACAATCATTGTTGCCGGGAACATCTGACAGGATACAAAGCCCATGGAAGCTCCGGGTGAAATTATGACAACAAGAGGGGGAAAAAAAAAAGCTATTACTGATACTGTGCTTTCATTATGCAAATGATATTAAGCTAGGCCGTGCAATATAGCCCGTGGCTACGCCATAATCTCCGTGCAGTGATTAGAATGTGTCAAACTTAGTCATTTTGATTATGACATGTTAATTACATGCCATACTCACGCAGACATGAATATTACTTGCTCGCAAGCCGAGCAACAATTGAGGGCATTGTTTATCGGTGCAAACATTGCAACTTCATTTAATGGATGGTAAGATAAAAATGATTTGCCGATGTGGACGGAGGAAAGTTTGGAAATGTCTCATCTGCTGACTTTCGGAGAAAGAAATGTAGAGTGGACTAGTCAACCGTGTGATTGTCTGTCACGTCAGAGGTGGCCAATATGGCTGGTGGAAGGTGTCTCCAAACTCAGTAAGAGTGGGCCACCATCTACCGTACCCTGGGCTTAGGTGTTATGGTAAGTATCCGAATAGCACAATTTTGGTGATGCCGGCCTTGTCATCACGCATGTCTGCTAGTAGTGTAGATTTGTACCATGTTAGCCGTGGAGAACATCACTCATGTGTCACAGCCTCGTTACAGATGGTTGGAGGCTTCAAAATGAGATGTCTTGTCATTCTTGAAAAGTTTGGGTAAAATGTTGAAACAATGAGTGGAAGATCACTAAATGAGGCCTGGAATATAGTTTCATAGTTTATACGGTTGAAAAAAGACACTTGTCCATCAAGTACAACCAGGGAAGGGAAGGGATTGGATGAGGAAGGGATTTATGGGAAACAATTCTATATAACATAACCATCAATGTTATTTAGGTATAAAAAGGCATCTAGACCCTTCTTGAAGCTCTCTGCTGTCCCTGCTGTGACCAGCGCCTGAGCTCTCTGCTGTCCCTGCTGTGACCAGCGCCTGAGCTCTCTGCTGTCTCTGCTGTAACCAGCGCCTGAGGCAGGCTATTCCACAGATTGACAGTTCTCATAGTAAATAAGCCCTGTCGTCTCCGGTGATTAAACCTTGTTTTCTCCAGACGCAGACAGTGCCCCCTCGTATTTTGATTTGATCTAATCTGAAACAACTTACCACCATATTTTTTGTATGGACCATTCATATACTTATATAAATTAATCATGTCCCCTCGTAGACGTCTCTTTTCCAGACTAAATAAATCTAGTTGTTTTAATCTTTCCTCATAACTAAGACCCTCCATACCACCTATCATATTTGTGGCTCTACGTTGAACCCTCTCCAGCTCCAGGACATCCTATTTATGGACAGCATATTCCAGGTGAGGCCGAACCAATGCCTTGTATAGTGGTAATATTACATCCCTATCACCAGAGTCCAGATCACTTTTGATACATGACAAGATCCTGCTAGCTTTAGAGGCAGCTGCTTGACATTGCATCTAAAAAAAAGGTCTATAATTGGGGAAGGATGGGGATTCTTTACTTAGCCATGTGGGGGACATTCCAGGATCCATCAGTGACCATCTGTTGGTGCTTCTACTCTCATTGATGATGTAATGTTCATTGTCTCCGACCTACAGATTCACGACTAACACCAGGGATTAGGCAATCCCATCCCATGTGCAACAAACTCGACGTCATCACCAAGAGATCATGAGGACAAAAGCATCAGGGAAACCAGGGGCACGTTCTGGAGGATTTGGTATTGCATTTTCTTTTACGTGGTTTCCCCAACACTGGTATCAGCTTCACCTCAACTGGGTTACGTGGGCCCTTAGTAATTAAAGGAAACCTCCCATGTGATTTGATGCAGTATGAAGCACACATACATTGAGAATGCTGTAGCTACACTGATGCAGGATCACATGATTAATCACTGAGCTGAGTGGTTTTGCTGAAAAAACAATTATACCATTCAGGACCTTGGGAAAGCTGGGACAGACTGGCTTACACATTACACAGGAGCTTGGAATTGCAAATGGCTGCTATGTAAAGAATGACTCAGCATGACTAGTCAAGCACTAATCAACCTGAGCTAAATGACTTATACACAGCAGCTGGGGGATGGTGCAGCAATTGATTATTCTGTCTGGCAGGAAGAGAAGTGCAGGAGATGATGATGCAATCAGAGAGAAACTCTCCTGCTATGAGAAGCGGGAAAGCAAGCGCCAAAGCAGATATAGAAGGGACAGAGCTTCATTATCATAATGTTATATCTGTTTTATCAGCAAAACCAATCAGCTCAGGGATTAACCAAGATATGATCCTGCATCAGTGTAGCTACAGCATTCTCCAGGTATGTTTGCTTCATAATGCATCAAATCAAATGGTAGGTTTCCTTTAAGATACATGTAAAACTAGTTTGCTATCCTTATACAGACTCTCCTGTACAAATTAATGCAGTAAGTAAAGAAAAAATGGCCTTATCTCCCTTGGGAACAAAGGATCAAGCATGCTGAAATCTATCCGCCTGATCTTTTTACTTCCTAACAACTGCCACCATTGAAGAGTTGTGAGGCCTCCACACATGTTTGATGTTCCTCTAATGGTTGTAACCAAATTATACAACTAGAAACAATAGGCACCACTCTGTTGAGGGCCTGCTGCTCCTCAAAACCTCTAAAGTAGTAGCTTGCACATATCCAGGCTGCTCTTTCTGCCCGATTGAGTGATGACCTGGAAAGTAAAGCACATCTCAACCTGCTCCTGACCTCCAGATGGATGTAAAACTTCCACAAGGACTTGGTATAGTTTGTAGGCGTTTCTACTCAGCTCTGGGGTCTTCATCAGTGGAAGTTTTTATTATGTACTAAGAAACCATAGACACACTGGGGCAGATTTACTTACCCGGTCCGTTCGCGATCCAGCGGCGCGTTCTCTGCGCTGGATTCGGGTCCGGACGGGATTTATGATGGTAGTTCCTCCGCCGTCCACCAGGTGGCGCTGCTGTGCTGAAGTCCGCTGGAATGCCTCGAAATACACCGGCCTATCCTGGATGAAGGTGAGTGAAATTTTTGAGACACAATTTTTTTTTTAAATGCGGCGGTTTTTCCGAATCCGTCGGTTTTTCGAGTAACACGCCGGGAAAACGCGAATCGGGCCCTTAGTAAATGACCCCCATTTTGGTTTATTTTTCACTTTAATCATGAAAAAGTCGGAATCAATACAATATGAATTTAAGCCAAGAAGTCAGGCAGATGCAGATGTAGAATGTGGAAGAAAAATTCAAGTAAAACTCTAAAATCGGAATTTGCTTCCAACGTTCTTTCACTGTCTTGAATTATTCAGGGATAAATGAGGCCGAATTGTGCTGGAAAACTGTAAAAGGGACTTTATGGGGACAATGAGTGGTGAGAGGCCGGACGCCCGGAAGTGACATTTTCAATATTTAATTCTGCTTAATTTCAAGGAGATCATTAACCCTTTTCAACAATTTACAGATTAACCCCCTGGGGCCCTGCAAGCCGGGAAGTGGAAGCAGTGGAATAAGTGTCCACGCAGAACAAGAACAGTAATTCATGAACAATGGACTTTGGTTAGTGTAAAAAAAAATTCTATTACCTTATAATGTTGTTATTCTAAGGTCCGGAAATGGGGGCATTCACAAGTCCAAAGTCCCTAGGACACCCTACTATTATTTGAGAAACAAAAGAGAAATGTACATATGTGAATACACAAGCAGGTTGAAGGGGAGGAGCTTTTGGGCTATGTCTGGAATATGGCCGCCATCTTGAAAGCCGCCATATTGGATCCAGGACAAGTTTTTCCAATAGGAAGGAGGTCGTGTAACATATCAGAGAGCAGTATTGTCTCAGAAATCGATCCCTGCAATCAGATCTGCAATATCTCTTGTGGTTCTACAGTTCTCAGCACAGAGATGCTCCATAGATTCTCATGTGGGTTCATAGATTGGATCCAACAGAGTAATCACTGGGAATGTTCTGGGTTCTGAGTTGATAACACTGGAGTTTTCCACCTAATTCTGGGTAGTTTTGAGCGGGTGATTCAGAAAATTCTCTTCCATTACTCAAGAAATAGGTATAATGGAGGAACAGTACTGTGGAGAATGGGATACACATATGACGGCTCCAGAAGGAATGTCCAGGAACACGTCATCACTGACCCGATGGAAAATCTCTAGTTTACAGCCACAAAATATGAGATTCATTTCCAAAGTTTCTTTAGCACAATATTAAGTGACCACTAATTTGAGCGGCATATCCATCATAAAGAGGTAATACCAGATCTCCATAAGTAGAATCGGGGCTCCAAACGTGTATCAGAAAGACTGTAAGCTCCTACTTATTCCTATTGGTCCTTCTGTCCGCTGTATTACCCTGTAATGTCTTATTTTATCTCTATGTGTACCTGATGATCTGTAAGGCGCTGCATATAAAAATATTTTATTAGTATAATTAATAACTTTTACTATATAAATAACTTATACTGTATATACTTGAGTATAAGCCAAGTTTTTCAGCACAATTTTTGTGCTGAAAAAGCTCCACAAGGCTTATACATGAGTGAATAAAAAAATAGTCAGTACTCACCCTCCAACGTTGACCCCAGGCGTCCTCCTGCTCTGGACATTTTATTAATGGGGGTGCTCTGCTGGACATTTTATTAATGGGGGCTCTGCTGGACATTTTATTAATGGGGATGCTCTGTTATGGACATTTTATTAATGGAGGGCTCTGCTGGACATTTTATTAATGGAGGGCTCTGCTGGACATTTTATTAATGGAGGGCTCTGCTGGACATTTTATTAATGGGAATGCTTTGTTATAGACATTTTATTAATGGGGGGCACTGCTGGACATTTTATTAATGGAGGGCTCTGCTGGACATTTTATTAATGGGAATGCTCTGTTATGGACATTTTATTAATGGGGGGCACTGCTGGACATTTTATTAGTAGGGGGCTCTGTTACTGACATTTTATTAATGGGGGGACTCTGCTGTGGACATTTTATTAATAGGGGGCTCCACTGTGGACATTTTATTAATAGGGGGCTCCGCTGGGGACATTTTATTAATAGGGGGCTCCACTGCGGACATTTTATTAATAGGGGGCTCCGCTGGGGACATTTTATTAATAGGGGGCTCCACTGTGGACATTTTATTAATAGGGAGCTCCGCTGGGGACAATTTATTAATAGGGGGCTCCGCTGTGGACATTTTATTAAATGGAGGACTCTGCTCTGGACATTTCATTAATGGGGGGGGGGGGGGTGCGCTGGACATTTTATTAATGGGGATTCTCTGCTCTGAACATTTTATTAATTGGTGGGGCTGCCATGCACATTTAATTTTTAATAATGGGAGACTACTGGCCATTTTATTAGAGAGTAGCGGCTGCAGTTCCCACCCTCGGCTTATACTCAAAACGTCATTACGTTTACCCAGTTTTTTGTGGTAAAATTATGTATCTCGGCTTATACTCGGGTATATACGGGTAGTTAACGTTATACATTGTATTTCCTCGATAATACATCTTCTTTATATAATCTGGAGAAGATTCCTTATTAGAAATCGTATATAGGAATACACACCCTCAACTGGTAACCCCCAAACTATTTACAAAGGAATCCAGGAAGAATAACAGAGGGATGGCACAAGGTAGAGACCATAGATATAGGGTGGGGAGGTGGGGGAGGTAAATTTGCCTTGGCTTTCCATGCACGATACATTCCCTGAGCCTCAGTCTTCTCCATCTCTATCTGCAACGTATATATTCACACATATATCCTCCGCATATGTAAATAAGACGAGATCCCAGACAATAAGGCATCAGTCAGATGTCATCCGTCACCCCCACCCTTCACAATACTAGGAGATTTCTTCCCCATTTCAGTGTAAATCCGGTCCAATCCCTCGGATCTCATTGCTTTTCTTACATTATGTCTTTCCCAGGTCCCCGGTAGAAGGAAATTAAACCCTGTATTTTAATAGCGATTAGGTCTAGAGAAACCCATTACCTTTCCTGGATCTCCGCATGGGGTTACATTTGTATCGGGAATGTGGCCATTACTGTAAAGATGATTTTATTTTTTATTTTTTTTTGCGGCTGAGGTTTTTCGAGAAAAATCAAATCTATTTACAAAAAAAAAAATTTCTCATTACGTGGATAATGGTATACATGCGCCTCCGGCTGGGAGGGGGGGGAGGGTCCGGGGCGGGAAGGGGTTAATCAATTGACGGATGTTTATGGAAGTGCGTGCAGATTAAACACCACATTCTCCGGGGCGCGTCTTGTCGATACATAAACGCGGCCGGCATTAAATAATATTGGCAGCGGCGGATTGTCACGGAGATTATTTTGAAAGTTATTCTCGTCCTTTTGTTACATTGTTGCAACCGCATCGCCGACGCCGCGCTATATTTCTCGCGGCGAGGTATCTTTGGGGATTCATAAATATTGATTGTACCGTAAAGGAATTGATGGAATTGTAGAACAGACTGCGGTCCGCGAGCGTCTGGGGAATTTACTCAATTTTTTCCTCAATCGCTGCAGTCTATAAAAAAAGAGGAGATTTTTTTGCAAATTGTTTTTTTCACCTTGAATTTTGAGTATTTAATAGCTTTTACAATCACAGGCTGTTGTCAGCCCTTACGCCGTTACGTGGTATTTATCAGAATGGCGCCAGTCTAATTACTTACGGGATAATAGAGGGGACGCGGCACGCGGGGGATGAAGACGTCTTTTTTTTTTTTCGTTGGGTTTTCGTTGGTGTTAATTAGGATTCATTAGAGGTTCGATAGATCTTGTATGCAATCAAGTGAGGGAGACGGCTGCGCTGCCGCCGAGAAGATTAAACGTAAGAATAATAAAGCAACAATCGATGGCGATACATAAAGTTCGTCTATCGCGCAGGACGGAGGAGTCCGTAGGGAACCCTGAACAAATTCTGAGATTTTCTCTTACGTGAGGGAACGTCTACACATTCTGCTTGGCTTCAGACTGACTATAAGTATAAGGATTCTTACCTGGATATGTAAATTGGCTCTTATGGTGGTAACATATGCCGCAGTGCTGTACTCAGAAGAACAGTGCAGTGTCTACTATTTGCGGTGTCCTGTGTACTATGTGCAGGGTGTACTATGTGCGGTGTGTACTATGTGTAGTGTGTACTATGTGCAGTGTGTACTATGTGCAGTGTGTACTATGTGCGGTGTGTACTATGTGCAGTGTGTACTATGTGCAGTGTGTACTATGTGTAGTGTGTACTAGGTGCAGCGTGTACTATGTGCAGTGTGTACTATGTGCAGGGTGTACTATGTGTAGTGTGTACTACGTGCAGTGTGTACTATGTGCAGTGTGTACTATGTGTAGTGTGTACTAGGTGCAGCGTGTACTATGTGCAGTGTGTACTATGTGCAGGGTGTACTATGTGTAGTGTGTACTACGTGCAGTGTGTACTATGTGCGGTGTGTACTATGTGCGGTGTGTACTATGGGCAGTGTGTACTATGTGCAGTGTGTACTATGTGCAGGGTGTACTATGGGCAGTGTGTACTATGTGCAGTGTGTACTATGTGCAGGGTGTACTATGTGCAGTGTGTACTATGTGCTGTGTGTACTATGTGCTGTGTGTACTATGTGCGGTGTGTACTATGTGCGGTGTGTACTATGTGCGGTGTGTACTATGTGCGGTGTGTACTATGTGCAAGGGGGTGTACTATGTGCAGTGTGTACTATGTGCAGGGGGGTGTACTATGTGCAGTGTGTACTATGTGCAGTGTGTACTATGTGCGGTGTGTACTATGTGCGGTGTGTACTATGTGCAAGGGGGTGTACTATGTGCAGTGTGTACTATGTGCAGGGGGGTATACTATGTGCAGGGTGTACTGTGTGCAGTGTGTACTATGTGCGGGGTGTACTATGTACAGGGTGTGTACTATGTGCAGTGTGTAGTATGTGCGGGGTGTGTACTATGTGCAGTGTGTACTATGTGCAGTGTGTACTATGTGCAGTGTGTACTATGTGTGGTGTGTACTATGCGCAGTGTGTACTATGCGTGGTGTGTACTATGTGCAGTGTGTACTATGTGCAGTGCCCTGTGTAGTGTGCAGGGGGCGCCAGATTCAGGATTTCTGGCACCCGTTCTTCATGAATCTGGCGCCCCCTGCGCTGCTTCGGCGGAGTGCACCCCTTTTTTTTTTGGTGCAACTTTAACCTGGGGCGTACAACACATTTCTTTAACATAGGGCGTACCCCCTGCCTCTGGTGCACCAAGGAGCTCATTTGCATAATCATCCAAATAGAAGATTCCTAAAAAAAATCAAAATATTTTCTATAATAGACATACTGATGACTGTAACCATAAATAATATACAAAGTAAACCAAGGCTTGTTCTGAGGGTGCAGTGACTTTCAGGGGGTCGTCAGACAAACTTTGCAGGAAATAAAGATAAAAATGGAGTTTTACTAAAAAAAAACTAAAAAAAAAATGGAAAGATTTGTTCACACTGAGTTGGAAAATATTTGTCTACCAAGTCCCAATCACGTCAGAACATTCTGTGTTTGTGGAATACTCTATTATTTCTCAGTGCCCTATAAACAACTGATCGCTCCCTTTTATAGGGTTTATGACTCAAATAAGGTGTTCCCTCTAATAGCAGCACTGTGACATCACTGTGTGTATTATCCCTGTACTGTGACATAATTGTGTGTATTATCTCTGTACTGTGACATCACTGTGTGCATTATCCCTGTACTGTGACATCACTGTGTGTATAATCCCTGTACTGTGACATCACTGTGTGTATTATCCCTGTACTGTGACATCACTGTGTGTATTATCCCTGTACTGTGACATAATTGTGTGTATTATCCCTGTACTGTGACATCACTGTGTGTATTATCCCTGTACTGTGACATCACTGTGTGTATTATCTCTGTACTGTGACATCACTGTGTGTATTATCTCTGTACTGTGACACCACTGTGTGTATTATCCCTGTACTGTGACATCACTGTGTGTATTATCCCTGTACTGTGACATCACTGTGTGTATTATCCCTGTACTGTGACATCACTGTGTGTATATTCCCTGTACTGTGACATCACTGTGTGTATTATCCCTGTACTGTGACATCACTGTGTGTATTATCAATGTACTGTGACATCACTGTGTGTATTATCCCTGTACTGTGACATCACTGTGTGTATTATCTCTGTACTGTGACATCACTGTGTGTATTATCCCTGTACTGTGACATCACTGTGTGTATTATCCCTGTACTGTGACATCGCTGTGTGTACTATCCCTGTACTGTGACATCACTCTGTGTGTATTATCCCTGTACTGTGACATCACTGTGTGTATTATCTCTGTACTGTGACATCACTCTGTGTGTATTATCCCTGTACTGTGACATCACTGTATGTATTATCCCTGTACTGTGACATCACTGTGTGTATTATCCCTGTACTGTGACATCACTGTGTGTATTATCCCTGTACTGTGACATCACTGTGTGTATTATCTCTGTACTGTGACATCACTCTGTGTGTATTATCCCTGTACTGTGACATCACTCTGTGTGTATTATCCCTGTACTGTGACATCACTGTGTGTATTCTTGTACTGTGACATCACTGTGTGTATTATCTCTGTACTGTGACATCACTGTGTGTATTATCTCTGTACTGTGATATCACTCTGTGTATAATCCCTGTACTGTGACATCACTGTGTGTATTATCCCTGTACTGTGACATCACTGTGTGTATTATCCCTGTACTGTGACATCACTGTGTGTATTATCTCTGTACTGTGACATCACTGTGTGTATTATCCCTGTACTGTGACATCACTGTGTGTATTCTTGTACTGTGACATCACTGTGTGTATTATCCCTGTGCTGTGACATCACTGTGTGTATTATCCCTGTACTGTGACATCACTGTGTGTATTATCCCTGTACTGTGACATCACTGTGTGTATTATCTCTGTACTGTGACATCACTGTGTGTATTATCCCTGTACTGTGACATCACTGTGTGTAGCTTGTACTGTGACATCACTGTGTGTATTATCTCTGTACTGTGACATCACTGTGTGTATTATCTCTGTACTGTGACATCACTGTGTGTATAATCCCTGTACTGTGACATCACTGTGTGTATTATCCCTGTACTGTGACATCACTGTGTGTATTATCCCTGTACTGTGACATCACTGTGTGTATTATCTCTGTACTGTGACATCACTGTGTGTATTATCCCTGTACTGTGACATCACTGTGTGTATTATCTCTGTACTGTGACATCACTGTGTGTATTATCCCTTTGCTGTGACATCACTGTGTGTATTATCCCTGTGCTGTGACATATCTGTGTGTATTATCCCTGTACTGTGACATCACTGTGTGTATTATCCATGTACTGTGACATCACTGTGTGTATTATCCCTGTACTGTGACATCACTGTGTGTATTATCCCTGTACTGTGACATCACTGTGTGTATAATCCTTGTACTGTGACATCACTGTGTGTATTATCTCTGTACCGTGACATCACTGTGTGTATTATCCCTGTACTGTGACATCACTGTGTGTATTATCCCTGTACTGTGACATCACTGTGTGTATTATCCCTGCACTGTGACATCACTGTGTGTATTATCCCTGTACTGTGACATCACTGTGTGTATTATCCCTGTACTGTGACATCACTGTGTGTATTATCCCTGTACTGTGACATCACTGTGTGTATTCTTGTACTGTGACATCACTGTGTGTATTATCTCTGTACTGTGACATCACTGTGTGTATAATCCCTGTACTGTGACATCACTGTGTGTATTATCCCTGTACTGTGACATCACTGTGTATATTATCTCTGTACTGTGACATCACTGTCTGTATTATCCCTGTACTGTGACATCACTGTGTGTATTCTTGTACTGTGACATCACTGTGTGTATTATCTCTGTACTGTGACATCACTGTGTGTATTATCCCTGTGCTGTGACATCACTGTGTGTATTATCCCTGTACTGTGGCATCACTGTGTGTATTATCCCTGTACTGTGACATCACTGTGTGTATTATCTCTGTACTGTGACATCACTGTGTGTATTATCCCTTTGCTGTGACATCACTGTGTGTATTATCCCTGTGCTGTGACATATCTGTGTGTATTATCCCTGTACTGTGACATCACTGTGTGTATTATCCCTGTACTGTGACATCACTGTGTGTATAATCCTTGTACTGTGACATCACTGTGTGTATTATCTCTGTACTGTGACATCACTGTGTGTATTATCCCTGTACTGTGACATCACTGTGTGTATTATCCCTGTACTGTGACATCACTGTGTGTATTATCCATGTACTGTGACATCACTGTGTGTATTATCCCGGTACTGTGACATCACTGTGTGTATTATCCCGGTACTGTGACATCACTGTGTGTATAATCCCTGTACTGTGACATCACTGTGTGTATTATAGTACTGTGACATCACTGTGTGTATAATCCCTGTACTGTGATATCATGGTATGTATTATCCCTGTACTGTGACATCACTGTGTGTATTATCTCTGTACTGTGACATCACTGTGTGTATTATCCCTGTACTGTGACATCACTGTGTGTATTATCCTGTACTGTGACATCACTGTGTGTATCATCTCTGTACTGTGACATCACTGTTTGTATTATCCCTGTACTATGACATCACTGTGTGTATTATCTCTGTACTGTGACATCACTGTGTGTATTATCCCTGTACTGTGACATCACTGTGTGTATTATCCCCTGTACTGTGACATCACTGTGAGTATTATCCCTGTACTGTGACATCACTGTGTGTATTATCCCTGTACTGTGACATCACTGTGTGTATTATCCCTGTACTGTGACATCACTGTGTGCATCATCTCTGTACTGTGACATCACTGTGTGTATTATCCCTGTACTATGACATCACTGTGTATTATCTCTGTACTGTGACATCACTGTGTGTTTTATCTATGTACTGTGACATCACTGTGTGTATTATCCCTGTACTGTGACATCACTATGTGTATTATCCCTGTACTGTGACATCACTGTGTGAATAATCCCTGTACTGTGACATCACTGTGTGTATTATCCCCTGTACTGTGACATCACTGTGAGTATTATCCCTGTACTGTGACATCACTGTGTGTATTATCCCTGTACTGTGACATCACTGTGTGTATCATCTCTGTACTGTGACATCACTGTGTGTATCATCTCTGTACTGTGACATCACTGTGTGTATTATCCCTGTACTATGACATCACTGTGTATTATCTCTGTACTGTGACATCACTGTGTGTATTATCCCTGTACTGTGACATCGCTGTGTGTATTATCCCTGTACTCCCTGTACTGTGACATCACTGTGTATTATCTCTGTACTGTGACATCACTGTGTGTATTATCCCTGTACTGTGACATCACTGTGTGTATTATCCCTGTACTGTGACATCACTGTGTGCCTGTACTGTGACATTACTGTGTGTATTATCCCTGTACTGTGACATCACTGTGTGTATAATCCCTGTACTGTGACATCACTGTGTGTATTATCTCTGTACTGTGACATCACTGTGTGCATTATCCCTGTACTGTGACATCACTGTGTGTATAATCCCTGTACTGTGACATCACTGTGTGTATTATCCCTGTACTGTGACATCACTGTGTGCATTATCCCTGTACTGTGACATCACTGTGTATTATCTCTGTACTGTGACATCACTGTGTGTGTTATCCCTGTACTGTGACATCACTGTGTGTATTATCTCTGTACTGTGACATCACTGTGTGTATTATCCCTGTACTATGACATCACTGTGTGTATTATCTCTGTACTGTGACATCACTGTGTGTGTTATCCCTGTACTGTGACATCACTGTATGTGTTATCCCTGTTCTGTGACATTACTGTGTGTATTATCCCTGTACTGTGACATCACTGTGTGTGTTATCCCTGTACTGTGACATCACTGTGCGTACTATCTCTGGACTGTGTGAACTGTCCCTTATATATAAGTTTTGCATTTTTTGGGACCCTCCATTTGCTGCAGATTATGAAGACTCCTTCTATATGAAACAATATCTGGAAACGTTACCTTGGGGGATGTAAACATTGTGACAGCGGCTTCATGAAATATGTATCAGGGGCTTCAGCCTTGATGGCGGACACCCGGGGGGCTCCGGTTACTGCGCCGGTCACAGGGTGACAGGAAATCGTTGCTTTACTAAATATCAAACATTGACGGTTACTTAAAACGTCCATTGATGGATCCGGAGAAGCGGAAGATGTCTCGGCCCTTAAATACTCCGGATCAAATAGGAAAATAAATTAGTCGTCGTCATACAATACTTAAAGGGATTGTCCAGTGGCAAAAAAATCTGGTTAACCCCTTCC
This sequence comes from Engystomops pustulosus, assembly GCF_040894005.1. Taxonomy (NCBI): domain Eukaryota; kingdom Metazoa; phylum Chordata; class Amphibia; order Anura; family Leptodactylidae; genus Engystomops; species Engystomops pustulosus. The sequence continues at coordinate 10,868,935 of NC_092411.1, read as the reverse complement.
TGCCGCAGATGTTTTCCTTTTTTCGCTTCCATTTTTCACTCATTTGATGTACTGGGAAAGTGATGACAATTTCGGCGATGTAGGAATGTTTAGGGGTGATAGATAGGGCATTTGGATTTTGTTTCCTGCTACTGCGTGAACCATACGGGATAAATAGTTTTGTGCTTTTGGACAAGGCTCGCTAATATGTTTATTTTATTGAGTATATTCTCCATTGCTACACCCTGACCAGATTTGACAGGCCTGAAGCCTTGCTAGGCCGCAGTCGTCATGGTTACCAATCCCCACCACAGGATTATCGGTCTCACAATTGCTGCTTCTTGTACCCCCCGATCCCCTGATTCTACAGGACATCGTGTGGAAAGCTTCCATTAGGGATCTGTTAGCCATAAGTTTACTTATTAAAGGAAATCTCCCATCACAATCCATCCTGATAAACCAGGGACATTACTCATAGATCCAGGCACCGGGACTGTGGTATCTTCTTATATTTGTTATCCATGGCCTCTTTCCTCTAACATCAATTTCCCAGGTCAAGTAATGTCACATAGTTGTACGGCTCGTTATATCCCTGGTCATGTGATGTCACACAGGTGCACGGCTCGTTATATCCCTGGTCATGTGATGTCACACAGGTGCACGGCTCGTTATATCCCTGGTCATGTGATGTCACACAGGTGCACGGCTCGTTATATCCCTGGTCATGTGATGTCACACAGGTGCACGGCTCGTTATATCCCTGGTCATGTGATGTCACACAGGTGCACGGCTCGTTATATCCCTGGCCATGTAATGTCACACAGGTGCACAGCTCGTTATATCCCTGGACATGTGATGTCACACAGGGGCACGGCTCGTTATATCCCTGGTCATGTGATGTCACACAGGGGCACGGCTCGTTATATCCCTGGTCATGTGATGTCACACACATGTGCACGGCTCGTTATATCCCTGGCCATGTGATGTCACACAGGTGCACGGCTCGTTATATCCCTGGTCATGTGATGTCAAACAGGTGCACAGCTCGTTATATCCCTGGTCATGTGATGTCACACACATGTGCACGGCTCGTTATATCCCTGGCCATGTGATGTCACACAGGTGCACGGCTCGTTATATCCCTGGTCATGTGATGTCAAACAGGTGCACAGCTCGTTATATCCCTGGACATGTGATGTCACACAGGGGCACGTCTCGTTATATCCCTGGTCATGTGATGTCACACAGGGGCACGGCTCGTTATATCCCTGGACATGTGATGTCACACAGGTGCACGGTTCGTTATATCCCTGGTCATGTGATGTCAAACAGGTGCACAGCTCGTTATATCCCTGGTCATGTGATGTCACACAGGGGCACGTCTCGTTATATCCCTGGTCATGGGATGTCACACAGGTGCACGGCTCGTTATATCCCTGGTCATGTGATGTCACATAGTTGCACGGCTCGTTATATCCCTGGTCATGTGATGTCACACAGGTGCACGGCTCGTTATATCCCTGGCCATGTGATGTCACACAGGTGCACGGCTCGTTATATCCCTGGTCATTTGATGTCACACAGGTGCACGGCTCGTTATATCCCTGGCCATGTAATGTCACACAGCTGCATGGCTCGTTATATCCCTGGTCATTTGATGTCACACACATGTGCACGGCTCGTTATATCCCTGGCCATGTGATGTCACACAGGTGCACGGCTCGTTATATCCCTGGTCATGTGATGTCAAACAGGTGCACAGCTCGTTATATCCCTGGACATGTGATGTCACACAGGGGCACGGCTCGTTATTTACACGGTCATGTGACGTCACACAGGGGCACGCTTCATTATATCTTTGGTCATGTGGTGTCACAAAGGTGCACGGCTCATTATATCACTTAAGCCTAATCACTGCGCACCTGCGTGACATCACATGACGATGGACATAGGTACATCCACAGGAGGGAAACAATGAAGCTTCCTATAGAATGACAGCAAGCAGAGATGTAGAACACTGCGAGGAATTGATACAAAACCTGTTTAGAAGTAAATTGTAGAACTTTTCATTACACAAACAATACCCAAGTCTTAGCTGAAAGTGGACAATCCCTTTAACCCTTTAATCTCAACGTAAACTTCCGTGTAATAAAATTTCCAGAGTTGCAACAAAAACTTATTAAGCAAGTGTCACTTCCCTTTAATAAACAAGAATCTCGTTCCCGGGACGTGGCTCTCTTCACCCGCGTGGCATCGCTGCTGTAAACAAAGTGCCAATTAAAAGCTGCCTGAGTGTAATGGAAAACAATAGAAAAGTCCGTGCGTTTTAATGAGGAAACCAGAGCCTGATCCAGGTAACAATTTATCGGATAAATTCCAGGCGTCCATCACCCCGGGGAGCGCTGACTTCTCCCAGCCCCCGCCCGCTCGTTACTTTGTCAGACTCTTGTTAAATTGGCCGCACAACCCAGAGGTGAAGACTCTTGCTCAATCTGTGGCGTGACACGTCTCATCTGGTTCACATTGCCTTTAAGTGATCCTGGCAATGATATGCATTGAAATTAATTACTGCGCCTTGTAGCAATACCACTGCCCCCGGCCGCTGATAATAGATCCGTTTACCGGAGTTGTTAAGGAGGACACTGCTGTCACATCGGATTCCTGGAGATTCTGGCAGAAACGCGGACAATACAATCCACAAAGGACGAGATGCGTTTTCGGAGATTGAGGTGAAATTGTTGTTATATGATAAGAATCTGGAAAAATTACTAAAATATAAACTTCGCTCCGGGACGCAGGAATGACCTAATCCCTGCTACACGATAACATCTATAACTGGTGTGGGGCGAACCCACTGAAGTTCAGGTAGTGGAATTCGGTAGAACTTTGATGAAAAGTTCAGTTTGGGTATCAGAATCAATGGGGACCCAAACATGGCTGTAATATGAAGGTAGTAAGGGGTAGAGGGCTGCACAATGAGGGCAATAACAGGGCAAATGCCAAAGTAAAAATGGGGTAAAGAAAGTAATTAAAATTAAAAAAAAATAATGATAATGTTAATGTCACTGGAGGGTAGAGGTGTATACACGCAGTTACTGGCACTGCACTATAGGACGGTAGTTACTGTGCGTTGAGAAGGTATGTGACACCCAAATCACCCATCATTGTGTAGGGCATTTTATAAGCTTTCCACACATACCTTTCCTGGTGGGGGCTGAGGAGTCTGCAGCACAGACAAGTCACATGTTGTTTTTTGAAATGCATCCAAACCAAAGCCCAACCCCTGGGGCAACACAGAGGATTCTTTCAGGGTGCAAGGTAAGTTATAATACACAATTATAGTGTAATGCAAATGCTTAGAGAAAGCAGAAAGACATCTGTGCACTGCAGCTCTAATGGTCTTCTGTAACCTGTCTTTAGTGAAAATGAGGTCCCTGGTGACAGGTTCCCTTTAAGCACTGGGTAAAGGGGCAGTTCAAAACAATGTGGCAAGAATAAAACAGGTGCACCAGCAGTGGTGGTCCTACCTCTAATTTGTAAAAAACACTGGACAATATAAAAAACCATGATAAGAACTAAATTGTCAGAGATCTCTTTTACTATTGCCATGTTACAAATGCCCTGCATCAACAAAACAACATAATGGAATTCTTGATATCTGCAGCCACCACCAGGGGGAGCTCAGCAGCTTTCTTCATACTGTATGGATAATATAGTGGTGTCTGCAGGTAATAAGGATGTCATCTTTAAAATCTGTATCTGTGATGAGGATTTGGAGCTCTGTGTCAGGTCTAATGTCGATAAAGTTACATAAAATCTTTTTATCCGATCAGATAAAAACGCAAATTATTCTTCAAGGGTAGACACTCCCTTTAAGGTATATACATACATTATAGTGTGACTACAGCCTCTGAGTTTTCTATATTCCTATATCGTTCCTTACTTACCTCTATGTTTGGTGGTTACATTATTAGTACACATCATGATGGATCATATCAGGAATATTAATGTATAGATTTTCCAGACATCCTCACTCTATAATGACCTTGGAGGGAAGCAGTAATGACATGAACACATGCATCATGTACATAATTTATGTAGCCACCCGCTCAGTCAGAGACTAGTAGATTACAATGACTCACAAGTCCTATAGGACGGAGGCAGAACCAGTATCGGGTCCACCAGAAGGAGGTACACAGAGTGGGGGGAGACATTACTGCAATAAAAGAGGGTAAAAAAATTAAGGGTCGAGAGGCAATAACTATACATGAATGTGTCATAGTAGATAAGGTTGAAAAAAGATGCAGACCGATCAAGGGGAAGACAAAAATCCCTACAAGATGCCAATAGGGGGAAAAATTCTTCCCTGGATCAACATCTTAAAGGGAACCTGTCATCACATTTTTCACAAATACAGAAAGTGGCAGGTTCCCCTACAGCCCTAGTAACTATCTGACTCCCTTCTTTTAGCTAAAAATTATTTCCCTCACATCCCTATAAAACCTATCTATCGAGCGAATCAAGGAGCTCTAATGTCATGTGATCAGGGTGACATCATCACAGGTCCTTTAGCCTCTCAACATTAGCAAACTATACCCCATGCAAATGGCTGGTCACATAAAAAAATCACAGCATGTCTGCATGGACATCTACTCCTCTCTCCGTGCTGCTGTGATTTGATGATATATGCTTGGTGCACAGTTTGCTAATGTTAGAAGGCTAAAGGACCTGCAATGATATCACTCTGGTCACATGACATTACTGCTGAACTCACCATAGATATCCCTGGATACCAGGTAAAATTATAAAGTTGAATATATGGGAATCTGAGGGGAACAATTTTTAGCGAAAAGAAGGGAGTCAGATAATAGTTAATAGGGCTCTATGAGTATTTGTGAAAAATGTGGTGACAGGGGCCCTTTAAGGGCAGTGAGTGACATAAATCTTCTGTCTCCTGCTTCACCCTGCAGTGTTTCTTTGTATCCTCTGCAATGGCGCTTTATAATGTCTCTTCTGCCTCCTGCTTGTAATATGTTTCTCCATTTCTTACAAGCAGGAGGCAGAAATTATTATCAACCGTATATAAAACTCTAAACGTCTCGCTGTCTACAGCATCCGCTCTAGAACTCTTATAAAACACTAATTGCATACACGTTCACCTTCGCTTTCTATCTATATCCAGTATGCAGAAAGCTTCAGAGCTCCCTCTAGTGGTTCTCAACCTTCCTATTGTCACAACCCTTTCATACAGTTCCTTATGTTGGGGTGACCCCAACCATAAAGTTTTTTTTATTTTTACGTCAGAAATATGTGTTTTCCAGTGGTCTTAGGTGACCCCTGTGAAAGCTTCATTCAGCCCCTAAAGGGGTCACTACCCACAGGGTGATAAAAACTGCTCTTACTGCTACCTTTATACAATTCCATACAATTCCATAGATCCATGGAGTTCAGGGGGGCCACTTCTGTGCACACAAGGTTTACGCATGAGTTGAATTATGGGACATAAACAGGATATAAGAGTCCTCCTTATGGAGACTTTGCCAATTAGGGCCACCTTGCAGGCGTTTGGAGACTTATAGCCATTGATGCTCCACTAGGGGATTCTGAGAATTATGCAAATACGTTTTCCAGGATGGGATAAGGAAAACATTGCCTCTTACCTACCTTGTAAGGCAGCCACCTGTACATCAAGCATGACTTTCAGGAAACCTAATGCCATGATGCAGGATTAAAGGAAATCTACCATTTGCTTTTATACATTATGAACCACACATAGCTTGAGAATACTATTGTGACACTGATGCAAAAAACATATCTTGTTAAATCCCTGAACTGAGTGGTTTTGCTGAAAAACAATTATAACATAATTATAATGAGGCGCTTTCGCTCCTGTGGCTGCTCATCTGTGTTGTCCCTGACAGGCAGAAGTAATCAATTGCTGCACCATTCCCCAGCTGCTGTGTGTGAGTCATGCAGCTCAGGTCGATTAGTCCTGACTAGGCAGCTCCTGTGTATGTGGAAATAATGGGGCAGTTTTACTTACCCGGGTCTGTCGCGATCCTGCTGTCAGGAGAGTAACTTGAGGGGGTGCAGAGGGTGCGATCGCAACCAGGCCCAAGAGGCTTAGGGGGCCCATAAGGTGTCACTTTCCCATATGAAAAAACTAGTACTATAAACGATACATTTTATTTGAGGCCTGACAAGACTTTGCACTGGGGCCCATCGGCTTTAAGTTACGCGGTGCATTGTCTGACGAGGATTCGGGTCCGGCGCGATTCACTAAGATTGTGCGTCCGAGTCCTTGCATCTGTCGCTTCTGCGCCGAGGTCCCCTGGAGTTCACCTGCTTCTTCCTGGTGTATGTAAGTGCTTGATCTTGCAACACAAATCCTTTTTTAAATTCCGCGCTTCGTCCGAATCCGTTGGGTTGTCCGACGGCCACGCCCCCCGATTTCTGTCACATGCAAGCCGCCGCCGATGCCACACAATCCGATCGCGTCCGCCAAAAACCCGGGGCAATTCGGGGCAAAAGAGAAATATTCGATAAACCCGACGTAAGTGCGGCGTTCGGACCCTTAGTAAATAAGACCCATTGGGTTGGAAAACCCGACGGATTCGGAAAAAAACGTGGAATTTAAAAAAGGATTTGTGTCTCAAGATCAGCACTTAAATGCACCAGGAAGAAGCAGGTGAACTCCGGCGGACCTCGGCGCAGCGACACCTGGTGGATATCGGGGCCGGAGATAGAATAAGAGGCAGTGCACTTAAGTCTGAGACCACGCCCCAAGTAGCACTTGCCAAAAGATTTTCATTTTTTTGCAAGTTGTATTGTTTTTTACAGGAGGAGCAGCAGATGGCAGTGACAAAGCTTACATTTGATGCTGTGCTGGGGTTTTAAAATTAAAAATTTGAATTCCTTTTTTTTTGGTTTTTATTAGTTTTAAATAATTCGAAAAAGTTGTAATTTGCCGGTTCGCCAAATTTGTTTGTTCTTTGTCCCTCTCTAGACCCTGCGTTTGCACCGGGCTCCCCAGGAATGTCCACCGGAGCTTTGAGCCTACACGATTCAATTAACCTTCCAGTTGGTTTTGGAGGCTCGTACTATGGGAGAAGCTTTCATTAATTGCGAGTCTGACACAGACAATTAAGCTTGATCAAATGAAGAGGGCATAAGGGACACGATTACCATACTGTACTAAAGACTACATAGCGTGGAAAAGTTGTTTAATTTATGTCAAGGAACAAGCCGGAAAAAAAAAACCCCTCCTCGCTCACGCCGGGCACATTACACGTCGCTAAATGTCTCCTTCCAGGACTCTTCCCATTGTTTAATCCTCCTGCTGTAACTGCGCCGTCCTGCCACTTTATCGATTTCATTCATCAATGTACAAAACCAAATGTAAGCAAAGGAAATTTTTTCCCGAGAAGGAAATGGAATCTGCGATGTATCACGCGGCTCCGGAAAGGGTTCACGTTCTTCCAGCATCTGTTAAGGGACCTTCACGTTCATTAGCAAATCCCATCGTATGGATAGAAATATATTTTTATGGATTTTATGAAAACCTTTAGTGAAAGGCGCTGGGCGCAATTTATCATTTATGTGGCGAAGGAAATTTAGGAAAGTGAACGGCTGTAAAGGCAGAGAGTTTAACAAATGGGATAGTAGGATTTCACCCTCTCCCCGCCGCCAACACCACAACTTCTCCAGATCCGGAATGTCCCATGAGGATTCGGAGCTGCCACAATTCACTAAGATCGTGCGCCCGATATCCTGCATGTGTCGCTTCCCCACTCAGGTCTCCGGAGTTCACCTTCTTCTTCCCGGTGCATGTAAGTGCTGATCTTGCGACACAATTTTATTTTTACATTCCGCAGTTTGTCCGAATCAGTCGGATTGTCCGATGTCCAAGCCCCCGATTTGTGTCGCATGAAAGCCGATGCGCCACATACCGATCACGTGCGCCAAAAATCCGGGGCAATTCAGCGCAAAACGAAAAATTTTGGGAAACCTGACGGAAATGCGTCCAACGGATCCTTGGTAAATGTGCCCCAAGGTGTCTTAAGGTGAGCAGATATTACTATACAACACTCTTAAGCAACATATTGCACTAGGGGTGCCGCCTGTGTTTCTTTCTATTTTAAAGGGAAGGTGTCAGCATAATCCAAAAAGTCTTGCCACATCTGATCGGAGAACTGATGTTCATTCAGTGATAGATTTGGCAACAGTTAATCCCCAACTAAAAAATCCATCCGGATAAACCAGGGACATTACTCATAGATCCAGGCACCAGGACTGTGGTATCTACTTATATCTGTTATCCATTGCCTCCTTCCTTCTAACATCAACTTACAAAATAATTCCCCACTCCCCAGGCCTCCTTCTCACTATTCAGCACTTCATTTTAAGTGACCAGGGAGATGTTATATAAGGTCCATTATCCACCAACATTTACCTCCATAGACTCCTCCCTGGAGGCTTCTGTGATTTCATGCGATCAGATATATACATGGGGTCAATTTAGCAAATGTTAGTGGGTAAAGAACTTAAGATGACATTACACTGGTCACATGAGATGACATGAAGTGCTGAATGGCAAGAAGAAGGCATGGGGAGGAGCCACTGAACTTGGCCGAGCTGGACACGCCTCCTCTGACTTGCTTCTGATGCCAGGTAAGATAACAAAGTTGATTTCATGGGGATGTAAGTTAAACTAATTTTGCATTTAGTTAATAAAAATCTATGGGAACCCATCAATACTATCAATAATAATTCCTTTATTTATATATATAGCGCAAACAGATTCCGCAGCACCGTTAGTAGTTAAAGGTTCCCTGTAAACTGTATTGGCAGCCTGAGGACCCGGATACAATTTAAATTGGGATCTAACGAACCCCGAAAATAGCTTTTTTTAAAAAAAAAAAAAATAACAACTAGACCGGGAGAACTGGCTGCATCCCACCACTGATCGGAGACCCCCAGCGTTTAGATACAATCTTGTGTCAATAGTGAGAATCCCCTTTAACCCCTTTCTTCATTTCCTCTGATTATACACTGTATGATGATATAGGACCCCTGTATATAGGATCAGTGAGTGGCGGTATTATTCATGGGATGGGACGGTCATGTGCGAGGACAATAACCTCCATGAATTGTTAAAGGCCACTCATTATCAGCCATAAACAGCCATTCAGGAAGGAGCAGGGAAGATCAGGAAATCCTTAATGGACGTCTCTGATGAATAATATATTCTGTGTTAGATGGTGGACAATTAGAGGTTGACCAAAATCCAAAATCTCTCTTCATTTACTATCAGTCATTCTGCAATAAGAGGAGCCGCCCGCCCCCTGCCTTGTAGTAATTACTCGGATTCCCCACAATGTAACAATCCTGGAGTAACTCTTCTTATAACTCTGTGTTGTGCAGATCCTTTGTTGTTATCAATGGAAATGTATGAGCACATTGACAACTGGGAGTTCCCAGCCGGGGGCGTGTCCCTGCACACAATAACACTGACAGGTCACAATGTAAAGACACACAGAAAAGAGTGACATAGAGAAGCAGCACAACACAGAGACGTAAGAAAAGGTTCCATAAATATTATGTTATAATAAGTGAAATAGATATTTCAGGAGCATCTGTCACCAACCTCCAGAACAAACGTCTCATTCCCTACCAGGATGTATCCATAGAAATGTAGCAGATAGGGGGCAGTATTATAGTAGTTATATTCCTGTACATAGGGGGCAGTATTATAGTAGTTATATTCTTGTACATAGGGGGCAGTATTATAGTAGTTATATTCTTGTACATAGGGGGCAGTATTATAGTAGTTATATTCTTGTACATAGGGGGCAGTATTATAGTAGTTATATTCTTGTACATGGGGGGCAGTATTATAGTAGTTATATTCCTGTACATAGGGGGCAGTATTATAGTAGTTATATTCTTGTACATAGGGGGCAGTATTATAGTAGTTATATTCTTGTACATAGGGGGCAGTATTATAGTAGTTATATTCTTGTACATAGGGGGCAGTATTATAGTAGTTATATTCCTGTACATAGGGGGCAGTATTATAGTAGTTATATTCCTGTACATAGGGGGCAGTATTATAGTAGTTATATTCTTGTACATAGGGGGCAGTATTATAGTAGTTATATTCCTGTACATAGGGGGCAGTATTATAGTAGTTATATTCCTGTACATAGGGGGCAGTATTATAGTAGTTATATTCTTGTACATAGGGGGCAGTATTATAGTAGTTATATTCTTGTACATAGGGGACAGCATTATAGTAGTTATATTCCTGTACATAGGGGGCAGTATTATAGTAGTTATATTCTTGTACATAGGGGGCAGTATTATAGTAGTTATATTCCTGTACATAGGGGGCAGTATTATAGTAGTTATATTCTTGTACATAGGGGGCAGTATTATAGTAGTTATATTCCTGTACATAGGGGGCAGTATTACAGTAGTTATATTCTTGTACATAGGGGGCAGTATTATAGTAGTTATATTCTTGTACATAGGGGGCAGTATTATAGTAGTTATATTCCTGTACATAGGGGGCAGTATTATAGTAGTTATATTCTTGTACATAGGGGGCAGTATTACAGTAGTTATATTCTTGTACATAGGGGGCAGTATTATAGTAGTTATATTCTTGTACATAGGGGGCAGTATTATAGTAGTTATATTCTTGTACATAGGGGGCAGTATTATAGTAGTTATATTCCTGTACATAGGGGGCAGTATTATAGTAGTTATATTCCTGTACATAGGGGGCAGTATTATAGTAGTTATATTCTTGTACATAGGGGGCAGTATTATAGTAGTTATATTCTTGTACATAGGGGACAGTATTATAGTAGTTATATTCCTGTACATAGGGGGCAGTATTATAGTAGTTATATTCTTGTACATAGGGGGCAGTATTATAGTAGTTATATTCCTGTACATAGGGGGCAGTATTATAGTAGTTATATTCCTGTACATAGGGGGCAGTATTATAGTAGTTATATTCCTGTACATAGGGGGCAGTATTATAGTAGTTATATTCTTGTACATAGGGGACAGTATTATAGTAGTTATATTCTTGTACATAGGGGGCAGTATTATAGTAGTTATATTCCTGTACACAGGGGGCAGTATTATAGTAGTTATATCCTTGTACATAGGAGGCAGTATTATAGTAGTTATATTCTTGTACATAGGGAGCAGTATTATAGTAGTTATATTCCAATACATAGGGGGCAGTATTATAGTAGTTATATTCTTGTACATATGGGGCAGTATTATAGTAGTTATATTCTTGTACATAGGGGGCAGTATTATAGTAGTTATATTCCTGTACATAGGGGGCAGTATTATAGTAGTTATATTCTTGTACATAGGGTTTAGTATTATAGTAGTTATATTCCTGTACATAGGGGGCAGTATTATAGTAGATATATTCTTGTACATAGGGGGCATTAGTATAGTAGTTATATTCTTGTACATAGGGGGCAGTATTATAGTAGTTATATTCCTGTACATAGGGGAAGTATTATAGTAGTAATATTCTTGTACATAGGGGGCAGTATTATAGTAGTTATATTCTTGTACATAGGGGGCAGTATTATAGTAGATATATTCTTGTACATAGGGGGCATTAGTATAGTAGTTATATTCTTGTACATAGGGGCAGTATTATAGTAGTTATATTCCTGGACATAGGAGGCAGTATTATAGTAGTTATATTCCTATACATAGGGGGCAGTATTATAGTAGTTATATTCTTGTACATAGGGGACAGTATTATAGTAGTTATATTCTTGTACATAGGGGGCAGTATTATAGTAGTTATATTCTTGTACATAGGGGGCAGTATTATAGTAGTTATATTCTTGTACATAGGGGACAGTATTATAGTAGTTATATCCCTGTATATAGGGGGCAGTATTATTTTTTTCCTTTCTTTTCAATCTTTTGTTTAACATTTTGCCTGGAATTATTGTTCTTCTTCTTCTACAAAAAAAAAAAAATAAAAAAACCTCTTTACTGTACAGTCATCGGGATAAAGCAGGCAGCGAAATTAGAATTTGATTTTATAATACTCATGCTGGTTACTTCGGCTTCCATACACTTTTATGACAATGTTAACATACAGATGTTCCCCTTAATCTGCTTTCTAAATTACTTTGTATATCCCTGCCGTACATTTTCCTTTCAAGGTAGTTTATTTTGTATCAGCTCATTTATTTTTAAAGTTTTTTTTTTTTTTGCCTCCCCTATCATTCAGTAGTACTAATGATATTTATACATCCCTTCCTTTTAATCGCTAAGCGCCTTCTCCCGCCACCGTATTATTACCGTCTCTCTCTCCCCGTTTTTTTATTTTCTCGTTTTATTACCTTCTTTTTCAAATTTAATAAATATATTTATACATTCGCTGTCGGATCTCATTTGTTTTGTAAGCAGGGCTCATTATTTTTTTTTGGGAGGTATCTATAGCTGACAGACCATACATTTATTAAACCTTTGATCAGTCGACATTTCTTCCATGAGTGATTTCATGGAGACGACACGTACTTTGCAGTTTCATGGAGGGGTTTGGCTGCCCCCCCCCCCGCTGTTCCCAATTATGCAGAAAGATTTTTAGTTTTTTTTTATATTAATATGGCGGGTGAGAAGATTGTGGTTTGTTGGTTAGGTATCTGCCAGAAGCTGGGTCAGTTTCAGGTTTCAGTAGACCACTGGGCGACAGACCCTCAGTAGGCCCCTTTGCAGTAAACTGACCTGGTGGCATAAAAAACTGCCTCCTGTTCCTTAAAATATTCCCTAGTTCATCATACCAATCAACCCGCTCTTGGTTATTTTATATAAAGACCCCTCACCCCCATGGATTCCTTATTTACAGCCTTTATTTGTGGGCCCCCCAGCAGCTCTGGGCCCCGGCACTTTCCCATGTAAGCCCAGTGCTGGCCCCAGCCCTGGACGCTAGTGTAAGTCCCAGTTATGGACCATTTTGATGGTGCGCCACGGATTGCTCCACAGGTCACCGCGCATGCGCCATTCATGTGTGCTGAAAGCTGCAATGTGCTTGCTAGCTCTCAATCGCGTCATGCACATTATTGGCGCATGAGTAGTGACCCGAAAGACATTATTATTATGAAAGACAATCTATATGGGAGGGAAGATGGAGACACGAGGTGGGGTCACAATCTATATGGAGGGTAGATGGAGGCACGAGGTGAGGGCTCAGTCTATATGGGAGGGAGATGGAGACACGAGGTGAGGTCACAGTCTATATGGAGGGTAGATGGAGGCCCGAGGTGAGAGAGCACAATCTATATGTGGGGTAGATGGAGACACGAGGTGAGGGCTCACAATCTATATGGGAGGGAGAAGGAGACACGAGGTGAGAGAGCACAATCTATATGTGGGGTAGATGGAGACACGAGGCGAGGGCTCACAATCTATATGGGGGGAAGATGGAGACACGAGGTGAGGGCTCACAATCTATATGGAGGGTAGATGGAGACACAAGGTGAGGGCTCACAATCTATATGGAGGGAAGATAGAGACAGGAGGTGAGGACACAATCTATATGGGAGGGAAGATGGAGACACGAGGTGAGGTCACAATCTATATGGAGGGAAGATGGAGACAGGAGGGGAGGACACAATCTATATGGAGGGTAGATGGAGACATGAGGTGAGAACACAATCTATATGGGGGGGTAGATGGAGAGACGAGGTGAGGTCACAATCTATATGGAGGGTAGATGGAGACACAAGGTGAGGGCTCAGTCTATATGGAGGGAAGATGGAGACAGGAGGTGAGGGCTCAGTCTATATGGGAGGGAAGATGGAGACATGAGGTGAGGGGTCACAATCTATATGGAGGGTAGATGGAGACACGAGGTGAGGACACAATCTATATGGAGGGTGGATGGAGACACAAGGTGAGGTCCCAATCTATATGGGAGGGAGGATGGATACACGAGGTGAGGTCCCAATCTATATGGGAGGGAAGATGGAGACACGAGGTGAGGGCTCAGTCTATATGGAGGGTAGATGGAGACACAAGGTGAGGTCCCAATCTATATGGGAGGGAAGATGGAGACAGGAGGTGAGGGCTCAGTCTATATGGGAGGGAAGATGGAGACATGAGGTGAGGGAGCACAATCTATATGGAGGGTAGATGGAGACACGAGGTGAGGGGTCACAATCTATATGGAGGGTAGATGGAGACACGAGGTGAGGGCTCACAATCTATATGGAGGGTAGATGGAGACACGAGGTGAGGGCTCACAATCTATAAGGGAGGGTAGATGGAGACACAAGGTGATGGCTCACAATCTATATGGGAGGGTAGATGGAGACACGAGGTGAGGGCTTACAATCTATATGGAGGGTAGATGGAGACACGAGGTGAGGGCTCACAATCTATATGGAGGGTAGATGGAGACATGTGGTGAGGGCTCAGTCTATATGGGAGGGAAGATGGAGACATGAGGTGAGGGAGCACAATCTATATGGAGGGTAGATGGAGACACAAGGTGAGGTCCCAATCTATATGGGAGGGAGGATGGATACACGAGGTGAGGTCCCAATCTATATGGGAGGGAAGATGGAGACACGAGGTGAGGGCTCAGTCTATATGGAGGGTAGATGGAGACACAAGGTGAGGTCCCAATCTATATGGGAGGGAAGATGGAGACATGAGGTGAGGGAGCACAATCTATATGGAGGGTAGATGGAGACACGAGGTGAGGGGTCACAATCTATATGGAGGGTAGATGGAGACACGAGGTGAGGGCTCACAATCTATAAGGGAGGGTAGATGGAGACATGAGGTGAGATCCCAATCTATATGGGAGGGTAGATGGAGACACAAGTTGAGGGCTCACAATCTATATGGAGGGTAGATGGAGACACGAGGTGAGGGCTCACAATCTATATGGAGGGTGGATGGAGACATGTGGTGAGGTCACAATCTATAAGGGGAGTAGATGGAGACACGAGGTGAGGGCTCACAATCTATATGGAGGGTGGATGGAGACATGTGGTGAGGGAGCACAATCTATATGGAGGGTGGATGGAGACACGAGGTGAGGGCTCACAATCTATATGGAGGGTAGATGGAGACACGAGGTGAGGTCACAATCTATATGGGAGGGTAGATGGAGACATGAGGTGAGGGCTCACAATCTATATGGAGGGTGGATGGAGACATGTGGTGAGGGAGCACAATCTATATGGGAGGGTAGATGGAGACACAAGGTGAGGTCCCAATCTATATGGGAGGGAAGATGGAGACACGAGGTGAGGGCTCAGTCTATATGGGAGGGAAGATGGAGACACGAGGTGAGGTCCCAATCTATATGGGAGGGAAGATGGAGACACGAGGTGAGGACACAATCTATATGGGAGGCTAGATGGAGACACGAGGTGAGGGCTCACAATCTATATGGGAGGTTAGATGGAGACACGAGGTGAGGTCACAATCTATATGGAGGGTAGATGGAGACACGAGGTGAGGTCACAATCTATATGGAGGGTAGATGGAGACAGGAGGTGAGGGCTCACAATCTATATGGGAGGGAGGATGGAGACACGAGGTGAGGTCCCAATCTATATGGGAGGGTAGATGGAGACACAAGGTGAGGTCACAGTCTATATGGGAGGGAAGATGGAGACACGAGGTGAGGGCTCACAATCTATATGGAGGGTAGATGGAGACACGAGGTGAGGTCACAATCTATATGGGAGGGTAGATGGAGACATGAGGTGAGGGCTCACAATCTATATGGAGGGAAGATGGAGACACGAGGTGAGGACACAATCTATATGGGAGGCTAGATGGAGACACGAGGTGAGGGCTCACAATCTATATGGGAGGTTAGATGGAGACACGAGGTGAGGTCACAATCTATATGGAGGGTAGATGGAGACACGAGGTGAGGTCACAATCTATATGGAGGGTAGATGGAGACAGGAGGTGAGGGCTCACAATCTATATGGGAGGGAGGATGGAGACACGAGGTGAGGTCCCAATCTATATGGGAGGGTAGATGGAGACACAAGGTGAGGTCACAGTCTATATGGGAGGGAAGATGGAGACACGAGGTGAGGGCTCACAATCTATATGGAGGGTAGATGGAGACACGAGGTGAGGTCACAATCTATATGGGAGGGTAGATGGAGACATGAGGTGAGGGCTCACAATCTATATGGAGGGTGGATGGAGACATGTGGTGAGGGAGCACAATCTATATGGGAGGGTAGATGGAGACACAAGGTGAGGTCCCAATCTATATGGGAGGGAAGATGGAGACACGAGGTGAGGGCTCAGTCTATATGGGAGGGAAGATGGAGACACGAGGTGAGGTCCCAATCTATATGGGAGGGAAGATGGAGACACGAGGTGAGGACACAATCTATATGGGAGGCTAGATGGAGACACGAGGTGAGGGCTCACAATCTATATGGGAGGTTAGATGGAGACACGAGGTGAGGTCACAATCTATATGGAGGGTAGATGGAGACACGAGGTGAGGTCACAATCTATATGGAGGGTAGATGGAGACAGGAGGTGAGGGCTCACAATCTATATGGGAGGGAGGATGGAGACACGAGGTGAGGTCCCAATCTATATGGGAGGGTAGATGGAGACACAAGGTGAGGTCACAGTCTATATGGGAGGGAAGATGGAGACACGAGGTGAGGACACAATCTATATGGGAGGCTAGATGGAGACACGAGGTGAGGGCTCACAATCTATATGGAGGGTAGATGGAGACAGGAGGTGAGGGCTCACAATCTATATGGGAGGGAAGATGGAGACACGAGGTGAGGGCTCAGTCTATATGGGAGGGTAGATGGAGACACGAGGTGAGGTCACAGTCTATATGGGAGGGAAGATGGAGACACGAGGTGAGGACACAATCTATATGGGAGGCTAGATGGAGACACGAGGTGAGGGCTCACAATCTATATGGAGGGAAGATGGAGACACGAGGTGAGGGCTCACAATCTATATGGGAGGGAAGAAGGAGACACGAGGTGAAGGCTCACAATCTATATGGAGGGTAGATGGAGACACGAGGTGAGGGCTCACAATCTATATGGAGGGAAGATGGAGACACGAGGTGAGGGCTCAGTCTATATGGGAGGGAAGAAGGAGACACGAGGTGAGGGAGCACAATTTATATGGAGGGAAGATGTAGACACGAGGTGTGAGGTCACAATCTATATGGGAGGGTAGATGGAGACACGAGATGAGGGCTCACAATCTATATGGAGGGAAGATGGAGACACATGGTGAGGGCTTACAATATATATTGAGGGAAGATGGAGACACATGGTGAGGGCTTACAATATATATGGAGGGAAGATGGAGACACATGGTGAGGGCTTACAATATATAAGGGAGGGTAAACACAAGGTGAGGTCACAATCTATATGGAGGGAAGATGGAGACATGAGGTGAGGACACAATCTATATGGAGGGAAGATGGAGACATGAGGTGAGGGAGCATTATCTATTTGGGAGGGAAGGAGACACGATGTGAGTGCAGTAATTGCATGTCGTAGCTGATCCTGATTGGTGGGTTTTCAGGTTGTGTGTAAAGGATTGGAGGGTGGGGACAATCCGACATATTTTGGTAGAGAGTTCCAGAGTATGGGGGATGCAGGGGAGAAATCCTGGAAATGGTTGTGATAAGAGCAGATAGTAGGAGAGCGAAGCAGAAGGTCCTGTGCGAATCAGAGATTATGGGGCTTATTTAATTACTTATTTAAGGGTCGTGGTTGCACTTTCGAAGGACTTTCTGACGGTTTTCAGGTTTTGCACGGCTTTGACAGGTATTTAACAGGGGTCTGCACTGGGATTGTATCGCACGCGAGCGGATTGTGTCGCAGCTGCGCTGCTTCCATATGACAGAAATCGGGGGGCGGGCCGTTGGACGATCCGACTGATTCGGACTGAGCGCGGGATTTAACTTTCAAATTGTGTCGCAAGACAATGCACTTACATGCACCACGAAGAAGAAGGTGAACTCCGGTGGACCTGAGCGGGGAAGCGACACATGCAGGATATCGGGCGCACAATCTTACTGAATCGCGGCACAGGGCATTATACACGGACAATGCACTTTTGGGGAACTTTGTCAGACAGGTAAGTAAATGTGCTCCTATGTGTTGCAGGGACGTAACTTGAGGGGGTGGAGAGGTTTCACTCGCTACCTAATAAGAAAGTAGCGATGAGGCGTTACAGGATTATTGAGAGAAAAATAAATTCTGTAAAAAACAGAAGGCCACAAAAATAGAGACTGAGAGAAATATTGCCAAGGAAAGTAAACATAATCCTCAATAATATTTCAGGCATATAAATGATATAAAACTGAAAACAGTGAGCGTGGGCCCTCAGAGGAATAACCCTGTGGTCATGGTGGATGGAGATTAGGAAAAGGCCAATCTACTGAATTTCGCCTTCTCAACTTTACCTGCTGGAAGACACGATGAGGAATTATGTAAATTCTCTTTGGAATGCCAACAGTTTAACCCAGGAAGAGGTACGGCACTGCCTCCCTACTACTAAGATAGATAAATCACCAGGGCCAGACAGCATACACCCCCGGGTACTGCATAAATTATCACTCAGTGATGGTCAGTGTAAGATTCCAGAGTGTAAGCGGGGACTCCCAAAGCAGACACTTCATGATCCCTCTGTACTATGAGATGCTGTGTGCTGACAATGTACTTAGATTATCAGGGCACAGGGTTTATCTTGCTTTCATTTACCTTTTGAAAATTCACTAGAAAGAGAGATAAGACAGATCAGAGATGATGAGATCCATGAGATGCATATAACACACAATGACTCTCTGCTATCTCAGCTATAACACACACTTTTCACTCTGCTACATGCCTCCTTCCCCTGCTATAAAGACCTTATCTTGCCTTTAGCTTGTAGAGTAAGTCTGTGCATGTGCTGCTTCCAGGTAGGAAGTGTCTATGTGTTTATGTGTGAGCTTGTCTTGTCATACAGGGGGAGATCACACTGCATCGTGCAGAATCTGTCTCGCCTGACCATAGAAGATTTACGGCCGGATCCAGGGGCAACCAAAATTGTATACATAAGGACTGGTAGAGACAGGTTGGACTTATGTCTGTAAAATGCAGTATTTTTGTTAAAAACAGTGAATTAGAGAATGTGTTATTTTGTTATCCTGAGTATATTTAATTATAGAAAATGTGGTGCCAATCTGCAAAAAAAGGATCAAAAAGCAACCAGGAAACTACAGACCTGTGAGTCTAACTTCTGTTGTGTTGGAAAATATTTGAAGAATTTGTTAGAGATGCTATACTGGAGTATCTCACTGTACATAACCTTATTACCCAGTATCAGCACGGGTTAATGAGGGATTGCTCCTGTCAGGCTAATCTGATTGGCTTCTATGATGAGGCTTCTAGGCTCAACCTGGGGGAGGCTGTGGATGTTGTGTATCTGCATCCTCTACACCTAGAGGAGAGGAGGTTCTACCATCACCATAGACACAGGACATCCTCTACACCTAGAGGAGAGGAGGTTCTACCATCACCATAGACAGGGGGTATCCTCTACACCTAGAGGAGAGGAGGTTCTACCATCACCATTGACAGGGGGCATCCTCTACACCTAGAGCAGAGGCGGCTCTACCATCACCATAGACAGGGGGCATCCTCTACACCTAGAGGAGAGAAGGTTCTACCATCACCATAGACAGGGGGCATCCTCTACACCTAGAGCAGAGGCGGCTCTACCATCACCATAGACAGGGGGTATCCTTTACACCTAGAGGAGAGGAGGTTCTACCATCACCATAGACAGGGGGCATCCTCTACATCTAGAGGAGAGGAGGTTCTACCATCACCATAGACAGGGGGTATCCTCTACACCTAGAGGAGAGGAGGTTCTACCATCACCATAGACAGGGGGCATCCTCTACACCTAGAGCAGAGGCGGCTCTACCATCACCATAGACAGGGGGCATCCCCTACACCTGGGGGCTAGACTGGGGGCATCCTCTACACCTAGAGGAGAGGTGGTTCTACCATCACCATAGACAGGGGTCATCCCCTACACCTAGAGGAGAGGAGGTTCTACCATCACCATAGACACTGAACATCCTCTACACCTAGAGCAGAGGCGGCTCTACCATCACCATAGACAGGGGCATCCTCTACACCTAGAGGAGAGATGGTTCTACCATCACCATAGACAGGGGCATCCTCTACACCTAGAGGAGAGGAGGTTCTACCATCACCATAGACAGGGGGCATCCTCTACACCTAGAGCAGAGGCGGCTCTACTATCACCATAGACAGGGGGCATCCCTTACACCTAGAGGAGAGGAGGTTCTACCATCACCATAGACAGGGGGCATCCTCTACACCTAGAGCAGAGGCAGCTCTACCATCACCATAGACAGGGGGTATCCTCTACACCTAGAGGAGAGGAGGTTCTACTATCACCATAGACATAGACAGAGGGCATCCTCTACACCTAGAGCAGAGGCGGCTCTACCATCACCATAGACAGGGGGCATCCTCTACACCTAGAGCAGAGGCGGCTCTACCATCACCATAGACAGGGGGCATCCCCTACCCCTAGAGGAGAGGAGATTCTACCATCACAATAGACAAGGGGGCATCCTCTACACCTAGAGGAGAGGTGGTTCTACCATCACCATAGACAGGGGACATCCTCTACACCTAGAGGAGAGGAGGTTCTACCATCACCATAGACAGGGGGCATCCTCTACATCTAGAGGAGAGGAGGTTCTACCATCACCATAGACAGGGGGCATCCTCTACACCTAGAGCAGAGGCGGCTCTACCATCACCATAGACAGGGGGCATCCTCTACACCTAGAGCAGAGGCGGCTCTACCATCACCATAGACAGGGGGCATCCCCTACCCCTAGAGGAGAGGAGGTTCTACCATCACCATAGACAGGGGCATCCTCTACACCTAGAGGAGAGATGGTTCTACCATCACCATAGACAGGGGCATCCTCTACACGTAGAGGAGAGGAGGTTCTACCATCACCATAGACAGGGGGCATCCTCTACATCTAGAGGAGAGGAGGTTCTACCATCACCATAGACAGGGGGCATCCTCTACACCTAGAGCAGAGGCGGCTCTACCATCACCATAGACAGGGGGCATCCCCTACACCTAGAGGAGAGGAGGTTCTACCATCACCATAGACAGGGGCATCCTCTACACCTAGAGGAGAGATGGTTCTACCATCACCATAGACAGGGGCATCCTCTACACCTAGAGGAGAGGAGGTTCTACCATCACCATAGACAGGGGCATCCTCTACACCTAGAGGAGAGGAGGTTCTACCATCACCATAGACAGGGGGCATCCTCTACACCTAGAGGAGAGGGGGTTCTACCAGCGCCATAGACAATGGTTCTTTACTGTAAGAGCAGTGACACTATGTATCTCTCTGCCGCAGGAGGTTGTTATGGCCGACTCTTTGTACATGTTCAAGAGGTTGGATGCCTCTCTGGAGAGCAAAATTAATCACAGGTTATTAGGAAAAAAAACATTTTGTTTAATTCTCAAAGTTGGGACTTGATGGACTTTTTCCAACCATATATCCTATGATACCATGATGAGACCCTGTAAAATACTTACCAGTTACCCAACATTGTACAGTCCAAGCACCACCTCCCCTTCCCTTTTATGACATAGGTGCCCCTAATGGCAGTGACCTCATTTTTGGGCAATATAATGATTCTGGATATTATTTAGGAATGGAGTGGAGTGACCAGGCAGCAGATATCTTTGATCATTGGGGCTTCGGGAGTCTCATCATCTAATGACCCATCCTGTCATTAATAGTAGAGGAGCCAGGGAAACCCAATGCTGCCAACATGTTGGTGCCGGATATTGGAGAACACCTTCAGAGGAGCTCATCAAAACAAGGGAGACCTAGAGAATATTCGGTGCAGAATAGAGGCAGTCCCCGGGTTACGTAGAAGATAGGTTCCATAGGTTTGTTCTTAAGTTGAATTTGTATGTAAGCCGAATATGTACATTTTATAATTGTAATTCTAGACAATTTTTTTTTTTTTGTCTTAGTGACAATCGGAGTTTCAAAATTTTTAGCTGTAATGGGACCAAGGATTATCAATAAAGCTTCAGTACAGACACCTTACAGCTGATCATTGCAGCCTGGGACTATAGTAACATCCAGAGAGGTCACCAGAGGTCACAGTGGGCAGAGGGGTCCGTCTTTAACTAGGGGTCGTCTGTAAGTTGGGTGTCCTTAAAGGGGACCTACCACCACGATTCTACCTCTAAAGGTAGAAGGGGTGGTAGGTGGATGAATGGGACGTAAGGATAGCCCTTTTTGGGCTAATCCTTACGTCCCGGCTATCCTTTTGTAAACTTTAATCAGTTGATATGCTAATTTAATTAAGCGGCTACTGGGGCGTGGAGTAGCCGGACATGAGGCTACTAGTCGCGGCTACTCCACGCCCCAGTAGCCTTGTTCCTCCGCCTACCGGGTAATCTTCGGCGCGCAGCTCGTCGTAGCTGCGCGCCCTCGTGCGAATATCCTGCGTTCTGCGCATGCGCAGGACGCAGGCCTACAGGTGCGCGGCCGTAGCTCCGAGGCCGGCGCTACTGCGCATTCGCAGACGCCGGGTGCTCGGACGACTCCACGCCCCAGTAGCCTTGTTCCTCCGCCTACCATGTAATCTTCGGCGCGCAGCACCTCGTAGCTGCGCGCCGAAGATTACATGGTAGGCGGAGGAACAAGGCTACTGGGGCGTGGAGTAGCCGCGACTAGTAGCCTCATGTCTGGCTACTCCACGCCCCAGTAGCCGCTTAATTAAATTAGCATATCAACTGATTAAAGTTTACAAAAGCATAGCCGGGACGTAAGGATTAGCCCAAAAAGGGCTATCCTTACGTCCCATACATCGACCTACCACCCGTTCTACCTTTAGAGGTAGAATCGTGGTGGTAGGTCCCCTTTAAGTAGGGGACTGCCTGTATATTTTATTTTTAGATTTTAGAGGAAATATTAATAATATCGTCATCCGGACCCTGACGGGGGTTGGGTCGGATTCTGGTTATGAGCTGTCACCGGCTCTTAGTCACTGATTTACATATTGAAATGGTGGTCGGGTAACCCCTCCGCGTTCTTAAAGATTAGACACTTTGCTCTTTAAGGCACACAAAGGAAAAGCCAAAGTGAAATCACAAAGGAGATGGTCGTAGCCCAGAGCGAGAGGTACTTCCCCATGCATGGCGCGGCATCCTACTGTGTCTCATAAACCCACAATGCTTCTGGCTTCGGGAAGGAGAGGATTTTGCCGTAAACAAGACATTTCCATTCAAGCTATTTAAAACGAACGTGCTAATGGTTTAGGGGAGGACGATAATGAGCCGCGGCTATTATTCAGCCATATTTATATTAGCAAATCATTTCCTCTCATGTCAATTGATTCTCTGCTTCAGAGAGTCGCCAAACAATATTAAACCTTTACTATGTGTTACATTGAAAAATGATACACCTGTAATTGGAAGGTATTTACATATTCATTGCCGAGCGTACCCGGACGCGGACATCAGCCTGGCGCCATTCCAGGAGGGAGGAGAAGGACAATAGAAAAAAAAAATTACTTACGACAATAGAAAAAATTAAATAAGACAAAATAAAATAAACTAGCATTTCGAAATAAATTTTCATGACATTTTTTTCTACCAATTTTTAAGAATCGCATATCACGTACAGTATAATATATTATATATAGTATAGTATATATGCACACGTCCACCATGTAGATTCACGGTTACGTGATTGTGTATCACACACTTGTCTCGGGGGACGCCATTGATGTACGTGAAATTTCTGGCCACAGAAGTTTTATCTGCTGCAGAAATCTCAAACGAAAAAACCCGTCAGGCTGGGATGGAGAAACATAGAAAATAAGCAAAATTTTTGTCGTAATTTTGACAAAAACTTTCTATTATGCTTTGTGACACATTGAGGGAAATGAAACAATGTACCACCGGATCTGACCAGAAACCTCTGAGGGCGTTACCAGGGCCACTTTGTGTTTCAGCTTCACAGGCTGTTACACTGTGCAGGATCTTCCACTGTGTGAGATTACATCAGACGGAGGGGGGAAGTGCTGAGGGAGCAGATGGAGATATGCAAGACCCCTGACAATACATAGGCAGGCTGGTAGTTGCAAATAGCACCCTCTCCAGGTTAGGAGCTGTCTGAAGGAGTCAGGAACCCTCTAGCAAGTTTCTGGGAGCAAAGGCCTCAAAGGCCACCAGGTCTCATAGCACATGGACTGAGTGAAGAGAGAGACCGTGTTCAGTACACCTACAGTGCTGACACCTAACCCAATCCCAGGACCAGAGGCAGGAGACTCTAATCCAGAGCTGCAGCTTCCACAGTTTGGACACAGCTCCATCTCCATTATCCCAGCATCTACTACCAGGCTGGTGCACTATTCCTGAGGACCCCTCTCCACGACCACTCCAGTACCAGATCTGCTGTTGATCGTTTAGGCCCGTTGCCTGCTACCTGTTTAATAAAGAACCGTGAATTGATTTGCACAATGTTGTCTCCGTCTGATCCCTGGATATCGCTGTTACCACCATGGGCTTCCCCATCCATTACCCAGGGACTCATCCTACAGACACTCAGGGGTTGCCCCAGGGAGAACCAGTACATCAGCCTCTCCCTCCATAATTCTTGCACACACCACCTGCTGGAGACCTAGCGTGCCTAGGCCCCAACCGCCAGCCACTCCGGTATTCTGGGCCCCGGCTGCCTCCAGGCCCCAGGAAAAGGCTAGGCCCCGGTGGGGGATGTTGCAGATAGGGGCTCTGATGCCTGGATTTATGAGTATGGGGCCCTAGTTTATCATGATGGATTTTGATGGAACCTGTCACCGCATTTTCACAAATACAGTTGTTGACAGGTTCCTCACTGACACCCTTCTTCTAGCTAAAAAATAGTTTACGTCAAATCCATATAAATTAACATTATGTTATGTTCCCTGGCATCAGAGAATATGAAATCACAGCAGCCTCCATAGAGGATGGGTAGTAATAGAAATGGATGGAGGCTGCTGTGATTTCATGTGATCAGATACATACATGGGGTAGACATTGCAGATGTAATAGGACCTTTGATGACGTCACCTTGGTCACACGAATTTAAGCGCCCAATGATGTAACAGAACTCTCTCTTAATGAGACCTGTCAATCAGAAACAAGAAGGCGGGGCAATGCAAGTAAATTTTAATATGCATGATTCAATTGGTGTGAATGACTCACAGGTGATTTGCATATAAGTTTACAAACTGATTTTTGGAACATTTCAGCGATGGAAAGGAAACGCTAAGGGATAAGGGCTTTTTAATCATAGTTTTTAATGAAGCCTTTATTTTGGGTGGAATAATTTGCATAACAGATTTATCTTTAAAATTCAACTGATTTTCTGTCCAGTTTGGTAACATGGCGTGGAACGTGAAATGATGTCACTTGTCCCAACCCTTATGCCCCGGTCACGCATTGAAAGCAACGCTTTCAAAGGGGGTTAACATTTTTGTTTACGAAATGCACTTGTTAACACAATGTTAACACATTGCATTGCGTTAACGGTTGCGTTTTGTAAACGCAAGTTGTACCACAGAGATTCATCAAAACTGGCTTTCAATAGGGAAAAGCTAAAACTGACCCCCAACAATGAAGTGAATAAAGTATGTAATAAAAAAATTTTTTAGCGGTCCGATAAAATTACAGAATTTTTAGGCATTTTTGAAAATTCAAAATAAACCTAAATTCAATTGAAATAAAACCATAAATAGAAACTCATCAAATAATAATAATAATAATAATAATACATACAAAATAATTTTACCTGTTAAAAAAATTTTCAGGGATTTTTTTTATCTTAAAATAAACAGAAATTTAAATCCCTACATAAATAAAAAGGCATGAAAGAAAGAAATATTACATAAATACAAAAATGTTTTTAAAAAACCCCCATAAGTAACACCATTCATTTCCTGATGGACGAGGCCATTTTTCTAATTAAGATTTTTTTTTCTTTCCCTGCGAGTCGTCTCTACTAATATTGGCGCGCGGCGTCTCCTCCCATGCATGTATTTAATGTCTCGCTCACAATCTACAGCGACAAACCTAATGTCATTATGGTTAATAGAAAATACACACATGAAACATAAAGGATCGCGTCATGCAAATAAGCAACATAAAGGCACAGGGACTGCAGTCACAGAACACGCAGGAGATGCAGACATAGTCCGGGACTGAGAACTACCGGGATGTCCTAGAAAGATGTAATAGACCCGACCCGTCCCTTACTATGGCCCTTGGTACTCAGCATCTGCAATAATGGACATTGGGGGTCATTTACTAAGGGCCTGAATCGCTCTTTTTCATCGGGTTTCCCGAAAATTACCTGTTTGCTCCGAATTGCCCCGGGTTTTTGGCGCATGCGATTGGATTGTGGTGCATCGGCGCTGGGTGGCATGCAACGGAAATGGGGGGGCATGGGCGTCGGATAACCAGACGGACTCGGAAAAACAGGATAGGCTGGTGAACTCCGGTGAACTCCGGCGGACCTCGACTCAGCAGTGACACCTGGTGGATATCGGGCGCACGGACCTTAGTGAATTGCGGCAGACCTGAATCCTAAACAGAGAACGCGCCGCTGGATCGCGACAGGACCGGGTAAGTAAATGTGCCCCATTGAGTGCAGCTTATAATGTCTGCATCTGACAACTAGGCAATAACCTGAGCAGCTTATCATGTCTGGATCTGACAACTAGGCAATAACCTGAGTAGCTTATAATGTCTGGATCTGACAACTAGGCAATAACCTGAGCAGCTAATAATGTCTAGATTTGACAACTAGACAATAACCTGAGCAGCTGATAATGTCTGGATCTGACAACTAGGCAATAACCTGAGCAGCTTATAATGTCTGGATCTGACAACTAGACAATAACCTGAGCAGCTTATAATGTCTGGATCTGACAACTAGGCAATAACCTGAGCAGCTTATAATGTCTGGATCTGACAACTAGACAATAACCTGAGCAGCTTATAATGTCTGGATCTGACAACTAGGCAATAACCTGAGCAGCTTATAATGTCTGGATCTGACAACTAGGCAATAACCTGTGTAGCTTATAATGTCTGGATCTGACAACTAGACAATAACCTGAGCAGCTTATAATGTCTGGATCTGACAACTAGGCAATAACCTGAGCAGCTTATAATGTCTGGATCTGACAACTAGGCAATAACCTGAGCAGCTTATAATGTCTGGATCTGAACTTTTTAAAAAATTTGAGCAGCTTTTAATTCAATAAAGAGGTAGTGACTTGAAAAACTCATAATGCCTGGCAGAAATAAATAGGCATTGGCCGAGTAGCTTATAACATCTGAATCTAATAAACAGGGAGTAGGGGATTATAATATTAACAAATGTGATACTGAGAAGGACCTTCCCCCATGAAACCCTCGTACATCTGCTCCTGCTCTCAATTCACATGTACACAACAGACATTTCAGGACCTTTGAAGGTCCTCCAAAGGTCCTGAAACCGCAGATTGAAAGCAGCAGAAGGGACACATCCTCCATTCCCCAAGAAGCTGATTCTAGGACCAGATGTAGGAAGTGATTCCAGACTTGTTGGGGCTATAATATTCACATAGCCCAGGGCCCTTCGAAGCCCCTGTAGGCAGGCAATAAAATGAACTAAAAAAATCATAATTTTGTCCAATCCTACAGACTGCACACATTACACAGGACAAGAGTCCTTGCACCACACAGAACTTTGATGCCAGGACTCCCTGTCTGTTGGCCGGCACTGTAAGAACTGTTACACATCATATTTCTGTACAGCCCTGTGCACACCATCAGGATACGGGTCTGTTACCAGAGGCTGCAGGGCATTAATACTTTGGTAATCAGAAAACCCCTTTAACACATTACCTACCTAATAGAGTTTCTTTGATACTGATAACGTCTCTGGGGTTAGACTCCTTTTAACTGAGCTTCTACCATTCAGCACAGATACAGCAGGGACCACAGTGATCCTGAGCAATCACCGGGACCTGCATGTTCATCCTGGGGTGTGATCTGTCCCCTCATGAGGACAAATATGTTCTTACTTGGTCCTTAATGGGTTTGTCTAGGGTTCAAACATGTTTACCCAACCTTTAAGTAGAGATGAGCGGACCCAATCTTCAACACCCCTGCCAATCAGCCATATTAGCCACCAATCCAAAAAAAATATGTTTGGGTCGCGTGGGACAAACCCGATCCTCCGACCGAAACTTAAGGGTGCGTTTACACGTTTAGTTTCTCAGATGCAGTTTTCAAAGTCCAAACCAGGAGTGGAGCTTCTCTCAATGATACGTTCTCACCCATTATAATCCACACCTGCTTTTGGCTTTGAAAAATTGGATCTGAAAAACTGAACATGTGAACCCAGCCTCAAATTGGAGTCCGCTCATCTCTACCCTAAGAAATAGAAAAATAATAAAACACATACAATAACACCATAACACCAGGCGCCCATTCCATCGGCGGGAACATCATGTTAGTATTCGCCATCTCTGTAGATCCGTGTGACCAGCTGGAGACATCAGTGGCTGGGGATGTTTTCCAAAAATATTAAAATAAATTTTTTGCTTTTTGAAATTTTCCAAATTAAAATCAAAACAGGAACCAACAATTTCAAAGCAAAACGTGAATGATAGATCTTATGTAAACTGGCAAGAAATTGGGGCAGATTTACTTACCCGGTCCATTCGCGATCCAGCGGCGCGTTCTCTGCGCTGGATTCGGGTCCGGCCGGGATTTATTAAGGTAGTTTCTCCGCCGTCCACCAGGTGGCGCTGCTGCGCTGAAAAGCATTGGAACGCGCTGGAGTTCACCGAGCCGGGCCGAGTGAAGGTAAGTGCAAGCTCCACGACAGATTTTTTGTTTTA
Organism: Engystomops pustulosus; assembly: GCF_040894005.1. NCBI lineage: Eukaryota > Metazoa > Chordata > Amphibia > Anura > Leptodactylidae > Engystomops > Engystomops pustulosus. Next base: position 10,839,914 of record NC_092411.1, on the reverse strand, counting down.
AATGCGGCGGTTTTTCCGAATCCCTCGGGTTTTCGTTCGGCCACGCCCCCCCCCCCCGATTTCCGTCACGTGCATGCCAGCGGCGATGCGCCACAATCCGATCGCGTGCGCCAAAATCCCGGGGCAATTCATGGAAAATCGGCGCAAATCGGAAATATTCGGGTAACACGTCGGGAAAACGCGAATCGAGCCCTTAGAAAATGACCCCCAATATCTCATCATTATCAACACTCAGTAATGAGTTTGTGATCAAAAATTTCGGAGTATTTTTGGACTCTAGATGTGACCATTTGTTAAACCTGAGATTTTTTAGAGAGTTAATCTGAGTGTCGGCTTTCCCGAGGTCCATGGATGTGGCGGTGCACCCGTGCCGTAGCCTCTCTCTCTCTCTCGGTTTATGGCTGCTCTTTTTATTTTCATTTGTACAGACGCCATCGACGGCTTTGCAGCAGGAAAAAAGCCCTGGAGTTGCTCGGCGAAAGGCAATGTAGGTCTGAAATGTGCCGTGCAGCGAACATAATGCGTCCTCTCAGGGCCAATTTACATATCGGATAAATAAGAGAAACGCAATGTGAAGTTTATTCATTTTTAAATCCTGCAGTGTTCGTGATTGAAGGCCCAAGCTCAGATGTTTTTCTGATGGGTGCCATTAAGAGTCATGGCTTTGTCTAATGCCTCTTCTGTTACTGCAGGGGAATGTAATATCAGCTTTTTACACCAGCCTGGAGTCTTATTTTCTGCATGTACGACTCACGTACTGAAAGCCAAACTACGCTATCCGGTGCCAGGCCCCACTGTCTCCGAGGTATCGGGGCCAAGAACGCAATAGATGCCAAACATATTGAGGCTCACCAAGAGCCCTTCAGGGTTTGTCACTCTCCTTGTCATGAAGAGGCAAAGAAGGAAGACTTCCGCCATCTACCCGGTGATCTTGGATGACTTGACGTTGACCCGAAGCCATCGACGATAGCCAGATAATAGAGGCTTATTAACAGCTGCGCGGCAGAGCCGACTGTGCGGCATCTTCTAACAGATTGCTTCTCTTAATTACTTTTTGGGACTGCTGGTTGCACTGCACCGAGATGGATTTTGTCGTGAAGCTTGCCATATTTTGCTTAGGAAATTGCCAAATACAAGTTTATAATACTTCCGGGGGTAAAATGCTGATTTATTCATATGTGATGGTTCTCCATAAAAGATGGACATGTTTACGGAGGCCCCATCAACAATAGTTGTAGACAAAGATGTTGTCAAAATGTGGTGGATGATCAGAAGGAGGATGCAGAATTGTATCAGTAAACCAGCGGTCAGCAACCCATCGAGTACTGCAGACCGGCGCCTCGGAGATGGATGCTCCGCCTCTATAGGTCCTGTGTCCCTGGTGGCATGATGACATCACCCACGTCTGCCTGCACAAGGACACCAGTCAGAAGAGGAGAAAGTTTTGTACAGCGTTGAATGAGAGCATAATGGATGCTGAAAATCTTTTTGGCACACTTCAATATGGGAATGTATTACTACTAATGGGGAGTTTGGAGAATATTATTAGGGGGCTTTAAGCTGTAGCTCTGGGGGCATGTCCTTACACTAACTCTAGCTCCAGGTATTGAACAGCTTCAGAGCTCCTCCCCTTTGCTCTGAACGACTGCTGTAGTATTCAACCAGAATCATGGTCAGAGGGGAGGGGCTGTGGAGCACAACAACATAGAAAACTAAGAACACAGCAGTGTTAGGACACACCTCCAGTGCACTTAGAGAAGTTACCTGCAGGCAGGAAGTCTGTGTGTGTGTGAGCTTGTCTTGGAATGCAAGGAGAGGAGCTCAGTGCAGCATCAGACAGGAGAACAATCTGCCCTGCCCCTGACTTCTGATTTATGGTTGGATCCTGGGGCAACCAAAACTGTAAACACCAGGACTGATGGAGACAGGTTGGAATTATATCTGTGAAATGCTGGATTTTTGTTAATAACAGTGAATTAGAGAATGTGTTATTTTGTTAAGAAACATGTCTTCGTGGGAGGAATATCCCTTTAATATTCAATACAATGGGGCACATTTACTTACCTGGTCCTGACGTGAACCACGAGGTGCGTTCTCCGAGAAAGATGAAGTCAAGCACGAGTTCCTGCATCCACCGCATCCCCGTTTGGGTCCGTCGGAGTTCACCTTGAGACACAATTTGATATGTTAAATTCCGTGCATAGTCCGAATCCGTCAGGTTGTCTGACGGCCCGTCCCCTCCCAATTTGTGTTGCATGCGCCAACGCACCAAAATCCCCTGTTTAATGTGCCGCAACTCGGAAATTGTCGGGTTTCCCAACGAAAATGCGCTCCGCGGACCCTTAGTAAATGAGCCCCATTGTCCTTGGAAACTCAGGAAAAATTATCCCAAATGTTGTGAAATTGATAAGAATACACAGTTGTGTCATTTTCTCGCAGGTTTTGTTTTTCCGGTTTTCCTGCACGGTCCGGAGGACACATCCCCTTTATTCTTTGGGTCAGTACAATCAAGAAGATACGTAAATTGTAATACAGAGCATATAAATAGTTTCAAAAATCCAATAAAAATAAAGTTAGAAAAAAAGAAGATACAAAATTACATAAATTTGTTTTAATATCTTTCAGAAGATTTATTTTTATCCTATTTTCTGACATCCGTAACATGCGTTTTACACTTTGGCGTACAGAGTTGTGTAAGGAGTAATTTTTTGGGGGAGGAACGAATGGTAGAAAAACCCTTTAAGTCTTGTAAATAAAGGAATTTCCACTGTATATAATTTTTATCTATAAAGAGAGATAAAATTTTGCGGATAAACATGGACGCGTTTGTTCCACACGGAGTCTTCTTGGTTGGGAGAAGCGCGCTGCCTTCACTTCTAGATGCATCTTATTACTTCGGAGTCTCCGATTCCTTACACATGAATCAGTCCCAGTTAAAAGGAATTGAAAACACTTGACATATTAACATTTAGATCACTTTAACAAGACCGGGAACCATCCCTGGCAAATTGCACAAGTTAAGAAATTGCTGGTAATCGAAAACAATCCTGTTACTTCTTAATGTTTTCCAGGTATTTGCAATTTAAAAAGCTTCTCCAATCAAAAGAACAATACGTGCCGCACAGGAGATGCTAAGGCTTTAATGATGGACCCCTAGAACCCAGCATCCGGCACTTTCCAAATATACTACATGCTCCCTAGTGACTGCATCCGGTACAGGTACACCTCCATTCTTATATAGAAGATAGGACAAAATGGGGCTCATTTACTAAGGGTCCACGGAGCGCATTTTCGTCGGGTTTCCCACCAATTTCCGTTTTGCGCTGAATTCCCCCGGGATTTTGGAGCACGCGATCGGATTTTGGCGTATCGGTGCTGACTTTCAAGGGACAGAAATGGGGGGGGGGGGCATGGTTGTTGGACAACCCGACGGATTCGCACAACGTGCAAGATTTATCATTAAGAATTGTGTCGACGACATGCACTTACAAGCACCAGGAAGAAGGTGAACTCCGGCGGACCTCGGCACAGAAGCGACGGATGCAGGAACTCGGGCGCACAATCTTAGTGAATCGCGGCAGACCCGAATCCTCGTCGGACAACGCACCGCGGGATCGCGACAGGATCAGGTAAGTAAATCTGCCCCAGTGTTCTGTAGTGGAAGAGTCTTCAAGAAAGGTTTGAAAGTTTAAAGGGGTTTTCCAGTTTACCTATAAAACCAACCAGATTGACCAAGAGGAGCAGGGGGAGGAGAGAAAATTGGGTACTTACCTCTTTCCATCTACAGATTCCTGAGACAGGCTTCTTCTGTTTGATACCTCTGCCTGGGTGTGAGTGGTCTATGGTTACTTACCTGCTGCAGCCAATCAAAGCCACCAGCAGCATTCAAATGCTAGCAGTATGTTGCAATGTATAGCCACTACCCCTAACGCTCAGGCACTACCCTAATGCTCAGGCACTATGCATTGCCGCAATGTATAGCCACTACCCCTAACGCTCAGACACTACCCTAATGCTCAGGCACTATGCATTGCCGCAATGTATAGCCACTACCCCTAACGCTCAGGCACTACCCTAATGCTCAGGCACTATGCATTGCCGCAATGTATTGCCACTACCCCTAACGCTCAGGCACTACCCTAATGCTCAGGCACTATGCATTGCCGCAATGTATAGCCACTACCCCTAATGCTCAGGCACTACCCTAATGCTCAGGCACTATGCATTGCCGCAATGTATAGCCACTACCCCTAATGCTCAGGCACTACCCTAATGCTCAGGCACTATGTATTGCCGCAATGTATAGCCACTACCCCTAATGCTCAGGCACTACCCTAATGCTCAGGCACTATGCATTGCCGCAATGTATAGCCACTACCCCTAATGCTCAGGCACTACCCTAATGCTCAGGCACTATGCATTGCCGCAATGTATAGCCACTACCCCTAATGCTCAGGCACTACCCTAATGCTCAGGCACTATGCATTGCCGCAATGTATAGCCACTACCCCTAATGCTCAGGCACTACCCTAATGCTCAGGCACTATGCATTGCCGCAATGTATAGCCACTACCCCTAATGCTCAGGCACTACCCTAATGCTCAGGCACTATGCATTGCCGCAATGTATAGCCACTACCCCTAATGCTCAGGCACTACCCTAATGCTCAGGCACTATGCATTGCCGCAATGTATAGCCCCTACCCTAATAGGACACAATCCCATAATTGAACAGCAGAAGAGTAAACTTTTTCAAGCAGCAAACATTGTAATTAGTGCTTTAAACTTCCAACCCCAAGAAAGGTCACCTCTACAGTTACAAGAATGCCCGGGAGCGAGCGATATAACACATCTAGTCACACTGTGTATTATCCCGCTCCTCCTACCCGCTGCTCATTTCCTCAGACGCAACGTTATGTAAAGATGAACTTAGTGCCCAAATGGCTTTTTCATTTGCGATACTATGAAAGTTTAGATGTCTTTCCTCTAAATGAGCACATCTGCCTTATTCTGTATTTCTACATTTATGTGGTGGAAATATGTTGGTGATAAAAACATCTGCAAGAATAATCGAATTCTCTTGTTTTTTTTGATGGTCCCATGTTGGAACATTAATGCAAATGTTTTATGGCGACATCAGTTGCAGAACTATTTGCAAAGTAATGGCTGCTTTCTTCTTATTTGTCATTATGTATCCTTGTTTTATCTGTGTGACATACATATGTATACCTACCGAGCCACAAAGGTTCCTTCCCTTCTTACAGCTCCGGACTGCGCTCTAGCGCCACAGTTTCAGAGTATAGGGCTTCTTTATTTCATATTCGCTTTGTCTTGTACGAAAATATACAGTTAAAATTTTTTTTATCACAATCACATTTGTAGTGGGTCGTAGTGAAATATTGGGGCACATTTACTTACCCGTCCTGTGCGATCCCTGGAAGTGCATTGCCCGACCAGAATGCACTGTGCCGCGATTCACTAAGATCGTGCACCCGATATCCTGCATATCCTGCACTTCCCTGCTCAGGTCCGCCGGAGTTCACCTTCTTCTTCCTGATGCATGTAATGCATTGTCCGTGTATAATGCGCTGTGCGGGGAGTCACTAAGATCGTGTGTCCGATATCCTGCATGTGTCACTTCCCCGCTCAGCTCCCCGGAGTTCACCTTCTTCTTCCTGGTGCATGTAAGTGCATAGTCCGTGTATAAAGCCCTGTGCCGCGATTCACTACGATCGTGCACCCGATCCTGCATGTGTCACTTACCCGCTCAGGTCCCTGGAGTTCACCTTCTTCTTCCTGGTGCATGTAAGTGCATTGAATGGGACACAATTTGAATCTTAAATCCCGCACTCAGTCCGAATCAGTCGGATCGTCCGACGCCCCGCCCCCGATTTCTGTCGCATGGAAGCCAGTGCAGCTGTGCCACAATCCGATCACAGCCACGCAAATACTGAACACATCGAAAATCCGACAAAAGTGTGATCCGCCCACCCTTAGTAAATAAGCCCCATTGTCCTGCCTAGTGCCTTCTATTGATTCTCATCTCCCTTGGGTTGGACAATTATGTCCCTGCTCATAGAATGATAAAATGCACCAAAAATTACTCGAAATTACCCAAAAAGTATGGGATGTGGTCAGCGTTGGACTCAGATTCCTTGGGCCCATCAGATTAAATTATTCTTTGGCCCACCTTCATTAACCCCCGGGAAATAGACCCCAGTAGCCTGCAAATCAGATTGTCCTTCCTGTCCTTTGCTATCCAGGGGTTCAGTAATGGGTTAGAATCTGGGCCATCCCGTCCTCTGGTACTCTAGTGGGTCAGTCCAACATTGAATATGGAAGAGGCCTCCAATTACCATGTGCCTTTTATTATTCAGGCATCGAATTATGTGTAAGAGAGGCCTATGGGTGCGCTTCAGCACTAAACCTGGGTGCAATTTACCCCTCTGCACCCTCTATAGGTAAGTCTCTGTAGTTTTGGATTGGGGTGAGTTTTAGATGCTCAAGCGTCAAGTTGCCCAAACCCAACCACGGCCGTGGTAGTGCCCAGATGTGTCCATTGGCTACGGGGATGGCATAAAGGACACCCAATTGTAAAATGAGCCACTACGCAGTCTATGGTAAACTTTTCAAATCCAGCACTTCTTAGGCTCAGTTCACACTACGGTTTAGCTTTGCGTTTATTTACCTCTGTTACAAAAAGATAATGGATGGTAAGTAAATGGTGATACAACTGAACATAAGGGATGACAGTGTCCATTATCGTTACAGACACTTGACTTTCACTTGCAATACATTAGTGATGTGTCGCTTGTTCATGAACGATGGGAGCCCACACCAGGGTCTCGGCTCATGTACTCTCTTGTACAATATCTTTTTTAGATGGTTTTAGATGTATGTCTGTTTTGTGTCTGTCTTTAAACATTAATAAAACTATTTAATTTTCATACATGTTCATTTTTGTGATTGTTGGCCAACTTTTTGTGCATTGCTTTGGTTTTTGTGTCATATTGGAATTTATTGCACAAGGCTTTTCTTGGCGATATTTGGCTGTGCTGACCGATTTCTTGGGTTTTTCATACTTTGGTGCACGGAGCTGTGTTAGGTGTCATTTTATGCGAAATGAGCCAATGTTTTCATTGATATCATTTTATGGTCTGTGCGACACGTTGGTCACTTTTTATTCCATTTTTTATGTGATTTAAAATGTTGTAAAAGTTGCGTTTCATTTGGGCGCTATTTTCCGTTATGTGGTTCACCGCCGGCAATAATTGTTACTATAGTTTGATAGATCGGGTATTTTGGGCCGTGGCGATACCTAATGTGTCTGTGATTTTTACTGTTTATTACGTTTTATATCAGTTCTAGGGAAAGGGAGGTGATTTGAACTTTTAGTTTTTTAACTTTTTTTTATTATTTTTAAAACTTTTTTGAAACTTTTTTTTACTGTTTTTTAGACCCTCTAGGGTACATTAACCCTACATGGTCTGATCGTTCCTACCATATACTGCCACTGGCTCATTGTAACGAAACTGCAGAAACCATGCAACCTCGGGTTGCCCACACGCCGCCGTCTTTTAAATGCCGCCGGCAAAGCGGAGGAGTTAATAGCCCCCACCTGTGTATGAAGCTACGGCGCAGAGCATCAAGGAGTTAATAAATGTTCTTATGGTCTATTTTCTGCCTGGGATTTGTTTTTCAAAAAGTCCCAAAAAAAGTCTCAAAATGCATAAAAAGTCTCAGCACATCCACCAGCAGGAGACTTTTTATGAGACTTTTTGCAAAAGTCCCGAGTCCTGACATTGCACAAGCAGTGGTTGTACAATTTGCACTTCATAGTGATGGTATTTAATATTCCATGCCATGTACTGGGAAGCAGGGAAAAAAATCTAAATGCAGTAAAATTGGTGAAAAAAGCATTTGCTCCGTTTTCTTGTGGGCTTGGATTTTACAGCTTTCACTGTGCGTACCAAATGACATGTCTACTTTATTCTTTGGGTCGGTGTGATCACGGGGATAACAAATATGTATAGATTTTATAATGTTTTCATACATTTACAAAAATTAAAACCTCCAAAAATTTTTTTTTTTAATTTTGCCATCTTCATGGCTTTTTCATACTTTGGTGTACGGAGCTGTGGGTGGCGTCATTTTGTGCGAATTTTGATGTTGTTTTAAAACTTTTTATAGAATTTTTTTATATTTTTCAAAATGGCAAAAAAGTGGCATTTTCCAATTTGAGCGCTATTTTCAGTTACGGGTATAAATGCAGTGAAAAACAGTTATTATATTTTTATAGATCAGGAAATTTCAGATGCGTCGATACCTAATGTGTTAATGTTTTTTACTGTTTATTAATATTTATATCAGTTCTAGGGAACGGGGGGTGATTTGAATTTTTAGGTTTTTTTATTATCATTTTTTTTAACTTTTATTTTTATTTTTACTGTTTTTCGGACGCCCTACGGTACTTTAACCCTAGGTTGTCTGATCGATCCTACCATATACTGCCAGTATGGCTCAGCCCGTGAGCCCTCTCCGTGCACCCGTCATCCACCGTACTATTACGCCGCACGTCGGGAAGGGTTAAAGGCATTCTTGATGGACAGTTCCACAGAGTGAATTGCATCATGTGTCTTGGTGAGCTGACACTTTTTTCTCCTTCGTTTGCTAGTAATATCAAGAATGCGGAACAGAACTATTAATAGATGTAAATTGGTAAATTTCCTAATATAATCCCCCACACACACACACATTACAAAAAACATGAAGTAAAGTGGCCAACCCCTTTAAGGGTTATGTATTTATGGCTTTCACTATGCGGTCCAAATGATACATCCCCTTTAATCTTTGGGCCAGTTTGATACCAAAATTAGACATTTTTTACTATTTTTTTTAGGTGAAAAATACAACAAGATAAAGAAAGGGAGAATGTTCCCCCCCCCCAACCTATTTTACCTTTATTATTGGGAATTTGGAGTACAAGGTCGGTGAAGTGTATAAAACGTAACTTTTAATGCACAAAATTTTCAAAAATTAACATGAAATAGTAGTGGAGGGTAAATGTGATACCACTATGATGTACAGTATATAGAGAGGAGAGAGATCACCCATGATCATGACAGGTCAAGCTTTTCATTGATTGTGTGCACGCTCCGTATAATTGAGCCTCTTTGGGTTGTAACAGCTAGTGGGGGACAAGAGTTGAGTTAACGAAATAAGGGCACATTCTAAAATCGCCGTTCTGATATTATATTTCTATATTTGTCCAGAGGGGGCAGCACCGAGCCTTAAGTATTTCTGTATGCGATAAAAACATCTGACAAACCAGAGGGCAATATAATATTTGTGTCATTCTCAAAACTTATGGCCATGACCTATGTCCCAAGGACACCAATACAATAGAAAGCAGGAGACATTTGGATTGTAGCTTCCCTCCAGGGTCTCCTGAAGAGGAAGAATCAGGGGACTCAAAGCAGGAGCTCCAGAGAGAACCATCTCTGGCCGCACCTTCTCGCTCCTCCTGTAGTCCTGGCAGCCAAGTAGGTGTCACTTGAAAATAGCGCTGAGCGATGGGCGCGCCCTGGGCTGTCTTGGACTGCAGGAGGAAGCCTTGAGTCCTATTTGATAAATTCTGTGCTGGGTGCCCACAAAAAAGGGCTCCGAGTGCCACATCTGGCACCCTTTGCCATAGGTTCGCGATCACTGCTCTAGGCTTTGGCACACCCATGACATAACGTATATAGATGGATGTGGAAATGAAGGGAAATGCTTACCAATAGTTGAACCCAACGAAACCCAGGGGAAACAGGAGAGAAGTACACCCTGAAAAAGAGAGTGGAGTAGGGTAAAGTCGTGCTCCTTGGGACTCAGGAGACGGTCCCTACTACACCCTAGGTCAGTGATGGCGAACCTTTTGGAGACAGAGTGCCCAAACTTCAACCAAAATCCACTTATTTTCCCGTGAAGTGCCAACATGGCATTTTAAGCAGTAACTTATTGCTGCCTGTTCTTCCACATCTTTCAATCGTATCGGCCGCCTGAGGCCACCAATACAGTTGAAAGAAGGAGAGCAAATGAGACTCTCATTATAGCTTCTCTCTAGGGTCTCTCTGTAGAGGAAGAATGGTGGGTCCAGCAGGATGATCTCCAGAGATAATGCAGTTCTGTCCACACCTTCTCACTTTTCCCGGAGTTCCAAACAGCCAGTGAAGTGTCGCTTAAGTTGCCTGGGACTGCAGGAAGATTTGGTCCTATTTGGTGAACTTTTCCCCATGGCGATGGTCTGAATGCCCACAGAAATGGCTCTGAGTGCCACCTCTGGCACCTGTGCCATAAGTTCGCCACCACTGCCCTAAGTAATGGAAAGTCCTAGTAGAAAGTCCCTATATGCCTCAACTCAGGCCTGAAACCTTAATTATCTGCCGCCCGAACAGGAACCTATCCCTGCACAAAAAAGACCCTGTGACAGACCTAACCTGGTTAATGTCCCATATTGGTGGTTACATATGAGGAGGTCCATGGCATGGATCGCCCATGTGGGCTATCCCTACACTGTCCTGTTATCATCTATACCTAGATATGTAGGATTATTCATCTCCCCACAACAACGTTAATTGGTTTTTGTGGCATCCCCTGATGAGCCCACATGGGCGAAACCTGCCGTGTCGAGACCTCCTCATATGTAACCACCATGGGACATTGACCCGGTTAGGTCTTTAACAGAGCGTTTTTTTGTGCCGGGATAGGTTTCTGTCGGGGGACAACTAATTAGGGCTTGGGCCCTGAGTTGAGTCATAGGGTCTACTAGAACTTTCCATTAGCTAAGGTGTCATTAGTCCCAGGGAGCACGAATTTATCCTACTCTACCCATCACGACAGCCTCACCTGTCTACAACTCATCCTTCTCTGTCTCTACTGTCTACAAGTCACGACAACATAAGGTGACATTTTTCAGGGTGTACCACTCTCAGTTTCCCCTGGATTTCGTGTTCAACTATTGGTAAGTTTTTTTTCCTATCATTTCCACATCCATATTTACCCGTTATGTCGTGTTATGCCAAGGTCTAGAGTGATCGTACCTTTATACCTGCGTCTCTGACCCTTAACACTTTGTAACTGTGGCCCTTGAGCCAGGCAGTCCCCGGGTTACATACAAGATAGGGTCCGGAGGTTTGTTCTTAAGTTGAATTTGTATGTAAGTCGAAACTGTATATTTTATAATTGTAGATCCAGACTAAAAAAATTTTTGCCCCAGTGACAATTGGAGTTTAAATATTTTTTGCTGTAATGGGACCAAGGATTATCCATAAATCTTCATTACAGACACCTTACAGCTGATCATTGCAGCCTGGGACTATAGTAACATCCAGAGAGGTCACAAGAGGTCAGAGGGGTCTGTCTGTAACTATGGGTTGTCTATAAGTCGGGTGTCCTTAAGTAGGGGACCGCCTGTACATCATAATAGTATCACATTATACTCTACTACTATTGGATTTTTCCTTTTTAACATTTTATGCATTAAAAGTTAAGTTTTCTACATTTCCCCAAGCTTGTATTTCATATTTTTAGGTGCCCGAGGACGTCTGATCTTTGATACAATATACTGCAATATTTCTTTGTTTCTATTCATTGGGAATGTGCTGGATATGTTAGGACCGTGTCTGCATTTTGTTAAATCTTTAAAAAAAAAATGTATAGCCCCCTAGGGTACTTTAACCCTAGGGGTTCTGATCATTGATACAATATACTGCAATATTTCTGTGTTGTTGCATATTATAAATTTACTGCATCTGTATTAGACCCTCTCCCCAATTAGATCAGACCAATTGTAGGTGTTAGTGTTTTCTGCCCTTTATGGGGTCAGTCTGTCAGCTCTTTCAGAACTCTCTTAACAAGGCCATAACGTATATAATGATCAAGATTTGTTAGTTTCTAAGTAATGATTATGATATTTGGTCAGCGCTAACAAAGCAGATTAAGAAAAAAAATATCTCTTAGGCCTCATGCTCTATGTTCCCACCCCTATGTATTATGTACTATGTATGTACTATGCTACTGGGCCGCCAATCCTATAGTTTACGATATACTGTGGCTGTAATCAGATCAAGGATAAAATTTAAAAAAAAATCCTTTCTCCTGAGGACACCCCCCCCCTCTAAAACTGGATGCCCTAACCACAAGTGCTCAAGTGCCTAAAAGCAACTCCAGCCATGTTCATATCTGTCCATGGAATTTGTTTATTCCACCTTCCTTGTTGCATATGGATCTTGTTCTTTGGTATTTGGTCACTATGAAGTCTCAATGGGGTTCATCCCAGTTTATGACCGATCCAGTCCAGGTGGACAGACGAGACGAGCCAAGCAATAAGAGCGCGGCCAATAGGTCATACATCAATGATATTTGGGTGCAGTTATCTGTCAAAAAGGATAAAATGTTTGAGCCCTTATAAAATCTATGTTCCCGGCTGTAATTCAGAGTGGATTTACACTGCGGGATCAATCTGATTAGCTTTCATGAGTTCTAGGGTAAGAGTCCCCCCCCCCCCCGTCACCCGGCCGTACAGGAATAGAAAGACTCTACACACCAGGTCAGGATCTTCAGATGAATATGTGGAGAACTCCGGGTCCTCCTCCGGGGCCTGTAAGTTATGATTGGATAATTTAAATGTATACAAATAATAATAAATAAAACTTAAAAAATTCAACCCCCCCCCCTATAGAGGAGCCAAGTGATTCTCCAACTAAGGACTAAGCACCCAAACAACTTCCCAACTGTATAGGGCATGGCAGGTCTTCATGTCTTGGAGGATTGGTTGGATACTTATTTATGTCACCCCTAAAAGAGGTTTCTGGATTGTATATACGGATGACCTATCCATATATGTCCCTACTCCTAGGTCTTCAGATGTTTCCACTGCTAGAAGCAACACAGAGATAGAAGACCAGCTCCTTATTCAAGTTGATGGACTTGATTCTCTATGTTCTCGATGTTCCTTTTGGTCCTGAAGGCCAATGTATATTGTGGTTCGCACCTATCTATAAAAAGGATAGATTATTGAGGTATAAACAAGAACATCCTCTTTAATGGCCATTTGTATCTCTTGACTCCACTGCTTTTCTTAGGATTATTCAATGAAATTGACCATAAAGGGACGGGTATTTATCATACACTGCTGGATTCTGTCCCTACGCCATGCCAGATACTTCATGAGGCACCGGCCTCCTGTAAAATCTGGCAACTGGCTGCACTGGTGGAGAACTCTACCGAAGGCCCGGCTGGGCACTGGCTGTAGCTAGCACACAGGTGCAGGGTAGGCCCACCCCGATCCTCAGGCACACTTCCATTAACACCCCTCCAAAAGTCACCGGCGCCCCCCCGGCCGGCGGACATTATGGTGGCTGACGTCATAGTTTGCGCGGCCGGCGTTTTGCCGGAGTTTTGCCTTTTTTTTCTTGACTTGACTTTTTTGTTGACTTGATAAATAACTATTACCTTTAAATAACGTTTTTTGCACTGCCATCTTCTTAAACTTTTTTTTAAATTTTTCCACCAACTGAGCTACCTGAGGATTTCTTTCCTATTTGCATGACAGTTGTCATTTTCATTGGTTCCGTTCAGGGGTAAGTGCCATTCTGTGATCACTTTCTCCTAAACTTTTTTTGGAGACATTTTTACACAATTTACTCTTTTTTTTAATTGTTCACTTGGCAGGTTAAACAATAGATTTCAAGGTCTGGGTGTTAGGAACAGACTGATACCAAATATGTGAGATCATTAATTTTGGGGTTAAAGCTTTTAACATAATTTTTTTTTTTTTGTAATAACGGGAATTTTAAAGGAAACCTACCATGTGATTTGATGCATTATGAAGCAAACATACCTTGAGACTGCTGTAGCTACACTGATGCAGGATCATATCTTGGTTAATCCCTGAGCTGAGTGCTTTTGCTGATAAAACAGATATAACATTATGATAATGAAGCTCTGTTGCTTCTATGGCTGCCTCCACACTTCTCATAGCAGGAGAATTTTTCTCTGCAGGAGAGGATGATGCAATCACTTTTCTCCCTGCCAGACAGAATAATCAATTGCTGCACCATCCCCCAGCTGCTGTGTATGAGTGATCCAACTCAGGTTGATTAGTCATGTCTTGACTCACCTCCATTTGTAATTACAAGCGCTGTGTCTAATGTGTTTATTTTGGCAGCCATGCTGACCCAGCTTTCCCAAGGTCCTGAATGTTATATTTGTTTTTTCAGCAAAACCACTCAGCTCAGGGATTAAGCAAGATATGATCCTGCATCAGTGTAGCTACAGCAGTCTCAAGGTATGTTTGCTTCATACTGCACCAAATCAAATGGTAGGTTTCCTTTAAATTTTATTTTTATTCTACATTTTAAAACATAAACATTTTGTTTTCACTTATTTAGATGCATTGATCCGTATAGTTAACACCTTCCTTGGCCATTGAGGCCGGCACATGGCTATACCTAAATGCTGGGCTCCTGCACTGCTGGAACAGCTCAGCCTCCAAGGATCGAGGATAACAATCTGATTAAGGTTCCGGCCGCTCAGTCCCCAACTGATCACGAGAATAAACCTCAGGAGATCACGAGAACAGCGGACCCTAAATTCCACTCACTAAATGAGTAATGTGGCAGACTGAACATGCGTTCTGGAGTGCTAGAGATACCCGGTAGCTGTACTCAGCAATTTTCAATGCTCCTACAGTATTGAATGGAGCGGCAGGACATGCACTCAACGTGACACTTCAATTAGTGAGAATGGAACCCTCAATCTCATATTCGACATGGGAGTCCATTCCCGCGATCGATGGGAATTCGAGCAGCCGGATGCTAATAATCCAATGATCCAATCACAATGGGGCACATTTACTTACCCGGTCCATTCGCATTCCAGCGGCGGCTTCTCCGACGAGCGTTCGGGACTTCCGGCGATTCATGAAGGTCCTGCGCCCGATGTCCACCAGGTGTCGCTGCTGCGCCGAGGTCTGCCGAGTTGCGTCGGAGTTCACTCATCTCTTCCTGGTGCATGTAAGTATGGCGCGTGCGACCAATTATTTTTTTTAAATGCGGCGGTTTTTCCGAATCCGTCGGGTTTTCGTTTGGCCACGCCCCCGATATCCGTCGCGTGCATGCCAGCGCCGATGCGCCACAATCCGCTCGCATGCGCCAAAATCACGGGGGAATTCAGCGAAAATTGGCGCAAATCGGAAATATCCGGGTAACACGTCGGGAAAACGCGAATCGGGCCCTTAGTAAATGACCCCCAATGTGTTCAGAGTTTAATATAGAGGTATCAGAGCTACATCTACATCAACTTATTGACAGTTTCCATAAAGAAACAGGGATTACACTAAATACACAAAAAAACTAACGTAAACGTAAACGTTTTGGGCAAAGAACCCAAATATGTTCAGACCCTGATTACACTGACCATAGGTCTAGCATGATTTGGGGGTCTAAGTCTTACCATTGTAATATTATTTTAGTTTCCTTCTATAAATGTTAATATTAAAGGACATAATAATAATTCTTTATTTATATAGCGCACACAGATTACGCAGCGCTGCACAAAGCACGGCAAAGCAGTCCCTGTCCCCAATGGGGCTCACAATCTAATCAACCTACCAGTATGTTTTGAAGTGTGGGAGGAAACAGAGGACCCGGAGTAAACCCACACAAACACAGAGAGAACATACAAACTCTTTGCAGATGTTGAGCTGGTTGGGATTCGAACCCAGGACCACAGCGCTGCAAGGCAGAAGTGCTACTCGCTCAGCCACCATGCTGCCCTACTTCTACCATCAGTTTGACCAAGGGTAGATGTGTCCTACTAAGAAGATCCTCCAGACTTCTTTTACTATACCTCTAGACGCCTCGATTAAAGCATAATAGAGTTACACAAATTATGCTAATCAGCTTGGGGAGCTCCTCCCACAGAACACCCTGGGGGACATTAATCATAGTGGGTCTCAGGTTCGCCTGTTTTTGCGCCTGGTTTGCTCTTCTTTTTGGCTCCTGATCTATGATGGATCTGGTTCTGCCTTAGTAAATGCACTTTGGATTTGTCGCATGTCCGATTCATTTGCGCCTAAATTAGCGCCAAATTTATCTCAAATTGTTAGATCTCATTTGTGAGCAATAATGAAAGGAGACTGAGAAAATGTGACAGAACGTTCAGGGCTTCATCTCTGCACATAAAGTATCATTGTGATGTAACTGCAGGGACTAAAAGTTACAGAGATGTCAAAAAAAAAAAATTCTTGCTGAAATGAGTCTTTTCCTTTTTTATTATAATGTACAGTAAATGGCGTCTGATAATATTCTCAGATCTGTACAATAAGACAATAATCACTCCCAGAGATGATCCTATAGACAATGATGAAGTCTTTACTGGGGAATTTTACATTTTAAAACTGCTCCGAAGTATTTTCCATGTTGCATAGAGGGAATTCTTCATTTTGGAACCTAAAAATTATGTTTTTAGTAATGAAAAGTGATTTTTTTTTGGAAGTGCAGCTGCTCAGAGTAGATGCATTTTCTGCGCCTATTTTGTGCCTTTTTAGGCGCACTTTTGTGATAGATCCGGTGCAAACATCTGTATAGGACGCAATCACTATGTCAGATAAGGCGCAGAGACTCAAAACCACTAAGTGCCGGACTTTGCCGTGCGCCAGAAAATGGTGCATAAATGCGCCTAATTAACGAGATGCGCCATATTTTTGCACTAAAAGACGCTCAAAACAGTCTAAAAGACTATGATTAATATCCCCCTATATATTCTAAATAGATATCCAAAAAATATTTCAGTAATGGTGAGCTGGTAAAATTTGTTTGTATGTTATAATTATATTAGGTGTGTAACAATATTGTATAATAAACGTGTCACTGTGGGGGTCATTTACTAAGGGCCCGAATCGCGTTTTTCCAAAGGGTTATCCGAAAATTTCCGATTTGCGCCGATTTTCCCTGAATTGCCCCGGGATTTTGGCACACGTGATCGGATTGTGGCGCATCGGCGCGGGCATGCACACGACGGAAATCGGGGGGCGTGGCCGTACGAAAACCATATGGATTCGGAAAAACCGCCGTATTTTTTTTTAAAAAGTGTCACTTGACACGCGCTTACCTGCACCCACAATAGGCCGGTGAACTTGAGTGCATTTCGG
Source organism: Engystomops pustulosus (assembly GCF_040894005.1). Classification (NCBI taxonomy): domain Eukaryota; kingdom Metazoa; phylum Chordata; class Amphibia; order Anura; family Leptodactylidae; genus Engystomops; species Engystomops pustulosus. Next base: position 10,822,721 of record NC_092411.1, on the reverse strand, counting down.
CGGGCCTCGGCGGACTTCAGCGCAGCAGCGACACCTGGTGGACGTCAGAGGAACTACCTTAGTGAATCCCAGCCGGACCCGAATCCACCGCAGAGAACGCGCCGCTGGATTGCGAATGGACCGGGTAAGTAAATCTTCAACATGTCTTTAAAAAAAAAATTCCGAATAAAATGTTTATGCACTCAAAAATGCAAAAAAAAAATAAAAAAAGTCAAACATATAGTTTGAATTTGTTTACAAATTATATATCCGAAAATATCTAAAATAATATACCCGAATTATGTATCAAAAATATATTATATATTCAAATTGCATATTGAAAATACATATCCGAAAACATTGAAAAGATTTTTAAAAATTATATATTCAAATTACATATTGAAAATAGATATCCGAAAATATTGAAAAGATTTTTAAAATTACATATTGAAATGAGATATCCGAAAATATTGAAAATTTAAAAAAAAAACAACTAAAACATGATAAATATTTTACTTGCAGTCTATTATTTTTACTCTTATTATAGAAATTAATTTAATAATAGCATTTTATATATTAATAAATTTCGGGACAAATAAAATGTGTGGCTTTTTTTTTCCCAAGCCAAGAGAATTTTTTATTTTTTTTTTTCCTGGAGTGACTTGTTCACGCTGTCATCAGCCATTGTTCTGGTAAATGGCGAGTTAAACAGATATATCCAAGCGTAAAATACTAAAAAATGGTCCCGGCGGACGCCTGGGGGCTGTTGTTTGAAATCAAGTACATATCAATTGAGCATCGGTGAGCAGATCCAATGATAAATTCTATTCCCGCAGACGCGTTATAAATTACATTTTTTTTTTCTCCCCTTCCCCCCCGATCCTGCCTCATCTCACCTCCCCAGAGGCCGTGGAAGTGAAGACTATGATTGTGTTGTGGAAATGTTTGCTCAGCTTGAGCGGGGCCATTAACATTGCATGTGCCAATCCTCTCCCAATGACACCCGTTTCCGACCCCCCCCCCACCCCCCCTACTACAAAATGCAATATGTGCCGGGTAATTTTTCTGTTCATTATCTTATTGTCTTCTGTAAGTACAAGGTTAGATTGAATTACTGCGGGCTCTGTTGTCTATTTGTGATTCTTCTCTCATGCCGAGCCGCTAATGAATGGGCAATTTAGTCAATCTCTCCAAACGGTTACTTCTGTACGTCAGCCACTTAATTACTCCCTCACTTTCAGCTCCTTTTATTGCAACTACATTAACTAGTTACAGGGCTCCAGTAGGCAAACAGGGAGAGCAGGAATTTTTTAATTTTTTTTTTTTTTTTTGCCTTTTAAATATTTGCTAGAGGAAGTTCAAAATTTACCCAAATAATAAAAGTAAATATTGAAAATATATTAATATTAAATAATGGATGGGGGAAGTTCGAATTTTACCAAAATTTTTACTTCCCATTAAAATAAAAGTAATATATTGAAAATGTATTAATATTAAATATTGGATGGAGGAAGTTAAAATTTTAAGACAATTTTTAATTCCCATTGAAAAAAAGTAAATATTGAAAATATATTAATATTAAATATTTGATGGGGGAAGTTCGAATTTTACCAAAATTATTAATTCCCATTGGAAAAAAAAGTAAATATTGAAAATATGTTCATATTAAATATTTGATGGAGGAAGCTCAAATTTTACCAAAATTATTAATTCCCATTGAAAAAAATGTAAATATTGAAAATATATTCATATTAAATATTTGATGGAGGAAGCTCAAATTTTACCCAAATTTTTAATTCCCATTGAAAAAAAAGTAAAATATTAAAAATATATTAATATTAAATATTTGATGGGGGAAGTTCAAATTTGACCAAAATTTGTAATTCCCATTGAAATAAATGTAAATATTGAAAATATATTAATATTAAACATTGGATGGAGGAAGTTCAAATTTTACCAAAATTATTAATTCCCATTGAAAAAAAAGTAAATATTGAAAATATATTAATATTAAATATTTGATGGAGGAAGTTCAAATTTAACCAAAATTTTGAATTGCGATTGACATAAAAGTAACTATTGACAATATATTAATTTCAAATAAGACTAAATATAAACAATAGACATTTCAAATTGAAATAAATACAAATTTCTACAAATTATTTTTATGTAAATATAGACATTGATACAAATTTGAAATAAAATAAATGTAAATAAATGTCAATTAAAATATTAAAGATAAATAAACATTTATTTAAAATAAAAATACATCAAGTGTATAAAATGTAAAAAAAAAAAAAAAAATGAACCATACAAATTTAGATACAGATTTATAAATGACCGTAACCGTAATGATGCAAATTTGAAATAAATTAAATGTAAATAAATATAAATTAAAATATTGTTAATATATAGAAATATAAATTTAAAATAAAAATAAATCAAGTGATGTCATGTAAAATAAAAAAAATAAAAAGATGAAAACAAAAATTTCAATGATAAATTACTGCAAACAATGCAGATTTTCAATTAAATAAATATAAAAAAAAATCTAAATTTTTTAGATTTACAATCAATAATTTTTTTTTTTTTTTGTTTTCGATATTTTTTTTAAATTTATTTCGCAAATACAAATTCTTAACAATCAGATATTGAGTGTTTTTGACAGTAAGAATAAAATACCTGTCAGTCAGGGAGGTGTCAGCGTCGCCCTGGGCGCTGTGTACGTGATGTTATTTAGTAATTATGACCTGCCGTAGAATATCCACTTTGCTCGTCGTGGGGAAACATTTTTCTGAATACCAATTAAAATAAAATTAAACGATTTCCACAAAATATAAAAATAAAATATCATCAGAAATATGAAAATTATTAGAAAAAAAACCCAACTTTTTTTAACTCATTTATTTAACCCCTTAATGGCCACGGGATCGACTTTTCACGGGAGTCATCAAGGGAACTTCTTTTAATGCAACGACTTTCTATGGACTTTGTGTCCTGCTTGGGCCAGTTCTGCGCTGCGTGAAAAACTGACGTTTTTGGCTGCGTTTTTGTTCCATTTTTCCTTGGAGTCATTAGCGTTTTTGCGTTTTTCACGCGCGTGTTGTTAGAAGTTTTTTTGCGTTTTCGGTGTGTTTTTCACGCGCGTTTTTTTAAGTCAATGGGACTTTTTCAAAGGGACCATGGTTCGGGAATAAAATGTGTTATTTAATTGAAAAAGAATGACTTCTGATAAGTTTGCAGATGTATGGAAACATCTGCAATCTATTCTTCACTGTTCCGCGCGTATATTATCTCCCGACAAGTTAGCAGATGTGAAGAACAGTGAAGAATAGAATAAAAACAGTGACCACAGGATCATTTAAGTGAAAAACACAGTGCAGAACACAGTGCAGAATAGATTACAGATGTTCGGCACATCTGCTTACTTGTCGGGAGATACGCGCGGAACGGTGCGAACAAAATAGCATGTAAAGAACAATATATATGTGTGAAGAAGACATTGCAGATGTTTCCATACATATATATTGTTCTTCACACATATATATTGTTCTTTACATGCTATTTTGTTCGCACCGTTCCGCGCGTATCTCCCGACAAGTAAGCAGATGTGCCGAACATCTGTAATCTATTCTGCACTGTGTTCTGCACTGTGTTTTTCACTTAAATGATCCTGTGGTCACTGTTTTTATTCTATTCTTCACTGTGTTTTTTTAATTAAATGCTGGATCTCGATCTCGAGCAGGGGAATTATTCATGTCACCTAGCAACCCATCCATTTAAAACGCATTGCACTCGCATTGCACTTGCAGTGCTTGCGAGTGCAATGCATTTTTGATGCGTCTCCATAGACTTGAATGGGGCGGGAAAAAAAAAGAGCATGCTGCGATTTTGACGCGCGTCAAAACAAATGCAAGCACGCGCGTCAAAAACAACCCAAATGAGGAAAGGCCCATTGGAAACAATGGGACAGAGTGCAATGCAAGTTCTGCGCGTCAAAAGCACGCACAGAACTCGCACGTGAAAAACGCTCGTGTGGAAGGGGCCTAACACCCGGAATCAGAAAAGCTCCAATCCCGGTTTTAACCCCTTAGACATCGGTCTAACATGGACCGCTATGCCTTAGGCCCTTTTCACACTTGCGTTTTTTCATGCACGTGTTCTGCGTGTGCTTTTGACACGCAGAACTTGCATTGCACACTGACCCATTGTAATCAATGGTTTTTTCAGACTTGCATTTCTTTTTAACGCGCGTTTAAATCTCAGCATGCTCTACTTTTGCGCGTGAAATACACACCATACAAGTCTATGGAGATGCATCAAAAGACACATGCAAGTCCAATGCAAGTGCATCAATTGCTATAGAAAAGATAGAGCCCAGTCCTGAGTCCATTTCACGCACATTGGGGGTCATTTACTAAGGGCCCGATTCACGTTTTCCCGACCTGTTACCCGAATATTTCCGATTTCCGCCCAAAAATCTACGCGCCCCCAAGTGCGTACAAAAAAAATCTACGCGCCGCCCATTTTCTGCATGTGAAAAACGCATTAAAAGCGCATTGAAAATGCGTGTGAAAAACTGAGACACTGAGCAAACTCTGACCAAAAACTGATTGAACTGATGAAAAATGTCAGTTTTTCACTGCCCAAACCCTGATCGCTCAATGATCAGACTCTGACGTGATCTGCAACCCAAGTGTGAAAGGGACCTTATTGGGTGCATAGTTAGTGCGCTCCCTCTGTCGCCTCCTTTGAGAGCTTCAGCCTTCCCCTGTTCCCCCCATGCTGCCCCCTGCATATATACACAGCTTCCTGTCTCTCACTGCTCTGGACCATCCTCAGGGCGTCTCCCACTGTGTCTCTCTCCCTCACAGCCCGTCCTCACTGACAGAGACAGGAAGAGGGGAGGGAGCAGGATGAGTCATAACTCTTGTCAGGATCAGGGGTAGTGAACCCACTGGACCACCGCAGACGATGACCTAAGCCGACACCTGGGAGCGGAGTCTAAGTGTTACCTGGTTTTCACCAGAGCCCATTGTAAAGCAGGTTGGACTTGCTGGGGTGTGGTACCACCCGGGACCCGACATGTGGGTCCCGGGTGCACCCGTGACAGCCATTTATCAACATGCACAGTGCATAGGATTAGGCAGGTAGACACTGACTGATGGTATGAGTGTGAGGCTACTATCAAGTTATAGACAATCGTCTTTACTATCTCATACATAAAGTTAACTTGTAGCTAATTAGCATATACTTAGTTATGCAGATTCTTGTCGTGTAACTGCATTGTTATGGTTTTACTCCAAAACATTTAAATTTGGATGACTTTGGTAGTATTTTGTAAGTCCAGCTTTGGCTTTCAGCACCGCCTGAGCCCTTCTTGGAAAGCTCTCCATCACATTCAAGCTTGTGCTGACCGAAATGTGATCCCACGTCTCTTCTTCATGTTCCCAAAGTTGGAGCATACTGGCACCCTACACTGCAAGCGAGAAGACCATCGTGTAGCGCGGTACCGCCAGGTCGCTCCACAGAAGTGACTTTGTCCGTAAAGCAGAATCGTGGCTCGGGGACAGGCAGGAGATCAGGACAGGCAGTACGGGATCGGAGTCAGTGGCGGTGTAGAAGGTCAGGGCAGGCAGCATGGGATCAGAGTCAGTAGGGGAGTAGAAGGTCAGGGCAGGCAGCATGGGATCGGAGTCAGTAGCGGAGTAGAAGGTCAGGACAGGCAGCACAGGATTGTAGTCAGTAGCGGAGTAGAAGGTCAGGACAGGCAGCACAGGATTGTAGTCAGTAGCGGAGTAGAAGGTCAGGCAAGGCAGCATGGGATCAGAGTCAGTAGGGGAGTAGAAGGTCAGGGCAGGCAGCACAGGATTGTAGTCAGTAGCTGAGTAGAAGGTCAGGGCAGGCAGCACAGGATTGTAGTCAGTAGCTGAGTAGAGGTCAGGACAGGCAGCACAGGATTGTAGTCAGTAGCGGAGTAGGAGGTCAGGACAGGCAGCACAGGATCGGAGTCAGTAGCGGAGTAGAAGGTCAGGGCAGGCAGCACAGGATTGTAGTCAGTAGCGGAGTAGAAGGTCAGGGCAGGCAGCACAGGATTGCAGTCAGTAGCGGAGTAGAAGGTCAGGGCAGGCAGCATGGGATCGGAGTCAGTAGGGGAGTAGAAGGTCAGAGCAGGCAGCAGAGAAGGGTAGTCAGGAACAGAACCAGGTCACAACGGGAAATCAGTCTAAACGCACGGGGCAAGGAACACGGCTTTCTCAATGGCACAGAAGCACAAAGATCTGGTGGGGTATGTAGGAAGGGACCGACTATTTAGTAAATTAAGAAGTGGCTAGCGCCGATCAGTAGCGCGCTGGCCCTTTAAGAGATAGGAAGCAGATGCATGCGAGACGGGGACATGGGCGCCGGGCCACCAGAGACAACAAGGGAACGTGGACCGGTAAGGAGACCCGATGCTGCAATGCTCTGGGGTAGAGGGATGCATGGGTGTGCCTGCGACTCGGGACATGGGTCGCAGGAGCACCCGTGATACGTCTCTATTTCTGATGTGATGTGGGTCCAAAAGATTGCGTATAGCGAGCTGCTGGGAGAACAATACATCAACACACAGGCACAAGATGATCCCACATTTTTACACAGTGGACGGTTCTTACACCCCCAACAGTCATAGAAACCTTCACTGAGTCTGCAGAATGGTTTTCCCCAAGGAATTTACATTTACGTCTCACGTTTCTTTCATGGGACAGGATGTTGTATACACAAAGAGACTCTGAGACAGGGGAAGGGTCTACACAGATGACACTCGCAAGACTTTGTTATAGGGAATGTGGAGACAAGATGGATAATACATTGAGAAAATGGGTTCTGTTCTCTCACACGCAGCTCCTCCTATTCAGCAGAGCTCAGGCATGTAACATGAGGCTGCACACAGCACAAAAGTAAGTATCAGGACTGCTGAATGACTTGATGATCTCTTAGGGATTATCCACAAGGCAGTAAGGGCAAATAGGCAACTTACATTAAAAAAAATGGCCATCCCCTTTAAGGTGCAAAAACGTTTCCTTCCCATTTGGAACAGAATCAGGAAAAAGACCAGGAGACAAAGGTTATGGGCGGCACATATTCTAATAAATAAATGAATACAATTTTTTATATTTTAACACTCTTTTTTATCTCATGTCACTACGTTTGGTTCCTCTTTACCATAAAATTATCTCTGTACTGTGACATCACTGTGTGTATTATCCCTGTACTGTGACATCACTGTGTGTTTTATCCCTGTACTGTGACATCACTGTGTGTATTACCCCTGTACTGTGACATCACTGTGTGTATTATCCCTGTACTGTGACATCACTGTGTGTATTATCCCTGTACCGTGACATCACTGTGTGTATTATCTCTGTACTGTGACATCACTGTGTGTATTATCCCTGTACTGTGACATCACTGTGTGTATTATCCCTGTACAGTGACATCACTGTGTGTATTATCCCTGTACTGTGACATCACTGTGTGTATTATCTCTGTACTGTGACATCACTGTGTGTTTTATCTCTGTACTGTGACATCACTGTGTGTATTATCTCTGTACTGTGACATCACTGTGTGTTTTATCTCTGTACTGTGACATCACTGTGTGTATTATCCCTGTACTGTGACATCACTGTGTGTTTTATCCCTGTACTGTGACATCACTGTGTGTATTATCCCTGTACTGTGACATCACTGTGTGTATTATCCCTGTACTGTGACATCACTGTGTGTTTTATCTCTGTACTGTGACATCACTGTGTGTATTATCCCTGTACTGTGACATCACTGTGTGTATTATCTCTGTACTGTGACATCACTGTGTGTATTATCCCTGTACTGTGACATCACTGTGTGTATTATCCCTGTACTGTGACATCACTGTGTGTATTATCCCTGTACTGTGACATCACTGTGTGTATTATCCCTGTACTGTGACATTACTGTGTGTATTATCCCTGTACTGTGACATTACTGTGTGTATTATCCCTGTACTGTGACATCACTGTGTGTATTATCTCTGTACTGTGACATCACTGTGTGTATTATCCCTGTACTGTGACATCACTGTGTGTATTATCTCTGTACTGTGACATCACTGTGTGTATTATCCCTGTACTGTGACATCACTGTGTGTATTATCCCTGTACTGTGACATCACTGTGTGTTTTATCCCTGTACTGTGACATCACTGTGTGTATTATCCCTGTACTCAGGGTCGGACTGGGGTGCCTGGGGCCCACCAGAGAAATTGATTCTGGGGGCCCACCATACCGCTGCCTAGAAATATTCGTTATTTCACAGGAGTTCACGGCGGCTGCAGTTTGCTTAGCACTAACTTCCCAATAAAAATAACTAACTATAAGGCTACATTCACACTGCCATATGGGGGACTTATATACGGCCGATATACGTCCTCCATAGACGGCAATGGGCGCACGGCGCCCTACAGGAGCGGTATGGTGCAGCACACGTGCGGCACCGTACCGCTCCGTACCCGGGAAAAAATAGGACCTGTCCTATCTTTCTCCGTAGTACGGCGCCGTGCGCCATTACTTCCTATGGAGAGGGCCGGGGGTGAGCTGCGCTCACCTCCTCCTCCTCTCCCCGTGCACTGCCGTTGCCCGCTACGGTACGGTACGGGCGGGCAACGGCAGTGTGAATGTAGCCTAACCCTTCAACTCCTTTGTATGTTTTCTGCAGCACATAAGAAGACTAGGCACTGACATTATAGGAATAGTCTAGATCAGTGATGGCTAACCTATGGCACTGGTGCCAGAGGTGGCACTCGGAGCCCTTTCTGTGGGCACTCAGGCCATCACCAGAGATGACTCCAGGTATCTTCCAGCCCAGGACTTGCTGTGCACAGAGGTATATTAAAGTGACAGCTGTACCTGGGACTATTTTCTGCTTTATTGGTGTCCTCAGGTGCTGGTATCAATGAAAACTGTGACAGAGAAGGGAGTATAAATCACAAATTAAATTTCTGTGTTGGCACTTTGCGATAAATAAGCAGGTCTTTGTTGTAGTTTGGGCACTCAGTCTCTAAAAGGTTCGCCATCACTGGCCTAGATAGTCAGTAATTACAGTTATCAGACTCAAAAGTGGGATTCAGTACCTCAAGATGCAGGACGACTTCTGCCTTTTTTTTTCGTATCACTTTAGAATTTTCACCAGATATCTTCATCTCTGTGAGGCACATCTCCACACTGTGCAACTAAAAATATCACCGTCACTACAGCATAATGTCACCCGGATAACAATGTCCCACTCTGTGCTCCTAAATAATATTTACCACTCACAACACAACTGTGCCCCCCCCCACCAATACCAAATATACCTCCATAACAAAAAACATACTGTGCCCTCTCCATAAATGAAACATTACATTGAGCTCCTTGGTGTATTGCAATACACACCCCTGAGTAAATCATATGATAAACCTAATAAATTAAATTGGACATCACTCCTATCCTGTATATATGGGCACAGCACAGTACTACTCCTCCTATCCTGTATATATGGGCACAGCACAGTACTACTACTCCTATTCTGTATATATGGGCACAGCACAGTACTACTACTCCTATCCTGTATATATGGGCACATCACAGTACTACTACTCCTATCCTGTATATATTAGCACAGTACTACTACTCCTATCCTGTATATATGGGAAGAGCATAGTACTACTACTCCTATCCTGTATATATGGGCACAGCACACTACTACTACTCCTATCCTGTATATATGGGCACAGCACACTACTACTACTCCTATCCTGTATATATGGGCACAGCACACTACTACTACTCCTATCCTGTATATATGGGTACAGCACAGTACTACTACTCCTATCCTGTATATATGGGCACAGCCCAGTACTACTACTCCTATCCTGTATATATGGGCACAGCACAGTACTACTACTCCTATCCTGTATATATGGGCACAGCACACTACTACTCCTCCTATCCTGTATATATGGGCACAGCACAGTACTACTACTCCTATTCTGTATATATGGGCACAGCACAGTACTACTACTCCTATCCTGTATATATGGGCACATCACAGTACTACTACTCCTATCCTGTATATATTAGCACAGTACTACTACTCCTATCCTGTATATATGGGAAGAGCATAGTACTACTACTCCTATCCTGTATATATGGGCACAGCACACTACTACTACTCCTATCCTGTATATATGGGCACAGCACACTACTACTACTCCTATCCTGTATATATGGGCACAGCACACTACTACTACTCCTATCCTGTATATATGGGTACAGCACACTACTACTACTCCTATCCTGTATATATGGGCACAGCACACTACTACTACTCCTATCCTGTATATATGGGCACAGCACAGTACTACTACTCCTATTCTGTATATATGGGCACAGCACAGTACTACTACTCCTATCCTGTATATATGGGCACATCACAGTACTACTACTCCTATCCTGTATATATTAGCACAGTACTACTACTCCTATCCTGTATATATGGGAAGAGCATAGTACTACTACTCCTATCCTGTATATATGGGCACAGCACACTACTACTACTCCTATCCTGTATATATGGGCACAGCACACTACTACTACTCCTATCCTGTATATATGGGCACAGCACACTACTACTACTCCTATCCTGTATATATGGGCACAGCACACTACTACTACTCCTATCCTGTATATATGGGTACAGCACACTACTACTACTCCTATCCTGTATATATGGGCACAGCACACTACTACTCCTCCTATCCTGTATATATGGGCACAGCACAGTACTACTACTCCTATTCTGTATATATGGGCACAGCACAGTACTACTACTCCTATCCTGTATATATGGGCACATCACAGTACTACTACTCCTATCCTGTATATATTAGCACAGTACTACTACTCCTATCCTGTATATATGGGAAGAGCATAGTACTACTACTCCTATCCTGTATATATGGGCACAGCACACTACTACTACTCCTATCCTGTATATATGGGCACAGCACACTACTACTACTCCTATCCTGTATATATGGGCACAGCACACTACTACTACTCCTATCCTGTATATATGGGTACAGCACACTACTACTACTCCTATCCTGTATATATGGGCACAGCACACTACTACTACTCCTATCCTGTATATATGGGCACAGCACAGTACTACTACTCCTATTCTGTATATATGGGCACAGCACAGTACTACTACTCCTATCCTGTATATATGGGCACATCACAGTACTACTACTCCTATCCTGTATATATTAGCACAGTACTACTACTCCTATCCTGTATATATGGGAAGAGCATAGTACTACTACTCCTATCCTGTATATATGGGCACAGCACACTACTACTACTCCTATCCTGTATATATGGGCACAGCACACTACTACTACTCCTATCCTGTATATATGGGCACAGCACACTACTACTACTCCTATCCTGTATATATGTGTACAGCACACTACTACTACTCCTATCCTGTATATATGGGCACAGCACACTACTACTACTCCTATCCTGTATATATGGGCACAGCACAGTACTACTACTCCTATTCTGTATATATGGGCACAGCACAGTACTACTACTCCTACCCTGTATATATGAGCACAGTACAGTACTACTACTCCTATCCTGTATATATGGGCACATCACAGTACTACTACTCCTATCCTGTATATATTAGCACAGTACTACCACTCCTATCCTGTATATATGGAAACAGCAACTACTACTCCTATCCTGTATATATTAGCACATTACTACTACTCCTATCCTGTATATGGAAACAGCACACTACTACTACTCTTATCCTGTATATATTAGCACAGTACTACTACTCCTATCCTGTATATATTAGCACAGTACTACCACTCTTATCCTGTATATATTAGCACAGTACTACTACTCCTATCCTGTATATATTAGCACAGTACTACCACTCTTATCCTGTATATATTAGCACAGTACTACTACTCCTATCCTGTATATATTAGCACAGTACTACTACTCCTATCTTGTATGTATGGACACAGCACAGTACTACAACTCCTATTCTGTTTATATGTGCACTGCACCCCCCCCCCCTTTATTACATATGGTGCCCCCTTAATATATTGTATTTATCTTCTAGTGGCCATTAATTATATTTATTACTTTATTGGGGTCCCCTAAAACTGTGCCCCTCCTATAATACATATAGTCTGCTAGTTAAAAATAATAAAATTCACTCACCTTTAGCAGCGCTCCCGTGTCCTGTACTGTGACATCACTGTGTGTTTTATCTCTGTACTGTGACATCACTGTGTGTATTATCCCTGTACTGTGACATTACTGTGTGTTTTATCCCTGTACTGTGACATCACTGTGTGTATTATCCCTGTACTGTGACATCACTGTGTGTATTATCCCTGTACTGTGACATCACTGTGTGTATTATCCCTGTACTGTGACATCACTGTGTGTTTTATCTCTGTACTGTGACATCACTGTGTGTATTATCCCTGTACTGTGACATCACTGTGTGTTTTATCCCTGTACTGTGACATCACTGTGTGTTTTATCCCTGTACTGTGACATCACTGTGTGTATTATCCCTGTACTGTGACATCACTGTGTGTATTATCCCTGTACTGTGACATCACTGTGTGCTTTATCCCTGTACTGTGACATCACTGTGTGTTTTATCCCTGTACTGTGACATCGCTGTGTGTATTATCCCTGTATGGTGACATCACTGTGTGTATTATCCCTGTACTGTGACATCTCTGTGTGTATAATCCCTGTACTGTGATATCACTGTGTGTATTATCCCTGTACTGTGACATCGCTGTGTGTATTATCCCTGTACTGTGACATCACTGTGTGTATTATCCCTGTACTGTGACATCACTGTGTGTATTATCCCTGTACTGTGACATCACTGTGTGTATTATCCCTGTACTGTGACATCACTGTGTGTATTATCCCTGTACTGTGACATCACTGTGTGTATTATCTCTGTACTGTGACATCGCTGTGTGTATTATCCCTGTACTGTGACATCACTGTGTGTAGTATCCCTGTACTGTGACATCACTGTGTGTATTATCCCTGTACTGTGACATCACTGTGTGTATTATCCCTGTACTGTGACATCACTGTGTGTATTATCCCTGTACTGTGACATCACTGTGTGTATTATCCCTGTACTGTGACATCACTGTGTGTATTATCTCTGTACTGTGATATCGCTGTGTGTTTTATCTCTGTACTGTGACATCACTGTGTGTATAATCCCTGTACTGTGATATCACTGTGTGTATTATCCCTGTACTGTGACATCTCTGTGTATTATCCCTGTACTGTGACATCACTGTGTGTATAATCCCTGTACTGTGACATCACTGTGTGTATTATCCCTGTACTGTGACATCACTGTGTGTATTATCCCTGTACTGTGACATCTCTGTGTATTATTCCTGTACTGTGACATCTCTGTGTATTATCCCTGTACTGTGACATCACTGTGTGTATTATCCTGTACTGTGACATCACTGTGTGTATTATTCTTGTACTGTGACATCACTGTGTGTATTATTCCTGTACTGTGACATCACTGTGTGTATTATCCCTGTACTGTGACATCACTGTGTGTTTTATCCCTGTACTGTGACATCACTGTGTGTATTATCCTGTACTGTGAAATCACTGTGTGTATTATCCTTGTACTGTGACATCACTGTGTGTATTATCCCTGTACTGTGACATCACTGTGTGTATTATCTCTGTACTGCGACATCACTGTGTGTATTATCCCTGTACTGTGACATCACTGTGTGTTTTATCCCTGTACTGTGACATCGCTGTGTGTATTATCCCTGTACTGTGACATCACTGTGTGTATTATCCCTGTACTGTGACATCACTGTGTGTATTATCCCTGTACTGTGGCATCACTGTGTGTAATCCACTTAAAGGTGCATTACCGTCCCCACTGTTGATGATTTGCTCCTCTATGATAAGTCTCTAGTTATTCCCTCCTCCTGTGTTGTATCCTAGAAGACAGAAACAAATCTTTCCGGTGGGAGAGGAGACATTTTTGTGTCTTTCCTGGAAAATGATTGCATTTCAATGAAACCAGTTATTTAACAATCCTCCTCCCTGTGGGTCCCTGGCCGCCCCTGCTCCTGCCCGCTCTCCATACTTCATTGGAAGTGACACTTTGATAGCCACAGTTTTTCCTGCCCGGTGACCTTCATGCCGGCCATCGATTCCCAGTGGCCATCAACTCCAGGCAATTGGTGTGACAGGCCAGGTCAGAGGTCACTCGTTAAATAAAGCTCCTGGACTACGAGACATCTGAAGCCTCAATGAAAATGGAAATCTGTGGGTTCAGCTTCTGCGGCCGCTCGTTCTTCTGTCTGACACAAAGAGTTAAATGGCTCCTTGGTAAGTTCCGGGGGGGGGGGGGATTGGCGACCCTCACCGCTAATTCCTGTGACACCCCAGGGGGCGCTAATCTCTCCGCTTTGATTCCTCATATAATATCCCAGTATCTGAATGTCTAGAGCTTCAAAGGTGTTTTTAGAAATTTTTGAAAAATAGTAAAGATATTTTGCATTTGATGTTTTGGTAAAATGGCTGCCCATGGGGGATAAGGGGTCAAATATTTGACCACTTTGGAGAACAAGGAATCAATTAAAGGGATTTTCAGCTTTAGATGTCCCTAATCTCCAAACTTTCTGGAAATAGGGAAACGAGATGCAGCATCCAAATTTTTTTTTTTTTAATCAAAGCTCCCAACTTCCTCCACCCCGAATCCTACCCCATTGTGTATTCATGGGGTATACAGCGCCCTCTTCTGTTAGTCTCGATATCATATTCCCAGTGTAATACCCACCTTACACTATATAATGCCCCACTGTAGCCCTTCACGTACAATCCCCCATTTCTTGTGACACTTACGACAAATTTATAACTGCCCCCCCCCCACCGTTAATGTCGTCCCTCTATTGTACCCGATCCTCCATGCCTTCCCGAAGCTAATGACTACTTATCCCCCAATGAGGAAATGTAATACTTACCTTCCCCCAAGGCGTTTCCGCTCACTGGAAGGAGGTGAATGGTGAAGGTAGAGGGTGAATGGTGGAGCAGGGAGATGATGGCTTCTTGCTTCCCCATTATATCAAACTTAGGATGGTCAGATCCCAAAATTGTGGACTGTCCCATGGAATCCCGGATGGTTGAGAGCTCTGATGACTTATAGTCGGGTATAGTCAGTTGGAGGAGACAGCCCTATACATTCTATAGTGGCCATGCTTCTTTTTGCAGCCATGTGACCGATGGATGTGAAATCTGTCACGACTGCTCCCGCGACCCACGACTCGGGTGACTGGCGCACCCGTGCTCCTCCGCGTGCCCCCTGGACCCTGTCAGGGCTCTCACCTCTCCTCGATCCAGCGCTGGCCCCGAAAGGCGGAGCCTTAATCAGATCTGTGTGATATAACGAGCCGTGCACCTGTGTGATATAACGAGCCGTTCACCTGTGTGATATAACGAGCCACGCACCCGTGTGATATAACGAGCCGTGCACCCGTGTGATATTACAAGCCGTGCACCCGTGTGATATAATGAGCCATGCACCTGTGTGATATAACGAGCCATGCACCTGTGTGATATAACGAGCCATGCACCTGTGTGATATAACGAGCCGTGCACCTGTGTGATATAACGAGCCGTGCACCTGTGTGATATAACGAGCCGTGCACCTGTGTGATATAACGAGCCGCGCACCTGTGTGATATAATGAGCCATGCACCTGTGTGATATAACGAGCCATGCACCTGTGTGATATAATGAGCCGTGCACCTGTGTGATATAACGAGCCATGCACCTGTGTGATATAACGAGCCGTGCACCTGTGTGATATAACGAGCCGTGCACCTGTGTGATATAACGAGCCGCGCACCTGTGTGATATAACGAGCCGTGCACCTGTGTGATGTAACGAGCCGCGCACCTGTGTGATATAACGAGCCGCGCACCTGTGTGATATAACGAGCCATGCACCTGTGTGATATAACGAGCCATGCACCTGTGTGATATAACGAGCCGCGCACCTGTGTGATATAACGAGCCGTGCACCTGTGTGATATAACGAGCCGCGCACCTGTGTGATATAACGAGCCGTGCACCTGTGTGACCAGGGTCAGATTTCTGTCCACTGGAAGTAACCATAGCAGCTTCCTATAGAATGACAGCAAGCAGAGATCTAGAAAACCACGAGGAATTGATACAGAAAGTATATTGGAAAACTGTCTAACTTTTTAGAATACAAACAATAACATTAATTTGCTGAAATGGGACAACTCCTTTAATAAAACCATTCTCCCCTCCACCGGGCTTCTCCTCTCCTCTACTGGCCGCCCTATGTACCGCGTCCACAGTGCCGAGCGGTATATACGGCCCTGGTTGCAGGGTAACATGTTCTAAAATAATCTAGTAGTCAGTACCTTGAATACTATAGTCAGCATGGTGCAACTAGAGACTTCAGGCACATTAGACCCTCGCCTTAAATGTTTATTATGTTTGCTACCCAAACCACAACGTTCAGGTAAGTGCCGAACATTGCAGGTTCAGGTCCCCAAACCCGGAGCTCAGCTAGAAGAAAGGGTTAGGTATTCAGGCTCTGCCTTGTGGGTAACACCCACGATCGGTACTGGTTGTGGGTGTTAGGAGTCAGTTCGAGTTCAGGTTCAGGTATCTGAACCAAATCTTTTTACAAGTTTCAACCAAAGCTGCCAAGCCCAATTGGATCCACTCATCCCCATATGTAATGTTTTGAGAATGAAAATCTCGGAATTAAAAGTTGGACATTATGGGGCAGAGTTACTCAACTGGTCCATTCGCGATCCAGCGGCGTGTTCTGTGCGGTGGATTCGGGTCTTCCGGCGATTCACTAACGCAGTTCCTCCGACGTCCACCAGGTGTCGCTGCTGCGCTGAAGTCCACCGAGGTCCGCCGGAGTGCACGATCCTATACTTGGTGAAGGTAAGCGCGTGTCCGGCGACACTTTTTTTTTTTAAATGCAGCGGTTTCTCCAAATCTGTCGGGTTTTCGTTCGGTCACACCCCCCGATTTCCGTCACGTGCATGCCGGCACCGATGCGCCACAATCCGATCGCGTGCGCCAAAATCCCGCGGCAATTCAGGGAAAATCCGTGCAAATCGGAAATATTCGGGTAACACGTCGGGAAAACGTGAATCGGGCCCTTAGTAAATGACCCCCTATATGCTATACAGAAATAAACCTACATTTGTTTATTGATCTCAATCACATCCTGGTACTAATTATTTCTGGATGGACATTCCCTTTAAGTCAAGTATATATAAGGCAGCTGATTGGTCCGTAGCTGTTTGTACAGTTAATCTGCACTTTGCCCGTTCACATTAATCACTGATACATTTTATTTTCACGAATAGAACACGTTTGGTAGACACATTATTCGTCTAAATCTCCGCAAAGTCGTAGGGAAGGCGCGAGAGTTGAGAGGATTTGCGGCCTTAATACATCCAGTCGATAGAATGTCAGAGAAGAGCAAAAACAAAAGAGGGTCCCAAAGGTAATTTGCAAATCTGCTGAAATCCCGAACAAGCTTTGATTTAACCAAAGCTTGAAATGGCTTTTATTTACTGTCTATTGCAGAATAAATGACGTCTCATAAACAGGTTTTATCCATTACCACAAAACCGGGATCACTACGGAAGGGACATTTTATCCTCTTGATAAAAAAGCAAGATATGCAGCGCCGGGTTATTATAAATACACAAAATCAATGCACAGACACAAGCACATCTGAAAATTTCATTTTCAACAATGTATTCTCTAATAAAAAACGTCTATATCACCGGAGGGAATCGCCCGACAACAAGGAACTATGATAAACAGCGGATAAAGTGGTTGGATGGCGCATCCTACTCTGTACATTAGTCACACATACACGGCTATCGTACACTGGGAATGGGCCTCATACTAAGAGTTTGGGCGGAACACAATTGTATCTTTTGTTTTTTTTACAGATTTGGGAAGTAGGTTACTTAAGGCTCGGTGCTGCCCCCTCTGGACAAATATAGAAACACAATATTAAAAAGGCGATTTTAGAATTTCGGACCTGTCACCCAAAATTTCGGCACTAGGAGCTGCTTACAAAAGTAAGCAGCTCCTAGTGCTTGAACAAAAGCTGCAGTGTTAGAGTGATAGCCTCCGGTAACGCTATCTAACACTGTGGCGGGGTACAATGTAATCATCGGACCGCTCGCAAAGCTGTCCGACGTATTCATGAGGGGCCTCTTCCCCGGACCACTCTGCTCGCTCCATAGGGTGGTGGTGACTGCAGATTGTCATGCGGTAGTCACCGCCCCTAACCACACCCCAACCCCGCCCCCTCATGAATACGTCCGACGATTACACTGTACCCCGCCGCAGTGTTAGATAGCGTTACCGGAAACCTCCGGTATCACTCTGCAGCGTTTGATCAAGCACTAGGAGCTGCTTACTTTAGTAACATTTCCTAGTGCCGAGATTTTGGGTGACAGGTCCTCTTTAAGTCAACCCTTGTCTCCCACTAGCTGTTACAACCCAATTATACTGGCGTGCATACTAATGAAAATCATGACCTGTCATGATCATTTGTAGATTATAACATAGGCAGTTTTGGCGGTTGTCCAGGGCCCAAATTTTTTAGGGAGCTCATAGCCACTCAAACTAACCTTCAAATTATATACTGAGAAGGACCTTAAAATATTTGCCTGAAGATAGATATGTTTTAAGTTAATGAAAATGAGAATCATGATGTTTAAGGTTGGCTTCTTTTTGCCGGACAGGCTATATTTTTAACCATTTTTTTTTTACTTATTGTTTAGGGCTTTATCTGCTTTCTCTGGTTTTTATGTGTTGTGGTTTCTTTCATATCAATATACATAATACTCTAATTTTAAAAAAGTTCAAAGACAATTTTTTTTCGTGTTTTATAGCAAAAATAACAATTATTTTTATAGAAAAATTTATTTTTTTTATTTTTTGCCTATTAGGGGCTAATGGAGAATACTATGGGGCACATTTACTAAGACTAGTGCAATCTGTACTATCTGCAGTTTGCTTGTGCATAGTGCAGCGTGAGCCAGATTCAGGATTTATGGCACCAGTTCTTTATGAATCTGGGTCCCCCACTTTTTTAGTGCACCCTTAACATGGGGGTGTTTGATTGCGTTCTCAGTTTTAGCCAACAGGGTATAATAGCTGCCAGCTGCACAGTACACACTCAAAACCTGGGGGATAAACCATATTTTAACTTACGGTTAGCCACATGTATCATACATCTATATCTATAGGATCTAGGTAACAGGTCCTTTAGATACACAACCATGGGAATCAAGTTGAGGACCCATTTACAGCTTGTGAATTAGGACCCATGATATTCATACGACATCTCTAAGTCCCATTACATGCAGTTTTTTTCCAATGTTCTTATGTTCCCTCCTAAGTGTCTCAGTTTTTGTCTTGTTAAGTGATGAGTGGACCCCAACCACAATGCTTGGGTCCCTGCCGAACATTGCATGTCTAGGTTCAGTATTCAGTTTCCCCCCCCCCCCCTCTGAACCTCCATTGGCCTCCTCTCCCTTAGTTTTGATTCCTCTCCTTGATTCCTCCAGAACTTGCAGCTCAGATTGTGAAACAAAATGCAAAGTTACAACCACAAGCTTAATGTGGATTAATCTTGGGGTTGTAACTTTTAGGCTACATTCACACGGCCGTATGGGGATGTATATGCATCCCCCATAGACAGCAATGGGCGCACGGCACTGTACGGGAGCGGTACGGTGCACCACACGTGCGGCACCGTACCATCCCGTAGCCGGGGTACATGTCCTATCTTTGACCATAAAACGGCACCATGCGCCATGTTTCTCTATGGAGAGGGGCGGGGGTGACTAGCACTCACCCCTTTCTCCTCTCCCAGGCACCAACGTGTGCGCGCTATGCTACGGTACGGCGGGCACATGGTCGTCTGATTGTAGCCTTACATTGATCTGTGGGAATAATCCGTTGTTCCAGGGAGACCATCTTGTTCACACCAAAAAAAGGCCCTCCATTTCTGCAAAGATGCACAATATGGGGGTCATTTACTAAGGGCCCGATTCACGTTTTTCCGACGTGTTACCCGAATATTTCCGATTGTACCTGAATTGCCCCGGGATTTTGGCGCACGTGATCGGATTGTGGCGCATCGGTGCTGGCATGCACGCGATGGAAATCGGGGGGCGTGGCCGAACGAAAACCCGACGTATTCGGGTCCAGCTAGGTCCAGCTAGGTGTATTCCGGCGCGTTCAGATGATTTTCAGCGCAGCAGCGCCACCTGGTGGACGGCGAAGGAACTACCTTCATAAATCCCGTCCGGACCCGAATCCTGTTCAGAGAACGCACCGCTGGATCGCGAATGGGCCGGGTGAGTAAATCTGCCCCATTATGTCTATTAAGATGCACAATATATGTCTATTAAGATGCAGAGGAAGGACAGGGGAATCTACATTGCATTCGATGGAAGCAATTGACTATTATGCTGCTGGGGCGGTCGGATTGTTGGTCCGGGTGTCGGCTGCTTCCTAGTAAACTTCTTTCCAGTCTTCTTTCTTTCCATAACTTCCTTCTTCCTTCCCAAACTCAGTTCTCTCACCCTCTGCTCACCTTTCTACCACTCATGTACTCACCCATTTTTAATCAACACAGGTAAGTTTGGAGAGGCATGTTCGGCTGGGCTGGAATCGGGGATGTTCTGAGCCATGGAAGACAACTAGAGCACTATGGGTAGTAATGCAGGAGGTGGATAATCAATGGTCACCAGGTTTCCAATTTCCAGGTGCTTACAAAATCTCTGGTATCGCAACATAAAAGGTAATAACATTTTCTTTGACCCTTCAAGATGTATCTCTCATTAGGTCTTCATTCCTGGTGGTCCCGGTTTCACAGACTGCTATGTCAGGGAGAATGGTTTCTTTTTAGAAGAACCTTCATGAAGGTCCAACTAATGAAGCCTCATTGCATCTCCCAGGCCTATAGATTTACTTGGATCTTATACAGACTTATCTATAAGGACCATATTAACATAACATATTGGTGGTAAAGTAGATCGTAGAATGCAACTACTTCCTTATACCTCCAAACATTGCTGGCCTTGCTGGACTCCTGTTTGAGACAATGTAGGACTGGGATATCTTACTATTTCTAGAGAACAACCCTTCCTCAACCAATAGGAAAAAGACCCCAGTAGCCTTCGAATTGAGATTTCTTTTGCTTGACTATTGGGGTTATTGAGTTGATTTACAACCTGAGCCCTAGGTGATCCACTTGTGTTTTGATGGATCAGCCCTAGCAGCTGGCAACCAAGGTGTGATGTGGAATATAGGTGTAATGGGGACACTGGGTTCTGGGATGACAAGACAGTGAGCCCTAAAGCTCCAGATCTCCAACAGCCATGCCTGCTTGTCTTTGTGTATACTTGGTGATTTGGGGGCAAACACAAAGACAGATTCATCCTGCGCCAAAGTGTGGACACTAACAAGACTCACAAACATATGACTCAAAGAGGAGGTCAACAATCTGGGTCACAACTGAGAGAGTATATAAAGTATAGAATTGTATGCACAGAAGAATAGTCAAGAATGTAAGTCAAATATGGAAAAACCAGAAGTACAAATATATAGCGAGCAAACCACAGACAAGAGAGCTTTGAAGGCAATCTTTTAACCAGCAATGTACGAGACAGTGTGATGGCAAGACAGTGAGTCCTAAAGCTCTAGATCTCCAACAGCCATTCCTACTTGTCTCTGTGTATACTCAGTGATTTGGGGCAAACACAAAGGCAGATCCATCCTGCACCAAAGTGTGGACACTAACAAGACTCACAAGCATATGACTCAAAGAGGAGGTCAACAATCTGGATCACAACTGAGATAGCATATAATATACAGAATTGTATGCACAGAAGAATAGACAAGAATGTAAGTCAAATATGGAAAAACCAGAAGTACAAATATATAGCGAGCAAACCACAGAAAAGAGAGCTTTCAAGGCAATTTTTTAACCAGCAATGTACGAGAGTGGGATGGCAAGACAGTGAGCCCTAGAGCTCCAGACCTCCAACAGCCATGCCTGCTTGTCTCTGTGTATACTCAGTGATTTGGGGCAAACACAAAGACAGATTCATCCTGCGCCAAAGTGTGGACTCTAACAAGACTCACAAACATATGACTCAAAGAGGAGGTCAACAATCTGGGTCACAACTGAGATAGCATATAATATACAGAATTGTATGCACAGAAGAATAATAAAGAACGTAAGCCAAATATGGAAAAAACAGAAGTACAAATATATAGCAAGCAAACCACAGACAAGAGAGCTTTCAAGGCAATGTTTTAACCAGCAATGTATGAGACAGTGGGATGGCAAGACAGTGAGCCCTAGAGCTCCAGACCTCCAACAGCCATGCCTGCTTGTCTCTGTGTATACTCAGTGATTCGGGCGAAACACAAGAGACAGATCCATCCTGCGCCAAAGTGTGGACACTAACAAGACTCACAAAACATATGACTCAAAGAGGAGGTCAACAATCTGGGTCACAACTGAGATAGCATATAAAATACAGAATTGTATGCACAGAAGAATAGTCAAGAAAGTAAGCCAAATATGGAAAAAACAGAAGTACAAATATATTGCAAGCAAACCACAGTCAAGAGACCTTTCAAGGCTACCTTTTAACCAGCAATGTATGATATACACACAGAGTTTTTTTTTAAAGATATTACATATGCTTCAGTTGAGAGGGGCAGATTTCTGAAGGTGTGAGATTTTTAACCTTTGCTGGTTCAGAGTAAGGGTTGCAGAGAGCCAGCAGTCCAGCCAATAGAGCACTGTTCAGACTTCCCATTGAAAAGCAGCAGATAGAATTCTGAGTCTTCTGAGCCTAACAGTACGAAGTGCAGAGGACCAAGACATAGATGTAAACTACAAGCTTCATTTTTTGTACATAGTAAGGTCCAGTTTCTCATTCATTGAGCCGTACAATCTTGTAGGTTCCTTTCATTCTTGTATTTCTCGGAGCTGACAAGGTAAAATGTGTAAATAGAATTCAGCTCTCCCTTGCTTGGGCTTCGGATATATATACATCTAATGCTCCTTAGTATTCTGGAGCTTAGACCTTCAATTTCTATGTAAAACTTGATACTGGAAGGTCAGACACATGTAAAGCAGCAACACGCTGCAGTCTACAAATGCCGAGCGTAGACTTTGTCACTGGCCGGAAAACATTCAATTTACCATTTGACTTGAATCTCATTGAAACCTAAAAGGATTATTAATGTGTCCTACACGATACTGCACCTCACAGCTCGGAGCCAACACATGTATGGAAAGAGACATTGGGGCAGATTTACTTACCCGGTCCATTCGCGATCCAGCAGCGCGTTCTCTGCGGTGGATTCGGGTCTTCCGGCGATTCACTAAGGTAGTTCCTCCGATGTCCACCAGGTGGCGCTGCTGCGCTGAAGTTCCCCAAGGCCCGCCGGAATGCCCTGAAGTGCACCGGCCTATTCCTGGTGAAGGTAAGCGCGAGTCCCGCGACACTTTTTTTTTTTTTTAAACGCAGCAGTTTTTCCGAATCCGTCGGGTTTTCATTCGGCCACGCCCCCGAATTTCCGTCGCGTGCATGTTGGCGCCGATGCGCCACAATCCGATCGCGTGCGCCAAAATTCTGGGGCAATACAGGGAAAATCGGAGCAAATCGGAAATATTCGGGTAACACGTCGGGAAAACGTGAATCGGGCCCTTAGTAAATGACCCCCATTAACTTTACAAATGTAAATGCAAGAATCTACTGTTCCTATATTATAGGACTCAAAGAGAAGCAAAGGGAAAGGGGGTTACACTCTATTTTTGGTATCGACAGGAATATATTGTACATTGAACATTTGGAAAAACAGATTAAAGTGTAAAAAATTTGGTAAATCGTTAGTGCAGATGATAATTGTAAATATTGTAATAAACTTTATTAAAGAAATCTATATCTATGTACTGTGCCCTTCTTTTCCCCCTGCCTTTCTTCCTTGTTTCAGCAGTTTGTGTAAATCAGCTTTCTGTCCCATACACCACTGAGAGATGAGAGATAAAGGTGCCAGTAGAACATTTAGAAAAACTGTTTAAAGTGTAAAAAATTTGGTAAATCATTAGTGCAGATGATAATTGTAAATATTGTGATAAACTTTATTAAAGAAAACTGTTACCTGTGTCCTTCTTTTCCCCCTGCCTTTCTTCCTTGTTTCAGCAGTTTGTGTAAATTAGCTTTCTGTCCCATACACCACTGAGAGCTGAGAGATAAAGGGGCCTGATAAAGTGCCAAAATTACTGAAAGAGGTTGGCCACTAACAATAAAGTTTACAAGGGTAAGAACAAGCCCCTAATAGGGTCACCCATATAGTACTTACCCTGGTAAAGTTGTAAAACCACCAGACTTCTTGTGATGTCCTTGGTACTGTATCTTTGCACGGAGGGGTCTATGTAGTCATCTGGCATGCAGATGTCCTTGGCATATCCCTCCAACATCTGCTGTGGGAGTGGTTATGAGGAAGGAGGCGTGGAGCCAGAAGGCAGCAGGTCATGTGACGTCACAGGAAATCCTGCTGCTGGTGGGTCATGTGATCCACTGATCCTGGAGACTTTACACAAACTTTACCAGGGTAAGTACTCTATGAGTGACCCTCTTAGTTTTGTAATAATGTACAACCACTTTAACCTTTTACACATAGTCCATGGATAGTGTAATCTCCACAGAGAGCTGAATCATAAAAGGAAATATTCTCTACATGGGCGTAACTACAGCGGTAGCAGCAATAGCAGCTGTTATGGGGCCCACAGTGTCAGGGGGCTCTGGCATGTACAAGTGCATAAAACTGTGCATAAATATGTGTATGAGTGAAGAACTGTATATATATATATATGGTTTGTGTATATATGAATGTACAAATATATTTTTTAAGGGGGAAGGGGGCCCCATATGGAAGGCTGCTATGGGGCCCAGACTGTACTGATTGCGTCCTGATTTTCTAAGTATAGAAAAGTTAATCATTAGCCTGTTTATCTTTCTTAGGCGTCCAGAGCACGGTATGCTTTATGATACACTGATCACTATAGGAGAAAGAAGCAGAAAAACGACAAAGCTGATTCACTCAATGACCTATAATACTAATCACCTGATCTACTCTATGGCTTCAAAGGTTTACTCATGCTTTAAAGCTTATAATAATGATAATAACCTTTATTTATATAGCGCCATCATGATTCATCATATACTGCATAGGATGAGGGTGTGACACAAGATTTTATAGTTTATGAGGATTCTGCTGCTTGCACCGGTCATCAACCGCATCTTATATACAGAGTCCAAGGTGAATGGAGAGAAGTCTGGAGCTTAGTATCTGGTGTTTGCTGGATAACAGACGCGTGGAGGACATAGGATGGGTTAGTAAAGAGAGAGTTGAAATTTCATGCAAATACCGAGTGTGATAGACTGAATAAGAGATGTGTTTTAAGAGCATGAAACTTTGAAGGCTGGGTATTAGTCTGATAGTCCAGGGAAGGGCACTCCAGAGAATTGGTGCAGCCCGGGAGAAGTTGTGTGTAACTCCTGTATATCCTGTATATTACTAACTGACACTGTAACTCCTGTCTCCTTATCTGCAGTGTCAGCTTGGAAGCTTTCTAAATTATCAAACAATCTGCAAATTGAAGTATCATTATGCAATTATTTTTGGAAATTGCTATAAAATGAATGGGATGTTTAATAGAAGTTTCTATGTGACCCTCTATTGCCCCCGCTTCCTCCAGCAACGTACACATACTAAAATACTTATCATGTTTACCCTGGTTCTAGTATACTACCACAGAATAATAATAATTGGTTTACTTATATAGTGCACACAGATTACGCAGCGCTGCACAGAGCTTGTCACATCAGTCCCTGTCCCCAATGGGGCTCACAATCTAATCCACCTACCAGTATGTTTTGGAGTGTGGGAGAAAACCGGAGGATGCAGAGGAAACCCACACAAACAGGGAGAGAACATGCAAGCTCTTTGCAGATGTTGACCCTGGGACTTCAACCCAGGACCCCAGCGCTGCAAGGCTGTAGTGCTAACCACTGAGCCACCGTAACTTACCCATGATAAAGCCTTGCCATTTTTTTTACCATTCCCATTAAAGGGGTTGTCCACTTTAAGCACATTCCAGCAAATAAATGTCTGTGCTTTATCTTTGTTTTAATGAGGATCTTTCACCACCTCCATCAGTTACAGCTCTTTGTATTAGTAGGCATCATTGGAGATCACTCTCTTATCATCACATCTCCCAACTAATGCCAATTTATTGGGGGAGGAGGGTCTTGCTTGCTTTTCTTAAAATTAAGTCAAATTTCACCGTAAATCTTTTTTTTAAAACTATTTTCCTGAGCCTAAAAGCTTTGATTTTATGTTCTCAAGTATTTATAGGAAATCTCCCATCACAATCCATCCTGATAAACCAGGGACATTACTCATAGATCCAGGCACCGGGACTGTGGGATCTTCTTATATGTGTTATCCATGGTCTCCTTCCTTCCAAAATCATCTTTTACAATTATGTTAATGAAGACTCTGGTGATGGTGGGGAATTACCAGAAACTGCTGTGCTGCAGTGTACTATGAGTACTGTCCCTGGTTTATCAAGATGGATTTTATCAAGATGGGTGTTACCAAAGCCCCTCCATACTGTCTTCACCTTCCCCCCTGCCTGCTGTAATCTCATAAAATGGGAGAGGGATGTGCACCTGTTCATTGTAACAACCTATGAAGCTGCAGCGTAGAGGGGCTCTGGTAACATTGTCCGGCCCTTCTGGCTCATTAGCATATTTATAAAAGTTGATGTTAGAAGGCAGGAGACCATGGATAAGAAATATAAGAAGATACCACAGTCCCGGTGCCTGGATCTATGAGTAATGTCCCTGGTTTATCAGGATGGATTGTGATGGTTTGATGTTTTTTGTTTTCTAGATGAAATATAAATAGAAGGTATTTGGCTGGGTTTTTTTATGAGCAATAAGGACCATATAGAAAATGTGGGGGGAGATTTATCTTAGTCTGATGCTGTTTTTGTTGTATTTTGGTCATTGGGTTATTTGTGTAATTTTTGTGTCTTCTCCCACCAGTCCTGGGGTTCACCGTGTAGAAGTTTCCTGGTTTGTTCTGTGTTTTTCTTTGTATTTTTCAGATGTTGGAGCCAATCTACTATTGTTTTTTTTTTTGCCTAAAAAGTTGCAAATAATTGTTGTCCCCACCAGGCATAGGAAAGACAATTGTTTGAGGTGCACAGAAATTTGCACCTTCTTAACCAAAATAATCTTAAAAAAGAAAACCTTGGCTTTGAGAAAAAGCTAAGACAACCAAAAACAAAAAACACAAAGAAAAGTAAGAATAGAAGGTAAAAGAACCCATAGATGACCCCTCTGATATCAGTACAATGGGGGCCATTTATCTTATTTCCCCCTTCTCTGAGCTCTTTTTGCGCCTGTTGTGAGTCTATTTTTGCCCCTCAATTGTCTTTGGGCCACATTTATCACTTTTGTGCGCCTAAGTGTAGTAGTTGCGTAATGTTTTGCCAGA
This sequence comes from Engystomops pustulosus, assembly GCF_040894005.1. NCBI lineage: Eukaryota > Metazoa > Chordata > Amphibia > Anura > Leptodactylidae > Engystomops > Engystomops pustulosus. The sequence goes on along the minus strand of NC_092411.1, from coordinate 10,794,949 downwards.
ATTATCACAAGCTACAACCATCTGTGATAAGTATATTTTCTGCCTCTTATTAATCACTTTCCTTTAACACAGTTTAGGCGCAATGTTAGATTCGGGCAGTTACATGTGATCCTGCTACAAGCTCCTCTCTGCTTCTCCCACAGCCCAGAATGAAGATAACACTCACAGCAGCACCCAGGTGTGTGACACCCTGCACCCAGTGACCTCCTCAGCAGGGGCTTCTCCTGGAGGGGATCCCCCAGTGCTGGTCTCCTGCTGCACCCCTGTAATTCTGCACAATATCCCCCTCAGACACTGTGCAGAATTACATGGGGGACACTTGTATGTCGTATCTGCAACATTCTGCAAACTTGTGCAAAGTTCTCTTCTCTCTTGCTGTGAGCTCAGCGTTTTGCAGAATATTTTGTAAATAGAAGGTGATGAACTGTAAATAGAGTCTGCAGCTCCTGTCTGTAATGTATCTAATGTATCTATTATATGTTCCAGTATCTGCAGTGTATCTAATGTATCTATTATATGTTCTAGTGTCTGCAGTGTATCTAATTGTATCTATTATATGTTCCAGTGTCTGGCTGAGCTCTGCTGCTAGAAATGAGCTGTTCTGCAAAGGGGCTCAGTGCTTTCTTCTCAGATAACGCCACCTTCGGGCTGGAGTGTTTTTGCTCCCGTTTTTGCGCCTAAATGAAGACGTCGCACGTGATGAATATCATTAGGCGCAGCAAAACATCTGGATTGGTAAGATAGATGAGGGAAAGCTGCTTATTTTAGCTGCACGGCTAATTTGACGTTTAATCGCAAAAATGGCGCAAAAACGGTGCGCCTAAACGAAAAGGCGCAAAAACAACAGAAAAAACGAGTGATAAATGTGCCCCATGTCTTTTTTGCTCTTTGATAAATGTAGGGTTTTTTTGCGCCTTACTAGGCCCAATTTGTTGCGCAAATCACACCATCGCCTTTCCTAAGCACGGTCAGGACTAGCGTGTTATTGTGCAATTATTTGCGCCCATATAGGCGCAACAGTATAATAAATCGGGCGCAAACATCTGGAAAGAGGCGCAATGTAATGACACATAGGGCGCAACAACACCCGGCAAATTGTGACATAACATTCCCAAAAAGCGCAAAATAGGCGCAAAACAGCAACGGAAGGAAAAGATTGACCCCCATAGAACAAATGCACATCAGTACATGATGATTGATGAAAAAGCCAGGAAGTAACGTCCATTCTATTTTGTTACACTATTGTTTATAAATATTAAAGTGTTAGAAAAATGTTGATACTTTTATTTTCTATTTTTTGGATTTCATGAAAAACAAAAAGGATCATTGAAATTTTTGACATCTTCAAAGTAATTTTTTATTACCGATAAAAAACAAAAATTACTTTTATATTAATGTGTATTTAGAATTTTTTATTGACCTGCTGTTCCGGTGATGTTTCAGATGATGTTGCAGCCGGGATTTTATGTAATTTTTTTTTTTTTTACTGCCATTATCTGTCTGATTTTTATGTTTATTTTGGCGTTTGAGCTTCCGCTCGTCCGCTGACTAGTAACCCGCAGGTATCTCTGCAGTCGTGACTGTATGATTCGTCTAAGGTTGGACACTCTCAGCCGTTCTGATTAAGGCATCACTGAACGATATCGGAGCTATTAACCAGAACGCTCCCTGTTCTTGCCCGTTTAATTGCTTGTCTTCCTATCACCTACATATGTTGATCGTCGAAGTGGAAAATTATTTCTAAATAAGTTGTCCCCGCATTCACTGGCCGGCAACTAGTTGAGTTGAGCCAAAGGTCAAAGGGTAAGCACCGACCAAGAGTGCCCAGGAGAGGCGCACATTGTCATCTTCAAAGGTCACTAAAGTTTCCTCATCACTTGATATTAATTATGACGATTGCCGGGCTCGTCGGCCTCTCACACGCTCCGCTGCACTTGTCTCAAATGAAAGGTTAACCCATATGTTTTAATGTAGTGACCTCTCTATCGACGGGTGCCCGGAATGACTGGAGCAGCAGGGATAGCAAAAGAGAAACACTGCATAAAACATTGATAAAAAGAAAAAGAGAAACACTGCTCAAAACAACGATAAAGAGAAAATGAAAAATCTAAAACAAATTTTGTACTTTTTTATAACATCGATAAAGAGAAAAAGAAAAACACTGCTCAAAACATCGATAAAGAGAAAATTAAAAATCTAAAAAATGTTTTTTTTTAATTTTTGTACTTTTTTTATATTTTATTCGTTTTTTTATATTTAATCAGGATCGTCCTGTTTAGAAGATATTTTGATACATTTGTTTACATAAACAATCTTAATAATCGTTTCTTATTGGAAGAAATGCAATGGACACCAGACTACATTATGTAGGATGATACAGAATAAACACATTCGCTAATTTGTTTTATTTCTGACCGTTTAGGTTTTATGAACTTTGTAGAATAATCTGTTATTTAAAGTGATGTCTCAGTTTTATAAATAGGATCCAGCAGCCGGCAAAGGGAGGGGGGGGGGGGGCGAGGGGGCGTCCACCCTCAATCAACTTCTAGAAAATAGACCCTAGTAGCTTCTAAGATGACCTGTCTTCTACATGACCATTCTTGCTTCAGAGGCTTCACTTACCAGAAAAATCCTCCAGTGTTCTGATGGGCCAGTGTCTTCTTTTATTTTTATTTTCTTGTACGTAAACCTCCATATATCTCACTCGGACTATTGGCCCCTGCTGCTTATGGGTCCTCTATAGAGATAAGTGGTCCCAAAGTGTAGGTTTGGCATTTGGACACGTTCCTCCCAACCTGGACATATTGGGGCTCATTTACTAAGGGCTCCGAGCCGCACTTTCGTCGGGTTTCCGGTTTTGTGCCAAATTCCGCTGGGATTTCAGCACAATCACGCCGGCCTTCACGCAACACATGGGAGGGCGTAGCCGGCGGAAAACCCAACAGATTCTGAAAAAACACTGAATTTAAAAAACGAAGTGTGTTGCAAAATCAAGCACTCACATGCACCGAGAAGAACCAGGTGAACTCCGGCGGAACTAGGCGCAGCAGCGACACCTGGTGGACATTGGGCGCACGACCTTAGTGAATCGCCAGAAGACCCGAATCCTCGTCCAGGTAAGTAAATCTGCCCCATACTGTAAATTAACGCCCCCAACAACTAGTCCTCCAACATTGCTATGGTGCCCAAATTGACCACCCACCAGTTTGCAATTATTTTAGCTATACCAAGATGGCCGCCCCAAATGAGCCAATTCCATCTCCACATCACCTGTTGATCAAACCACACACTTAACTCCTATTGATCTACTGTACATCACCTAAAAACTCAACCAAAAAGATATCGAGAGACTTACAACATCTCAACATTCCCATCCTTTGTTGCTTCGAATACACAGCTTCCAAATAAACTGGAATGGAAGAGATTATTCTGCTTACGCCAAACGCCTATCATTGTCTCCTCCGAGGCCGAGTTAAGGGGAACCTGTTGTATCTATGTAATACGTAGAATCATTTTCCGAAAATTGGATATATACACAAAGAAGTAGAGTTTCGAATGTCTACAAGGGTTTACCGAGCAAATTTGCATTCAGCCGCCCCCGACCCGCGTGTCAGACATTTAGTGTGTCAGGCTTGATTGTCCCCGGTTAGGTAGAGTCGCGCCGCATCCTATAGGCCTTTTGTCATGTTAACGGCGGCCGATCAATGGATTGAGGTCAGGACTCCTGATGTAGGAGCAAGCTCGAAAGTGAGGGAGGGGGGGAAGAAGTCTCAAAGATTCATTTTTTCTCGTTTGCCGACTCTCCGGTCACTTATTTTTTTCTCCGTTAGCCTCTGCTGCTCTAAAGTGGATATTGATCAGTGCTTTAATGCAAACCTGTCAAATTAATTTTGCCGAGCCGGGATATGACTGGTGGAGGATTGCCTCGGCATCTGCTCTTCGTAGGAAGCCTATGAATTTTAATCATGCCTAGAATAGGCTGTTGCCTTTTTTTTGTTGCTAACATGAATAGGAAAGGTTTAAACTGTAAATGCCATGGAATGATAGCGCTTTGTTCTTCCCAGAAACTCATGTGACCGGGGTCAAAGAAATTATTATGTCGGCTCGTCAGATGCATGGATATTTTTTTTTTTTTACATTTCATAACAGTCCAAGACTATATTCCCAACCCGACATATAACACCCCCCCCCCCCAATGGGAAATCAGGAAGCCAAAAGTGCAAATACATTTCTGAAATTGTTATACCAGATTTTATGGAATTATTTATCTGATGTGCACCATTACTCTATACACGTACTACAAAGAAAGGAAATAAATCAACAGATTGCGTTTTTAGCAATTTTTTTTTCCATATTTTGTCTACTGTTGAAAATTTGGGACATAAAGCCCAAAAAAAAATTCATAACATTCATCTGTTTGGCTAAGGCCGGCGGGCACACGTGGCGTTTTTGAACCCCTTTTTGGCCGTTTTTAAACAGTCCGTTAAAAAACGCATGCGTTTTTTAATTGACTGCTTAAAAACAGCCCAAAAACGGGTTCAAAACGCCACGTGTGCCGCCGGCCTATGGCCTATTCTTCAATACAGTCAGTCCCCGGGTTACGTACAAGATAGGTTCCATAGGTTTGTTCTTAAGTTGAATTTGTATGTAGGTCTAAACTGTATATTTTATAATTGTAGATCCAGAAAAAAAAATTTTCCCAGTGACAATTGGAGTTTCAAAATTTTTTGCTTGGACCAAGGATTATCAATAAATCTTCATTACAGACACCTTACAGCTGATCATTGCAGTCTGGGGCTATAGTGACATCCAGAGAGCTTCACCAGGGGTCACAGCGGGCAGAGGGGTCCGTCTGCAACTAGGGGTTGTTCTTAAGTTGGGGACCATCTGTATATTTTTTTAAAGTTTTTTTTAATAGATTTTCTTTATTAAATTTCTTAATAAAATTTCCATGAGGATAATGTTTTAATTACACAAGGACATAATACATTCTAACTTGTCATCAGACTTCACCTTTCTAATTATTTCATCTTGTCTTTGATTTTCCCTTCTTCAGCTTCGTATTTGTTCTTAACATTTATTTATAATTTTATTTATAACATTTTTTATACTTTTATTTATTGTAACTGGCAAACTACTCTTTATTTATTGGAACTCTTCAAACGCTATAATTACGGTATCAGGAGAGAGACTGCCGATCCCGGGGATTCTCATGGATGTCTACATATTCGGTCATGGGTGTGGGAGCCTATAAAGGTCATAATTTAGGAATCAGCGGACCTGAACCACAATATTCCCATTCATGCCGAAAATTGTGCCTTCTTGTCCTTGAATTGAACCAGAACTTCAGCCAAAAGTCCAGGTTCAAGTTTGGTGTTGCTCACCCCCATTGGTAACCGGTTGCTGACACCGATTGCAGGTGTCAATCCCTTAAGTGCTGGTGGCGGATAAATGTAGGCAATGGCATTTAAAGGGTTAATACCCATCGCTCGTCAATTCTACTTTTTTTTTTCACGGCACCATGACCTTTTTTTTAGATATGGGGAAATAAAATGTGTTTTTTAAAGGACATCTACCATCAGATTACTGATGGTAGATGTGTCCTTGTGAGAAGTTCCTATAACTCTATATCCCACGATAATGGAAATATAGAGTTATAAAAGTTATGCAAATTACCTTGGGGTGTTCAGGCATACATCACCCAAGTGCCTCAGGGAAGCCTTGGATTTTAATTTATGCGCTCCCCCCCAATGCGCTATTGGTCCCGTCCATCACCTATCTTTGCACTGTGATGGGACAGAATCGGTAGCGCTACGGGGGAGGGTGTAAATTAAAATAAATTGAAATAAATTATTATTGACAGCTTAAAAAATAACGGGGGACAGTTTTTTAGACTGTTAGACTGTTTTTGCCGTTTCTTTGCACAATTTTTTGCCGCAGTTAGTAAATTTGTCTCTAATTTGCGACTTTTTTGGGGCGGACCTGAGACCCACTATGATTAATGTCCCCCTATATATACATATATAACTATATATCTTTGTACACTGCCCCGTAAATGACATTCAGATAGTTCTGCATCGGGGATGAAGACCCAATATTGGGCCATTTAATGAAAATCTACTGATTTCTCGCTTTAGATTATTGGAATAATAAACAAAATGATCGGATGGCAAAGTGGAAACATTTCAATATTAGACGCCGCCTGTGGTGTTTTTACTATGGACCCCCCATTTGTTTGGTGCTGTAGGTAATGTATGCAGACAGTCCTCTAGTCGGAAGAGACTTCAAGCTCATAAAAAGGGTCGGAAAATTTAAAGATGGTGTCCACTCAGGACCTACAGAGCAGAGACCCGACAACAATGTCCATTCTCGATGACAACAAGTTTATTACCCAAAGCATCTGAGAGGTTACTTTAATAATAATTCTTTATTTATATAGCGCACACAGATTACGCAGCGCTGCACAAAGCATGTCAAATTGGCCCCTGTCCCCAATGGGGCTCACAATCTAAACAACAGTATGTTTTGGAGTGTGGGAGGAAACCGGAGTACCCGGAGGAAACCCACGCAAACACGGAGAGAACATACAAACTCTTTGCAGATGTTGACCTTGGTCGGATTCGAACCCAGGACCCCAGTGCTGCAAGGCAGAAGCACTACTCACTCCGTGCCGCCCCTTGTCCCGGCACATTCTGAAGGTTCCCAGGCCTATCAATTACATGTTACTATGGATCCTATAGAACGGCAGGTCTATGGTAGAAGCAATGTAATGCTTTGATGTTCAAGTACTCTGGGTGATAGGAGATTATAGAATGTTTAAATAACTGTGAACATATTTTTAAAAATAAACAAATTACAAAAATTTACTTTTTAATAAATCTATTTCATTAGACATATCTCTAGTTGTATATGTACTTGTGTCTTTGCCTCCTTTGAGAGCTTCAGCCTTTCCCTGTTCTCCCCATGCTGCCCCCTGTATATATACATAACTTCCTCTCTCTCAGTGCTCCAGTCCACCCACTGTGCCTCTCTTTTCATTGTCAGACACAGGAAGAGGGGAGAGGGAGGGAGCAGGATGAGCCATAACTCTCCTGCTACATCTCATCCTATTCAGCAGAACTCAGACATGTAAACAAGGAAGCACAGAGAGTCTGCACACAGCACAAAAGTAAGTATCTGGACTGCTGAATCACTTGATGGACATTCAGAGATTATTATTAAGGCACTTGAAGCATATGGGCAATTTATGATGTTAGTCAACCCCTTTAATCTGAAAATATCTGAACTACTCAAACTAATTTTGCCTACATTTAATAAAAAGTGGTCAGGCCACTAGCCAACCAATTAAACTAATCAAAATCCTAGCCCACAATAAATATCCCCGTTTACTCCGAAAAATAGCATAGAACAGGGTGTCATATGGTGATAAACACATATATTGTTCTTTTTTTATGATTTTAAATTTTTTAACACTTTTTTATTTGAAAGTATCTAACAACAAAAATTTATATTAATTCTGTGTCACCGAAATCCACAAAAGACAGTGTTTAAAAAAAAAAACCTATAACAATACACCACCACAAAATGTTTCAAATAATTTTTCCATTTTCCAAGGGCAAAGAAATAAACCCTTGTACAATTTTATGAGCAGAAGAGGAAAAAAAAACACTAAAAAAAGATGGCTGCCAGTGGTAAGGGGTTAAATTCTCCGAACTTCCCCCAATATTGGTTATGTCATAGCTATGAGCTATGCTATGGGCTAAAATTTTCATTATTGGGGTCTTATAATGAAATGAAAGGATATTATAGGATATAACTTATATCTACCATAACTTTAGATGAATTTTAACCCTTTCCTCAATTATTAAATCAGCTTATCATAACAAATGACAGGATTTTCCAATCCCCATAACTGCAGCGTAATATATAATTGTATGTTTCAGTTATTTGGGGGGTAAATTAATAATAGGGATTTTTTTTTTCCAAATCAATCAAGCGGAGAAGGGCAACAGTTAATGAAATGGGAAGTTTGGGAGCAGAGGACTATGTTGTGGGTGGAGCGGGTCACCTCGGAGGGTCAGTGTTAATCAATGCTGGCTGATAATGGCAGATGGGTGCTGGAGCGTAGAAGAATGGAAAGCAGCTGCTAGTAATAGCCAGGAAAGTGGAGAGAAATTGCTACATGTGGCTACCGGTCTCCGATACAGGTAGATGACGCTCAACATGGAACCATCGGTGGTCATCATTGTAGGGTTCCCCTGCATACCATGGACTGGATGTCCTAGAATCAATAACCATTGACATGCCAAATCCAATGGATGGGGGCACCATTGGAAAGTGTTGGAACTACTGCAACTCATGCACCCTATTATTGAAGACTACACTTTACCAAATCATGCCAAACTATGGTTGGCCACCTACAGCTTTCATTTGCAGTGGATTGTGTATATAATAATAATAATAATTATTTATTTATTTATATAGAGCACACAGATTACGCAGCGCTGCACAGATCTTGCCAAATCAGTCCCTGTAGCTATACACGCTGTCTCACCATAAAAGTGGCGCCCTGGAGCTTTACCGGCGCCATTGCCTGAACGCCAAACCCATACTTCAGGGCTGCTCATCATTAGTGGTCATGAATGCTTTGCATTAGTGTCAAGAAGCTCCTTGAAGGCCCTTACTTCTGAAGCTTCCTGCCCTGAGACTAACAACGGTTCCTCATTTGCAGAGCGTGTTGTCTCATGAAATTAGTGTAAAAATGTAACACTACAAAGTTGGGGAAAAGAGACTTGGAAATTTTTGAAATGAAGAGACTGCAACACTGCCTTACATTATGGTGGTTGTGATTGGTATTACAGCTCTGTCCCGTTCTGCAAAGAGGACACATTGGGGCTTATTTACTAAGGTCCCACGGCCGCATTTCCGTCAGGTTTTCCGACGTTTTCGGGGATCGTACCGGGGATTGCGCCGCACGCGTTTGGATTGTGTCGCAATTGCGTCGGCTTTCATTCGACACAAATCGGGGGACGGGCCGTCGGATGATCCGACGGATTCGGACAACGTGCGGGATTTAACATTTAAAATTGTGTTGCAAGCCAAGAACTTACATGCACCAGGAAGAAGAAGGTGAACTCCGGCGGAGCTGATCGGGATATCGACACATACAGGAAATCGGGTGGACGCTAAAAGTGAATCGCGGCAGACTTTATCCTCGTTAGACATACCCGGTCCCTGGGATCGCCCAGGGACCGGGTAAGTAAATGTGTCCCACTATGCATGAACATCTCGATCAGGATGATTGGTGTGAGTGCTGGGACCCCCGACAAACTAAAATCGATCACCTGTCCTAAGCATAGGGGATCAATTACAAAAGAAAATGGAGAATCCCTTTAAGCCACTAAAGCCAATCACCAATTACCTCTTCCATATCATTCAATTGACTTCATTAAGCCGTTGTCTGATTGGCCGCTATTGATCCCTGTTCCCCGGGTCCTTAGTTAATAACCTGCGATGCTTCCATAGCTGTGATATACTGGGAGGTGCAGGACACCTATTATAAAATAGCGGTTTGATACTTGAAAGAAATTTTGACAATACGGGTTCAGTTTCAATATGAGGCCGAGCCGCGTTCACTAAATCAAACGTTTCAATCCATGTGAGATGACGTCTAGTGCAGGGGATGGAGGAAGAAAGAGAGAAGATATGAGAAAATCGATGGCCGGTCCCCCATAAAATAGAGCGAGATTTATTCGCGGGTGGCTGTGCCTCGAGATTTAAAGCGATAGCACAAGAAGGGGACAATGAAAATGAAAAATATTTTTGCTGTAGGATTCTGTTTCATGGCTTTCTGTCAGTCTGTGGTGATCCATGCCGAGGGAAAGGGTCAGAATATCAGCGCGAACAAACTTTACTCGCCGCCATCACGATAAATACGATGTATTTGTTGTGTCAAATTTTCTCATTTATCTCCATGTTCGTTCTCTGGAGAATTTCTGACAGTAGCCGGAAAAAAGGGAACAAAAAAGTCTGATAAATTGATATCCTAAAAGAAGACGCTACCATATAGCGGACTATAAATACTGCGCCGCTCTGGTGTTTCTGGCTTGATTGTTTTCGAGATTTTTGTATTTTTGTTCTTGTAAACAAATGGATTTTGATACATAAAAAGAGATGTGTATTTTTGCAACAGTTTTTATTGTTCTGATGCACCGAAACCAAGAAAGATGGGGCTTATTTACTACGGGTTTGCGGATCGCACTTTCGTCGGACAGTTCACGGTTTTTGGGATTTGCGCAGCTTTGACAGGTGTGTAACAGTGCTTGGATTGGATTGTGTCACACGCGGTCGGATTATGACGCAGCTGAGCTGCTTTCATGCGACTGAAATTGGGGGGTGGCCATCGGACGGACTGGCACACAGGAAAGCAGGAATCACAAGAAAGCTTTCTCTTCAGGAAGGTTGAAGATCCAGCAAGAGTAACAGGAAGAGGATGGAATTTAAATCAGGCCAGTGCCAATTATTGGTGCGCTGGCCCTTTAAATCTTAGCGAGCCAGCGCGCCGAGCCGCGGGAGCTGCTGAGGATGCCGCTGGAGCCGGGGGAGGTAAGTGCAGCCGACCACCGGACCACGGTGCGCCCGCGATCTGAGACAGGGTTTGCGGGAGCACGCGTGACAATGTGCACCTGAAAACTACAATTTACTCTGGTTTTCACAAATGAAAACTGGAAAGAAATTAGATTTTGCCTAAGATTTGGCAAAGGGAGGCCATTGACCCAAAATGTTTCGAGGACTTTCTTGATTAGAAGGTTGTGAATATAGTTGGGGACACTCTACTTGTGTCAATTGGGAACTATACTGTCCACCCCTAACATTTGGCAAAAAGAAACCATTGATCCCCCATATTTTGAGGGGTTGAAAAACATAGTTGGGGGCACTCTATTTTGATTAGGGTTTCTGATTGTCCCCAAAAATATTTGGGAGACTTTTTACAGAATTTGCAGAATTTTGCAGAGCTCAGAAGCTTCCTCAGAAGTTGACCCAAACTTTCAAACACTCATGGACTCTGTGGATGTAAATTGGGAACAAAACAGTCCACCCCTACAAGTTGGTAGATGGAAGCCATTAATCTCTGATCTTTTGAGGACCTTCTTGCTTGGACGGTTGGCATAGATGGTGGGGGACACTCTATTTTGAAGGTTGGTTGGGGGCTTGTGGTCGTCCCCAATAATTGTATCCATTAAAGCTTAGAAGCATCCGATTATGTCTCTCCATCCGTCTTTCTTTGTAAAAGCTGACCTAAATTTCTTAACCTTGGTCAACTTTGTTCTGGCGTCCTTCGAGAAATCCGGCGAAGTATGCAAATATGTTTTCCAAGGTATTGAATTGATAACAATACCTCCTTTTGCTACCTTGAAAGGCAGCCCCCTTAACACCAAGTATGACCTACAAGAAGTCTAAAACCATGATGTGGGATTAAGCCAATCCAGTATATCTATTCCATAAGGAACAGACTCCCAACTGTAGACAGCACTGTTTCGACCTGATCGGGTCTCCTCAGTACAGCATAGGGAACGGATTTGGTTGTGTGAGAGGCTATTGACTAGAGTCAGACAGTGGGTGTTCTCCGTACGGAGAGATTACCAATTAAGGTCACCTTAAAGGTATGTAGATACATAAAGCCATAGATGCTCCACTATGGAATTTTGGGAAGTATGCAAATATGTTTTCCAAGGTGTTGAATGGAAAACAATGCCTCCTTTTGCTACCTTGAAAGGCAGCCCCCTTACCACCAAGTATGACCTACAAGAAGTCCCTAAGATGAATCCCTAAGATTTGGCAAACGTAGATCTTTTATGTCTGATTTTTGAGGTCCTTCATACTTGGAAGATTGGGGGGGCTTTCTGCTTTGAAGAGGGAGTGTCATTGTCCCTATCCTAAAACTCGAGCTCTGGTGTGTGGAGTTACTTTGAGGGTTTGCGTAAAATAACCAAAAAAACTAACAAAACAAGTGAATATCAGATCTCTACTAGACTTCGTAACCTTCTACCCGTGCTCCAAATGACACTTTGTTTCACGGAACGTTGCAATAGACAGGATCCCTTGACAATGTTACCGAGCTCCTGGGAGCCCCTAGTTTCTCAAGAGAGTGTTACAAAATACTCAACAGCAAGGAGAATAAACATAAATCAGCAGAGTATACATAAAACTAAAGCAGCTTTGAAGAGAACGCGAGAGAGCAGCTCATGCACTTTTAATCTACTCTGCCTGAATAACAAAGCCGGTTTTATGACCCCTCCGATGCATTCCCAATGAGTATACAGCCTGTGGCATTTCTTTTAATGTATTAAAATCCTGGAGAAGAGTTAGAACAGCCTTTTTAAAGATCGGCCCAACACATTGAGAATCACTGAACTGGATATCTTAAGGAAATCCATTATTCTTGATGTAAAATTAATTGTGAACATTGGCTTGCATGAATTATACAGATTGCAATTAGGGCCCCTGACAGTTTTGGTAATTTGTCTACAATGTCACTTTTTTTTTTTCCGGTGGAAGTCATTTCCCGGCATATGATGGAGTCATTTAAATATAATGTCCATCACTGTGTATAATTGTGTATTATCATACAACAATGGTCCCGGGGATTCACGTATGAAGAGTTGGACATCGAATAAGATCTTTTGTTAATAATCTTCATTAATATTTATTTTAGTCACTTTTATAGCACAAAGATATTCCGGAATGCCCTATAGAGAGGTCATCACTCACTTGTTCCCATTGGAGTGAAGATCTCAACATCAGCTTCTAGGATTTTATACCAATCATTCTCCAAGTCTACTGAAGACCAGCAGGACAAAGCCCAACAAGCATAAAGTGCTACCTGGTATCCAAAACCAATCAATAGGGATGTAAGTGTAAGGCCCCCATTTGGTGTAAGCATAGCCACTAATTATTGCCACTAAGAAACCAGGTTGCTACTGAAGCTCAAGGACCAGGTCAGTAACCCAGGACTGGAAGCTGATGAAACTATACAAGGAGAAGATACTCAAACTGCAAACAGAGGAATAACCAGAAAACAAAAGCCAAACAGTAGTGTCAGCACCTGTTCAGCAACCGCGCAACCACAACCAGGCTTGGTGCAAGTTGTCATACTAGGTAAGTGGTGGCGAACTCACCCTGCGACGTCCCTGCAGCTGAGGCCCTGCCCACTGAAGATAGACTGCCCTGACAAGGGCAAACCCGCTATCAGGAACCTAACTGATGGCCCTTGAGTGACCCTACAAGATGACGGGGAAGACTTACTTTGTCTGGCAGCTGCTGGATGGTGGAGCGGACAGGTAACAGGAAATCTGAGACAGACCAGTGTTCACACTGGCGCACAGAAATCTAACACAGGTCTGAGACAGGGAAAGCGGATAACACTGGTAGAGACACAATACTAAGGGACAAACAACAGATCCAGAGAGACAAGCGGAGTCGAACGGAACCGGGTCAAAACCAAGATGGCGGCAAAGGCACAGAATCGTACAGCAAAAGAATAGTTGGTAGGTAAAGCAGAAGTCAAAACACAGAATAGCAAACAAAGATAGCAAGAGCACAAGATACACAGATTAGACTGAATAACCAGCAAGGTATGATGGGAATAGGCAGGTATATAAGGCAGTTCCCGGACACCTCCAGCAGCGCACTGGGGGAACTGTCCATCAGGCTAGTAACCCTTCCTGGGCAGGGCTGAAATGCAAGGAACAGGGTGTGGCTCAGTAATCCAAACACAGAACACTAAGCCACAGTTCACACACAAATTAACGCCACCTATTCTGCCAACTGCGGATAGAGGGACGTTTTGGCACAGACGTTACAAGTAGGTAAAAAGAAAAATCCAGGTAACAAGTCAAAGGCCGGAGAGCCAGGTAGAAGTTATAGAAAGCTAAGTACTAGACAGAAGCACCAGCAACCAAATTCATGGTCAGATGTAAATACCCCGCCAAGGGATAGAGGTAGACACTGAGGCTCACGCTCCGACAAGAGCAGAAGAACCAACAGTCATCAGGTAAGTATGGCAGGTCATGGCAGACTATAATCACACATTGTATGTATAAAAAGTACAACATAAGGAGGAGTGAAAGTACCCAAGGATCTAGGATACAGTCAGTCAGTAAGTCTAACCCCTTCAGTTACCACCCAATCGGATAGGTTTCCAGCTAGTATATCTATGTTTATATCTGTAGACAATGGTTACACAGTTCTGTCGGGATGAACCGACCCTGCAGGCCTTCAGATTGCCCATCAAGACTCTTAGTTCTACTGCAATGTCATCTTCTGGCTTCCCACAATGTTACTGCTATATTGACAATTCTTAGATATGTTTCAGACTCCACCATTACCCCATTAGCACCATACAGCCAATCTATGACCAATCTGAGGACAATGACCTGAGGTCCAAAGTCTAAGTAATAGAGAAAGTCAACGGACCATTTTTAGACTTCCTGGTTTGAAGAGCGTAGAGTCACTAACGAAAAGATGGAAACCAGTATCCTTTGTGGCAGTGGCTACATTAAAACTCTGCAGAGGAACCAAGTGATCCCCAATAAAACCATTTATAGATTCCTTTGGAAAGCATGAAGAGAGTGCAATCCCTAAAAGGAGATGAAGAAAACTTAGTGTCATGCTGTATTAAGATGACACCAAGGAATCTGAAGGCACTCCACCTTAAGAGATTTGTGGGATTCCTAAATGGACATCCATTGGAAAATACAGTGAAGAGTCTAGAATTTTTGGGAAAAAACTGTTTCACTTGAGACATCCATTGCCAACATCAATGATCATCACTGTTTCCTTCCCATAGGTTTTCCTGGAAGACGACGTACAGAGAGTAGAATCACCAGGACATGGAGAATGTTCCTAGAGTATCCAGACAAGAACATCTTATTGACTCTTCTCCTCCCGTGTTGCATAATCCTCCTGGTCTCCATTTCCGGAGGATGACACAAGGCTATTTCGACTGGAACAATTCCTGAAGACGCCTTTAGAGGTGGTGCTGCCTCATTAGTCATTATCTGGCCATTTGCACAGCAAGGGCGATAAATCAAGGTGAGAGATTTCGCTGTTTACCAGCTACATTTTTACTTCTTAAAAGCTGTTTATAAGTCAAGGTGGATGAGCACCGGTATGACTCGATAACCACATGCCCCGGAGCCTGTATTAGGAAACATCTTGGTTCTTAATGTTATGACTGAATTTTACACTAGGTTTGTTTCTGTGACACTGTCTGGGGAATGTTCACATTTTTGGATTTAAAGTGGTTGGAAAAGATTGGGAAAACACGTTTTTTTGTTTGTTTTAAGATCATTAGAAACATCCATTATTGTCTATTGGTCATGACTAGTATTGCACTCAGATCCAGTTACCATACTCTAACCGTAGAGCCGACATAGGTAGTTCACTAAGAAATGTAGGGCCAATGTACCATATATACTCGAGTATAAGCTGGGTTTTTCAGCACAAATGTGCTAAAAAACCTCCCCTTGGCTTATACACGAGTCAATAAAAAAAATAAACTAATATACTCACCCACCGGCGGCCCCGATGCTCAGCGCAGCTCCCCAATGTCCTCTTCTGTCTTCCCCGCGGCTCCTCTTCTTTCTTTGGTCTTCTGTAACAGCATTCAGAGACGCGGCCGCTAATGACGTCATAGTATACGCCAGCCGTGAGATAACATGGCCGCGCCCTGCGGCTGTTACTGAAGATCGAAGACAGAAGATGAGTCGCGGGGAAGACAGAAAATAAGCCACTCGGGGAGCCGCGCTGAGCATCGGGGCCGTCGGAGTATGTAAGTTTATTTTTGTAAGTGCTGGGTGGACTGGCTGTATACTACCGGGGATAGGCTGTATACAATAGGGAGCTGGCTGTATACTGCAGGGGGCTGACTGTATACTATAGGGAGCTGGCTGTATACTAGAGGGAGGAGGCTGGCTGTATACTACTGGGGGATGTCTGTCTGTATACTACTAGGGACTGGCTGGCTGTGTACTACTGGGGGTGTCTGTCTGTATACTACTGGGGGCTGGCTGTATACTACAGGGGGCAGGCTAGCTGTATACTACTGGGGGCTGTCTGGCTGTATACAGTGGGCTGGCTGTATACTACTAGGGGCTGGCTGTATACTACAGGGGGCCGGCTGGCTGCATACTACTGGGAGCTGGCTGTATACTACTGGGGGCTTGCTGGCTATATACTGGGAGGCTGTGATCAGTGCATTTCCCACCCTCGGCTTATACTCGAGTCAATAGGTTTTCCCAGTCTTTGGTGGTAAAATTAGGGGCCTTGGCTTATACTCGAGTATATACGGTATGTAAAAGCTCAATGCCTCCTATTCCTCCTGGCATCTGGGGGTATACAGAGACTCATTAGTGGCATGCAATCGACAGCACACCCCCTCTACACCCTTAGGCCAAGGTCTGTATTAGACTGTAGTGGGAGCGCGCTGTTGATGTGACGTCACATCTGCTCATAATAGGAGATAAGGAGGAGGGTAGGTTCTCTGGTATTTTTACACCACTTGGGGGCAATAATAAAACAAAAATTCAATCCTGGACATTCCATTTAATATTTTCCCAAATCCACAATTTCTTTTTCCCCTTTTTGGCTTTGGTACAAAGAAATTTCTATCAGGAAATTTTGGCCGTAACAAATACCCCAAAGAGGTTTTCTGAAAAGAGATGCACAAAAACAGTTTGACCCTGCTCCGTTCACACGTCTCCTCTCCATAGTCATGTTAAGAGAAGGAATAGAAGAGATTTGGGGACTTCCATTATCCTCTCAAAATATCCTATCCCATTCCAGGTGAAAAATATCCTTTATGGGAAAACTCATATTTTCTTGTTAAACTATCAATCACAGAACATTGTTTTCCTTTTTCCACCAATCTTTCGAGGCTTGATGATGGCGTGAAGACCACCTCATCAGCTGGTTATGGCTAGAGATGAGCGGGATTGCATTTTAAGTTTAGGTCCGATTTGGATTGAGTGCGGTTTGGGTTCAGTTTGGTTGGGGATCATCCCGCATGACCCGGATATATATTGCTGGATTAGCTGCACGGCCGCCAATCTGGCAAAAAGCCCAGGTTGCGTGGGATGCACCTGAACCCTGGACTTTAGATGTGGCGTAAATTGATGTGCACAAAGCCTATTGATAGAGAACAGTGACTGTGGATGGGGGAAATGCAGCTAGGATTTGAGGTAGGGTGAAGGATGTCTAAGTTATCTTGGTGGTTCCAGAGTAGGGGGAGCTGTGGGTGGAGTCAGTTGGAGAAAGTTCGGGTCAGGAAGGGTTATAAGTGAGTTCAATTAATTAATACATACTTTATTAGTAATTTTTTAGAACAAAATAGACTAACTGTGTTATATGTTGGGCATCATTGTTCATTAAGTAGTGATATGTTGATTAAAGGGGTTTGCCCATGAAAGAAAGTTCTCAAATTTGAATCCCCTAGGGATGTTTACACAATAAGATCATTTTTAACCCCCTTGCTTCAGAATTTTACTCAGTTTTATTGATGTTTTAGCTCCTATCACTCTATTTCAGAATGTGGATAGGGACTCTCTAAGCTGACACTTCATTATCCCCTATGAGATGCCGTGTGCTGACAATGTGCTTAGATTATCAGGGTCTCGGGTTTATATACACTTTTATTTAGCTTCTGAACATTCTATTAGTACCTGACAAATAAAAAAAATAGATGAGACAGATCAGAGATGAGAGATGATGATATCCATGAGATGCATATAACACACGATGACACTCTCAGCTCTGCTACATCTGAGCTATAACACGCACAGAGCGCCTCTTCCCCTGGATAATGACCTTATCTTATCTGTAGCTTGTAGAGTAAGTCTCTGCATACTGCTGCTTGCCGGCAGGAAGTGTCTGTGTGAGATCTGGTCTTGTAACGGAGGGGGATGGGAAGAGATCACACTTTTCATGAGAAAATTCTGTCCTGCCCGACCATAAAAATCAGAGGATTTACGGTTGGATCCAGGGGCAACCAAAATTGTACATACCAGGACTGATAGAGACAGGTTGGACTTATATCTGTAAACTGCTGTATTTTTGTTAATAACAGTGAATTTGAGAATGTGTTCTCATCCTGAGTATATTTAAGAATCTTGTCCTCTTGGGAATACCCCATTAATGACTCTCTTGATCAACCTATGGATCTTGCTACATTTTCCAACATGTAGAACCCTGAGTGTAGCGCAATTTTTATGTCCATGAATCAAACTTATCCCCTATTGTCCAAATACCGGGACATCCACTAAGCATAATCTTTTTAATGGAGCAATAGTCAGCTCAATGCTGTCACACAGTTTTTATTGGATCCCCCCAATCTATAACTTCTCCCTATCCTGTTGATAGGGAGTACATTGGATTTTTGGACCCCTTTAAAAAAAAAATCCCAAAAATCTTCAATGGAGGCTTCTAGTGGTCTAGTCTTAACAAGCCCAATCGGGGGCACGTGTTTCCTGTCTCCCTCCGTCATACTTTTTTAGAAATCAACTATTTTTTTATCATCCAAGTAAAAAGTTGAGAAGTTGTTACAATTGCAAAGCGAATCAACTTTCCCCATCTGTTATAATTACTTTCTGTGTAATTTACGTTTTTTTTCCGTCGCTCATTTCGCTAGTTATGTGGAGTACAGATTGATATTGTGCTCACTATTTATCACACTCATTCCATTTCGCCCGGAGCGCCCTGGTTTTATATCCTTTCCTACATGCGTTTAGCATAATTTTGTATTATTTATTTTAGACTCATTTGTGGTACGTGGCAGCGAATTAGTTTTACGTTTACATGGCGAGCAATAAAAATCTTGGTTATAGGAGCGGTACAGTAAGCGAAATAAAACGCCAATGGTGCCTTTAAATAAATCAAAATCTCCTTTGTGAATAATTTGTATTTATCAGGAAAATATAGAATGTTTGGTTTTTAAAGGGGAAGTCCCTCATTCTATATGGATTCATATTACAGGCAGTCCCCGCGTTACATACAAGATCGGTAATGTAGGTTTGTTCTTAAGTCGAATTTGTATGTAAGTCGGAACTGTACGTTTTATAATTGTAACCCCAGCCAAATTTTTTTGGGTCTCTGTGAGAATTGGATTTAAAAATTTTACAAGATTATTAATAAAGCTTCATTACAGACGCCTGTGATAACTGTTATAGCTGATTATTGTAGCCCAAGGCTAAAGTACAGTAATTTACCGACATCCAGAGGTCCGTTTGTAACTGGGGGTCGTCTGTAAGTCGGGTGTTCTTAAGTAGGGGACCCCATGTATATCCACTCAGTCCGGCCTCTATCTATGGGATGGGGGTAGATTATCACTGTCACCAGCGCTGATGACCAAGATCAGAGAATATATTTATCCAGGACACTTAAAGGGATTATTTGAGGTTTTTTCGGGCAGGGGGTAAAATATAACAGTGAAATATTGTGACTTGCTCTAATCAGGCTAGCCATTCCTGATACATATCTTCCGTTGTATATGACCCTGAAAGAATGTAAGTGATGCCAATCTGAGCCTACCAGGACCCTGTGATAGTATGTATGCTTAAAGGGGTTGGCTACTTTTCAATATTTATCTTCCATTGACACGTCTCTGCATGTACTTGTGTCTTTGCCTCCTTTGAGTGCTTCAGTCTTTCCCTGTTCTCCACATGCTGCCCCCTGCATATATACACAGCTTCCTCTCTCTCACTGCTTCAGGTCGTCCTCGTGCCGTCACTCACTGTGTCTCTCTCTCACAGTCCATCTCATTGACAGACATGAAAAACACAAGAAGGGAGGGAGCAGGATGAGTTATAATCTGCCGCTGTAGCTCCTCCTATTCAGCAGAGCTCAGTTGTGTAAACAAAGAATCCTGGAGAGTCTGCACACAGCACAAAAGTAAGTACCAGGTCTGCTGAATCACTTAATGAACATTCAGGGATTATTATTATTGGAAGAAAGTAAACGGTAAAGGGAACCTGTCAGCATAAATTAATCTAATAAAGCACTACAAGAGATTTTGTCAAGAAGCTAAACACCTTTCAGATTGGTGGCATCTTTTAGTGAAACGGTGGCTCAGTAGTTAGCACTACAGCCTTGCAGCACAGTGGCTCAGTGGTTAGCACTACAGCTTTGCAGCGCTGGGGTCCGGGGTTCGCGTCCCATCCAGGTCAACATCTGCAAAGAATTTGTATGTTCTCTCTGTGTTTGCGTGGGTTTCCTCTGGGTCCTCCCACACTCCAAAACATACTGGTAGGTGGATTAGATTGTGAGCCCCATTGGGGACAGGGACTAATTTGGTAAGCTCTGTGCAGCGCTGCGTAATCTGTGTGCTAAATAACTAAAGGAATTATTATTATTATTATTATTATTATTATTATTAAAACAAGGTGAAGAGTTCATAACTGAAGTCAAGCTCTCCTGCCACAGAAAAGACATCATTCACCAGACTTCAGGCTAGTGATGTCCCCGGATGCAGCACCATTCATCACAGCTAAGGAGATGTTTTGAACTTGACTTCAGTGATAAACGCTCCGCCTCCGGGACTCATTACATCCTACATTAAAGTGCATTACTGTGATGTAACTTTATTAGAGATTACAAGTTGATTCTTTGGATGATGCCACTATTCTGGGACCTGAATGATCTGGTGTTACTCCACTTTATAAGGTGCTGGTAGTGATTTATTAGGTCATTTTTCTGCTGACAGGTTCCCTTAAAAGTATATTGATGGATATTGGGTAACAATTTTACCCAAATTTAAGTTCATTTGGATAACTTTAATCCCTTCACACCAACGCCATTGCATTTCAGTTTTTTTTTACTCTTCCCCTTTCATAAAAAAAAATATATTTTTTTTATTTTTTAAGATTACTACTTCATGCAATGTACTGGGAAGCTGGAAAATATCAAATGCAGTGAATTTACCAAAATGCAGCCGTTTTATTGTTGGCTTTGTTTTTATGACATTCACTCTGACCTGTAATTGACACACTGGGGCACATTTACTTACCCGGTCCATTCGCGATCCAGCGGTGGGTTCTCCGACGCTGATTCGGGTCCTCCGGTGATTCACTAAGGTAGTGCGCCCGATGTTCACCAGGTGTTGCTGCTGTGGTGAAGTCCGCTGGAGTTCACCGGAGTTCACCGTCCTATCCTGGGTGCAGGTAACTGCGTCTGGATGAGGCTAGTGATAAAGAGATACAGAGGTATTTAATAGATTCTAGGTCAAGGACTTTAGGAGGTCTCCTTGTCCTCCAAAGAAACGCATCTGTGAACTGTGCCCTATAAATCGACCAATTGAGACCGTTTTTGTTTTATCAGGTTTTACTTCTTTCAAATATATACATGTATTTTACATCATTTCATTTCATTTCATATTCTTCTTATATACAAAGTTAATTCCTTGGCTAGTAAATGTACAACCTAGTGAGTGTGCTGTCACTTTTAAATAATGGAAAAGTTCACCTTGTTTGGCGTTCTGGCAGTTTTTTTGCAGCACTCACGTGTTCAAAGGCTCCAGGGCTGAGACTACCATGTCTCTGACTGTTGGACAGAGTGGTATCGTCCACCTGTTGTGACGTTTCGAGGGCCACGCCCACTAGGTTGTACATTTACTAGCCGAGGAATTAACTTTGTATATAAGAAGAATATGAAATGAAATGAAATGATGTAAAATACATATATATACACTCACCGGCCACTTTATTAGGTCCACCATGCTAGTAACGGGTTGGACCCCCTTTTGCCTTCAGAACTGCCTCAATTCTTCGTGGCATAGATACAACAAGGTGCTGGAAGCTCCTCAGAGATTTTGCTCCATATTGACATGATGGCATCACACAGTTGCCGCAGATTTGTCGGCTGCACATCCATGATGCGAATCTCCCGTTCCACCACATCCCAAAGATGCTCTATTGGATTGAGATCTGGTGACTGTGGAGGCCATTTGTGTCCAGTGACCTCATTGTCATGTTCAAGAAACCAGTCTGAGATGCTTCCAGCTTTATGACATGGCGCATTATCCTGCTGAAAGTAGCCATCAGATGTTACAGGGTACATTGTGCTCATAAAGGGATGGACATGGTCAGCAACAATACTCAGGTAGGCTGTGGCGTTGCAACGATGCTCAATTGGTACCAAAGGGCCCAAAGAGTGCCAAGAAAATATTCCTCACACCATGACACCACCACCACCAGCCTGACCCGCTGATACAAGGCAGGATGGATCCATGACACCACCACCACCAGCCTGAGCCGCTGATACAAGGCAGGATGGATCCATGACACCACCACCACCAGCCTGACCCGCTGATACAAGGCAGGATGGATCCATGCTTTCATGTTGTTGACGCCAAATTCTGACCCTACCATCCGAATGTCGCAGCAGAAATCGAGACTCATCAGACCAGGCAACGTTTTTCCAATCTTCTATTGTCCAATTTCGATGAGCTTGTGCAAATAGTAGCCTCAGTTTCCTGTTCTTAGCTGAAAGGAGTGGCACCCGGTGTGGTCTTCTGCTGCTGTAGCCCATGTGCCTCAAAGTTCGACGTACTGTGCGTTCAGAGATGCTCTTCTGCCTACCTTGGTTGTAACGGGTGGCGATTTGAGTCACTGTTGCCTTTCTATCAGCTCGAACCAGTCTGCCCATTCTCCTCTGACCTCTGGCATCAACAAGGCATTTCCGCCCACAGAACTGCCGCTCACTGGATGTTTTTTCTTTTTCGGACCATTCTCTGTAAACCCTAGAGATGGTTGTGCGTGAAAATCCCAGTAGATCAGCAGTTTCTGAAATACTCAGACCAGCCCTTCTGGCACCAACAACCATGCCACGTTCAAAGGCCACAAATCACCTTTCTTCCCCATACTGATGCTCGGGAGAACTGCAGGAGATTGTCTTGACCATGTCTACATGCCTAAATGCACTGAGGTGCCGCCATGTGATTGGCTGATTAGAAATTAAGTGTTAACGAGCAGTTGGACAGGTGTACCTAATAAAGTGGCCGGTGAGTGTATTTGAAAGAAGTAAAACCTGATAAAATCAAAAACGGTCTCAATTGGTCGATTTATAGGACACAGTTCACAGATGCAGGTAACTGCGTGTCAAGTGACACGTTTTTTCGGAATCCGCCACGGCCCCTGATTTCCGTCGCGTGCATGACGGCGCCGATGCGCCACAATCCGATAGTGTGTGCCAAAAACCCGGGGCAATTTGGCGCAAAGCGGTCATTTTCGGGTAACCCGACGAAAAACCGTGATTCGGGCCTTAGTAAATGACGCCCACTGGGGCTTATTTACTAAGGGCCCGCAGCCGCATTTCTGTCGGGTTTTCCAACGTTTTTGGGGTTCGCGCCGGGGATTGCGTCGCACAGATCGGGGGAAGGGCCGTTGTACGATCCGACGGTTCGGACTACGCGCGGGGTTTAACAAGTCAATTTGTGTCGCAAAACAATGCACTTACATGCACCAGGAGGAGGATGGTGAACTCTGGCAAGAACTTGGGCGCACGATCTTTATGAATCGCGGCAGATGGGCATTCCGGCGGACAACGCACCTCGGGGATCGCGCAGGGACCAGGTAAGTAAATGTGCCCCATGCCCTTTATTCCATGGGTCATTATGATCACAGAGACACCATGGCGCACATTTATCGTAGCTTGTACACCTAAAAACAGACGTACAAGTTGTGATTTAGCCGCATCTCCTGACGCAGAAGCCGAGAATTGCGACACACCCCCCCCCTCTACACCGGTTGGGGGCGTGGAGGGGAATGTGCTACGCCGTGCAGTGGGCTACCACTGCCTATAGCCTGCACCTGTTCAGGTCTGACCTGGTGTAGAAGACCCCTAGTGGCTCAGCACCTGATAGATCCGGCACGTGCCGGGGGGCGGGGGCAGCATCATGCGCTGGTGCCTACATTTCTACTGTTTTTATACATTAAGTAAAACTACAATTCTTAGAAAAATAATTTTTCTATACAACAGTGCACGGAGCTATGGATGATTGATTGCAGGATAATCAGAAATTTCATGGCTACCATTTTGATCATTTTTAATAAAAAATGTTATGGGTGGAAAAAAGCAGATATTCAGTGGATCGTATAATTCTTTTTATATTTTGATAAATCTGGTATTTTTGGACAATGAGATTCCCCACAAGTTTAGAATTATTTGTTTTAAAACCCCTTTGAGGGAACTTTCATCTAACTTAACTTTTTTTGGGGGAAAAAGCCAGTTTTACTATAAAATCTCTTTGGGAATGTGCCCTTTAAGGACGCAATAATGTATAATTTTTTAATTTTGCCATGTACGGGGAAGCAGGAAAAAAAATCCACATAGTGTGAAATCGGTGAAAATACACATTTGCGCCATTTCTTGGGGGCTCAGTTTTTACGACTTCCCCTTTACTCTTTGGTTTGGTACTATCAGGCGGATAGCAAATTTATATAGGTTTTATTGTGTTTTCGTTTCACCATCTTCTGACGCTAATAACTTTTTCATTCTTCAGTGTATGGAGCTGCGTGAGGTGTCTTTTTTGCAAGATAAGATGAAGTTTTTATTGCCACCATTTTGGGGACTGAACAGCCTTTTGATGACTTTCTATAAAAATTTTATAAATTGGAAAATGACAAAAAAAGTGGAGTTTCCGACATTTGGCCGCTAGTTTCTGTTACGGGGTTCAACACTGGGAATAACCATTATTATATTTTGATAAACAGAATATTTTGGGACACGGAGATTTCTAACATGTTTATGATTTTACTTGTTTATTTTTATATCAGTCTAGGGAAATGTTTAGGTTTCATTAATTATTATTTTTACTTTTTTCATTCATTTATTTTTTACTACTTTTCAGACCCCCTGAGGTACTTTATTGCTAGGTTGTCTGGTTGATCCTACTATATACTGCCATACTTCAGGATGGTTGTATATGTGGATTTTCCACATCATCTATTACAATGTACCACTGGCATATTGTAACAGACCTACACAAATATCTTATATGTCTTATAAAGACCTGAGGCTGTCATGGCGACAGATCATTGCTCCCCAATGACATCGCGGGGAGTGACAATCAAGACAAATATGGCGGCACCTGCCAGTGGTAATCAAAGGGTTACTACCCGCGATCGTAGGTGATGGCGGAGAGTATTCTTTGCAATGTGCAGCAAACCCATGTCTTTATGAAGAGTCCATGAAATTTTTTCAAATTCTCTTAAGGCTCCATGACATATATGACATGTCATGGAGCATTAAAAGGTAAAAAACTTTTTATTGAGTTTTTTTTTTTTTACAATCTTTTTTGAACCCTAGGGAGGAGCCCAGGGAGGTACTGGGCAGCCATAGTAAATCAGTGCCCTCCAATGGGATCAAATCAAAGATGACATCATGGACGGTGGCAGTTAGAAATGGGTGTCTACTGTATAATAATGGAATTAAATCACTGGCAGTGTGGGACCGAGGTGCCGAAATTTAGAAATTTTGTGCTTTCCAGGCAGATCGGTAAGGATGCTTTTGAGGGGGAACTGTACTGCTACGTAGAAATGTTACGGATATATTTTTAGCCACTAGCAGGGGATGTAGTGAAATAAAAGTACAGTAATAATTTTCCCTCCGCAGGGCTTTTGCTGGAGGCTGAAGGGGCAATCTTATATCAGGCCATAAATATTGGGATTGGGAAAGCTGATGGTTGGCCTTCGGCTAGGGATGTAAGTGTCAGTGTCAAGAATATAATTTCTATAATACTGCCCCCTATGTACAAGAATATAACCACTATAATACTGCCCCCTATGTATAAGAATATAACTACTATAATACTGCCCCCTATGTACAAGAATATAACTACTATAATATTGCCCCTATGTACAAGAATATAACTACTATAATACTGCCCCCTATGAACAAGAATATAACTACTATAATACTGCCCCCTATGTACAGGAATATAACTACTATAATACTGCCCCCTATGTACAAGAATATAACTATATAATACTGCACCCTATGTACAGGAATATATCTACTATAATACTGCTCCCTATGTACAAGAATAAAACTACTATAATACTGCCCCATATGTACAAGAATATAACTACTATAATACTGCCCCTATGTACAGGAATATAACTACTATAATACTGCCCCCTATGTACAGGAATATAACTACTATAATACTTCCCCCTATGTACAGGAATATAACTACTATAATACTGCCCCCTATGTATAAGAATATAACTGCTATTATACTGCCTCCAATGTACAAGAATATAACTACTATAATACTGCCCCCTATGTACAAGAATATAACTACTATAATACTGCCCCCTATGTACAAGAATATAACTATTATAATACTGCCCCCTATGTACAAGAATATAACTACTATAATACTGCCCCCTATATACAAGAATATAACTACTATAATACTGCCCCTATGTACAAGTATATAACTACTACAATACTGCCCCCTATGTACAAGAATATAACTACTATAATACTGCCCCTATGTACAAGAATATAACTAATATAATACTTCCCCCTATGAACAAGTATATAACTACTATAATACTGCCTCCTATGTACAAGAATATAACTACTATAATACTGCCCCCTATGTACAGGAATATAACTACTATAATACTACCACTATGTACAAGAATATAACTACTATAATACAGCCCCCTATGTACAAGAATATAACTACTATAATACCGCCCCCGATGTACAAGAATATTACTACTATAATACTGCCTCCTATGTACAAGAATATAACTACTATAATACTGCCTCCTATGTACAAGAATACAACAACTATAATACTGCCCCCTATGTACAAGGATATAATTACTATAATACTGCCCCCTATGTACAGGAATATAACTACAATAATACTACCCCTATGTACAAGAATATAACTACTATAATACTGCCCCCTATGTACAAGAACATAACTACTATAATACTGCCTCCTATGTACAAGAATATTACTACTATAATACTGCCTCCCATGTACAAGAATATAACTACTATAATACTGCCCCCTATGTACAGGAATATAACTACTATAATACTGCCCCCTATGTACAGGAATATAACTACTATAATACAGCCCGCTATGTACAATAATATAACTACTATAATACTGTCCCCTATGTACAAGAATATAACTACTATAATACCGCCCCCTGTGTACAGGAATATAACTACTATAATACTGCCCCCTATGTACAAGAATATAACTACTATAATACTGCTCCCTATGTACAAGAATATAAATACTGTAATACTGCCCCCTATGTACAGGAATATAACTACTATAATACTGCCCCCTATGTACAAGAATATAACTACTATAATACTGTCCCCTATGTACAAGAATATAACTACTATAATACTGCCCTTTATGTACAGGAGTATAACTACCATAATACTGCCCCCTATGTACAGGAATATAACTACTATAATACTGTCCCCTATGTACAGGAATATAAATACTATAATACTGCCCCCTATGTACAGGAATATAAATACTATAATACTGCCCCCTGTGTTCAGGAATATAACTACTATAATACTGCCCCCTATGTACAAGAATATATTTACTATAATACTGCCCCCTATGTACAAGAATATAACTACTATAATACTGTCCCCTATGTACAAGAATATAACTACTATAATACTGCCCCCTATGTACAGGAATATAACTACTATAATACTGCCCCCTATGTACAGGAATATAACTACTATAATACTGCCCCCTATGTACAGGAATATAACTACTATAATACTGCCCCCTGTGTTCAGGAATATAACTGCTGTAATACTGCCCCCTCTGTACAAGAATATAACTACTATAATACTGCCCCCTATGTACAGGAATATAACTACTATAACACTGCCCCTATATACAGGAATATAACTACTATAATACTGCCGCCTATGTACAAGAATATAACTACTATAATACTGCCCCCTATGTACAAGAATATAACTACTATAATACTGCCTTCTATGTACAGGAATATAACTACTATAATACTTCCCCTATGTACAAGAATATAACTACTATAATACTGCTCCCTATGTACAGGAATATAACTACTATAATACTGCCCCCTATGTACAAGAATATAACTGCTATAATACTGTCCCCTATCTTTGAGTATATAACTACTATAATACTGCCCCTTATGTACAGGAATATAACTACTATTATACTGCCCCCTATGTACAGGAATATAACTACTATAATACTGCTCCCTATGTACAGGAATATCACTACTATAATACTGCCCCCTATCTACGAGTATATAACTACTATAATACTGCCCCTTATGTACAGGAATATAACTACTATTATACTGCCCCCTATGTACAGGAATATAACTACTATAATACTGCCTCCTATGTACAGGGATATAACTACTATAATACTGCCCCCTATGTACAGGAATATTACTACTATAATACTGCCTCCTATGTACAAGAATATAACTACTATAATACTGCCCCCTATTTACAAGAATATAACTACTATAATACTGCCCCTATATACAACAATATAACTACTATAATACTGCCCCCTATGTACAGGAATATAACTACTATTATACTGCCCGCTATGTACAGGAATATAACTACTATAATACTGCCCCCTATGTACAGGGATATAACTACTATAATACTGCCCCCGATATACAGGGATATAACTACTATAATGCTGCCCCCTATGTACAAGAATATAACTACTATAATACTGCCCCCTATGTACAAGAATATAACTACTATAATACTGCCCCCTATGTACAAGAATATAACTACTATAATACTGCCTTCTATGTACAGGAATATAACTACTATAATACTACCCCTATGTACAAGAATATAACTACTATAATACTGTCCCCTATGTACAAGAATATAACTACTATAATACTGCTCCCTATGTACAGGAATATAACTACTATAATACTGCCCCCTATATACAAGAATATAACTGCTATAATACTGCCTTCTATGTACAGGAATATAACTACTATAATACTACCCCTATGTACAAGAATATAACTACTATAATACTGCCCCCTATGTACAAGAATATAACTACTATAATACTGCCCTCTATGTACAGGAATATAACTACTATAATACTACCCCTATGTACAAGAATATAACTACTATAATACTGCCCCCTATGTACAAGACTATAACTACTATAATACTGCCCCCTATGTACAAGAATATAACTACTATAATACTGCCCCCTATGTACAGGAAAATAACTACTATAATACTGCCCCCTATGTACAAGAATATAACTACTATAATACTGCCCCCTATGTACAAGAATATAACTCCTATAATACTGCCCCCTATGTAAAGGAATATAACTACTATAATACTGCCCCCTATGTACAAGAATATAACTACTATAATACTGCCCCCTATGTACAAGAATATAACTACTATCAGGGCCGCATCTGCCATGAGGCGAGATGAAAATTAACGCCCGAATCGCCCACTAGCTAAATAAATCGCGCCTGTCTCTTTAAGACACAGGCGCGATTTATATGCGGAGCGACGCAGCGCCTTTCCGGCAGCTGCGTCGCTCCGTTCTAAGCAGTGACACAGGCGTCATGACGTCACGCGCCTGTGTCACTGTGCGGAGCCGCGGCTGCAGGAAGCGCCGCGTGAGGACGGGACCCGCGCGCCGAGGGAGCAGCTGCCTGCAGGTGAGTATGATTTTTATTATTTTTCATGTATTTAATTAATTAAATGTGGCTAATAATTAATAGTGGGGGGGCGCTATATATATATCATATGGGGCCAGAATTATATTACACTGGGGGGGGGGGGATGATGGAATGCTATGTATTTTATTTGGGGCTATAATTATTTTATACTGGGGGGGGGGTGCAATATATATTTATATTATTTGGGGCTATACCGTGATTATTTTATACTGGGGGGAATGCTATATATATTATTTGAGGCTATGATTGTTTTATACTGGGGGGATGCTATAGATATTATATGGGGCCAGAATTATTTTATACTAGGGGCAGGGGGGAGGTTCTGTATATTTTATTTGGGGATTTGGGGCTATAATTATTTTATACTGGGGGGGGGGGATGCTATAGATATTATTTGGGGCTATAATTATTTTATACTGGGGGGGGGATGCTATAGATATTATTTGGGGCTATAATTAATTTATACTGGGGGGGGGGATTCAGTATATATTATATGGGGCCAGAATCATTTTATACTGGGGGGTGCTGTATATATTATATATCACTATATCACTAAGCTGGGGGGGCTGTATATGGGGTACAGTATATTACTTAGCTGCAGGGGCTGTATATGGGATACAGTATATTACTAAGCTGGGGGATGTATATGGGATACAGTATATTACTAAGCTGGGGGATGTATATGGGATACAGTATATTACTAAGCTGGGGGCTGTATATGGGGTACAGTATATTACTAAGCTGGGGGGATGTATATGGGATACAGTATATTACTAAGCTGGGGGATGTATATCGGGTACAGTATATTACTAAGCTGGGAGGCTGTATATGGGATACAGTATATTACTAAGCTGGGGCTGTATATGGGATACAGTATATTACTAAGCTGGGGGGCTGTATATGGGATACAGTATATTACTAAGCTGGGGGGAGGTATATGGGATACAGTATATTACTAAGCTGGGAGGCTGTATATGGGGTACAGTATATTACTAAGCAGGGGCTGTATATGGGATACAGTATATTACTAAGCTGGGGGGCTGTATATGGGATACAGTATATTACTAAGCTGGGGGGATGTATATGGGATACAGTATATTACTAAGCTGGGGGGATGTATATGGGATACAGTATATTACTAAGCTGGGGGGCTGTATATGGGATACAGTATATTACTAAGCTGGGGGGATGTATATGGGATACAGTATATTACTAAGCTGGGGGGATGTATATGGGATACAGTATATTACTAAGCTGGGGGGATGTATATGGGATACAGTATATTACTAAGCTGGGGGGATGTATATGGGGTACAGTATATTACTAAGCTGGGGGGGGCTGTATATGGGGTACAGTATATTACTATGCTGGGGGGATGTATATGGGATACAGTATATTACTAAGCTGGGGCTGTATATGGGATACAGTATATTACTAAGCTGGGGGGATGTATATAGGATACAGTATATTACTAAGCTGGGGGGAGGTATATGGGATACAGTATATTACTAAGCTGGGGGGATGTATATGGGATACAGTATATTACTAAGCTGGGGGGCTGTATATGGGATACAGTATATTACTAAGCTGGGGGCTGTATATGGAGTACAGTATATTACTAAGCTGGGGGGATGTATATGGGATACAGTATATTACTAAGCTGGGGGGCTGTATATGGGATACAGTATATTACTAAGCTGGGGGATGTATATGGGATACAGTATATTACTAAGCTGGGGGGATGTATATCGGGTACAGTATATTACTAAGCTGGGGGGATGTATATGGGATACAGTATATTACTAAGCTGGGGGGATGTATATGGGATACAGTATATTACTAAGCTGGGGGCTGTATATGGGATACAGTATATTACTAAGCTGGGGGGATGTATATCGGGTACAGTATATTACTAAGCTGGGGGGATGTATATGGGATACAGTATATTACTAAGCTGGGGGGATGTATATGGGATACAGTATATTACTAAGCTGGGGGGCTGTATATGGGATACAGTATATTACTAAGCTGGGGGGATGTATATGGGATACAGTATATTACTAAGCTGGGGGGATGTATATGGGATACAGTATATCACTAAGCTGGGGGGGCTGTATATGGGATACAGTATATTACTAAGCTGGGGGCTGTATATGGGGTACAGTATATTACTTAGCTGCAGGGGCTGTATATGGGATACAGTATATTACTAAGCTGGGGGATGTATATGGGATACAGTATATTACTAAGCTGGGGGATGTATATGGGATACAGTATATTACTAAGCTGGGGGGATGTATATCGGGTACAGTATATTACTAAGCTGGGAGGCTGTATATGGGATACAGTATATTACTAAGCTGGGGCTGTATATGGGATACAGTATATTACTAAGCTGGGGCTGTATATGGGATACAGTATATTACTAAGCTGGGGGGCTGTATATGGGATACAGTATATTACTAAGCTGGGGGGGCTGTATATGGGATACAGTATATTACTAAGCTGGGGGGGATGTATATGGGATACAGTATATTACTAAGCTGGGGGGATGTATATCGGGTACAGTATATTACTAAGCTGGGAGGCTGTATATGGGATACAGTATATTACTAAGCTGGGGCTGTATATGGGATACAGTATATTACTAAGCTGGGGCTGTATATGGGATACAGTATATTACTAAGCTGGGGGGCTGTATATGGGATACAGTATATTACTAAGCTGGGGGGGCTGTATATGGGATACAGTATATTACTAAGCTGGGGGGGCTGTATATGGGATACAGTATATTACTAAGCTGGGGGGGCTGTATATGGGATACAGTATATTACTAAGCTGGGGGGATGTATATGGGATACAGTATATTACTAAGCTGGGGGGATGTATATGGGATACAGTATATTACTAAGCTGGGGGGCTGTATATGGGGTACAGTATATTACTAAGCTGGGGGGATGTATATGGGATACAGTATATTACTAAGCTGGGGGGATGTATATGGGATACAGTATATTACTAAGCTGGGGGCTGTATATGGGATACAGTATATTACTAAGCTGGGGGCTGTATATGGGATACAGTATATTACTAAGCTGGGGAGCTGTATATGGGATACAGTATATTACTAAGCTGGGGGGATGTATATGGGATACAGTATATTACTAAGCTGGGGGGCTGTATATGGGATACAGTATATTACTAAGCTGGGGGGATGTATATGGGATACAGTATATTACTAAGCTGGGGGGATGTATATGGGATACAGTATATTACTAAGCTGGGGGGGGTGTATATGGGATACAGTATATTACTAAGCTGGGGCTGTATATGGGATACAGTATATTACTAAGCTGGGGGTTGTATATGGGATACAGTATATTACTAAGCTGGGGGCTGTATATGGGATACAGTATATTACTAAGCTGGGGGGATGTATATGGGATACAGTATATTACTAAGCTGGGGGGCTGTATATGGGGTACAGTATATTACTAAGCTGGGGGGATGTATATGGGATACAGTATATTACTAAGCTGGGGGGATGTATATGGGATACAGTATATTACTAAGCTGGGAGGCTGTATATGGGATACAGTATATTACTAAGCTGGGGGCTGTATATGGAGTACAGTATATTACTAAGCTGGGGGATGTATATCGGGTACAGTATATTACTAAGCTGGGGGCTGTATATGGGATACAGTATATTACTAAGCTGGGGGGATGTATATGGGATACAGTATATTACTAAGCTGGGGGGATGTATATGGGATACAGTATATTACTAAGCTGGGGGATGTATATGGGATACAGTATATTACTAAGCTGGGAGGCTGTATATGGGATACAGTATATTACTAAGCTGGGGGGCTGTATATGGGATACAGTATATTACTAAGCTGGGGAGCTGTATATGGGATACAGTATATTACTAAGCTGGGGGGCTGTATATGGGATACAGTATATTACTAAGCTGGGGGGATGTATATGGGATACAGTATATTACTAAGCTGGGGGGGCTGTATATGGGATACAGTATATTACTAAGCTGGGGGCTGTATATGGGATACAGTATATTACTAAGCTGGGGGGATGTATATGGGATACAGTATATTACTAAGCTGGGGGCTGTATATGGGATACAGTATATTACTAAGCTGGGGGGATGTATATCGGGTACAGTATATTACTAAGCTGGGGGGATGTATATGGGATACAGTATATTACTAAGCTGGGGGGATGTATATGGGATACAGTATATTACTAAGCTGGGGGGCTGTATATGGGATACAGTATATTACTAAGCTGGGGGGATGTATATGGGATACAGTATATTACTAAGCTGGGGGGATGTATATGGGATACAGTATATTACTAAGCTGGGGGGATGTATATGGGATACAGTATATTACTAAGCTGGGGGGCTGTATATGGGATACAGTATATTACTAAGCTGGGGGATGTATATGGGATACAGTATATTACTAAGCTGGGGGGATGTATATGGGATACAGTATATCACTAAGCTGGGGGGGCTGTATATGGGATACAGTATATTACTAAGCTGGGGGCTGTATATGGGGTACAGTATATTACTTAGCTGCAGGGGCTGTATATGGGATACAGTATATTACTAAGCTGGGGGATGTATATGGGATACAGTATATTACTAAGCTGGGGGATGTATATGGGATACAGTATATTACTAAGCTGGGGGGATGTATATCGGGTACAGTATATTACTAAGCTGGGAGGCTGTATATGGGATACAGTATATTACTAAGCTGGGGCTGTATATGGGATACAGTATATTACTAAGCTGGGGCTGTATATGGGATACAGTATATTACTAAGCTGGGGGGCTGTATATGGGATACAGTATATTACTAAGCTGGGGGGGCTGTATATGGGATACAGTATATTACTAAGCTGGGGGGATGTATATGGGATACAGTATATTACTAAGCTGGGGGGATGTATATGGGATACAGTATATTACTAAGCTGGGGGGATGTATATGGGATACAGTATATTACTAAGCTGGGGGGCTGTATATGGGGTACAGTATATTACTAAGCTGGGGGGATGTATATGGGATACAGTATATTACTAAGCTGGGGGGATGTATATGGGATACAGTATATTACTAAGCTGGGGGCTGTATATGGGATACAGTATATTACTAAGCTGGGGGCTGTATATGGGATACAGTATATTACTAAGCTGGGGGCTGTATATGGAGTACAGTATATTACTAAGCTGGGGGATGTATATCGGGTACAGTATATTACTAAGCTGGGGGCTGTATATGGAGTACAGTATATTACTAAGCTGGGGGGATGTATATGGGATACAGTATATTACTAAGCTGGGGGATGTATATGGGATACAGTATATTACTAAGCTGGGAGGCTGTATATGGGGTACAGTATATTACTAAGCTGGGGGGGCTGTATATGGGATACAGTATATTACTAAGCTGGGGGGATGTATATGGGATACAGTATATTACTAAGCTGGGGGGGCTGTATATGGGATACAGTATATTACTAAGCTGGGGGCTGTATATGGGATACAGTATATTACTAAGCTGGGGGCTGTATATGGGATACAGTATATTACTAAGCTGGGGGGATGTATATGGGATACAGTATATTACTAAGCTGGGGGCTGTATATGGGATACAGTATATTACTAAGCTGGGGGATGTATATGGGATACAGTATATTACTAAGCTGGGGGGATGTATATGGGATACAGTATATTACTAAGCTGGGGGGATGTATATGGGATACAGTATATTACTAAGCTGGGGGGCTGTATATAGGATACAGTATATCACTAAGCTGGGGGGATGTATATGGGATACAGTATATTACTAAGCTGGGGGATGTATATGGGATACAGTATATTACTAAGCTGGGGGGATGTATATGGGATACAGTATATTACTAAGCTGGGGGCTGTATATGGGATACAGTATATTACTAAGCTGGGGGATGTATATGGGATACAGTATATTACTAAGCTGGGGGGATGTATATGGGATACAGTATATTACTAAGCTGGGGGCTGTATATGGAGTACAGTATATTACTAAGCTGGGGGCTGTATATGGGATACAGTATATTACTAAGCTGGGGGCTGTATATGGGATACAGTATATTACTAAGCTGCAGGGGCTGTATATGGGATACAGTATATTACTAAGCTGGGGGATGTATATGGGATACACTATATTACTAAGCTGGGGGATGTATATGGGATACAGTATATTACTAAGCTGGGGGGGGCTGTATATGGGATACAGTATATCACTAAGCTGGGGGGATGTATATGGGATACAGTATATTACTAAGCCGGGGGCTGTATATGGGATACAGTATATTACTAAGCTGGGGGCTGTATATGGGGTACAGTATATTACTAAGCTGTGGGGCTGTATATGGGATACAGTATATTACTAAGCTGGGGGGGGGGCTGTATATGGGGTACAGTATATTACTAAGCTGGGGGGATGTATACGGGATACAGTATATTACTAAGCTGGGAGGCTGTATATGGGATACAGTATATTACTAAGCTGGGGGGATGTATATGGGATACAGTATATTACTAAGCTGGGGGGATGTATATGGGATACAGTATATTACTAAGCTGGGGGGATGTATATGGGATACAGTATATTACTAAGCTGGGGGGCTGTATATGGGATACAGTATATTACTAAGCTGGGGGATGTATATGGGATACAGTATATTACTAAGCTGGGGCTGTATATGGGGTACAGTATATTACTAAGCTGGGGGGGATGTATATGGGATACAGTATATTACTAAGCTGGGAGGCTGTATATGGGATACAGTATATTACTAAGCTGGGGGGATGTATATGGGATACAGTATATTACTAAGCTGGGGGGATGTATATGGGATACAGTATATTACTAAGCTGGGAGGGGGCTGTATATGTGGGGCAAGATTTTATCCCTTTACAATGAAGGGATGTGTTATATGTGGGGTAGCGTGCGGTCATTTGTGTTGTGAGGAGTATATATTATTTAGGAGCACAGTGTTGTTATCCAGGAGACTTTATACTGTAAGTGACTGTGGTATTTTTAGGGACGCCGGGTGGAGATGCTGCACGGAGCTGAAGATATCCGGCCATGAATTCAGCAGTGATACGTCATGGATTGGAGAACCCGGAATAAAGTCCTCCTGATGGAAGAGATTGTCATCTATAAGGTACTAGATGTCACTAATGCCTCTTAGATCGTGTAGTCAGTCACACAGTGTCAGGGAGCTGTCTGTAGGGATGTTACTTGTTAATAAAGTTTAAGGATTTACTTAACAGGGAGCGGGGGGGGGGGGGGGGCAGCATTTTAATATTCGCCTCAGGCAGCAAATGTGCTAGAATCGGCCCTGACTACTATTATACTGCCCCCTATGCACAGGAATATAACTACTATAATACTGCCTCCTATGTACAGGAATATAACTACTATAATACTGCCCCCTATGTACAGGAATATAACTACTATAATACTGCCCCTTATGTACAGGAATATAACTACTATAATACTGCCCCCTATGTACAGGAATATAACTACTATAATACTGCCCCCTATGTACAGGAATATAACTACTATAATACTGCCCACTATGTACAGGAATATAACTACTATAATACTGCTCCCTATGTACAAGAATATAACTACTATAATACTGCCCCCTATGTACAGGAATATAACTACTATAATACTGCCCCCTATGTACAGGAATATAACTACTATAATACTGCTATGTACAAGAATATAAATACTATAATGCTGCCCCCTATGCACAAGAATATAACTACTATAATACTGCCCCCTATGTACAGGAATATAACTACTATAATACTGCCCCCTATGTACAAGAATATAACTACTATAATACTGTCCCCTATGTACAAGAATATAACTACTATAATGCTGCCCCCTATGCACAAGAATATAACTACTATAATACTACCTCCTATGTACAGGGATATAACTACTATAATACTGCCCCCTATGTACAAGAATATAACTACTATAATACTATCCCCTATGTACAGGAATATAACTACTATAATACTGCCCCTATGTACAAGAATATAACTACTATAATACTGCCCCCTATGTACAAGAATATAACTCCTATAATACTGCCCCCTATGTAAAGGAATATAACTACTATAATACTGCCCCCTATGTACAAGAATATAACTACTATAATACTGCCCCCTATGTACAAGAATATAACTACTATAATACTGCCCCCTATGCACAGGAATATAACTACTATAATACTGCCTCCTATGTACAGGAATATAACTACTATAATACTGCCCCCTATGTACAGGAATACAACTACTATAATACTGCCCCGTATGTACAGGAATATAACTACTATAATACTGCCCCCTATGTACAGGAATATAACTACTATAATACTGCCCCCTATGTACATGAATATAACTACTATAATACTGCTCCCTATATACAAGAATATAACTACTATAATACTGCCCCCTATGTACAAGAATATAACTACTATAATGCTGCCACCTATGTACAAAAATATAACTACTATAATACTGCCCCGTATGTACAAGAATATAACTACTATAATACTGTCCCCTATGTACAAGAATATAACTACTATAATGCTGCCACCTATGTACAAGAATATAACTACTATAATACTGCCCCCTATGTATAGGGATATAACTACTATAATACTGCCCCCTATGTACAAGAATATAATACTATAATACTGCCCCTATGTACAAGAATATAACTACTATAATACTGCCCCCTATGTACAAGAATATAACTACTATAATGCTGCCACCTATGTACAAGAATATAACTACTATAATACTGCCCCCTATGTATAGGGATATAACTACTATAATGCTGCCACCTATGTACAGGAATACAACTACTATAATACTGCCCCTATGTACAAGAATATAACTACTATAATACTGTCCCCTATGTACAAGAATATAACTACTATAATGCTGCCACCTATGTACAAGAATATAACTACTATAATACTGCCCCCTATGTATAGGGATATAACTACTATAATACTGCCCCCTATGTACAAGAATATAACTACTATAATACTGTCCCCTATGTACAGGAATATAACTAATATAATACTGCCCCTATGTACAAGAATATAACTACTATAATACTGCCCCCTATGTACAAGGATATAACTACTATAATACTGCCCACTATTTACAAAAATATAACTACTATAATGCTGCCCCCTATGCACAAGAATATAACTACTATAATACTGTCCCCTATGTACAAGAATATTACTACTATAATGCTGCCCCCTATGCACAAGAATATAACTACTATAATACTGCCCCCTATGTACAGGGATATAACTACTATAATACTGCCCCCTATGTACAAGAATATAACTACTATAATACTGCCCCCTATGTACAGGAATACAACTACTATAATACTGCCCCGTATGTACAGGAATATAACTACTATAATACTGCCCCCTATGTACAGGAATATAACTACTATAATACTGCCCCCTATGTACAGGAATATAACTACTATAATACTGCCCCCTATGTACATGAATATAACTACTATAATGAATAAAAGAAAAAGTATTCGTGCGGCTCACCCTTTCGTGGGTCTTTGACGGAGATCCAGGCACAATGGGGTGTATCTGGCGTGTGAATCCACCACACGAGGAGTGCAAAGCGATGTCTGCTGGGATGCAGTCGTAGCGTGGATACAAAAAGGAGGATGGATCGCAGCACTTCCAATAAAAGCAAATTCTTTATTCCAATAAAGTTAAGAACATGATGTGGAAGGTAGAAAGACGCCGACGCGTTTCGGGCAGCTCGTGCCCTTAGTCATGGCATACAAACAATAAATCTTTTTACAAATTTAAAAGAAAAAACCACCAATCACAGAGCGGGGGTGTGTACGAGTCATGTGATGCAACGTCAGCAGGTAGGCGTGTGCAGCGCATGACGCGTCATGTGATGTATCACGTCATCAAATGGGCGTGAATCAGATGACGCTACGATACTGAAAGAGAATACAATGAATCCCCGTAATCTACTGATCGTTAACGTACAATGTTCAAACAATGGGAATAACATATAAATATGTAAAAAATACAACATTATAAGTTCATGTTAATGCCATAATCAAAAGACTTAGTATACAAGGTGACAGAGGAGATGGTAATTGAATTACATTACATAGCGAGGTGGGGACACCGTGACACAAAATGTTAGAACAAGGATATGGAAAACCAAGAAGGATATCTCTTAATAGAAATAAGAGAAGTCCGTTCTGAAGTTCAAGCCGGCTGGAAAGCGAGAGCCTAGCCTGAAAATCCAGAGGACCTCTCTTTGTAACAATATATTTTTTTTATTACCTCCTCTTTTCGAGGGAAAGATTTTTTCAATACCTATGAAACGAAAGGTGGCAGTTTCACCAGAGTGTACACTCGCAAAATGTCTGGATGCACCTGACATGTGACAAGACAAATCCTTCATACTGTCTCTTAGATGTTCTGCTATCCTAGTTTTTAATTTGCGGGTAGTGGAGCCCACATAAATGACTTTGCATGTAGTACACTCAATAGTATACACAACAAAACTTGTGTCACATCTAAGAGACAGTATGAAGGATTTGTCTTGTCACATGTCAGGTGCATCCAGACATTTTGCGAGTGTACACTCTGGTGAAACTGCCACCTTTCGTTTCATAGGTATTGAAAAAATCTTTCCCTCGAAAAGAGGAGGTAATAAAAAAAATATATTGTTACAAAGAGAGGTCCTCTGGATTTTCAGGCTAGGCTCTCGCTTTCCAGCCGGCTTGAACTTCAGAACGGACTTCTCTTATTTCTATTAAGAGATATCCTTCTTGGTTTTCCATATCCTTGTTCTAACATTTTGTGTCACGGTGTCCCCACCTCGCTATGTAATGTAATTCAATTACCATCTCCTCTGTCACCTTGTATACTAAGTCTTTTGATTATGGCATTAACATGAACTTATAATGTTGTATTTTTTACATATTTATATGTTATTCCCATTGTTTGAACATTGTACGTTAACGATCAGTAGATTACGGGGATTCATTGTATTCTCTTTCAGTATCGTAGCGTCATCTGATTCACGCCCATTTGATGACGTGATACATCACATGACGCGTCATGCGCTGCACACGCCTACCTGCTGACGTTGCATCACATGACTCGTACACACCCCCGCTCTGTGATTGGTGGTTTTTTCTTTTAAATTTGTAAAAAGATTTATTGTTTGTATGCCATGACTAAGGGCACGAGCTGCCCGAAACGCGTCGGCGTCTTTCTACCTTCCACATCATGTTCTTAACTTTATTGGAATAAAGAATTTGCTTTTATTGGAAGTGCCATAACTACTATAATACTGCTCCCTATATACAAGAATATAACTACTATAATACTGCCCCCTATGTACAAGAATATAACTACTATAATGCTGCCACCTATGTACAAGAATATAACTACTATAATACTGCCCCCTATGTATAGGGATATAACTACTCTAATACTGCCCCCTATGTACAAGAATATAATACTATAATACTGCCCCTATGTACAAGAATATAACTACTATAATACTGCCCCCTATGTACAAGAATATAACTACTATAATGCTGCCACCTATGTACAAGAATATAACTACTATAATACTGCCCCCTATGTATAGGGATATAACTACTATAATGCTGCCACCTATGTACAGGAATACAACTACTATAATACTGCCCCTATGTACAAGAATATAACTACTATAATACTGTCCCCTATGTACAAGAATATAACTACTATAATGCTGCCACCTATGTACAAGAATATAACTACTATAATACTGCCCCCTATGTACAAGAATATAACTACTATAATGCTGCCACCTATGTACAAGAATATAACTACTATAATACTGCCCCTATGTACAAGAATATAACTACTATAATACTGTCCCCTATGTACAAGAATATAACTACTATAATACTGTCCCCTATGTACAAGAATATAACTACTATAATGCTGCCACCTATGTACAAGAATATAACTACTATAATACTGTCCCCTATGTACAAGAATATAACTACTATAATGCTGCCACCTATGTACAAGAATATAACTACTATAATACTGCCCCTATGTACAAGAATATAACTACTATAATACTGTCCCCTATGTACAAGAATATAACTACTATAATGCTGCCACCTATGTACAAGAATATAACTACTATAATACTGCCCCCTATGTATAGGGATATAACTACTATAATACTGCCCCCTATGTACAAGAATATAACTACTATAATACTGTCCCCTATGTACAGGAATATAACTAATATAATACTGCCCCTATGTACAAGAATATAACTACTATAATACTGCCCCCTATGTACAAGGATATAACTACTATAATACTGCCCCCTATTTACAAAAATATAACTACTATAATGCTGCCCCCTATGCACAAGAATATAACTACTATAATACTGTCCCCTATGTACAAGAATATTACTACTATAATGCTGCCCCCTATGCACAAGAATATAACTACTATAATACTGCCCCCTATGTACAGGGATATAACTACTATAATACTGCCCCCTATGTACAAGAATATAACTACTATAATACTGCCCCCTATGTATAGGGATATAACTACTATAATGCTGCCACCTATGTACAGGAATACAACTACTATAATACTGCCCCTATGTACAAGAATATAACTACTATAATACTGTCCCCTATGTACAAGAATATAACTACTATAATGCTGCCACCTATGTACAAGAATATAACTACTATAATACTGCCCCCTATGTATAGGGATATAACTACTATAATACTGCCCCCTATGTACAAGAATATAACTACTATAATACTGTCCCCTATGTACAGGAATATAACTAATATAATACTGCCCCTATGTACAAGAATATAACTACTATAATACTGCCCCCTATGTACAAGGATATAACTACTATAATACTGCCCCCTATTTACAAAAATGTAACTACTATAATGCTGCCCCCTATGCACAAGAATATAACTACTATAATACTGTCCCCTATGTACAAGAATATTACTACTATAATGCTGCCCCCTATGCACAAGAATATAACTACTATAATACTGCCCCCTATGTACAGGGATATAACTACTATAATACTGCCCCCTATGTACAAGAATATAACTACTATAATACTGCCGCCTATGTACAGGGATATAACTACTATAATACTGCCCCCTATGTACAAGAATATAACTACTATAATGCTGCCCCCTATGCACAAGAATATAACTACTATAATACTGCCCCCTATGTACAAGAATATAACTACTATAATGCTGTCACCTATGTACAAGAATATAACTACTATAATACTGTCCCCTATGTACAGGAATATAACTACTATAATACTGCCCCTATGTACAAGAATATAACTACTATAATACTGCCCCCTATGTACAAGAATATAACTACTATAATACTGCCCCCTATGTACAAGAATATAACTACTATAATGCTGCCACCTATGTACAAGAATATAACTACTATAATACTGCCCCTATGTACAAGAATATAACTACTATAATACTGTCCCCTATGTACAAGAATATAACTACTATAATACTGTCCCCTATGTACAAGAATATAACTACTATAATGCTGCCACCTATGTACAAGAATATAACTACTATAATACTGCCCCCTATGTATAGGGATATAACTACTATAATACTGCCCCCTATGTACAAGAATATAACTACTATAATGCTGCCCCCTATGCACAAGAATATAACTACTATAATACTGCCCCCTATGTACAGGGATATAACTACTATAATACTGCCCCATATGTACAAGAATATAACTACTATAATACTGCCCCCTAAGTACAAGAATATAACTACTATAATACTGCCCCCTTGCTGAGA
Source organism: Engystomops pustulosus (assembly GCF_040894005.1). Lineage (NCBI taxonomy): Eukaryota > Metazoa > Chordata > Amphibia > Anura > Leptodactylidae > Engystomops > Engystomops pustulosus. Next base: position 10,751,110 of record NC_092411.1, on the reverse strand, counting down.
GGTTGTGTGCAGTGTGAGCTCCTGAGTCTCCTGATGTCTGGAGCGAGCCCAGGGCGGGGCCACCCTGGGTGGGGAGATTCCCCAAGCAAGGCCCAGGCTTCCGGGCCTACACCGGGAGAAAACTCCCATACAATTTCTACAAGGGATGGAAATCCCAGAGTCGTTTGTAAGGAAGAAAGTCAACAGAATATGGATGTTGAAAAGAAGACACAAGAAAAGAAAGTGAGTGAAGTAATGATGGAAGTGAGTCCCAGGCCCGGCCAGCATGGAGCAGCACAGGTGGTGAGTGCAGGACGAGCAGCAGGTGCACAGCCCCCCACTCCTGCACCCAGACAGAGAAGAACATCCCTGGAGAGACAAACCCTGCAAGAGAACTTACTGCAGAAGGATGTGGTGTCCAGCATGGCCGCTACAGGCCGCACAAGATCTACAGCTAAGCCGCTGAGTGTCCCTGCACAGTGTGAACAGGCCTCAAGCTCTGCCACTGCAGGCAGAAAAACTGGAGCAGCAAAGGAGACGGGTGCTCCTAGACCACCTGGAGCAGCACCCCGACCAGCACAGCAGGGGAAGGAGACCGTGCGAGCGCCTGAGCTGAGGCTAGCAGAGGAGATCCCAGGACTGGTAAGGAGGATGGGGGAGCTTAGCCACCATAAGGAAATGCTGCAGATGCAGATAGACTGTATGTATAACCTGAAAACTGCGCATCCAGAGAGTAAGAGACTGTATGATACCAAGCTGCACTCACTGAGCATAGAGCTGGCACAGGTGGTGAGGGACATGGACTGTGTTCTGGAGAAGATGGGACCCCTGGCTGAGACATATCAGAATAGGGAGCGCTTCTCACAGCAGAGGCAGAGCTGTGACCCCAGACCCAAGATCCCAGATGCGCCCCGTGTTACAACACCTGTACTGAAACCTGCTAGTTTCTCCTTCCAAAAGGGACAGTCGCAGGATCAGCCGCAGACCTCTGCAGCAGTCACTGAGAAGGAGCACGAGGATGTGGTACAACAAGTCCCAGCAGTGACTGCGCAGCAGCAAGACAAAGCATTTTCCTCTGTGTGTCAGACTGATGCACTGTCCCAGGAGATCTGTGCTGCTGTGACCGAGACTGGGGGACATTCTGATGAACCTGAGGGGTTGGGGGATGGAGGGGACCCTCAGTCTGTCTGGGATATGCAACCATCTAATAATAGCATAGAGGTGGATGGGGCGCAGGGGGTTGTACAGGATGATGTATGTGATTTCCCCCCTCTAACATCAAGCCCCCCAAATAAGTCAGATCCCCCTAGATCAGACCCTCCCCCTAATAGCCAGAGTGAACCCCGTCATGAACCTCCCAGAAATGCCTGGAGCCGCGGCGCTCCCTCCTTTACCTCCAGTGCACAATACTCCGGGCAGGCGTTTAAGAGGAGGAACGTGGTGCGCTTTAAGAACAGAGGCGCAAAGGAAGATCTCCCAGATAGGAGGTTTGTGGTGCGGGATCTCCTGTGCCGCCAGATGGGGTTCACGCCTGATGACATCCTGGCAGTCATCAACCTTCCAGACAGACAGGGCTATGATGTCAGCTTTAAGCTCATGTCTAGTCTGGACAGGTTCTGGGATAAACTCCCCCGGTTCGGGGACACCGATGGCTGGTGTAAGTTCACGTTTGTCCCCATATCCAGGCCAGGTACTGTGGTGGTTAATGTCATCTTCTGGAACGAGTCTGTTCCCCCTCAGGATATTCTGGTGTGGCTCAGGCGCCATTGTGATCTTGTGTCAGACCTCACCAAGAATAGAGACGCCGACGGTATCTGGACTGGAGGGTGGAAGGTTCTGGTGAAGTTACGCCAGTATAATAACATCACCCTGCACCTCCCCAACAGCTTCTTCATAGGCAGAGAGAAAGGCGTCTGCTTCTATCCCGGGCAGCCGAGAAAGTGTTTTAGGTGCGGTAAGATCGGTCATGTGGCCAAAGTATGCACAGTAGTAAAGTGCAACCTGTGTGGGGAGGTCGGCCATCTCAGTGCCACCTGTGAGATGGTCAGATGTAACCTCTGCGGAGAGATGGGCCACCCACACAAGGATTGTCCGAAGGCCTGGCATAACATCGCCAGGGATTTCTCTGATGACGAGATAGTACAGGAGGCAGACGCCTTAGAGGAGGAGGCCTTGATGTCAGGTCAAATACTAACTAGGCAGGAGGTACAGCAGGGGTCAGGTGATACTGCGCCAGAACCTCAGAGAGCAGTCCGCACTCAGCAGAATATGGAGGTTGTCACTCAGGACCAGCCTCAGGCAGCAGCCTCTATAACATCTACTACCGAATATGAGGAGTCCAAAAAGAACAAAAGAAAGAAAAAAGACAAATCCACCCGTAAGCCTGAGACAGAGTATGCTGCAGGGTCTAAGACCATGAAAAAATCCAGTGGTGATGCCGGGGTCATGGTCCTTTCCAATAGATATGATGTCTTATCAGAGTCAGATGGAGATTTTGAGCGTGAGTTAGAACGCATCGATAATGAGTGTGACGGGGATACAGAAGACCCTCCGACAAAAAAGAAGCCCCCTTCTTCTGAAGCTGGAGACCCCCTGTCAGACATGGAGACTGGTGGTAGACAGAGGGAATCTGACTCTGACTCATGATGATGGGGATCACTGCTCTGTTTTTCTTTTTCCTTATGATGGCTGGATTCTCTCTAAGAGTTGCTTCTAGCAATGTTAACAGCATTAAAGTAAGAAGGACCAGACACGCAGTATATGACCACCTGAGATATCTGGACGCTGATGTTATCTTCCTGCAGGAGACCCGTCTGACCACCTTAGGGCATCTCTGTGAGGCTGAGCGTGAGTGGCCGGGGTCGCTATACTGTTTAACACTACAGACGTGACGGTGCACAGGCTGACGGAGGTCGCTATGGGGAGGTGCCTGGTGCTAGAGGTGACCATCCATGGTAGGCGGCTCCGGCTGATCAACATCTATGGCCCACAGACAGTGACAGAGAGAATCCAGCTGTTCAATGAGGTGAAACAATATCTATTTACCTCAATCCCTGTAGTAATGGCGGGTGATTTCAATGTTACCATGACATCAGGTGACAGGTCCTCGGGCAGAGCAGTGGTCAGAGACTCCAAAGTCCTACAGAACATCGTATCACAGGCCCATTTATGTGATGTGTTTACCCTGGGTGGCAGGAAACCCAAGTACACCTACACATGTGCTGACAGGAGCAGTAGGATAGATATGGCGTTTGTGAGTCCCTCAGAGACTGTTAGTGGGATGAGCGAGAGAGTTGTCCCATATTCTGATCACCTGGCGTTATTTTTTTGTATGGGAGCCTCTAACCGCTCGGACATTGGTCGGGGGTTATGGAGGCTCAATTCTAGCATCCTGGATGATGTCTGTGTCCAGAATTGTGTTCACTCCCTTTTTCAGGACCAGCTCCAGAGAGTAGACTTCTATGACAACATATCTGACTGGTGGGAGAACGTCAAGGAGGAGATCAGGTCCCTCTTAAAGAGACTGTCAGTGAAGAAGGGTAAGAGTAAGTACAGCCAGTATCTCAAGCTGCGGAAAGAATTGGAGTCACTGTATTCGGCGGGAGGGGGGGACAAACAAAAGATAGACCGACTGAAATCTGAAATTAAGCAGTATCAGTACAGCCGCTACACGTCTCTTGTTGTAGAACGGGATTACGGGACTCTGGGGGTTCCAGATCCATATGAAAATTGCCGGGAACGTGTGGCAAAAAAATCGATCACAGGTCTCACTGACTCCCAGGGAGTTTTACAGGAATCTCGGGAGGGTATCCTGGGGGTGGTGAGATCCTACTATGCTGAGTTATTTCAGAAGAAGGTTTTGGATGAAGAGAAAATGGCTCAATTCTTGGAGGCAACTCCAGGTCCTGACACTAAAGATTTGGACTTTTCTCCTTTGACAGCAGGAATAACAGAGGAGGAGGTTAAAGAGGCCATTGATAAGTTACATCTGAAGAAGGCACCAGGTCCTGATGGTATAACATGTGAATTTTATAAGAAGTTCAGAGACCTCTTAGCCCCGATCCTTGTGGATGTATTTACAAATTGTCTAGAAAATCACCTGATGCCTCCATCCATGAGAGTGTCCTCCCTTATTCTGCTGTCCAAAGGTAAGGAGCCTAGTGACATCAAGAACTGGAGGCCGATCGCCCTCTTGAATGTTGACCGGAAGATTTTGGCAAAAATTCTGTTTTCTAGGTTAGTCTGTTTGTCCCCGGCACTGTTGGCAGGCTCTCAGTACGGCACAGTAAGAGGGCGGAACATCTCTGGAGCAGTCATCTCGATAAGGGAGATGTTTGAGAGATGTAAAGCTCTGAGGTGTGGGAGATATGTTGTAGGTCTGGACCAGGCTAAAGCCTTTGACAGGGTTGATCACGATTATCTATGGGCAACTTTGTCAAAGTACGGTATTCTGGGACAATTTATAGATTGGCTGAGAACTTTATATAGAGAGGCGAAGAGCTTTCCTCTGATCAATGGTTGGCAGGGGGACACTTTTGAAGTAGAGGCGGGGGTGCGACAGGGCTGCCCCCTGAGTCCACTGCTGTATGTGTTTGCCATAGATTTGTTTCTGCGATCACTGCAGCGGTGTGATTTTCAGGGGGTGCCGGTCCCCCATTGCTTGCCTTTGAAGGTAGTCGCCTACGCGGATGATGTGACTGTGGTGATATCTGAACCTCGTGAGGTGGAGATGTTGTCTGCAGCCATCAGAAGTTACTCAGAGGCCTCCAGGTCTCTGGTCAACCTTGAGAAGAGTCAAGCTTTCTGGACATTGGATACTGCTCCTGGCTTTGATCTGCCACAGTTCGCCAAGGCCTCCACCCAGATTAAGATCCTTGGGGTGAAATTTGGGAGGGAAGATAATGCCAAACTAAATTGGGAAGAGAAGTTGGATACCGGAAATGCAAAGGTTCAGCGATGGAAGAACTGGAGGCTGACCTATAGAGAAAGGGTTACTCTGATGAGGACTTACCTGGTCCCTGTCTTCCTTTACGTCTCTGTCGTCTTTCCTTTGCCAGAATCTTTCTCCGCTAGGCTCTTTAGCCTGTTCTTCCAGCTTTTATGGGGGAACAGGTTGAACCCAGTAAAAAGAGGGATCACCTACCTGCAGAGGAGAGAGGGTGGACTGGATATGTTAAATCCAAGGGTATTTTTTGACTCCATGTTTCTGAAAGTTAATTTTGGTTGCCTGGACTCAAACAATGGTCTCCTGTGGGCAAGTAGTGTCAGGGACTGGATATTGCCTTTTGCAGAGTCTTGGGTGCGAGGCGGCAGTCTCAAGAGGGGCCGATGGACTCCTGGCTTCCTCCCCCAGTATCTGGAGTATGGTCTCAGGTGTGTGAAAAAGTGGAGAATAGATAAGACATATCTGGAGAGTAAGACCAGGAAGGACCTTTATATGAGTGTCTGTAGGACCTTTTATACTTTACAGCCAGCTCTGAGGGACTGCACAACGGCCACATTGCAGAAAAGTCTGAAGCTCCTCAATAGTCCTAGGCTTCCTGCAAAACTATTCGACATTGCTTGGCTATCACTGCACGGGAAGCTTTTTGTTAGGGGTAATTTAAAGTTTTTAAGTGTCTCAGACCGTATGTGCCCCTTGGGTTGTCAGCAGGAGGAGACGATGCAGCACTTCATTACCGAGTGCCAGGGAGGGAGACGGATATGGCAGGAGGTGTCCCGCAGGCTTAGGATACCAAGACTGCAGTCTCTGACCTACCCTGATGTAATCTATGGGGTGACACCACAGGTAGCCGGCATCGACACGGGGACCATGTACCTGATCATCACAGTAACCAAGTACTACCACTGGCACACCAGGACCAGAGTGTCCGTCCATAATGAGTCCTTCCAGCCCATGACCGCAGTCACACAGATACTATCAGAGCTGAGGTGGATCCGATCATTAGAGTTCAGGAAAAAGAGTGAGAATGTTCAGTTATGGAGGAACATAAATCTACAGTGATGGATTATATGTCATGGAATTTTGTTTATTTATTTTTTTTCCTTATTACCAGTGATGGACTTTTTAATTTGAAGTTACTCTAAATTCATTATTTTGCTGATGTGTTTAATCTCTGTTAAATAATTGTTTTATTTTTCATTCTGACAAGAATGTATTGTAAATTTTTGTTTGTTTTTACTAATAAAAATTGCCCCCTATGTACAGGAAAATAACTACTATAATACTGCCCCCTATGTACAAGAATATAACTACTATAATACTGTCCCCTATGTACAAGAATATAACTACTATAATGCTGCCCCCTATGTACAAGAATATAACTACTATAATACTACCTCCTATGTACAGGGATATAACTACTATAATACTGCCCCTTATGTACAAGAATATAACTACTATAATACTGTCCCCTATGTACAAGAATATAACTACTATAATACTGCCCCTATGTACAATAATATAACTACTATAATACTGCCCCCTATGTACAGGAATATAACTACTATAATACTGCCCCCTATGTACAAGAATATAACTACTATAATACTGCCCCCTATGTACAGGAATATAACTACTATGATACTGCCCCCTATGTACAAGATTATAACTGCTATAATACTGCCCCCTATGTACAAGAATATAACTACTATAATACTGCTCCTATGTACAAGAATATAACTACTATAATACTGCCCCCTATGTACAGGAATATAACTACTATAATACTGCCCCCTATGTACAAGAATATAACTACTATAATACTGCCCCCTATGTACAAGGATATAACTACTATAATACTGCCCCCTATGTACAGGAATATAACTACTATAATACTGCCCCCTATGTACAAGAATATAACTACTATAATACTGCCCCCTATGTACAAGAATATAACTACTATAATACTGTCCCCTATGTACAGGAATATAACTACTATAATACTGCCCCCTATGTACAGGAATATAACTACTATAATACTGCCCCTATGTACAAGAATATAACTACTATAATACTGTCCCCTATGTACAAGAATATAACTACTATAATACTGCCCCCTATGTACAAGAATATAACTACTATAATACTGCCCCCTATGTACAGATATATAACTACTATAATACTGCCCCCTATGTACAAGAATATAACTACTATAATACTGCCCTCTATGTACAAGAATATAACTACTATAATACTGCCCCCTATGTACAGGAATATAACTACTATAATACTGCCCCCTATGTACAGGAATATAACTACTATAATACTGCCCCTATGTACAAGAATATAACTACTATAATACTGCCCCTATGTACAAGAATATAACTACTATAATACTGCCCCCCATGTACAGGAATATAACTACTATAATACTATCCCCTATGTACAGGAATATAACTACTATAATACTGCCCCCTATGTACAGGGATATAACTACTATAATACTGCTCCCTATGTACAGGAATATAACTACTATAATACTGCCTCCTATGTACAAGAATATAACTACTATAATACTGCCTCCTATGTACAAGAATATAACTACTATAATACTGTCCCCTATGTACAAGAATATAACTACTATAATACTGCCCCCTATGTACAAGAATATAACTACTATAATACTGCCCCCTATGTACAAGAATATAACTACTATAATACTGCCCCCTATGTACAGGAATATAACTACTATCATACTGCCCCCTATGTACAAGAATATAACTACTATAATACTGCCCCCTATGTACAGGAATATAACTACTATAATACTGCCCCCTATGTACAAGAATATAACTACTATAATACTGTCCCCTATGTACAAGAATATAACTACTATAATGCTTGAAAAAAGAAGGTATCATCGGCAACAGGCAGGTGAAGTAAAAAGGTAAATCTTTATTTCCAAAACATGATTAAAAAGTGATCACTGGGGAGAGAAAAATGGTTACGCGTTTCGGACCAAAGAATAAAGGTCCTTATTCATACCTGTATTTCATCTAGTGTGAGCCTGCTTTATGGAGAGGAGGAAACACGTCAGTGTGGAGAGACCTCCCTCCTGCAAAGCTCACACGGGTGGAGACCAATTAGCAACACATGGGAGAAAGAAAACACAGAAAATGAACAGAGCAAAAGACACAAAAAATGACAAAAATAGAAAAATAAAGGTACATGTAAATGCAGATGTGTAATACATAGTTAATAAATATAAAGTAAGTCACTTTTAAAATTTAAACCTGCAGGATGGCGGGTGTTAAGAGAAAGAATCCATTTGGCCTCCTTCATGTGAAGTTTTTTAACCCTGTCACCTCCTCTCTTGGTAGTAGGGACATAATCAATAGCTGTAACTCTTAGACTGGACATATTGCCGGAATGATGGTCCCGGAAATGTTTGGATAGACCAGTGATGTTTCGGGTACTGGATATGGTGCGCGGGTTTGCACCAGTAATATGCTCCGATAAACGGTCTTTTAATTTTCTGCATGTGCATCCCACGTATTGTAAAGTGCAAGTAGTGCATTCTGCCAGGTAAATAATAAAAGTGCTTTCGCAATTCATATGTCTAAGTATTTTAAAATGTTTGCCATTAGCCGTAGAGGCAAAGGAGGATGTCTTATGCATAACTTTGCAAATGTTACATCTGGCTCCTCCACAGCAGAAACTGCCTTTATAGCTTAGCCATGTAGGAATGGTATTAGAATTGCTGAAGATGTTAGGGGATAACATAGTGGCTAAGGTGGGAGCACGGCGGGATACGCACATAATGCCATCAGAAAGGATTTTTTTCAAAAGAATGTCAGTTTCAAGAATGGGTAGATGTTTGTTAATAATGGCAGAAATTGCCGCATATTGGGATGAATAGGAGGTGCTAAAAATGGGTTTAGATGAAACCTGCTTTTTGGTACGTTTCGGAGCAAGATAATGGGTACGGGGGTATCACTTACATTAACCAAAATGATTTAAATCTCCAATTTACCTTTGAGTACGGGGGCCCTTCCATTTCCTTTCTCGATATCACTTTAACTGGTGATCTAGAACATACTACAACTCACACCAGTTTATACCGTAAACCTAACAGCGGTAATACCACTCTTAGAGCTGAAAGCTGCCACCCTCGGCATACCACTCGTAACTTACCCATCGGTGAATTTATTCGAGCTAAACGAGCCTCGTCCACTGATGCCTCATATAAAACTGAATGTTCTACTGTAACTAAACGGCTCAGAAATAGAGGGTATACACATGCATGTTGTGAACGTGCTAAGCGCATTGTTTATGTTTACCCCCGTACCCATTATCTTGCTCCGAAACGTACCAAAAAGCAGGTTTCATCTAAACCCATTTTTAGCACCTCCTATTCATCCCAATATGCGGCAATTTCTGCCATTATTAACAAACATCTACCCATTCTTGAAACTGACATTCTTTTGAAAAAAATCCTTTCTGATGGCATTATGTGCGTATCCCGCCGTGCTCCCACCTTAGCCACTATGTTATCCCCTAACATCTTCAGCAATTCTAATACCATTCCTACATGGCTAAGCTATAAAGGCAGTTTCTGCTGTGGAGGAGCCAGATGTAACATCTGCAAATTTATGCATAAGACATCCTCCTTTGCCTCTACGGCTAATGGCAAACATTTTAAAATACTTAGACACATGAATTGCGAAAGCACTTTTATTATTTACCTGGCAGAATGCACTACTTGCACTTTACAATACGTGGGATGCACATGCAGAAAATTAAAAGACCGTTTATCGGAGCATATTACTGGTGCAAACCCGCGCACCATATCCAGTACCCGAAACATCACTGGTCTATCCAAACATTTCCGGGACCATCATTCCGGCAATATGTCCAGTCTAAGAGTTACAGCTATTGATTATGTCCCTACTACCAAGAGAGGAGGTGACAGGGTTAAAAAACTTCACATGAAGGAGGCCAAATGGATTCTTTCTCTTAACACCCGCCATCCTGCAGGTTTAAATTTTAAAAGTGACTTACTTTATATTTATTAACTATGTATTACACATCTGCATTTACATGTACCTTTATTTTTCTATTTTTGTCATTTTTTGTGTCTTTTGCTCTGTTCATTTTCTGTGTTTTCTTTCTCCCATGTGTTGCTAATTGGTCTCCACCCGTGTGAGCTTTGCAGGAGGGAGGTCTCTCCACACTGACGTGTTTCCTCCTCTCCATAAAGCAGGCTCACACTAGATGAAATACAGGTATGAATAAGGACCTTTATTCTTTGGTCCGAAACGCGTAACCATTTTTCTCTCCCCAGTGATCACTTTTTAATCATGTTTTGGAAATAAAGATTTACCTTTTTACTTCACCTGCCTGTTGCCGATGATACCTTCTTTTTTCAAGCATTATACCTTTGGTCTCCGGGACCGGACCGGACTTTTCATCGTTGCACGGCATTCCCTTCTACTAGCTGCGGATCAGGTGAGCTGACACCTAAACTTTTTGCTTTATTTTTCATAACTACTATAATACTGCCCCCTATGTACAAGAATATAACTACTATAATACTGTCCCCTATGTACAGGAATATAACTACTATAATACTGCCTCCTATGTACAAGAATATAACTACTATAATACTGCCCCCTATGTACAGGAATATAACTACTATAATACTGCCCCCTATGTACAGGAATATAACTACTATAATACTGCCCCCTATGTACAAGAATATAACTACTATAATACTGCCCCCTATGTACAAGAATATAACTACTATAATACTGCCCCTATGTACAAGAATATAACTACTATAATACTGCCCCTATGTACAAGAATATAACTACTATAATACTGCCTCCTATGTACAGGAATATAACTACTATAATACTGCCCCCTATGTACAAGAATATAACTACTATAATACTGCCCCCTATGTACAAGAATATAACTACTATAATACTGCCCCTATGTACAAGAATATAACTACTATAATACTGCCCCCTATGTACAAGAATATAACTACTATAATACTGCCCCTATGTACAAGAATATAACTACTATAATACTGCCCCCTATGTACAAGAATATAACTACTATAATACTGCCCCCTATGTACAAGAATATAACTACTATAATACTGCCCCCTATGTACAAGAATATAACTACTATAATACTGCCCCCTATGTACAGGAATATAACTACTATAATACTGCCTCCTATGTACAAGAATATAACTACTATAATACTGCCCCCTATGTACAGGAATATAACTACTATAATACTGCTCCCTATGTACAGGGATATAACTACTATAATACTGCCCCTATGTACAAGAATATAACTACTATAATACTGCCCCCTATGTACAGGAATATAACTACTATAATACTGCTCCCTATGTACAGGGATATAACTACTATAATACTGCTCCCTATGTACAGGAATATATCTACTATAATACTGCCCCCTATGTACAGGAATATAACTACTATAATACTGCCCCTATGTACAAGAATATAACTACTATAATACTGCCCCCTATGTACAAGAATATAACTACTATAATACTGTCCCCTATGTACAAGAATATAACTACTATAATACTGCCCCTATGTACAAGAATATAACTACTATAATACTGCCCCCTATGTACAAGAATATAACTACTATAATACTGCCCCCTATGTACAGGAATATAACTACTATAATACTGCCCCTATGTACAAGAATATAACTACTATAATACTGCCCCCTATGTACAAGAATATAACTACTATAATACTGCCCCCTATGTACAAGAATATAACTACTATAATACTGCCCCCTATGTACAAGAATATAACTACTATAATACTGCCCCCTATGTACAGGAATATAACTACTATAATACTGCCCCCTATGTACAGGAATATAACTACTATAATACTGCCCCCTATGTACAGGAATATAACTACTATAATACTGCCCCCTATGTACAAGAATATAACTACTATAATACTGCCCCCTATGTACAAGAATATAACTACTATAATACTGCCCCCTATGTACAGGGATATAACTACTATAATACTTCACCTCACACAGAGAATATGAATATTTCTTCTGCTATGAGACACGTTTGTGATGAAGATGCGGGGGGGAAAGTATTTATATGAGAACAATCTAAATATTAATGTATTAAGCAGACTCTTCTAATCCCCTCTTATAATGTTCGGCTATAAATGTGTTTGTGTGATATCATTACCCGGTACAAAATGACTTCCCGGAGCTGGAGAGGAGATGGATCTTTTTAGTATGTGACAATTACTTTTAAGGAATTCCTTATTTTATGTTTGAGATCTTACAATCCGGAATATGCGGAGGGGACGATGTAATTGCTTTTTTTTTTTTTTCCTGCAAGAATCAGATGTCATTTTCTCCCAGATCGGGGGAGAATTGGGGAAGGCAAATTGTTCTGTACATTAAATTGAGCAACATCTGATCGCCTTCCCCCAATTAAACTATTTAAATGAATGAGATTGCTCCGCGGCTCTATCATATCCCGCTGGATGGGGCCCGGGTGATGCAAATCGACACTGACAGCTCCCGAATGCGGAGCCTATAATAAGAACGGACAGGCTGAGAGGGGTCATTGGTAATTGTGGCCATCCATGGCATTCACCTGTCAAACATGGCGCCTGGGCTGCGCTGCGGACACCAGATGGCGGCCTCATTATTATTCACTATTAATTGCAATATTCTCTAATTAACGTTCCTCTTTTTATTTATCGACCAATCATTTAAGGAAGACAAAAACATTTCTAATAGATCAGAAAAAATTAGCGAGTATCGAAGGGGATCTCAGGCCAGATTGGACGCATTTTTATAGTCAGTCCCTTTAAGGGAAGATGATTTCCAACCCCTTTGATCCCAAAAAATGGCAAAAACTAATTTTCATGAAGATTTGATGTGGAGTGAAGAAATTTAGTACAAACTGAAAATGCCCCGATTGCCCTCAAATGTTGTGTATGTATCCGGGGTCTTCTAGAACCTTGCAAGACACAGAGGGGGTCATTTACTAAAGGCCCGATTCGCGTTTTCCCGACGTGTTACCCGAATATTTCCGAATAATGCCGATTTCCCCTGAATTGCCCCGGGGGCCGAACGAAAACCCGACGGATTCGGAAAAACCGCCGCATTTAAAAAAAAAAAATTGTCGCAAAACTTGCACTTACCTTCACCAGGAATAGGCCGGTGAACTTCAGTGCATTCCGGGGAACTTCAGTGCAGCCGCGCCACCTGGTGGACATCGGAGGAACTACCTTAGTGAATCCCGGCCGGACCCAAATCCACCGCAGAGAACGCGCCTCTGGATCGCGAATGGACCGGGTAAGTAAATCTGCCCCAGAATTTTAGTTTAGTACCTTCCTTGATACAAGTTCCAGGTCCCAGGTGTACAGGTCCGTTGCCATTGGCTGTGGAAAGGGACCTGCTGGTGGACAGGGAAATGGTTCTCCCACTGAACCTTCTAGAACTCTAGAAATTCAGGCTGATGAAGACGTCCAGGATCTAAAGACAGGGAATCGAGAAATGGTTCTACTAGACATGACCAGGGGCTTGGAGGGATGGAGTCATTCCTCTAACTCATCCGAGGTGACAATGATCTGCCATAACATTCAGGTGGTTTCCCAGGCGCTATTACCCAAACACACAACCTATACATAGGAAATCGGATCAGTAGTTGACTGCCGGGGGCCATGCCCATCATACTGCTACTCTGTGGTTGGAGCAACAAGCAGGGCAGTACTTCCATAGGGCATCTGCTGGAGGGCAGAATCAAAAACTGGGGCAAATTGACTAAGGGCCGTGCACCAGTTTTCTTTTTTTAATATATGGATTTATTTCTTTTTGTAGTTTTAACACAGTAAGACAACTTCAGACAACACAACATGTATGTGGGTACGCAGACCCATATCTGTACATTGGGGCTCATTTACTAAGGGTCCGCGGTCCGCACTATCGTCAGAACACCCGACGATTTCCAATTTGCGCCGCGTTTAGAAGAGGTTTTTGGCTCGGGCGATCGGATTTTGGCTACATCGGTGCTGGCTTTCACGCGACACAAATCGGGGAGCGGGCTGTCGGACGATCCGATGGATTCGGACAACGCGCTGGATTTAACAACTCCTGCGGACCTGAGCGGGGAGCGGGGAAGCGACACATGCAGGATCTCGGGCGCACAAACTTGGTGAATCGCGCTGGACTTCATCTTCGTTGGACCGTCTGGATCGGGGATCATGACAGGACCGGGTAAGTAAATGTGCTCCATTGTCACAGATATCTTTACACATCCAGAGAACAAGGAAAAAAACCAGCAAAACTAGAAGAGTGTGCGCCTTCTAACCGAGCCGACTATCACCAGTCGGCAGCCATCTCATGCTTGGCCTCCGTCTATCTGCGCTATAGGTGGCTACATGTTGTATCTACATATCCTAACTCACTACGGCAGGTAAGGCGCCAGTTTTCTCTTGAACTTTGCACCTTTTTTTGTTTTAGGGCAAACTGCTTGCACATATGTAATGTAAGTAAGAAGTGTCCGCGCCACATTTGTGTCGCATGTGACCCTTTTGTGGTGCGGCTGCGCTAGGCGTCATGCAACACAAATTAGGGGGCATTCCAGTGCTAGGTCAGACCGTGCGCCACATTTATCATACAAAGTCCGACAGACTTTGCACGCCCCATGTTGAAGGTGCACCAAAAAATAGTGGTGCACTCTGTGGGGGGAATGCAGGGGGCACCAGATTCATGAAGAACGGACACCAGAAATCCTGAATCTGGTGCCCCCTGCACACTACACAGGGCACTGCACCTAGTACACACTGCACTGCTCTCAGTAACTGTGTCCGAATGTTCACATTCACTTCTATTAGAGATGGGACAACACCCTACAGATGGAACTCGGTGCCTTCTGCTCTGATTGTATAGTGTATATTGTGTAGTGGTGCACCAACAAAATTATAGGTCATGTGGGGAGTTCTGCATATGATGTGGTTGGTACCTAGCGAAAAGGGATCCAAGACAGGACAACTGGTGGTGAACTGAGAATAGGGTCATGGAAGAAAAAGAGTGATTGATGTGGAGGGTAGAGTTTCCATCATTATACAATTCAAGGAAAGGGATATAGAAAAATGAATTTACTTTTAATATACATAAAATCTTGAAGAAAATCTACCTGCAGGATCCAGTAATATAAACTAGTCATACTTGGTGTGTGCCCCCTTGATCAGATTCCACTCTCCTTATTATGCCCTTGTTTTGCAGAAAAAAGTCTTTTAAAATTATACAAATGAACCTGGGGGGCTCTGGGGGGAGTTACCAGAGGAGCCCCTCCAGGCTCCAACGTCTTTTAATTCTGCACTCCTCTTAGTAGGCTCCTCCCTCCCCAGCCTGGGAGCAGGTGACAGGTGTTTTCGTCTCCGCAGTGCACCAAGAAGACATGAATAAGGAGTTATACCGAAATGTTTAGGCTCCACCTTCCAGCCACACAGTCTAGGGGGTTTTCCAACCTCAACACATATACTTAGGGGCTTATTTACTAAGGGTCACGCTCTTCACTTTTGTCGGACTGTTCGCCTTTTTTGGGGATTGCATGGCTTGTGCAAGTGTCTGCACTGGGATTTTGGTGCACGTGATCCATTTTTGTCGCAGCTGCTCCGGCTTCTATGTGACACAAATTGGGGGACGTGCCACTGGCCAATCTGACAGATTTGCACAGAGCGCGGGATTTAACTTTCAAATTGTGTCGCAATGCACTTACATGCACCAGGAAGAAGAAGATGAACTCCGGGGACCTGAGCGGGGAAGCGACACATGCAGGATATGGGGAGCACGATCTTAGTGACTCCCCGCACAGCGCATTATACACGGACAATGCACTTACATGCACCAGGAAGAAGAAGGTGAACTCCGGGGACCTGAGCGGGGAAGCGACACATGCAGGATATCGGACGCAGGATCTTAGTGACTCCCCGCACAGCGCATTATACACGGACAATGCACTTACATGCACCAGGAAGAAGAAGGGGAACTCCGGGGACCTGAGCGGGGAAGCGACACATGCAGGATATCGGACGCATGATCTTAGTGACTCCCCGCACAGCACATTATACACGGACAATGCACTTACATGCACCAGGAAGAAGAAGGTGAACTCCGGGGACCTGAGCGGGGAAGCGACACATGCAGGATATCGGGCACAGGATCTTAGTGACTCCCCGCACAGCGCATTATACACGGACAATGCACTTACATGCACCAGGAAGAAGAAGGTGAACTCCAGGGACCTGAGCGGGGAAGCGACACATGCAGGATATCGGACACACGATCTTAGTGACTCCCCGCACAGCGCATTATACACGGACAATGCACTTACATGCACCAGGAAGAAGAAGGTGAACTCCGGGGACCTGAGCGGGGAAGCGACACATGCAGGATATCGGGCGCACGATCTTAGTGACTCCCCGCACAGCGCATTATACACGGACAATGCACTTTCGGTGAACTCCAGCAGACGGCTAAGTAAATGTGCCCCATAGTGTAAGTAGATGATAACATTATTATCTATTATTTTGAGGTTTGTTCATGGATTATTTGCTGATTTCTTTCATTCAATCACCCACTATGTGGTATAGACCCAAGGCAATAGAATATCTCTTCTGTTTAACAACAAAGGGTTAATATCTGTAGGATTTTGAAGACAATGGAATATCTCCTGATATTGTAATGTACACCTTATACTGTATATGTATAGCTTTCATTATACACAGTCACACTATATGGGTAGCTTTACTGTCAGGGACTAAATTGTCATGTGACTTCTGATTTTCCGATTCTCCGCTGCCAATAACCACGGGAACAGATGATAACTTTATATACATTAGAGTTTTATTTTTACGTTACTCTTCATGCATTTCCATTCATAGGATAATTCATAGATCTCATGAGTATAAGTAATGAAGATGAGCTCGGAGAAAGCCGGCGACCCCTGCCGTCCCATCATCCAACCCGTCCTATTTTTAGGGTTGTTCTTAGATCAATTGAGAGCTCAGTGATGGAATGAAAGATTCCGCCTAATGGCATTTATTGAAGTGCCTGTCATGTGCTGCGCTAAATATACGCAGGTTTATATATGGCGGAGAACTGCTGCTTTATATAATGCTCAGTGCTCCATGTCTGAGGATATATATATATGGATCATTGTCAGAGATACAAGAAGATCTATCGTTTATCTGTCTATCTACATCTACCTATCGATCTATCTACCTACATATTCTGTATCTATTGTCTGGTTCTTATCTAATTCGTAATTATTGGCAGATACGATACCGGAAATTCATTAAGGCTCATTAAGACATTGGTGCACATTTACTTATCCGACCCTCGGAGTTCACAGAAAGTGCGTTGTCCGTGTATAATTCCCTGTGCCACGATTCACTAAGACCGTGTTCCCGATATCCTGCATGTGTCGCTTCCCCGCTCAGGTCCCAGGAGTTCACCTTCTTCTTCCTGGTGCATGTAAGTGCATTGTCCGTGTATAATGTGCTGTGCGGGGAGTCACTAAGATCGTGCGCCCGATATCCTGCATGTGTCGCTTCCCCGCTCAGGTCCCAGGAGTTCACCTTCTTCTTCCTGGTGCATGTAAGTGCATTGTCCGTGTATAATGCACTGTGCGGGGAGTCACTAAGATCGTGCACCCAATATCCTGCATGTGTCGCCTCCCCGCTCAGGTCCCCGGAGTTCACCTTCTTCTTCCTGGTGCATGTAAGTGCATTGTCTTGCGACACAATTTGAATGTTAAACCCTGTACTCAGTCCGAATCTGTCGGATCGTCCCACTAAATTGTGCCGCATGGAAGCAGCACAGCTGTGCCAAAAAAGGGTTGTGTGCGACACAATCACAATACACCCATTACTTAAATACCTGTTTTCAACTGAAAAAAGATGCACAGTCTGAATAAAGTGCGGAACAAGGCCGTAGTAATTGTGCCCCTTTGAGTGCCACAGAGATGAAGAGAGCAGCCGGTGCATGCACAAATGTCTGCTCTCTTCATCTTGGTTCACAATGGAAGTGCAACATACCCCCTTTCTCAGGATCCGTGGGTGTCCCATCACTGAGATGTAACTGGAGAACCCCTTTAATGACCTTTCGCAAAGCAACAACTCCACCAAACGTTTCTGGTAGTTCTGTAACATTTCTACAATGATGAGGAGGGATCTGCCTGTTGCTTTCTGCAGATGTGTTTAGTTCATTAAATACTCTAGGACGCCTTGTGCGCCGCTTTGTCAGGTCTTGTCGCAGAATGTTAAAAGGTCCGTGGTCCGGGATCAGGATTATAACTTGAAGAGATGCAGCAGTTCCACAGGATCGAGAGCCCAGTGCCTATGGGACCCAAGAAGTGTAATTTGCCTCTGGGTATATGAAGTACACCCTATATGCATGATAGAGGATAGCTTGCTTATCGGAGGGGTCCCAGTGGTGGTAGGTCAGACAAGTGAACTGCTGCTCCATTCACTATGGCATTGATGGAAGTAACCGAGTACTAAGCTCCACGTAGAGAGGAAGGCGCCTAAGCAACCAGCTTGTCTATTGATTTAATTTTGTAATCAGGTAATTTTTATTAACTGCTAGAGATGAGCGAACATACTCCTCCGCATACTCGAAACTGCTCGGTGCTCAGACGAATATTTCGCCAGCTCGAGAAAATGTCATCTCCCACCGTTTTGATTTTTGGCGGCCAGAAACAGAGCCAATGGGGGTCATTTACTAAGGGCCCGATTCGCTTTTTCCCGACGTGTTACCCGAATATTTTCAATTTGCGCCGATTTCTCCTGAATTGCCCCGGGATTTTGGCGCACGCGATCGGATTGTGGCGCATCGGCGCTGGCATGCACGCGACGGAAATCGGGGGGCGTGGCCGAACGAAAACCCGACGGATTCGGAAAAACCGCCGCATTTAAAACAAAAAATCTGTCGCGGAGCTTGCACTTACCTTCACTCAGCCCGGCTCGGTGAACTCCAGCGCGTTCCGATGCTTTTCAGCACAGCAGCGCCACCTGGTGGACGGCGGAGGAACTACCTTAATAAAATCCCGTCCGGACCCGAATCCAGGGCAGAGAACGCGCCGCTGGATCGTGAATGGACCGGGTAAGTAAATCTGCCCCAATCTGTTTCAACAGAGCCAGGAGACTGCAGTACAGCCAGCATGACGTGGTACCCTTTCATGTTAATAACCACTTCACCGATTTTCCATTTTCATAACACAGATCCGGTACAAACACAGACATCAGTGCGACATCAGGAAAATATAAACCGACACAAACAAAACAAAGTACAAAGGTAACCAAATGGGGGCATTGTGTAATAAGTAATCGCCATGGGGGCATTAAGATCATTTTGATCAGGTTACAAAGCCCCACAAGAGGAACCGGGAGCTTATAGCAGTGCGACCTTTAGGGATGCATAGTCTTTAGGGTTTCTGGAGATTATCCAACCTTGAAGGACTGCACAGGTTTAATATGCGTCTCCACCAAACTCAGCGATTCTGGTATTTGATCAAACAGGAGCAATACAGACTTGTCCAAGTTTATCTTAAAGGGATGTTCCCATCTTGGAATTTACATTTAATTTAATTCATTTGTCATATGTAAACGTTTCTTCAATTGGATGTTATTAAAAAAATGTTCCTGTGTGAAGATAATTTCTCATAAATGTAACCATGTTGTCCCTTAGAAACGAGATGGTTTCCTCGGATACGACCACCTCAGATTTTGTTAGTGGTGGCCAGACATGCGCTATTGAGCCCTGCCTGACCGCAATCATTACCACAGGACGGCTGTGCGACATGTAGTAACTCCCGGACATTTTATATACAAAAACATTTTGTTTCTTTGGGCAATCCCTCCAGCAGAGGTGGTCGTATCCAAGGACTGAGTCTTGTTTCTAAAGGGACCATATGACTAAATTTATGAGAAATTATCTTCACACAGGTAAAAATTTTTTAAATAATATCTAATTGAAGAAATGTTTATATATGGCAGATTAATGAAACTGAATGTGACTGCCCAGTCGAGAATAACCCTTTAAGTCCTGATTTCTCATATCACTGAATTATGTCTCCACATTCCCTAAGTACAGAAGCAAATCATCTGCGTATAAAGACGCACGTTCCTCCATTTCCCCTCACGTGAAGCCAACAATGTCAGGCGATTGTCTGAGTAGGTTCAGCAGCGGCTCAATGACCAGGCAAACAGGAGGGGAGACAGAGGGCAGCCCTGCCTAGTGCCCCTCTGTAAATAATGTTCCCCCGACAAATGGTCATTCACTCTCACCCGGGCTCTAGGGGAAGAGTAAAGCATCTAACATTGAGGGGGTCATTTACTAAGGGCCCGATTCGCGTTTTCCCGACGTCAATATTCTGATTTGCGCCGATTTTCCATGAATTGCCCCTGGTTTTTGGCGCACGCGATCGGATTGTGGCGCATCGGCGCCGGCATGCACGCGACGGAAATCGGGGGGTGTGGCCGAACGAAAACCCGACGGATTCGGAAAAACCGACGCATTTAAAACAAAAAATTGGTCGCACGGGCCATACTCACATGCACCAGACAGAGATCAGTGAACTCCGACGCAACTCGGCGGACTTCGGCGCAGCAGCGACACCTGGTGGATATCGGGCGCAGGACCTTCATGAATCGCCGGAAGACCCGAACGCTCGTCCGAGAAGCCGCCGCTGGAACGCGAATGGACCGGGTAAGTATATGTGCCCCTGAGTGTGGTAACCTCCCTGCTTTGTATGGCCGCTCCAAGGTTGAGAGTAATCTGGGGAGGAAAATGTCGCTATGGACCTTATATAGTTCTGTTGGGAGTCCGTCCATCTTAGGTGCCTTTTTATTATGCATGGTCCTTAATGCTGTCTCTAACTCCTCGAAGGTTATTGGGGAGTCTACAGCTTACCTTGCTGCCTCGGAGAGTCCCTTAACAGGTATAGTCTCTACATATCGTGTCATGTCTTCCCATGTGTCCTTATACTAGAGGAGTAAAGGCGGCTATAGTATCCATACAGAACAGTCTTGGCTCACCCTAGTCTCGTCCCACTATCAAGGTGGGTAATGTGCGCCGTTCCTTGTTGCACCCGTACCACCATTGCCAGGAGATGACCCATTGCCTCCCTCTCTTCAAAGTATCTCTGTTTGCTTGTCTATTGTTTTTGGGGGTGCATTGGACCCTCATTCTCATGATCCGCCTCTAGGACACCCAGCAATTTGCAAGTCATCACCTTATCCTGCGGATAGAAGAGAATGATCGGGCAGCCCCTTTTACAGTGTTAAAATGGGAATTTGATACAATACAACAGTTTTAATCCCATAGGAAATTGATTTGCACATTACGACCACGGCGTCTATAGACAAGGAGGCGGCACATAAACCATCCCAGAGTTTTTGATTACCATATATACTCGAGTATAAGCCTAGTTTTTCAGCACAAATAAATGTGCTGAAAACCAAAACTCGGCTTATACTCGAGTAAAAAAAATACAGGTTTTACCAGGTTTTTGTGGTAAAACTAGGGGCCTCGGCTTATACTTGGGTCGGCTTATACTCGGGTATATACGGTAACTAAAACACATCCTCAGAAAGTAAAAAAAATTCCTCCTCATCATTGCATAAAAGTTTAAAAGGAATTACAGGAGACACTGACGTCCCACCAATACCAGATGGAATAAAGGAAGTAAAATCTTTTAAAAACTTTAAAAAATTTAAAACAGAAAGTTGACCACAAATACAGTAGGTACAGAAAAACCTGGCAATAAAATCAGGATCAAAATAAAAAGCCCTGGGGTTTCCTGACAATATAAAAGAATTAAAATCTTCCATAAATCTGCCTCAATTTCTCCAGTTTGTTATTTATTTTTTCGTTTAAAAAATTATTGTTTTGTCTAATAAAATGTTTTTATTGCCCCAAATCTCGAATTTCAATAATGTACCTGCAATCATACAGCAAAAGACATACGGTCATCATTTTTATTTTATATTCTCCTTCATTCATTTTGCCTTTACAAAAGCTATAAAATATTTTTTTTTTAAAATGATTAAAATAAAAATGATTTCCGTTTTCCTATGTGAACAAAAGCAAAGCCTTCAAACCACCTTAGAAGGGGCCTGGTTTAGTCTCTAGGGGGCGTGCATCCATGTGATTATCAGTCTTCATTATATCATTAGCCTTTATATCCCATCCAGGTCAACACCTGCAAAGAGTTTGTATGTTCTCTCTGTGTTTGTGTGGGTTTCCTCCGGGTCCTCCAGTTTCCTCTCGCACTCCAAAACATACTGGTAAACTGATTAGATTGTGAGCCCCATGGGAACTATATAAATAATTAAATTATTATTATCTGTAGATAAGCAGAGAGAAGAAGTCTTCTCCATAGATCCAGAGGTAGGTTCCCAATTATTGCCTTATCTCATAAAATCTTTTATTAGTTAAGGTAGTTGTCCGAGTTTGTTAAACAATCTATAGGTCACCTGGTGGGTGAAAGAAACTTATACTCATCTTCCCCTTGTCCTGTACCGCTGTCCGTCGGTGCTGTGCCCCTGTTTGTTTGTTTGTAAGTATAAGTTTATTTTTTTTTACTGCCCAAACCCCCTGTTCCACCTGTAGATGTTTTTAATAAACTCGGACAACCCCTTTAATAGGAAGCCTTTCTGTTTTAAAATTTTGAGCCACATTTATCACGGCTTGTACTCCTAAAACCCAGTATACAAGGCAGTATTTTGTCACAATTCCCTGCACAGAACCAAGAATTGTGACTATTCCACCCTCTGAGCCAGTTGGTTGGGGAAGGGGCGGTGCTGGCCATGCAGTGGGCTGGGCCTGGGCATTCCTGTCCTGTGCCTGCGCACTCCTGTCCCGTGCCTGCGCACTCCTGTCCCGTGCCTGCACACTACCTGTTCCCATTTAGGCGCAGGCTGTGGCACAATTCTATGCCAGGTCAGGCGCTGCAGTTCCGCCCAGTTAGCAACATTGTATTATAAATGTGAGCCTTTATAACCTTTAGAGGTTACTCAGGGTGTGGAGTAGCCTCTGTGAGCTCCCAGGGCTAAGGCTACGCTTCCACCATAATAGCTCCTACAGAGCCGCCCTCTGCTCATCCAGGACGTTGTGAACACGACGGCATGGTCCGTACAGGTTCAATGGCTCCCGGTCCATTGCAGCTCAGTGAAGCCGAGAGAGGACCAGGAGCTTCTGCAAATGCACAGAGCTCCTCTGTAGCCGGGGGCACACCAGGAGCCAATGTGCCTCTGCCGGTTGTGTCTCTGAGTACACGTCAGGATGCGGACAGATCTGTAGAGGTTACTCAGAGTGTGCAGTAGCCTAAGCCCAAGGAGCTTAAAGAGTCCATGCCCTGAGTAGAGATAATTTGTATGCCCATAAAATAAAAGTTAAACTAAACTCAATGGGGGAACCTATTAAAACATATTTTCCCCTGCCAGTGCTCTGCAGGCCGGATCTACCCAGATCTACTAGATCTCTGCTAAGTCAGACCAGATTAGAATATGTTTAGATCAGATTAGATCATAACATGTAAAGTCCTATGGAATATGAAGGCACTATATAAATAACGATTAATATTACAGGCGTGACCTGGCGGAGATTTCAGCACTGGAAAACCCTCATCCCCGCTCCACTCTCATGGGCGTGACAGGGGGAGAAAACTGTCGGAGAAGGCATAGTAGATTCTCCCAATATATGTCATATCAAATATATATTTTTAGAAAATTCATGTCGATCTCACAGGGGGGGGTGTGAAAAAATAATGATTTTTCCCCGATTTATAAAACTTAATTTTAAAATTGGAATAACTTTAAGGGGCTGTCTGACATTAATAAAAATTTTACTGGTGGACTGTGATTAAAAAAATAAACATATACTTACCTCCCTTGGCACTCCTGGTGTCCGTCGCTGCTCCACTCTGACAACTTCCGGCGCCAAGGCATGCCGACCTGTCTTCTGTCCTGGCACCTGCTACAGCGCAGGGACATAGGGACGGGTGGGTGTACCAGGCGTCTGGCGTTGTTGGAGCTGCCGTGTCCCTGTAAACAAACAGGACTTGGTCCAGGACACCGGAGGCGCCGAAGGAGGTAAGTATAGGTTTATTTTTTTACAGCCCCCTCCGGTAAAGGTTTCATTAATGCCGGACAACTCCTTTACAAAAAAAAGGGTAATGCTGTTATTTCTACAGTCTCCATCTACAATAACAGAATTTTGGGAACAAGTGTATCTGATGACGGGACTGAGCTACTGAGCCTACGTGACCACCTTCAATGGACACATCAGCTGGACATTCCGGGAGGGAATCGGGAGAAAACACACAACTAATAATAATAATAATAATAATCCTTTATTTATATATAGCGCACACAGATTACACAGCGCTGCACAGAACTTGTCAAATCAGTCCCTGTCCCCAATGGGGCTCACAATCTAATCAACCTACCAGTATGTTTTGGAGTGTGGGAGGAAACCGGAGGACCCAGCGGAAACCCACGCAAACACTGAGAGAACATACAAACTCTTTACAGATGTTGACCTGGGTTGGACTTTGACTCTTTCTTCTTTGGCTCCACCACCACAGGTCCTACTGATGACTGAGTAGATCTTCTCTGCCCAGAACATACCATGAAGAACTTCAATTTCTTGATAAAACATTCAGCTACTAAGATTCTGCTTCATACATTTTTTTTTTTAGAGACGGAAGAGTCATCGGTGACTGAGAGCTCTTTTCCAACAGCGTAAAAATAGTCTCGCTCTTGCTATCCTGTGAGGACTTGCGCTCACTATTCTGCCATTAACCTTTTTGTGATGAAGTTTTGCATTGATTGGGCGTTTGGTGGAGTCTCTATTTCTATAGATTAATTCCATTATCTTGGACGTAGAGACGTTAGTTGTCTGAAAATGTCATCTATTGATCCCCGGGTCTGATATTTCATTTGGAAACCTGGTATGTGTATTACTAATGTAGACTCTTAGTGGTCAGGGCTACTTTGGTGGATAAAGCGGCGAACTTGTCAGAGGAACCGGCTTTTATTTTTTATGGCGTTAACGCAATCGGAGACGTATCAGATGACATAAACCTTTGTGATATTAAGTTTGTGCAACCATAAGGACGAAGGAATAAAGGCTCGTAATGTTTCACTGTAAGGCTATATTCACACTGCCATATGGGGGACGTATATACGGCTGATATACGTCCCCCATAGACGGCAATGGGCAACGGCGCCCTACCGGAGCGTTACGGTGCAGCACACGTGCGGCACCGTACTGATCCGTACCCCGTGAAAAGATAGGACATGTCCTATCTTTTCTCGGTATACGGCACCTTGCTCCATATTCCTCTAGGGAGAGGGTCGGGAGTGAGAAGCGCCTCTCCTGCGCCGTTGTGTGCCCGGTATGCTATGGTACGGTGGGCAATGGCAGTGTGACTACGCCCTAAATCTGCAAATTACAGTATAAGGATTTACCGCTACCGTATTACATTGAGCCATGTGATCAGCCTGACCCAAACAGATTTTATCACTTAGAAGCAAAATATATTCTCCTTTAAATTTTTTAAAATTGCCTTTGATGCCCCATAGATCTAAGTGGCCCAGATCCCTTTTGGTCTCTACTTTGTTCCTCTAAATAACTGGAAATGGCTCTTAGGCAAATCCCCGTTGCAGTGGTGACAGCTCCTTTCCCCAAACATGAATTGGATGACCTCCAGTTCTGTGTGTTAAAGAGGACCAGGAAGTTGAGCTTGTTGGAGATTTGGACAACTTTTTTAAATTGCACATGTGCCTTTATTGCCTTCATAATAATATTAATCAAGAGCAGTCCCACTATTTCCTTTAGTGCTGTATGCAAACTCTCCATGGATCTTTGTTTATAGTAGGTACGGAAAGTATTCAGACCCCTTTAAATTTTTCACTCTTTGTTTCATTGCAGCCAGTTGCTAAGATCAAAAATGTTATTTTTATTTGGCTCATTTATGTGCACCCTGCCCCCATCTTGACAAAAAAAATACAGAAATGTAGGTATTCTTGCTCATTTATTAAACAAGAAAAACTGAAATATCACATGGTCATTATATTCAGCCCCTTTGTTGTAACACTCATATTTCACTCACATGCTGTCCATTTCCTTCTGATCCTCCTTGAGATGGTTCTACTTCTTCATTGGAGTCCAGCTGCGTTTAATTAAACTGATTGGATTTTATCTGATGAATATTTTCTGTACCCAATGTATGTGTGTGAGCATTGATGAATAGGAGAGTTATGACTCATCCTGTTCAGGTCTGTATATATATATATGGCCACATAGATGGCAATACGCTTGGAAAAGTTAGAGCACGGTCTATCTTTTCCGGAGTGTGCAGCCGTGTGCCGCTGTTTCCTATGGAGGGGGGAGGGGTCCCCTCCTCTCCAGCACACGCTGGAATATGGGACCAATATGCTATTGAACACGTTTGACTCTGGTCTACAGGGATCTGGTCTTTGCTGCAAAGAGATCACAAGGTCGTTACCTCTGGAAGCTAAATAGGCAAGCAGGAACATTCAAAAGAATGGTCAGGGACAGTCTGTGGTCAGGACAGGCAGTGTACAAGAATGATCAGGATAAAGGCAGTGAATTGAGGTATGCAGCACATGAAGGAAGATCAGAAAGAGTCTGGAGTCTTACAATGAGTGTAACAGATCAGGATCATAGTCAGGGAACAAGCCAAAGGTCAACAACATAGACAATAATCCAGACAATGAAACACATCCTACAGCAGGAAAAGACAAGCTACCAATTTTTAATCAGGCACTAAAGACTATGGCATGTTGGGCTATCTAGCCCCAGGTAAGCTCTGATAGGCCAGGGGCACATAAGATGGTGCACACACTGGCTTTGAAGCCAAGAGAGCTGGAATGAGCACCCTATGGAGGCTAAAGGAGCAAGCGTCAGTGGGTCAGGCTACAGACACAGGGGCACATTTACTTGCACCAGTGTCAGACTTTGCACAATCTTTTATGTGCAAACTGTCTGCATATGTATTTAAGAAGTATCCCATACACATTTTAGTCGCATGTGACTAATTTTTGTCATGGCTGCACTATGCCCGACGAGACACAAATTTCAGCACATAAAGGGGCGTTCCAGTGCATAGTCGGACCGTGCGCCATATTTATCATACAGAGTCCAACAGAAATATGTTTCTTGTGGATAGGGCCTAACTTTCATTCGTGGGAAAACCCCTTTAAGAACAAACCTATGGAACCTGTATCCCGCCAATGGGACGTATAATGGGGCTCATTTACTAAGGGCTCCGCGGCCTCACTTTCGCCTGGTTTCCCAAATTTTTCCATTTTGCGCCAAATTCTGCCGGGATTTTGGCGCACGGGATCGGATTTTACCGCCGGCTTTCATGCGACAGAAATGGGGGGCCGTGGCTGTCGGACAACCCGACTTTTCAGAAATCCTGCGGAATTTAAAAAAACGAAATGTGTTGCAAGATCAAGCACTCACAAGCACCGGGAAGAAGAAGGTGAACTCCGGCGGACCTCGGCGCAGCAGCGACACCTGCTGGATATCGGGCGCACAACCTTAGTGAATCCCGGCAGAACCCAAATCCACGTCGGACAACGCTACTGGACCGGGTAAGTAAATGAGCCCCATAGTGTCCAAAGTCCCATGCTTGACCTTCCACTTCATTCAAATTGTGAAAGTCAATCCCCTTTTCTTGTAATTGGTGGGGAAACTGCAGAAATAATAACATTGTAATGACATTTAATATATAAATAATAACTAATAAGTAGTAATAAAATATTTATAACCTAATAATAATCAATAACTTATAAAACTGCAGTTACTTTACTGTTAGCAGCACAATTATAATGAACATCAGTAAATGATAAAAGAACAATAGTACAGGCAGTCCCCGGGTTATGTATATGATAGGTTCTGTAGGTTTGTTCTTAAGTTGAATTTGTATGTAAGTCGGAACTGTATATTTTATCATTGTAATCCCAGCCAGAACTTTTTTGGTCTCTGTGACAATTGGATTTTAAAAATGTTGAATTGTCAGAAGAATCAGGAGTAACAATGAAGCTTCATTACAGACACCTGTGATAACTGTTACAGCCGATTATTGTAGCCTAAGGTCCGTTTGTAATTAGGGGTCGTCTGTAAGTCGGGTGTTCTTAAGTAGGGGACCGCCTGTAAAATTACTTATTGTAATATATTAATGATAATTGATATTTTAATACCAGTAAAATAACAATATAAATAATCATATTAATAGTCATAATTGTTATTTTTATAACAATAAATAAAATAACAAAGGTAATATTAATTTAAAATATATAAATAACCATATGTCATAATTTTGTTTAATAATAATGAATAAATAACTGCAAAATAGTCATAATTGTTAGTTGAATAATAAAATAATTACAATAATATTACCGTTAATCAAAAATGTAAATATTAACATATTGAAGGCTCATTTGCATTGGCAATGTTTTTCACATCTGTGGTTCAGTGATTTCCATTTTTTTCATGATTTTTAGTGACATTTTTACAATTTTTTCCACGGATGCGGATCACGGAAGCCCATAGAAGTCTATGGGTGTGCGAAAAAAACTGATGAAACTTGTTTTTTTTGTTTTTTTTTTTTCGCTGATGAGGCTGAGAAACCAGGTGGGATATTTTCAGAGCAATGTTAAAACTTTTTTTATTTTTTGCAGACACAGAGACAAAACAAAAGCAAAACAGAGACAAAACGCAACATTGACGCTGAGCATCAACGCCAATGTGAAACTAACCTTATATTCACAATTGTTAGTTTAATAATAATGAATAAATTAATAAAAAATAAAAGTAAGTAATAAAAGAATATAAATATAAAATAAGATATAATTTATATATAATATATTATTATAAAAAAATAAAATAATTAAATAAATATATAAAATATTCGTATTAATAACCAAAATATCGTTACTAATAATTTATAACAATAATCGATACTAATAATAACGTAAATCTAGCCCAGTAAACAATCATGGGATTTACACGTGTAACCTAGGCGGCCATTGAGGTCCATGACCTCCTTTTTAGATAATGACAGCGAACCTATTTAGTTTGTGTCTGAGTTTTTAATCAAATGCTACAGATCAAGTGTTCTCTGCCCCCCGTTTAAATTAAAATTAAAAACACAATGCGGAGTCTTTTTTGGATCTGAGCATTCAGCTATTGTGGCATCAAAGAGCCGGTGAAAGGCAGCGAGGACCCTTGTAACCCCCCCATTCATGTAGCTCAGCTGCTCTCTGTACAGATATTTTAACCTTAACAAAACCCGTCGGAGGAGAAATCTACAGCTTCTGCTCTCAAGTTCTATAGGTCCAGGGGAAATGATACCTTAACCGAGATTGCCTCAATATTGTCTCGGCGTTGTGCCTGCTGTTTTTAATAGTAATTTAGAACGTTAAGCATGTGCCCTAGCGGCTGCTGAAATGCTCAAAAAAATCTGTTGTAAAGTGAGCGGGACAAAAGGCGGTGAATGAGATCAAATTGAGTTGTACTGGCGGCCAGATGGGTCCCCCTCTCTAATGCAGCCTCTTCTATTCATAAAAATTCTTTCTTAAACAGAGCACAATCGAAGACTTTGAAATGAAAAAAAAAAAGAAAAAATACATAAAAACATGTTTCAAAAAAACCCATAAATGGTACACTTACACAAAATGTAAGCGTCTGCGGAATTGTTAATCATGCCCTGCTGAGGTTTTTCTTTGATCTATGATCTTTATGGGAAACTCGGATTAAACGGAGAGATGTATCGCACAGCCGGGATGAATATCTTCTATTTTTGTTGATTAAAGGAAACCTACCACCACGGATTTACCCTATAAAGGTGGATCGGGTGGTAGGTGCATCTATTGGACCTTTTTAGGGCTAATCCTCACGTCCCCGAAATCTTTTTAAAACTTTTATTTTCCAAACATGCAGAATTTCTAAAGAGGCTACTTGGGCGTGGAGTAGGCGGAGCTGAGGCTACACGGCTCAGTATGCCAAAATTCCTTTAAAGGGAACCTACCACCACGGATCTACCTATAAAGGTAGATAAGGTGGTAGGTGCATGTAATATAACGTATAACGTCCTGCAATATTTTAATAACTTTTATTTCGCTAATATGTAAATTTTGTAAAGCGGCCACTGGGGCGCGGAGTAGCCGGAGCTGAGGCTACACGGTGCGGTTACTCCACGCCCCAGTACCCTCTTTGATCCTCCTACCAGAAATCTTTGGTGCGCAGACCAAGGGACATTACTTCCTCATTACATTACAAGTGATGTCCCGTGGTCTGAGCATACCTGGAAACCCCCTTTAAAGAGGTTGGTGTCCCAATAGTAGCTGATGCCCCATCATTGGCAAAAAGAAGTCAATTATTCTAGATTTAGTCTTTTGTCTGGAAAAGAGACAACTGCGAGGGGACATGTTTAATTTATATAAATATATGAATGGTCCATACAAAAAATATGGTGGAAAGTTGTTTCCAGGTTAAATCAAAAGACGAGGGGGCACTGTCTCCACCTGGAGAAAACAAGGTTTAATCACCAGAGGCGACAGGGCTTCTTTACGATGAGAACTGTCAATCTGGAATAGCCTGCCTCAGGCGCTGGTCACAGCAGGGACAGCAGAGAGCTTCAAGAAGGGTCTAGATGCCTTTTTACACCTTATAGATCAGGACATTGTAACTTGTGCAAAAGTGAAGTTTGTGGTCAAATAAAATTTAAAAAATGTGGCCGCAAGCCAAAATTTAATACTGTTTTAAATCTATTACACACTTTTTTTGCTTTGTTATCACCAAATGTTTTTTTTCTTAGTGTTATTTGTTTTTAAGTTGTCATTTTACAGGGGAACAAAACTTTGTAATAAAATGTTTCACAACGTCACAGGTAAGAGATAATGGCATATTATCCCCTTCGGAAGGGTGATGTCTATTACGGCACAGTTTCGGGAAGCAGGTATGTATAGGGCTCTTTGGCTAAGCCCTCTCCATACAGGGTTGGTAACACCCAAGGTTGGTGTGGACATCAATCGAAGGTGTTAACAATTTAAATGCCTCCGCAAATGTTTGGATTCAATCGGCACTCCCTGTGATGTCATCAAGGGGCGTGTCCATGCCAGACTCCCTGGTCTGTTATTCAGCCTCGTTTCTGGCAGAGACTTAGGTTGCATTCACACGAATGTATGGGGGATCTATATACGCCCAGGCTCAGTATTGTAATCACAAGGACTGCTCACTGCTTGTGCCTTGGCATGCAGCTCTATATTCTATGGAGAGGGGAGAGCAGCACTCATCTCTCCTCTCCAACGAGCACGACGTGTGTTCGCGCGGCCCTAGCCTGTAACAGGAATAGCGCAGTGTCACGGATGCTCCCTGGATCCTTGTCTCGGATCACTGGCACACCCGTGCTTCCCCGTGTGGTGCAGCGCCCCGGCTCTTCTAGCCTGAAAGGGCCATCGTCCTCCTGATTGGCGCTGGCTAATCTGGCTCTCCCTTATAATCCGGCACTTCCCTTCCTGCCTCGCCAGATCTTCAGAAGTTTCCAAGGAACTTCCTAGGTTACCAGACCTCGCTTTCCATAGCGGTTCCAGTTGAAGAGAAAGCCCTTCCAGCGTTTCCAGACGCTCCTGTGTTTCCTGTGTGTCTCCAGCATTTCCAGACGCTCCTGTGTTTCCTGTGTGTCTCCAGCGTTCCCAGACGCTCCAGTGTCTCCAGCGTTCCCAGACGCTCCTGTGTATCTCCTGCGTTCCCAGAAGCTCCAGTGTCTCCAGCGTTCCCAGACGCTCCTGTGTTTCCTGTGTGTCTGCAGCTTTCCCATACGCTCCAGTGTCTCCAGCGTTCCTATGCTCCTGGTGTCTTGAGTTTTCCCATACGCTCACGAGTTTCCAGCACTCCTCCATGGGCCTGTCCGTTCCTGTCTACCTGTGTCGTGTGCCAGCTCCTGCTTGCCTGCCGTGAGTTCCAGTTCATCCTTCCAAGTCGTTCTCCTGCTGTCACCCCAGGCTCGGACTGTGTCCTGCATCTCCTCCTGATCCCCTACCTTGGCTGCCACCGCGGACCTCATCGCATCCGTGGAATGACCTGGTGGCTCTCTGGTGCAGCAAGACCATCCCGGTTTGTAGACCAGGTGCCACTTAGACTCCGTTCCTAGGTGTCGGCTAGTACCGTCTACATCTCCCGCGGTGGTCCAGAGGGTCCACAGATCCACAGGCTTCCCCTTCCAGACTCTTCCCACAGAGAATCTCAGTTCTTAGCGAGATCCCAGTTTTCGTGCCCAGTCTTTGTAAAGTGACAATGGTGACCCAGTTGTGACACGCAGCAATAAAAACATAATCTCATTCTACAAAAAAATAGTCGCTGTTTGGCAAAAAAAATTCACTATTTCGCCACATTTTTTCCGCTTCCCAATGCACAGCATGGAAAATGAAATACCTTTACGAGAAAGGACAATTTGTTTGGCAGAAAATAATCCCTCACACAGCTCTGTACATGGAAAAATAAAAAGTCGTGCATTTTTGAAGGTGGGGAATGAAGAATGGAAACAGTAAAATTAAAAAAGGGCCATGTCTTTAAGGGGCTAAATACCATTACTAGAAAGTACTCTTTGTTATGCAGAAAACAAGCCCTCATACAGCTCTGGACATGGAAAAAAAGTAATGGATTTTTAAAGATGGGGAGTTATATATACGGAAATGCAAAAAATAAAATAAAAAGAGTCTGTTGTTGTTTGAGACAAAGTGGACTTAATGGGAGACAACCATTGCTGAAAACAAATCATAAAAAAGCAAGGCTGTAATTTGCAAAACTACATGTTCACAAGCCACAAAGCTTCAGGGAGAATTTCCTATGGACAGATGAGACTAAAATCAAACTTTTTGGCGAGGCACATCAGCTTGATGTTTACAGAGAAGAAACATGGAGGAGGTTCTGTTATGTTCTGGGGCTTTGCTCCATCTGGCACAGGAGGTCTTGTATCTGTTCAGAGGACAATGACATCTCAAGACTATCCAGGGATTTTAGGAGGAAATGTGCTGCCGGTATCAGAAAGCTTGGGCTAAAGCTAAAAACACCCAAGAATGGGGAAAACATTGGACTATTCTGACTTCTAGGAGCTCGGACCTAAATCCAATTGAGCATTGTCACGGGTGCTCCCGCGTCCCAACTCTCGCGTCATGGGCTCACCCGTGATCCTCCATCTGCCTCAGCGCCCGCTGCGCTATCTTACTTCTCCCCGTTCCTGACTCCCCGCCGGCGGCGGTGCGCGCACGTTACCGTCTCTTAGTGCGCGCCAGCTTCAGAAGATTTAAAGGGCCAACGCTCCGCTCATTGGTGCTGGCCCTTTTCCGGAAATGGGTAAAAGCCGGCTTCTCCCAAGGTTCCCAACGGATCTTCGTGCTACATGCCTAAGAGAAAGCTTACTCCTGGACCTGTTCCCGTTTACGTTCCTCTGCTGCCAGCGCTGACCTTTTGCTCTGTCTCTAACCCTGAACCTCTGCTGCCTATCTTGATCTCCTGCCTGTCCCTAACCACGAACTTGCCTTGTCTGTACCTCGCCTTGGCTGCCACCGTGGATAAAATTGAACCTGTGGAACGACCTGGTGGTACCACGCCGCAACAAGTCCAACCCACTTTGCGGCGGCCTCTGGTGAAAACCGGGTGCTACTTAGATTCCAGTCCCAGGTGTCGGCTTGTGTCATGGTCCGCGGTGGTCAAGGGTGTCCACTACCCCTGAAGCCTGACAAGCATCTTTGGAAGGAGCTGAAACCCTTCACACCCCAGATACCCCAGAGCATGGGTTAGAAACAATGGGGCAGATTTACTTACCAGGTCCATTCGTGATCCAGCGGCGCGTTTTCTGCGGTGGATTTGGGTCCGGCCGGGATTCACTAAGGTAGTTCCTCTGACGTCCACCAGGTGGCGCTGATGCGCTGAAGTTCCCCGAGGCCCGCCTGATGCACTCAAGTTCACTGGTCTATTCCTAGTGAAGGTAAGTGCGAGTTTCGCAACACTTTCTTTTTTTTAATTGCGTCGATTTTTCTGAATGCGTCGGGTTTTCGTTTGGCCACGCCCCCCAATTTCCATCGTGTGCATGCCAACGCCGATGCGCCACAATCCGATCGCGTGTGCCAAAATCCCGGGGCAATTCAGGGGAAATTGGCGCAAATCGGAAATATTCGGGTAACACGTCGGGAAAACGCGAATCGGGCCCTTAATAAATGACCCCCAATGTCTGCCTTTTTATGGAATTTTTGTTTATTTTTGTTATTTTTGTGACCATTGAGGGTTTTTCTTTCAAACCGAGAAGAACCAACAATTGTGTCCACGTGTGTGCATCTCGTGGCTGAGGTGTGAGATATGTTCTCAGTAACTGGGGCCGGAGCCAAGTGATTGTGGGTGGTTTATGAAAGTTTTTATGTCAGACATTACATGGGGATCTTTGGAGACTGTGTTTAATGCCTTGCATTATCTACAGATATTAAACCATCTCGGAGATGTGAGCGCAGGGCGATACGCGGAGACGCACAGCGGTGGATTAATCAGCGATGCTCCTGGGCAACCATCTCTTTTCCTGAATTAGCAGCAAACTGTGAATTAGGCATCTTCTAATGTGAGAGCTCGTCCTGATTCACCAGATGCTCGTATGTAGAGAAGAGAAAACCTGGATCCCACCCAACATCTAAAAAGATTTTTTTTATTATTCTACGTTCTAATAGCAGCTTTATATTAGACGAAGGAAAGAACAACAAGAGGCTCATACACAACATGATTTATCTCATTACACAGCATAATATATATACACCGGAGGCGGTAACATACAAGCTCTAATATAACTATTATTATATTCTTGTACATAGGGGGCAGTATTATAGTAGTTATATTCTTGTACATAGGGGGCAG
This sequence comes from Engystomops pustulosus, assembly GCF_040894005.1. Lineage (NCBI taxonomy): Eukaryota > Metazoa > Chordata > Amphibia > Anura > Leptodactylidae > Engystomops > Engystomops pustulosus. Next base: position 10,716,144 of record NC_092411.1, on the reverse strand, counting down.
TATTATAGTAGTTATATTCCTGTACATAGGGGGCAGTATTATAGTAGTAATATTCTTGTACATAGGAGGCAGTATTATAGTAGTTATATCCCTGTACATAGGGGGCAGTATTATAGTAGTTATATTCCTGTACATAGGGGGCAGTATTATAGTAGTTATATTCCTGTACATAGGGAGCAGTATTATAGTAGTTATATTCTTGTACATAGGGGGCAGTATTATAGTAGTTATATTCTTGTACATAGGGGGCAGTATTATAGTAGTTATATTCTTGTACATAGGGGGCAGTATTATAGTAGTTATATCCTTATACATAGGGGGCAGTATTATGGTAGTTAAATTCTTGTACATAGGGAGCAGTATTATAGCAGTTATATTCCTGTACATAGGGGGCAGTATTATAGTAGTTATATTCCTGTACATAGGGGGCAGTATTATAGTAGTTATATTCTTGTACATAGGAGCAGTATTATAGCAGTTATATTCTTGTACATAGGGGGCAGTATTATAGTAGTTATATTCCTGTACATAGGGGGCAGTATTATAGTAGTTATATTCCTGTACATAGGGGGCAGTATTATAGTAGTTATATTCCTGTACATAGGGGGTTATTATTGTAGTTATATTCCTGTACATAGGGGGCAGTATTATAGTAGTTATATTCTTGTACATAGGGGGCAGTATTATAGTAGTTATATTCTTGTACATAGGGGGCAGTAAGTATTATAGTAGTTATATTCCTGTACATAGGGGGCAGTATTATAGTAGTTATATTCTTGTACATAGGGGGCAGTATTATAGTAGTTATATTCTTGTATATAGGGAGTAGTATTATAGTAGTTATATTCTTGTACACAGGGGGCAGTATTATAGTAGTTATATTCTTGTACATAGGGGACAGTATTGTAGTAGTTATATTCTTGTATATAGGGAGTAGTATTATAGTAGTTATATTCTTGTACACAGGGGGCAGTATTATAGTAGTTATATTCTTGTACATAGGGGGCAGTATTATAGTAGTTATATTCTTGTACATAGGGGGCAGTATTATAGTAGTTATATTCTTGTACATAGGGCGCAGTATTATAGTAGTTATATTCTTGTACATAGGGGGCAGTATTATAGTAGTTATATTCTTGTACATAGGGGGCAGTATTATAGTAGTTATATTCTTGTACATAGAGGGCAGTATTATAGTAGTTATATTCTTGTACATAGGGGGCAGTATTATAGTAGTTATATTCCTGTACATAGGGGGCAGTATTATAGTAGTTATATTCCTGTACATAGGGGGCAGTATTATAGTAGTTATATGCTTGTACATAGGGGGCAGTATTATAGTAGTTATATTCTTGTACATAGGGGGCAGTATTATAGTAGTTATATCCCTGTACATAGGGGGCAGTATTATAGTAGTTGTATTCTTGTACATAGGGAGCAGTATTATAGTAGTTATATTCTTGTACATAGGGCGCAGTATTATAGTCGTTATATTCTTGTACATAGGGGCAGTATTATAGTAGTTATATTCTTGTACATAGGGGGCAGTATTATTGTAGTTATATTCTTGTACATAGAGGGCAGTATTATAGTAGTTATATTCTTGTACATAGGGGGCAGTATTATAGTAGTTATATTCTTGTACATAGGGGGCAGTATTATAGTAGTTATATTCTTGTACATAGGGGGCAGTATTATAGTAGTTATATTCTTGTACATAGAGGGCAGTATTATAGTAGTTATATTCTTGTACATAGGGGGCAGTATTATAGTAGTTATATTCCTGTACATAGGGGGCAGTATTATAGTAGTTATATTCCTGTACATAGGGGGCAGTATTATAGTAGTTATATGCTTGTACATAGGGGGCAGTATTATAGTAGTTATATTCTTGTACATAGGGGGCAGTATTATAGTAGTTATATCCCTGTACATAGGGGGCAGTATTATAGTAGTTGTATTCTTGTACATAGGGAGCAGTATTATAGTAGTTATATTCTTGTACATAGGGCGCAGTATTATAGTCGTTATATTCTTGTACATAGGGGCAGTATTATAGTAGTTATATTCTTGTACATAGGGGGCAGTATTATTGTAGTTATATTCTTGTACATAGAGGGCAGTATTATAGTAGTTATATTCTTGTACATAGGGGGCAGTATTATAGTAGTTATATTCTTGTACATAGGGGGCAGTATTATAGTAGTTATATTCCTGTACATAGGGGGCAGTATTATAGTAGTTATATTCCTGTACATAGGGGGCAATTTTTATTGTAAAAACCAACAAAATACAATTAAACAAAATCATAAATACATTCTTCTGTATACACAATTAGGAATCAAACAAATATAAACTCAGAGTAAATGTAACTTAGAGTCCATAGCTGCTGCTGCTGGAAAGGAAAAAGAAGAAAACTAAATCAATAAATATAGAAATTAAACACCAGATACATTCCTCCATAATTTCCTATTTCTCTTGTCTTTCCTGACTTCCAGTGATTTTATCCACCTTATCTCTGATAATATTTGGGATACCACAGCCATGTAATTATAGTCCTCACTATTTATCACTGTTATTATGAGATACATGGTTCCCGGATCTATAATACCATCTGGAGATGGGACGCCATAGATGATGTCCGGGTACTGGAGGAATTGCAGCCTCGGGATGTTCAGCAGGTCAGATACTTCCTTCCAGATCTTCCTCCCTCCCCAGCACTCAGAGATGAAATGCTCCATGGTCTCCTCCTGCTGACACCCCAGAGGACACTTCCTATCTGCCACACTCACAAACTTTAGGTTCCCTCTCACAAATAACTTCCCATGTAGTGACAACCAAGAAATATCAAACAACTTGGGGGGAAGTCGCTTCCCATTGAGGAACCTGAGACTCTTCTGTAAGGTGGTGGTCACACAGTCTCTGAGAGCGAGTGGGGAGTGGTAGAAAGCCCGACATATCCTAGTATAGAGATCCCTCCTGGTGTTACTGACAATGTAGGACTTCTCCAGCTTCCACATCCTGACACACTTCAGACCATATACCAGATACTGGGGGAGGAAGCCAGGAGTCCATCGGCCCCTCTTGAGACTGCCGCCTCGCACCCAAGACTCTGCAAAAGGCAATATCCAGTCCCTGACACTACTTACCCACAGGAGATCATTGTTTGAGTCCAGGCAACCAAAATTGACTTTCAGAAACATGGAGTCAAAGAACACCCTTGGATTTAACATATCCAGTCCACCCTCTCTCCTCTGCAGGTAGGTGATCCCTCTTTTTACTGGGTTCAACCTGTTCCCCCATAAAAGCTGGAAGAACAGGCTAAAGAGCCTAGCGGAGAAAGATTCTGGCAAAGGAAAGACGACAGAGACGTAGAGGAAGACAGGGACCAGGTAAGTCTTCAGCAGAGTAACCCTTTCTCTATAGGTCAGCCTCCAGTTCTTCCATCGCTGAACCTTTACATTTCCGGTATCCAACTTCTCTTCCCAATTTAGTTTGGCATTATCTTCCCTCCCGAATTTAACCCCAAGGATCTTAATATGGGTGGAGGCCTTGGCGAATTGTGGCAGATCAAAGCCAGGAGCAGCATCCAATGTCCAGAAAGCTTGACTCTTCTCAAGGTTGACCAGAGACCCGGAGGCCCCTGAGTAACTTCTGATGGCTGTGGACAGCATCTCCACCTCACGAGGTTCAGATATCACCACAGTCACATCATCCGCGTAGGCGACTACCTTCAAAGGCAAGCAATGGGGGACAGGCACCCCCTGAAAATCACACCGCTGCAGTGATCTCAGGAACGGGTCGATAGCAAACACATACAGCAGTGGACTCAGAGGACAACCTTGTCGCACCCCAGCCTCTACCCCGAAAGTGTCCCCCTGCCAACCATTGATCAGAGGAAAGCTCTTCGCCTCTCTATACAAAGTTCTCAGCCAATCTATAAATTGTCCCGGAATACCGTACTTTGATAAAGTGGCCCATAGATAATCGTGATCAACCCTGTCAAAGGCTTTAGCCTGGTCCAGACCTACAACATATCTCCCACACCTCAGAGCTTTACATCTCTCAAACATCTCTCTAATCGAGATGACTGCTCCAGAGATGTTCCGCCCTCTTACCGTGCCGTACTGAGAGCCTGCCAACAGTGCCGGGGACAAACAGACTAACCTAGAAAACATAATTTTTGCCAGAATCTTCCTGTCGACATTCAAGAGGGCGATCGGCCTCCAGTTCTTGATGTCACTAGGCTCCTTACCTTTAGACAGCAGAATAAGGGAGGACACTCTCATGGATGGAGGCATCAGGTGATTTTTTAGACAATTGGTAAACACATCCACAAGGATCGGGGCTAAGAGGTCTCTGAACTTCTTATAAAATTCTGCTGTAATACCGTCAGGACCTGGTGCCTTCTTCAGATGTAACTTATCAATGGCCTCTTTAACCTCCTCCTCTGTTATTTCTGCTGTCAAAGGAGAAAAGTCCAAATCTCTAGTGTCAGGGCCTGGAGTTGCCTCCAAGAATTGAGCCATTTTGTCTTTATCCAAAACCTTCTTCTGAAATAACTCAGCATAGTAGGATCTCACCACCCCCAGGATACCCTCCCGAGATTCCTGTAAAACTCCCTGGGAGTCAGTGAGACCTGTGATCGATTTCTTAGCCACACGTTCCCGGCAACTCTCATATGGATCTGGCGTGACTAAGTTTCCATAGTCACGCTCCACAACCAGGGACGTGTAGCGGCTGTACTGATACTGCTTTATTTCAGATTTCAGTCGGTCAATCTTTTGTTTGTCATCCCCACCCACCGAATAGAGTGACTCCAATTCTTTCCGCAGCTTGAGATACTGGCTGTACTTATTCTTACCCTTCTTCACTGACAGTCTCTTCAAGAGGGACCGGATCTCCTCCTTGACGTCCTCCCACCAGTCGGATATGTGGTTATAGAAATACACTCTCTCCGATTCACCCTGTATAAGAGAGTGGACTTGCTCCTGGACAAACACATCTTCTAATAGGGTAGAATTTAGTCTCCACAAGCCTCTTCCTATATCTGGCCGTTCTGTATTACCTAAGTAGAAGTATAGGGCCAGGTGATCCGAGTATGGGACAGACTTCTCACTTCTATCCCCAATGACCTCCGAGGGAGTCACCAGCGCTAGGTCTATTCTGCTATGCCTCCCAGCACAGGAGTAGGTAAATTTGGGTTTCCTACCACCCTGCACAAAGACATCAGACAAACCTGACTGTGCTATAATATCATTTAAGACCTTAGAGTCCCTAGCAAGAGGCCTACCAGTGGGTCTGTCACTCACTGTCCTAGAGGCGTTGAAATCACCCGCCATGATGACTGGGAGAGATGTAAATAAATATGGCTTCACATCATTAAATAGATTGACTCTGTCAGTCACTGTCTGTGGACCATAGATATTGATAAGCCGGAGCCTTCTACCTCGGATAGTAACCTCCAGCACCAAACATCTTCCCATCGACACCTCGGTTAGTCTGTGAATGGTGACATCGTGGGTATTAAACAGTATGGAGACCCCAGCACACGGCTCCACAGACAGTGACCAGATGGACGGCCCGGAGCGCCATTCTCTCTCTGCTTCTTTTAACAAACTAAGACTATTAAGATGAGTCTCCTGTAGGAAAAAGACATCGGCATCGAGATAATGTAGATGTTCATACACCACATGTCTTGTCCTTCTTGCCCTAATGCTGTTGACATTGCTAGATATTATTTTCAGATTAAAGTTCGCCATTAGAGCCATAACAAGAAGCAGAGAGATTGTCCCCATCATCATAAATCTGGATCAGATCCCTCCTCTTCACCACCCGTCTCCATGTCTGATTCAGACTCTGGCCCCACCCTATGGGGTCTCCGTTTTGAGGGGGGGTCACCATCGGGATCCTCATCATACTCTGCCACCATCCTCTGCAATTCCTTCTCTAGCTCCTCCTCTGCGTCTGACTCTGAGAGGACACTGAATCTATTCACAGTCATGGTCATGTCTGTTCCACTGTCCACTCTGATCTTAGATGACTTGTGAACTGTGGTCCACTCACCCTCAGGCTTCCGGGTGGACCTATCTTTTTTCCTCCTCTTATTAGCAGATGTTGTGGCTGAAGAGGGAATGAGCACTGAGGGTGGTGCAACCTGCTGGACAACTTCCATATCTCCCTCTGTGGTTTGGGTCTGAGGCTGGTCTGGTGTTGGTACAGCATCACTTGATTCTAGGACCTGCTGAGGTTCTGGCGTAGCCTGATCTGACCCTAATAACAAAGCCTCCTCCTCCCCCAGGTCATCTGCCCCTGCCAATAGGTCTTCATCAGGGAAGCTCTTACAGATGTTGTGCCAGGCATTGGGACAATCCCTGTGGGCATGCCCGATCTCTCCACACAGGTTACACCTGATGTTCTGGCAGTCCGCACTCACATGGCCGATATCCCCACACAGGCTGCACTTGACCACAGAGCAATTACTGGCGATGTGACCGACTCTACCGCATTTGAAGCATCTACGGGGCTGACCTGGATAGAAACATACCCCCTTCTCCCGGCCAATGAAGAAGGAGTTGGGTAGATGCTGGGTTATGTTGTTATATTGTCTTAATTTCACCAGGACCTTCCACCCTCCTGTCCAGATCCCGTCCTCATCCCGGGTCTTGGTGAGCTCTGACATGAGGTCACAGTGCCTCTTGAGCCAGATGACAATATCCTGCTGGGGGACAGACTCATTCCAGAAGATGACTGTGACAGTGACTGTACCAAGTTTAGAGATGGGGATGAAGCTGAAATTATTCCACCCCTCTGCATCTCTAAACCTGGGGAAGATGGCCCAAAACCGGTCCAGGTTGCCCATCAGCTTAAAGCTCACATCATATCCCTGGCGATCGGGGAGGTTAATTACTGCCAAAATGTCACTTGGCGAGAAACCCATTTGTTCACACAATAGTGATCTGACCACAAACCGCCTGTCAGGTAGGTCCTCCTTGGCCCCTTTGTGCCTAAATCTCACCACATTCCTCCTCTTAAATGCCTGACCGGTGTAATGAGAGCCGGATGAAAAAGATGGTGCACCCCGGCTCCAGGCGTTGCCAGAAGAAGACTGGTGAGGGCCCGTACCCTGCTGTGTCTGGGGGCGCTGCGGGGGCTGCTGGGCTCCTGCACTCTGAGGGTCTGATACCTCAGCAACTAGAGGGGGGAAGTCCTGAGCATCAGACTGTACTACCCCCTCCCCACCATCAGCCTCCATACACTGCTCTACCTGCTCTATGGCAACATCCCACACAGACTGCCCTTCCCTTGCTGGAACATTATCACACACAATGGTATTATCAGGAGGAGATACAGATGCATCAGCATTATCACCAACATTGGGGGCAGCAGTGTCACAGATATTAGAAACAGCATTAGGCACTGATGTATGAGCAGTATCAGGCACTGAAGTCCCATCAATGTCAGTACAATCAGTCCCAGCAGAGTCCTGATGATCCTGCTCAGATGCCACAGTGTTACCTTCAGGATCAGGTGCACAGTCCTGCTGCAGTGAGCCGTCAACTGGGACTTGTGGTGCTTGTTCTCCACCGCTACCATCAGGCAGATGTCCACGCTGCACGCTGAATGCTGGGACATGTGGTGTTTGCTCTGCTCTGGTAACTTCAGAGGGACGGCTGTGATCCTTCTGCTGATTGCAGGTTGCTGGGACTTGTGGTGCTTCTGCTGTGGGTGGTTGCTGTTTCATGGCTTTATCTTTCTTGTAGAGATCCCCTTGCTGGTATGGGAAAGTCGCAGGCTGGAGTATAGGTTTCCCCTTGGTCTCAGTTGCCGGATTAGATGCCCCTCCATGATGTCTCTGGGCCTGGAAGCGCTCCTGGTTCCTGTAGGTCTCTGCCAGGGGACCCATCTGCTCCAGGACAGCCTCAGTCTGGGCGACATTGTCAGCGAGCTGCTTGGCCAGGGTGGTCAGCTTCTTGTCTAACAGCTCATGTCTCTCCGGGTTTGCTGCCTTCAGCTTGTAGGCACAGTCAATGTTTTTTTGTAGCAGCAGTTTTTGTTCCTTCAGGTTTCCCAGTCTCTTTACCAGTGTTGGGATCTGATCAGCCAGGAGGAGCTCAGGTGCACGCTCAGCCGCTGCATAGGGAGTTGCTGCAGGTGCACGCTCAGCCGCTGCACATGGAGTTGCTGCAGGTTTCTTACAGGTGGTAGGTGATGGCACTCTGTTGGGTCCGGGTCTCTGCGCCACTGTTGGGTTCTGACGCGCTGCCGCTCTTACTGCTGGGGGATGACACTGTCCAGTAGCAGCACTTGTGGCAGCCTGAGGCCTCCCTGCTAGTTTGGTCTCGGCCTTGCTGCCTCCACTCCCATACCTTGTGCGCTCAGAGCGGATGAGTACAGGCTGCTGCAGGTTCTCCAGCAAGGTCTGCTTCTCCAGAGATGTCCTCCTCTGCCTGGATGATGGAGGTGTACACGGCACAGGTGAGGCCTGGGCTGGAGGCTTCCTCTGCTCCTGCACAACCTGCTCGCTCCTCTGTCCTGGATGACCCGACATTGTGTTCCCACTCACTGGCTTCTGCTGCACATTCACACTGGTAGGTGACTTCACCAAACTGGAACTTACTGCTGCTTCTTTCTTCACAAACTCTTCATTCTTTACTTCACTGCTTCTGGCTGAACTGCAGCCGCTGACATGACTTACTGCACCGGAGATTTTAGGATTCTCATCCATTAGTTTTGGTGTCTGGGAGTTATTTCCCAGAGAAGGCCTTGGAGCCTGGGCCTTGCATGGGGAAGTTCCCCACCCAGGGTGGCCCCGCCCTGGGCTAGCTCCAGACATGAGGAGACCTCAGGAGCTCACACTGCACACAACCTCTCAGCAAGGGGGCAGTATTATAGTAGTTATATTCTTGTACATAGGGGGCAGTATTATAGTAGTTATATTCTTGTATATAGGGGGCAGTATTATAGTAGTTATATCCCTGTACATAGGGGGCAGTATTATAGTAGTTATATTCTTGCACATAGGGGGCAGTATTATAGTAGTTATATTCTTGTACATAGGGGGGCAGTATTATAGTAGTTATATACCTATACATAGGGGGCAGTATTATAGTAGTTATATTCTTGTACATAGGTGGCAGTATTATAGTAGTTATATTCTTGTACATAGGGGGCAGTATTATAATAGTTATATTCCTGTACATAGGGGCAGTATTATAGTAGTTATATTCTTGTACATAGGGGCAGTATTATAGTAGTTATATTCTTGTACATAGGGGGCAGTATTATAATAGTTATATTCCTGTACATAGGGGCAGTATTATAGTAGTTATATTCTTGTATATAGGGGACAGTATTATAGTAGTTATATTCTTGTACATAGGGGCAGTATTATAGTAGTTATATTCTTGTACAAAGGGGGCAGTATTATAGTAGTTATATTCCTGTACATAGGGGGCAGTATTATAGTAGTTATATTCTTGTACATAGGTGGCAGTATTATAGTAGTTATATTCTTGTACATAGGGGGCAGTATTATAGTAGTTATATTCTTGTACATAGGGGGCAGTATTATAGTAGTTATATTCTTGTACATAGGGAGCAGTATTATAGTAGTTATATTCCTGTACATAGGGGGCAGTATTATAGTAGTTATATTCTTGTACATAGGGGGCAGTATTATAGTAGTTATATTCTTGTACATAGGGGGCAGTATTATAGTAGTTATATTCCTGTACATAGGGGGCAGTATTATAGTAGTTATATTCCTGTACATAGGGGGCAGTATTATAGTAGTTATATTCCTGTACATAGGGGGCAGTATTATAGTAGTTATATTCTTGTACATAGAGGGCAGTATTATAGTTGTTATATTCTTGTACATAGGGGGCAGTATTATAGTAGTTATATTCTTGTACATAGGAGGCAGTATTATAGTAGTTATATTCCTGTACATAGGGGCAGTATTATAGTAGTTATATTCTTGTACAACTGTTCCTTCCATGTAATTACAATTGCAATTATTTATCATATATTTACTGGGGATTTTTTCATTCTGGTACTGCCCATGTCGCTCAGATTTTTTTTGTGTCCCTCCTGTACTAGTTTCCATATGTCCATAAAGCTATACAGGCGTTCCCCTACATAAGAACACCCGACTTACAGATGACCCCTAGTTACAAACCGACCTCTGGATGTTGGTATTTTACATTAGTCCCAGGCTAAAATAAACAACTGTAACAGTTATCACAGGTTTCTGTAATGAAGATTTATTATTAATCCTGGCTCCCAACACTTTTAAAAACCCATCAAACAATAGCAAAGTGGTGTGCCACAGTTAAATTTGTACAAAAGCAAGAATTTAATTTTATTAGAAAACACACCCAAACACAGACAATACCATAAAAACAATGAAAAATAGTACCAAAGTACATCGTGTACAAAGCAATATCGTGTTATTAGTACTATGATAGGTACAATAAGAAAACCCCTCCTGAATGGGTTACGTAATCCAAAACCAACCCAAAAACAGTGGGGCAGATTTACTTACCCGGTCCATTCACGATCCAGCGGCGCGTTCTCTGCGGTGGATTCGGGTCTCCTGGCGATTTACTAAGGTAGTTCCTCCGACGTCCACCAGGTGGCGCTGCTGCGCTGAAGTTCCCCCGAGGCCGCCGGAACGCACTGAAGTTCACCGGCCTATTCCTGGTGCAGGTAAGCGCGAGTCCCGCAACACTTTTTTTTTTAAATGCGGCGGTTTCTCCGAATCCGTCAGGTTTTTGTTCGGCCATGCCCCCCGATTTCCATCGCGTGCATGCCGGCGCCGATGCGCCACAATCCGATCGGGCGCGCCAAAATCCTGGGACAATTCAGGGAAAATCGGCGCAAATCGGAAATATTCGGGTAACACGTCGGGAAAACGCGAATCGGGCCCTTAGTAAATGACCCCCAATGTAAACAAGTTGAAAATGCAAGTGCATATGACCAGCTGTCAAAAAAGTACTGAGCAAGTAACCTGGTGCCTAGATCAATTATCCCCAAAGAAATAAGTCAAAGATGGTAGAAGGATTACGTCTCTCACTGGAGACTTCCTCAGGGGTTAAAAACCCAAAAAAATTTGGGTCTGGGGTTACAATTATAAAACAGTTCCGACTTACATACAAATTCAACAGACCTACAGAACCTATCTTGTACGTAACCCGGGGACTACCTGAATATTTTTGGATGAATCCAGGTTACAACATGAAATAGTCCAACATGGAGGAATATTAGAGAATATAATGATTATTTATATGACAGGATACAGTTTCCTCACTTGTATAGATGATTTTGACCTGAGTGACGTTGCCCCCCCCCCCCACCTTGTTCAAATCAAACAAAATTGGTGTCAAACATTAGTGCTACGTTTGTGCTGGTTTGTGCAGCAGAAATTTTCGTTTGTGCCGCTATCATTTTTAAGATTTTAATGAAAGTCATCAGAGGTCAACCAGCCCCCCCACATTGCCCAAACCAAACCAAACTGGTGCCGAATAATTCTGCTACGTTTGTGCTGCTCAAATTTTTGTTTGTGCTGCTTTTGTTTTGAATAAATGAACAAAAAATTAAAGGTCAAAAGTTCAACTAGCCCCCCCCTCCCCCCCTTCCCCACACTAACCGAATAGAACAAAACTGGTGTCAAATGTTAGTGCTACGTTTGTGCTGGTTTGTGCAGCAAAAATTTTCATTTGTGCCGCTATCATTTTTAAGGTATGTTCAGGTGTTTACAGGGGGAATTGCCCCGGGATATTGGCGCACGCGATTGGATTGTGGACCATCGGCGCCGGCATGCACGCGACAGAAATTGGGGGGCGTGGCCAAACGAAAACCCGATGGATTCGGAAAAACCGCCGCATTTTAAAAAAAAAAAACTGTCGCGGAGCTTGCGCTTACCTACACTCTGCCCGGTGAACTCCAGTGCGTTCCGATGCTTTTCAGCGCAGCAGCGCCACCTGGTGGACGGCGGAGGAACTACCTTAATAAATCCCGGCCGGACCCGAATCCACCGCAGAGAACGCGCCACTGGATTGCGAATGGACCGGGTAAGTGAATCTGCCCCATTGTACTTTGGAAGAAATGAACTCTGATGACCTCTGGAAAAAAGTATGAATATATTAAAAATGATAGTGGCACAAACGAAAATTTTGGCTGCACTAACCAGCACAAACTTAGCACTTACATTTGACGCCAGTTTTGTTCAATTCGGTTAATGTGGGGGGGCTGCTTGAACTTTTGACCTTTAATTTTTGTTCATATATTTAAAACAAAAGCAGCACAAACAAAAATTTGAGCCGCACAAACCAGCACAAATGTAGCAGAATTGATTGGCACCAGCTTTGTTTGGTTTGTGTAATGTGGGGGTCTGGTTGACCTCTGTTGACCTCTGGAAACGTTCATTAAAATCTTAAAAACGATAGCGGCACAAACAAAAAATTTTGCTGCAGAAACCAGCACAAATGTAGCACAAACATTTGACACCAATTTTGTTTGATTTGAACAAGGTGGGGGGCCAACTTTACTCAGGTATGATTTTGTGCTGTTATTAAATGGCCCTGTATAGAGAGGGGGAGTCCAAGTGGAGCCATATATAAAGGAGGGGCCATATATAAAAGATGGGCATATATAATAAACTGTGTTATTATATTAAAGGGATATTCCTCCCACAAAGACAAGTTTCTTATATGTACTCAGGATAACAAAATATCACATTCTCTAATTCACTGTTATTAACAAAAATCCAGCATTTCGCAGATATAATTCCGGGGAAGTATAACGCATCTGACATATGGAGCTTATATATTTAGGGCCAGAGGCCTCATTTCCATCAGTTTTTCCAACGTTTTCGGGGAACGCGTGGGGGATTGCGTTGCACGCGGTCGGATTTTGGCGCATTGGCACCTGCTTTCATGTGACACAAATCCGGGGGGTGGGCCGTCGGACGATCCGATGGATTCGGACTACGCACGGGATTTGAGAAATCAATTTGTGTCGCATCCAATGCAATTACATGCAGCGGGAGGAAGATGGTGAACTCTGCCGGACCTGAGCGGGGAAGCGACAGATGCAGAAACTCGGGCGCACGATCTTCGTGAATCGCGGCAGATGTGCATTCCCGCGGACAACGCACCTCGGGGATCGCGCAGGGCCCAGGTAAGTTAATGTGCCCCATTGTGTTATAGGTGAGAAATAGCAGAGTTGTCTATGTTATGCCTGTCATAGCAGAGCTGAGAATGTCATGTGTAATATGCATCTCATGAATCATCTCTCATCTCTCTTTCTATGTGTCAGATACTAGCGAATGTTCAGAAGGTAAATTAAAGTGTATATAAACCCTGTGCCCTGATAATCTAAGCACATTGATAGCACACAGCATCCCATAGCACAGAGGGATCATGAAGTGTCTGCTCAGAGTCCCCGCTCACACTCTGGAGTCTTACACTGACCATCACTGAATGATAGCAGCTAAAACACCAATAACACTGTAAAAATTGTAAAGTAAGGAGTTAAAAATTATCTTTATTGTGTAACATCACTAGGGGATTACAATTTCAATTAGAATTTTCTTTCATGGGCAAAACCCTTTAAGGAAGGGGCCATATGTAAAGGATGGGCCATGTATAAAGGAGGGGTCATATATAATGGAAGGCTTGTATATAAAAATAGGGAGCCTTGTATATAAGGGACGGGCCATGTATAAAGGAGGGGTCCATGCCTGAATCTCTGAGTAGGTGTCCCTTGTTTATCATGATAGATTTTGATTGGTTTACATGTACACCATGATACGTTAAGGATGTATGAAGAGGATCATGGGCTGATCCCTCCCCTTACATAGTGGGTATTTGCTTGCACCAGTCGTGGTACCATCTACCATTAACCGCGTGGGTGTTGCCCTCTTGAACCGGATCATCGCTCTCCGATGATATGAGACTCCAGGGCCTGTCATTGTGCAGGACCTATAACAGTGATGGCGAACCTTTTGGAGACAGAGTGCCCAAGCTACAACAAAAACCTAAGTATATGTTGCAGAGTGCCAACATGATAATTTAAGCAGTAACTTATTGCTGTAGAACAGGTTTTAATCGTATTGGCCTCTTGAATTCACCAATACAATAGAAAGATGGAGAAATTTAGATTCTAGGTTCCCTCCAGGGTCCCCTGAAGAGAGAGAAATAGGGGGCCCAGAGCAGGAGCTCCAATGACAATCCATCTCTGCCCACACCTTCTCTCTCCTCCTGTAGTCCGGGCAGCCAAGGATGTTGCTTTAAAATAGCGCTGAACATGGCACAGCCTGGGCTGTATTGGATCACATTGAGTCCTAGCTGGCAAACTCTGTGAAGGCCTGGGTGCCCATAAAAAGGGCTCTGAGTGCCACCTCTGGCACCCGTGCCATAGGTTCGCACCACTGACCTATAACACTGTGCCGGAGGTGGACTGTTATAGATCCTTAGCAAATTCTTCATATACTGCAACATTGGGGCTCATTTACTTACCCGGTCCTGTTGCAATCCAGCGGTTAGGATTCGGGACTTCCACCAGGTGTCACTGCTGCGCCGAGGTCCACCGGAGTTCACCAACCTATTCCTGGTGCATGTGAGATCTTGCCACACAATTTGTTTTTTAAATTCCGTATTTTTTCCGAATCCATCGGGTTTTCCGACTACCACGCCCCCCATTTCTGTCGCGTGATAGCCGGCGCCAAAATCCCATCGCGTGTGCCAAAATCTCAGCGGAATTTGACCCAAAACCCGACGAAAGTGCGGCCGCGGATCCCTTAGTAAATGAGCCCCACTGTATTGTTGGATTATATGATAGGAATGATCAGACCCCATAAGGGTTAAAGTACCCTTGGGGACCTTAAAAGTAGTTTAAAAAAATTAAAAAAAAAAATTAGATTTTTTTTTAGAAAAAAGATACCCCCCCCCCCCTTTCCCTAGAATATATATAACAATAAATAAACAAAATCATGAACATGTTGGGTATCGCCACATCCCAAAAATCCCTATCTATATGCCGAAATATGAAACCGTTGTCAGCGCCAGAATAGGGCAAAATGAAAAAAGACATTTTTGTACAAAAGGTTTTAATTTTTTAAAAAGATATCATAAAACCTATAAAAATGTAGCATCCCCGTAATCGTACAGACCTGAGGAATAGTAGAGGTATCATTTTGAGCACACAGTGAAACTGTGCCCACGAGGATATGGCGGTAATGAGGTTTTTTTTTTTTTACAATATCATCGCATTTGGAATTTTTTTGCAGCTTCCCAGTAACCATCATGGAATATGAAATGCTGTCAATAGGAAGTACAGTTTGTTACACAGAAAACAAGCCCTCACACAGCTCTTTATACAGAAAAATAATGACAGAGAGTGAAATATGGAAACGCAAATAAAAAATGAAAAAATGGCATGGTCCATATCTTGGCTAATCCCTGAGCTGAGTGGTTGAGCTGAAAAAAATGTATACCATTCAGGACTTTGGGAAAGCTGGGACAGACTGGCTGCCTAGATAAACACAATAGACACGGAGCTTGTAATTACAAATGAAGGATAGTTAGGACATGACTAATCAACCTGAGCTGGATCACTCATACACAGCAGCTGGGGGATAGTGCAGCAATTGATTATTCTGCCTTCAGGCACAACCCAGGGATTACATCATCCTCTCCTGCAGAGAATAACTCCCTTGCGCTGGAGCAACTCAGAAGCGCTGGAGCAGCCATAGAAGAGACAGAGCTTTATTATCATAAGGGATTAACCGAGATCTGATCCTGCATCAGTGTAGCTACAGCAGTCTCAGGGTATGTTTGCTTCATAATGCATCAAATCACATGGTAGGTTTCCTTTAACCCCCTGACGTAATAGTACATCACATGCGGGGTGCATGGAGAGGGCTCGCGGGCTGAGCCCTCTCCATAGCCGGTAAATCTTTGCTGCATATTGCAAAAACGGCTTACCGGTAACACACGCTAGCACCGAAAGAGGGGTTTAACCCACTGACCGCCACTGGATCACTGGAGCCTCGGATCTGTGCGATCAGCACATTGTAATGTATGATGAAGAAAATCGCCATATGCTGCAATACCGTAGTAGAAAAAGCTAAAAATTCAAATCACCTCCCTTTCCCTAAAACTGATATACCGTATATTCCGGCGTATAAGACGACCCCCCTACTTTCCTGTTAAAATATAGAGTTTAAGATATATTCGCCGTATAAGACTACCCCTTTTCCAACGCATACAAAACACCGGTAAAAATTTTAAAAAAAACAGATTTGAATGTAACATGGTCCTTTTTTTAATGTAAATTCTTATGACATGCAGGTATATAGCAGGAAAACTGTCGCTCATAAACATAAGGCATACAACAACAACATTACCATCGTCCATTTTACTGTAAATGTTACCATACTGTACCTTAAATTTTTATTCTATTAAATATTCCATGCCATGTACTCAGAAGCGGGAAAAAAATTCCAAATGCAATGAAAATGGTGAAAAAACGCATTTGCGCCATTTTCTTGTGGGCTTGGATATTACGTCTTTCACTGAGCGCCCCAAATGACATGTCTACTTTATTCTTTGGGTCGGTACGATTACGGGGAGACCAAATTTATAAAGGTTTTATAATGTTTTCATACATTTACAAAAATGAAAACCTCCTGTACAAAAATTATTTTTTTGATTTTGCCAACTTCTGGCGCTAATAACTTTTTTATACTTTGGTGTACGGAGCTGTGGGTGGTGTCATTTTTTGCGAAATTTGATAATATTTTCAATGATATCATTTTTAGGACTGTACAACCTTTTGATCACATTTTATAGATTTTTTTATATTTTTCAAAATGGCAAAAAAGTGCCATTTTCAACTTTGGGCGCTATTTTCCGTTACGGGGTTAAACGCATTGAAAAACCGTTATCATATTTTGATAGATCGGGCATTTTCGGACACGTCGATACCTAATGTGTTTATGATTTTTACTGTTTATTTATATTTATGTCAGTTCTAGGGAAAGGGGGGTGATTTGAAATTTTAGGGTTTTTTATTATTATTATTTTTTTTAACTTTTTTAAATTTTTATTTATACTATTTTTCAGACTCCCTAGGGTAATTTAACCCTAGGTTGTCTGATCAATCCTACCATACCACATCAGCACATTGTAATGAAGGGGTTAAAACGAAATAGCCTCGGGTCTTCGGAAGACCCGAGGCTACCATGGAGACGGATCGCCGCCCCTGATGACGTCACGGGGAGCGGCGATCCCTGGTAAGATTGCGGCGCCCATGCGCCGCTATCTTTTTGAGGTTGCCGGCAGCTTTGCCAGCAGCCATCGCTGTGAAAACACCCGCGATCGGTGCTAGCAATATGCAGCAAAGACTTACCGGCTATGGAGAGGGTTCAGCCCGTGAGCCCTCTCCATGCATAGCGACCCGACCGCCGCCGTGAATACACGGAGGGCGGTCTGGATTACCGGCGTATAAGACGACCCCAGAGAAGACAGAAGATTTTTCTGTCTTCAAAAGTCGTCTTATACGCCGGAATATACGGTAAATATAAATAAACAGTAAAAATCATAAACACATCAGGTATTGCCGCATCCGAAAATGCCCGATCTATCAAAATATGATAACGTTTTTTCACTGCGTTTAACCCCATAACGGAAAATAGCACCCTTAGTCGAAAAATTACACTTTTTTGCCATTTTAAAAAAATTTCAAACAAGTGATCAAAAGGTTGTACACTCCTAAAAATGGTAGCATTGAAAACGTCATCAAAAGTCGCAAAAAATGACCCCATCCACAGCTCCGTCCACCAAAGTATAAAAAAGTTATTAGCGCCAAAATAAAAATAAATTTTTGAACAGGAGGTTTTAATTTTTGTAAATGTATAAAAACATTATAAAACCTATACAAATTTGGTATCCCCGTAATCGTACCGACCTAAAGAATAAAGTGGACATGTCATTTGGGGTGCACAGTAAAATCTGTAAAATCCAAGCCCACAAGAAAATGGCGCAAAAGCGCTTTTTCACCAATTTCACTGCATTTGGAATTTTTTTTCCTGCTTCCCAGTACACGGCATGAAATATTAAATACCACCGTTTCGAAATGCAATTTGTTATGCAAAAAACAAGCCCTCACACAGCTCTGCACATGGAAAAATCAAAAAGATTTTTGAAGGTGAGGAGTAAAAAATGAAAACAAAAAAGGGCTGCGACGGGAAGGGGTTAAGGGGTTTAAAGGTTTTTGTATTAAAAAAAAAAATAGATTTTCGGATGCTTTCTGATACGTTCTGGATGATATTGTAGTCTCTCCATATCCTATAACAGTGGCGGCGAACCTATGGCACGGGTGCCAGAGGTGGCACTCTGAGCCTTTTCTGTGGGCACCCGGGCCATCACCCCAACACAGAGTTTGCCAGATAGGACTCCAGGCTTTCTCCTGTGATCCAATACAGCCCAGGACATGCCATGTTCAGCGCTATTTTAAAGCAACATCCTTGGCTGCCAGGACTACAGGAGGATTGAGAAGGTGCGGACAGAGATGGATTGTCAATGGAGCTCCTGCTCTGGGTCCCCTGATCCTTCCTCTTCAGGGAACCCTGGAGGAAAACTACAATCCAAATTTCTCCATCTTTCTCTTGTATTGGTGAACTCAGGACGCCAATACGATTAAAACGTGTGATGCAGCAGGGATCAATATGTTACTGCTTAAATTGTCATGTTGGCACTTTGTGACACATAAGTGGGTTTTGGTTGTAGCTTGGGCACTCTGTCTCCAAAAGGTTCACCATCACTGTCATCTGTAGTAGTTTTTTCATCCCAGGTTTTCAAGCTACGAGAGTCTTCATCTTATGATAGGAATTTTGTGTAGTGATACAAAGTAACAAATGGAATCCAAGTCACTAAATAATAAAGAGATCCCCGATAAGAAGCGAGTGCGACCCGAGCTGTGGAGCCTTGAGCTGCCGCGCACCATCCAGTCATTGGAACAACATATATATTTATGTCTCATTGAAAACGGTAATATTACCGCGCCGCCTATTCCGCTATGTGCCGCGCTTTGCGTTATGCTGCCTTCTCGCTAGATAAGTAGGGTCTAGTCTGTTTATGGTGTTTTATGCCTCATTAGAATGATTTCAAGTCTCAGGACCCACATGTTAAGGCACTTAATCAAAGGCAATGGGTCGAAAATTATGTTCTAGCCTCGCTCATATCTGATTCATTCCTTCCAGATAGGGAGAGGTAAAAAAAAAACACATTACTTGCATGCGATGAGGACATGCATTATCTGCTAAGCAGTGGAAGCCTATGACTGCGTCTCACCCTCTGGGTACCGGACGGACTCGCATTTCTGTAACTGCTCCATTTAGAGACATTTTTCATTTTTTTTTTGCTTCTTCCAGGGCTGACAGACAATTATTTATTTCGTCCTTAAATCTCATCTTAAAGATGTCGTCTCCTTTTCATATGTCACCTATGTAATTGTCAGCTCCGGGCGGTGAATCCAATGTATATCCTCAAAAAACACTCATATGATCTCCGAGATACAAATAGCTGCCGCCTTGATGGATCGCCACTCGCTGCAGCTTTGAAGAAGTGTTTAGACTTGAAATAAAATATAGGTTCTAATTCAGCAAAATCTAAGATAAGACTCCGTCTCCAGAACATAGAAGCTCATTTACTAAGGGTCCGAACGCCGCACTTTCGGATTCGGAAAAACAGCGGAATTTAAAAAACAAAGGGGCAGATTTACTTACCCGGTCCATTCGCGATCCAGCGGCGCATTTTCTGCGGTGGATTCGGGTCCGGCCGGGATTTACTAAGGTAGTTCCTCCGACGTCCACCAGGTGGCGCTGCTGAGCTGAAGTCCGCTGAAATGCACTCAAGTTCGCCGGCCTATACTTGGTGAAGGTAAGTGCAAGCTCCGCGACACTTTTTGTTTTTTAAATGCGGCGGTTTTTCCGAATCCGTCGGGCTTTCGTTCAGCCATGCCCCCCGATTTCCGTCGCGTGCATCCCAGCGCCGATGCGCCAAAATCCGATCGCGTGCGCCAAAATCCCGGGGCAATTCAGGGGAAATTGGCGCAAAACGGAAATATTCGAGTAACACGTCGGGAAAGAGCGAATCGTGCCCTTAGTAAATGACCCCCACAGTTGTGTCGCAAGATCAAGCACTCACATGAACCAGGAAGAAGAAAGTGAACTGCAGGAACTCGGGTGCACGATCTTAGTAAGTAAATCTGCCCCATAGATTCATATAAGACGGACCGGGAATTCTCAGCTCTGGTTCTGCATCCATAGATTTCTGGGGGTTATTATTAGAGATGAGCGAACATACTCGTCCGAGCTTGATGCTGGTTCGAGCATTAGCGTACTCAAAACTGCTCGTTGCTCGAACGAATACTTCGCCCGCTCGAGAAAATGGCATCTCCCGCCGTTGTGATTTTTGGCGGCCAGAAACAGAGCCAATCACAAGCCAGGAGACTCTGCACTCCACCCAGCATGATGTGGTACCCTTACACGTCGATAGCAGTGGTTGGCTGGCCAGATCAGGTGACCCTGGAATAGACTAGCCCCTGCCTGCGCTGCTCGGATCATTCTGTGTCTGGATGCCGCTAGGGAGAGAGCTGCTGCTGGTCAGGGAAAGCGTTAGGCTGTTCTATTAGAATAGTGTTAGGCAGGAGTGATTCTACAAGAACCCAACAGCCCTTCTTAGGGCTACAATAACGTTTTATTTTCCATTTTTTGGTTTGCTTGTGGCTGGGCTTGCTGGCACTAGTAGTGCAGCTAGTACCATATTGTGAGTAATTTGCTGGGAGACTTGTGTTTAGCTCTTAGTGACACACATATCCACCTTAAACACCGAAGTGGGACAATTTATTAGGGGTTTGATTAGAATTAGGCAGAGTCTGCTGATTTATTTTTTTTTACGTTTATTTCTTTTTATAACTCAAAATCATCAGGCACAGCACAAAATCCAGTTGTGTGCTGTCAGTGTAGGTTAGAAACTATAGCAATAGGATAGCATCGTTTTGTTTAAAAAAATAAACACACAAAAAAAAAATGTAAAGTTTACACTTTAATTTGGAAAATGTTTAACCCGAGGGCTGGGGGTAGAGGACGAGGGCGGGGACGTGGGCGTCCAACTACTGCAGGGGTCAGAGGCTGTGGTCCTGGGCGGGGTGAGACACCACCTGCTGATGAGGGAGCAGGGGAACGCCGCAGAGCTACACTCCCTAGATTCATGTCTGAAGTTACTGGGACTCGTGGTAGAGCACTGTTGAGGCCAGAACAGTGCGAACAGGTGATGTCGTGGATTGCGGACAATGCTTCTAGCCGTTTGTCCACCAGTCAGTCTTCCACGCAGTCCACCCATGTCACCGAAATCAGCACTCCTCCAGCTCCTCCACCTCAGCCTCCTTCCCCCCAGTCTGCCCCCTCCCAGCAAAATTTGGCATTTGAACCAGCATACTCTGAGGAACTGTTTTCTGGACCCTTCCCACAGTCACAAACCACTTGTCCGGTTGCTGCTGAGCTATTTTCTGATGCCCAGGTTTTCCACCGGTCGCAGTCTGTGGGTGATGATGACATTATTGACGTAGTGGAAGAAGTGTGGAAAGAGGTGTCGGACGATGAGTAGACACGGTTGTCAGACAGTGGTGAAGTTGTTGTCAGGGCAGGAAGTCCGAGGGGGGAGCAGACTGAGGGATCGGAGGATGATGAGGTGACAGACCCAAGCTTTGTTGATAGGCCGGGTGAACACAGTGCTTCTGAGACGGAGGCGAGTCCTATAGTAGAACAGGATGGAAGAGGCAGTGGTGGGGCCAGACGGAGAGGCAGGGCCAGAGCTGGTGCATCAGCGCCAAATGTTTCCCGTAGTCAAGCTCCCGTGGCGAGGGCTAGATTTTCAGAAGTCTGGAGGTTCTTTAAAGAAACACCGGATGACCGACGGACTGTGGTGTACAACCTGTGCCAAACCAGGATCAGCAGGGGTTCCACCACTACTAGCTTAACTACCACCAGTATGCGCAGGCATATGAATGCTAAACACCCCACTCAATGGCACCAAGCCCGTTCACCTCCGGCCGGGCACACCGCTGCTCCTTCCCCTGTGTCATCTGCTAGTCAGCCCCCTGCCCAGGACCACGGCCCAAACACCTCCCGTGCGAAAACCCCATCTTCGCCTCCACGATCCTCCACAGCATCCACCAGCGTTCAGCTCTCCATACCCCAGACGCTGGAGCGCAAAAGGAAGTATAGCGCAACCCACCCACACGCCCAAGCCCTCAACGTCCACATCTCCAAGTTGCTTAGCCTGGAGATGCTGCCCTATAGGCTGGTAGAGACCGAGGCCTTTCGAAACCTCATGGCGGCGGCCGCCCCTCGGTATTCGGTCCCCAGCCGCCACTACTTTTCCCGATGTGCCGTCCCAGCCCTGCACAAGCACGTGTCAGAGAACATCATCCGTGCCCTGACCAACGCCGTTTCTGACAAGGTCCACCTGACCACGGACACGTGGATGAGTGCTGCCAGTCAGGGCCACTATATATCGCTGACGGCACATTGGGTTAACTTGGTGGAGGCTGGGACCGAGTCTGACCCTGGGACTGGTCATATACTGCCGACGCCGAGGATTGCGGGGCCTACCTCGGTCCAGGTCTCAAAGGCCTACTATGCCTCCTCCTCCTCCCACCCCTCCTCCTCCTCCGAATTACCATCTGTGGGCATGGCGCCATCAGTCGGTAACTCTAGGCACAGCAGCAGTGCCGTCGCTAAGCGACAGCAGGCGGTGCTCAAACTGCTGAGCCTAAGCGATAAAAGGCACACCGCCCAAGAGCTATTACAGGGCATCACGGCGCAGACTGATCTGTGGCTGGCACCGCTGAACCTGAAGCCAGGCATGGTTGTGTGTGACAACGGCCGTAACCTGGTGTCGGCTCTGCAACTCGGCAGACTGACACATGTGCCATGCCTGGCCCATGTGTTAAATCTCATAGTTCAGCGTTTCCTCAAGACATACCCCAATCTGTCTAATTTGCTCACGAAGGTGCGCCGCATCTGTGCGCATTTCAGGAAGTCCAGCACAGATGCTGCCACTCTCAGGGCAGCGCAGCGCCGCCTCCAACTGCCCGCTCACCGACTGTTGTGCGACGTGCCCACGAGGTGGAATTCAACATTAACCATGTTATCCAGAGTTTACCAGCAGCGCCGGGCGATTGTAGACAGCCAGATGTCAACTTCCACCAGAACTGGTAGTCAGGTCAGTCAGCTTCCTCAAGTCTACAATCTGATATCTGTCAGGTGCTGAGTAACTTTGAGGAGTCAACACAGATGGTCAGTGGCGATGCCGCCATCATCAGCCTCACCATCCCGCTGCTTGGCCTGTTGAAAAAATCTCTGATCAGCATGAAGTCGGAAGCTTTGCGCTCGTCACAAGAGACGGGGGAAGAAGATTCCCTTGTTGATAGCCAAAGCACCCTTAGGTCTGTTTCTCAGTGCATATCGGAGGAGGTGGAGGTGGAGGAGGATGAGGAGGAAGAGGAGGAGAATGTTGGCGAGACACAAGAGGGGACCATTGTTCAGTCCTTCACTGTTCAGTGTGTATGGGCAGAAGAAGAGGAGTTGGAGGAGTTGGAGGAGGAGGAAATGGACAGTCAGGCCAGTGAGGGGAGTGAATTCTTGCGCGTTGGGACTCTGGCGCATATGGCAGATTTCATGCTAGGCTGCCTATCCCGTGACCCTCGCGTTCAAAGAATTTATTCCAGCACCGATTACTGGGTATTCATTCTCCTGGACCCACGGTACAAGCAAAATCTTTCCACTCTCATCCCTGGAGAGGAAAGGAGTGTGAGAATGCATGAATACCAGCAGGCCCTGGTGCACAAGCTGAAACAGTATTTCCCTTCTGACAGCGCTAGCGGCAGAGTACGTAGTTCTGCGGGACAAGTAGCGAGGGAGAGTAGGCGAGCAGGCAGCTTGTCCAGCACTGGCAGGGGTACGCTTTACAAGGCCTTTGCCAGTTTTATGCCACCCCAGCAAGACACTGTCACCTGTCCCCAGTCTCGGCAGAGTAGGGCTGATCTTTACAGAAAGATGGTGAGAGAGTACGTAGCTGACCATACCATCGTCCTAAATGATCACACAGCTCCCTACAACAACTGGGTTTCAAAGCTGGACATGTGGCACGAACTGGCGCTGTACGCCTTGGAGGTTCTTGCCTGCCCTGCCGCTAGCGTGTTGTCCGAGCGGGTTTTCAGTGCAGCTGGTGGCATCATCACCGATAAGCGTACACGCCTGTCGACTGACAGCGCTGACAGGCTGACGCTTATCAAGATGAACAAAGCCTGGACTTCTCAGGATTCTCATTCTCCACCAGGTGAAAGAAGCTCAACCTGAATAATTTATGCACTCCTCCTCCTCATTGTCCTCCTTCTCCTCCTCTTTGTACACTAAAGCAGAGGAAACTGGCTTTTTTGCCAGGGCCAACTGGCTCTAGCTATAGTACTCTATGTATTTAATTTTTCTGGAGGGCCACCTACCCGGTCCTCTGTTTTAAGCAATTTTTGGGAGTGCCACATACAGGCACTCAATCTATTTAATTTTTCTGGAGGACCACCTACCTGCTCCTCTGGTTTGAAAACTTTTTTGGACTGCCACATACAGGCACTCAATCTATTCCATTTTTCTGGAGGGCCACCTACCTGCTCCTCTGGTTTGAAAACTTTTTTGGACTGCCACATACAGGCACTCAATTTATTTAATTTTTCTGGAGGACCACCTACCTGCTCCTCTGGTTTGAAAACTTTTTTGGACTGCCACATACAGGCACTATCCAAATTAAATTGTCTCCATAGCAGCCTCCACATGTCGTCTTTTTAGCTGGCTCCACACGTTGTCTCCATTGCTACCTCCACACGTCATCACCATAGCTGCCTCCAAAAGTCGTCCATATAGCTGCATACATGGTCCATACATGGTCCCCTTATCAAACGAGCTGTGTCGGGCAGAATTTTCAGGTGTTTCACCAGATACATAGTGGAACTCGGCCCATCTGTCGCCGCCATGCTGGAGACCTGAAGTTGCAATCATAGCAGCGCAATATGGATGCCCCATACTGTCGCTCTTAATCATGGAACCATTTCCGTAAAAACAATTAAAAATAGAACCACCATGCTATTCCATTATTCCTAGGTGAAATATTCAAACGACCCGGCCTGCTTTGAAAATTATAATTTTTTCAAAGTAAATGCTTCTGGCCCCCAGGCCCATTTTGGGTGGGGAGGAGCCGAGAGACAGGGGCTTGGACAGGCGAAAGCTCGCCTGGCAGTGGACCGCCAGCTCCATCCCAAGATTAGGCAGCCTCAGAGGCATCCATGCATGCTGCCCCTGCTGTTTCCTGTCCATTTTGCCTCCACGATCCTCCACAGCGTCCACCAATGTCTCATTTCAACTCTCTATACCCCAGACGCTGGAGCACGAGAGGATATGCAGCACATCATCCCCTTATCAAACGAGCTGTGTCAGGCAGAATTTTCAGGTGTTTCACCAGATACATAGTGGAACTCGGCCCATCTGTCGCCGCCATGCTGGAGACCTGAAGTTGCAATCATAGCAGCGCAATATGAATGCCCCATACTGTCGCTCTTAATCATGGAAGTCGTCTCCATGGCTGCCTCCACATGTCGTCCCCTTATCAAAAGAGCTGTGTCAGGCTCATTTTTCGGGTGTTTCACCAGATACGTTATGGAACTTGGTCACTATGTCGCCACCATGCTGTGTTATCGACTAAATATACCGTTTTGTTCACATAGGAAATCATTTCAGCGCTTCTTGCTCACCTCCTTTGGTGAAGCCTGAGTCCATTTCGGGTATGTCGCCATGACACTCTCTAGCCTGCCGCTGCCTCTGCATGCCGTCCCCTATAGTGTCAGGGTCAATTATTGGATGTTTTAGATGCTATCTAGCTTCATTCTGTCACTCTGTCATGGCCATGCTGTTGCCCATAGTTTTGGCATAATGGTGCGATTAAGCAGCCTCAGAGGCATCCATGCATGCTGCCCCTGCTGTTTCCTGTCCATTTCCGTGGTGTTTCCATCCTTTTCTGAGGTTCCCAGGTGTTTGGCCAAGCTTCCCTGTGCAGACCCTTGGTCCCCTCGAAAAATGCTCGAGTCTCCCATTGACTTCAATGGGGTTCGTTATTCGAGACGAGCACTCGAGCATCGGGAAAAGTTCGTCTCGAATAACGAGCACCCAAGCATTTTAGTGCTCGCTCATCTCTAGTTATTATGTATTTGTGCAATTCTGCAATTTTTCAATGTAACGGTTTCTTAAAGTAGCAGCAGTGTGAATACCAGATATGTTTATTAGAAGTGCCCCATCGGGTAAGTTTTCATTTAAAGCAAACCTGTCACCAGGAATGTCATTTTTAGCTGGTGACAGGTTCCAATAGCTTATCCTGTGCTGATTTACAAAATGTCAGCATTGTCAGCATTCTGAATCATTTAAATATTTTATATATATTATATAATATCATTTATATAAGTTTCTTTCACATTACCTGGCTCCCAGCCAGCAGCGTGCGGTGAGTTCCAGGGGAGGGGCAGCTGCAACCTGTGTGTTCCTGTGTATCCTCCTGTATTCTTCCTCTCCTCCACACCATCCCCCTCCCTCCCTCCCCTGCCTGCTCAATGCACATGACAGGAAGAGGAGGGAGGGAGCTGCATGAGTGTGGAGGAGAGAAGGCTGAGACATCAGCATGCATTGGCCAGGTAATGTGAAATAAAGTTTTATAAACTACTGAAATGATTCAGAATGCTGACAAAGGCATTTTTAAAATCAGCACAGCATAAACTATTGGAACCTGTCAGCAGCTAAAAAGCACATTCCCCGTGACAGATTTACTTAATTTTTTAAGTAAACTACATAAGGGACACTTCTAATAAACAATATCCTGTATTCACACTGCTGGGAGCGGTATATGAGCGGTCTGAACAGCTGCCTAATGGCCGATTATAAAAACAGGGGACAGTACATGATGCAAAATGTATGTGACAAAAAAATTCCTATTTGTCTAATAATCACCAAATCCTGAAGAAGGGACCTGCATATGGTCACATGACTATTTATGCAGGTCCTAAGGCCTGAGAAGGGAGCAACAAGGCCTATGAAAGAAGAAGGTGAGTTTTTGTGTATAATCTAGAAATTACATTCATTTAGTTTCTTGACTTGATTTAAGGGTCAGATATTTTGATAACAATATTAGTTGTAGGCAAATTTAGTTTTTTTTTTTCAAAAATTAACATTATAATTAAATGTATGAAAATTTGTGACATAACACACAATGGGGCTCATTTACTTACTCGGTCCTGTCGCCATCCAGCGGCACGTTGTCTGACGTGGGTTCGGGTTCTGCCAGGATTCACTAAGGTCGTGCGCCCGATATCCAGCAGGTGTCGCTGCTGCCCCGAGGTCCGCCGGAGTTCACCTTCTTCGTCCCGGCATGTGAGAGCAGATCTTGCTACACATTTTGTTTTTTAAATTCCGCTGTTATTCCGTATCCATCGGGTTGTCCGAAGGCCACGCCCCCCAATTTCTGTTGCATGAAAGCCGGCTCCAAAATCTCAGCGGAATTCGGCGCAAACCGGAAAAATTCGGGAAACCCATTGAAAGTGCGGCCGCGGAGCCCTTAGTAAATGAGCCCCAATGTTCAGAGAGCTTCTCAATGACCAAAAACCTTAGTAGTATAAAGCAGGGGAGAGGAGTGGGATACGACAGTATTTGTCAATGGTGGTAACCATTGGGTGGGGGGCGGCCCATTAGGAATTTTGCCCCAGGACCCAGAGGACTCTAGTTACGCCCTTGGTGATCAGTTTAGCATCCATTTTTGGGACAGGTCACCCGACAGCTCCAGCCTACAACATGGGTCAATGGTTTTTTAATGGACCCTATAGGGCACATTTACTAAGGGTCCGTCGGACGCATTTCCGTCGGGTTTCCCAAATTTTTCTGTTTTGCGCTGAATTGCCCCGGGTGCTTGGCGCACGCGATCAGATTGTATCGCATCGGCAACAACTTGCATGTGACACAATTCAGGGGGGCGTGGACGTCGGACAACCCTACTGATTCGGACAAACCACGGAATTTTAAAACGAAATTGTGTTGCCAGATCAGCACTCACATGCACCGGGAAGAAGAAGGTGAACTCCAGCAGACATTAGTGGGGGAAGCGACACATGGAGGAATTTGGACGCACGATCTTGGGCAGCTCCGAATCCTCGTCGGACATTCCGGATCGGTGTCGTTAACGGGACGGTTAAGTAAATGTGCCCCGATATGTTACATTTGAGTAAACTTGTCTCTTATATTCCGGGTAAATATATCCTAATCTTCAGATCCTATGTCAAGAGCAGTTCTTTACTAGGACTTCTGATTACTCGTCATTAGGGGCTGGACACCATGTTGTCTTCCCCATCTCCCGGTGCAGCCTAATCGCTCCCAGCAAGTTAAATCACTTTCCAGCAGTTCTGTCATTTATGGTAAATGGCTGTAAACAGTCGGCACTCTGTAATGTCATGTCTGGTATAAATCACGCGCTCCTTGTCATGTAGATAGCCGGCGTTTGTCTAATGTATTTTATATTACGCACCCTTAACCCCGCGGCTCTATTTCATATGGGCTATTATGTCCTTATGGTGGAAAGTACATTATCGGTAATTATAGCACTTGCCAACGCTATATGATCAATCCGGGACCTTCTCCACTAAAACAAACCAAATAAAGATGGGGAATTACCTGAAAGCCACAGTCTGTCAATGTTACACAAATGTATGAATATATCTCATATTACAAGTATTGTCTGTGGGGGTCATTATTGTGGAAGTAATTGTTCTGGGACATCGAACCATCCAGACTGTTAGACCTGATCTCAATCGGTCCAGGGCACTTTCTACGCAGTTTGTTTTGCCTCATAATAAACACCTCAGCTGCTGCGGAGCATCATAATACACACCACAGCTGCTGCAGAGCCTCATAATACACACCTCTGCTGCTGCGGAGCATCATAATACACACCACAGCTGCTGCGGAGCATCATAATACACACCTCAGCTGCTGCGGAGCATCATAATACACACCACAGCTGCTGCAGAGCCTCATAATACACACCTCTGCTGCTGCGGAGCATCATAATACACACCACAGCTGCTGCGGAGCATCATAATACACACCTCAGCTGCTGCGGAGCATCATAATACACACCACAGCTGCTGCAGAGCCTCATAATACACACCTCTGCTGCTGCGGAGCATCATAATACACACCACAGCTGCTGCAGAGCCTCATAATACACACCTCAGCTGTTGCGGAGCATCATAATACACACCACAGCTGCTGCAGAGCCTCATAATACACACCTCAGCTGCTGCGGAGCATCATAATACACACCTCAGCAGCTGCGGAGCATCATAATACACACCTCAGCTGCTGCAGAGCATCATAATACACACCTCAGCTGCTGCAGAGCATCATAATACACACCTCAGCTGCTGCGGAGCATCATAATACACACCTCAGCTGCTGTGGAGCCTCATAATAACCACCTCAGCTGCTGTGGAGCCTCATATAACCACCTCAGCTGCTGTGGAGCCTCATAATACACACCATAGATGCTGTGGAGCCTCATAATTCATACCTCAGCTGCTGTGGAGCCTCATAATAAACACCTTAGCTGCTGCGGAACCTCATAATACACATATCAGCTGCTGCAGAAAATCACAATACACACCCCCACATGCACCGGGAAGAAGAAGGTGAACTCCAAAGGACCTCAGCGGGGGAAGCGACACATGCAGGAAATTGGACGACCGATCTTAGTGAATCGCAGCAGCTCCAAATCCTCGTCGGACATTCCGGATCGGCGGTGTCAATGGGACGGGTACGTTAATGTGCCCCACAGTGTATACAAAAACTACAGCATGGAAACCTTCAAACAGATCCACTCTCTCATCATACGGGAGGACTGGCCCCTCCCCCACCCTTCTGTACAGACTGCTCTACCACCGTCCTTGCAGTGCACTGTCTGTGCGAACAACAGCTCACAAGTGAGTGTCGTTTTTAACGTAGCTTCCATGTCATGAAGGCTGCAGGCAGGTCTCTGAAGGGGTCAGTCCTGCTACACATTGGGGGTCATTTATCTTTTCCCCCCTTCTCTGCAATATTCTTGCGCCTGTTGTGAGTCTAATTTTTGCGCCTCATTTGTCTTTGTAGTTTTTGCCGTCTGTCAAATTCCTTTTTTTTTTTTTTCTAAATAATCAACCATTACCTTTCCTAAGCCTGGTCAGGACTGATGTGTTATTGTGCAATTATTTGTGCCCATATAAGCGCAATAGTATAATAAATTGGTGCAAAGATCTGTAAAGAGGTGGAATGTAATGACAAATAGGGCGCAAAAACACATGGTAAATTGCGGCAAAACATTCAAAAAAATGCAAAATAGGCGCAAAACAGTCATTACGCAGCAAAATGGGGCAAAAATAGCAAAGAAAGGAAAAGATAAATGACCCCCAATGTGCCTCCACAGATGGTGCTTAGGTAGGGGCCCATTAGAGGGTGGGGGCCCTGAGACATTGCCCTGCTCCCTCTTCCTTAACCTAATGCCAGCTCTGCTTACCCGGATCATTCCTCTGTGGGGGTAGGCGGAGCCTTGCAGAAAGCAGTCTGAGCAGTGTTTCCTCTCTCCTAGCATTAGGGTTGACCGAGTAGGGGGAGGTGTTGAAGTGCCCCACTGAAAGGGAAGACAGCACTGTAGCGAGGAAGTAGTAGGCAGCATCAAGGAAGCAAGACCAAGGAGACATGTGGGACATGACATATCGGGACAAACACCCAACCGTCCAGGATATAAGTGAAAAACTGAGACTGTCCCGCTGAATCCGGGACAGTTGGGATCTATACTATTTTGGCTTTTGTCAAGATCTGCAAAGGTGCTGAGATAAACAAAAGCTGGATAAATGAAAAGTATGTTTTGGACTTCATCACATGACTTACCTACACAGGAGCTCGGCTGTCGCATACAGCAGAAGCAGAACTCGTGCAATCTCAATGGATTTGGGTAACGTCATGGTGAGCTAAATACAAGCACACCACGATGTTCACCAACGTTATACGTTGCCACTAGGAAATGCAATTAGTCCCGCGGAAAACAAGTCCCCCATATGGCTCTGTAAAATAAAACTTTTGGAAAGTGGGAAGTGAAAAATATAAATGGAAAAACACAAAAGGGCTGTGTCTTAAGGGGTTAATTTGCCCAGAGTTGGTAGAGGATTATAAGGTCCATAAGGACTTGTGGGTCGTTTAGTGTCCTCAAAGCCCCTGACAGGTTCTGTATTAAGTTTAGTTATTTGTTCTGGATGTGTAAGATGATGGAGCCTTGATTGATGGACTGTAGATCCATAGATCATTATTAGGAATGGTCCGAGACCTAGATACATATGGGGGAACATCTTTAGGGATTTCCTACTGGGGCTTTAATGGAAATCTGTAGGATGATATGATGGAGAGAAGTAGTTGGTCTAATGCTATACACCAGGAACCCAATGATCTCATGGACAGACGTCCTATATGTGCACATACAAAGTCTGACATGTAGTCTCCAGTCTTAAATGAATGGCTGCTCCAGGGGGAGATGCAACAAAATTATTAAAAAGTTACACACCTCTCAAGGATTTTTGTTGCATATTCCATGCTTCAGCTTGGGTCTGGTACAGACAGTGCCATGAAAGGGTTAAAAAGGCTCCATTGGGGATTCTGGGAAATAAATATGCAAAACAAATTTCCAGGGTGGGATAAGACAAAAATTGCATCAAAGCTACATTAATATCAAGACTTTAAAAGTGATGTGGGATAATAGCCAAACCAAGGTATCAATTCCAAAAGGAACAGACTGTAGAGAACGATGCTCCAATGTTTTTGCTCATTAGCATGGTATGGGGAACAGTTTTAGGTAGATAAGAGGCCACAGATGTAGACCAGAGAAAAAAACTGTTAACTTATGGAGAGTGTGCCAGGGTGCCAGTGGCACATTGTAACAGATCATGTGCAAAATCCCCATATACTGCCATACTGTGCTACGGTTGTATATTGTAGGATCGATCAGACAACCAAGAGTTGAAGAACCCTAAGGGGTCTGAAAAATAGTAAAAAAAAAATTTAAAAGATAAAATAAAAAAATAAATAAAAGTTCCAATGACCCCCCCTTTCCCAGAACTGATAAACAAAGAAATAAATAGTAAAAATTATAAACATGTTGGGTATCACTGAATCCCAAAGGTTCCGATCTACCAATATTTAAAAAACGTAATTCCTGGCGGTGAACCCCGTACTGAAAATAACGCTCAAATCTCTAAAATGCAACTTTGTTTTGTCATATTGCAAATCATAAAATTGAAATAAAAAGTGATTAGAAGGTGGAAGATTCCTACAAACGTCATCGCATCCTGCAATAAGTGACAACTTACAGCCAAAGTAAGAAAAGGTTATAAGCGTCAGAACATGGTCAAAATCAAAAAAAAAAAAAAAACATTTGTACAAAAGGTTTTAATTTTTTTTAAAATCTATTAAAACATAATAAAACCTGTATAAATTTGGTATCCATATGGTCGTACAGTCTTGAAGGAGTCCCCTGAGATGCTTCAAGGCATGCGGTACCATCCAATATGCGTTTGGTTGGACCATCATTTATTTTTCAACAGGACAATGACCCCAAACACCTCCAGGCTGTGTAAGGGCTATGTGACCAAGAAGGAGAGTGATGGGGGCTACACCTGATGACCTGGACCTCCACAGTCACCAGAGCTGAGCCCAATCCAGATGGTTTGGGGTGAGCTGGACTGTAGAGAGAAGGCAAAAGTGCTCAGCGTCTCTGGGAACTCCGTTAGGACTGTTGGAAGACCATTTCAGGTGACTACCTCTTGTATCTCATCAAGAGAAGCCAATAATATGCAAAGCAGTAATCACAGCAAAAGGACGTAGAATATTAGACAGATTTTCAGTTGTTTCACACTTTTTTTGTTAAAGGGGTTTCCGAGAGTTATGAAAAAAACAAAAGGTGGCCGGGAGGGGGCTGCTTAAAAAAATAAAGATGTACTTACCTTCCGACGGTCTCCTCGTGTCACATTCTGATGTTGCTCTGGTCTGCACGCCATGTAAACAAACATGGACGCTGGAGCAGTGCTGGATTCAGATTCCGGCTGGCCGTGGCCGGTCACGCCCACCCATCCCTATTCACAGCACTGTGTATGCGGGCCGGATGGTTGGCGCGTCCATGTTTGTTTACATGGCACGCGGACCGGAGCGACAGCAGAACGGCACACGAGGAGGGCATCGGAAGGTAAGTACATCGTTATTTTTTTAAGCAGCCCCCTCCCGGCCACCTTTAGTTTTTTTCATAACTCTCGGACAACCCCTTTAAGTCTATAATTCCACATGTGATAATTCATAGTTTTGATGCCTTCAGTGGGAATCTACAATTTTTATAGTCATGAAAGTACAGAAAACTCTTTGAATGAGAAGATGGGGGTCATTTACTAAGGGCCCGAATTCCGCCAGGATTTTGGCGCACACGATTGGATTTCGCCGCAATCGCGTCAGGTTGCATGCAATGAAAATCGGGGGGAATTTTTTTAAAAAAAAGTGGCGCTTGACACGCGCTTACCTGTACCAGGAAGAGGATGGTGAAATCCGGTGAACTCCAGCGGACTTAAGCTCAGCAGCGTCACCTGGTGGACATCGGCGCACGGACCTTAGTGAGTCCCGGCAGAACGCGCCGCTGGATCGCGACAGGACCGGATAAGTAAATGACCCCCGATGTGTCCACACTTTTGGTCTGTACTGTAGCTCCCATATCATCTCTGTGGAGCCCAATCCACAATCCATCCGCAACAATAAATCCTCTTATTAGAATCTGATTAAGTTTTTTGGATGCCAATCAGGGGTTAAAAAAGCTAAACTGATTCCCCAAATTTACATTTTACCGCCACCTAATTAGGTCATCATTGTCACATCCGTCTACATTTAGCAGAATTTAGACTATTTAGCCGACTTTCCTAAATCAATGTGTAATGTCAGGGCCCGTGGCGGGGTTTTTCCATGGGCGGCCTCGATGCTTCTTTTATGGGGCTGTAACCTCCGGCCTACACGGCACGGCTCGTCCTAATGAATCTGTCATGGCTAGTATTGATTGACATGCCAGCGTAAGTGAGACGTGATTCCGATTGACTTCCTAATTACTGCTACTGTGATGTCTCACCAACTGGTAAGGCCAGAGGTTAATAGTCCTGATGCTCAGCCATGGCCGCCTCTACAAGCTCCAGTTAAATGCACTCCTTAAAAAAGTCAATATCTGAATCAAGATCTCAAGGCTATGGCCAAAGAGGATCAATTAAACCCTTTTTCTCTAGACTTTCGGGTGCGTCTGACAAGGGTTTTGATGAGAAGGCGATTAACTCCGTCACTGCCGCGGGCGCTCTATATCCATTGCTAAACAATAAACTAGAATCGTCCGATGTGAGCCCCCCCCATCCGCCAGGTACAAAATACTCCAAACTTCACTCTCAATTGGCTAGAGCACATAAACTAATACATAAATTATCATTAGTCTGTGATGGAAGACGTTCTGTGATCCAGATCCTGCTTTACATGGACGTGATATAAGAGGTCGGATCAGGGGCAGGAGAAGCCCCAACTAAATTCTGGCACCTATAGCTCCATCGTCTTTAAAAAATTTGGTGTGTAACAGGACTGCTGCCCCTCCACATTGTCACCAAGAACACCGGAGGGTTGTGTCACCTCTACAGTATAGTATGTGCTACCGGAGGACTTGTCCATGGACCGACAGAGAAATGTCACCTATCTACCCCGGAGATTAAATAGAACATTAGAGAACACAAAATTTCCTAAAATATTGCAGTTATTTACTAAGGACCTTGTGCCAGTTTTCTGTCGGACTTTGCACAGTTGTTTAAGAAGTGTCTGCACCACATATGTGTCACACACGACCGTTTTGTGGTGCGGCTGCAGTATTCGACATACGGCACAAATTAGGAGGCGTTCCGGTGCTCAGTTGGACTGTGCGCCTTATTTAAATTGCAACACCCCTGCCAACACATAGGCAGGGGTGGTAGTTGCAAATAGCGCCCTCTCCATGTCAGGAGCTCTCTAGGAGGTCTCTAAGTATTAGAGAACTTAGTTATTGCAGCTGTAGCCACTGCCTGGTAAGGCAAGAGTTAACAATGTGAGATGTTACTTTCCAAGCCCAGAGCCAGGATCCATACTACCATGCTGCATGTAACCTTCCTGTGGACCAGCTCTCCATGACTCTTCCAGCTAAGAATCTACTGTTAAGGTTTGGGCGTTGCCTTCTGTTAATAAAGAACTGTGAGTTGATTTGCACAATGTTGCCTCAGTCTGATCCCTGAATACAGCTGTTGCCACCACGGGCTTCCCCATCCATTACCCAGGGATTTATCTTACAGACACTCAGGGGTTGCCCCAGCGAGAAACCTACTGCATCAGCCTCTCCCTCTATATTTCTTGCACACACCACCTGCTGGAGACCTGCCATGCTGTAGGACAGCCCTCCGGTCCCCATACCAAGCACCGTGACCACAGGTTTCCTAGGCTGCAACCGCCAGCCACTCCAGTATTGTGGGCCCCGGCTGACTCCAGGCCCCAAGAAAAGGCTAGGCTCTGGTGGGGGTTACTGCACAAAGTCCGACAGAATTGTGTCTCACGGCCCATGGTAAAGGTGCACCAAAATAAAATGGTGCCCTCTGTCGGGGAAGTGCAGGGGTGGAGATTCATGAAGAACGTGCTCCAGAAACCCTGAATCTGGCGCCCCCTGCACACTACACAGGACACTGCAATTTGTGCACTTTGCACTGTTGTTAATAAATGTGCCGTCCTATGTGAATATGTCCTAACACAAGGAAAATATCAGTATTTTAAGCTTATTTCATACATTGTAAATATCCTAAATCACATAATAAAAATGTAAATTAGACAATTGTAAAAGACAATGGGGGAAGATTAACAAGCCCCAAAGCAAATAGCGAAGGGGCTGAGGACTGTAGGGGGTGGTTTCAAGCCTTCTGGTAGGCTGGTGGGGCTTGCCCCTTTACTCCTCCTGTGTGAGGTCACAGGAGGTGGTGTTTGGGGGCGGGTAAGGACC
Organism: Engystomops pustulosus; assembly: GCF_040894005.1. NCBI lineage: Eukaryota > Metazoa > Chordata > Amphibia > Anura > Leptodactylidae > Engystomops > Engystomops pustulosus. Next base: position 10,679,887 of record NC_092411.1, on the reverse strand, counting down.
CGCCCGGTGGTTTTATAAAGTCCGAGAGCACGTGGGGGGGGCCTCTTTCCTTCTGCCCCCTGGACCAAAGAGGCGAGAAGTCACCCTCCCACCCTGCCCTCTGAATTATTTCTTTTCAGCTCTTCTTTCCTTGGTTCTGGCTGTTTCCTTCTGTTTTCCTACAGTTGTCACAGCAAAGGCGGAAGTTACACAGGCCCTAAGGCGCTGGAAGATGCCCACATGCCGGCTGCAGGGCCGCAGCCGCCATTTCGGGCGAAGTTGGTTCTCAAGATTTTGAAGATGCCAAGCGGGCCTAGCAAGTTGGGAAATGTTTTAATTTATAACGTTATTTAATAATTTATATTAGTTGTTAATAAACGCTGTGGCCTTCCCACATTACCCAAACATTTAGTTTCCCGGTCTGTTGATGGGTGGTTAGTCTAGTACACGGTCAAGTACCAGACGGTTGGGTGGTTAGTCTAGGTACACGGTCAAGTACCAAACGGATGGAAGGTTTATCAAAGTACAAGGTCAAGTTCCAAACGGTTGGATGGTTTATCAAAGTACAAGGTCAAGTTCCAAACGGTTGGATGGTTTATCAAAGTACAAGGTCAAGTACCAAACGGTTGGATGGTTTATTAAGGTACAGGGGCAAGTACCAAATTTAAGGTTTGGGTTTGTTAATCCCTGCAGTCTTATCAAGCTGCCTAAGAGTGAGAATGTGCCTAGTTGCCCATATCAACCAATTACAGCTCAGCTTTCATTTTACCAGTGCTCATGAATATTTTAAAAGACAAGCTGTAATTGGTTGCCATGGGCAACTTAGCACATTCGTACTTCTGGGCAGTTTAAGACATGATTAACTTATATAAATATATGAATGTTCCATACAAAAAATATGGTGTAAGGTTGACTCAAATAAAAAGCCAAAGGGGCACTGTCTCCATCTGGAGAAGACAAGGTTTAATCACCGGAGGCGACAGGGCTTCTTTACTATGAGAACTGTCAATCTGTGGAATAGACTGCCTCAGGCGCTGGTCACAGCAGGACAGCAGAGAGCTTCAGGAAGGGTCTAGATGTCTTTTACACCTAAATAACATTGATGCTTCTGTTATAGAATTATTTCCCCTAAATCCCTTCCTCATCCAATCCCTTCCCTTCCTTGGTTGAACTTGATGGACTTGTGTTTTTTCAACCGTATGAAAGGTGACAGTGCTTGTACTATGGTCACAAGAGCTTACAATCTATGAGGAGGGCACAGGAGTTAAAAGTGCTTATACAATGGTCACAAGAGCTTACAATCTATGGGGAGGAGGGACACAGGAGGTGACAGTGCTTGTACAATGGTCACAAGAGCTTACAATCTATGGGGAGGAGGGACACAGGAGGTGACAGTGCTTGTACAATGGTCGCTAGAGCTTGCAATCTATGAGGAGAAGGATACAGTAGGTTACAGTGCTTGTACAATGGTCGCAAGAGCTTACAATCTATAAGGAGGAGACACAGGAGGTGACAGTGCTTGTACAATGGTCACAAGAGCTTACAATCTATGGGAAGGAGGGGGCACAGGAGGTGATAGTGCTTGTACAATGGTTACAAGAGCTTACAATCTATGAGGAGAAGGATACAGTAGGTTACAGTGCTTGTACAATGGTCGCAAGAGCTTGCAATCTATGGGAAGGAGTGACATAGAAGGTGACAGTGCTTGTACAATGGTCAAAAGAGCTTACAATCTATGAGGAGGAGGGGACACAGGAGGTGACAGTGCTTGTACAAAAGAGGGTGAGTGACGTCTGCAGCCCCTATTTAAGCTATGCTCACTTCCTGTACCGCCGACAACACAATCCCGCCCCTAGTCACGTAGCCCCCACCTCCCTGACATACGCAGGGAGACAGAAAGGAAAGGAAAACAACCTACGTCAAAGAGGGCCTATTCCTGTACTTATAACCCCGTTACCTAAGACACCCTTTGTGCAGTCATTAGCCCAACGGCTATACGCAGAGGGGACACAGGAGGTGACAGTGCTTGTACAATGGTCACAAGAGCTTACAATCTATGAGGAGGAGGGGACACAGGAGGTGACAGTGCTTGTACAATGGTCGCAAGAGCTTGCAATCTATGAGTAGGAGGAGGAAACAGGAAGTGACAGTGGAGGTGACAGTGCTTGTACAATGGTCACAGGAGCTTACAATCTATGAGGAGAAGGACACAGGAGGTGACAGTGCTTGTACAATGGTCACAAGAGCTTACAATCTATGAGGAGGAGGGGCACAGGAGGGGACAGTGCTTGTACAATGGTCACAAGAGCTTACAATCTATGAGGAGGAGGACACAGGAGGTGACAGTGCTTGTACAATGGTCACAGGAGCTTACAATCTATGAGGAGGGGGACACAGGAGGTGACAGTGCTTGTACAATGGTCACAAGAGCTTACAATCTATGAGGAGGAGGGGACACAGGAGGTGACAGTGCTTGTACAATGGTCACAAGAGCTTACAATCTATGAGGAGGGGGACACAGGAGGTGACAGTGCTTGTACAATGGTCACAAGAGCTCACAATCTATGAGGAGGAGGGGACACAGGAGGTGACAGTGCTTGTACAATGGTCACAAGAGCTTACAATCTATGAGGAGGAGGGGACACAGGAGGTGACAGTGCTTGTACAATGGTCACAAGAGCTTACAATCTATGAGGAGGGGGGCACAGGAGGTGACAGTGCTTGTACAATGGTCACAAGAGCTTACAATCTATGAGGAGGAGGGGACACAGGAGGTGACAGTGCTTGTACAATGGTCACAAGAGCTTACAATCTATGAGGAGGGGGACACAGGAGGTGACAGTGCTTGTACAATGGTCACAAGAGCTTACAATCTATGAGGAGGAGGGGACACAGGAGGTGACAGTGCTTGTACAACGTTACTATTGTCACAGCTGGCGGTTATTTGGGGGTTATTTGGCCTACATGCCCATTGGCTGGCAGGCATACAGGTGGGAGGGGTATCGTTGGACTTTGTTTGTTTTTTAAATTTGTTTATCTGTTAAATTATGCTTTAAATAATACAAAAAATTATATAAAGAAAAATAAGAAGTGTTTTTTACAATAATATATAAAGCTGTGGCCGACCCTTAAGTCAACCCACATATGTTTAACTTTAATCCAAGTCTCTGTGTGTTTTTTAATGGCGTATATTGTTTTAGGGTTAAAGGGGTCTGTGCTTCCAGTGGTTCGTGGTTTAACTTTATTTGGGCAGTCTATGTGGAGGAGGGGACACAGGAGGTGATAGTGCTTGTACAATGGGCACAAGAGCTTACAATCTATGAGGAGGAGGATACACAGGAGGTGACAGTGCTTGTACAATGGTCAAAAGAGCTTACAATCTATGAGGAGGAGGACACAGGAGGTGACAGTGCTTGTACAATGGTCACAAGAGCTTACAATCTATGAGGAGGAGAGGACACCGGAGGTGTCAGTGCTTGTACAATGGCACAGGAGCTTAAAATCTATGTGGAGGAGGAGACACAGGAGGTGACAGTGTTTTGTACAATGGTCACAAGAGCTTACAATCTATGAGGAGGAGGAGACACAGGAGGTGACAGTGCTTGTACAATGGTCACAGGAGCTTAAAATCTCTGAGGAGGAGGGGACACAGGAGGTGACAGTGCTTGTACAATGGCCACAAGAGCTTACAATCTATGAGGGGAAGGACACAGGAGGTGACAGTGCTTGTACAATGGCCACAAAAGCTTACAATCTATGACGAGGAGGAGACACAGGAGGTGACAGTGCTTGTACAATGGTCACAAAAGCTTACAATCTATGAGGAGGAGGGGACACAGGAGGTGACAGTGCTTGTGCAATGGTCACAAGAGCTTACAATCTATGAGGAGGAGGGGACACAGTAGGTGACAGTGCTTGTACAATGGTCACAGGAGCTTACACCCTATGAGGAGGGGTACACAGCAAGTGACTGCTTGTACAATGGTCACAAGAGCTTACAATCTATGAGAAGGAGGACACGGGAGGTGACATTGCTTGTACAATGGTCACAAGAGCTTACAATCTTTGAGAAGGAAGGACACAGGAGGTGACATTGCTTGTACAATGGTCACAGGAGCTTACACTCTATGAGGAGGGGGACACAGGAGGTGATAATGCTTGTACAATGGTCGCAAGAGCTTACAATCTATGAGGAGGAGGGGACACAGGAGGTGACAGTGCTTGTACAATGGTCACAAGAGCTTTCAATCTATGAGGAGGAGGAGGAAACAAGAAGTGACAGTGCTTGTACAATGGTCACAAGAGCTTACAATCTATGGGGAGGAGGGGACACAGGAGGTGATAGTGCTTGTACAATGGTCACAAGAGCTTACAATCTATGAAGAGGAGGACACAGGAGGTGAAAGTGATTGTACAATGGTCACAAGAGCTTACAATCTATGAGGAGGAGGGGCACAGGAGGGGACAGTGCTTGTACAATGGTCACAAGAGCTTACAATCTATGAGGAGGAGGACACAGGAGGTGACAGTGCTTGTACAATGGTCACAGGAGCTTACAATCTATGAGGAGGGGGACACAGGAGGTGACAGTGCTTGTACAATGGTCACAAGAGCTTACAATCTATGAGGAGGAGGGGACACAGGAGGTGACAGTGCTTGTACAATGGTCACAAGAGCTTACAATCTATGAGGGGGGGGACACAGGAGGTGACAGTGCTTGTACAATGGTCACAAGAGCTTACAATCTATGAGGAGGAGGGGACACAGGAGGTGACAGTGCTTGTACAATGGTCACAAGAGCTTACAATCTATGAGGAGGAGGGGACTCAGGAGGTGACAGTGCTTGTACAATGGTCACAAGAGCTTACAATCTATGAGGAGGGGGGCACAGGAGGTGACAGTGCTTGTACAATGGTCACAAGAGCTTACAATCTATGAGGAGGAGGGGACACAGGAGGTGACAGTGCTTGTACAATGGTCACAAGAGCTTACAATCTATGAGGAGGGGGACACAGGAGGTGACAGTGCTTGTACAATGGTCACAAGAGCTTACAATCTATGAGGAGGAGGGGACACAGGAGGTGACAGTGCTTGTACAACGTTACTATTGTCACAGCTGGCGGTTATTTGGGGGTTATTTGGCCTACATGCCCATTGGCTGGCAGGCATACAGGTGGGAGGGGTATCGTTGGACTTTGTTTGTTTTTTAAATTTGTTTATCTGTTAAATTATGCTTTAAATAATACAAAAAATTATATAAAGAAAAATAAGAAATGTTTTTTACAATAATATATAAAGCTGTGGCCGACCCTTAAGTCAACCCACATATGTTTAACTTTAATCCAAGTCTCTGTGTGTTTTTTAATGTCGTATATTGTTTTAGGGTTAAAGGGGTCTGTGCTTCCAGTGGTTCGTGGTTTAACTTTATTTGGGCAGTCTATGTGGAGGAGGGGACACAGGAGGTGATAGTGCTTGTACAATGGGCACAAGAGCTTACAATCTATGAGGAGGAGGATACACAGGAGGTGACAGTGCTTGTACAATGGTCAAAAGAGCTTACAATCTATGAGGAGGAGGACACAGGAGGTGACAGTGCTTGTACAATGGTCACAAGAGCTTACAATCTATGAGGAGGAGAGGACACCGGAGGTGTCAGTGCTTGTACAATGGCACAGGAGCTTAAAATCTATGTGGAGGAGGAGACACAGGAGGTGACAGTGTTTTGTACAATGGTCACAAGAGCTTACAATCTATGAGGAGGAGGAGACACAGGAGGTGACAGTGCTTGTACAATGGTCACAGGAGCTTAAAATCTCTGAGGAGGAGGGGACACAGGAGGTGACAGTGCTTGTACAATGGCCACAAGAGCTTACAATCTATGAGGGGAAGGACACAGGAGGTGACAGTGCTTGTACAATGGCCACAAAAGCTTACAATCTATGACGAGGAGGAGACACAGGAGGTGACAGTGCTTGTACAATGGTCACAAAAGCTTACAATCTATGAGGAGGAGGGGACACAGGAGGTGACAGTGCTTGTGCAATGGTCACAAGAGCTTACAATCTATGAGGAGGAGGGGACACAGTAGGTGACAGTGCTTGTACAATGGTCACAGGAGCTTACACCCTATGAGGAGGGGTACACAGCAAGTGACTGCTTGTACAATGGTCACGAGAGCTTACAATCTATGAGAAGGAGGACACGGGAGGTGACATTGCTTGTACAATGGTCACAAGAGCTTACAATCTTTGAGAAGGAAGGACACAGGAGGTGACATTGCTTGTACAATGGTCACAGGAGCTTACACTCTATGAGGAGGGGGACACAGGAGGTGATAATGCTTGTACAATGGTCGCAAGAGCTTACAATCTATGAGGAGGAGGGGACACAGGAGGTGACAGTGCTTGTACAATGGTCACAAGAGCTTTCAATCTATGAGGAGGAGGAGGAAACAAGAAGTGACAGTGCTTGTACAATGGTCACAAGAGCTTACAATCTATGGGGAGGAGGGGACACAGGAGGTGATAGTGCTTGTACAATGGTCACAAGAGCTTACAATCTATGAAGACGAGGACACAGGAGGTGAAAGTGATTGTACAATGGTCACAAGAGCTTACAATCTATGAGGAGGAGAGGACACAGTAGGTGACAGTGCTTGTACAATGCTCACAGGAGCTTACAATCTATGGGGAGGAGGGGACACAGGAGGTGACAGTGCTTGTACAATGGTCACAGGAGCTTACAATCTAAGAGGAGAAGGACACAGGAGGTGACAGTGCTTGTACAATGGTCACAGGAGCTTACAATCTATGGGGAGGAGGGGACACAGGAGGTGATAGTGCTTGTACAATGGTCACAAGAGCTTACAATCTATGAAGAGGAGGACACAGGAGGTGAAAGTGATTGTACAATGGTCACAAGAGCTTACAATCTATGAGGAGGAGGGGACACAGGAGGTGACAGTGCTTGTGCAATGGTCACAAGAGCTTACAATCTATGAGGAGGAGGGGACACAGTAGGTGACAGTGCTTGTACAATGGTCACAGGAGCTTACACCCTATGAGGAGGGGTACACAGCAAGTGACTGCTTGTACAATGGTCACAAGAGCTTACAATCTATGAGAAGGAGGACACGGGAGGTGACATTGCTTGTACAATGGTCACAAGAGCTTACAATCTAAGAGGAGAAGGACACAGGAGGTGACATTGCTTGTACAATGGTCACAGGAGCTTACAATCTATGGGGAGGAGGGGACACAGGAGGTGATAGTGCTTGTACAATGGTCACAAGAGCTTACAATCTATGAAGAGGAGGACACAGGAGGTGAAAGTGATTGTACAATGGTCACAAGAGCTTACAATCTATGAGGAGGAGAGGACACTGGAGGTGTCAGTGCTTGTACAATGGCACAGGAGCTTAAAATCTATGTGGAGGAGGGGACACAGGTGGTGACAGTGCTTGTACAATGGTCACGAGAGCTTACAATCTATGAGGAGGAGGAGACACAGGAGGTGACATTGCTTGTACAATGGTCACAGGAGCTTACAATCTATAATGGGGAGGGGGTACATGAGGTGACAGTGCTTGTACAATGGTCACAAGAGCTTAAAATCTCTGAGGAGGAGGGGACGCAGGAGATGACAGTGCTTGTGCAATGGTCACAAGAGCTTACAATCTATGAGGAGGAGGACACGGGAGGTGACAGTGCTTGTACAATGGTCATAAGAGCTTACAATCTATGAGAAGGAGGGACACAGGAGGTGACATTGCTTGTACAATGGTCACAGGAGCTTACACTCTATGAGGAGGAGGGGGCACAGGAGGTGTCAGTGCTTGTACAATGGTCACAGGAGCTTACACTCTATGAGGAGGGGGACACAGGAGGTGACAGTGCTTGTACAATGGTCACAAGAGCTTACAATCTATGAGGAGGAGGGGACACAGGAGGTGACAGTGCTTGTACAATGGTCACAGGAGCTTACAATCTATGAGGAGGAGGGGACACAGGAGATGACAGTGCTTGTACAATGGTCACAGGAGCTTACAATCTATGACAAGGAGGAGGAGGACACAGGAGCGGACAGTGCTTGTACAATGGTCACAAGAGCTTAAAATCTATGAGGAGGGGGACCCAGGAGATGACAGTGCTTGTACAATGGTCACAGGAGCTTAAAATCTATGAGGAGGAGGGGACGCAGCAAGTGACTGCTTGTACAATGGTCACAAGAGCTTACACTCTATGAGGAGGAGAAGACACAGGAGGTGAAAGTGCTTGTACAGTGGTCACAAGAGCTTGCAATCTATAAGGAGGAGTACACAGGAGGTGACAGTGCTTATACAATGGTCACAAGAGCTTACAATCTATGAGGAGGGTACAGAAGTTAAAAGTGCCTATACAATGGTCACAGGAGCTTACAATCTATAATGGGGAGGGGGGCACATGAGGTAAAAGTGCTTGTACAATGGTCACAGGAGCTTACACTCTATGAGGAGGGGGACACAGGAGGTGACAGTGCTTGTACAATGGCCACAAGAGCTTACAATCTATGAGGAGGAGGGGACACAGCAAATGACTGCTTGTACAATGGTCACAAGAGCTTACAATCTATGAGGAGGAGGACACGGGAGGTGACATTGCTTGTACAATGGTCACAAGAGCTTACAATCTATGAGGAGGATGGGCACTGGCGGTGACAGTGCATGTACAATGGTCACAGGAGCTTACAATCTAGGAGGAGGAGGGGCACTGGCAGTGACAATGCTTGTACAATGGTCCCGGTAGCTTACAATCTATGAGGAGGAGGACACGGGAGGTGACATTGCTTGTACAATGGTCACAAGAGCTTACAATCTATAAGGAGGAGGGGACAAAGGAGGTGACAGTGCTTGTACAATGGTCACAAGAGCTTGCAATCTATGAGGAGGAGGACACGGGAGGTGACAGTGCTTGTACAATGGTCACAGGAGCTTACAATCTATGAGGAGGAGGACACGGGAGGTGACATTGCTTGTACAATGGTCACAGGAGCTTACAATCTATGAGGAGGAGGACACAGGAGGTGACAGTGCTTGTACAATGGTCACAGGAGCTTACAATCTATGAGGAGGAGGACACGGGAGGTGACATTGCTTGTACAATGGTCACAGGAGCTTACAATCTATGAGGAGGAGGACACAGGAGGTGACAGTGCTTGTACAATGGTCACAGGAGCTTAAAATCTATGAGGAGGAGGACACAGGAGGTGACAGTGCTTGTACTATGGTCACAGGAGCTTACAATCTATGAGGAGGAGGACACAGGAGGTGACAGTGCTTGTACAATGGTCACAGGAGCTTACAATCTATGAGGAGGGGGACACAGGAGGTGATAGTGCTTGTACAATGGTCACAGGAGCTTACACTCTTTGAGGAGGGGACACAGGAGGGGACAGTGTTTGTACAATGGTCACAGGAGCTTACAATCTATGAGGAGGAGGACACGGGAGGTGACATTGCTTGTACAATGGTCACAAGAGCTTACAATCTATGAGGAGGATGGGCACTGGCGGTGACAGTGCATGTACAATGGTCACAGGAGCTTACAATCTAGGAGGAGGAGGGGCACTGGCAGTGACAATGCTTGTACAATGGTCCCGGTAGCTTACAATCTATGAGGAGGAGGACACGGGAGGTGACATTGCTTGTACAATGGTCACAAGAGCTTACAATCTATAAGGAGGAGGGGACACAGGAGGTGACAGTGCTTGTACAATGGTCACAAGAGCTTGCAATCTATGAGGAGGAGGACACGGGAGGTGACAGTGCTTGTACAATGGTCACAGGAGCTTACAATCTATGAGGAGGAGGACACGGGAGGTGACATTGCTTGTACAATGGTCACAGGAGCTTACAATCTATGAGGAGGAGGACACAGGAGGTGACAGTGCTTGTACAATGGTCACAGGAGCTTACAATCTATGAGGAGGAGGACACGGGAGGTGACATTGCTTGTACAATGGTCACAGGAGCTTACAATCTATGAGGAGGAGGACACAGGAGGTGACAGTGCTTGTACAATGGTCACAGGAGCTTACAATCTATGAGGAGGAGGACACAGGAGGTGACAGTGCTTGTACTATGGTCACAGGAGCTTACAATCTATGAGGAGGAGGACACAGGAGGTGACAGTGCTTGTACAATGGTCACAGGAGCTTACAATCTATGAGGAGGGGGACACAGGAGGTGATAGTGCTTGTACAATGGTCACAGGAGCTTACACTCTTTGAGGAGGGGACACAGGAGGGGACAGTGTTTGTACAATGGTCACAGGAGCTTACAATCTATGAGGAGGAGGGGCACAAGAGGTGACAGTGCTTGTACAATGGTCACAAGAGCTTACAATCTATGAGGAGTAGGAGGACACAGGAGGTGACAGTGCTTGTACAATGGTCACAAGAGCTTACAATCTATGAGGAGTAGGAGGACACAGGAGGTGACAGTGCTTGTACAATGGTCACAGGAGCTTACAATCTATGAGGAAGAGGACACAGGGGGTGACAGTGCTTGTACAATGGTCACAAGAGCTTACAATCTATGAGGAAGAGGACACATGGGGTGACAGTGCTTGTACAATGCTCCAATCAGAATTTGTAGGTGAAAATAAAATATTGATATTTCCACAGATCCTTCTTCTCTTCTACACAGAAAGCAGCTCCTCCTCTCCCGGCTGTCACTCACACGACCTAAACTCATCGATATTGATAAAACAGTAATGAAAGTTATCAATAAATCCTCCTCACGCGGGATCAGAGAGGGACAGTGCAAAACAGGGAAAATGGAGAAATAAGCCCTCTGTACCCCCATATACAGTACACTTACCCCCCCCCCCCCTCTTCCCTCCCTGGCTACATAGGGCTATTATAATGCCGACATTCAGGTCAACAAATTCTGCATAATAATTAAATCTATTATCAACCAATGGGTTTTCTAGGAGATGTAGACTGGAGATAAAATTAGAAAACAATGTCCGATCACTTTTTTCCGAAATTATGTAATGTCCATTGATGAACATTTGATAGATGTTGTGTGAGGGGTCACCATCCACTAGATCAGTGTTTTACACAATTACCAAAGTATCAGCATAAAACCTTTATTATACATAAAATGTGATGATGATAATTAGAGAACAGCAATGACCGGAGCACAGAGAAAGATTATAGTTACATTATCTGCTGGTCTCTCTCACGACTCTGCTGGGATCTGCTCTGCTCTTCTTCCAGTCTCTTCCGCAGTTCTGTGACTGTTGAGTTTCTTAGCCATAAAATTGTCACCAAGGATTTTCCAGAGGTTTTCTATTGGGTTTAGATCAGAACATAAAGAAGGAACCATGTATCTATATAAGAGGTCCAACTCCTGCTGAAGAAAACATTCCCCAAACCATGACACTTCCTCCACCACTTTTCACTGACTTCATTACACACTATAGGTTCAGTCTTTCCCAGTTGGTTGATGAACATAATGGGGGTCATTTACTAAGGGCCCGATTCGCGTTTTCCCGACGTGTTACCCGAATATTTCCAATTTGCGCCGATTTCCCCTGTATTGCCCCGGGATTTTGGCGCACGCGATCGGATTGTGGCGCATTGGCGCTGGCATGCACGCGACGGAAATCTGGGGCCGTGGCCGAGCAAAAACCCGACGGATTCGGAAAAAAACGCTGCATTTAAAAAAAGAAATGTGTCGCTTGGGAAGCGCTTACCTTCACTTGGTCCAGCCCGGTGAACTCCAGCGCGTTCAGATACTTTTCAGCGCAGCAGCACCACCTGGTGGACGTCGGAGGAACTACCTTGATGAATCCCGGCCGGACCCGAATCCAGCGCAGAGAACGCGCCGCTGGATCGCGAATGGACCGGGTAAGTAAATCTGCCCCAATGTTTCCCATCAGATCTGAATAGATTAAACTTACTTTCATCAGTTAAATGACCTGTGGACACTTCTTCTCCTCTGTCCTCACAACCCGCTCCTCAGTAAAGGTGAGTCTAGCTTGTTGATTCTTTCTGCTAATGACAGGTTTGGTCACTACAGAATGCAGTTATAGGGTCGCCCCTTTGGCCTTCATCTGAACAACCTGCTGACATAAGGTTTCAGTCACTTTGGAACGAAACAACAGTTTTGCAAAGTCAGTGGAAATTTAGGCACCAGTTACATTGGGTTTGTCACATAGTTAAGGAAATGAATACCAGGTGCCATATTATCACCAATAACTTTCAGGTATCTGAAAGAGTTTTCTAATTTTGATCAGTGTATTTTACAGTTATGTCATTTACATTTTTATTCTGTGCTTTAGAATATATATATAATTTATTAAATAACCTTAAAATACTGTTATTTTACTCAGTATATATCCACATAGGACGACACAATGGGGCACATTTACTAAGGGTCCACGGACCGCGATTCCGTTGGGTTTTCCCAAATATTTCCGTTTTGTGCCGAATTGCCCCAGGGTTTTGGTGCACGCAATCGGATTGTGGCGCATCGCCGCCCGCTTGCACGCGACAGAAAACGGGGGGCGTGGCAGTGGGACAACCCGATGGATTCGGAAAAACCGCGGAATTTAAAAAACTAAATGCATGAGGAAGAAGAAGATGAACTCCAGCGGACCTCGGCGCAGAAGAGACCTTAGTGAATCGCGCCGAACCCGAATCCTCGTCGGACAACGCACTGCGGGATCGTGACAGGACTGGGTAAGTAAATCTGCCCCAATGACTTTGACATTTCAGAAATTGTGTGTTGAGCTCCGGTGTATATCGATGAGTGATCACTAGGACAGGTCATCAATACTAGAGTATCGGAGGTCTGGCGACTGGCACCCACTCTAATGAGCTGCTTGAGGGTACTGCTTGGGGTCACCTCAGTGCTCCTCTAGTATAGTTCTGTGATTGGTATTACACTCTCTTAAAAGGGACTGAGCTACAACCCAGCTAAGTGACTGATGGATGTGACAGGAAGCCAAAGTGGCGGAGCACCGGAGAAGCAGTTTGGTGGAGGTTTTAGGAATTGGACTCTCAAAACTGTCATATCAATTAAGGGTCTAACTTGCTTGTCGTTGTTGTCTCAGTGATGAGACCCCCACAGATCACGAGTACTTGGGGGTCCAAAGCAGTTGACCAGGCTGCTACATTTATCTCTAAGCTGGCGGAGATGGCCAAGCGCTGACCATGTGTTGCCGGCTGGTGGAGCAATGAAGGGTCTGACGACGGTTCGTTCTCGTGATCTTTGGGGTCTTATCACTGACACCCCCACCGATCAGCAAGTTAGGCCCTTTTATGAGACCAATTCTTACATTTTCCAAATGGAAACTTGGAAAATAAGTCATATTCAACTTCCTGCGGCAGATTCTTCTCTAGAGTGCATCTGTTGGATGTGAACGTAGCTGCGCTTACCCCATCCATATACAAGGATAATGGGTTACATTACATAATAACAGATTAGACCCTAATAGTGCAAATATCATCTCCAAAACAGGTAACTGGTAGAATTGTAAATTGAAGGTGTTGTCCAATGCTCAGCTATCTCCATCGGTAAGATGGACCCCCATTCTTGTGACCATGGGTGTCCATTACTAAGACCCCCACCAATCAGTGAGTTAGCGGACTTGTCACTGGAGAACCCCTTTAAGTTTTAGACCTGAACAGAGATGATCAGCAAATAAGCGCAAATGACCTACAATGTAACAATAAACCTCAACTAATTGTGAATGTATTTAATGCGTAGAGAGATACAGTCCTGCGCTGTGATTTATCTGGTGGCTCCTACAGGGATCGTTGTCATTCATAGCACTTGTGTCTTGACACTGAAATAACAGACCCCTGGCCCTATAATTGTTAAACTCAGCTGGTTTTAAAAACCCATCATTCTGTTTGTCATGAGCCGAGTCTACACGCTGGCCCCTTGTCCTTGGCTGTAGAGGCGGAAAGTTGTCAAAGGCCCCTTTTTGGCCTCTAAAAAAAAAAAAATCAATTTCAATCAACGTGGAGTGTAATATTATCAAATGTCAACCCGCACGGTCGCGGGCTCAGAAAATTATCCTTGACAGCTTCTTGTCGACTTAATTAAGTGCTACCAAAAAAAAGGCAAAATATCTCAAATTGCAGTTCTCGTCGTGCGTTCTTCACAGGCCGTATTGACAGCTCGGAGAAAAAGATTACCTCTGGGGTTTTATTGATAGGTCTTTGGCCTGATATTGGAATGATTGCTCGGCAGATAAATCACATTTAGATTTCTTAGTAATTGAAGAGGATTGATTGAATTGTTAGGACAGTCCCGGAGGGAGATCTTCACCCTCCCGCGTCGTTCAGAGGTTACCACCGGAGAAAGGACCTCTTCTGACAAGACTGATAAAGCTTTAATTGTCGGCATGATGGGGGGCGGTGGATCGGGGGGTCCTGGGTGTCATGAACACAATGAAGTGCTGATTGATAAGGGAAGGGGACAGCTACAGGATAATCCATATGTTCAGAGCACAATGGAGAACACATGTAGCAGAGCCGGATTTGTTACGCTTCACTTGATGTTGTGCATCTGTTCACATTTGCTTACTCCGGAGTCTTCGAAGACCGAAACTTAAGCATCTGATTGGTGACAATGTTGATATTTGGACCCTCAAGGTCTAGAGGACAGTTAAAGAGAAGATAAGTCCAATTGTAACCTATCAAGTAGTAGATTAGAATATAGACAGTTTGGGAGGTAGCCCAGGGCCCAAGCCTTCTATGGGGCCCAGGGCCACCTGAACCATCCACTACATTTTAAACTGAGAAGAACCACAACCTATGAAATGCTTGTACATCTGTTTGTACTCTAAATACACTAGATGTACACTAGAGCCGTTTCAGGACCTTTGAAGGTCCTCCAAAGGTCCTGAAACCACAGATTGAAAGCAGCAAAAAAGACACTTCCTCCTTTCCCCAAAAAGCTGATTCTAGGACCAGATGTAGGAAGTGATTCCAGACTTGTAGGGCCTATAATATTCCTACAGCCCAGGACCCATGGTGGTCTTATTCCACCTCTGCTCCTATCAGCCCAGGAAGTTATAAATGGAGATATGGATATGGATATGTGGAGGATCTCCCAGAAATTCTGGCCACACGTATTGTACATTCTTAGTCCACTATGATGCTATGGGACATACTGCAATATGAAAAAGATCATACATTGATCACTACTAGATCTGCAGGTGCAGAGCTCACAGATGCATCTCCTGCCACTTGCACCTCAATAGCATTTCTAAAAATCCATGAAAACCTCTAAAACCCTAATTGTCGCAGTGATTCACTCTCATCTCGATTACTGTAAATCCCTACTAATTGGTTTTCCACTTAATAAACTCTCTCCTCCACAATCTATTCTTAATACAGCAGCTAGAAGGGTCTATCAGTCCCAATGCTACACGGATGCCTCCACTCTGCGTCACTGGCTGCCCATCACCTTCCGTATTCAATTCAAATTAATCACCCTTATCCACAAAGCTCTGCACAATGCTGCACCACCCTACCTCCCTGCCCCATCTCAGTCTATCGCCCAACCTGTGCTCTTCAATCGTACATTGATCTAACATCTAAATCTCTCCTGAGCTGCACCTATTCTCTGGAATGCACTACCTCGAACTATCTGGCTAATACTTATCTACCAAATGTTCAAACATCCCATCTTTTCAGGGAGACCCATCACATGCCCTGATTACATGTAACTTTCACTTTCCTTTCCCTAATCCTCTTCTCCTGTCTATGTGATCTCTCATCACTTGATACAATTGAACCAGGTTTTTCTGCAGACTGATGCACCCCGGTTTCTATAAATATTGATTGAAACACAGGAAAAGATTGAGCATGCTCTTTGTGTGGCACCGTACCGCCATCGGGTCACCATAGCCATCTATAGGGATGTATATACGTCCCCACAACAGGCCTTAGTCACATGGCAGCACTATGTAACGGAGGGTTGAGGCAGTCTGAAATCCACTTCTTACATCATCAAGGGATCCAGTCATTCCCTCATACTTTACACTGCGGCACAGCCTTCTCGCAGATCGGCTCCATGTACACAAGTCAGTAATGAATGAGATTATCAGGACGCTCCGGTCACAGCCGATTCATTGGGGCAGATTTACTTACCCGGCCCATTCGCGATCCAGCGGCGCCTTCTCTGCACAGGATTCGGGTCCGGCTGGGATTTAAGAAGGTAGTTCCTCCGCCGTCCACCAGGTGGCGCTGCTGCGCCGAAAATAATCTTAACGCCCCGGAATGCACCATCCCATAGAAAGTGAAGGTGAGCGCTTCCCAAGCGACACATTTCGGTTTTTAAATGCGGCGGTTTTTCCGAATACGTCGGGTTTTCGTTCGGCCACGCCCCCCCCCCATTTCTGTCGCGCGCATGCCGGCCCCGATGCGCCACAATCCGATCGCGTGCGCCAAAAACCCGGGGCAATTCATGTACAAGCGGCGCAAATCGGAAATATTCGGGTAACACGTCGGGAAAACGCGAATCGGGCCGTTAGTAAATGACCCCCATTGTATTATACCCTGTGCAGGGCCAGAAGAGAGGAGCTGGACTCAAGGTTCTAGAAGGTTCCAGGGATACAATGAAAATGAGTCCTGCCCCTCCCTTCAGACCCCGTACAATGGGGCTTATTTACTAAGGGATCGCACTTTTGTTGGATTTTCCGACGTTTTTGGGACTTGCATCGCTGTGACAGGTATTTAACACGGGATTGTGTCGCACGCAATCGGATTGTGGCGCAGCTGCGCTGCTTCCATGCGACAGAGATCAGGGGGCGTGGCCTTCCTACAGATTCGGACTGAGCGCGGGATTTAACTTTCAAATTGTGTCACAAGACAATGCACTTACATGCACCAGGAAGAAGAAGGTGAACTCCGGGGACCTGAGTGACACATGCAGGATATCGGACGCACGATCTTAGTGAATCGCAGCACAGGGCATTATACACGGACAATGCACTTTCGGGGAACTCCTCCGATGGGGCTAGTAAATGTGCCCTAATGTTTTATTCACAGAATGGACTGGAGTGTCCCTTTAACTTCTCACAGGTTACTATTCGATACATTCTCAGCATAGACTGACACTATGAGCCTCACATTGGAGCATCCTGGGGTATGAAATGATGCATCAATTTGTGTGACGTATCCCTGCCTTAGTAATTATAATATTTTTTATATATATATAACGCACACAGATTACGCAGCGCTGCACAGAGCTTGTCACATCAGTGCCTGTCCCCAATGGGGCTCACAATCTAAACAACCTACCAGTATGTTTTGGAGTGTGGGAGGAAACTGGAGGACCCGGAGGAAACCCATGCAAACACGGAGAGAACATATCAACTCTTTGCAGATGTTGACCCTGGGACTTAAACCCAGGACCCCAGCGCTGCAAGGCTGTAGTGCTAACCACTGAGCCACCATGCTGTAATTATATAGGTTTACCAGTTAAACACTTTGTTACACATTCAGCCCTGCTATAGTTCCATTCTAATGATCAGAATAAGTGTAAATCCTGTATCCAAATACAAGCAGATAACCGGGAGCTGTGTAATCCTTTCCTAACTTCCAAAACTCTAAAGCGGAAATAAAGGGGGACATTAATCATAGGGGGTCTCAGGTTCGCCTGGTTTTGCGCCTGGTTTGCTCTTCTTTTTGGCTCCTGATCTATGATGGATCTGGTTCTGCCTTAGTAAATGCGTTTTGGAATTGTCTCATGTCCGATTCATTTGCGCCTAAATCCGCGCCAAATTTGGCGCAAATTGTTAGATCTCATTTGTGAGCAATAATGAAAGGAGACTGAGAAAATGTGACAGAACGTTCCGGGCTCCATTTTTGTGATGTAACTGCAGGGACTAAAAGTTACAGAGATGTAATAAAAAAAAAAAAAAAAATTCTTGCTGAAATGAGTCTTTGCCTTTTTATTATAATGTACAGAAATGGAGACTGATAATATTCTCAGATCTGTACAATAAGACAATAATCACTCCCAGAGATGATCCCATAGACAATAATCACTCCCAGAGATGATCCCATAGACAATGATGAAGTCGTTACTGGAGAAATTTTACATTATAAAACTGCTCCGAAGGATTTTCCATGTTGCATAGAGGGAATTCTTCATTTGGGAACCTAAAATGTATGTTTTTAGTAATGAAAAGGGAAGTTTTTTGGAAGTGCACCTGCTCAGAGGAGGTGCATTTTCTGCGCCTATTTTTGTGCCTTTTTGTTCTCTGCACTGGATTCGGGTCCGGCCGGGATTCATCAAGGTAGTTCCTCCGCCGTCCACCAGGTGGCGCTGCTGCGCTGAAAAGCATCTGAACGCACTGGAGTTCACCGGGCCGGACCAAGTGAAGGTAAGCGCGTCCCAAGCGACACGTTTCTTTTTTTAAATGCGGCGTTTTTTCCGAATCCGTCGGGTTTTCGCTCGGCCACGCCCCCCGATTTCCGTCGCGTGCATGCCGGCGCCGATGCGCCACAATCCGATTGCGTGCGCCAAAATCCCGGAGCAATTCAGGGGAAATCGGAGCAAATCGGAAATATTCGTGTAACACGTCGGGAAAACGCGAATCGGGCCCTTAGTAAATGACCCCCACTATGTCAGATAAGGCGCAGGTATCATAGTATCATAGTATCATAGTATATAAGGCTGGAAGGAGACGCAAGTCCATCAAGTCCAACCTTTAAGAATTAAATAAATGTTTTATCCCCATAACCCGTGATATTTTTTCTCTCCAGAAAGGTATCCAGGCCTGTCTTGAACATGTACATAGAGTCCACCATAACAACCTCCTGCGGCAGAGAGTTCCACAGTCTCACTGCTCTTACAGTAAAGAACCTTTGTCTATGGTGATGGTAGAATCGCCTCTCCTCTAGGCATAGAGGATGCCCCCTGTCTATGGTGATGGTAGAATCTCCTCTCCTCTAGGTGTAGAGGATGCCCCCTGTCCATGGTGATGGTAGAATCTCCTCTCCTCTAGGTGTAGAGGATGCCCCCTGTCTATGGTGATGGTAGATCCTCCTCTCCTCTAGGTGTAGAGGATGCCCCCTGTCTATGGTGATGGTAGATCCTCCTCTCCTCTAGGCGTAGAGGATGCCCCCTGTCTATGGTGATGGTAGAATCGCCTCTCCTCTAGGCGTAGAGGATGCCTCCTCTCTATGGTGATGGTAGAACCTCCTCTCCTCTAGGTGTAGAGGATGCCCCCTTGTCCTGGTCACAGGCCGAGGTATAAAAAGATCCTTGGAGAGATCCTTGTACTGTCCGTTCAGGTATTTGTACATTGTAATGAGGTCTCCCCTCAGTCGTCTTTTTTCTAAACTGAATAATCCCAAATTTTTTAATCTGTCAGTGTATTCTAATCCCCCCATTCCCCTAATAATCCTGGTTGCTCTCCTCTGCACCCGTTCCAGCTCTTCTATATCCTTTTTATATACTGGTGCCCAAAACTGTACACAATATTCCATGTGTGGTCTGACCAGGGATTTGTATAAGGGCAGAACTATGTCTTTATCATGAGAATCTATTCCTCTCTTGATACATCCCATTATTTTATTTGCTTTAGCAGCAGCCGCCTGGCTCTGGTCACTAAAATTAAGTTTACCATCCACCAATACGCCCAAGTCCTTTTCAGCTTCAGTTTTACTAAGTAATTGACCGTTTAGAACAGGGGTCTCAAACTCAATTTACCTGGGGGCCGTTGGAGGTAGATTCTGGGTAAGGCTGGGCCGCATCAAGTTTTCCACACAAAATGCGCTTACAAAATATCATTATTCAGATTCAAATGTCACGGCGTCTCCCAGCGCAAGGAAAGCCCCAAGCTGGGAGACGTGTTTTCTCTATGAACGCGTCCTGTGTACCGAGGGGTCCCAAGCTCCTACCGCACTGAGCCCAGTCAGGGACACTCCACCCCCCCTCCCCCCCGGTACTTGTCTCCCCGTGTCCCTCCCATCGAAGAAGATGAAGTCGCCGCTCTGACCTGCACCAAGTGCGTTCAGAGCGGCGACTTCATCTTCTTCAAGTACCGGAGGGAAGGGTATTAACCGGTTACGGGCCCTTTCCTGTTTTTTCATGTCCATTTTTCACTCCCCACCTTCAAAAAACTATAACTTTTTTATTTTTACACGTAAAGAGCTGTGTGACGGCTTGTTTTCTGCGTAACAAATTGCACTTCATAGTGATGGTATTAAATATTTCATGCCATGTACTCGGAAGTGGGAAAAAAATTCCAAATGCAATGAAAATGCATTTGCGCCATTTTCTTGTGGGCTTGGATATTACGTCTTTCACTGAGCGTCCCAAATGACATGTCTACTTTATTTTTTGGGTCGGTACGATTAAGGGGATACCAAATTTGTATAGGTTTCATAATGTTTTCATACATTTACAAAAATTAAAACCTACTGTACAAAAATATTTTTTTTTATTTTGCCAAATTCTGGCGCTAATAACTTTTTCATACTTTGGTGTACGGAGCTGTGGGTGCTGTCATTTTTGCGAAATTTGATAATATGTTCAATGATATCATTTTTAGGACTGTACGACCTTTTGATCACTTTTTATAGATTTTTTTATATTTTTCAAAATGGCAAAAAAGTGCCATTTTCGAATTTGGGCGCTATTTTCCGTAACGGGGTTAAACGCACTGAAAAACCGTTATCATATTTTGATATATCGGGCATTTTCGGACGCGTCGATACCTGATATGTTTATGATTTTTACTGTTTATTTATATTTATGTCAGTTCTAGGGAAAGGGGGGTGATTTGAAATTTTAGGTTTTTTTATTATTATTTTTTTTTTTTAAACTTTTTTTTATTTTTATTTATACTATTTTTCAGACTCCCTAGGGTACTTTAACCCTAGGTTGTCTGATCGATCCTATCATATACTGCCATACTACAGTATGGCAGTATATGGAGATTTTCCTCCTCATTCATTACAATGTGCTATCAGCACATTGTAATGAAGGGGTTAAAACGGCAGCTTTGTCGGCAGCCATCGCTGTGAAAGCACCCGCGATCGGTGCTAGCACCGATCGCGGGTGTTACCGGTAAGCCTTTGCTGCAATATGCAGAAAAGACTTACCGGCTATGGAGAGGGCTCAGCCCGTGAGCCCTCTCCATGCAGCGCAACCAGGTGGGGGCCGCAAAATATTGTCCCGCGGGCCGCAGTTGGCCCGCGGGCCGCGAGTTTGAGACCCCTGGTTTAGAACATAATTATACTTTTTGTTTCCATGGCCCAAGTGCATAACTTTACATTTATCTACATTAAACCTCATCAACCATTTCTCTGCCCATCCCTCAAGCTTCCACAAATCCCTCTGTAATGCTAAACTATCGACCTCAGTATTTATTACTTTACACAGCTTAGTATCATCTGCAAATATTGAAACTTGACTGTGTAAACCCACTACAAGGTCATTAATAAAAATATTAAAAAGAAGTGGCCCCAATACTGACCCCTGTGGCACTCCACTGGTAACATCAACCCAATCTGAGAATGTGCCATTAATGACCACCCTCTGTTTTCTATCACTAAGCCAATTACTTACCCAAATACAAAGATTTTCTCCTATTCCCAGCAGTCTCATTTTATATACCAACCTTTTATGTGGCACGGTGTCAAATGCCTTTGAAAAGTCCAGATATACAACATCCACAGCGTCCCCCAGATCCAGTCTTGAACTTACCTCCTCGTAGAAACCAATCAGATTAGTCTGACAGGAGCAATCTCTCATAAACCCATGCTGACGCTGGGTTATAAGGTTGTGCACAGTGAGATACTCCAGGATAGCATCTCTAATAAACCCCTCAAATATTTTCCCCACCACAGCAGTTAGACTCACGGGTCTGTAGTTTCCAGGATCGCTATTTGATCCTTTTTTGTATATTGGTACCACATTTGCTATGCGCCAGTCCTGTGGAACATAACCAGTCCTCAGTGAATCTTCAAATATTAAAAATAACGGTCTGTCTATCACCGTACATAATTCATGCAGAACCCGGGGGTGTATGCCATCTGGCCCAGGTGATTTATCTATCTTAGTGGTTGCGAGGCGGCGCCGTACCTCTTCCTGGGTTAAACTGTTGACATTCCAAAGAGAATTAACATTATTCCTCATTGTGTCTTCCACCAGGGGATTTTCCTGGGTAAAGACAGTTGAGAAGGCGACATTCAGTAGATTGGCCCTTTCCTCATCTCCTTCCACCATGACCCCCATGTTATTTCTAAGGGGACCCACACTCTCTGTTTTTAGTTTCTTATCATTTATATACTTGAAAAATAATTTGGGATTATTTTTGCTCTCCCTGGCAATATTTCTCTCAGTCTCTATTTTTGAGGCCTTTATCTGCTTTTTACAGGATTTATTTTTCTCTCTATAATCCTCTAATGCCTCATCGCTACCTTCACGTTTTAGCACCTTAAACGCTTTATCTTTCTCGCTTATTGCTTTCCTTACAAGACTAGTTAGCCACATAGGCTTTTTCTTGTTCCTTTTATGCTTTTTCCCATAAGGTATGTGTTTCTCACAGGACTTTTTCAGAATATATAAGAAAAGGTCCCATTTTTGGGGTGTACTTTTGTCTTTGAGAACATTATCCCAGTCTATGCCTTTAAGGTCTTCCCTTAGTTGCTGAAAATTTGCCCTCCTGAAGTTTAGAGTGTTGGTTGCCTCTTCACTAACGCTCTTAGTAAAGCGTAATACAAAATCAATGATATTATGATACTATTCCCCAGGTTCCCCCCAACCTGTAGTTTTGATACCCAATCAGGTCTGTTGGTAAGGATAAGGTCCAGCAGTGCCCCCCCTCTTGTTGGCTCCAGGACTAGTTGCGACAGGTAATTGTCTTTTGTTGTTGACAAGAACCTGCTACCTTTAAAGGACCTGCAGGTTTCTGCCCCCCAGTCAATATCTGGGTAATTGAAGTCCCCCATGATAAGTCCTTCATCATGCATATTTGGAGCCTTATAACAAACCCCTAGTAATATTTTATTATTTTTTTTCCCTCCCCTTATCTCCACCCATAGGGACTCCACATTTGCGTTACTGATGTCATCTCGCAGGACGGGCTTGAGGCGAGAATTCACATATAAACAAACCCCTCCCTCTTTTTTATTTATACGATCCTTTCTAAAAAGACTATAACCACCTATAGTAACAGCCCAGTCATAGCTACTGTCCAGCCATGTCTCGCTAATACCCACTATATCAGATTTCCGCTCCAACATCAAGAGTTCCAGTTCCTCCATTTTGTTTGTGAGGCTTCTGGCATTTGTGTACATACACTTTATATGGTTTTCCCTGTCCGTATTCCTTTTGTCCTTATTCCCCAATCTCATTCCAGCCCCCCTTCCTCCCCCATGGACTATGGCTCTTCCCAGCTCTCTATGTACACCGTCTAGTTGCCCTGCACAAGTGTAGTTACCCTCCCCCCAGGTCTCTAGTTTAAACACTCCTCCAACCTTCTAGCCATTTTTTCCCCTAAAACAGCGGCCCCCTCCCCATTGAGGTGCAGCCCATCCCTACTGTAGAGCCTGTAGCCGACAGAAAAGTCAGTCCAGTTCTCCATGAACCCAAAACCCTCCTTCCTACACCAACTTTTGAGCCACTTATTTACCTCCTTGATCTCCCGCTGCCTTTCTGGTTTGGCACGTGGTACAGGCAGTATTTCGGAGAAAATTACCTTTGAGGTCCTTGCCCTGAGCTTATGGCCTAAATCTCTGAAATCATTTTTAAGGACCTTCCACCTACCTGTTACTTTGTCATTAGTGCCAATGTGGACCATGACCGCTGGTTCCTCACCAGCCCCTCCCAGTAATCCATCAACCCGATCCGCAACATGCCGAACCCGAGCACCCGGCAAACAACACACTGTTCGGTATGCACGGTCTTTGTGACAGATTGCCCTGTGTGTTCCCCTAATAATCGAATCTCCCACTACCAGCACCTGTCTGACCTTGCCTGTGCTCCCATTACCCTTCTTACCGGAGCAGACAGTCCCCTGGTTGCTAGCGGCCACGTCTTTCTGCAGCATTGCTACCCCAGAGCTGATATCCCCCTCATCCGCCAGCCTGGCAAACTTATTGGGGTGCACCAGATCAGGACTAGACTCCCTACAACTCTTCCCTCTACCCCGCCTTCTACATGTTACCCAACTAGCTGCCCCCTCACTCTGCACCTCCATACTTCTCTCCCCACAACCATCTTCCCCAGAGAGTTTGTGCTCCAGGAGCAGCAAACTTCGTTCCATATTATCAATTGCCCGCAGCCTTGAAACTTGCTCATTTAGATCCAGAATTTGGGCTTCCAGATGAGCAATTTTCACACACCCCACACAGCAGTATTCCCCCTCGAACGGCTGTTCAAGGAAAGCATACATGGCACAGGATGTACACCGTGTAGCAATGCCACTTATGGAGTCCATTATTCTAATGGGGATTACAATATAAATATGCACAGAAAGAAGAATCTACAGTCAGAGTAACACAAAACACAGCAGTTACCTGTTAAAGCCCCTCAAACTTAAGTCCCTTAAACCTAAGTCACACTTAAGACACTGCACACACTTCAGAACAATGCACACTCGCCGCCAAGCTCACACACTCGCTTTTGTGATGCTTCTTTTAAAGGTTATCTGCCACAAAAATCTGCAGAGCTCACTGCAACAGGATCTGGCTACTCAAAACCATTAAGTGCCGGACTTTGCAGTGCGCTAGAAAATGGCGCATAAATGCGCCAAATTAACGAGATGCTTCACCCTTTCCTCTGATATGGACTACAGAGCACAATGAGGCACATTTACTAAGAACAGCGCAGTGTGTACTATGTTCAGTGTATACTATGGGGCTCATTTACATTTTCGTCTCATGATGCCTAGTGCAGCTGCGCCGCAAATGTGATACAAATGTGATACAAATGTGATACAAATGTGGCGCAGACACTTCTTAAATACCCGTGCGAGCAGTTTATACTAGAAAGAACGTGCAAAGTCCGACAGAAAACTGGCGCAAGATCCTTAGTAAATGAGCCCCATTATCACGTTCACTCGTGTCAAGTGCTACATCTGTATTTGTGAATGGCTTTATTCCTCCTGTGTCTCGTACAATGCGTCTTCCATCATCTATCGGCTAAATGACGATTTACTTACTTTACATTTGGAAACAAAGGCAAATATTGACAGCGCAAAGACAAGTAGATCGGAGAGGAGGCGGGAGAGGACGGGCTCCATCAACCCCGGGTGTTTAAGTGGCTCCTGTATTGACACAGCGCGTCTGATCTACTTGTTGACGTCGCTGTTCGGCTTTAAGACAACGCAGACGCTTCTAATTAAACACTTGTGTTGGTTAAGAGAAAGGGATAAGGATCAATCAGCAGAATCTGCATCTATCTCATAGGAGCAGGTGCCATTCCCAGGGTCAGCGCGGCCCCTGCGATGTGAGATGGCACACGTGGCGTTTTGAACACGTTTTTGGGTGGTTTTTAAGCAGTCCGTCAAAAAACGCATGCGTTTTTGACCCGTTTTAATTAAGATAATTGGTCACACCTGTCAAAAACGCATGCGTTTTTTGACGGACTGCTTAAAAACGAACCAAAAACGCGTTCAAAACGCCACATGTGCCATCACCCTTAGGCCGTGTTCACACATGATGTTTTTATGCCGCTTTTTAAACGAAATACAATGGGGGTCATTTATCTTATTATCTTATCTCTGAGCTCTTTTTGCGCCTGTTGTGAGTCTATTTTTTGCGCCTCATTTGTCTTTGCCGTTTTGGCTCTTTGTCAAATGCAGGTTTTTTTGAGCCGTATTAGGCGCTAATTTTAAAAAAGGCGCAATTTTTGGCCAAATCATTCCATTGCCTTTCCTAAGCACGGTCAGGATTGCCGTGTTGTTGTGCAGTTATTTTCGCCCATATAGGCGCAATAGTATAATAAATCAGGCGCAAACAACATGTAATGACAAATAGGGCGCAACAACACACGGCAAATTGAGGCGTAACATTCCAAAGAAAACGCAAAACAGGTGCAAACGCAGCAAAAAAGCCATTGCGCCGCAAAAAGGAGCAAAAACACCAACAGCAAGGTTAAAAAATGATAAATGACCCCCAAAGGCTGAGGAGAGGAGATTTGCCTAACGTACATATCTATTAACACGTTAACATGTTAACACATGCATTAAAATTGTGTTAACATTTGGTTTGACACGTTGACACATTGGGGCTTATTTACTAAGGGTCCGCGGATCGCACTTACGTCCGCTGCTGTGACGGTTATTTAATTGGGGATTAATTGGCGATCAGATTGTGGCACAGCTGCGCTGCTTTCATGTGACAGAAATCGGTGGCCGGGCCGTCGGACGATCCGACTGATTCGGACTGAGCGCGGGATTTAAGTTTCAAATTGTGTCGCAAGACAATGCACTTACATGCACCAGGAAGAAGAAGGTGAACTCCGGGGACCTGAGCGGGGAAGCGACACACACATGATCTTACTGAATTGCGGCTCAATGCATTATACACTTTCGTGGAATGCGACAAGACGGCTAAGTAAATGCCCCACATTGTGGCAGATTTACTTACCAAGTCCTGTTGCGATCCCGCGGTGCGTTGTCCGACGAGGATTCGGGTCTTCCGCGATTCACTAAGATCGTGCGCCCGAGTTCCTGCAACCGTCGATTCGGCACCGAGGTCCGCCGGAGTTCACCTTCTTCTTCCCGGTGCCTGTAAGTGCTGATCTTGTGACACAATTCTAAATGTTAAATCTTGCGCGTAGTCCGAATCCCTCGGGTTGTCAGACGGCCACGCCCCCCGATTTCTGCCACGTGCAAGCCAGCGCCGATGTGCCAAAATCTGACCGTGAGCGCCAAAATCCTGGGGGAATTCGCAGCAAAACAGAAACCGACGGGAAACCCATACGAAAATGCGCTCCGCGGACCCTTAGTAAATGAGCCCCAATATGTTAACATCGGGGGTCATTTACTAAGGGCCCGATTCGCGTTTTCCCGACGTGTTACCCGAATATTTCCGATTTGCGCCGATTTCCCCTGAATTGCCCCGGGATTTTGGCGCACAGGATCGGATTGTGGCGCATCGGCGCCGGCATGCACGCGACGGAAATCGGGGGGCGTGGCCACAGCTCTGTACATGGAGGTTTAAAAAAATTATAACCATCAGGAGACAGCGAAACAGACTTTTTCTGTTAAGAAGGTTTTAATTTTTTTTTTAAATGTATTAAAACACAGTGAAATATGTATAGATTTTATGTGAAAAATCTTACCTTAAAAAAATATCAAAGTTTTCATGTGACAATGAGCAGAGTCAAATTTAGTCAAATTTAGAGGCTTGCAGGGGGAGGGGTCTCTGTTGTACCTAGAAATATGGTGTCATACTACATGTAAGATTCCCATCTTTCAGATCACATCAGGCTTTTGGTTTCTGAACTACAGAACAGGCAGAAATAGCCGGGAACTGGATCTCAGCAGCTCACATTCCCAACAATGGGGGTCATTTACTAAGGGCCCGATTCACGTTTTCCCGACGTGTTACCCGAATATTTCCGATTTGCGCCAATTTTTCCTGAATTGCCCCGGGATTTTGGCGCATGCGATCGGATTGTGGCGCATCGGCGCCGGCATGCACGTGACGGAAATCGGGGGGCGTGGGCGAACGAAAACCCGACGGATTCGGAAAAACCGCGGCATTTAAAAAAAAAAAAGTGTTGCTGGACACGCGCTTACCTTCACCAAGAATAGGATCGTGAACTCTGGCGGGCCTCGGCGGACTTCAGCGCAGCAGTGACACCTGGTGGACGTCGGAGGAACTGCCTTAGTGAATTGCCGGAAGACCCGAATCCACCGCAGAGAAAGCGCCGCTGGATCGCGAATGGACCGGGTAAGTAAATCTGCCCCAATGTCTTTAATTGCCTATAATTCCAGTTCTAGTAGATCAAAGAACCAAAATCCTGATGCAATTTGAAAGACGAGATTCTTCTTTTTAACATGACACTTAAGATAAGGGCACATGAAGTGACCCTCCTCCTTTAGTCTCCAAACTTGACTCATCTCAGGCTAAATTTGACTCTTCTCTGCTCATTGTCACAGGACATTAGGGGAAATTTTTTTATAAGAGGTAAATGGGTGAGATTTAACATAAAAGAGGAAATTCTAGAAAGGACATTTCACCTCCTACGTGAGGGGGCTGGTTGTGTAATGGGGCAAAATCTGTTGAAAGGTTCTCTTTAAGGACGCAGGGTTTTTCGGCTGATTTCTCGCTCTCCAACTTCAAAAATCCATAACTTTTTCATTTTTACATGTACAGACCTGTGTGAGGGCTTATTTTGTGCGTAACAAATTTTACTTTCCCGTGATGTTATTTATTTTAACATGCCGTGTACTGCGAAGCTGAAAAAAAATTCCAAATGTGGAAAAATAAAAAAAAAAACGCACGTGCGTGTTCTTGTGGGCTCAGTTTTTACGACTTTCACTCTTCGCTCCAAATAACACGCCTACTTTATTCTTTGGTTCGGTGCGATCGCGGTGATACCACATTTATAGGTTTTATTGTGTTTTAATACATTTTCAAAAATTAAACGAATGTGTACAAAAAAGAAAAATAATTTTTTGCCATCTTCTGACGCTAATAACTTTTTCATACTTTGGCGCACGGAAATGTGTGAGGGGTCATTTTTTGCGAAATGAGGCGTCGTTTTCATTGCTACCATTTTGAGGTCTGTGCAACATTTTGATCATTTTTTATTTCATTTTTTATGTTATGTAAAAAGGTGTAAAAGTCGCATTTCGGACATTTGGGCGCCATTTCCCGCCTCGGAGGTCACTGCCGGCCGTAACCGTTTTTATATTTTGATAGATCAGGCATTTTGGGACGTGGCATACCTAATATGTCTGTGATTTTTACTGTTTGTTATATTTTATATCCGTTCTAGGGAAAGGGGGGTGATTTGAACTTTTAATATTTTATTAATTTTTTTTATTTTTTAAACTTTTTTTTTCTTTTTTCACTATTTTTTAGAACATCTAGGGTACATTAACCCTACATGGTCAGATCGCTCCTACCATATACTGCAATACTACAGTATTGCAATATATGGCATTTTTGCAGGTCATACATTACAATGAGCCACTGGCTCATTGTAACGAACCTGCATAAGCCATGTAGCCTCGTGTCAAAAGAAGACCCGAGGCTACCATGGTAACCGATCGCCGCCCCCCGATGACGTTCGGGGGCGTGGCGATCGGAAAAAAGATGGTGGCGCCCGCGCGCCGCCGTCTTTTAAACGGCGCCGGCGACTTTGCCGGCGGCGTTTAGAGGGTTAATAGCCGCGATCGGTGCAAGCACCGACCGTGGTTATTAGCGGTGGGGGTTTTCTGCAAAATGCAAAAACCCCCACCTCTGTATGAAGAGGACTCAGCCCGTGAGCCCTCTTCATACATCCCTTATACCTCTGCGCCGTAGAGCTACGGCGCAGAGCGTTAAGGGGTTAAAGGAAATCTAGCATTTGTTTTTTATGTATTGTGAACCAAACATACCTTGAGAATGCTGTAGCTACACTGATGAAGAAACATATCTTGTTTAATCCCTGATCCGAATGGTTTTGTTTAAAAAACAATAATAAGATTCAGGACCTTGGGAAAGCTGGGTACATACTAGCTGCCACATAACTCGGAGCTTCCTGAACTGTCCAAACAGGACTAATCAACCTGAGCTGGATGACTCATACACTGGAGCTGGGGAGGGTGGGGGTGCAGCGATTGATTACTTCTGCCTGTCAGGGACAACACAGTGATGACGTATTCTCAGCTTATGCTGGGCGGGACAAGGCTGGATCAGTGCATAATTAGGTTGAGAGGAGAAGCGCCGGGGCAGCCACAGGAGCAACAGAGCCTCATTATCATAACTTTATAATTGTTTTTTTTCAGCAAAACCACTTGGTCCAGGGATTAAAGGGGTTATCCGGGACTATAAAAATTCACCAGATGTTCCCAGTAGTCATCAATCATCACCCTAATGACCATGCCTTACCTTGGTTCAAACTTTGAATCCTCCCTGCATATGGGGTTACACATCAGCCTGCAAATGTTTACAATCTCAGCTTCCTGTATGGACATTTTTTGTGCTGCACAAACTGCACTCCCCACAGTGCATTGTTCTGTAAACACAGCAGGGATTGTATCCACCCATTCCAGCCTACACGGTGCTGGCAACCCCACCCACTACACCTTCCAGGCTCTGCCATTCCCCGCCCACTACACCTTCCAGGCTCTGCCATTCCCCGCCCACTACACCTTCCAGGCTCTGCCATTCCCCGCCCACTACACCTTCCAGGCTCTGCCATTCCCCGCCCACTACACCTTCCAGGCTCTGCCATTCCCCGCCCACTACACCTTCCAGGCTCTGCCATTCCCCGCCCACTACACCTTCCAGGCTCTGCCATTCCCCGCCCACTACACCTTCCAGGCTCTGCCATTCCCCGCCCACTACACCTTCCAGGCTCTGCCATTCCCCACCCACTACACCTTCCAGGCTCTGCCTTCCCCGCCCACTACACCTTCCAGGCTCTGCCATTCCCCGCCCACTACACCTTCCAGGCTCTGCCATTCCCCGCCCACTACACCTTCCAGGCTCTGCCATTCCCCACCCACTACACCTTCCAGGCTCTGCCTTCCCCGCCCACTACACCTTCCAGGCTCTGCCATTCCCCGCCCACTACACCTTCCAGGCTCTGCCATTCCCCGCCCACTACACCTTCCAGGCTCTGCCATTCCCCGCCCACTACACCTTCCAGGCTCTGCCATTCCCCGCCCACTACACCTTCCAGGCTCTGCCATTCCCCGCCCACTACACCTTCCAGGCTCTGCCATTCCCCGCCCACTACACCTTCCAGGCTCTGCCATTCCCCGCCCACTACACCTTCCAGGCTCTGCCATTCCCCGCCCACTACACCTTCCAGGCTCTGCCATTCCCCACCCACTACACCTTCCAGGCTCTGCCTTCCCCGCCCACTACACCTTCCAGGCTCTGCCATTCCCCGCCCACTACACCTTCCAGGCTCTGCCATTCCCCGCCCACTACACCTTCCAGGCTCTGCCATTCTCCGCCCACTACACCTTCCAGGCTCTGCCATTCCCCGCCCACTACACCTTCCAGGCTCTGCCATTCCCCGCCCACTACACCTTCCAGGCTCTGCCATTCCCCACCCACTACACCTTCCAGGCTCTGCCATTCCCCGCCCACTACACCTTCCAGGCTCTGCCATTCCCCGCCCACTACACCTTCCAGGCTCTGCCATTCCCCGCCCACTACACCTTCCTGTTTCCTACACAGTGCACAGAGAATATTTCATCCTGTCCAGCTACTGCATCTTTCCTCAGCAAAGTGTCAGTCAGGTTTCCAAGACAGCTTTACGGCTTTCACTGTGCGCCCCAAATGACATGTCTACTTTATTCTTTGGGTCGGTACGATCATGAGGATACCAAATTAGTATAGGTTTTAGAATGTTTTCATACATTTAAGAAAATTTTCATTAAATCTTCATAATTAGTTGTACGTATTTGTGGGTGGTGTCATTTTGTGCCTTTTGCTGGCGCTTTCAATGCTACCATTTATAGGATGTACAACCTTTTGATCACTTTTTATAGAATTTTTTTATATTTTTCAAAATGGTAAAAAAGTGCCATTTTCAACTTTGGGCGCTATTTTCCGATACCCCCAAAGATTACGAAAACGAGGGTTTCCGATTGGGTCCACGTACCTCCATGGGACCCCTTGTTACGCCTTGTTACGTAATGGAGCAGACTGTTTTGCCCATCCATCTCTATGGAGCTGTTGTAGATTACCAAGCGCTGTGCTCGGCAATCTCCATCAGCTCCATAGAGATGAATGGAGCAGAACGGTCATGCACGGACGTCTGCTCCATTACTCTGATGAGAAATGTGCAAGTAATTGCAATTATTTCAGTGCTTGTATACCAGAAACTGGCATTCCACCATACATTGCGTATCTAAAGGGGCGTGGTCATATATGTTATGCCTCATATGTGACCACTATGACCAATATATCTATGACCACATCTATATCTATGACCACATTGTGACTATATCCAACATGGACCACGCCATAGGGGGGTTATGACATTTTGTCTTGGGATGTGGGTGGTCACATATGTAATCGAGAGGATTGTCACAAAACAAAAATATTAAATGGACCTCATATTTTTCAATGCTCTCCATTACACGGCGCCAGCCACAGCCCAAGAAAAAATCACATAAGGGACTGTGCATAAATTTTGGTGCGTTCAAATATGTCATGGTGGTGGTCACATATGAGTTGTAGGAAGCTCATATTTGATCACCTCCCCATGACATACGTGAACACGAGTCCAGTAGACGAGAATATGCGGTGGCGGACGAAGGCGATGACCTGGCAAAGTACTATATACTCCGGGCATGCGCAGTGGCCGCACTGAAGCGTCTCCTCTACTGCGCATGCGCCGGGAAGACGCTGACGAGGGGAAGAAGCTGACGACCCCATCCCTGTGACGAGGGGAGAAGACTCCGCCTATCCGTCCCGGAGGCGGCAACGAATGTTGAAGAGAGCTGTGGACGTGACGTCAGCGGAAGAGATGACAGAAGAAGACGCGATATCACGTGACCGGCTCCGGACCGAGCGGAACCAGCCACTTCATGAACGGTAAGTATATTAGAAAGTTAGTCAGGGCACATGTAGTTTTACAGTAGTCAGGAGAACCTAGGTTCCGGACAACCCCTTTAAACAAGATATGTTTCTGCATCAATGTAGCTACAGATGTCACGGGGTGGGACAAGGCTGGAGCTGTGCATAATTAGGGTGAGAGGAGAAGCACTGGAGCAGCCACAGGAGCAACAGAGCCTCATTATCATCATTTTATCATTGCTTTTTTCCGCAAAACCACTCAGCTCAGGGATTAAACAAGATATGTTTCTGCATCAGTGTTGCTACAGATGATGTAGTGAGAGTCAAAAAATTTTAAGGAGTAAAGATCTTCCACGGACATCATGGAGAACCATCAGAACCAGTAACTTCATCCCTCAGAATCCGGGTTGGGCTCGGCTCTGTGCAGTCGTCTCTCGCCGTCTTTTGGCAAGTAGGACGCTCGGTGATTGCGAGCGCTGAATACATTAAGTTAATGACGTTAACACTTCATTACTCTGCGGCTCTGGGACGTCATAAAGACTTGTGGCCTGTGATAGAAGCCGGAGCTTCTCCCGGGAGACGCTTCCTACTCTGTAACTTAATGGAGGATTAACCGAGTCTAAATGAACAGTTTGTTTATAGCTCAGGAGTAGAAGCCCGAAGTTCTGCGCACACGTGATGGGAGAACATTACGGGGATTTACACCAGGTTTATTGTGCAGTTATTGGGGAGGTGTTACCTGTACTTTGTTATATATTCCAGATATTAGGACTACGGCTATGGGGGTGCAGGCAGAGGTTAAAGGGTACAGCCAAAAAGTTTCAGGCTATCCAGGGATGGGAATCTTAAAATAACACCTGCGGACTGGGAAGAAGAGACAGGGCCGGGTCAAGGTTTCAGGAGGCCCCTGGGTGACAGAGCCTGAGTGGGCCCCTGGGTGACAGAGCCTCAGTGGGTCCCTGGGTGACAGAGCCTCAGTGGGCCCCTGGGTGACAGAGCCTCAGTGGGCCCCTGGGAGATAGAGCCTGAGTGGGCCCCTGGGTGACAGAGCCTCAGTGGGCCCCTGGGTGACAGAGCCTGAGTGGGCCCCTGGGTGACAGAGCCTCAGTAGACCCCTGGGAGACAGAGCCTCAGTGGGCCCCTGGGTGACAGAGCCTCAGTGGGCCCCTGGGTGACAGAGCCTCAGTGGGCCCCTGGGTGACAGAGCCTCAGTGGGCCCCTGGGTGACAGAGCCTCAGTTGGCCCCTGGGTGACAGAGCCTCAGTGGGCCCCTGGGTGACAGAGCCTCAGTAGACCCCTGGGAGACAGAGCCTCAGTGGGCCCCTGGGTGAAAGAGCCTCAGTGGGCCCCTGGGTGACAGAGCCTCAGTGGGCCCCTGGGTGACAGAGCCTCAGTAGACCCCTGGGAGACAGAGCCTCAGTGGGCCCCGGGGTGACAGAGCCTCAGGGGGCCCCTGGGTGACAGAGCATCAGTGGGCCCCTGGGTGACAGAGCCTCAGTGGGGCACTAGGTGACAGAGCCTCAGTGGGGGCCTGGGTGACAGAGCCTCAGTGGGGCACTAGGTGACAGAGCCTCAGTGGGGGCCTGGGTGACAGAGCCTCAGTGGGCCCCTTAAAGTAAACTCACGTGACGGTATTAAAAGTTCCAAAATTAAAACAGTCTCCTGTTCCCTAAAATATCCCCTCAAGGTTATTTTATATAAATTCCCCTCACCCCCATGGATTCCGTATGTACAGCCTTTTGTGGGCCCCTCCAGCAGCTCTGGGCCCCAGCACTTACCCAGTTAAGACCAGTGCTGGCACCGGCCCTGAGACGAGATGTGCAATGATTATGGATTTGCCAGCTACGTGCCTATGCTGCACTGAGATGACAAGCACACAGGACCATAGGGGAAGCGGTGATAGGGGAAGCCGGCTCTTATTGGTGAATGACGTGAGCCAGCTCTCCTCAGTGAGTCGATGGCTTACTTAACCCCGCCCCTATCCGGCTCACCACGCTCGCTTTAACCCTGTACAATCGGGTTAAAAGTGTTCAGGTTTTGGTTATCAAAATGTCAAAAAGAATATTGATGGATCAAAAGGGAGCCATGTTGCAGAATAGCATTTAAAGCGGTGTCATGATGGGGACCATAATTTAGAGGGTGCCATGCATGAAAGAAGAATTTAGAGATGTGGCATAGTGGGGACCATAACCTAGAGAGGTGCCATAGTGGAGACCATAACCTAGAGAGGTGCCATAGTGGGGACCATAACCTAGAGATGTGGCATAGTGGGGACCATAACCTAGAGAGATGCCATAGTGGGGACCATAACCTAGAGAGGTGCCATAGTGGGGACCATAACCTAGAGAGGTGCCATAGTGGGGACCATAACCTAGAGATGTGCCATAGTGGAGACCATAACCTAGAGAGATGCCATAGTGGGGACCATAACCTAGAGAGGTTCCATAGGGGAGACCATAACCTAGAGAGATGCCATAGTGGGGACCATAACCTAGAGAGGTGCCATAGTGGGGACCATAACCTAGAGATGTGCCATAGTGGGGACCATAACCTAAAAAAGGTGTCATAGTGGGGACCATAACCTAGAGATGTGCCATAGTGGGGACCATAACCTAGAGATGTGGCATAGTGGGGACCATAACCTAGAGAGGTGCCATAGTGGGGACCATAACCTAGAGATGTGGCATAGTGGAGACCATAACCTAGAGAGGTGCCATAGTGGGGACCACAACCTAGAGAGGTGCCATAGTGGAGACCATAACCTAGAGAGGTGCCATAGTGGAGACCATAACCTAGAGAGGTGCCATAGTGGAGACCATAACCTAGAGAGGTGCCATAGTGGGGACCATAACCTAGAGATGTGCCATAGTGGGGACCATAACCTAGAGATGTGCCATAGTGGAGACCATAACCTAGAGAGGTGCCATAGTGGGGACCATAACCAAGAGAGGTGCCATAGTGGGGACCATAACCTAGAGATGTGCCATAGTGGGGACCATAACCTAGAGATGTGCCATAGTGGAGACCATAACCTAGAGAGGTGCCATAGTGGAGACCATAACCTAGAGAGGTTCCATAGGGGAGACCATAACCTAGAGAGATGCCATAGTGGGGACCATAACCTAGAGAGGTGCCATAGTGGGGACCATAACCTAGAGATGTGCCATAGTGGGGACCATAACCTAGAGAGGTGCCATGGTGGAGACCATAACCTAGAGATGTGCCATAGTGGGGACCATAACCTAGAGAGGTGCCATAGTGGGGACCATAACCTAGAGAGGTGCCATAGTGGGGAGCATTACCTAGAGAGGTGCCATAGTGGGGACCATAACCTAGAGAGGTGCCATAGTGGGGACCATAACCTAGAGATGTGCCATAGTGGAGACCATAACCTAGAGATGTGCCATAGTGGGGACCATAACCTAGAGATGTGCCATAGTGGAGACCATAACCTAGAGAGGTGCCATAGTGGGGACCATAACCTAGAGAGATGCCATAGTGGAGACCATAACCTAGAGATGTGCCATAGTGGAGACCATAACCTAGAGAGGTGCCATAGTGGGGACCATAACCTAGAGATGTGCCATAGTGGAGACCATAACCTAGAGAGGTGCCATAGTGGAGACCATAACCTAGAGAGGTTCCATAGTGGAGACCATAACCTAGAGAGATGCCATAGTGGGGACCATAACCTAGAGAGGTGCCATAGTGGGGACCATAACCTAGAGAGGTGCCATAGTGGGGACCATAACCTAGAGAGGTGCCATAGTGGGGACCATAACCTAGAGATGTGCCATAGTGGGGACCATAACCTAGAGATGTGCCATAGTGGAGACCATAACCTAGAGAGGTGCCATAGTGGGGACCATAACCAAGAGAGGTGCCATAGTGGGGACCATAACCTAGAGATGTGCCATGGTGGGGACCATAACCTAGAGATGTGCCATAGTGGAGACCATAACCTAGAGATGTGCCATAGTGGAGACCATAACCTAGAGATGTGCCATAGTGGAGACCATAACCTAGAGATGTGCCATAGTGGAGACCATAACCTAGAGAGGTGCCATAGTGGGGACCATAACCTAGAGAGATGCCATAGTGGGGACCATAACCTAGAGAGATGCCATAGTGGAGACCATAACCTAGAGAGGTGCCATAGTGGGGACCATAACCTAGAGATGTGCCATAGTGGGGACCATAACCTAGAGAGGTGCCATAGTGGGGACCATAACCTAGAGATGTGCCATAGTGGAGACCATAACCTAGAGAGGTGCCATAGTGGGGACCATAACCAAGAGAGGTTCCATAGGGGAGACCATAACCTAGAGAGGTGCCATAGTGGGGACCATAACCTAAAGATGTGGCATAGTGGAGACCATAACCTAGAGAGGTGCCATAGTGGAGACCATAACCTAGAGAGGTGCCATAGTGGGGACCATAACCTAGAGATGTGCCATAGTGGAGACCATAACCTAGAGAGATGCCATAGTGGGGACCATAACCTAGAGAGGTGCCATAGTGGGGACCATAACCTAGAGATGTGCCATAGAGGGGACCATAACCTAGAGAGATGCCATAGTGGGGACCATAACCTAGAGATGTGCCATAGTGGGGAGCATAACCTAGAGAGGTGCCATAGTGGAGACCATAACCTAGAGAGGTGCCATAGTGGAGACCATAACCTAGAGATGTGCCATAGTGGAGACCATAACCTAGAGAGGTGCCATAGTGGAGACCATAACCTAGAGAGGTGCCATAGTGGAGACCATAACCTAGAGAGGTTCCATAGTGGAGACCATAACCTAGAGATGTGCCATAGTGGAGACCATAACCTAGAGATGTGCCATAGTGGGGACCATAATCTAGAGATGTGCCAAAGTGGGGACCATAACCTAGAGATGTGCCATAGTGAAGACCATAACCTAGAGAGGTGCCATAGTGGAGACCATAACCTAGAGAGGTGCCATAGTGGGGACCATAACCTAGAGAGGTGCCATATAGGAGACCATAACCTAGAGAGGTGCCATAGTGGAGACCATAACCTAGAGAGGTGCCATAGTGGAGACCATAACCTAGAGAGGTGCCATAGTGGGGACCATAACCTAGAGATGTGCCATAGTGGGGAGCATAACCTAGAGAGGTGCCATAGTGGAGACCATAACCTAGAGAGGTGCCATAGTGGAGACCATAACCTAGAGATGTGCCATAGTGGAGACCATAACCTAGAGAGGTGCCATAGTGGAGACCATAACCTAGAGAGGTGCCATAGTGGAGACCATAACCTAGAGATGTGCCAAAGTGGGGACCATAACCTAGAGATGTGCCATAGTGAAGACCATAACCTAGAGAGGTGCCATAGTGGAGACCATAACCTAGAGAGGTGCCATAGTGGGGACCATAACCTAGAGAGGTGCCATAGTGGAGACCATAACCTAGAGAGGTGCCATAGTGGAGACCATAACCTAGAGAGGTGCCATAGTGGGGACCATAGAGCTGCAATGCTCATAGAATACACTTCTAAGTATCTAGTACCAAGGGAAGGGTCGGTGACTCTGATGGTGAAGAAGAAGAGGGAGTCATTTATGATGATGTATTTGGGTTTGGACCACTTTTGTAGAGTATTGTGTTCGTATTACTAGTCCTCTATTATATACTGATATATTACCAGACAATTGTGTGTCCGTCCCATAATTTGTGTTTTTGAGGGTATTTTCATCACACGTCTCCGGTCCCTTCCTAGACCGAGATGGATGTGACTACTGAACCTGATGTACAGAAATGCTGCATAGTCCAGAACCAGTAAGAACCGCACAGACTTGTAGTGAGCCCCCTCCGCTCATCTATATATATTAACCCCCCGGAATGATTTAATGAAAAGATCAGCTCTGAATCAACCGGCCAACAGGAGGGGTCATTTATCACCCAGGCAGGAGACTTCCAGGCACAAGAATGAAGTGGCTCTGCAATTTACGCTCTAGGCTATTTATATGACATGTGTTTATTGGATGACAAGCAATAGGATGGGCGCAGCGCTATAGTGTCTGTACATATGGTATATATCTATAGGATGCACTTACTGACATGGCTGGGAGGTCAGACTGCATGTAAATGGAGCACAAGGCATCTCTACAAGGGACAAAGTATATATATATATATATATATATAGGAAAAGTGTTCAGTCTCAGGAGCAGATGTATCTGCGGATCATTAGAACTGATATTATTCGTAACAATAAACTTTGTGATGAACTTCATTACAGAAAATATTTCTTTGTCCGGTTGTTTTCTCCCTTCCTTCCTGCTTTCGGCAGTGAGTACAGATCAGCATTGCCCCCTGTACTCTGCTGACACCTGATAGATTAGGAGAAGCTGATAAAGTAACTTAAAGGGGTGTTCTCATTTCGGCAAATTAATCTTATTGTTTGTATGATGAAAAGTTATAACATTTTCCAATATACTTTCTGTATCAATTCCCCGTGGTTTTCTAGATCTCTGCTTGCTGCCCTTCTACAGAAAGCTTCTATGTTGCTTCCAATGGAAATCTGACCATGGTCACACAGGTGCATGGCTCATTAAAGGGGTTGTCCGAGTTTTAAAAAAAATATTTATATATGTGGCCGGGAGGGCGCTGCCTAAAACAATAAAGCTGTACTTACCTTCCAGTGCCCTCCCGTATCCAGCGCTGCTGTCGCTCCGGTCCGGGCGCCATGTAAACAAACATGGCCGCCGGAGCAGCGCTGCATTCAGCTTCCGGGCCGGCCGTGGCCGGGTACGCCTATCCTATCCGGGTAAGCTGAGTCCTGCGCTGCTCCGGCGGCCATATTTGTTTACATGGTGCCCGGACCGGAGCGACAGCAGCGCTGGATATGGGAGGGCACCGGAAGGTAAGTACAGCTTTATTGTTTTAGGCAGCGCCCTCCCGGCCACATATATATTTTTTTCAAAACTCGGACAACCCCTTTAATATCACAGAGAGTAATCAGAGCCGTGTGATATAACAAGCCGTGCACCTGTGTGATATAATGAGCCGTGCACCTGTGTGATATAATGAGCCGTGCACCTGTGTGACCAGGGTCAGATATCTATTCACTGGCTGTAGACATAGCAGCTTCCTATAGAATGACAGCAAGCAGAGATCTAGAAAACGGTGAGGAGTTGATATAGAAAGTATATTGGAAAATGCTATAACTTTCCTTAATTCAAACATTATTAAATGTATTATTAAATGGTAATACCCCTTTAACTCTTTACAGACAGGCACTGGATCGTCTTATCTCCTAAGAGAGCTGAGTCACAAATATTGAAAGAGTTAATCGT
This sequence comes from Engystomops pustulosus, assembly GCF_040894005.1. NCBI lineage: Eukaryota > Metazoa > Chordata > Amphibia > Anura > Leptodactylidae > Engystomops > Engystomops pustulosus. The sequence goes on along the minus strand of NC_092411.1, from coordinate 10,639,871 downwards.
TAGCCTCCTTATCTATCTGCTGTGTACGGACTTAAAGGGGTTGTCCTGATGTTGGAAAAACATGTCTGCTTTCTTCCAATAACAGCTCCACACCTGACTGTGGCTTGTGGCGGTACTGCAGCTTAGCTGTATTGAGATGAATGGAGCTCAGTTGCAATAACGGAACAAACCATGGTCCGCTGTAATGCAGTTTTTGGAAGAAACTAACCAAGCTTTCCCTCCTCTGGACAAACAAGAAGGGTATTTCCATCTGGGTATTTACATTTAATGTAATTCATCTGCCATATATATACCTGATATCCATGGCCTCCTTCCTCCTTAAATCAACTGTTAAAATAATGCTAATGAGCCTGAAGGGCTCTAGAGGGAGTTACCAGAGCCCCCCTCGTGCTGTATCTTCATAGGCTGTTACAATGCGCAAAACATGTCTCACCCAGCCCCCTGATCTCTCTTTTCTCCCTCTGCCTGTGTAATCTAGCAGCAGCAGGAGTAAAATGTTCTGCTCATTGTAATGGGTTGTGAAGCTATAGCATAAAGCGGCTATGGTAACACCCCGGGAGCATAATTTTAAAATTGATATTAGAGGGAAAGAGGTCGTGGATAACAGATATAAGAAGATACCACAGTCCCGGTGCCTGGATCTATGAATAATGTCCTTGGTTTATCAGGATGGATTTGATTTTCTATACAGAGGTGCCCAGGTAGGGACCATAGCAAGAGGGGTATTCCTATTTAATGTAATTCACCTGCTATAAATATATATATACACATTTCTTCAGTTGCACATCATTAAGATAAATGTACCATTGTAAAGCTAATTTCCCATAAATGAAGCTATGTTTTCCCATAGAAATGAGACTGTCTGTGGATACAACTGTCTGTGGATACAACCACCACATGTACCCTGTCAGCAGTGGCCACACATGCGCTCGACCACCTGGATTTAGCGATCACTACCAACCGTACGGCCGTGGAACATGCTGTAATTCCTAGACCTCTCTTATGCAAATACTAAAACTATTAGTTTCACTGTGCAGTCTCTCCAGCAGCAGTGGTCGTATCCAAGGACAATAATCTTGTTTCTATATGACTACCTTAATGGGAAATAATTTTCTCACATTTACATATTTTTGATCCAATTGAAAAAAACAATATACATATGGCAGATAAAGTAAATTAAATGTGAATGCCTAGATGAGAATACCCCTTTAAGAAGACAGCTTTCACACATATTGGGGGAATGCCTTAAGACTGGTATTCTAATATTCCTCCTGCTGGCAGCTTCGCACCCATATCAACTAATGGGCTCCAGGCTACTAGTAAATACGTGCACAAGCTCTGCTGGTTCTGATGGACCTGTATATCAGGTCTGAACTGTCATTCATTTCCCAACAGCAGGTTATAAAATGAAAGTTGAGCTCTGATTGGTTGCGATGAGCAACTAGAACAGTTTTGCTCTCAGACACTTCGGATAATGTATGCATATACATTGTGATACGTTTGTGTCCTCCATCATGTTATGTCAACAATCCTTACAAGGGAAGGACACAATGGGGGACATGTCTTTTTTTATTTGGGCTTTTTTTGCCTTTTTGGGGGGTATTTGTATTTTTTTGGCCACTTTTGACGAGGTGGGTGTCTGTAGCAGTCTTCCTAATATATCTTTGTAAGACTACATTCACACGTTGTGAACCTGCTGTACCGTAGCACGGCGGGCATGCGTCAGTGCCCGGGGAGAGGAGGAGGAGCAGCGCCCCTCTCCATAGCGATATATGGCGCATGCCGCCATATTTTAGGGAAAGATAGGACACGTGTGCGGCACCGTATCTCTCCTGTACGGCGTTGTGCACCCATTGCCATCTATAGAGGACATATATATACGGCGTATATACGTCGGCCGTATATACGCTCCCCCATATGTTCGTGTGAATATAGCCTAAGACAGATGCTTTCTTTGTTTTGCTCCCCCTCATTTTTGAGAAAATTTCCAACTATGGAGACACAATTCCCCAGACATACTCAGTATCCGGCTCAGCCTGCAATTGTCGCAAAAAAGAGAGAAACAAGTGTAAAGAAAGAAACAACATAGACGCATGTATCACAGCCGCCCAGAGCCAAAGGGTGAAGACACACATGGCGTTTTTGGGGCGTTTTTGGGCCGTTTTTACTAAGTGCGTTTTCAGATCGTTAAAAACGCTTGCGTTAAAAAACGCATCCGTTTTTTAAAAACGCATGCGTTTTTTGAAAACGCATTCGTTTTTGTCCGGTTTTCCGAAATTGCGCAATGAAAAACGGACAAAAACGCATGCGTTTTTAAAAAACGGATGCGTTTTTAACAATCTGAAAACGCACTTAGTAAAAACGGTCCAAAAACGGCCCAAAAACGGCATGTGTGTCTTCACCCAAAGATCGGAAGCATCCGAAGAAAAAAAAGCAAGCAATCAAATCCACAGACAAAAAACAAAGATAATATGCGCCCCATACAAATGTTCCTGGAGTGAAAAATGGCGTAAATCTACGAAATTTGCCACAAAAATGTGAGAAAATTTTTTTATTTTGTCCCTTCCTAGGTATAGAATGTAGCAAAACTATTTTGAAAACTTGATACAAATATAGGAAACGTAACAATGTTTCTATGTCTCGTCTTAACCTGGATATAAGATTAAAGGGGTCTGGGAAATAAATAAATAACGGTGTGATGAACGCCGGGCCCCTGGGCTGACAGCGCTACTCATGTTACGTGAATTACAGAGACGAGCAGCCTAATGGCACAAGATGGCGGCCGCTGATGACCTCTCGAGTCGGTGACATCTCCTGCTGTGTGATAGACGAGGCAGCGGAGGAAGCTTACACATGTGGTCTCCGTGGGGGCGCTGCACCGTCCCGTTGTTTTAGACACGCTGCACCTGAAGCACGCCGCCAATGTGGAAAGTTAATAACCTATATCGTCTCCTCAACACATTAAACACAAACGAACCGCGCTATGACATCATGTGACCTAATGAAAAGGGACGGAGATGGAGACAAAACATTGTCAAAATCCGAAATTTGTCAACCACGTCAGACTTGATGTAGCAGTGCGGAGTTTGCCACTTGGTTCAGCTTGCAGTTATAACACATGGAGTAATCTGTGATATCGTATAGGGAGGGGGGAGAAAATGGACTGAGCCCCCTCTACATAAAACTGATATACTTCACCTTACAACATAGCGCGACACATTCAGCACTGCTACATCCGACTTAAAAAAAAAATATGTATAGATGTTTGAATCTTTTTTGACTTAATTTCCCGGTTTCATCCCGCTCTCACACCCAGCGAGAGATATGTCCTGGGACCTCAGCTCTGCTGGAATCCACCAGACATCGTCAGAGATGATCACAGTGATAGAGCAGAGATGGCAGCTCCCTGCACTATTACCGTGTCTCAGCTTCTGTTGTGTGTAGCAGAGCCGGCAGGTGATGACATCATCTGATGATGTCATCCCTGCCTACCAACTTAACTGCTAGATAGCAAGAGTCAGGGCCGGCGCCAGCAATGGACCTACTCGGGCAATGCCAGGGCCCAGAGCTGCTGGGGGGCCCACGTAAGGCTGTACGTAAGGAATCCATGGGTTGATGGATATACCCATTTATATAAAATACCCATTTAGAAGACCCCCTCTTTTGGTAGAAGCTATGCCCACTGCTTGATGAGGATGAGGAGCACCAGAAATAGTTGTGACCCCTGCTGGAATGTCTAGAACTTCCACTACTGATCATGGGTGGAGCGGGAGGAGGACATGGCTGAAAGAGAATGGGCCAACACTGTCCATCAGAACCACCTAAGGGCGATGGAGCCTGTGAGTGTCACCTGGACTGTTGGAAATCTGAGCAACAGCACTGCGGTGGCTGTGGCCCCTTCTGGCATGGCCATTTCGGGCATGGGTGGCTGCGCAAAGTTGGCGGGTGTATGGTGTACTGAGCAGGTGAGGGAGGAGAACTGGCAGATCCCATCCCAAACCACCTAAAAAAAGTGCCAGGTGGCTTAGGAGGCATAACTGCCTCTACTGGAGGGCTAACCTGCGATGGATGCTGCGATACACCAGGATTGGGGGAATGACTGTGCACCCCATACCCTCACCTCGCTGTATCACGACACTCCCGACGCTGCCAGCACACTAGCGGGAAAGCCTTGTGGGTGAAGGGCTGAGCATGCACGGCGGATGGCCATGCCATGGAGGACAAGTGGACGGGGCAAGGGCAGGCTCAGAGGGTAAAGCTGAAGAAGGAGAATTCTGTATGAACCATCAAAGGAGTCATCCGGCCAGAGCCCTCCTCAGCGCCTCGTCCATCAGCTACTTTTACCGCTATGAGAGTAACTGGGTGTGAATGCACAGAGCATCTTTAAGCTCTGGTGCTGTTTTTATGTACTGAACTTGGTTCTGGTGCTGTAAATATGTACAAACTTGTTTTTTTGTGTTGTATTTATTGTAAGGCTTGGTTCTAGTGCTGTATTTCTGGCTTGAGCTTGGTTCTGGTGCTGTATATATCTATATAGATCTATAACTATATGCAGCAGCTAACACAAACTTTTTGTATTTATCAGTTGGTAAAGGGGGTTAATCTTCCCATGTATGAGTTAATATGTTAATTTAATCATTTTAGATACAAAAAGCTTTGATTTAAATATTATTTTAATATAAAAACGACATGGAACATCGGCGCTGGACGTGCGTCCACATATTTAGGTTTTCTGGTGCAGTGTTGCAGGATGGGCAAGAACAAATAATGGAGAGGCGATACTCCTCACTCCACTCCTGGTTTGGACATCAAAAACTGCATCATGGAACATGTGGTCACAATGGGGCTCATTTACTAAGGCAAACATATAACACCTTCACTACCCGGTAGAAGAAAGTGAAAAAAGCCGGCTCACCCAACCTTCGGATCATCTGGGCTGTACACGCTCTGTGAGAATCTTCTGGTGCACGGAAAGACTGATCTATAGCCGTATAGCACATGCAGGAAGAAATGGTAATAGACCGGCACAGCATGGAGAACATCACATGGGTACGATGCCAAAAAATTTTCTTCTTTATTGGTTTAAAACGCCACACACACGGAGAAACAGATGGGTTAACGCGTTTCGACGGAGACCGTCTTAATCATAACCTGGTTATGATTAAGACGGTCTCCGTCGAAACGCGTTAACCCGTTCTCCATGTGTGTGGCATTTTAAACCAATAAAGAAGAAAATTTTTTGGCATCGTACCCATGTGATGTTCTCCATGCTGTGCCGGTCTATTACCATTTCTTCATTTACTAAGGGTTGCGCTGCCCTTTTTCGGCAAACTGTGCGCCTTTTTCAGGTATTATACGGCTTACACAGGTATTAAACAGGTGTCTGTGCTGGGATTTTGGTGCACACAATCGTTTTTTGTCGCTGCTGCACTGTCTTCCATGCGACACAATTTAGGGGGCTTGCCATCGGACAATCCGACTGATTCGGACTGAGCGTGGGATTTAACTTTCAATTGCTGAAGCAGTGCAGGGGTCGTCAGATTCATGGAGAACGGGCGCTAAAAATCCTGAATCTGGCGCCCCCTGCACGCCACACAGGGCACTGCACATAGTATACACTGCACTGTTTTTGATAAATATGGTCCATTGTGCGCTGGTGTATGATATAAACTGTGACGTACCCCCCGCTCTCAGGTCACGTCAGCCAGACATTCCTGACCATAAAATGGCCGCAGATGGAGGATCATGGGATCTATATCTGTTCCTGAGCAATCGCCCTGCCGGGACCTTATTCTTATATTCATGAATACTATCAAGGTCCTGGCATGGCAATTGCTCGTGGACAGATAGAGATCACATGACCCACCATCTGCGGCCATTTTATAGTCAGGAATGTCTGGGCTGATGAGGTTAGAGACAGGAGGCTTCACTTTACATATCAGGAAAGTGGATCAGAACCATTAATAGATGTATATAAGGGCTCTACTGGCTTATTTTAGAAGGAAGGAGGTCATGGATAACAAATATAAGAAAATACCACAGTCCCGTAGCCTGGATCTATGAGTAAGTGTCAGTTTTTCTTGCTTTCATACTTCTAATTTTCTGATATCGGCTTTCTCTTTTGACTATTCTTCTGTAGAATCAATTTTGTGCTTGACATGCTAACTAGTTGTGACCCCAATTGTTGTGACCCAAAAAGATGAGCCCAGCCCCGGTGGATGGATCTATGAGTAATGTCCCTGGTGTGTGATGGTGGATTTTCATGGTACCATGGCACGGTGCGGACCACAAGAAAAATATTACTGGTGAGTCGGAGACACTGGACTTGTTTGTGCGGAACATCTGCAGTCCCTAGAGAATCTCCAGTGAAGATTGTCGGCAGCATGTCCAATCTTTGTCTAGATTTTAGTTGCAGATTTCACCGACGTCATTGAGAGGGGTGAGGACATGGAGTCCTAAAGACCCTAAGGACTGCTGTGAGAGGCTGACGCCTTCCATTACCCCCGCGGCGCCGATTTCACCAGGTGTACCTGCTCCTCCATCATCAGCGCGGTATAGACGCCGTACACGCCGCACATGTGATTCCCGCATTCCACCCTCACCCATTACGTTTTATTATGATTATATTCCATAATTATTGCAGATGAATCTTCCGCCGTTTCCTCCGTGTAATTTCCTTCTTGATAGAAGCGCGACCTCCGGAGATTCAGAAGTATTATTTATGGGAGCACAATATTATTTTGCGGTGTTCTTACAACTTACTTGTAATTAAGGTTTATTAGATTGTAAGATGATTAACAATTAAAGAACAAGCTGTACTTAGGTTTTCCAGGTGTGATGCTCACCGAAATTGATTTCCAAATGTGTCTCCGAATAATTCCTTATTATCTTTTTAATTTCATTCACAGCTTTGCATTAAAAAAAAAAAAAAAGAGAGAGAAAGCAAAGAAGATGAGAAAAAAAATCACATTTTACTAACTATTTTGCAGAGTCTCCGGGCAGGAGGATTTTCTTGGTAATGTTTTTTTTTTCCCATCATGCTCCAGATACAACACTAAAGGAGGTGAGGAAACGGCAGGTTGAAGGAAAAAGGGTGGATATTAGGGGTCTTATATTGGGAAGGCCTCTTTCACACTAGCGTATACCACGAGCGAGCAACAATTCGGGTCACAACTAGTGACTAGTGAGCAAGAAAAGCACAAAATTGATTACACAGAAGAATAGTCAAGAGCGAAAGCCGATACCGGAAAACCAACAATATTAAAGCAAGGAAAACTGACAATTACTCATAGATCCAGGTACCGTGAATGTGATAATCTTCTTATATTTGTTATCCATGGCCTCCTTCCTTCTAAAATCAGGATTTATAATTCAGCCATTTCCATGAACTTTTATAATTATTGGTGTTGTAACTGGAGCTCCTTTGTGCTGTAGCTTTACAGGCTGTTGAACTGTCTCCCCATCCCCCCTACTCCCTCAGCACTTCCCCCCTGCCTGCTGTAATCTCACACAGTGGGAGAAGGGAAGTACTCGTATATAATGGGGCTCAGCCTTACTAAGGGTCCGAACGCCGCACTTTCGTCGGGTTTCCCGAATATTTCTCTTTTGCCCGGAATTGCCCCGGGTTTTTGGCGCACATGATCGGATTGTGCCGCCTAGGTGCCGGCTTGCATGCGACAGAAATCGGGGGGCGGGACAACCCGAAGGATTCGGACAAACCGCGGAATTTAAAAAAGTAAATGTGTCGCAAGATCAAGCACTCACATGCACCAGGAAGAAGAAGGTGAACTCCGGCAGACCTGAGCAGGGAAGCGACACATGCAGGATATCGGGCTCACAATCCTAGTGAATCACGCCGGACCCGAATCCTCGTCGGACAACGCATCGCGAGATCACCACGGGACTGGGTAAGTAAATCTGCCCCAATGTAATGTCTGTGAATCTGCAACACGAAGGGGCTCTGTTAAGGCCACCGTGAGCCCTTCTGGTTCATTAGCATAATTTTAAAAGTTGATATTAGAAGGGTGGAGGCAATGAATAGCAAATGAGCAAAGAAGATTACCACAGTCACCATCTATGAGTAAGTGCCCTGGGTTTATCATGATGGATTTTGAGAGTCGATTTTCGGAGATTGTACTGTAAGACCAAGACTGTAATACATAACCTGGCGCTGTGATGTGCACACCGTTACGTTGTTGGTGATTATCTCTTTCCTTTCAGGATTATTGAGAATAATATCCCTGGGATATTTATGATATTTATACACATATTTGTTATAAGTAATTCCATTGTATTAGAGCCGTCTCTGAGCGCGCTCCGTAGACATCGGGCCGGCAGCCGCTTACTGCACAGACAGTCCTGATAGATGTAATTGCAGATCCCACACATCTTTACCTTATTATGCTGTACATTTATTTTACGGTGACCTTTTCCGGTGCCGGCTCATCAGCAGCGCACATTAGCAGCCATGCTCTATAATAGCCTGCAGTGTTATGTATGTGTTGAATAAAGCGGCCGCACAATGCGGAATTACAAAAAGTTACAAAGGATTTATGCATATTTCTACACTGCCCAATGAAATAAATGATGAGGAAGGGGAACATAATACTAGGGAGACATTGGGGGTCATTTACTAAGGGCCCGGTTCGCGTTTTCCCGACGTGTTACCCGAATATTTCCGATTTGCGCCGATTTTCCCTGTATTGCCCCGGATTTTGGTGAAAGCAATCGGATTGTGGCGCATCGGCGCCGGCAAGCACGCGACGGAAATCGGGGGGCGTGGCCGAACCATAACCCGACGGATTCTGAGAAACCGCCGCATTTAAATAAAAAAAAGTGTCGCGGGACAGGCGCTTACTTTCACTCAGCCCGGCTCGGTGTACTCCAGTGCGTTCCGATGCTCTTCAGTGCAGCAGCGACACCTGGTGGACGTTGGAAGAACTGCCTTAGTGAATCGCCGGAAGACCCGAATCCACCGCAGAGAACGCGCCGCTGGATCGCGAATGGACCGGGTAAGTAAATGTGCCCCAATGTGTCAGATTCTCCAGAATTCATCCAGAAAAGAGGTGTTTTAACCCCTTAACAAATAGATATTAGACAGATGTCTGAGGGTTATATTCACCTTTGTAACATTATTTTGGGGAATTTACAGACATTCTGAAAATTTATTTCACATTCTGCAGGTGAAGTGATGACATGTATAGTTCCCAGTGAAACATTACAAAGCTTTTGTTTGTTACAGAAACTTCAATAAGACTCCAGTCTCATGTACATAGGATGGTCCGGACTGAAAGGACCCAGCAACGGCGTCAGACGGGAACATATGTAGTTTTATTGTACATAGGGGGCAGTATTATAGTAGTTATATTCCTGTACATAGGGGGCAGTATTATATTAGTTATATTCCTGTACATAGGGGGCAGTATTATAGTAGTTATATTCCTGTACATAGGGGCAGTATTATAGTAGTTATATTCTTGTACATAGGGGGCAGTATTATAGTAGTTATATTCCTGTACATAGGGGACAGTATTATAGTAGTTATATTCTTGTACATAGGGGGCAGTATTATATTAGTTATATTCCTGTACATAGGGGGCAGTATTATAGTAGTAATATTCTTGTACATAGGGGGCAGTATTATAGTAGTTATATTCCTGTACATAGGGGGCAGTATTATAGTAGTTATATATTTGTACATGGGGGGCAGTATTATAGTAGTTATATTCTTGTACATAGTAGGCAGTATTATAGTAGTTATATTCTTGTACATAGGGGGCAGTATTATAGTAGTTATATTCCTGTACATAGGGGGCAGTATTATAGTAGTTATATTCTTGTACATAGGGGGCAGTATTATAGTAGTTATATTCCTGTACATAGGGGGCAGTATTATAGTAGTTATATTCTTGTACATAGGGGGCAGTATTATAGTAGTTATATTCCTGTACATAGGGGGCAGTATTATAGTAGTTATATTAATGTACATAGGGGGCAGTATTATAGTAGTTATATTCTTGTACATAGGGGGCAGTATTATAGTAGTTATATTCTTGTACATAGGGGGCAGTATTATAGTAGTTATATTCTTGTACATAGGGGGCAGTATTATAGTAGTTATATTCCTGTACATAGGGGCAGTATTATAGTAGTTATATTCTTGTACATAGGGGGCAGTATTATAGTAGTTATATTCTTGTACATAGGGGGCAGTATTATAGTAGTTATATTCTTGTACATAGGGGCAGTATTATAGTAGTTATATTCTTGCACATAGGGGGCAGTATTATAGTAGTTATATTCCTGTACATAAGGGCAGTATTATAGTAGTTATATTCTAGTACATAAGGGCAGTATTATAGTAGTTATATTATTGTACATAGGGGTCAGTATTATAGTAGTTATATTCTTGTACATAGGGGGCAGTATTATAGTAGTTATATTCCTGTACATAGGGGGCAGTATTATAGTAGTTATATTCCTGTACATAGGTGGCAGTATTATAGTAGTTATATTCCTGTACATAGGGGCAGTATTATAGTAGTTATATTCCTGTACATAGGGGGTAATATTATAGTAGTTATATTTTTGTACATAGGGGGCAGTATTATAGTAGTTATATTCTTGTACATAGGGGGCAGTATTATAGTAGTTATATTCTTGTACATAGGGGGCAGTATTATAGTAGTTATATTCCTGTACATAGGGGGCAGTATTATAGTAGTTATATTCCTGTACATAGGGGGCAGTATTATAGTAGTTATATTCTTGTACATAGGGGGCAATTTTTATTAGTAAAAACAAACAAAAATTTACAATACATTCTTGTCAGAATGAAAAATAAAACAATTATTTAACAGAGATCAAACACATCCCACCAGGACACTCTGGTCCTGGTGTGCCAGTGGTAGTACTTAATTACCGTGATGATGAGGTACATGGTCCCCCTGTCGATGCCGGCTACCTGTGGTGTCACCCCATAGATTACATCAGGGTAGGTCAGAGACTGCAGTCTTGGTATCCTAAGCCTGCGGGACACCTCCTGCCATATCTGCCTCCCTCCCTGGTATTCGGTAATGAAGTGCTGCATCGTCTCCTCCTGCTGACATCCCAAGGGGCACATACGGTCTGAGACACTTAAAAACTTTAAATTGCCTCTAACAAAAAGCTTCCCGTGCAGGGATAACCAGGCAATGTCGAATAGGTCCTTCCTGGTCTTACTCTCCAGATAGGTCTTATTTATTCTCCACTTTTTCACACACCTGAGACCATACTCCAGATACTGGGGGAGGAGTCCATCGGCCCCTCTTGAGACTGCCGCCTCGCACCCAAGACTCTGCAAAAGGCAATATCCAGTCCCTGACACTACTTACCCACAGGAGACCATTATTTGAGTCCAGGCATCCAAAATTAACTTTCAGAAACATGGAGTCAAAGAAAACCCTTGGATTTAACATATCCAGCCCACCCTCTCTCCTCTGCAGGTAGGTGATCCCTCTTTTTACTGGGTTCAACCTGTTTCCCCATAAAAGCTGGAAGAACAGGCTAAAGAGCCTAGCGGAGAAAGATTCTGGCAAAGGAAAGACGACAGAGACTGCTCCAGAGATGTTCCGCCCTTTTACTGTGCCGTACTGAGAGCCTGCCAACAGTGTCGGGGACAAACAGACTAATCTAGAGAATAGAATTTTTGCCAAAATCTTCCGGTCAACATTCAAGAGGGCAATCGGCCTCCAGTTCTTGATGTCACTAGGCTCCTTACCTTTGGACAGCAGAATAAGGGAGGACACTCTCATGGATGGAGGCATCAGGTGATTTTCTAGACAATTGGTAAACACATCCACAAGGATCGGGGCTAAGAGGTCTCTAAAATTCACATGTTATACCATCAGGACCTGGTGCCTTCTTCAGATGTAACTTATCAATGGCCTCTTTAACCTCCTCCTCTGTTATTCCTGCTGTCAAAGGAGAAAAGTCCAAATCTTTAGTGTCAGGGCCTGGAGTTGCCTCCAAGAATTGAGCCATTTTCTCTTTATCCAAAACCTTCTTCTGAAATAATTCAGCATAGTAGGATCTCACCACCCCCAGGATACCCTCCCGAGATTCCTGTAAAACTCCCTGGGAGTCAGTGAGACCTATGATCGATTTTTTTGCCACACGTTCCCGGCAATTTTCATATGGATCGGGAACCCCCAGAGTCCCGTAATCCCGTTCTACAACAAGAGACGTGTAGCGGCTGTACTGATACTGCTTTATTTCAGATTTCAGTCGGTCAATCTTTTGTTTGTCCCCCCCTCCCGCCGAATACAGTGACTCCAATTCTCTCCGCAGCTTGAGATACTGGCTGTACTTACTCTTACCCTTCTTCACTGACAGTCTCTTCAAGAGGGACCGGATCTCCTCCTTGACGTTCTCCCACCAGTCAGATATGTTTTCATAGAAGTCTTGTCTCTGGAGCTGGTCCTGAAAAAGGGAGTGGATACAATTCTGGACATAGACATCATCCAGGATGCTAGAATTGAGCCTCCATAGCCCCCGACCAATATCAGAGCGGCTAGTGGCTCCCATACAAAATAATAACGCCAGGTGATCAGAATATGGGACAACTCTCTCACTCATCCCACTAACAGTCTCCGAGGGACTCACAAACGCCATATCTATCCTACTGCTCCTGTCAGCACATGTGTAGGTGTACTTGGGTTTCCTGCCACCAAGGGTGAACACATCACATAGATTGGCCTGTGATATGATGCTCTTTAGGACTTTGGAGTCTCTGACCACTGCTCTGCCCGAGGACCTGTCACCTGATGTCAAAGTAACATTAAAGTCACCCGCCATTACTACAGGGATTGAGGTAAACAGATATTGTTTTACCTCATTGAACAGCTGGATTCTCTGTCACTGTCTGTGGGCCATAGATGTTGATCAGCCGGAGCCGCCTACCATGGATGGTCACCTCTAGCACCAGGCACCTCCCCATAGCGACCTCCGTCAGCCTGTGCACCGTCACGTCTGTGGTGTTAAACAGTATGGCGACCCCGGCGTACGGCTCCACAGCCAGTGACCAGTAAGAAGGACCAGACCGCCACTCACGCTCAGCCTCACGGAGATGCCCTAAGGTGGTCAGACGGGTCTCCTGCAGGAAGATGACATCAGTGTCTAGATATCTCAGGTGGTCATATACAGCGTGTCTGGTCCTTCTTACTTTAACGCTGTTAACATTGCTAGAAGCAACTTTTAGAGAGAACCCAGCCATTACAATGATAAAGAGCAGAGCAGTGACCCCCATCATCATGAGTCAGATTCCCTCTGCCTACCACCAGTCTCCATGTCTGACAGGGGGTCTCCAGCTTCAGAAGAAGGGGGCTTCTTTTTTGTCGGAGGGTCTTCTGTATCCCCGTCACACTCATTATCAATGCGTTCTAACTCACGCTCAAAATCTCCATCTGACTCTGATAAGACATAAAATCTATTTGAAAGGACCATGACCCCGGCATCACCACTGGCTTTTTTCATGGTCTTAGACCCTTCACCATACTCTGTCTCAGGCTTACGTGAGGATTTGTCTTTTTTCTTTCTTTTGTTCTTTTTGGCCTCCTCATATTCGGTAGTAGATGTAATAGAGGCTGCTGCCTGAGGCTGGTCCTGAGTGACAACCTCCATATTCTGCTGAGTGTGGGCTGCTCTCTGAGGTTCTGGCGCAGTATCACCTGACCCCTGCTGTACCTCCTGCCTAGTTAGTATTTGACCTGACATCAAGGCCTCCTCCTCTAAGGCGTCTGCCTCCTGTACTATCTCATCATCAGAGAAATCCCTGGCGATGTTATGCCAGGCCTCCGGGCAGTCCTTGTGTGGGTGGCCCATCTCTCCACAGAGGTTACATCGGACCGTCTCACAGGTGGCACTGAGATGGCCGACCTCCCCGCACAGGTTACACTTTATCACTGTGCATACTTTGGCCACGTGACCGATCTTACCGCATCTAAAACACTTTCTCGGTTGCCCGGGATAGAAGCAGACGCCTTTCTCTCTCCCTATGAAGAAGCTGTTGGGGAGGTGCAGCGTGATATTATTATACTGGCGCAACTTTACCAGAACCTTCCACCCCCCAGTCCAGATACCGTCGGCGTCTCTATTCTTATTGAGGTCAGATACTAGGTCACAATGGCGCCTGAACCACACCAAAATATCCTGAGGGGGGAACAGACTCGTTCCAGAAGATGATATTTACCACTACGGTACCTGGCCTGGAAATGGGGACAAATGTAAACTTACTCCAGCCGTCAGTGTCCCTGAACCGGGGGAATTTATCCCAGAACCTGTCCAGACTAGACATGAGCTTAAAGCTGACATCATAGCCCCGTCTGTCTGGAAGGTTGATGACCGCCAGGATATCATCTGGCGTGAACCCCATCTGGCGGCACAGGAGATCCCGCACCACAAACCTCCGGTCTGGGAGATCTTCCTTAGCGCCTCTGATCTTAAAGCGCACCACATTCCTCCTCTTAAAAGCCTGCCCTGAGTAGTGTGCGCCGGAGGTGAAGGAGGGAGCACCGCGGCTCCAGGCGTTTCTGGGAGGCTCTTGACGGGGTTCACTCTGGCTATTAGGGGGAGGGTCTGATCTAGGGGGATCTGACTTATTTGGGGGGCTTGATGTTAGAGGGGGGAAATCACATACATCATCCTGTACAACCCCCTGCCCCCCATCCACCTCTATGCTATTATCAGATGGGTGCATATCCCAGACAGACTGAGGGTCCCCTCCATCCCCAACCCCTCAGGTTCATCAGAATGTGTCCCCAGTCTCAGTCACAGCATCACAGATCTCCTGGGACAGTGCATCAGTCTGACACACAGAGGAAAATGCTTTGTCTTGCTGCTGCGCAGTCACTGCTGGGACTTGTTGTACCACATCCTCATGCTCCTTCTCAGTGACTGCTGCAAAGGTCTGCGGCTGATCCTGCGACTGTCCCTTTTGGAAGGAGAAACTAGCAGGTTTCAGTACAGGTGTTGTAACACGGGGCGCATCTGGGATCTTGAGTCTGGGGTCACAGCTCTGCTTCTGCTGTGAGAAGCGCTCCCTATTCCGATATGTTTCGGCCAGGGGTCCCATCTTCTCCAGAACACAGTCCATGTCCCTCACCACCTGTGCCAGCTCTATGCTCAGTGAGTGCAGCTTGGTATCATACAGTCTCTTACTCTCTGGATGTGCAGTTTTCAGGTTATACAAACAGTCTATCTGCATCTGCAGCATTTCCTTATGGTGACTAAGCTCCCCCATCCTCCTTACCAGTCCTGGGATCTCCTCTGCTAGCCTCAGCTCCCCCATCCTCCTTACCAGTCCTGGGATCTCCTCTGCTAGCCTCAGCTCCCCCATCCTCCTTACCAGTCCTGGGATCTCCTCTGCTAGCCTCAGCTCAGGCGCTCGCACGGTCTCCTTCCCCTGCTGTGCTGGTCGGGGTGCTGCTCCAGGTGGTCTAGGAGCACCCGTCTCCTTTGCTGCTCCAGTCTTTCTGCCTGCAGTGGCAGAGCTTGAGGCCTGGTCACACTGTGCAGGGACACTCAGCGGCTTAGCTGTAGATCTGGTGCGGCCTGTGCAGGCCATGCTGGACACCACATCCTTCTGCAGTAAGTTCTCTTGCAGAGTTTGTCTCTCCAGGGACGTTCTCCTCTGTCTGGGTGCAGGAGTGGGGGGCTGTGCACCTGCTGCTCGTCCTGCACTCACCACCTGTGCTGCTCCATGCTGGCCGGGCCTGGGACTCACTTCCATCATTGCTTCACTCACTTTTTTTTCTTGTGTCTTCTTTACAACAACCATATTCTGTTGACTTTCTTCCTTACAAATGACTCTGGGATTTCCATCCCTTGTAGAAATTGTATGGGAGGCCCCGCCCTGGGCTCGCTCCAGACATCAGGAGACTCAGGAGCTCAGCTCTAACACAACCTCCCAGCAAGGGAACAGTATTATAGTAGTTATATTCTTCTACATAGAGGGCAGTATTATAGTAGTTATATTCCTGTACATAGGAGGGCAGTATTATAGTAGTTATATTCTTGTACATAGGGGGCAGTATTATAGTAGTTATATTCCTGTACATAGGGGCAGTATTATAGTAGTTATATTCTTGTACATAGGGGGCAGTATTATAGTAGTTATATTCTTGTACATAGGGGGCAGTATTATAGTAGTTATATTCCTGTACATAAGGGCAGTATTATAGTAGTTATATTCCTGTACATAGGGGGTAGTATTATAGTAGTTATATTCTTGTACATAGGGGGCAGTATTATAGTAGTTATATTCTTGTACATAGGGGCAGTATTATAGTAGTTATATTCCTGTACATAGGGGGCGGTATTATAGTAGTTATATTCTTGTACATAGGGGGCAGTATTATAGCAGTTATATTTCTGTACATAGGGGCAGTATTATATTAGTTATATTCTTGTACATAGAGGGCAGTATTATAGTAGTTATATTCCTGTACATAGGGGGCACTATTATAGTAGTTATATTCTTGTACATAGGGGACAGTGTTATAGTAGTTATATTCTTGTACATAGGGGGCAGTATTATAGTAGTTATATTCTTGTACATAGGGGGCAGTATTATAGTAGTTATATTCTTATACATAGGGGGCAGTATTATAGTAATTATATTCCTGTACATGGGGGGCAGTATTATAGTAGTTATATTTCTGTACATAGGGGCAGTATTATATTAGTTATATCCTTGTACATAGGGGACAGTGTTATAGTAGTTATATTCTTGTACATAGGGGGCAGTATTATAGTAGTTATATTCTTGTACATAGGGGGCAGTATTATAGTATTTATATTCTTGTACATAGGGGGTAGTATTATAGTAGTTATATTCTTGTACATAGGGGGCAGTATTATAGTAGTTATATTCTTGTACATAGGGGACAGTATTATAGTTGTTATATTCTTGTACATAGGGGCAGTATTATAGTAGTTATATTCTTGTACATAGGGGCAGTATTATAGTTGTTATATTCTTGTACATAGGGGGCAGTATTATAGTAGTTATATTTCTGTACATAGGGGCAGTATTATATTAGTTATATCCTTGTACATAGGGGACAGTGTTATAGTAGTTATATTCTTGTACATAGGGGGCAGTATTATAGTAGTTATATTCTTGTACATAGGGGGCAGTATTATAGTAGTTATATTCTTGTACATAGGGGCAGTATTATAGTAGTTATATTCTTATACATAGGGGGCAGTATTATAGTAGTTATATTCTTGTACATAGGGGGCAGTATTATAGTAGTTATATTCCTGTACATAGGGGGCAGTATTATAGTAGTTATATTCAAGTACATAGGGGGCAGTATTATAGTAGTTTTATTCTTGTACATAGGGGGCAGTATTATAGTAGTTATATTCTTGTACATAGGGGGCAGTATTATAGTAGTTATATTCCTGAACATAGGGGGCAGTATTATAGTAGTTATATTCCTGTACATAGGGGGCAGTATTATAGTAGTTATATTCCTGTACATAGGGGGCAGTATTATAGTAGTTATATTCAAGTACATAGGGGCAGTATTATAGTTGTTATATTCTTGTACATAGGGGGCAGTATTATAGTAGTTATATTTCTGTACATAGGGGCAGTATTATATTAGTTATATCCTTGTACATAGGGGACAGTGTTATAGTAGTTATATTCTTGTACATAGGGGGCAGTATTATAGTAGTTATATTTTTGTACATAGGGGGCAGTATTATAGTAGTTATATTCTTGTACATAGGGGCAGTATTATAGTAGTTATATTCTTGTACATAGGGGGCAGTATTATAGTAGTTATATTCCTGTACATAGGGGGCAGTATTATAGTAGTTATATTCAAGTACATAGGGGGCAGTATTATAGTAGTTATATTCTTGTACATAGGGGCAGTATTATAGTAGTTATATTCTTGTACATAGGGGGCAGTATTATAGTAGTTATATTCTTGTACATAGGGGGCAGTATTATAGTAGTTATATTCTTGTACATAGGGGGCAGTATTATAGTAGTTATATTCCTGAACATAGGGGGCAGTATTATAGTAGTTATATTCAAGTACATAGGGGGCAGTATTATAGTAGTTATATTCCTGTACATAGAAGGCAGTATTATATTAGTTATATTCTTGTACATAGGGGGTAGTATTATAGTAGTTATATTCTTGTACATAGGGGGCAGTATTATATTAGTTATATTCTTGTACATAGGGGCAGTATTATAGTAGTTATATTCTTGTACATAGGGGGTAGTATTATAGTAGTTATATTCTTGTACATAGGGGGCAGTATTATAGTAGTTATATTCCTGTACATAGGGGACAGTATTATAGTAGTTATATTCTTGTACATAGGGGGCAGTATTATAGTAGTTATATTCTTGTACATAGGGGGCAGTATTATAGTAGTTATATTCCTGTACATAGGGGCAGTATTATAGTAGTTATATTCTTGTACATAGGGGCAGTATTATAGTTGTTATATTCTTGTACATAGGGGGCAGTATTATAGTAGTTATATTTCTGTACATAGGGACAGTATTATAGTAGTTATATTCTTGTACATAGGGGGCAGTATTATAGTAGTTATATTCTTGTACATAGAGGGCAGTATTATAGTAGTTATATTCCTGTACATAGGGGGCAGTATTATAGTAGTTATATTCCTGTACATAGGGGGCACTATTATAGTAGATATATTCCTGTACATAGGGGGCAGTATTATAGTAGTTATATTCTTGTACATAGGGGGCAGTATTATAGTAGTTATATTCCTGTACATAGGGGACAGTATTATAGTAGTTATATTCTTGTACATAGGGGGCAGTATTATAGTAGTTATATTCTTGTACATAGAGGGCAGTATTATAGTAGTTATATTCCTGTACATAGGGGGCAGTATTATAGTAGTTATATTCCTGTACATAGGGGGCACTATTATAGTAGATATATTCCTGTACATAGGGGGCAGTATTATAGTAGTTATATTCTTGTACATAGGGGACAGTGTTATAGTAGTTATATTCTTGTACATAGGGGGCAGTATTATAGTAGTTATATTCTTGTACATAGGGGGCAGTATTATAGTAGTTATATTCTTGTACATAGGGGGCAGTATTATAGTAGTTATATTCTTGTACATAGGGGCAGTATTATAGTTGTTATATTCTTGTACATAGGGGGCAGTATTATAGTAGTTATATATTTGTACATAGGGGGCAGTATTATAGTAGTTATATTCTTGTACATAGGGGGCAGTATTATAGTAGTTATATTCCTGTACATAGGGGCAGTATTTTAGTATTTATATTCCTGTGCATAGGGGCAGTATTATAGTAGTTATATTCTGGTACATAGGGGGCAGTATTATAGTAGTTATATTCTTGTACATAGGGGGCAGTATTATAGTAGTTATATTTCTGTACATAGGGGCAGTATTATAGTAGTTATATTCTTGTACATAGGGGCAGTATTATAGTAGTTATATTCTTGTACATAGGGGGCAGTATTATAGTAGTTATATTCCTGTACATAGGGGGCAGTGTTATAGTAGTTATATTCTTGTACGTAGGGGGCAGTATTATAGTAGTTATATTCTTGTACATAGGGGCAGTATTATAGTAGTTATATTCTTGTACATAGGGGGCAGTATTATAGTAGTTATATTCTTGAACATAGGGGGCAGTATTATAGTAGTTATATTCTTGTACATAGGGCAGTATTATAGTAGTTATATTCTTGAACATAGGGGGCAGTATTATAGTAGTTATATTCTTGTACATAGGGGCAGTATTATAGTAGTTATATTCTTGTACATAGTGGGCAGTATTATAGTAGTTATATTCTTGTACATAGGGGGCAGTATTATAGTAGTTATATTCTTGTACATAGGAGGCAGGATTATAGTAGTTATATTCTTGTACATAGGGGGTAATATTATAGTAGTTATATTCTTGTACATAGGGGGGCAGTATTATAGTAGTTATATTCTTGTACATAGGGGCAGTATTATAGTAGTTATATTCTTGTACATAGGGGGCAGTATTATAGTAGTTATATTCTTGTACATAGGGGGCAGTATTATAGTAGTTATATTCCTGTACATAGGAGGCAGTATTATAGTAGTTATATTCTTGTACATAGGGGGCAGTATTATAGTAGTTATATCCCTGTACATAGGGGGCAGTATTATAGTAGTTATATTCTTGTACATAGGGGGCAGTATTATAGTAGTTATATTCTTGTACATAGGGGGCAGTATTATAGTATTTATATTCCTGTACATAGGGGCAGTATTATAGTAGTTATATTCTTGTACATAGGGGGCAGTATTATAGTATTTATATTTTTTGTATTAAAATAGACATTTCTGGAAATACCTTGCTGTGTATAATACTACATGCTCCATCCTCACACTTAAGACTTTCACATGTGACTAAGAAATGATTACTGTCTTGTAGAGAAGCAGCAGAGATCCCCCTTATGTGGTAGATGGGCATTGGTAATTATATTGCCATACGAGGGGCCTAACTCCACTTGTCAGAGTATTATTGGGTTTCTGTTCCGATATTTACCCTTCTATAGTGTCTTGAGTAGAATTACCCCCAAAAAGAGTGATTGAGATCTGCATGAACACCCCAATCTCATTAGTACGAGGTTATAAATTTAAGCCAACCCCCGTCCCCGCTGCGCCCCTGCGTCGCCTCCTCGCATTCCTTCCCTTTCCTATAGAGCTAAGGGTGTTTTGATTTAAATATTCAGACCAGCCCGTGGAGCATAAAATGATATTGGCAACCCGCTGACAAAATCCGACACAGCGAAAATCGCCAGTCACGGTACGCTCTCCGCGCTTCTCGTCCCGGCTGTAAGTCAAAAACAAATAACACAGATGATCATTTGGAAATATCCCAATAATGTTAAGCGAGAAGTGGAAGCAGAGAGGCTTGTCTACGCCGAGAATGACCCAGTGCGAGGGGAAGGAGATGGAGGCGACGCAGCATTACATGATTTAAACGCCTTTCGCCTCGCTTTGCCTAGAAACACAGGATACGTTGTGGCGAAGCGACAACGTATAACCTGGCGCTGGATTAGAGAACCTGCGGTTGGGGTTTTTAGAGCTAAATCCCCATAGTGGTCAGCGAGCCTTCTGCTCCGTCTGGGATTTTATCACTTACTACATCCATTTTAGCACCAAGTCTTCTCCTCTCTCCGGGGCGGAGAACACAACACTAATGGATTACAGTGCATTATCCTCTTGATTACTGCTTAAATATTTATCAGACTATTATACGTTTAGTGGCTTTGGGGGGAAACACAATCCAACGTTTGCGCAGGGAGGAAGGGTTAATTACAGAAAGGATAAATATCCTTCATTTAACCCAAAAAAAAAATGTGGATCGGGGAGATTAGGAGGTGGCGTTACTTACATGTTACATAAAGCGCTCGTGATCCAACTCTGATCCCTTTCCCGAATGCATTAAATTCTATCGGAACAACGTTATTTGTGTAGTTTAAATATGTTTCAGGGAAATCCTGATTATAGCGTGTAATACCGGCAGCGCTCACAGCGATATAATGGATCCCGCCGGGGAGGATCGGCATCGAAATGAAGAATGGATGAGGCGCAGGAGGTGGTGAGATGGGGCATTCAAGGGGTAAAACCAGGGGCGTAACTTGAGGGGGTGCAGAGGTTGTGATCGCACCCGGGCCCAAAAGGTTTAGGGGGCCCTAAAGGTGTCACTTTCCCATATGAGTAGAATATTACTGTAAACCATACATTATAGTCGGGGGCCCGGCACAGACTTTGCACTGGGGCCCATCAGCTTCTAGTTACGCCACTGTATGTATGGGTAGAACATCTCATGGGTCGAGGGTTTGTCCGACAGCATAAAAAAACTTATTAGTGACCGGGAGCGGGCTGGTTAAAAAAAACTAAACATTCACTTACCTCCCTGGACCCTCTTGGAGTCCAGTGCTTCCATCTCTCCGGTCCACGCCCCGTAAAAACAAACAGTGGCATGGAAGCCGCGCTGCGTTCAGCTTCCACCGGACCCAGTGGTGTAACTAGGAGACCCAGGGCCCCATAGTATACTTCTGAATGGGACCCTCTTTCCCCCTTGAGAAATATACATATTTGTACACACATGAGTTACAGTATATACATACATACAGCATACACACACACATATGTACAGTGCCATCTATACCCATGCATTACATATGCACACACATATAGAGCATATACATATATCATATACACACAGGTAGAGCAAATAACGTCACACATCACATATACACACATACAGAAAATACACACCACACACACATACAGCATATTCATACCAAATACTTATCCAATACCCCAGATAATGGGGCCCTCTGACACTGCGGGCCTCATAGTAGCTCCTACGGCTGCTACCACTGTAGTTACGCCGCTGACCGGACCCTATTCCCATGCGGGATGGGTGAAAATTCGCCGGCAGGGTACATAAAAACACTGTCCAGTACCCCAATGGATAGAAGAAGTGCCGAAGCCTCTTCTTGTATCCTGCTGCACAAGCTCCGATGTATGATAAATAACCCCCATGGAGTTAAACACCCTCCCGATGAAGGCTGAGCCCTCTCCATAGCCGGTACATCTTTGCTGCATATTGCTTACTAGTAACACCCGCGATCAGTGCTAGCACTGATCGTGGCTGTTTTCCCGGTGCCATCGCGCCGCCATTTTGCCACAGATCGTTGCTCCCCGTGACATCATCGATGTGCGGCAATCCATCGCCATGACAGCCTTGGGTCTGCCGAAGACCCGAGGCTGTCTCGTTTTAACCCATTCATTACAATGTGCTATCAGCACATTGTAATGAATGAGGAGGAAAATCCCCATATACTGCCATACTGTAGCATGGCAGTGTATGATAGGATCGTTCAGACAACCTAGGGTAAAAGTAAAAAAAAAGTTTTTTAAAAAAGTATTTGCAACGTCCCTGCCAATGCGCATGGCAGAGGAGTAGTTGCGAATAAGCCCTTTTACTACTCAGTACATACTCAGGATTAAAAGCTGCAGCTTCCAGGATTGGACACAGCTCCATCCCAGCCTGCCCCTGCATCCAGGCTGGTGACCACACTCCTGAGGTTCCTCTCCAAGATCACTCCAGTAGTGCGCTTGTACAGAATCGTTTGGCTTGTTGTTACCATTGGTTGAATAAAGAACTGTAAGTTACTTTTATGCACAACATTGCCTCCGTCTGGTCCCTGCTATGGCTGTATCACCACCAAGGGCGCCCCATCCATATACCAGGGACATATACTACAGACTCTAAGGCAGTGATGGCGAACCTTTTAGAGACCGAGTGCCCAAACTACAACCAGAATCCACTTATTTACCATGAAGTGCTAACTTGGCATTTCAAGCAGTAACTTCAATTGTATTGCCCCCCCTGAGGCCACCAATACAGTTGAAAGAAGGAGGGCAAATTTAGACTCTCATTGTAGCTTCTCTCCAGGAAGAATGGTGGGTCTAGCAGGATGAGCTCCAAAGACAATGCAGTTCTGTCAACACCTTCTCAATTTTCCTGCAGTTCCAAACAGACAATGAAGTGTCACTTTAAAATAGTGCTGAGAGCAGCATCTTTTAAGTTGCTTGGGACTGCAGAAAGATTCGGTGGATTTGGTCCTGTTTGGTGAAATTTGGGCAATGGCCTGAGTTGGCCTGAGTGCCCACAGAGAGGGCCCTGAGTGCCACCTCTGGCACCCATGCCATAGGTTCGCCACCACTGCTCTAAGGGCTTCCCCAGGGAGAATCACTACACCAGCCTCTCCCTCATCATTTCTTGCACACCCCACCTGCTGGAGACCTGCCAGGCTGTAGGACAACCCTCCGGTTCCCATACCAAGCACCGTGACACTAGTGTGCCTAAGCCGCAACTGTCAGCCACTCAGGTACTGCGGGCCCCGGCTGCCTCCAGGCCCCAAGAAAAGGCTAGGCCCCGGTGGGGGATGTTGCATATATAATAAAAAAAAACTAAAAATTCTAATCACCCCCCTTTCCCTGATATAAATATTAATAAACAGTAAAAATCATAAACACATCAGGTATCACCGAGTCCGAAAAAGCCCGATCTATCAAAATATAATAACGGGTTTTTAACTGTGTTTTACCCCGTAACGAAAAATAGCACCCAAAGTCTAAAATGGCACTTTTTGCCATTTTGAAAAATATAAAAAAATCTATGAAAAGTCCTGCAGGCTCATTAGCATGATATTAAAGGAGGCCATGGATAACAAATATAACAATATACAGTAATAAAAAGATTACCACGGTGCCTGGATCTAGGAGTGAGCAGTTTATCATGCCGGATTTTGAGAGTAGATTTACTTTAAATTACGACATCTCCTAAATTTCTATTGGTTTCCACTAGAGGAAGCTTATTGGCATTTTCCTTACCCTGATGCCTTGTGAGCATGTAAAATCTCCATAAGGAGAGTAAATACATTCCTGACCCATGTCGATGGCTCGTCGCCCAGGCAAACTAGTTCCCTGTACTGTACTAATAATAATAATAATTCTTTATATAGCGCACACAGATTACGCAGCGCTGTACAAAACTTGCCAAATCAGTCCCTGTCCCCAATGGGGCTCACAATCTAATCAACCTAACAGTATGTTTTGGAGTGTGGGAGGAAACCGGAGGACCCGGAGGAAACCCACACAAACATGGAGAGAACATACAAACTCTTTGCAGATGTTGACCATGTGTGAATAAGATGCAATGACAATGGAACAGTAGTTTGCTGTCACTGTCTATTCTTCTGGTAGACATTTACTGGTTTGGCTTTTTTTTTTTTTTAGTAATTTTCTGTAATTTTAGTGGATTTTTTTGCATTTTACAAACTTAGAAACCTACCACTTACTGGTTTGGCTTTTTCCCGGTCATGTCATAAGTCTTTTGTAAAGTTGGAGCTTCATAACTCCTTAAATCCCTAACGCATTATTACTTTGCCTTGTTAATTTGTCTGTAGTGATGATATTCCCATAAGCTTATTTTAAGTACTTATCTCCCCGAGCCTCCAATTTACTCACATCCTATATCTTCAGTGCAATAATAGCATCTTTGTAAATGAACAGTTAAAGGCTTACCAAAGTAAAGGTTTGCTTACTTTCCAGAAACAGTGCCCCCTCTATGCATAGGCAGTGTACGGTACTGCGGCTCAGCCCCCTTCAAGTCAATACATGGCACAACCCATGGGCAGACATGAAATCATTTTTGTTTTTAAGGATAACGCTCAGTGTTGTGTACAAGAAAATGCTGAGCTTTGTAGTTCCCACCAATATCAGATGAGTGCATAGCCTAAAGGTGTTTTGTACTTAAAGGGGTTTTCCGGGCATGACTGTTAGTAACGCATCCTCAGTCGTCAATGCTTATCCCTATATTGTACAAGCGGTCCCCTACTTAAGGACACCCGATTTAAAGACGACCCCTTGTTCCAGACGGACCCCTCTGCCCACTGTGACCTCTGGTGACCTCTCTGGATGTTACTATAGTCCCAGGCTGCAATGATCAGCTGTAAGGTGTCTGTAATGAAGCTTTATTCATAATCCTTGGTCCCATTACAGCTAAAAAATTTTAAACTCCAATTGTCACTGGGGCAAAAAAAATTTTTTTGTCTGGATCAACAATTATAAAATATACAGTTTCGACTTACATACAAATTCAACTTAAGTACAAACCTACGGAACCGATCTTGTACGTAACCCAGGGACTGCCTGGTAGTTATACAATGTAACACATGTCTCCACATTGTAGTAACCTGTATACTATGTAGCATTGTTCCCATTATGCCCTGTAAGTTGTCAGACATTGCAGTGATCTAATACTCCCGGGTATTCGGAGCCCCCCGTCCCCCCGGTGCGCTGTGTAATGCACGCTCCGAGCGATGTGTGTTGTCTAATGCTCATAATCAAATGTCACTCTCCACCGCCAGTAATTACATGATGCAATTTACTCAACAAAGGCGGCTCATTTGTTCACTTGTCACAGATAGACTGGCACGGCTCCAGCTGCAATCTGAGCACCTTATTCTGCGCTGACTCCGGGCGAGGGCTTAGTGCCACCATCCGTTTGGCTAAAAATCAACAGTAACAATTAAGCCAGAGAGTTCATCAAAGAGTAGTAGATACATCTGCGGAATACAAGAGCGGCGAGTCCTCCTGACACCGCTCCGATCTCTGGGCTGTGAATATAATGGGGCTTATTTACTAGGGGTCGCACTTTCATCGTATTTTCCAAGTTTTCAGGATTTGCGCCGCTGTGATAGGTACTTAACTGGGGAATGTGTCGCACGTGATCGGATTGTGGCGTAGCTGCGCAGCTTTTATGCAACAGAAATCTGGGGCGGGTAGTCGGACAATTCGACTGATTCGGACTGAGCACGGGATTTAAGATTCAAATTGTGTCGCATCCAATGCACTTACATGCACCAGGAAGAAGAAGGTGAACTCCGGGGACCTGAGTGGGGAAGCGACACATGCAGGATATCGGGCGCACGATCTTTGTGAATCGCGGCAGAGTGCATTCCGGTCGGACAATGCACTTTCGGGAATTGCACAGGACGGGTAAGTAAATGTGCCCCAATGAGTGAGAGAAAGACTGGAACTACAACTTTTACTGAGCAGTTGTGCAGCTTGGCTGACGCCTTTCCATCATAAGGAATGTTCTAGATTGTTGCCCAGGGGTCTGACATAGGTAAAGAAGACATTTCCGTGCCAGCAACCACCCCCTTTGGTCCTATGCTGTGTACACATTGGGGCACAATTATTTACCTGTCCGACGAAGTTCCCCAAAAGTGCATTGTCCGCTGATAATTCACCGTGCCGCCATATCCTGCATGTGTCGCTTCCCCGCTCAGGTCCCCGGAGTTCATCTTCTTCTTCCTGGTGCATGTAAGTGCATTGTCTTGCGACACAATTTGAAATTTAATTCCCGCGCTCACTCCGAATCAGTTGGATCGTCCGCCGGCCCGCTACCCGATGTCTGTCACATGAAAGCCAGCGCTGATGCGATGAAACACAATCCCAGCACAGACCCCCTTTAAATACCTGTGCAAAACGTGTAATCCTTGAAAAAGACGGAAAGTCTGATGAAAATGCGATCCGTGACACTTAGTAAATAAGCCCCTGTGTATATTTAAGTTGCCCAAATGACCAACATCACTCCCAATCTGAAAGTGGGACATCAGCTGCCTGGCCCCCAGACCTATATCAAAGGTGTCTTGACTCCTCTGGTACACACATGACTAGAAAACTACTGAAAAGACCCCAAATACAAAGTTCTGACACCAGCCAGCACCTGTATGTTATTTGGGGCAGCACCCGGTGTCCCCCTGGACAATCATGGCCATGACCAGTAGCAAGGGGCGTCCATTTGCCAGATTGGCTGTTTAACCACCAATCCAGCAATACATTCGGGTCACATGGCCGAACCTGAACTGAAACTACGCATCCGCCCACAGTATCACAGGACATATTTTAGTTTTTAAAGACTCTCCATGAACTTTAGGGGTCTGGTCTTGAATCTTGTTATCAGCAGTCTAGGATAAGAATATTTTTTAGAGTCTGGTCTGGAGTATGAATAATTTTAGGGGTTAGGATTCGGAATTACCACAGAGGTCTAGTATAGGATATGATTCCTTTTAGGGTTTTGGTTTGGGGTCTGATTAATTTTAAGGGTTTGAGGTATGAAGAATTTTGAGGGTAAGGATTGGTATCCGAATAACCCTAGGGCAGTGGTGGCGAACCTATGGCACGCGTGCCACGGAGGGCACGCAGAGCCCTCTCCACGGGCACGCACACCATCTCCCCTGCCGTCTATATCTTGAATCAATGAAGCTTCGGCCAGCAGGAAAAGCTGCCGATCGCCGAGCGCTCCAGTGATATCTCTCATTGTAGGCTGCTCTGTGCTCACTAGTGCTGCCTTACACTCTTACTCCCTCCCCCTCCTCCCTTGCAGCCCGGAAACACGAGGAGAGAGACGGAACTGCAGGAGCCTATAGCAGCCTGTAAAGATAAGTGTAACAGCAGGAGGCAGGAGCTGCTCTGTGTATATGTCACAGGCAGCAGGCAGGCAGCTATGGGACACTAAACAACTATAGGTCCTTATTGTTTAGTGTCCCAAACTGCCCTGTATGACAGCTTCCCATGGCCACATATATACTGCCCTTGGCCCAGATCTCTTGTCTTGTTGCTGTGCCATGCTGCCAGTGACCCTGGGGTGCACTACACTGTCCTCACTGACAGCATGGCACAGGTGCCCAGAGCTCAGGACCAAGGGATATATATATATATATATATATATATATATATATATATGGCCACAGACGGCTGTCATATGGGGACATTTGATCGAAAATTCACCTGCCTGATTCCATGTAAGTTTGTAATTCAGTGCACCCACACTTGCTGTGTGGGGGTAGTGTTCCTCGGTGGATGGGGGTAGTGTTCCTCGATGAATGGGGGTAGTGTTCCTCGGTGGATGGGGGTAGTGTTCCTCGGTGGATGGGGGGTAGTGTTCCTCAGTGGATGGTGGTAGTGTTCCTCAGTGGATGGGGGTAGTGTTCCTCGGTGGATGGGGGGTAGTGTTCCTCAGTGGATGGTGGTAGTGTTCCTCAGTGGATGGGGGTAGTGTTCCTCAGTGGATGGGGGTAGTGTTCCTCAGTGGATGGTGGTAGTATTCCCCGCTGTATTTGCTCCTGCTTTGTGATATAATTGCTGATGTTGGACTTTCTTTAGTGGTCTGTATATTATCAGTATGGTGGTATTTATCTTGTTGTACTGGTAATGGTCATCATGTGGCACTATTATATGTCCCTTATAGAGGGGGATTGTCGGTAATTATAGGCTCAATAGCCGGGTTGGCACTTTGCACTGATAGCGTACACTTTGGTTTGCAGTTTGGGCACTTGGTCTCTAAAAGGTTCGCCATCACTGCCCTAGGGGCTCCAGGATATGATTCCTTTAACCCCTTAGCGCTCTGCGCCGTAGCTGTACTGCGCTGAGTCCCGCGAATAGCGCTCAGCGCAGTACAGCAACTGCGCAGGGACGATGCCGGTTCAGCGCTGCACGGCAGCCGAACCAGCATCTTAGCTGCGAGATTTCAGCGGTTCCGACTAGGCCAAAATTTGACCATTCTAAATTTCACCGCCATTTTGATTCAATTACTATGAAGATCTCAAGGGGTTAACAATCTTCGTAAAAGCTGTTTCTGATAGTTTGAGGGGTGCAGATTTGAAAATGGGTTGGTTATATAGGGGGTTTTTGTTGCTAAATATGTAAAATTTAATTTCAAACAGTATTTATCCCCAAAATAGTCAATTCTGAAAATACGGAAAATCGCTATTCGATTTGTAGGCCGCGTGACGTCAAAATAAATTATCCAAACAGTCCAAATATCCAAATATAAGAAGATCCCACAGTCCTGGTGCCTGGATCTATGAGTAATGTCCCTGGTTTATCAGGATGGATTTTCATGGTACATCTCTGATTGGAGAAAACAATCCAAAAATTAGCTTCTTCTGTGTTTGATTTCATTTCAGAGTTCCTTATGCTTCTTCCATTTAATTTCGACTTTCCTATAAAAATAAACACACAAAACTAATGAATCCATGTGGCTAAATATAAATGGTTGATAATTTATGTCTTCACCTTAGCCCTTGCATTGTATTCATACATTAGGAAGCTTATGTCACACACGAAGGTGTGGGTGAGTCTCTTGGGGCTAAAGTCTGTGGACTCCCTGGACCACCGCGGGGGATGATGGTACTAGCCACAACCTGGGACCGGAATCTAAGTGGCCCCTGGTCTTCGCCAGAGCCCGCCGCAAAGAGGGATGGTCTTGCTGCGGCGGGAAGCCTGCGGTGGCAGCCAAGGTAGGGAAGCAGGGTGGGCAGGACCTCGGGTAGGCAGGACATCAGGATGGCGGGACCTCGGGATGGCAGGGGATACAGGACCGCCACAGGAACACAGGACTACCATGGGAACGCCACAGGAACGCCATGGGAACACGAGAACGCCACAGGAACACGGGAACACCACAGGAACATGGGAACACCACAGGAACGCCACAGGAACATGGGAACACCACAGGAACGCCACAGGAACACGGGAACACCACAGGAACATGGGAACACCACAGGAACATGGGAACACCACAGGAACGCCACAGGAACATGGGAATGCCACAGGAACATGGGAACACCACAGGAACGCCACAAGAACACAGGAACACCACAGGAACACGGGACCTCAGAGGTACACTGGAGAATAGACACACGGAGGAAACCTGGGAACGCTGATACACTAGGAAACACAGGATGGCTTTCACTTCAGGGAATGATTTGAAGATCCGGCAGAGAGTAAAGGAAGGTGCCGGATTATAAAGGCAAGCCGGATTAGCCAGCGCCAAATAGAGGGACGCCAGCTCTTTAAATCCTAAAGAGCCGGTGCGCGTGCGCCCTAGTAAGCGGGGACGCAAGCGCGGCCCAGTCAGAGCAGGATCGCGGCCTAGCCGAGCAGGAGTCAGGAGAGGTAAGTCTGGGCCAGGGAAGCAGTGGCACCACATGGCGGAGCACGGGTGTGACCAATATCCGCGACATGGATCGCGGGGCCACCCGTGACTCCTTAGAATATTATTGGATCCATCCGGAGATGGAGTCCGGGTGAAATCACATAGAAATCATCTAAATAAATAGTTATATAAAGTTTAATGTGATTATTATGAGCAAACAATTTGAATATAAATTAAGAAAAATGCGGATTTACCTTGTTCTATTGTTAACCACCCCCTTACACCAATGCTACAAAACGCAGAGAGTCCATACGCTGCACCCACAAACCTCCCCCCGTTTCATCTAAAGTCTTCCCATTTACAAATAATATTATCCGTATCAATTACTCATCCGGCGCTAATGCTCAGCGCCGCTCCTTCATATGAGCAAGACGCAGAATTTACGAATTTATTAAGAGCGGTGGCATCCGAAAAAGTAAATTGAATAACCAAAAAGTATGCAATAAAAGATAATAAGCTCATTATAGTACAAGGATAAATGACTGTGGAGAGAGCGAGAAGATAAAGCGCAGAATGATATACACCTCCAGCTACATGAATGATGGGAGACGGAACAGGAAATCTCCCGGAGATGAGGAACGGATTGGTCATGCAGGGGTATGGGAAAGCTGGGTCAGACTAGAAGCCAAGAAGTGGTACTATGGGTTGTCTGTAAGTTGGGTGTCCTTTAGTAGGGGACCGCCTGTATTTCATGTCTGTGGCCCAGGTAATACATTTTTTAAATTAAAATATTTTAAAGGGAACCTTTCACTTAAACTAACCCACACCAACTAAACTTATCCATGGAAATTGCTATTATACAGCAGTACAACTATCCCTATATTGTTCCTCCCCATGCCTGACAAGTTCCACAGTCCATTTGTAAAGTTGACTCACCAACGTCTTTTTTCTGAGCTATGTCCAGGATAATCATGTCCTTCCTGCTTAGCCGTGCCACCAGTTACCCTCTCAAAAGATAATTCCTAAGAAAGGGAGGGATTTCTCATTAGCCACTCACCTACAACCAGCGTCTTCCTCAATACCCTTATTCACCCCTTCCTCAGGAATTCTCCTTGTTGAGTCTCAAAACCAGTATGTGAACATGTAACAGAGCTGAGTTGCCTCTGCTGCAGAAAAAAAACACGCCCCTTGTCAATCGGGAAGCTGAAGGCGCGGCTGAGATAGGACATCAATAGAGATGAGCGAGCACTAAAATGCTCGGGTACTCGTTATTCGAGACGAACTTTTCCCGATGCTTTCGAGTAACGAGCCCCATTGAAGTCAATGGGAGACTCGAGCATTTTTCAAGGGGACCAAGGCTCTGCACAGGGAAGCTTGGCCAAACACCTGGGAACCTCAGAAAAGGATGGAAACACCACGGAAATGGACAGGAAACAGCAGGGGCAGCATGCATGGATGCCTCTGAGGCTGCATAATCGCACCATTATGCCAAAACTATGGGCAACAGCATGGCCATGACAGAGTGACAGAATGAAGCTAGATAGCATCTAAAACATCCAATAATTGACCCTGACACTATAGGGGACGGCATGCAGAGGCAGCGTCAGCAGCGGCAGGCTAGAGAGTGGCATGGCGACATACCCTAAATGGACTCAGGCTTCAAACCAATGGGTGTCAGAGAGGAACCAAAGGAGGTGAGCAAGAAGCGCTCAAATAATATCGGTACATGATAAAAGTTTGCCAGTATATTTTGTGGATTACACAGCAGGGTGGCGACAAAGTTAACATGGAAGCCATGAAAACAATCCAAAATTCTGCCTGACACAGCTCGTTTGATAAGGGGACCATGTATGGAGGCAGTGAACTAGTAGTAGATTAAAGGTGCTGCAGTTAAAACTATGTTAGTTGGACCTTGGCATGGAGCTGGCGCTCCGCTGCCAGGCAAGCTTTCGCCAATCCAAGCCCCTGTCTCTAGGCTACTCCCCAAACAGCACTTCTAAGAACCTTTCGGATAAGATCAAGTGTAGTAGCGTTCTTATAAGTTTGGGATATGGCGGGTGAGGGGAATGTAAACATCTGCGCAAGAAGCGCTGAAATAATATCCGTAAATGAAAAAAGTTTTCCAGTATATTTTGTGGCTTACACAGCAGGGTGGCGACAAAGTTAACAAGTTTGATGTGGAATGCCCTGCAATAGCTCTTGGGCGGTGTGCCTTTTATCACCTAGGCTCAGCAGTTTGAGCACCGCCTGCTGTCGCTTAGCGACGGCACTGCTGCTGTGCCTAGAGCTACCGACTGATGGCGCCATGCCCACGGATGGTAATTCGGAGGAGGAGGAGGTGGAGGAGGGGTGGGAGGATTTGGAGGTATAGTAGGCCTTTGAGACCTGGACCGAGGTAGGCCCCGCAATCCTCTGCGTCGGCAGTATATGACCAGCCCCAGGGTCAGACTCGGTCCCAGCCTGCACCAAGTTAAGTGTAGTAGCGTTCTTATAAGTTTGGGATATGGCGGGTGAGGGGGATGTAAACAGATGCGCAAGAAGCGCTGAAATAATATCCGTAAATGGTAAAAGTTTGCCAGTATATTTTGTGGATTACACAGCAGGGTGGCGACAAAGTTAACAAGTTTGTTGTGGAAGCCATGAAAACAACCCAAAATTCTGCCTGACACAGCACGTTTGATAAGGCGGCCATGTATGGAGGCAGTGAACTAGTAGTAGATTAAAGGTGCTGCAGTTAAAACTATGTTAGTTGGTTCTTGGCATGGAGCTGCCGCTCCGCTGCCAGGCGAGCTTTCGCCAATCCAAGCCCCTGTCTCTAGGCTACTCCCCAAACAGCACTTCTAAGAACCTTTTGTATAAGATCAAGTGTAGTAGCGTTCTTATAAGTTTAGGATATGGCGGGTGAGGGGAATGTAAACAGATGCGCAAGAAGTGCTGAAATAATATCGGTAAATGGTAAAAGTTTGCCAGTGTATTTTGTGGATAACACAGCAGGGTGGCGACAAAGTTAACAACTTTGATGTGGAATCCATGAAAACAACCCAAATTTCGGCCTGACAAACCTCGTTTGATAAAGGGACGATGTATGGAGGCAGCTATATGGACGACTTTTGGAGGTAGCAATGGAGACAACGTGTAGAGGCTGCTATGGAGACAATTCAATTTGGATAGTGCCTGTATGTGGCAGTCCAAAAAAATTTTCAAACCAGAGGAGCAGGTAGGTGGCCCTCCAGAAAAATGGAATAGATTGAGTGCCTGTATGTGGCAGTCCAAAAAAGTTTTCAAACCAGAGGAGCAGGTAGGTGGCCCTCCAGAAAAATGGAATAGATTGAGTGCCTGTATGTGGCAGTCCAAAAAATTTTTCAAACCAGAGGAGCAGGTAGGTGGAGCTCCAGAAAAATTGAATAGATTGAGTGCCTGTATGTGGCACTCCCAAAAATTGTTTAAAACAGAGGACCGGGTCGGTGGCCCTCCAGAAAAATTAAATGCATAAAGTACTATAGGTAGAGCCAGTGGGCCCTGTCAAAAAATAGCCAGTTTCCTCTGCTTTACTGTACAAAGAGCAGGAGAAGGAGGAAAATGAGGAGGAGGAGGAGTGGATAAATTATTCAGGTTGAGCTTCCTTCACCTGCTGGAGATTGGAAATTAGGAGAAATCCATGCTTTATTCATCTTGATAAGCGTCAGCCTGTCAGCGCTGTCAGTCGACAGGCGTGTACACTTATCGGTGATGATGCCACCAGCTGCACTGAAAACCCGCTCGGACAAGACGCTAGCGGCAGGGAAGGCAAGAACCTCCAAGGCGTACAGCGCCAGTTCGTGCCACATGTCCAGCTTTGAAACCCAGTAGTTGTAGGGAGCTGTGTGATCATTTAGGACGATGGTATGGTCAGCTACGTACTCCCTCACCATCTTTCTGTAAAGATCAGCCCTACTCTGCCGAGACTGGGGACAGGTGACAGTGTCTTGCTGGGGTGACATAAAGCTGGCAAAAGCCTTGTAAAGCGTACCCTTGCCAGTGCTGGACAAGCTGCCTGCTCGCCTACTCTCCCTCGCTACTTGTCCCGCAGAACTACGCACTCTGCCGCTAGCGCTGTCAGAAGGGAAATACTGTTTCAGCTTGTGCACCAGGGCCTGCTGGTATTCATGCATTCTCACACTCCTTTCCTCTCCAGGGATGAGAGTGGAAAGATTTTGCTTGTACCGTGGGTCCAGGAGAGTGAACACCCAGTAATCGGTGCTGGAATAAATTCTTTGAACGCGAGGGTCACGGGATAGGCAGCCTAGCATGAAATCTGCCATATGCGCCAGAGTACCAACGCGTAAGAATTCGCTCCCCTCACTGGCCTGACTGTCCATTTCCTCCTCCTCCAACTCCTCCAATTCCTCTTCTTCTGCCCATACACGCTCAACAGTGAAGGACTCAACAATGGTCCCCTCTTGTGTCTCGCCAACATTCTCCTCCTCTTCCTCCTCATCCTCCTCCACCTCCACCTCCTCCGATATGCGCTGAGAAACAGACCTAAGGGTGCTTTGGCTATCAACAAGGGAATCTTCTTCCCCCGTCTCTTGTGAGGAGCGCAAAGCTTCCGACTTCATGCTGACCAGAGAGTTTTTCAACAGGCCAAGCAGCGGGATGGTGAGGCTGATGATGGCGGCATCGCCACTGACCATCTGTGTTGACTCCTCAAAGTTACTCAGCACCTGACAGATATCAGACATCCACGTCCACTCCTCATTGTAGACTTGAGGAAGCTGACTGACCTGACTACCAGTTCTGGTGGAAGTTGACATCTGGCAGTCTACAATCGCTCGGCGCTGCTGGTAAACTCTGGATAACATGGTCAGTGTTGAATTCCACCTCGTGGGCACGTCGCACAACAGTCGGTGAGCGGGCAGTTGGAGGCGGCGCTGCGCTGCCCTGAGAGTGGCAGCATCTGTGCTGGACTTCCTGAAATGCGCACAGATGCGGCGCACCTTCGTGAGCAAATCAGACAGATTGGGGTATGTCTTGAGGAAACGCTGAACTATCAGATTTAACACATGGGCCAGGCATGGCACATGTGTCAGTCTGCCGAGTTGCAGAGCCGCCACCAGGTTACGGCCGTTGTCACACACAACCATGCCTGGCTTCAGGTTCAGCGGTGCCAGCCACAGATCAGTCTGCGCCGTGATGCCCTGTAATAGTTCTTGGGCGGTGTGCCTTTTATCGCCTAGGCTCAGCAGTTTGAGCACCGCCTGCTGTCGCTTAGCGACGGCACTGCTGCTGTGCCTAGAGCTACCGACTGATGGCGCCATGCCCACGGATGGTCGTTCGGAGGAGGAGGTGGAGGAGGGGTGGGAGGAGGAGGAGGCATAGTAGGCCTCAAACACCTGGACCGAGGTAGGCCCCGCAATCCTCGGCGTCGGCAGTATATGACCAGCCGCAGGGTCACACTCGGTCCCAGCCTCCACCAAGTTAACCCAATGTGCCGTCAGAGATATATAGTGGCCCTGCCCGGCAGCACTCGTCCACGTGTCCGTGGTCAGGTGGACCTTGTCAGAAACGGCGTTGGTCAGGGCACGGATTATGTTGTCTGACACGTGCTGGTGCAGGGCTGGGACGGCACATCGGGAAAAGTAGTGGCGGCTGGGGACCGAATACCGAGGGGCGGCCGCCGCCATGAGGCTGCGAAAGGCCTCGGTCTCTACTAGCCTATAGGGCAGCATCTCCAGGCTTAGCAATCTGGAGATGTGCACATTAAGGGCTTGGGCGTGCGGGTGGGTTGCACTATATTTGCGTTTCCGCTCCAGCGTCTGGGGTATGGAGAGCTGAACGCTGGTGGATGCTGTGGAGGATCGTGGAGGCGACGATGGGGTTTTTGTGGCAGGGTCCTGGGCAGGGGGCTGACTATCAGCTGACACAGGGGAAGGAGCAGTGGTGTGCACGGCCGGAGGTGAACGCGCTTGTTGCCACTGAGTGGGGTGTTTAGCATTCATATGCCTGCGCATACTGGTGGTAGTTAAGCTATTAGTGGTGGAACCCCTGCTGATCCTGGTTTGGCAAATGTGGCACACCACAGTCCGTCGGTCATCCGGTGTTTCCTTAAAGAACCTCCAGACTTCTGAAAATCTAGCCCTCGCCGCAGGAGCCCTTGCCACGGGAGCTTCACTAGTTGACACATTTGGCGCTGATGCACCAGCTCTGGCCCTGCCTCTCCGTCTGGCCCCACCACTGCCTCTTCCAACCTGTTCTGGTCGAGGACTCTCCTCCGTCTCAGAAGCACTGTGTTCACCCGGCCTCTCAACCCAGCTTGGGTCTGTCACCTCATCATCCTCCGATCCCTCAGTCTGCTCCCCCCTCGGACTTCCTGCCCTGACAACAACTTCCCCACTGTCTGACAACTGTGTCTCCTCATCGTCGGACACCTCTTTACACACTTCTTCCAGTACGTCAACAAGGTCATCATCACCCACAGACTGCGACTGGTGGAAAACCTGGGCATCGGAAAATTGCTCATCAGCAACCGGACAAGTGGTTTGTGACTGTGGGAATGGTCCAGAAAACAGTTCCTCAGAGTATGCCGGTTCAAATGGCAAATTTTGCTGGGAGGGGGCAGACTGGGGGGGAGGAGGCTGAGGTGCAGGAGCTGGAGGAGTGCCGATTTCGGTGACATGGGTGGACTGCGTGGAAGACTTACTGGTGGACAAATTGCTCGAAGCATTGTCGGCAATCCACGACATCACCTGTTCGCACTGTTCTGGCCTCAACAGTGCTCTACCACGAGTCCCAGTAACTTCAGACATGAACCTAGGGAGTGTAGCTCTGCGGCGTTCCCCTGCTCCCTCATAAGCAGGTGGTGTCTCACCCCGCCCAGGACCACGGCCTCTGACCCCTGCAGTAGTTGGACGCCCACGTCCCCGCCCTCGTCCTCTACCCCTAGCCCTCGGGTTAAACATTTTGAAAATGAGAGTTATAACTTGAATTTTTTTTTTAACTTTTTTTTTTTTGTTTTGTTTTTTTTTGTGTTTTTTAGTTTTTAAAACCAAACGATGCTATCCTATTGCTATGGCTATTTTCTAGCCAAGTATGAAAGCACACTGCTATGCCAGATGAGATGACGCTGAGTTATGAAAAAAATAAACGTAAAATACAAAAGGAAATGGCAGACTGTGCCTAATTGAAATACAACCCTGGGCCCTAATAAATTTTCCCACTTCGGTCTTTGCGATGGATATGTGCGTCACTAAGCGCAAAACACAGTGGTCGCAAGTCTCACTCCAAATTGCTCACAATTTGCTAGTAGATGCACTGCAACAACTACAGCCACCAGCAGATCAACCAGAAATCAAATATATATAACGCTACTGTAGGCGTAATTAAGCCGTTTGTATTCTCCTATGGCTATTTTCTAGCCAAGTATTACAGCACACTGCTATGCCAGATGAGATGACACTGAGTTATGAAAACAATAAACGTAAAATAAAAAGAAACTGGCAGACTGTGCCTAATTCTACTCAAACCCCTAATAAATTTTTCCACTTTGGTGTTTGAGGTGGATATGTGTGTCACTAAGAGCTAAACACAACGGTAGCAAGTCCCCCTGCTAATTCCTCACAATATGGTACTAGCTGCAAATAAAAAAAAAAAAAATTATAACGTTATTGTAGCCCTAAGAAGGGCTGTTGGGTTCTTGTAGAATCACTCCTGCCTAACAGTAAGCTAATAGAACACCCTAACGCTTTCCCTGACCAGCAGCAGCTCTCTCCCTAGCGGCATCCAGACAGAGAATGATCCGAGCAGCGCGGGCAGCGGCTAGTCTATCCCAGGGTCACCTGATCTGGCCAGCCAACCACTGCTATCTACGTGTAAGGGTACCACGTCATGCTGGGTGGAGTGCAGAGTCTCCTGGCTTGTGATTGGCTCTATTTCTGGCCGCCAAAAAGCAAAACGGCGGGAGCTGCCATTTTCTCGAGCGGGCGAAATACTCGTCCGAGCAACGAGCAGTTACGAGTACACTAATGCTCGATCGAGCATCAAGCTCGGACGAGTATGTTCGCTCATCTCTAGACATCAATATGATTAGATGATTAGTCAACTTTGCAGATGACTGTGTAACTTTACAGGCATGTGGATTAACAATATAGGGATAGTTGTACTGATGCATAATAGCAAAGATATCTTTAGTTGGTGTAAGTTCTTTATCTGAAAGGTTTAAAATACATGGATAAAACCTACAAGGGTTAGACTACTACGAGATAGGGAATAAGTATCTACTCACTGGGGGGTCCGATTATGACTACAATGAAAAAGAGTGCCCCTAGTGATGGTGTACTCATGTTTACTTCTATAAGACATCCAGGATGTCTCTGGATCCAGGGAACCATTCATGCGCAGAATTCCGGGGCACTTGTGCTTGTGATCCGAAACTATCAAAGCCCTAGAAGTCAGGCCCCTGTCCTCCATCCTGTTAATAAGTGTACACGATGTATGAAACTGTGATCTAGTGAATTCTGGGATATCTCCTCCAAAACTTAGAAACTCATGGAGTGCTCCTTGAATTCTGAAAAAACACACCAGGAGTGGAGCAGGCGAATCCGTAAAAACAATGGGGCACATTTACTTACAGGGTCACCGGAGTCCACAATAAGTGCTGCGATTCACTAAGATCGTGCGCCCGATATCCTGAATGTGTCGCTTCCCCGCTCAGGTCCCCGGAGTTCACCATGTTTTTTGTGGTGCACCTAAGTGCTTGGGCTTCCAAAACAATTTGAAAGTTAAATCAGTCCGAATCAATAAGACCATGCGATAGCATGCCCCCTAATTTGTGTCACATGAAAGGATCGCTTGCGCCACAATCCCAGCGCACACACTTCTTAAATACCTGTGCAAGCTGTTTTAGCCCTGAAAACGGTGCACAGTCCGACAAAAGTGTGCGTGCGACCCTTAGTAAATGAGCCCCAATGGGGCAACTTTACTAAGGGTCCGAACGCCGCACTTTCGTCAGGTTTCGCGATTATTTCCATTTTGCGCCGAATTCCCCCGGGTTTTTGGCGCACGCGATCGGATTGTGGCACATCGGCGCCGGCTTGCATGCGACAGAAATCGGGGGCCGTGGCCACCTGACAACCCGATGGATTCGGACAAACTGTGGAATTTTTAAAAAGGGATTGTGTCGAAAGATCAGCACTCACATGCACCGGGAAAAAGAAGGTGAACTCCGGCGGACCTCGGTGCAGAAGCGACACATGCAGGAACTCGGGCGCACGACCTTAGTGAATCCCGGCAGACCCGTATCCTCGTCGGACAACGCACAGCGGGATTGCGGCACGACCGGGTAAGTAAATCTGCCCCAATGTGTTCTGCCTGCTTTATTCCCCTTATTCCTAACTTGCTTTCCATTCTATCCAAACCTTTAAAAGGAAATGGAAAATGTATCCTCTTTTGAAAAATCTCCACTACACTACAATACACCCAGACTCTGCCCTCACTTTGCCCTTGTAGATTAAAAGTGTAGGGTCTTCTCTCCTCAGCACCCATCATCCCTTTTAGTGCCTTCCAATGGTGTTGGATGAGGTCAGAGCTCTATGGATTGTCACATTCTTCCACACCAAGGACCCAACCACAACCATTCACCAACCCATTACGCTGGTGGATAGAGACTTGTGGTCCATCACTTGCAGAAGACATGTCCACTGTGTCCACTGCTCCAATGTCCAGCAGTGGCAGTCTGCTTTACGTGGTGATGTAAGACATGAATGCTTGAACTGTTTGGCCATGAAAACCCAATCATCGAGCTCCGGACACAGGGGCAGAATCTCTAGAATGGAATGAATTTCACTTGTGAAATATAGTTTGGACCTGATGGTTTTGGGGCTACTTTCATCCTTACTAACTGTGTATCTGTGATGTGACTTGTCGCAGCAGTGATATCCTATGGGCCCATGGCAGTCTTAATCTGCCCCTAGTCCTGCCAGTCCATTCAATACCAGGGGGGCATCAGGAATTGTAGTGCACATCACTCAAGTATCTCCAGCTGAATGGTGGTGCCGGAGATCCCTCATGGCTGTTCTCTGTTATATCTAACGCTCTCGTAATACTGAATACGTGTTCGATGTGTCGCTTCATTCACTTCAGTATGAACAGGTCCTATTCTGGTGAATGGTGGAGCCAATTCTTGTAACCGATGGGGGTCCGAGCAATAGGAACCCGTGTGATCAGTAGTGATCATAGTTGTCCCATACCCTGTGGATAGGAAAATAAATATAATACTATATATAATCCTGTATTATTAATAATCACACGGACCCCACCTGTAATCGGTCCAGCAGTAAGAAGCAGAGGGGCCATTAGGACCCCCGTACTACCAGGGGTGCGTCTTCCGCGGTGCCAGTATATTACAGCAATCACACAACGATGTGTAAGCATTAATCCCCGGCTCCGGAGCAGCTCAGCTGTTCGCCACCAGTAGCCCGGCCTCGGGGGGGTCATTAGCCGCTAATTATAGTCATGTATTAACCATTAAACATATTTAGGAGGAAATCAGGGCTTTTTTTTCTCTCTTTGATGAGCGCTGTTAATGCAAAGTGTAAGTTGGTAAAACCCGTGTCCCTGGGAGACTTGTATGTGTCTACACGCAGGAGCCGCCTACATGACGTTTACAGCCGCGTTACAATAAATATACAATTACATGGCTCTGTAACCAGCGTGTAGCCCATAAATCACAGAGAGAGGCAGGGAGGGAATGCTAATGAGGACCGCGCCATCATACAACACTCTAACTATAGGAGGCGCAATGACCAGGTCCTGATATACTATAGGAGGTGCAATGACCAGGTCCTGATACACTATAGGAGGTGCAATGACCAGGTCCTGATACACTATAGGAGGTGCAATGACCAGGTCCTGATACACTATAGGAGGTGCAATGATCAGGTCCTGATACACTATAGGAGGCGCAATGACCAGTTCCTAAAACACTATAGGAGGTGCAATAACCAGGTCCTGATACACTATAGGAGGTGCAATGACCAGGTCCTGATACACTATAGGAGGTGCAATGATCAGGTCCTGATACACTATAGGAGGTGCAATGACCAGGTCCTGATACACTATAGGAGGTGCAATGACCAGGTCCTGATACACTATAGGAGGTGCAATGACCAGGTCCTGATACACTATAGGAGGTGCAATGACCAGGTCCTGATACACTATAGGAGGTGCAATGACCAGGTCCTGATACACTATAGGAGGTGCAATGACCAGGTCCTGATATACTATAGGAGGTGCAATGACCAGGTCCTGATACACTATAGGAGGTGCAATGACCAGGTCCTGATACACTATAGGAGGTGCAATGACCAGGTCCTGATACACTATAGGAGGTGCAATGACCAGGTCCTGATACACTATAGGAGGTGCAATGACCAGGTCCTAATACACTATAGGAGGTGCAATGACCAGGTCCTAATACACTATAGGAGGTGCAATGACCAGGTCCTGATACACTATAGGAGGTGCAATGACCAGGTCCTGATACACTATAGGAGGTGCAATGACCGGGTCCTGATATACTATAGGAGGCGCAATGACCGGGTCCTGATACACTATAGGAGGTGCAATGATCAGGTCCTGATACACTATAGGAGGTGCAATGACCAGGTCCTGATATACTATAGGAGGCGCAATGACCGGGTCCTGATACACTATAGGAGGTGCAATGACCAGGTCCTGATACACTATAGGAGGTGTAATGACCAGGTCCTGATACACTATAGGAGGTGCAATGACCAGGTCCTGATATACTATAGGAGGTGCAATGACCAGGTCCTGATACACTATAGGAGGTGCAATGACCAGGTCCTGATACACTATAGGAGGTGCAATGACCAGGTCCTGATATACTATAGGAGGTGCAATGACCAGGTCCTGATACACTATAGGAGGTGTAATGACCAGGTCCTGATACACTATAGGAGGTGCAATGACCAGGTCCTGATATACTATAGGAGGTGCAATGACCAGGTCCTGATACACTATAGGAGGTGCAATGACCAGGTCCTGATACACTATAGGAGGTGCAATGACCGGGTCCTGATACACTATAGGAGGTGCAATGACCAGGTCCTAATACACTATAGGAGGTGCAATCACCGGGTCCTGATACACTATAGGAGGTGCAATGACCAGGTCCTGATACACTATAGGAGGTGCAATGACCAGGTCCTGATATACTATAGGAGGTGCAATGACCAGGTCCTGATTCACTATAGGAGGTGCAATGACCAGGTCCTGATACACTATAGGAGATGCAATGACCGGGTCCTGATACACTATTGGAGGTGCATTGACCAGGTCCTGATACACTATAGGAGGTGCAATAACCATGTCCTGATACATTATAGGAGGTGCAATGACCGGGTCCTGATACATTATAGGAGGTGCAATAACCATGTCCTGATACATTATAGGAGGTGCAATGACCAGGTCC
The DNA here is from genome assembly GCF_040894005.1 of Engystomops pustulosus. Lineage (NCBI taxonomy): Eukaryota > Metazoa > Chordata > Amphibia > Anura > Leptodactylidae > Engystomops > Engystomops pustulosus. Next base: position 10,596,813 of record NC_092411.1, on the reverse strand, counting down.
TGATACACTTGCAAGCCCGGAGGCGTATAGCCGTTGGGCTAATGACTGCACAAAGGGGTCTTAGTTAGCGGGGTTATAAATACAGGAATAGGCCCTCTTTAACTGAAGTGGTTTTTCCCTTTCCTTTCTGTCTCCCTGCGTATCCCAGGGAGGTGGGGGCTACGTCATAGCTCCCAACCGTCCCGATTTTGACGGGACTTTCCCGTTTTTCGTACCTCTGCCCCGCGTCACGGATTTTCCCCCCAGGTCCCGCTGTGTCCCCATAGTAAATACTTTGAAAGTCTGAACTCACAGTACAGAATGGCTTCTACACACATCGGGAGGGAATCCTTTTCAGAGAAGTATCGGCTTAGCAGAGAGCAGGGACCACGTCATCAGCTTTAGATCAGATCTGTCGCTTCCCCAGACACAAGCTCTTTATATAATTAAATTACATAAAGTTTTGGCCAGGCTGAGATTCAAACCTGGGACCCTCACCATAGACAGGAGCTTAACTAACTGAGCTATAAACCCAGTGACACAGAACTGAGGATTTCTGGTAACTAAGAAGTGTTATCTGCCATTTACACTGTGACACAGACTAATGCACTGATATATAGAGAGGGATCTTCTCAGAGATTATTATTGTAATTATTCAGACTATTATTATTATTATTATTATTATTATAAATTTTATTATTTTTATTATTATGGAGATGATTATTAATAATAGTAAAAATAATAATAATCATCTCAATAATAATAATAATAATAGTCTCAATAATTACAATAATCTCTGAGAAGATCCCTCCCTATATACCAAGGCAGTATATAGTCATAGTTCTTAGTTACCAAAATTCTCCATCTTGTTAATCACTGAGGTGATAGCTCAGTGGGTTGGGGCACTGTGTCATTATTGTGCGTGGACACTGCAGGTTCTGGGTTCAAATCCCAATGAGGATTATTTATTTTTTTTATTGACATGATTTTTATTATTATAATATGGCTAAAATTTGGGCCGTGGCCAGGGAGTGATTGGGGGTGTGGCTTAGGGGGATCGCTACGCGTGCCGCCATTTTGTCCCTCTTTGCCTTTCACAAATGTTGGGAGGTATCGGCTACGTGACTAGGGGCGGGCTTGTGTCGTGGGTGGTACAGGAAGTGAGCATAGCATAAATAAGGGCTGCAGACGTCACTCACCCTCTTTCCGGATTGCGTTTTCTGGCAGCATGTCTGACGAGGCTGTTCGGCAAAGAATTCGGGCCGAAGGGTCCTCCTGGCTTCAGGCCCTCCTGGAGGAGGCCTCCTCTGGGTCCTCTACGATGCTCTCACTTGCTCCCTCGCAGCAGCGTCGGTCCGGTAGGCTGTCGCGGCCGCCCAGCCGGCTTTCCCCCTCTGCGTTGGTGGCCACGCTTCCCTGCTCTGCCCCCCGCTCCGCTCTGGATGTCGCTGCGGCTTCGGCCGTGGTAGCGGTAGTGCAAGTGGCTAGTCAGGATCCCTCCCCCGTGCTGCGGCCGGAGCTGTTGGCGGGTGGGGAGTCGAGGCGCCGGTCAGCCCGGTCGCGGTCCCCCTGCTCCGTTCTCTGCCGCGTCCCACTCCATAGTGTCGGCGCCGGGCGGGAGTGTGGCTGCAGTGCATCACGGTCCCCAGCCTCCCGTCCCGGCGCCTCAGGCCCCTCCCCCTCACACAGTGCCACTGGGCAGGGGTCAGGCTGCTGCTACCTTTGGCCCCCAGCCCCCTGCCCAGTTGGCTAGTGGCGGTGCCTGCGGCACCGCCGAACACGGTCCCTCCCCTCCACTTTCCTCCCCTCAGATTTTGATAGCGGGCCCGATGAGGCACCGCTGGGGGCGGAGCAAGAGCCGCTGTCTTCAGGACAGTTGGTGGTACCCGCCCCCTTGGTAGGGCCCATGCTGTCCGGGGACTTGGGCCCTGGGTACCTTGTCCCTGATGACGCGTCCCGGGCCTCTTCGGTTTTTTCTGGGGCTAGCTCACGGCGCAGCGGCAGTTCAGGCGTCTCCAGGCGGCGCACTGCCTCCCGTTCCCCATCCGTACGGCGCAAGCAGCGTCGCACCAGGGACAGGTGTGGCTCCTTTTCCTCCTTCTATTCCAGGTCCTCAGGTGCTTCCGCTTCTTCCATGGCATCGGCTGAGCCCCCGCAGCAGTCACCCGGTGCATCGTCATCATCGCAGCCAGCGAAGTCGCCGCTCTCATCACGGCTCTACAGTTTCGTCTCGGGCGGTTGCTGTGTCGGCGCCTCCTGTCGCTTCTACTCCCTTGGTGACTCCGGTTCCTGCTGTGCCGGTGGCTCCGCCGTCGTCTGCCGCTCCGCCGGGTGAGTCCGCCTGCTTGCAGGCTTGGGGTGGGACGCTGTCCGATTCCGCTTTGCTTGCTTCTGTGCGTTCTCTCTTGGGGGCGGCGCCCTCGGCTTCGGCTGGGGTGTTGCCGCCTCCAACGGGGAAGTCGGTAGCTGAGGCCTCCACTTCGATGTTTACTCCCTCTATTCCAGTTTTTAGGGATACCTATTTCTGTGGGGTCTCGGCACTCGCCTGTCCGAGGATACCAGGAATAAGATTTTGCGGAACGATTATATTGATATTTGGTCCCTGGTGTCCACGGATTCGGTGACGGTGGACAAGGAGCGCCGTTTTGAACGGGGGGTGGAGAGGAAACCCAGGGTGGTGAAGACCTTTAACAATTGGGTACAGGCTTTCGCTGTGCTGGGTTGTGTGCTGTCACAGAAGTTCCCTGATAGGTCTCCGCAGTTGTTTGTGTATTTAGACACGATTTTTAGTGCTTTCCGGACCCATGGGGGGTCTGCATGGAAGTATGATGAGGAGTTCAGGAGGAGGTTGGCCCAGCGTCCTGATGTTGGTTGGGACACTAAGGCGACCGATGTTTGGCTTAGGCTCATGACAACGCCAAGGCCCTTTCTCAGGGCCGCCTCCTCCTCCTCCTCTTCATCCACTTCTGGGGCTTCCCTCGGGGCGGGGGCGGCTCGCAGGTCCGGGACATGCTGGATGAGGGCCACTGCCGCTTCTACGGCACATGTAAATTCCGGCATGAGTGCTCCAATTGTGGGGGTACCCATTCCGCGATCCGCTGTTCCCGTCCGGCGGCAGTCCCGCCGCGATCTCAAGGTGGTAGTCGCGCAGAGGACTCCGGTGCGCGTGCTAGAGATGTTGCCGTGGTTAGAACTGTATCCCAGGAAGGCGGAAGCCGCCCTTCTTAGAACGGGTTTTTCTTTTGGTTTTTTCATCCCCTTCGCGCCTCGGGATTTTCCGTCATTTTCCAGGAACCTGAAGTCTGTTCGGGAATTTCCAGATGTGGCTAGGGACAAAGTTAGGAAGGAGGTGGAGTTGGGCTGCATGGCGGGCCCCTTTCAAGTCCTCCCTTTTCCCAATTTGCGAGTTTCCCCTTTGGGAGTGGTTCCCAAGAAGGAGGCTGGTAAATTTAGATTGATCCACCATCTGTCTTATCCCGCGGGGTCTTCGGTTAATGATGGAATCCCCAAGGATTTGATATCGGTGTCTTACGTGTCCTTTGACAGGGCTGTTGATTTAGTTCGCAAGGCCGGCTCCGGTGCCCTTATGGCTAAGTCCGATATTGAATCCGCATTTCGCTTGCTGCCGGTGCACGCTGATTGCTTCCACTTATTGGGTTGCTAATTGGATGACGCCTTTTATTACAACATGTGCCTTCCGATGGGGTGCTCTATTTGCTGTTATTATTTTGAGGTTTTTAGCACCTTTTTGGAATGGGTTCTTCGTCGTGAAACGTCCTCCTCATTGGTTACCCATTACTTGGACAATTTCTTATTTGTTGGTCCGGGTGGCTCCTCCCATTGCGATTTTCTGCTTAGCTCTTTTAAGTTTTTGGCGCAGCGCTTTGGGGTTCCCCTCTCGGCAGAAAAGACGGTGGGCCCCTGTACGGTTTTGTCCTTTTTGGGTATAGAAATCGATTCAGTGGCTATGGAGTTCCGTCTCCCTGAGGATAAATTGCAGAAATTGCGCAATGCTATTGCGGAATGCCTGGTTGCCAAAAAATTGCTGCTGCGTCAGGTGCAATCATTGTTAGGCCTGTTAGTTTTTGCCTGTCGTATTATGCCCATGGGTCGAGTTTTTTCGAGGAGATTGTCGCTGGCGACGGTGGGGGCCAGTTCCCCCCATCACAGGGTCCGTATCACCAGGCAGATTAAAGACGATATGCGTGTGTGGGAGTTATTCCTTGCCGACTACAACGGGCACACTTGCTGATGGTCAACTCCGGAATCCAGCTTGGATCTCCTGGCGCGATCGGGGCTGGTGCGGAAATCTCACCCTTCTCGAACTCTTCCCTGTCGCAGTGGCAGTCGAATTGTGGGGGGCTTCCATGTCTGCTAAATCTATTGTGTTCTGGACTGATAATTTGAGTGTTGTGCATGCAATTAACAATCTTTCTTCTTCCTCCCTGCCAGTTTTGGTGCTGCTGCGTAGATTGGTGCTCCGCTGCCTTCAGCACAATATTTCTTTTAGGGCCCGCCATGTCCCTGGGGTGGAGAATACAGCGGCTGATGCTTTATCTCGTTTTCGTTGGCAGGTTTTTCGGGATCTGTGTCCGTCGGCAGAATTGCAGGGGACCCCTTGTCCGGGTTCTCTTTGGACCGTGATGGAGGCCAGCTGGTCCCGCTCGTAAGGTCGTCAGTGGCCCCTTCTATGTGGACGGCGTATGGTAAAGCATGGCGGGATTGGTGTGGGTTTGCGGGGGAACGGGTGTGTGGCGGTGATCCCGGCCAGATATTGACGGTGACGCTGCAGTATTTGGATAGCTTGCGCTTGCAAGGGGCTTCGGGGTTGGTAGCGCAGCATCGTCTTACGGGTTTAGCTTTCTTTTTTAAGTTGTTTGGGTGGCAGGACGTGACTAAGTGTTTTTTTGTCCGGCAGGTTTTGAAAGGTTGGAAGAAAGGTTCCAAGCGGTGCGATTCTCGTCGCCCGGTTTCTTTTTCTATTTTGCTTCGCTTGTTAGCCTCCCTTCCCTCGGTGTGCTCAGATGAGTTTGAAGTGTTGTTGTTTCGGGCAGCGTTTATCCTTGCGTTTTTTGGTGCCTTGCATGTGTCGGAGTTGGTGGCGCCGAGTGCTACACGTCCTGGTGGATTGCTTATGGAGAATGTGGTTTTGTCGAATACTGGTTTGCGCTTTAGGCTTCGTCGCTCTAAAACTGATATATGGGGGCGGGGTTGTTGGGTATCATTGCGTCCCTTTGACGGCGAGGCCTGCCCTGTGTCCGCTGTATCTGCGTATTTAGTTAGCCGAGTTGGGGGTGAGCAGTTCCTGGTTCACAGGGATTCTTCTCCTTTGACTCGGTTTCAATTTGCTTCTGTATTTAAGAAAGCCCTGGAGGCGGTAGGGCTTCCCTCGGCTGATTATGGGACCCATTCCTTTCGTATTGGGGCAACGACCACTGCTAGTGAGTTGGGTTTGTCCGATGGGGATGTGCAGCGCATTGGGAGATGGCGTTCCAACTGTTTTGCGGGATATGTTCGTCCTGATTTGCTTTTGTGTTAACGTTTTTTCTTTTCTAGGTCCTCGTCCGGCGGTGTGGCTGATCGGCCATTCTTATGTGTATCGGGCTGAGCATCGCGCAGGTTCGCCCTGGTGGAAGAGCGTTGGGTTTTTACGATGTCGACGTCTTCTGGCGTGGTCTCCGCGGCCTGCGCTGGTTGCAAGCTCTCCCAGAGGTCGTGGAGATCAGCCGTCGTCCTCCGGTCCCGACAGTGTTGGTTATTCACCTCGGGGGCAACGATCTCTGCCACGTCCGTTTAAGTGAGCTTATTGCCCTCATCCAATCCGACCTGGAGCGGTTTGCTTCATATTTTGGGCAGCTTGTGCTGGTGTGGTCAGAAATTATTCCGAGGGCTGTGTGGGAAGGTGCCCGGGATGTGGCGGCTATAGAGAGAGGGCGGAAGTTGCTGAATACCCAGGTGTCAAGGTTTGTTCGGGCCAGAGGTGGCGTTGTTATTCGCCACAGGCAATTGGAAGGGGATAACAGCTGTTTGCTGTTGGCCAACGGGGTCCATCTTACGGACATCGGCCTGGATATATTTTTGTCCGGGTTTCAGGATGGAATCGAGAGGGCTCTGTTTTGGTTGGCTGGGGGTCGGAGGGTCGTGTAGGTGGTACACGACCTCCTTCTTGGCGGTTAGTTGGGTTATTTGGCCTACATGCCCATTGGCTGGCAGGCATACAGGTGGGAGGGGTTTTGTTGCTCTTTGTTTGTTATTTAAATTTGTTATCTGTTCAATTTATGTTTTAAATAATACAAAAAAATAATATAAAAAAAATACGGGATGTTTATTACAATAATATATAAAGCTGTGGCCGACCCTCACGTCAACCCACATATGTTTAACTTTAATACAAGTCTCTGTGTGTTTATTTATCGGCGAATATTGGTTTAAGGTTAAAGGGGCCTGTGCTCCCGGTAGTTTATGGCTTAACTTTATTTGGCCAGTCTATAGGATGTGCAATGACCAGGTCCTGATACACTATAGGAGGTGTAATTACCAGGTCCTGATACACTATAGGAGGCGCAATGACCAGGTCCTGATACACTATAGGAGGTGCAATGACCAGGTCCTGATACACTATAGGAGGTGCAGTGACCAGGTCCTGATATACTATAGGAGGTGCAATGACCAGGTCCTGATACACTATAGGAGGTGCAATGACCAGGTCCTGATACACTATAGGAGGTGTAATGATCAGGTCCTGATACACTATAGGAGGTGCAATGACCAGGTCCTGATATACTATCGGAGGTGCAATGATCAGGTCCTGATACACTATAGGAGGTGCAATGACCAGGTCCTGATATACTATCAGAGGTACAATGATCAGGTCCTGATACACTATAGGAGGTGCAATGATCAGGTCCTGATACACTATAGGAGGTGCAATGACCGGGTCCTGATACACTATAGGAGGTGCAATGATCAGGTCCTGATACACTATAGGAGGTGCAATGACCAGGTCCTGATACACTATAGGAGGTACAATGACCAGGTCCTGATACACTATAGGAGGTGCAATGACCAGGTCCTGATACACTATAGGAGGCGCAATGACCGGGTCCTGATACACTATAGGAGGCGCAATGACCAGGTCCTGATACACTATAGGAGGTGCAATGACCAGGTCCTGATACACTATAGGAGGTGCAATGACCAGGTCCTGATACACTATAGGAGATGCAATGACCGGGTCCTGATACACTATAGAAGGTGCAATGACCAGGTCCTGATACACTGCAGGAGGCGCAATGACCGGGTCCTAATACACTATAGGAGGCGCAATGACCAGGTCCTGATACACTATAGGAGGCGTAATGACCAGGTCCTGATACACTATAGGAGGTGTAATGACCAGGTCCTGATACACTATAGGAGGTGTAATGACCAGGTCCTGATACACTATAGGAGGTGCAATGACCAGGTCCTGATACACTATAGGAGGTGCAATGATCAGGTCCTGATACACTATAGGAGGTGCAATGACCAGGTCCTGATACACTATAGGAGGTGCAATGACCAGGTCCTGATACACTATAGGAGGTGCAATGACCAGGTCCTGATATACTATAGGAGGTGTAATGACCAGGTCCTGATATACTATAGGAGGTGCAATGACCAGGTCCTGATACACTATAGGAGGTGCAATGACCAGGTCCTAATACACTATAGGAGGTGTAATGACCAGGTCCTGATACACTATAGGAGGCGCAATGACCAGGTCCTGATACACTATAGGAGGCGCAATGACCAGGTCCTGATACACTATAGGAGGTGCAATGACCAGGTCCTGATACACTATAGGAGGTGCAATGACCAGGTCCTGATATACTATAGGAGGTGCAATGATCAGGTCCTGATACACTATAGGAGGTGCAATGACCAGGTCCTGATACACTATAGGAGGTGCAATGACCAGGTCCTGATACACTATAGGAGGTGCAATGATCAGGTCCTGATACACTATAGGAGGTGCAATGATCGGGTCCTGATACACTATAGGAGGTGCAATGACCAGGTCCTGATACACTATAGGAGGTGCAATGATCAGGTCCTGATACACTATAGGAGGTGCAATGACCAGTTCCTGATATACTATAGGAGGTGCAATGACCAGGTCCTGATACACTATAGGAGGTGCAATGACCAGGTCCTGATACACTATAGGAGGTGCAATGACCAGGTCCTGATACACTATAGGAGGTGCAATGACCAGGTCCTGATACACTATAGGACGTGCAATGACCAGGTCCTGATACACTATAGGAGGTGTAATGATCAGGTCCTGATACACTATAGGAGGTGCAATGACCAGGTCCTGATATACTATCGGAGGTGCAATGACCAGGTCCTGATACACTATAGGAGGTGCAATGACCAGGTCCTGATACACTATAGGAGGTGCAATGACCAGGTCCTGATACACTATAGGAGGTGCAATGACCAGGTCCTGATACACTATAGGACGTGCAATGACCAGGTCCTGATACACTATAGGAGGTGTAATGATCAGGTCCTGATACACTATAGGAGGTGCAATGACCAGGTCCTGATATACTATCGGAGGTGCAATGACCAGGTCCTGATACACTATAGGAGGTGTAATGATCAGGTCCTGATACACTATAGGAGGTGCAATGACCAGGTCCTGATATACTATCGGAGGTGCAATGATCAGGTCCTGATACACTATAGGAGGTGTAATGATCAGGTCCTGATACACTATAGGAGGTGCAATGACCAGGTCCTGATATACTATCAGAGGTGCAATGATCAGGTCCTGATACACTATAGGAGGTGCAATGATCAGGTCCTGATACACTATAGGAGGTGCAATGACCGGGTCCTGATACACTATAGGAGGTGCAATGACCGGGTCCTGATACACTATAGGAGGTGCAATGATCAGGTCCTGATACACTATAGGAGGTGCAATGACCAGGTCCTGATACACTATAGGAGGTACAATGACCAGGTCCTGATACACTATAGGAGGTGCAATGACCAGGTCCTGATACACTATAGGAGGCGCAATGACCGGGTCCTGATACACTATAGGAGGCGCAATGACCAGGTCCTGATACACTATAGGAGGTGCAATGACCAGGTCCTGATACACTATAGGAGGTGCAATGACCAGGTCCTGATACACTATAGGAGATGCAATGACCGGGTCCTGATACACTATAGAAGGTGCAATGACCAGGTCCTGATACACTGCAGGAGGCGCAATGACCGGGTCCTAATACACTATAGGAGGCGCAATGACCAGGTCCTGATACACTATAGGAGGCGTAATGACCAGGTCCTGATACACTATAGGAGGTGTAATGACCAGGTCCTGATACACTATAGGAGGTGTAATGACCAGGTCCTGATACACTATAGGAGGTGCAATGACCAGGTCCTGATACACTATAGGAGGTGCAATGACCAGGTCCTGATACACTATAGGAGGTGCAATGACCAGGTCCTGATATACTATAGGAGGTGCAATGACCAGGTCCTGATACACTATAGGAGGTGCAATGACCGGGTCCTGATACACTATAGGAGGTGCAATGACCAGGTCCTGATACACTATAGGAGGTGCAATGACCAGGTCCTGATACACTATAGGAGGTGCAATGACCAGGTCCTGATATACTATAGGAGGTGTAATGACCAGGTCCTGATATACTATAGGAGGTGCAATGACCAGGTCCTGATACACTATAGGAGGTGCAATGACCAGGTCCTGATACACTATAGGAGGTGCAATGACCAGGTCCTGATATACTATAGGAGGTGCAATGACCAGGTCCTAATACACTATAGGAGGTGTAATGACCAGGTCCTGATACACTATAGGAGGCGCAATGACCAGGTCCTGATACACTATAGGAGGCGCAATGACCAGGTCCTGATACACTATAGGAGGTGCAATGACCAGGTCCTGATACACTATAGGAGGTGCAATGACCAGGTCCTGATATACTATAGGAGGTGCAATGACCAGGTCCTGATACACTATAGGAGGTGCAATGACCGGGTCCTGATACACTATAGGAGGTGCAATGACCAGGTCCTGATACACTATAGGAGGTGCAATGACCAGGTCCTGATATACTATAGGAGGTACAATAACCAGGTCCTGATACACTATAGGAGGTGCAATGACCAGGTCCTGATACACTATAGGAGGTGCAATGATCGGGTCCTGATACACTATAGGAGGTGCAATGACCAGGTCCTGATACACTATAGGAGGTGCAATGATCAGGTCCTGATACACTATAGGAGGTGCAATGACCAGTTCCTGATATACTATAGGAGGTGCAATGACCAGGTCCTGATACACTATAGGAGGTGCAATGACCAGGTCCTGATACACTATAGGAGGTGCAATGACCAGGTCCTGATACACTATAGGAGGCGCAATGACCAGGTCCTGATACACTATAGGAGGTGCAATGACCAGGTCCTGATACACTATAGGAGGTGCAATGACCAGGTCCTGATACACTATAGGAGGTGCAATGACCAGGTCCTGATACACTATAGGAGGTGCAATGACCAGGTCCGGATACACTATAGGAGGTGCAATGACCAGGTCCTGATACACTATAGGAGGTGCAATGACCAGGTCCTGATATACTATAGGAGGTGCAATGACCAGGTCCTGATACACTATAGGAGGTGCAATGACCAGGTCCGGATATACTCAGGAGCTTCAAGCTTTTTCTTTTCTCAAAACAGGAACCTATTTGATTTACATTCATTTATTGACCATTCAAAAAGTCTGTAGTCTTGAGGCTGGACTAGCAGATGGTACTGACACAATTATTCAGAATTATAGGTAGACAGTTGTGATGAGCAGAACCAAACCCACTATGATCAGGTGTTCAGGCTCATCCTCCTCCATTTACACCCACAATCAGTGCTGAATCCCATCCAGTGTTAACTTTTTTAGATGCTGGTGGCCTGGGGTCATCTAATACCACCATGGGTCCTGGGCTGTATGAATATTATGGCCCCTACAAGTCTAGAATCACTTCCTACATCTGTGACTAGAATGAGCTTCTTGGGGAATGGAGGTTTCAGGACCTTTGGAGGACCTTCAAAGGTCCTGAAATGGTTCTTGTGTACATGTGTATAGACAGCAGGAACAGATGTAAAAGGATTTCATGGGTGAAGGTCCTTCTCAGTATAAAATTAAGTGGGTGGTCATGGGCCCGCTAGAAGACTTGGGTCCTGGGCTTCCACCCAAACCACCGATATTCTAATTCACTAATAACCAACTGTATTTCACGAGGATTGTTGCTTCCCATGACATCATCATCTTTGCCAGTGACATTTAATGGGTCACACCCACGATCAATGCTTGGTGTTACCAGTGGGGGTGAGCGTTTGGGTTTAGTACCCGAACCCGAACCTTAATGGGGTCCACTCATTCAATCAGCATAACCCCGCCCCTGGAGCACTGAGAATCTCATTTGCATAAAATATTAATAATATATTACTAGCCCAAATATACACTGCTGAGGGCCATTACTCCTGTCGCGATCCCCGATCGGGACTGTCCAACGAAGATTAAGTCTGGGGCGATTCACCAAGATCGTGCACCCGATATCCTGCATGTGTCGCTTCCCTGCTCAGGTCCCCGGGTTTCACCTTCTTCTTCCTGGTGCATGTAAGTGCATTGTCCGGGTATAATGCGCTGTGCGGGGAGTCACTAAGATCGTGCGCCCGATATCCTGCATGTGTCGCTTCCCCGCTCAGGTCCCCGGAGTTCACCTTCTTCTTCCTGGTGCATGTAAGTGCATTGTCCATGTATAATGCGCTGTGCGGGGAGTCACTAAGATCGTGCGCCCGATATCCTGCATGTGTCGCTTCCCCGCTCAGGTCCCCGGAGTTCACCTTCTTCTTCCTGGTGCATGTAAGTGCATTGTCTTGCGACACAATTTGTCTACCGCACGTAGTCCGAATCCACCCTGTTAAATGCAACGCAACACGGAAATGGTCGGGAAGCCCGACAAAATGCGCTCTGCGGACCCTTAGTAAATGTGCCCCAGTGTGTGTATACAAGTACATTACCATGTCTATAAGGCACAGCGTTGTCCGACGAGGATTCGGGTCTGCCGGGATTCACTAAGGTCCGTGCGCCCGATATCCAGCAGGTGTCGCTGCTGCGCTGAGGTCCGCCCGAGTTCACCTTCTTCTTCCCGGTGCATGTAAGGGCTGATCTTACTACACAAATTATTTTTTAAATTCCTTTTTTCCGAATCAGTCAGGTTGTCCGACGTCCACACCCCCCGATTTCTGTTGCATAAAAGCCGACGCAGATGCGCCAAAATCCGATCACGTGCACCAAAATCCCGGGGCAATTCGTCGCAAATCGGAAACCGGGGGGAATCGGAGCCTTAGTAAATGAGCCCTTATATATTCACCCGAGACCTTACGTGCGTTGCCATTGGCCAAGGCAGCCCCATGAAGAATATATGTATATTTTCTATACCTATTTCTCATGGATATATTCTCTAAATCCCTAACCATTATTTATCGCTCCACACGAATTAACAGCATCACTTATGTATACCCTCCTAACGCAGCGTCGCCATTTGCAGGGTGTAAAGGGTTAACACGTTAAATGAAAACCTTCCCACAAAGACATAACTAACCGCTCCCTACGCTGCGCTGTAAATGTGCGCACGCCCCTCGCTGGATGGTGTTTTCATCTGTCGGGGAGGCTGGATATTGCCTCCTTAAGTGGACTCTACTGTATTACAAGCCTGTGTGGTAATACTGACCTGAATGGATCTCCATTTTATGTACTTAAATATTCATAAGGAGCTTTGCAACATTAATATCTTAGATGGCTTACAAGAACACTTAAATAATGTGTCCTGCTCCCTCTCACCGACCAGAAAAAAGTCCCAGCCATTTCCAATTTGTGTAATGCATTGGGCCATTTTAATAATTGTTTAGGGATTTAAACCACCGGTTCCGCTGGTCGACGGCAAAGAGTGTAATTATTTTGGCAGCCGCTCTTATCTTGTGTTAATCCTGCTTGTTTTAGAAGCAGAAAGTGAAAGATTAGTTAAGGAGAACACCGGGGGAGAGAGAAGGCCCTAGGTCAAAACATTGGCCAACGCTGCTTCATGATAACATTGACCTCCGGTATCGATAAGTCTTGTCCATTTCCTGTTGTTCCCGAGAATATGAAATTCTGTTACTGAATTTATTATAAAGGATTATGGTTTTTGATCAATAACCCATTTTTATTGCCTCAAAATGTTATCGAAAACACCAACCAAGGATAATAAGCCCGAGGTCCCATCCTTCATCTATGCTGGACCCTTGCGTGTAGGATGTATCTTCGATAAGATGTAAGAATCTATAAATTCCATAAGAAATAGATCCATTTGTTTGAAAGGGTTAGTGATATGACGGACTATACATAGATCGATGGGGACCCTCACTATTCTAAGATCTGTGAGGTCCAACACTTTGCATAAGATAGGTCTTTAATATGACATCGGTGGAGGTCCAGCATCACCCATAGGATAGGTCTTTAATATGACATCGGTGGAGGTCCAGCATCACCCATTGGATAGGTCTTCAATATGATATTGGTGGAGGTCCAGCATCACCCATAGGATGGGTCTTCAATATGACATTGGTAGAGGTCCCGCATCACCCATTGGATAGGTCTTCAATATGATATTGGTGGAGGTCCAGCATCACCCATAGGATAGGTCTTCAATATCACATCGGTGGAGTTCCAGCATCATCCATAGGATAGGTAATCAATATGACATTGCTGGAGGACCAACATTTTGCATAGGATAGGTCATCAATACCACATTGGTGGAGGACCAGCATCATCCATAGGATATGTCTTCAATATCACTTTGATGGAGGTACACCATCATCCATAGGATAGGTCTTCAATATCACATTGGTGGAGGTCCAACACTTTACATAGGATAGGCGTTCAATAACACATTGGTGGAGAACCAGCATCATCCATAGGATAGGTCATCAATGTCACATTAGTGAAAGTCTAACAACATTCATAGGATAAACTATCAATATCACATTGTTGGAGGTCCAACATCATCCATAGCATACCTCAGCAAATATCATGTTGATGGAAGTCCAACATTAGCCATAAGATAATTCAAAATCACATTGGTGGAGGTACAGCATCATCCATAGGATAGGTCATTAATATGACATTGGTGAAGGTCCAACACTTTGCATAGGATAGGTCTTCAATATCACATTGGTGGAGGTCCCACATCATCCATGGTATAAGTAAGCAATATCCCGTTGATGGAAGTCCAACACTAGCCATAGGATAGCTGATCAAAATCACATTGGTGGAGGTCCAAAATCATCCACAGGATAGGTCATCAATATCACATTGGTGGAGATTTTACATCATCCATGGATTGGTCATCAATATCACATTGGCGGAGATTATAAATCATCCATGGATTGGTCATTAATATCACATTGGTGGAGATTATACATCATCCATAGGATAGGTCACAAAGATCAAATTTCTAGGTCCAACATCATCCATAGGATAGATCATTAATATGTCGGACTCCGTCCAGTCCGATATTGATGACCTTATGCTTTGGGTACCTGTGAAAATCCCTTTATGGTTATCTAACAATTGAGTTGTCTTCTGCTAGATCTTTGGGGCCAACTATTATTTGTCAGACCCATGTTGTAGGATTAATATCACATTGTCCCACATGAAGTGTAGATAATAGATAACTTATAAGAATTTGGTGGTCAATATCAAATCAGTGCAGGTTTGACACTTGTCACCCCCCAGTAGTTGGGTCACTTTTTAAGGCTGTGCTGAAATACCAACATAGTCATTTAACAATATGTATGTACAGTATGGCCGAAGTCCCTTCAAAAAATGACCATTAGAGTACGTGAGCTCACAATTCTCAGAACACCCCTTTAAATCCCGAAGTCTGGACCATTATGAGATTTTGTATGGATGACTTGGTCTACCAACACAAATTGGTATCCCACCTGTAGGCCACCCCCATAGTATCCCATGTAAAGTAAGAATTGGCATGTTAGGAAGACTACAAATCATTCGTACACCCCCGAATTCATAGTCTATAGGGATGAAGCAGTCCTAGAAGTTACAAGGCCAAGTATCCTTGATGTGCAGCTTCCGCCAGGTCCTCCTGTCTGAAGAGCTTGCAGCTTCTTCTCCATCTTCTCCGTTTTTTTCTGAGCTGCTCACATCGAGAAGTTAAAAAGCCTAAGTGATAGACAAGCCGTGTCCGTGCACTCTCCCTGAGTAACGTGCATGTCTAATGAGAGTGCCGCTTTACATCGCTAAACACTAATTACACAGCTGGTTAAGTCGGTAATGGACAGAAATATTGTCTCTCATTTCCTCTTGGTAACTTCCATGTTCTTCTCAGAAATTAATGAGGTTCAAAAAAGCAAATTTGCAACCCTGGTTTTTTTTATGTAGCCGGTATGACATCAACAGATCTTGCTGTACTCACAGTATTGAATGTCTTCAAAAGTCTAAAATCATTGGAGGTGATGGGTATAGTGTACAGGGGTGTCTTACGAGGGTTGTCCTACTCTTTGAGGTACTCGGTGACTTGAGGAAGTAGTTCTTCTCATCGTTCTTCTCTTCCCCTCATAGTTCTCAATGTGAAGCTGAATTTTCTTCATCTTGGTTTACAATGGTGTAACGCTGGCACCTCGGAGATATGAGTTTGATATAAAATGGGTTGAGGACATGGGAGTGACAAGGGTCTGGGGTCTTTCTTTTCCACCACTGACAGTCCCAATAGAAGAATATACAAGTCCCTTGACCTCAGATACACTTTGAAAATGTCTCTTTCTAGAGTACAAGCAGGTTTCTCTGTAAAATGACCTCACAAATCTTTTATGAGTTTTATTTCCTTACAAAATCGGCTTTCTGGAGTTCCATCACTAGGCCTCATGAATGGAGATTGCTGGATGGTTTTGTGAACTGGATTCTACATAAGCTTTTCTATTTGCTGACTTTGAACAAATACTATCCATGTCCTATCACACCATGCTACAAGATTATCCACAGTGTCCTCAGGTGAGCTGACTCTCTTTCCCAAATTTTGTAGGCCTCGTAAACAGGCCAACCAAAGTTGCGTCTTACCTAGAGAGGCTGATGGCATTTGCCCATCCTATAATTCTGATGTGGGTGTCTGGGTGATGTGGGTGCCCATTGCTATTGAGGAACATCGAGGCTACTGTTCATGGCCTGCCAATGCTACATGCAAATCAGACAATTCTTGGCACAAGATGAACATTGTCAAAGACAAACTGGGTTCTACCTCTTTAAGAACCCATCTAGAAATAATAGCAATCATTTTATACAAGACAGTTTAGTAAAGATTTCCAGAACCCATTGGGCTTGACATTCTCATCTCTACCAGTTTACCTCCTCCCCTCAACTTGGATAAAAGCCCTCTTACTCGATGTAACGATCCACAGATAACAGAACTAAAAGTCTCTATTGGAAGAGTCCGGAGGGAGGAGTCTGTGGACCAGTGGACCCTCTGGACCACCGCGGGGGATGGTATGCGGCCCCCGGTGGCAGCCAAAGTAAAAGATATGCAGGAAACACTGGACACACTGGTAAGACAGGAACACGGAGCAACACTGGTAACGCTGGAACAGGAGCTGGCACACGGAACAGGATTGCAGGAGCAGGATACACGGGAACACACAGGAAGCATAGGAATGCTTGGAGACATAGGAGGGCTTTCTCTTCTTTAGGAGCAGCTTTAGAAAACTAGGTCTGGAAATCCTGGAAGATCCTAGGAGAAGATCCGGCGATGCAGGAAGGGAGGTGCCGGATTATTAGTGGGAGGCCAGATTGGCCAGCACCAATCAGGAGGATGCTGGCCCTTTAAGGCTGGAGAGCCGGCGCGGTCCCCGCAAGCCTAGGAAGCGAGAATGCGGCCCAGTTGGGAAGCAGGATAGTGGGAGATGTAAGTCCGGGCCTGGGGGTTGCCGCCCCACATAGAAGGGCACGGGTGTACCTGCGATCTGTACCGAGGATCGCGGGTGCGGACGTGACACTCGGCACCAGTGCAGTCAGTCATTGGCCACTCTTGAGAGTTTGACACTTCCTCAAACCACAATGACCAAACTGTGTCTCCTAAATTAGAGCGTCTCACCCTCGCCAGCTTAGCTCTTCAAACTACAAAGCTTTGGCCTACTTTCGTATTCTGAAAGTAGTGTGCAACCTGTCCAACAACCTCACCATGGCAGCTTCACTAGACTCCTAATTACCACTCATGTTTCTTTGTCGTCACCTAGATCCCACCAGTAGACTCCTTTGTTATCTGCTCAAGCTGGTTCTGCTCACAAGAACTATGCCACCTATTAGTGGCTCGGATGCAACTTTCAATCCAAAAAGTTTAATTACCATATCCACTGTGAGCTCTGTGAAGGCCTATTCAGAAGTCACCTCCTCTTTGGGACCATCTATGTAAAGAGATCGAATTTGTTGTGTTGACGATCAAAATTCAAAGTAGCTAGGTACCAGCTTGCAGAATGAGGAGGTGCCAAGCATCAGCGTGGCCCTAAAAAGAGCAGGGGTCTGACCTTGTGATGCCATATGTTGCACCTCAATACTAGGAAGGATAAAAAAGACAAATCAGTTTGTAGTACTAGTATGAGCCATCAAACTACATGAGGAGCCAGAGGAACCTTCTCAGTATCATTACGGAATCACAATGATCTGCTATTATACAGCCGGAGGCAGATAACACAGGATCCGATCTTGGGAAAGGTGATGATGACATCTCAGCTCCTCCCGTTGCATATCAGAGGCGCAGCACTCTTCCACCCTTCTATAAAAGTCATTGGGGCTCATTTACTTACCCGGTCCATTCGCGATCCTCCGACGTTGATTTGGAGCTTGCCGGGATTCACTAAGGTATCCACTTGGTGTTGCTGCTGCGCCGAAGTCTGCCAGAGTTCACCATCCTCTTCCTGGTGCGTGTAAGTGACACATTTTTTTTTTAAATACCACGGTTTTTCTGAATCCGTCGGGTTTTCCGACGACCACGCCTATGCGACACTATCCAATCGCGTGCGCCAAAAACCCGGGGCAAAACGTCGCAAACCGGTAATTTTCGGGAAACCCAATTATAATGAGCTATTCGGGCCCTTAGTAAATGAGCCCCATTGAGCCACTTTTCATAAAAACCGCATCCCTTAATTATACAGAAAATTAAATAAACCCTCTTTCTGCAGAATTATTCTTTGTTTAGTACAAACATTATCGTAAATGTATCATTATTTTTTATGTTTTATTTCCAGTGCGGCTCCAATCTCCGGGTGTAGCGTTACATTTGTCCCACGGAGTGCATTGCTTTTGTGTCATCCCTCCCTCTCTGGATACTTTTCAGACGTCTATTACCTTCCCCAAACTTTTTTATAGTTTCATTATCTTCTGGGTCCTGTGCCACAGAAGAGCAATAGATCACGTCTGTAATATTGTGGCATTCATTACCTCCTAATGCTGTTTTCTTTTTAGATCATTAGAACCAAATTGTGACCTGACCTGTGAACTGTGAAATTGATTGTTGCCTTTAATGGTCAACGGGCCCCATTTTCTAATCGATACGAGGAACTTTTTTTTTTTTTATTATTTATTTTTTTTCTTTTATATATTTAAATTATACATAGGTATAATGCTGGTTAAATGTATCTACCACTTTGTTTCTGTAGTTATTCTACATCAATCTAAAATATGGATGTGGCTTTCATCATCCGAGGATGATGAAGGATGAACATAAATTCCTCGGCTTTCAAGAGTTTAGGAAACACTGAGTAATACATTAGTGGTTAGGGATAAGGTTAGATAAAGCTGATTGCTGTGAGGAGCAGGGCTCCCCGGGAAAGAGCTGGTCTATTCTCCCGTCCATTAGTCAACATTGAATGAATAGTTCTACAAGTAAATATTGCAGATGTGATTCATATGCTGGAGGCTCGCAGCCCTCATCATACAAAGCCTTGGAGGGCAAGTGAAACTAGATGCAAGTGAGATTTTTTTTTTGCAGTTTTTTTTTTTTTTACAATAATTGACATTCATATTTCCGCACCAGAACGGTCTGTACTAAGTTAGAGAAGACCAGTATATTAACAGCGGATGGGAGTCGGGAACACAGATTGTGTTCTATTGGTGCCCTGAGAAGACCCTCCATTAGTCTAGAGAGATGTAACAAACTTTAAAGGACATCTATAGTTAGATCAGAATTACTGATGGTGGATGTCCCAAACTTACCTCCAGGGGATGACCTCGCCTTTCGTAGGTCTGGGAATAGACTAGTACCCTTAAAAATAATCAAATGAGCAAAAGGGGCTCCGGCCTGGATCACCGGTGTGCCTCTTGGCTCCGCCGCCCTTACACCACCTCCATGGTCATTGTAGACTTTACCCACCCAATGATCTTGATGTCTGTGGATAGGTTGGTGGAAGCAGGCTACAATAAAGACAGAGGGGGTGTCTATAGATTATCAAGCTGCGGAGCCAAGAGGTCCCCCCGAGACATAGGCCGGAGCGCCTCCAGTTCATTGAAAAATATTCATAAAGTCTTTTTTTAAGATGTTCCCGGACTAATCAAAAACAATGTCATGCCCTGGTAGACATAAGATACAAATATGTTTGGGATATCTACCATCGGCAAATCTGATGGAACTTAAAGGGGTGTTCCAGGCGATCATACTACTAATGACCATGACCAATGATGAGCCAATGGCCAATGATGAGCCAATGACCAATGATTCGGGCTTGCTGAGTTCGGCCAAACTTTGAACGAAAAGTTTTGGTACTTGAACCCCGCCGGTAGCACCTGTGATCGGTGCTGGTATTAACCCATTAAATGCTATTGAAAAAAAACATGAAGTCATTGAGGAATGAGGATCCTAGGGAAAATGGTGTTTTGAACTTTTTAAAGAAATAAAACTCATGAATGGTGGGTGTTACCATCAAGGGTGAGCCCATGTGCCAAATTCAAACATCTGGCTGAAGTCCATGTTCCTATTTGCAAACCCAACCTGGCAAAGTTCAGCGTGGACCGGTTCATCCCTACTAATGACTACAAGAGTGTAGTTAGTAGTAGTTACTAATGACCTACAATCTTCAGTAGGTCGTTAGGTCCCGATGAACATTGCCAGTCAGTGGGGTGCGACCCCCCGCACTTCTGTCTAGAACTATGGTTGGAGCCGGAAGTGGAAAGAAGCTTTTCTAAAACCTTCCCTCATTATATTGTCTTCTCTCTGAGCCCCAATAAAATGTTCCCCCATCTCAAGTGCCTTGTTTTTTTATTCTCTGACTTTACTGTATCCCACATCTTACCGTATCTGGTTGCTCCTCCACTGGTTCTGAAGTTTTTATAGGGTTTTGCTATTTTTGCAGTTTCTTATTGCTTTTTTTTTCTTTAGTTTCTGACTGTTTATAATCCTCCATACAAAATGAGCAGAGCTGCAGTGAAAAGCATGGGGAAGAAACAGAGCCACAGTCCTACCCGAGTTTTTAGAAACTGTAATCTTAAAAAAAAAATCTATATTGATCTCATAAAGTCACATCAAAATGCTGCAGTCCCATGAGAATCAGCTGTCAGTGAGCCCCGGGCTACACTAAAACCTCTCTGCAGGGTGAGAGCTTTCTGAATGCTGTCATAGTTTATGTGATTCTTTTTGGAGTTAGGTTATGAGCCTCATTACCACTCCTATTAATAATTGATTATATATTGATCCGTGAAAAAAATATTCAGGCAAATATTCACTGGACAATTTTGAAGGAAGGATGCCGACTCAGCGTTCTTCCAAGGCTACAATAAGCCCACCAAATGTTTCATTTAGAATTTGGTTTTCTGAGGAAATCTACTTTAAAAACTTTTTGAACAAAACAAGAATTTTTTTTTCTATATTTAGCTGGCTGTTAGCTTTTATAATTAAACTCTTCCATGCTGGGTGTATTACAGATCACACTTAGCATAGGAGAATAAAAAACCAGCCTAGACCTCCTCTACTCAGACACCATGCCTCAACGTCTACTGTTCCTCATTAGTGGGGCGGCACGGTGGCTGAGTGAGTAGCACTTCTGCCTTGCAGCACTGGGGTCCTGGGTTCAAATCCCACCCAGGTCAACATCTGCAAAGAGTTTATACGTTCTCTCCGTGTTTACGTGGGTTTCCTCCGGGTGCTCCGGTTTCCTCCCACACTCCAAAACATACTGGTAGGTTGTTTATATTGTGAGCCCCATGGGGACAGGGACCAATTTGTCATGCTTGTGCAGCACTGCGTAATCTGTGTGCGCTATATAAATAAAGAATTATTATTATATTATAAGAGGTCCTCCTGGCCAATCATAGTCATGGCTTGGAGCAAGGGGTATCAATTTACCAGACTTGGCTGATGGCCCAGTAATGTGTCTAGGTCGCGTGACCAAACCTAAATGCTGAACTGAAACTATGGTTCTTCTCATCTTAAAAATTCTGCCACTTTTAACCCCATATGCCCCTCTCTCCACTCTCTTACCCCCTCCATGGTCTGTGCCACTGGTTCCTCACCTTCCCTTAAAAATTCTCTATCATCATCTTCTGTTCCCACCAACCCGAACCCCCACCCATCCCTCCAGATCTGTAAACCTTTTATCTCTCCCTGTCCTCTCCTAAACTATTGCACCTCACTCTGGGTAAGGGGAGCAGTAAAGGCCCAGATTATGCCCAAAAATTTCTTCTGCCATCCCTACTGAAAGGATCCCCTTACATAGACAGAACCTGTATCTATGAAAGATCAACATAAACATCAAAGCAGTTTCCTTTTGTATGGGAAATTCTCATCATGAGATTGCCCTCAATACAGGTGGTGCCCTACTTAAGGAAATCCGACTTAAAGACAACCCATAGTTACAGACAGACCCCTGTGACCTCTGGTGTCCTCTCTGGATGTTACTATAGTCCCAGACTGCACTGATCAGCTGTAATGTGTCTGTAATGAAGATTTATTGATAATCCTCGGTCCAATTACAGCAAAAAATTTAGAAACTCCATTTGTCACCGGGGCAAAAAAATATATATCTGGCGTTGCAATTATAAAATATACAGTTTCGACTAACATACAAATTCAACTTAAGAACAAACTTATGTAACCTATCATGTACGTAACCCGGGGACTGCCTGTATTAATATTGCTGACAGAGCGCCCCCCTGGTAGTTAACGTGACTCCCTCCCCCCAGAAAATAAAATGATACTTTGTGTTATTATACAATGATTCCAGAACCCCGGTTCAGTCGAACACCTGATATGTTATCATTACCTTCTTCTGTTCCTACCAAATCAAAATCTCTAGAGGGGGAGCAGTAAGGAAAGGCAGAGGTCGAGACATTTTCAAAGTTTGGGGCCAAGCTAAAGAAGCTACAAAGACATAACCTGTATCTATGAAAGATCTGGATGAGCTATATACAAGTAATAGTGGGAATTCTCATTTTCGGGTAGAGAGTAGCCTGAGCAGATTGCCCTCATTGTGAGTACTGCAAACAAAGTAATTTAGTAACTGTGCCAGAAGAGTAAGTACTACTAAGAGAAAAATGCTGGAGCGGCAACTTCATCTGGGACGTCCCAAAGATCCCGGAGCAGAGGGTCCAGTAGTGTTTTCCAATGGTGTTGATTAAAATTGTAAACTCATTTCTGACCTAAAAAGTCCACGACAGTTCTCCAATCAGCAAGTGTCACTGCCCTAGTGAGTCCTCCTATAGAAAAAATGATACTTTGAGTAAGGCCCGCCATAGTAAAAAATCTACACATCGTACTTTTTTACTACCTTGTGTCTTCCTTTATGTCCCTCTCTGATACCAGATGCTTTCTTCCATCCCCTCCAAAGCCCTTGGTGCCCCCCTCATATCAAAAAGCATCTGTCCTCTACTTCTGGTCCCACCAAATCCAAAAGTTTTGGTAGGTGCAGCAGTAAGAGAAGACAGAGACTTGGACTTTTTGCAGTCTGGGGACCAGAAGTCCCTCCAGGCTGTAAGGAGCCTGTGACACAGACATAACCTGTATCTATGTGGCATCTGGAATAACTATGCAGTGCACTACATATATACAATGTACACACAGCTAGGGCTCTACATGGAGCCCCCCCACTTCCTCGGTGGGGAGGGTCTATAGTCGATCCCATTTACTGTAAAACTTGTCAGTTGAGCCCTATTTATAACAGCTGCCATAAAGCAGCGACTCACTGCTGCAAAGACTGTTCTAACAAACCCCAAAAAATTACAATATAACATTATTCTTTCATTTTCACTGATACAGTATCCAAGTAGTGACATATTAGATACACAAGGTGTTACATTTTTAACCCCTTGTAAACACATCTCGTAGATTTCTTGATGTCCCCGGTTTTCATCTCTTGTTCTCTTCCCGATCCCTTTTTCTTGTCTTTATCCTACAGTTGAGACGTCTTGGCTGCTGACTTCTGATCCCAGACTTTGGCAATAAGTGTGACCTCATCTCTCATTTGCTCCCTGGCACCGCTGTCATCTTGAACTCAAGGGCTCAATCCATTGTCATCGAGGGTCCACATTAAATAATTTAGCACGGAAGGAAAATTCACAATGTAGACAGATGTACAATCTTACTTTATAGAATGTAAACCATTCACAAAGAAAAACCACACAATGTAATAAACACAAAAATACATCAAAATCTACTACACATTGGAGGTGATCTCAATCATTTCATTCAGTCAAAAAAAGTTTAAAACATATATATATAGGAGGAAAATGTATCCGTCTTGCTTTTTTTTTCAATTATCTTTTATTACTAACAGTTTTGAAACCAAGAAAAAAATAGCCCACAAAACGTAACAAAAGAACGGCAAAGAAAAAAGATTCCTGGAAATACTGGGGAAAAAAAATCTGAATATGGAATTACAAAAATAAGTTAATTACCGTTATTTGTTAAATAATAAATATTTGATGTTTGATAAATATTTTTTAAAAAATTAATAAAATATTATATCATATTTTTAGTAATAAATTTAATATTTTATTTTAAAAAAATGTAGTAAAACATTTGATCTTTGATAAAACAAAATATTTTGATAAATAAATGTAATGTTCTATTTAAAAAAAATATTATTAAAATATTTGATGTTTGATAAAAAAAAAAAAATATGTTTTTTAATAAATGTAATATTTACTAAGACCAGTGCAGTATGTACTATGTGCAGTTGCCTGTGTATAGTGCAGGGGGCGCCAGATTCAGGATTTCTGGTGCACATTCTTCATCTGGTGCCCGCTGCACTGCTCCACTTTTTTTTTGGTGCACCTTTAACATAGAGCATGCAGCACAAATCGGTCAAAATCTGCATGATAAATATGGCACATGGTCCGACTTTGTACCGGAAAGCCCCTTTATGTGCAGAAATTTCTGTTGCATCGGGTATAGTGCAGCCTGGACACAAATGAGAGGTTTGAACACTTTTTAATAATAATAATTCTTTATTTATATAGTGCACACAGATTACACAGCGCTGCACAGAGCTTACCAAATCAGTCCCTGTCCCCAATGGGGCTCACAATCTAATCACCCTACCAGTATATTTTGGAGTGTGGGAGGAAACCGGAGGACCCAGAGGAAACCCACATAAACACAGAGAACATAAAAACTCTTTGCAAATGTTGATCCTGGGACTTGGACTTGGACTTGGACTGCAAGGTGCTAACCACTGAGCCACCGTGCTGCCCTTAAAAAAAATATATATATTTTATAAGCAGTTTGCACATAAAGGAACATATCCGACAGAAAATGCAAGGTCCTTAAAGTGCCATTTTGAGAAATGTGTTGACCACTTTTTATTAGTTCAGTATTTTATAAATTAATGACTACAAATATGTTTAAGGGAAATAGGTTTTCTAAATTTAAAAAAATGACAACATTTGTATACCAGTAATAATGATTATATATATATATATATATATATATATATATATATATATATATATGAAATAATCATAATAATTTAAAAAATTGTCAACCCTGAAATATGTTTGATGGATTTATTATTTTTTATTATATTTTTGTTTCTGGGTGTAGTTTTTGGTGCAGGATTTAAAAAAATGAAATAGATAGAAAGGATCTTTGCTGCTTCCTGTCGCTCGATCTATTTCTGGCTTAAGCTTAAAAAAAATGTAGTGGGATTTTCCTGAAAATCATCAAGTGAGCAACAATCGTAAAACACGGAAAAAAAGTCGTCTGTGCAAAGTTAGAAAGTGAAAATGATGATAAAAAGTGAAGTAACTCGCAACTGAAATCCAAGAATTTTATAAACACAAACAGAAATAAAAAATTGAAACTAAAACACAAACAGAAATAAAGATGTCAAAATGTAAATTCTTATTAAGTAGTAAAATTATTTTTATTTTTATTATTTATGAATATTATTATTTATTATATAATATTATATTAATATTATTAGATTTTATTATTACATTAATATTATTTAGTCATGTAAAGTTATTTAATAATAATTTAATAGTATTTATTTATTTATTATTTACTTAATAATAGTAATAAAAAAATTGCACCCTTAAATAAATTGTAAAAATTTTTGGGTCAAAAAAAAATGCATGTGTTAAGTTGTTTAATCATGAAAACGTATGATATTTATAATTAATATAATGTAGAATATGAAAACTTTTAACTGAAGGACAAATATTGTGGATGGAAAATCTATAAGTAAATAGAAATATATGTAAGAGCAAAGTCAAGCAGATACAACACAAAGCAACAATGTTTCGTGCTAGAGAAGAGTTTGTCCCTATAACATTGTTACAATACTACAATACAATATTACATTGTTACAATACTACAATACAATATTACATTGCTACAATACTACAATACAATATTACATTGCTACAATACTACAATACAATATTACATTGTTACAATACTATAATACAATATTACATTGTTCCAAAGGTAAAACCCAATAATACAATAAGAAGATGGGGCTCGTAACAACCAGACGAATAATAATGGGAGAATATATTAATTAACCTGCAGCCGACTGATAAACAGGAACAGGTTGTTACATGGATAACTTCATCATTGATCAGCACATGTAACGTATGGAGAACAATAGCTTATCAATTATTAATCAATACATAATCACTATTTCCAGCGGTCTAGGAAGGCTTTTAATGGACTGACATTTGCAATATGTATTCACTCTGGATCTATAATTTTGCACTAATACAGCCTTTACAAAACACCAAACTGTATCAGAGGCTAATGAATGATTTACAGCAGAGAGATCTTCTACCCCAGACTGATATCACTCACCCGAGCATCACTCACACAGGGACGCAGCGGCCATAAATACAGGGGCTGCGGCGGAAGTTACAGGAACAGAGGATGTGGTCCTGGCAGATCACTAAGTCCAGGGAACATCTCATAACCTGCGGTCTCTTTATTAAAGGTTGAGGGTTTGTGCAGTAATTAATACATAAAAAAGGAATGTATTATAGTAGTTATATTCTTGTACATAGGAGGCAGTATTATAGTAGTTATATTCCTGTACATAGGGGCAGTATTATAGTAGTTATATTTCTGTACATAGGGGGCAGTATTATAGTAGTTATATTCCTGTACATAGGGGGCAGTATTATAGTAGTTATATTCCTGTACGTAGGGGGCAGTATTATAGTAGTTATATTCCTGTACATAGGGGGCAGTATTATAGTAGTTATATTCTTGTACATAGGGGTCAGTATTATAGTAGTTATATTCCTGTACATAGGGGACAGTATTATAGTAGTTATATTCCTGTACATAGGGGGCAGTATTATAGTAGTTATATTCTTGTACATAGGAGGCAGTATTATAGTAGTTATATTCCTGTACATAGGGGCAGTATTATAGTAGTTATATTTCTGTACATAGGGGGCAGTATTATAGTAGTTATATTCCTGTACATAGGGGGCAGTATTATAGTAGTTATATTCCTGTACATAGGGGCAGTATTATAGTAGTTATATTCCTGTACATAGGGGGCAGTATTATAGTAGTTATATTCTTGTACATAGGGGGCAGTATTATAGTAGTTATATTCCTGTACATAGGGGGCAGTATTATAGTAGTTATATTCCTGTACATAGGGAGCAGTATTATAGTAGTTATATTCCTGTACATAGGAGGCAGTATTATAGTAGTTATATTCCTGTACATAGGGGGCAGTATTATAGTAGTTATATCCCTGTACATAGGCGGCAGTATTATAGTAGTTATATTCTTGTACATAGGGGGCAGTATTATAGTAGTTATATCCCTGTACATAGGGGGCAGTATTATAGTAGTTATATTCTTGTGCATAGGGGGCAGTATTATAGTAGTTATATTCTTGTACATAGGGGGCAGTATTATAGTAGTTATATTCTTGTACATAGGGGGCAGTATTATAGCAGTTATATTCTTGTACATAGGGGGCAGTATTATAGTAGTTATATTCCTATACATAGGGGGCAGTATTATAGTAGTTATATTCCTGTACATAGGGGCAGTATTATAGTAGTTATATTCCTATACATAGGGGGCAGTATTATAGCAGTTATATTCTTGTACATAGGGGGCAGTATTATAGTAGTTATATTCCTGTACATAGGGGCAGTATTATAGTAGTTATATTCTTGTACATAGGGGACAGTATTATAGTAGTTATATTCTTGTACATAGGGGGCAGTATTATAGTAGTAATATTCTTGTACATAGGGGACAGTATTATAGTAGTCATATTCTTGTACATAGGGGGCAGTATTATAGTAGTTATATTCCTGTACATAGGGGCAGTATTATAGCAGTTATATTCTTGTACATAGGGGGCAGTATTATAGTAGTTATATTCCTATACATAGGGGGCAGTATTATAGTAGTTATATTCCTGTACATAGGGGCAGTATTATAGTAGTTATATTCCTATACATAGGGGGCAGTATTACAGTAGTTATATTCCTGTACATAGGGGCAGTATTATAGTAGTTATATTCTTGTACATAGGGGGCAGTAGTATAGTAGTGATATTCTTGTACATAGGGGCAGTATTATAGTAGTTATATTCTTGTACATAGGGGCAGTATTATAGTAGTGATATTCCTGTACATAGGGGCAGTATTATAGTAGTTATATTCTTGTACATAGAGGGCAGTGTTATAGTAGTTATATTCCTGTACATAGGGGGCAGTATTCTAGTAGTTATATTCTTGTACATAGGAGGCAGTATTATAGTAGTTATATTCTTGTACATAGGGAGCAGTATTATAGTAGTTATATTCTTGTACATAGGGAGCAGTATTATAGTAGTTATATTCCTGTACATAGGGGGCAGTATTATAGTAGTTATATTCTTGTACATAGGGGGCAGTATTATAGTAGTTATATTCCTGTACATAGGGAGCAGTAATATAGCAGTTATATTCCTGTACATAGGAGGCAGTATTATAGTAGTTATATTCCTGTACATAGGGGGCAGTATTATAGTAGTTATATTCTTGTACATAGGGGCAGTATTATAGTAGTTATATTCTTGTACATAGGGGGCAGTATTATAGTAGTTATATTCCTGTACATAGGGGGCAGTATTATAGTAGTTATATTCTTGTACATAGGGGCAGTATTATAGTAGTTATATTCTTGTACATAGGGGGCAGTATTATAGTAGTTATATTCTTGTACATAGCGGGCAGTATTATAGTAGTTATATTCTTGTACATAGGGAGCAGTATTATAGTAGTTATAGTCCTGTACATAGGGGGCAGTCTTATAGTAGTTATATTCTTGTACATAGGGGGCAGTATTATAGTAGTTATATTCTTGTACATAGGGGGCAGTATTATAGTAGTTATATTCCTGTACATAGGGGGCAGTATTATAGTAGTTATATTCCTGTACATAGGGGGCAGTATTATAGTAGTTATATTCTTGTACATAGGGGCAGTATTATAGTAGTTATATTCTTGTACATAGGGGGCAGTATTATAGTAGTTATATTCTTGTACATAGCGGGCAGTATTATAGTAGTTATATTCTTGTACATAGGGAGCAGTATTATAGTAGTTATAGTCCTGTACATAGGGGGCAGTCTTATAGTAGTTATATTCTTGTACATAGGGGGCAGTATTATAGTAGTTATATTCTTGTACATAGGGGGCAGTATTATAGTAGTTATATTCTTGTACATAGGGGGCAGTATTATAGTAGTTATATTCCTGTACATAGGGGCAGTATTATAGTAGTTATATTCTTGTACATAGGGGGTGGTATTATAGTAGTTATATTCTTGTACATAGGGGGCAGTATTATAGTAGTTATATTCTTGTACATAGGGAGCAGTATTATAGCAGTTATATTCCTGTACATAGGGAGCAGTATTATAGTAGTTATATTCTTGTACATAGGGAGCAGTATTATAGTAGTTATATTCTTGTACATAGGGGGCAGTATTATAGTAGTTATATTCTTGTACATAGGGGGCAGTCTTATAGTAGTTATATTCTTGTACATAGGGGGCAGTATTATAGTAGTTATATTCTTGTACATAGGGGGCAGTATTATAGTAGTTATATTCTTGTACATAGGGGGCAGTATTATACTAGTTATATTCTTGTACATAGGGGGCAGTATTATAGTAGTTATATTCTTGTACATAGGGGGCAGTATTATAGTAGTTATATTCTTGTATAGGAGTTACATTGGTAGTAATATTCACTAGGGCAGTATTTTGAAACACTTATTTTCCAGACATATAATGGTTACATAAGATTGGATCTTGAAATCTTGTATCTTCTGTACGATACAACATATAAATGCAATATAAAAGAGATGATCTATAGATAGATAGAGGAGAGGAAGATGTCACATAGATATGATACAGATTGTAGATAGATATAGAAATTGATTACTGAACATCAGGATGATATTTTATGTTGTTTTCTTCTAGTAAGACACAAAAGTGAAGAAATCAGGGTCTTCTAATCTTTGTATTCACTAAAAAGATATTTATGGAACAAGGCCACTTGCAGTATGAGCTTCGCTTGTAGAACGGACACTTTCCCTCGAGTAAGATAGATTTAGGTTGGGTGACCATGTTTCACTGGGGAAGTCATTCGGAAAAGAATGATAGAGAGCCCGTCCGGAGGTTTATCAAAGTCATCTCTCTGCTGCAGGACCATTTTTCAGAGGACAAAGGGCTGTTTACCTGCAGTCCACCTGTGAGGTACAAGTCCTGGCGCTGAACGCTACATCGCAATATCATATTTCACAGCCGGATAAACCCAGAGCTAAAGGAAATGACAGATAAGTAATTTTCCGTCTTTGCAAAATATTTTGTACAAAACTCAACTTTGCTAACTACAACGAAATTGAGCAATATCATTTTTACCCTTCAAGCCAATCACTTCTATTTAAGTGTAGATGTAGCGCCGGCGGCCATATTGTAACAGATGGCACTACCGACATTGTACAGGAGGTTTTTTTCCATCAAGCTTCCGAAGGAAAAATTATTCCTGGACAAGACTGATGGAAACCTAGAAAATACAGGAGAACAAAGACCTTTTTGACCATATATGGGCACCAAGTTGGGTTGTCTACAAGTTGGGTCGTAGGGTTTTAAGGGACTAATCTAAATATCAAAATATAGGTTTTTTTAGGCATAAATAAGCAGCCCAAGAGGAAGCCGTCATACCCAGATTCTGGTATCCAAAAATAAGCTGCCACTTGATAAGGAGACACCATTAAAGGGCACATAGTAGGTAAGAAGGGGGCTTATTACTGATTTTTCCATTGGAAGACTTTGCCATATTCCTTAAGACTCCATACTCTTCGGATTTCCGCATCAGTATCGGTCTCCCTTTTCTCTATCGCCACTCCAATCTATAGGTATGGAAACCTACTGCCGTCTAATAAGGATGAGATGAAGTCCTGGACAAAGCCAATGGACAAGTATACTTCAGTTTCTCTAGTCTTGGACTGCCCCTTTAAATTGTAGGGTATCGATCTTCTGAGAAGTATTGAGGAAGGTGAAAAAAATAGTATCCTTGGGGGTCCTGGCTTTCCCCATAAATATTACCTCCTATTACTTCGGTTGGGGTCCAGACTCATCCCAGGACTATGGATGGCCACATAGAGGTGAGCAATTCTATTGGTTGTATATTCGGTAAGAATCTGGCATTTTTTGGGCACCAAACCGAAACCAAATCCTTCAAAATGGCGGCAAATTATTACTCCCATTCACCCCAGAACTTAGGGCTTGGTAAAATGTAAAATATTTTAGAGGATGAGAGGGGGTTGTATATTTCCAGGGCTGTAAGAGACAACATCGGTTTGGACTGATTCAATTCAGACCCGGATCAAATCTTTTGGAAAGTGTCTACAAATCAAATGTTGGTCTATTAGCTTTATTGGTAGTAATAATATTAGCTGTTCCTCTTGGCTTCCCTATAAGTGAGCTTAACCAAGGGTGCGTGTGTTTGGTGGGAAAGCAGGAGAGTGAGACACTGCCCGACACTTCTAGCAGGGTATT
Organism: Engystomops pustulosus; assembly: GCF_040894005.1. Taxonomy (NCBI): domain Eukaryota; kingdom Metazoa; phylum Chordata; class Amphibia; order Anura; family Leptodactylidae; genus Engystomops; species Engystomops pustulosus. Next base: position 10,565,181 of record NC_092411.1, on the reverse strand, counting down.
TCCTATTAGGGTTTTTTTATTTTTAGGTAACAAAAAAAATTTAGGAAATCACCAATTCTTACTTCTTAGGAGGCCCCCTTTATGGCTTTAGCTGTTGCTCTTGGTCTCTGGTGCATATGGATTAGTTAAACCAAAAGTGCTTGGCCAATTCCTGACCCAAAGGTTTCATCTGGATGGACGACAAGTGACCGATTGTACAAAGTTATGTCACTTGCCTTCCGATAGGACCAGAAGACCAATATTTGCCATAGGAGCCCCTCTGGAGCCCTTGTTATTAGAGATGAGTGGATCCATTGGTCGGGTTTGGCCAGCCTGACCCTGAAATATTTCCGGATTGGTGGCTGAACGGCCATTTTGGCAAATTGATGCTACTTTCAACTAGCCATGGCTGCGATTGATGAGAACCCAAACCCAACTGTCGGGTCCGATCATCTCTACTCTCTATACCCAACTAAGGGCCTTTTTTTATTTTTTAAGTTCCTCTAACTAGTTAAGCCATATCCAAAACTCTACATGATGGTTATATCGTCTACTCTGATGGTTAGGATGAAATTTGTGGCGGAGGAGTCAAACTAGTTACATCAAAACAGGAGCAACAGAAGGCAACAGGAAAGTTCTAATAAGAAGCCATATAAACTGTGGCCATGTAAACCAGTTGTGTCCTATTATTTCACCCCATAGGCTCTCTGGGGCACATTTGTCATATGGTGCTCTCCACGCCCTATGGCACCCATTGGATTTATCAGGATGCTCCGGCCTCCTGCCGACCAACTGTGCTGCACCAGACGGTCAGTTCTACACCAGGTCCGGCCGGTAGTCCCCAAGTGCAGGGCAGGAACACCCCGCACTGGCTCACTCAGCTGCTGGCAGCACCACCCCGTCATGCCCCCTCCATGCTGCAGTGGTGTAATAGGGGAAAGAGGCGCAATTCTTGCCCTTCTGCCCGGAATTGCGCCAGATTGAAAGCAAACGAACCCGGACAAATCGGTCTCTCTGTATCCATCTAAGGATACATTGTAATACACATACTAAGTAGGTTACAGTCATAACGATCATACACGGTAATACCCGTTTAGCTGGCGTCAATATGGCCGCCGTTTATGGGAATCCGATAGGATTATTTTTTAATTATATCGCCGAGTGTTTCATAAAACAATAAAAATCGGTGAATAACCCGACGTAACCGGACTGACAAATGAGGCAATCTGAGCTCCTAAATGTCACAACACAATCGCCTCCTGCTCCGCATGTAAACCTTTCTAACATAATGTAGAATTGATTGTGCATTAATTGATCAATAAGCTGCCACTCGGCCGAGCCGTGCCCAGATGGATCTCCTAAATGCTATTTCCATACATGCGTATAATGAGGCACACAGGGGGGATCGCCTGTCACTCTTACCCCTATTAGCACTGACAAAATGATTAAAAATGAGGCGGACACTTCTTATTCCCCTCGTCCTGGATGAATATTATACATCGCTCGTCTCCGCATTATCCGCTACCATAATGGTAATTTCAGCGCTGGAAGTAGCTGCAGTCCTAGGATTTTGGATTTATAAAGATAGGGTTCCACATTATTAGTATATGTCTTGACAAAATTTTCATTTAAAGGGGTTGGCCACTTATCGAAAACTTTAACAGGGTAAGCATAAGACTGTTATAGGGTCTCCCATATTAAAGATAAGGATTCCGCTTGTCACATGATCCTCGGGCATCAGGTGGCTGGAGAGAGCCATGCAGACATTACTGTAGACGTGCCCACTCCATCGTAACCACTCATGTATCAGGACAGCACGGCCCCCTCCATCCATCCCCTTCCACTGCTGTGCAATGATGCTCTAACTTCAGGTCACCTTCTTTCATTGGCCATATCACATCATTGTGACTGGAGGACCAGATTCTTGCTGTTGTTCTAAAGGGATCCAGTCCCCTCAGTCACTGCAGCTGCCAAAGAAGTTACATGTAACAGTTTGCTGAGTGATCAATGGGTTTGTTAATACAAGTAGCATTGCCTGACCGTTACTTTTATAGAAGCCCCCGCTGCCTTGCAGTGAACTTGTATAACTTTGGTAGCGACCCTTCCATCAGCAGGCCTTACATTAAATCTACCATCAAAATCCATCCTGATAAACCAGGGACATTACTCATAGATCCGGGCACCGGGACTGTGGTATCTCCTAATATGTGTTATCCATGGCCTCCTTCCTTCTAACATCAACTTTTATAATTATGTTATTGAGCCAGAAAGGCTTTTAGGGTTGTTACCAGAGCCCCTCTGTGCTGCAGCCTCACAGGCTGTTACACTGTTTGCCCCCTGCTCCCTCAGCACCTTCCCACCCTTTTCCTGCTGTAATCTCCAAAGTGAGAGGGTGAACTGCTCCTGCACATAGTAACAGACTGTATCTGCAGAACGGAAGGGCTCCGGTAACAACCCTTCTGGCTCATTGGCATAATTTTAAAAGTTGATTTTAGAAGGAAGGAGGCCATGGAAACAAGGATACCAAATATAAGAAATATAAGAAGATACCTGGATCTATGAGTAAGTGCCCCTGGTTTATCAGGATGGTTTGTGATGGGAGATTTCCTTTAGTGAATGGCACATACACTGTGCATGTTGGAGGCGCAATGTGAACAGGGCTTAAGAGATGTTTCAGCTTGTGGCCGTTAATAATGAAGGAGAGGCATGTGAGGGTGTGATGTGGACACAGAGGGGCATGTTATGTGGTGAGCAGGAGAAGGCTGGAAGAAGTACTTCCTCCTACTCTCTGGAAAAGTGGGAGAAGCATAACAGGAGCTCCGCAGCTGATGAAGAATATGAGGTGGGAAAACTGAGGCTGCACGAACAGGACACCTTTAATCAACTTTTTAAAAAGTCAAGATAAAGTTTTTTTATTTCTCAAGTCCCCATATAACGTAATTTAAAGTTTATGATTGTGCCAGTAAAAATATTGGAGAGAGCACAGCAGTGTGAGGACAAGCCCCCCCCCCCCCCCCCCATGTACTTGGAGAAGCTACAATCCTAGAATATAAATCCCCGTTTCACAGTCCTGCTGATACTGACAACACACATAAATCTATGATTACTCAGATGTACATGACAATATCTAACACTGACCTCAGACAGCATAGAGGACACACCCCAGTCCTATATCACAGTCCTGCTGCTACTAACAACATACATAAAGGTCTGATTACACATCTCTCAAGAGACGATACAGAACTAAGAGCACAACAGTGTGAGGACATGTACCCAAGGCTCTTGGAAAAGCTACAAATCTGGAATATAAATCCTTATATCACAGTCCTGCTGCTACTAACAACATACATAAAGGTCTGACTACATATCTGTCAAGAGACAATGCAGAGCTAAGAGAACAACAGTGTGAGGACACATGCCCAAAGCTCTTGGAGAAGCTACAAATCTGGAATATAAATTCAGAAATCACAGTCCTGCAGCTACTAACAACATACATAAAGGTCTGATTACACATCTGTCAAGAGACAATACAAAACTAAGAGAACAACAGTGTGAGGACATGTGCCCAGCGCTCTCGGAAAAGCTACAAATCTGGAATATGAATCCATATTTCACAGTCCTGCTGCTACAAAAAATATACGCAAAGGTCTGATTACACATATGTCCAGCAAAAATTCCTAACCCTTTCTGCAGTGCTGCATAGTAACACCACATGCTACACTAAATTCTTTCCACTCTCTGCAGGACTGTGGGTGAGAGTTATAGCTGTTTTCCATGTAAACCTATGGCCAGAATTAGACGAATCCTCAAGACCTGTAAAATAACAGCCTATGGGGAAAACAGTTCTGTAATCCAAAAAAAAATTACTTTTATGACCAATATCAGCTTTTAATTACAGGAGCCCTCATCATTTTTATGCGTCTCGCCCCGACGATCCCTCATCTCGCCCGGACGGGCGTCTGTCTCCTGCTGCTATACAAAATAAATTCATTCATAAATGTTTATTTTAAGTCTAAAAAGCAATTCACCTCCCAAATTGTCCCGTCAGCTAATGAATGAGATTGACCTCCAGACAATTCCCTTAATAAGTGGCGTCATTAATTACTGCGGTCATTAAGTGATAATAGACTGTCAGACTGCGCGTGAAAAAGTGACTGCTCCTGGTTAATGTTTCCGCCATATAATTACAGGGGGAAGAGAAGCCGAAAGGCAAATATCAACATATATTACTCATTACATGAGACGGAATATCACCAAAATACAATCAAGATCGCTGCCGGGGCGTTAGATATCACTGGATCTAATTGTCTCATCTCATTTAGCTACAAGAGAGGAAGTCTCCAAAAGACGTCCTCTTACTATATACACACATCAAGTATATATATACTGCACACATGAAGAATAGTCACAAAATTCTAAAAATATTAAACACAATGGTTATAGAGATTTCAGCTCAGAACTCAGCAGATTTGTGAGTGCAGCTCTAGAGTATAATGCAGGATATAACTCAGGATCAGTACAGGATAAGTAATGTCATGTATGTACACAGTGACTGCACCAGCAGCAGAATAGTGAGTGCAGCTCTGGAGTATAATGCAGGATATAACTCAGGATCAGTACAGGATAAGTAATGTCATGTATGTACACAGTGACTGCACCAGCAGCAGAATAGTGAGCGCAGCTCTGGAGTATAATAGAGAATGTAACTCAGGATCAGTACAGGATAAGTAATGTCATGTATGTACACAGTGACTGCACCAGCAGCAGAATAGTGTGTGCAGGTCTGGTGTATAATACAGGATGTAACTCAGGATCAGTACAGGATAAGTAATGTCATGTATGTACACAGTGACTGCACCAGCAGCAGAATAGTGAGTGCAGCTCTGGGGTATAATACAGGATGTAACTCAGGATCAGTACAGGATAAGTAATGTCATGTATGTACACAGTGACTGCACCAGCAGCAGAATAGTGAGTGCAGCTCTGGGGTATAATACAGGATGTAACTCAGGATCAGTACAGGATAAGTAATGTCATGTATGTACACAGTGACTGCACCAGCAGCAGAATAGTGAGTGCAGCTCTGGAGTATAATACATGATGTAACTCAGGATCAGTACAGGATAAGTAATGTCATGTATGTACAGTGACTGCACCAGCAGCAGAATAGTGAGTGCAGCTCTGGAGTATAATACAGGATGTAACTCAGGATCAGTACAGGATAAGTAATGTCATGTATGTACACAGTGACTGCACCAGCAGCAGAATAGTTCGTGCTGGATCATTCTGCTGTGAACTGCTGACGGGTGTGGTTGTCTGTGACTGAGCTCCTGCACCACCTGGTGGAAGACCAATCCACCCAGGCCTGCTCTCTCCTCCCCAGGGAGGGAGTAGGTTTCTGGGATGAGTGAGCCAGGAAAATCCCAGGCTTCTGCCTCCCGGACCAGGCCGGCGGGGGGCAGGAGAAGCCAGTTGCCGGCCAAAGCGGAGGGGGTAAGAAGATCTGCCCGGAGCCAAGGACGCAGCGATGTGACCTCGGCTGCCACCCCCAAGACCCAGGGAAGCTGCAAGGTCTCCAGATCACAGAAGATCAAGGCAAGTAACATCAGCCTGAGTGCTCCTCCTGGAAAGCTGAGTGACTGTGCGGGAAAGCTGGGTGGTTCAGCTGAAAAGCTGGGTGCTCACGGAGGTGTGCAAAAGGCATGGGGTGATCTTAAGGCCCGGGAGTCTGCTACCATCTATGGCTCCCGGATTGCTGAGCACCTCCGTGAGTACGAGGAAGCCGGAAAAGCGCTGAGGAGGCTCCAGGAGGAGATAAGGGAGACCTTGGCCCTAGCGGGGGTGGCTACGCAGAGAAAGAAAAAGTCTGATCTACTTACCACCATAGACAGACTAAAAGCCGAGGTCACCGCTCTGCAGGAGAAGCGACATCTTATCCGCGAGCACAGCGGTCCGTTCCGCGAAAAGTTGGAAAACGACGCCCGGTTTGAGGAAATGCGCCTGGAGCAGCTGAGAAAGCAAAAGGGGCTTGAGATCCAGGCGGATGATGGCGATGATGAGGAGGATGAGGAAGACCAGCCGTGTCCGTCTGGTGGCCTGCGCCAACACCAGCAGGCCTCGCACGACAGGCTGCCTGCAGAGCAAGCGCCATTACCATCAGGCTGCGGCTCTGCCAACCTGGAGGAGGAAAGTGATGACAGCGGCCAGGGGGGGGCGCTAATGGCTCAGATCCGTCAGCTTGAGTCCCCAGTTCACCTCCAGAACTTTTCCTTCGGCGATGATATGCCAGATGACGACCTAAAGAGAAAGAAGAGAGCCAGGAAGACCAAGGCGTCTCAGGAGGTGAATCTGGTGTTTCGTCCCCTCCCTGTTCCCTCCGGGCGGGCAGCAGTGCCAGCCTGTCGTGTAGGCCCCGTTGCCCAGCCCAGCACGAATCCTGCAGTGGACTCGGTGCCAGGGTGCGGGGAGATTGCAAAGCCACGTTCTATCATGGCGCAGAGCACCAGCCTTGTTTGTAGTAGCAAGGATGGTGCAGGGAAGGCATCGGCCGAAAGGCCGGACAGTGAGGGCGATCCAGCAAGTCCTGGTACTGTGCGCTGCCCCCCAGTGGGAGGGGGGGGTGGCCCAGTGCCAGGGGCAGTGGCGGTGGCTCCTGTAGTCCCTAGCACAGTGGCTGCTGCTAGGTCCGGTGAGCAGCGGCAGTGTGATGGGGCTGCTGGGGCTTGTGGTGCGGCGCCTCCCAAGCGCCCTGTGCAGCCTGCGGGAAAGGGCGCAGGAAAGGTTTTATTTTGTATTGGCTCATCTGACCCTGGAGATGGCACAAAGAGACTGTCCGGAGTAAATAAAGACAGGAGGCCTCTTTCATCCAGCGAGCAGCGATGCTCAAACCTTAAAAAAACTGCGGGACAACAAGGGGTTAATGCCAATGAGGCAGAGGGCACAAGTAAGATCGGGGTTGGAGCTGCCTCTTCTCAGGCTGAATCAGCTATGGAGGTGGCTCTACCCCCAGTGCCCAGTGACGCTGAGGCAACCCCAGGTCCTCCTGGCCCAGCTGGTGTGAGTGATGCAAGGAAGCGAGGGAAGCGAGGCAGTAATGTACATAGTGTGGTGAGTGTGGGAGTGGTGGATGGCGGTGAGGGGGTTAATCATGTGGTTTGTGCTGATCCATCTGCACCCCCAGTGGTGGCCGCTCCCATAAGGAGCTATGCGAGTGTCACCGCTGGGGCAAGTGGGGTTAACTCCTTGTCTCCTGGCTCTGGGAACAGCGTTTTGCAAAGGCGTCTTCTGGAGGCTCTCAGGAGAGGGGAAAAGTCAATCAATGTAGAGGGGAGAGAGGTTGATCTGTCCTTCTGGACAGACATCCATGGCCTGGCAGCCTTCCAAGAGAAAAGGGGGGGAGAGACTGTATGGTCTTTACCCACAACCGGGCCCGGAGCTTCCCGTAGGAATGGGGTTCGTCTTCGCTGGAGGGGCAGTGACGCATGCCCACCCAGGTCAAGGGTGGTGGAGCTCCTCCTGAAGATGAACTTCAGGGCTAGTGACATCTTTGCCCTGATACATCCTTATGGTACTCCGGAGTTCGATGTCAGCTTTGTCCGGCCGGAGGGCTTAGAGCTCTTCTGGTCGAATTATGAGCTGGCAAAGAACGAGCCTGGCTGGCGAGACTTTGCTGTGCAAGCAGTGTCTCGCCAAAACACAGTCAAGAAGGTGACCGTTTTGACCCGTAACGAGTCACTTTCTTGCATGGACATCATGACGTGGCTCAGCCGTTATGGCGAAGTAGTTCAGGTACCTCAGAAAAACCGTGATGAATTTGGCATTTGGTCTGGGGCCTGGACCTTCATGATGAAGTTGAAGTGTTCAGGCGGCACAGTCGCCCACATTCCCTCTTCAGCCTTTCTTGGGCGGGACAGAATCCTGATTTTCTACCAGGGGCAGCCGAAGGTCTGTCACAGGTGCGGTGACCCCACACACTTTAGCGCCAGCTGCCAAGTGCAGAAGTGCGCTTTGTGTGGTGGGCTAGGTCATCTCGCTGCATCCTGTAAGGACATTAGGTGTAACCTGTGTGGTGAGCTCGGTCACCCTTTCAGCCGTTGTCCTCGCTCCTTTGCCAATGCGGTTGTGACCCCAGTGGAGGAGAGCCATGAGGTTGCTTCTGCTGGGGAAGGTACCAGCAGAGGTGGAGGAGCTGAGGGGCCTGTGAAGAAAAGCAAGAATAAGTCACCTTCTCAGTTGAGGCGGCTTGAAGCCAGACAAAAAGGGAGAGAACTGGGGAAGCCTCAGGTTGCTGGGGTGACCCTTGGTCCTTCCTCAGAGGCTGGTCATGCTACTGAGGCCCTGAGGGATGATGAGTTGGATGAGGAGGTCAGGAGGATGGAGCGCGAGAAAGGTGCCATGTCCTCCACGTCCTCCCATTATGAGAGTATGGATGAGGATAACAGGATTTGGCTAGAAAATAAGCGCAAGCAGAAAAAGAAAAAACGCGGCGTATCTAAGGTACCTAAGGAAGGGAAAACTTCCTCCCCTCTGGTTGAGCTTTCCAACCGGTTCCTCACCCTCGATGAGATCGCCTCCTCGGAAGGAGAGGCTGAGGGTGGGGTTCTGGAGGTGGCGGCGGAGCAGCCTGCAGGGGGCGCCGAGTCTCTATCCTCTGGGGATGCTGGGTCCTCAGAGTGGGAGACTGACTCAGAGTCAGGAGACAAGGACGAAGGAGAGGGTGGTCCGGGTGGGTCCTTGGGGGCCAGTAATAACATGGACACCTCAATTTCGTTAAAAAGAAGTTGCCCCAATTCTGAAGGGAAAAGGGAAAAGGCATCATCTTCAGAGGAGAGTCGGGGGAAGGGAAATAGTAAGAAAAAAGCCGTCTAACTTAATCACTCATGATGGCGGCACCCACTCCGTTGACGCTGGCGTCCATTAATGTCGCCAGCATTAAGTCTGATGCGGCTAGATTTGCGGCCTTTGATTTTCTCGGCCGTGTTGAAGCCGACATTTTATTTTTGCAGGAGACCAGGCTGCCAGATTTGGCGGCCGTGTTTAAAGCTAAGAGGGAATGGAGACACGGGCCTTCCTATTGGTCTCTTGCGGCCGAGCCGTATAGCGGAGTGGCGGTCCTTTTTACCGCGCCGGTAGAATGCCGACGAGTTATTGAGTTAGAAATGGGGAGGTGCCTGATCCTGGATGTCCTCATGAAGGGACAAGAACTTCGCCTAATTAACATCTATGGTCCCCAGTCCAAGTGGGACAGGAAGTGTCTCTTTATTAGGATCAAGCCCTACCTTTTTACTAGTCGGCAGGTGGTCTTTGGAGGGGACTTCAATGCTGTCACGAGGTCCCAGGATAGGGGAGGTTCCAGAGACAAGCTGACTTATGATAGCGTCGCTCTTAATAGCATAGCTAGTGAGGCTCGCCTGGTGGATGTCCACATCCGGCACACCCCAGGCCACGCGGGGTTCACCTATTATAGGGGTAGCTGCAGGTCTAGAATAGACAGGTTTTATTTAAAGGAGGAAGCCATTTCTTCAGCAGTGTCCGTTGTTGAGGTGGAGTTCTCCGACCACTGTCTAATTTTGTTTTCTCTGAATGTTACAGAGACCCCCCGGATGGGAAGAGGCTACTGGAAGCTCAATTCGTCTCTCCTGGAAGAAGCAGAGATAAGACAATCCTTTGAGGACTTTCTTCAGAGCCAGGTACCATTGCTGGGCCTTTGTAGCAGTAAGTCAGAGTGGTGGGAGATGCTCAAGAAAAGGGTGGCGAGATTCTTCCGCCAGCTCTCGAGCCTCAGGAGCCTGGACAGGTACCGCCTGTATCAGGGCCTGAGGAGGAAACTCGAGCATCTCGTCTCGACTGGAGGTAGTCGTGAGGACATCTCCAGAGTGAAATCCTTGCTGAAGAGGTGTCAGTACGATAGACACGCATCTTTGGTTTTTGAGAGGGATTACGGGAAATACCGCTCGCCCGACCCTTACAGAAACTGCAAGATGTCAGTGAATGGTAAAGTTGTCACAGGACTGGTTGACAGTACGGGATCCCTGAAAAGGTCCAGATCAGGGATTCTGGAGGTCGTCAGATCCTTCTACTCACACCTCTTGGGCAGGAAGGATCTAGATCGGGATGTGATATCGGCTTTTCTGGCTGAAACTGTCCCTGAGCCAGGAGTAGACCCCTCTCTTGATGTTTTGACAGAGATGATCAGGGAAGAGGAAGTCAGCCTGGCGATTGAAGGGCTCGCCCTCAAGAAATCGCCGGGTCCGGATGGCTTAACATCTGAGTTCTATAAGACCTTTAAGGACGCCTTGGTTCCCCTCTTGACTGAGGTATTCAATGAGTGTCTTTCCTCGGGCGCTCTGCCGAAGTCAATGAGGAGGTCTGCCCTGATCATCCTGTCAAAGGGTAAGGACCGATCTCGTATTGAGAACTGGCGTCCCATAGCGCTTCTCAATACGGACAGAAAGGTTTTGGCAAAGGTGCTGTTTAATCGGCTGGTGCAGTTTGCGCCCCGGCTCCTTTCGGGGACCCAGCACTGCTCTGTTCCAGGCCGCAGTACATTTAGTGCTGTGCTTTGTGTTCGGGAGGCAGTGGAGCAGGGCAGGGCTGGTAACTGGAAGGGGTACTTGCTGTCCTTGGATCAGGCAAAAGCGTTTGATCGGGTTGACCACGAGTACCTCTGGTCTGTCCTTCTGAGGTATGGCCTGCCGGGGGAGTTTGTCAATTGGCTGAAAGTTTTGTACGCAGGGGCAGAGAGTTTCCCGCTTGTGAACGGTTGGATTGGCCGCTCTTTTGAGGTCGGGTCTGGTGTTCGCCAGGGTTGTCCTCTGAGCCCACTTTTATACGTGTTCGCGATTGACCCATTCCTTAGGAGGGTTGATCGTGGGCCGTTGGTGGGAGTCGGGATGGACCAGGAGGCACCGGAAGCCACTCTAAGGGTGGTAGCGTACGCTGATGATGTCACCGTTTTTGTGTCCTCGAGAGGGGAGGCGCAATGGGTGATGTCAGAGGTTGACCGCTACTCAGAGGCTTCTGGGTCCAAGATCAACCGGGATAAGTGTGAGAGTCTCTGGCTGGGAGAGGGGGATCCAGGCTTTGATCTCCCGGACACTCTTCCAGGGCCCCAAGACTCTGCCAAAGTTCTCGGCATCGAATTTGGCCAGGGGGATTACCCCATGCAAAACTGGGATGGCAGGCTTAAGATCGCCGCTCAGAGGGTGGACCAGTGGAAGGGTTGGTCTTTGACCCTCAGGGAAAGGGTGAACTTGATTAAAACTTACCTGCTCCCATTGCTGATATATCTGGGCAGTGTGTGCATGTTGCCAGAACCCCTCTGGACTCGGGTGTACAGTCTGTTCTTCCAGCTGTTATGGGGGAATAGGCTGAACCTTATCAAGAGGGAGGTTACTTACCGCACGAGGAGACAAGGAGGGTTGTGTATGGTCAACCCTGTGGTGTTCCTAGTGAATACCTTTCTTAAGATCAATGTAGCAAACCTCTGGAAAGAGAGGGCTCCTCCGTGGGTATACTCCTGTAGGGGATGGTTTCGGCCTTTCTTCCAGGAATGGGAGACAGGAGGGCGAGTGAAGGATCTCCGTACACCACATGGGCATCTTCCGGCTTACGCTACCCCGGTTCTGAAGGTGATTCGCCGGTGGGGTCTGGGAATGTGGGAGATCAGGACCATGTCGAGGAAACTCCTCGACCATAGGGTTCTGTTTGCCCGTTTCCAGAAGCCGCTGGCCCTCAGGGATTGCCCAAGTCGGGATCTGGGGGTGGGTTTAGGTCTTTTGAATTCCATCAGGATCCCCTTGAAGTTTTGGGACTTGACTTGGCGCTGCTTCCATGGAAAGCTGTGTGTGAGGGACAATCTGAAGTGTAGGAGCTCTGAGGAAAGGGGTTGTCCCCGGGAGGAGTGCGGTGGCCTGCTGGAGAGCATGGACCACTTCCTGCTTCAGTGCCCCTTTAACACAGAGGTGTACAACCGGGTGGGCGCTTTCATCCATTGGCCCGGGTTGGCCGGTCTCTCCTATGCGGAGTGGGCCTATGGAGCATTCAGAGGCCTGCGTGGCCGGGACCGCTGCACGTTATTCCTAGTTAGTCTAGTGGTCAGGTACCACACGTGGAACGCACGGTGTTTAGTGTCGACGCAGCGTAAAATCCTCCCGGTGGATGATGTGGTTAGGAACATTCTGGGTGACCTGGTGAAGGTGCGCTCTCTGGAGTATGAGAGGCTGGGCACGGGGAGGGCCTCTCTCCTTTGGAGGGGGTTCTCCTTTAGTGTCCCTTAGTCTGTCATCTCCGCTCCTGGTGTTGGGCTGAAGCTGACACTGTAGATTTTTGTTTTGTGTTCTGAGGTTATAGTGATGTTGGGCTTGCAGGCGCCGAACCTGGGCTTTATGTGGTTTTGATATATGCTGGTTTGTTTAATGTGTTTGTATCTTGTGTTATATGTAGTTATAGTTCTTGTGTGTATATAGGTTGTTGGTTTTGGGGTTTTGGTGTTAGGGTGTTAGGTTGGGAGGGGGGTGGACGGGACTTGGACTATACGATCCTGGGCACTGGTCTGGACTATATAGCGTGAACTTTGGACGTTAGACCAGTGTCTGGGGGGGGGGGAGGGTGATGGGCGTGGGATTTAGTTAGTTATATTTATTGTTATTTAATGTTAATGTTATTTCCGTTATATTCATTGTTATTTCTGTGTTTATTTATTGTTTATTTATTTATGTGTATTTTGCTGTGTATTTCGATATAAAAAAAAAAAAAAAAAAAATTAGGTGGTGGGAGTGGGTGAAGGTTTTGTTTGTTTTCATGCTGAGAGTGTGGTGTGTGTGTGGCTGGGCCAGGAGGTTTTGTAAGTTTATTTTCGTTTATATTTGTTCTTTTGTAATTTTTTTGCCAGAAGTTATGGCTTTATTTATGTTTATTATTGTTATGTTTTTCATTTTTATATATAAAATAAAAGATTTACAGGATGTAACTCAGGATCAGTACAGGATAAGTAATGTCATGTATGTACACAGTGACTGCACCAGCAGCAGAATAGTTCGTGCTGACTCATTTTGCTGTGAACTGCTGTGGGTGTGGTTGTGTGCTGCTGAGCTCCTGCACCACCTGGAGCAATCTCCATCCACCCAGGCCTGCTCTCTCCTCCCCAGGGAGGGAGTGGGTTACTGGGATGAGTGAACCAGGAAAATCCCAGGCTTCTGCCTCCCGAACCAGGCCGGCGGGGGGCAGGAGAAGCCAGTTACCGGCCAAAGCGCAGGGGGTAAGAAGATCTGCCCGGAGCCAAGGACGCAGCGATGTGACCTCGGCTGCCACCCCCAAGACCCAGGGAAGCCGCAAGGTCTCCGGTTCACAGAAGATCAAGGCAAGTAACATCAGCCTGAGTGCTCCTCCTGGAAAGCTGAGTGATTGTGCGGGAAAGCTGGGTGGTTCAGCTGAAAAGCTGGGTGCTCACGGAGGTGTGCAAAAAGCATGGGGTGATCTTAAGGCCCGGGAGTCTGCTTCCATCTATGGCTCCCGGATTGCTGAGCACCTCCGTGAGTACGAGGAAGCTGGCAAGGCGCTGAGGAGACTCCAGGAGGAGATAAGGGAGACCGTGGCCCTAGCGGGGGTGGCCACTAAGAAGAAGAAACCTGATCTTCTAACCACCATCAACAGGCTTAAAGCCGAGGTCACCGCTCTGGAGGAGAAGCGTCGGCTTATCCGTGACAACAGCGGTCCGTTCTGGGAAAAGCTGGAGAATGACGCCAGATTTGAGGAGATGCGCCAGGAGAAGCTGAGAAAGCTGAAGGGGCTTGAGATCCAGGCGGATGATGGCGATGATGAGGGGGATGAGGAAGACCTGCCGTGTCCGTCTGGTGGCCTGCACCAACACCAGCAGGCCTCGCACGACAGGCTGCCTGCAGAGCAAGCGCCATTACCATCAGGCTGCGGCTCTGCCAACCTGGAGGAGGAAAGTGATGACAGCGGCCAGGGAGGGGCGCTAATGGCTCAGATCCGTCAGCTTGAGTCCCCAGTTCACCTCCAGAACTTTTCCTTCGGCGATGATATGCCAGATGACGACCTAAAGAGAAAGAAGAGAGCCAGGAAGATCAAGGCGTCTCAGGAGGTGAATCTGGTGTTTCGTCCCCTCCCTGTTTCCTCCGGGCGGGCAGCAGTGTCAGCCTGTCGTGTAGGCCCCGTTACCCAGCCCAGCACGAATCCTGCAGTGGACTCGGTGCCAGGGTGCGGGGAGATTGCAAAGCCACGTTCCATCATGGCGCAGAACACCAGCCTTGTTTGTAGTAGCAAGGATGGTGCAGGGAAGGCATCAGCCGAAAGGCCGGACAGTGAGGGCGATCCGGCAGGTCCTGGTACTGTGCGCTGCCCCCCAGTGGGAGGGGGGGTGGCCCGGTGCCAGGGACGGTGGCTCCTGTGGCCCCTAGCGCTGTGGCTGCATCTAGCTCCGGTGAGCAGCGGCAGTGTGATGGGGCTGCTGGGGCTTGTGGTGCGGCGCCTCCCAAGCGTCCTGTGCAGCCTGCGGGAAAGGGCGCAGGAAAAGTGTTATTTTGTATTGGTGCATCTGACCCTGGAGATGACTATAAGAGACTTTCCGGAGTTAATAAAGACAAGAGGCCTCTTTCATCCAGCGAGCAGCGATGCTCAAACCTCAGAAATACTGCGGGACAACAAGTGGTTAATGCCAATGAGGCAGAGGGCACAAGTAAGATCGGGGTTGGAGCTGCCTCTTCTCAGGCTGTATCAGCTATGGAGGTGGCTCTACCCCCAGTGTCCGGTGACGCCGAGGCAACCCCAGGTCCTCCTGGCCCAGCTGGTGTGAGTGATGCAAGGAAGCAAGGCACTAATGTATATAGTGTGGTGAATGTGGGGGTGGTGAATGGTGATGGGGGGGATCCTGGTAGGAGTGCTGGTCCATCTGCACCCCCAGTGGTGGCCGCTCCCATAAGGAGCTATGCGAGTGTCACCGCTGGGGCAAGTGGGGTTAACTCCTTGTCTCCTGGCTCTGGGAACAGCGTTTTGCAAAGGCGTCTTCTGGAGGCTCTCAGGAGAGGGGAAAAGTCAATCACTGTAGAGGGGAGAGATGTTGATCTGTCCTTCTGGACAGACAGGCATGGCCTGGCAGCCTTCCAAGAGCAAAGGGGGGGAGAGACTGTATGGTCTCTACCCACAACCGGGCCCGGAGCTTCCCGTAGGAACGTGGTTCGTCTTCGCTGAAGGGGCAGTGACGCATGCCCACCCAGGTCAAGGGTGGTGGAGCTCCTCCTGAAGATGAACTTCAGGGCTAGTGACATCTTTGCCCTGATACATCCTTATGGTACTCCGGAGTTTGATGTCAGCTTTGTTCGGCTGGAGGGCTTAGAGCTCTTCTGGTCGAATTATGAGCTGGCAAAGAACGAGCCCGCATGGCGAGACTTTGCTGTGCAAGCAGTGTCTCGCCAAAACGCAGTCAAGAAAGTGACCGTTTTGACCCGTAACGAGTCACTTTCTTGCATGGACATCATGACTTGGCTCAGTCGTTATGGTGAGGTTGTACAGGTACCTCAGAAAAACCGTGATGAATTTGGCATTTGGTCTGGGGCCTGGACCTTCATGATGAAGTTGAAGTGTTCAGGCGGCACAGTCGCCCACATTCCTTCTTCAGCCTTTCTTGGGCGAGACAGAATCCTGATTTTCTACCAGGGGCAGCCGAAGGTCTGTCACAGGTGCGGTGACCCCACACACTTTAGCGCCAGCTGCCAAGTGCAGAAGTGTGCTTTGTGTGGTGGGCTAGGTCATCTCGCTGCATCCTGTAAGGACATTAGGTGTAACCTGTGTGGTGAGCTCGGTCACCCTTTCAGCCGTTGTCCTCGCTCCTTTGCCAATGCGGTTGTGACCCCAGTGGAGGAGAGCCATGAGGTTGCTTCTGCTGGGGAAGGTACCAGCAGAGGTGGAGGAGCTGAGGGGCCTGTGAAGAAAAGCAAGAATAAGTCACCTTCTCAGTTGAGGCGGCTTGAAGCCAGACAAAAAGGGAGAGAACTGGGGAAGCCTCAGGGTGCTGGGGTGACCCTTGGTCCTTCCTCAGAGGCTGGTCTTGCTACTGAGGCCCTGAGGGATGATGAGTTGGATGAGGAGGTCAGGAGGATGGAGCGCGAGAAAGGTGCCATGTCCTCCACGTCCTCCCATTATGAGAGTATGGATGAGGATAACAGGATTTGGCTAGAAAATAAGCGCAAGCAGAAAAAGAAAAAACGCGGCGTATCTAAGGTACCTAAGGAAGGGAAAACTTCCTCCCCTCTGGTTGAGCTTTCCAACCGGTTCTTCACCCTCGATGAGATCGCCTCTTCGGGAAGAGAGGCTGAGGGTGGGGTTCTGGAGGTGGCGGCGGAGCAGCCTGCAGGGGGCGCCGAGTCTCTATCCTCTGGGGATGCTGGGTCCTCAGAGTGGGAGACTGACTCAGAGTCAGGAGACAAGGACGAAGGAGAGGGTGGTCCGGGTGGGTCCTTGGGGGCCAATAATAATATGGACACCACAATCTCATTAAAGAGAAGTTGCCCCAATTCTGAAGGTAAAAGGGAAAAGGGATCATCCTCAGAGGACAGTAGAGGGAAGGGAGGCAGTAAGAAAAAAGCCGTCTAACTCAATCACTCATGATGGCAGCACCCACTCCGTTGACGCTGGCGTCCATTAATGTCGCCAGCATTAAGTCTGATGCGGCTAGATTTGCGGCCTTTGATTTTCTCGGCCGCGTTGAAGCCGACATTTTATTTTTGCAGGAGACCAGGCTGCCAGATTTGGTGGCCGTGTTTAAAGCTAAGAGGGAATGGAGACACGGGCCTTCCTGTTGGTCTCTTGCGGCCGAGCCGTATAGCGGAGTGGCGGTCCTCTTTACCGCACCGGTAGAATGCCGACGAGTTATTGAGTTAGAAATGGGGAGGTGCCTGATCCTGGATGTCCTCATGAAGGGACAAGAACTGCGCCTAATTAATATCTATGGTCCCCAGTCCAAGTGGGACAGGAAGTGTCTCTTTATGAGGATCAAGCCCTACCTTTTTACTAGTCGGCAGGTGGTCTTTGGAGGGGACTTCAATGCTGTCACGAGGTCCCAGGATAGGGGAGGTTCCAGAGACAAGCTGACTTATGATAGCGTCGCTCTTAATAGCATAGCCAGTGAGGCTCGCCTGGTGGATGTCCACATCCGGCACACCCCAGGCCACGCGGGGTTCACCTATTATAGGGGTAGCTGTAGGTCTAGAATAGACAGGTTTTATTTAAAGGAGGAAGCCATTTCTTCAGCAGTGTCCGTTGTTGAGGTGGAGTTCTCCGACCACTGTCTAATTTTGTTTTCTCTGAATGTTACAGAGACCCCCCGGATGGGAAGAGGCTACTGGAAGCTCAATTCGTCTCTCCTGGAAGAAGCGGAGATCAGACAATCCTTTGAGGACTTTCTTCAGAGCCAGGTACCATTGCTGGGCCTTTGTAGCAGTAAGTCAGAGTGGTGGGAGATGCTCAAGAAAAGGGTGGCGAGATTCTTCCGTCAGCTCTCGAGCCTCAGGAGCCTGGACAGGTACCGCCTGTATCAGGGCCTGAGGAGGAAACTCGAGCATCTCGTCTCGACTGGAGGTAGTCGTGAGGACATCTCCAGAGTGAAATCCTTGCTGAAGAGGTGTCAGTACGATAGACACGCATCTTTGGTTTTTGAGAGGGATTACGGGAAATACCGCTCGCCCGACCCTTACAGAAACTGCAAGATGTCAGTGAATGGTAAAGTTGTCACAGGACTGGTTGACAGTACGGGATCCCTGAAAAGGTCCAGATCAGGGATTCTGGAGGTCGTCAGATCCTTCTACTCGCACCTCTTGGGCAGGAAGGATCTAGATCGGGATGTGATGTCGGATTTCCTGGCTGAAACTGTCCCTGAGCCAGGAGTAGACCCCTCTCTTGATGTTTTGACAGAGATGATCAGTGAAGAGGAAGTAAGCCAGGCGATTGAAGGGCTCGCCCTCAAGAAATCGCCAGGTCCGGATGGCTTAACATCTGAGTTTTATAAGACCTTTAAGGACGCCTTGGTTCCCCTCTTGACTGAGGTATATAATGAGTGTCTTTCCTCGGGCGCTCTGCCGAAGTCAATGAGGAGGTCTGCCCTGATCATTCTGTCAAAGGGTAAGGACCGATCTCGTATTGAGAACTGGCGTCCCATAGCGCTTCTCAATACGGACAGAAAGGTTTTGGCAAAGGTGCTGTTTAATCGGCTGGTGCAGTTTGCGCCCCGGCTCCTTTCGGGGACCCAGCACTGCTCTGTTCCAGGCCGCAGTACATTTAGTGCTGTGCTTTGTGTCCGGGAGGCAGTGGAGCAGGGCAGGGCTGGTAACTGGAAGGGGTACTTGCTGTCCTTGGATCAGGCAAAAGCTTTTGATCGGGTTGACCACGAGTACCTCTGGTCTGTCCTTCTGAGGTATGGCCTGCCGGGGGAGTTTGTCAATTGGCTAAAGGTTTTGTACGCAGGGGCAGAGAGTTTCCCGCTTGTGAACGGTTGGATTGGCCGCTCTTTTGAGGTCGGGTCTGGTGTTCGCCAGGGTTGTCCTCTGAGCCCACTTTTATACGTGTTCGCGATTGACCCATTCCTTAGGAGGGTTGATCGTGGGCCGTTGGTGGGAGTCGGGATGGACCAGGCGGCACCGGAAGCCACTCTAAGGGTGGTAGCGTATGCCGATGATGTCACCGTTTTTGTGTCCTCGAGAGGGGAGGCGCAATGGGTGATGTCAGAGGTTGACCGCTACTCAGAGGCTTCTGGGTCCAAGATCAACCGGGATAAGTGTGAGAGTCTCTGGCTGGGAGAGGGGGATCCAGGGTTTGATCTCCCGGACACTCTTCCAGGGCCCCAAGACTCTGCCAAAGTTCTCGGCATCGAATTTGGCCAGGGGGATTACCCCATGCAAAACTGGGATGGTAGGCTTAAGATCGCCGCCCAGAAGGTAGACCAGTGGAAGGGTTGGTCTTTGACCCTCAGGGAAAGGGTGAACTTGATTAAAACTTACCTGCTCCCATTGCTGATATATCTGGGCAGTGTGTGCATGTTGCCAGAACCCCTCTGGACTCGGGTCTACAGTCTGTTCTTCCAGCTGTTATGGGGGAATAGGCTGAACCTTATCAAGAGGGAGGTTACTTACCGCACGAGGAGACAAGGAGGGTTGTGTATGGTCAACCCTGTGGTGTTCCTAGTGAATACCTTTCTTAAGATCAATGTAGCAAACCTCTGGAAAGAGAGGGCTCCTCCGTGGGTATACTCCTGTAGAGGATGGTTTCGGCCTTTCTTCCAGGAATGGGAGACAGGAGGGCGAGTGAAGGATCTCCGTACACCGCATGGGCATCTTCCGGCTTACGCTACCCCGGTTCTGAAGGTGATTAGCCGGTGGGGTCTGGGAATGTGGGAGATCAGGACCATGTCGAGGAAACTCCTTGACAAAAGGGTTCTGTTGACCCATTTCCAGAAGCCTCTGGCCCTCAGGGATTGCCCAAGTCGGGATCTGGGGTGGGTTTAGGTCTTTTGAATTCCATCAGGATCCCCTTGAAGTTTTGGGACTTGACTTGGCGCTGCTTCCATGGAAAGCTGTGTGTGAGGGACAATCTGAAGTGTAGGAGCTCTGAGGAAAGGGGTTGTCCCCGGGAGGAGTGCGGTGGTCTGCTGGAGAGCATGGACCACTTCCTGCTTCAGTGCCCCTATAACACAGAGGTGTACAACCGGGTGGGCGCTTCCATCCATTGGCCCGGGTTGGCCGGTCTCTCCTATGCGGGGTGGGCCTATGGAGCACTCAGAGGCCTGGGTGGCCGGGACCGCTGCACATTATTCCTAGTTAGTCTAGTGGTCAGGTACCACACGTAGAACGCACGGTGTTTAGTATCGACGCAGCGTAAAATCCTCCCGGTGGATGAGGTGGTTAGGAACATTCTGGGTGACCTGGTGAAGGTGCGCTCTCTGGAGTATGAGAGGCTGGGCACGGGGAGGGCCTCTCTCCTTTGGAGGGGGTTCTCCTTTAGTGTCCCTTAGTCTGTCATCTCCTCTCCTGGTGTTGGGCTGAAGCTGACACTGTAGATTTTTGTTTTGTATCTGAGGTTATAGTGATGTTGGGCTTGCAGGCGCCGAACCTGGGCTTTATGTAGTTGGTTTGTTATATGTTGATATGTTTAATGTGTTTGTATTTTGTGTACAGTGTGTATTTATGTAGTTATAGTTAATGTGTATATAGCTTGGTTGGTTTTTGGGGTGTTGGTGTTAGGGTGTTAGGTTGGGAGGGGGGTGGACGGGACTTGGACTGTACGATCCTGGGCACTGGTCTGGACTATATAGCGCAAACTTTGGACGTTAGACCAGTGTCTGGGTGGGAGGGTGATGGGCGTGGGATTTAGTTAGTTATATTTAATGTTTTTATTTCCTGTTTGTCTTTTTTTTGCTGTGTATTCTTTAGTTATTTATGGGGAAAAGAAGAAAAAAAAAAAAAATTTATTATAAAAATTTATATATATATATAAAAAAAAAAATAATAATTATTAGGTGGTGGGATTGGGTGAAGGTTTTATAATGCTGATTGTGTGGTGTGTGTGTGGCTGGGCCAGGAGATTTTCGTAAGACTCTTTTAGTTTGTATTATTGTTTTGTTATTATTATTATTGTTTTGTTTTGCCAGAAGTTATGGCTTGATTTATGTTTATTGTTGTAATGTTTTTCATTTTTATATATAAAATAAAAGATTTACAGGATGTAACTCAGGATCAGTACAGGATAAGTAATGTCATGTATGTACACAGTGACTGTACCAGCAGCAGAATAGTGAGTGCAGCTCTGGGATATAATACAGGATGTGACTCAGGATCAGTACAGGATAAGTAATGTCATGTATGTACACAGTGACTGCACCAGCAGCAGAATAGTGAGTGCAGCTCTGGGGTATAATACAGGATGTAACTCAGGATCAGTACAGGACAAGTAATGTCATGTATGTACACAGTGACTGCACCAGCAGCAGAATAGTGAGTGCAGCTCTGGAGTATAACACAGGATGTAACTCAGGATCAGTACAGGATAAGTAATGTCATGTATGTACACAGTGACTGCACCAGCAGCAGAATAGTGAGTGCAGCTCTGGAAGATAACTACTATAATACTGCTCCCTATGTACAAGAATTTAACTACTATAATACTGCCCCCTATGTACAAGAATATAACTACTATAATACTGCCCCCTATGTACAGGAATATAACTACTATAATACTGCCCCCTATGTACAGGAATATAACTACTATAATACTGCCCCCTATGTACAAGAATATAACTACTGTAATACTGCCCCATATGTACAGCAATATAACTACTATAATACTGCCCCCTATGTACAAGAATATAACTACTATAATACTGCCTCCTATGTACAAGAATATAACTACTATAATACTGCCCCCTATGTACAGGAATATAACTACTATAATACTGCCTCTATGTACAAGAATATAACTACTATAATGCTGTCCTCTATGTACAGAAATATAACTACTATAATACTGCCCCCTATGTACAAGAATATAACTACTATAATACTGCCCCCTATGTACAGAAATATAACTACTATAATACTGCCCCCTATGTACAAGAATATAACTACTATAATACTGCCCCCTATGTACAAGAATATAACTACTATAATACTGCCCCCTATGTACAGGAATATAACTACTATAATACTGCCCCCTATGTACAGGAAAATAACTACTGTAATACTGCGCCCTATGTACAGGAATATAACTGCTATAATACTGCCCCCTATGTACAAGAATATAACTACTATAATACTGCCCCCTATGTACAAGAATATAACTACTATAATACTGCCCCCTATGTACAGGAATATAACTACTATAATACTGTCCCCTATGTACAGGAATTTAACTACTATAATACTGCCCCCTATGTACAGGAATATAACTACTGTAATACTGCCCCCTATGTACAAGAATATAGCTACTATAATACTGTCCCCTATGTACAGGAATTTAACTACTATAATACTGCCCCCTATGTAACGGAATATAACTACTATAATACTGCCCCCTATGTACAAGAATATAACTACTAAAATACTGCCCCCTATGTACAAGAATATAACTACTATAATACTGCCCCCTATGTACAGGAAAATAACTACTATAATACTGCCCCCTATGTACAGGAATATAACTACTATAATACTGCCCCCTATGTACAAGAATATAACTACTATAATACTGCCCCCTATGTACAGGAATATAACTACTATAATACTGCTCCCCATGTACAAGAATATAACTACTATAATACTGCCCCCTATGTACAGGAATATAACTACTATAATACTGCCCCCTATGTACAGGAATATAACTACTATAATACTGCCCCCTATGTACAAGAATATAACTACTATAATAAAGCCTCCTATGTACAAGAATATAACTACTATAATACTGCCCAATATGTACAAGAATATAACTACTATAATACTGCCCCCTATGTACAGGAATATAACTACTATAATACTGCCCCCTATGTACAGGAATATAACTACTATAATACTGCCCCCTATGTACAAGAATATAACTACTATAATACTGCCCCCTATGTACAGGAATATAACTGCTATAATACTGCCCCCTATGTACAGGAATATAACTACTATAATACTGCCCCCTATGTACAGGAATATAACTACTATAATACTGCCCCCTATGTACAGGAATATAACTACTATAATACTGCCCCCTATGTACAAGAATATAACTACTATAATACTACCCCCTATGTACAGGAATATAACTACTATAATACTGCCCCCTATGTACAAGAATATAACTACTATAATACTGCCCCCTATGTACAAGAATATAACTATTATAATACTGCTCCTATGTACAAGAATATAACTACTATAATACTGCCCCCTATGTACAAGAATATAACTACTATAATATTGCCCCCTATGTACAAGAATATAACTACTATAATACTGCCCCCTATGTACAAGAATATAACTACTATAATACTGCCCCCTATGTACAGGAATATAACTACTTTAATACTGCCCCCTATGTACAAGAATATAACTACTATAATACTGCCCCCTATGTACAAGAATATAACTACTATAATACTGCCCCCTATGTTCAAGAATATAACTACTATAATACTGCCCCCTATGTACAAGAATATAACTACTATAATACTGCCCCCTATGTACAAGAATATAACTACTATAATACTGCCCCCTATGTACAGGAATATAACTACTATAATACTGCCCCAATGTACAAGAATATAACTACTATAATACTGCCCCCTATGTACAAGAATATAACTACTATAATACTGCCCCCTATGTACAAGAATATAACTACTATAATACTGCCCCCTATGTACAGGAATATAACTACTTTAATACTGCCCCCTATGTACAAGAATATAACTACTATAATACTGCCCCCTATGTAAAAGAATATAACTACTATAATACTGCCCCCTATGTACAAGAATATAACTACTATAGTACTGCCCCCTATGTACAAGAATATAACTACTATAATACTGCCCCCTATGTACAAGAATATAACTACTATAATACTGCCCCCTATGTACAAGAATATAACTACTATAATACTGCCCCCTATGTACAAGAATATAACTACTATAATACTGCCCCCTATGTACAAGAATATAACTACTATAATACTGCCCCCTATGTACAAGAATATAACTACTATAATACTGCCCCCTATGTACAAGAATATAACTACTATAATACTGCCCCCTATGTACAAGAATATAACTACTATAATACTGCCCCCTATGTACAAGAATATAACTACTATAATACTGCCCCCTATGTACAGGAATATAACTACTATAATACTGCCCGCTATGTACAAGAATATAACTGCTATAATACTGCCCCCTATGTACAGGAATATAACTACTATAATACTGCCCCCTATGTACAGGAATATAACTACTATAATACTGCCCCCTATGTACAGGAATATAACTCCTATAATACTTCCCCTTATGTACAGGAATATAACTACTATAATACTGCCCCCTATGTACAGGAATATAACTACTATAATACTACTTCCTGCATTTGGATATTTTGCATATGAAGCTCCTTTAGCAGGAATATATTTTTATGGCCTGTACATTTGAATATATATAAAATGACTTTATTATGACATTTCTAATGAACTGAAGTGACATAAAATTGTTACAAGTTGCTCTTAGAAATGTATAATACAATCCTGACCTCCCCCTCTCATTATTTCACCTGCGCGGCACTAATGTGTCTCTATGACAGCTGGATATTTTTGCATGTCTACACATCATTATTCCCCTTCATAATAGATTTGCAATGTGAGAATCAATCTTGAGTGCGCGGCGAGGCCTCTAGTTTTAAAATAATAGTCTGTAGTTTGTTTTTTTTTCTTCCCGGCGAACCTTGTTAACCAAGAGCCAAATTCCTAATCACCTGAATTTGCATAGCGGCCTCCTGTGCAAACCTGGCTGCGCTCTGACATCAATAAACTCTCTGTTTCCAGCCAAATTCATCACCGGAGAATGTAAATGCCTCACACAGACCAATAAAATTACCTTCACTTTTCATCTTCGGAGAGAATCCATAATTTTGTGCACCCCCCTTCCTAGAAAAAATAAGCATATCCCTTTATTCAGATGGAATTTATTGCATTTTTAACACCTAAATCACCAGCGAGGTCTGTTTTTGGTCCAATTTTGTGTTAATTTGTAATTATGTTTTTTTTTTGGGGGGGGGGGTTTGTTTCACATTTTTTCTAGTAATTTATTTCGCAATTTTGCATGTAAATATTATTAGATGTTGAAAATGAAATTTTTCTTAAATTTTATTTCCACCAAGTCCAGATGTGAACACAGAATTTTGTTCAGGGATCACAATAAAAAAATATTTAGAAAAAATATATATATTTAGGAAAAAATCAATTAACTCCCATTTGCAGTGAGCCAGGCAACAAATATATTATAGTATTTATATCACATTGTGTAAAAAAATTAAAACAAAAAAAAAAAAGTTAATGTAGTTCTTATATTTTTCCTGTTTAGAACCTGTTAGAATCTACATCGTAACTAGGGTAAACTAGAACCCAGCTCATAAAAAGCAAGCCCCCGTTCAGATAATTTGTAGGAAATTGGTTTTATTATGCGAAAGTATAAAATATGAAGTAAACTAGATATTGTTAATGCTTAATCGTCCAGATGTGAACACAGAATTTTGTCCAGGGATCACAACAAAAAAATATTATATTTAGAAAAAAATCTATTAACTCCTTTTTGAAGTGAGCCAGGCAACAAAGATATTATAGTAATGATATCACATTGTGAAAAAAATTAAAACAAAAAGAAAATTAATGTCTTTTTTATATTTTTCCTATTTAGAACCAGTTAGAATGTACATTGAAACTAGGGAAAACTAGAACCCATCTCACAAAAAGCAAGCCCCAATTCAGCTACTTTGTAGAAAATTTGTGTTATTATGTTAAAGTATAAAATATGAAGGAAACTAGATATAGTTAATGCTTAATCGTCCAGATGTGAACACAGAATTTTGTACAGGGTTCACAACAAAAATATGTTATTTTTAGAAAAAATCAATTAAGTCCAGTTTGCTGTGAGCCACACAAGAAAGATATTATAGTAATTCTATGACATTGTTAATTTTTGTGAAGAATTAAAAAAAAAATTAATGTATTTCTTATATTTTTCCTATTTAAAACCAGTTAGAACCTACCTCAAAACGAGGAAAAACTAGAACCCAGCTCACAAAAAGCAAGCCCTCATTCAGCTACTCTGTAGGAAATTGGTTTTATTAAGCTAAAGTTTAAAATATGAAGGAAACTATACGTAGCTGAATGTGGAGAATATTTTAGAGGTCACAGGCAGATTTATGTGGGCCATGAATCCCTCTGGGGGCAGTAATACCCTCATCATACACAGGACAACCCTCAGATTCCCAGATCAGCCCCCCAGATCCCATCATCCGCCTCCCAGAATCAGAGGATTTGGTAAGGCTGATTTTCACACCTGGGTCAGACTAGCTTGAAGCAGAATTTTTTGTTTTTCTTAGCAGAACAACCATCGAGCTTCAAAGACTTTATAAGGGAGTTCTGAATTCATGATGTGTCCCAGCAAGATACCGACTAAGGTTCAGGAATCTAGGGAGTGGGACAAATTCTTGTCTTGGTTTCAATCTGTACTGGAGCCATCGAGAAAGTACAAACTTCCACAGGAAGCTTAGAAATCGGGTCTTGTTTAGAGTCTGAATACGCTGGTGGCCCGGCCGGATACAATGGAACCAATACCGGTGCTCTGTGATCTTCCACTGAGGAGTTCTGACACATCCAAGGGCTCATGGGTAGGAACCCTAGCACCCTACCAGGGCCAGGACAGGCACATCCTAGTCCAACATAGAGGTTAAAACATCAGGACTCATGGGGGTGGGGTCTTTGATCGCTTCCGGGGAAGGTCAAGTTGAACGTCATACTAACGGAAACCCTTAACACCCGTCACACGCACCTTCCAGTGTTGGTAAGAATTCGGTAACTGATTCATTGTTCATCTGTTCACTTGATTGTTCCAAAACCTGTATCATGTAACTCCGTCCAATGTCTAAATATAACATGAGTTACTCTTTCATCTTGACCCGTCTGTGGTCTTTGTCTATATATACGCTACCTGGACGGGCTTTTGACCCAATATATTATCGAGTTACGGAATGGGCTGGTGGCAGAACTACTGGCTGACTGGACTCTATTTAACTGAGGCTAGTGAAAAGGGGTGTCTCAGCCAGAGGTAAAGCTCTCTGCTGCCTGAGGCAAACTATACAGTGGAATGGCGCCCCCTCTCCCCCATCCTGTAGTAATGTATCGGGTTATTTTTTTTGTAGTAAGTGGTTTCTCCATGCAGTTTCTCACCACAATGCCTCTCACTATTTTTAATTGGCTTGTCTTGCTTTGCAACAATTAACTGCATTCCGTGATACTTCCCCCATCTTGCTGCCGGTGTTGCTGCCTGAGGCAAGAGGCTCAACCTGCCTCATAGCTGGTGCATCCCTGCTCTCAGCCTTGCAGGGTAGTGAGCGGGGTCACGTGAGTTACTCTCTCACTTCCTGTGCCCATGCGTCCAGGGGTATGGGTGAAAGTGATAGCTAACCAACCTTACATACCCCGAGGGAGTGTGGGGGAACGTCACATTGCTAGATAACAGATAATAGATTGATAGATTTAGTTCCTTTTATTATTTGTAATTTTTTAAATATATTTTTTGATGATGTTCTTTCTTGTAGATTTGATATCTGTAATTTCTTCCCTTGGGTCTCTGCTCTGATTTCACTTGCTATCTTCCTTTCTTCCCGTGTTTTCAGCCTAAATCCTGCATCTTGGGTGGTGGCACGGCGCGGGCAGGAGCGGCCGCCCGCATGACATGTACAAACTGTTGCCTCTAGGAGTCTGATTTTCTGCAGTGTGAAGGTTGACTTGAGTCATTTTGCACCCAATTACTTTGCAGTAAATTTGTCGGATGATTCCTGTCGCGCGGTATTGATCCGACATGTCACCTTGAACTTCTTTATTGACACATCAAAGGCAGCGCCGCACAATTTACCACTTCCCAATTATGGCATTTATATGATGTCACGGGCCCGGCTGTCATGTTCGGATGAGGGCTATTTTCCCCCTCTCACCAATCACTTAAGGAGCGCTGCCATTATTCTCTGACCTTTTCCCAGTCAGATGGGGGTTCATAAAATACATTATTAGCAAAGGTGTCACTTTTCATTCTGTCTTAGTGTTTCTTCTTGTAATGTGAAATATGATGTTTTCCAGGCTAGAAGCTTCCAGGACGACATGTTTGCTATGGGCTTTATAGTTAAAGGGGATGTACACCATCAGGATTCTCAGAGAAATATCTGTATTTTTCTTTGTCAAGGCAGATATGAGAGTATCAGGGAGCAGGCACGGACTCGGGGAACAAAGTTCCGACTCTGAAACCGAGTTATGTACAGGTTCTGAGGTTCCAGATCAGTTTGGGGTTCAGGGTTACAGGACATAGGTTCAGGACACAGGTTCCAGCTTGGATTCAGAATGCCGCCTCAGGTTGGATACAGAGTCGGAAACTGGTTTTAGTTCAGTCTAGGAGTCAGCATACTGGTTCAGGCTCCAGTACAGACTGGGATTCGGTGCACCGTCTGTGGCTGGATAGAGACTCGGATACAGGCTCCAGTTCAGACTGGAATTTACAGAATCCAGTGCGGGTGACAAACAGGAGACCCACAGGTCACAAATGTACTGGATCAGGCTGAGGTTCACAAAGTCACGCACATTACCAGAGCTGGCAGGGTACAGGCTCCCAGAGCTCCAGGCAGGGTAGAGGGTCCCAGAGCTCCCAGCGGGGTACAGGGTGCCAGAGCTGCTGGAAGGGTACAGGGTGCCCAAGCTGCTGGAAGGGTACAGGGTGCCCAAGCTGCTGGAAGGGTATAGGTTTCCATAGGCGCTGGCAGGCTACAGGGTCCCAGAGCTGCTAAAAGGGCAAAGGGTGCCATATGTGCTAGCAGGGTAAAGGGTCCCAGAGCTCCTGGCAGAGTACAGGGTTCCAGAGCTCCCGGCAGGGTACAAGGTCCCAGGGCTCCCGGCAGGGTACAGGGTCCCAGAGCTCCCGGCAGGGTACAGGGTCCCAGAGCTCCTGGCAGGGTACAGGATGCCAGAACTGCTGGATGGGTACAGGGTGCCAGAGCTTCTGGCAGGGTACACGGTCCCAGAGCTGCTGGAAGGGTACAGGGTGCCAGAGCTCCCGGCAGGGTACTGGGTCCCAGAGCTGCTGGAAGGGTACAAGGTCACAGAGCTCCCGGCAGGGTACAGGGTGCCAGAACTGCTTGTAGGGTACAGGGTGCCAGAGCTCCTGGAAGGGTACAGGGTGCCAGAGCTCCCGGCAGGGTACAGGATGCCAGAACTGCTGGAAGGGTACAAGGTCCCAGAGCTCCTGGCAGGGTACAGGATGCCAGAACTGCTTGAAGGGTACAGGGTGCCAGAGCTGCTTGAAGGGTACAGGGTGCCAGAGCTGCTGGAAGGGTACAGGGTGACAGAGCTCCTGGCAGGGTTCAGGGTTCCAGAACTGCTTGTAGGGTACAGGGTCCCAGAGCTCCCGGCAGGGTACAGGATGCCAAAACTGTTTGAAGGGTACAGGGTGCCAGAGCTCCTGTGGGGTACAGGATGCCAGAGCTTCTGGAAGGGTACAGGGGGCCATAGGTGCTGGCTGGTTACAGTATCCCAGAGCTCCTTGCAGAATAAAGAGTCCCAGAGCTCCTGTTGGGGTACAGGGTGCCAGAGCTGCTGGGTGGGCACATGGTGGTATAGGTTCTGGCAGGCACCAGGGTCCCAGAGGTCCTGGCAGGGTACAGGGTCCCAGAGCTCCTGGCAGGGTACAGGGTCCCAGAGATTCTGGCAGGGTACAGGGTACCAGAGCTGCTGGAAAGGTAGAGGGTACCATAGGTGCTGGTAGGGTACTGGGTCCCAGAGCTCCTGGCTGGGTACAGGGTCCCAGAGATCCTGGCAGGGTTAAGGGTTGCACAGTTGGAGTACAAAAGGTCCCACAAATATAATAACCAGCCATCAGTGAGCTGAGGATTAGATTTTTATCCTGTTCCTAGATGCCACCCCCAGCAGCTGACTGGCTAGCCCCTGCTTTACTTAACCCACAGCAAGGAACACGGAGTTCCATAATGGACCACCCAGCTTTTCAGAGATTCTGAAAGGTAGCAGACAATCCCAGCCTCCGGTGAGGCTTTGCCTAGGTGTGGCTCACAAGTAGTGACCTTAGAAGCCAGAATCTATTCAGTCCATATATTTTAGCAAAAATAAAAAATATAGCTCTTAAAGTAGAGCAATGAATCTCCTGCTATTTATACAATCTATATGCAGATCTATGGCCGAGTAGACTGGTATTATAGGGACACACTATTTGACATATTCTAGTTGGCGCTTGCCAACTCTGGGGACAGGTTCTCTATTGGCACCCTTCCCATTCCAAACATTAAATCAATAGGGTTCCTATGGGTGATTGCATTTTATTATACCAGAGATAATATAATGTATACAACACGTCAGACATAGTCGTGCTGCCTGTTCCATGTAATTCCCCGTGACACTTGCTAATGATCTGCTTTGGTACTAAACACGGTTTCTTGCAATTCAATATCCTTCCAGCCCGCAAGCCCCATCTGTGTGACCCCAACCACGATCAGCGGAGGGGTCCATAGCAAACAAAGGTGTCAACAATCACACACAATTATACCGCCATGTTATTCAGGCACTGACTTGTGAAATTATTTTATCAAGACGCCCATCAGTCAAACGTTCCTCTCCCCAATGTACATAGACACAACACGCACAAGGTTAAATCTTTGTCTAGTTAAACGCACCATGGTGAAACGGGGGAGGATTTCTGCCCAGTCTCTCAAAAGGTGAAATGGAGCCGTGTTTGACCTCAGTGGCTCGATTGCAATGTTAAATTAGTCTGAAGTCGTCTTGTGTCTTCAGCGTGAAGGTGCGCGCGTTGCAAGTGCTTGTCTTAAATCTGTCACTCCAAGGTCAATGGTAAGTATTCACAAAGTCAAGAACAATTCACGTTTGGTACAATCGCGGTTTGCTTCACTTCTACCTGTAAATATATCTTTCCCGCTTTCTCTCGGTGACAGGGCTTGTCCCTCAGAAGGAAACAAATACGGGCGACAACTGGTGCGATAAATTACGTTCTTCTCCAGAAAAAGCCGAAAGTACTAAAATACAAAGTAAAAGAACTTAAAGGAGTATTCCCACAATCAAACAGGTCAGAAGACCTCATTGATGGAGGTCTCGGTAGGTCTTCCAGTAAGATGACCTGTCCATGACTATGCATCCAACATTCCAAAATCTTTTAGAATATTTGGATGATCCTAATCAGGGGTGTAGGAAGGACTGGGTTAGTGTTACTTAATGGGTCATTTTGCTCCAAAGTTTTTTCAATAAAACATTAAAGTTGGAGGATCTCAGGGGCTTTATGTTTCGACGGACCTAAAGATTGGTCAAACTCATTGATTTCATTTGGGTTACTCAACTCTTCCCCAACAGATGAAGGATTAGACATGTAGAATTTTGTTTTTAAGGAAGAACACCACTCCTGTTATTGGGCAGCATGATATCACCGTCGACCATTAGAAAAACAAAAACAGGAATGCTTGGTTGATGTTGGAGGATTGGATGTCTGGCTGAATGAAGTAGCATTTTGGCAAATTATGACATCAGTGACCTAGATCTCTGACTTCCATTAAACAAAGAGATCCAAAGTTATATTTGATTGATCATGGAGCAGATCCTTCCATAGGAATCTCTCATTGGTCCATGGATATATTAAACTGAGACAGAATCAAGCAACGGATGTTCCTCGAGACGACAAGTTAAAGTTGGTTCTCCAGGGCTGACCCAGAAAAAGTGTACTTTACACTTTCTGCTTTACTCTAGCCATGCGCCCAACCAGAATTTCTGGGTCCGCAGGATCTGTTTCAGCCAATGAGTGAGTTCAGAGAAGGTGATGTCTCATGGTGAGAGAAAATGATGTTCCAATGTCAAAGGAAGTAGTGTTCCATGGTCAGAGGAAGTGATGTCCCATGGTGAGAGAAAATGATGTCCCAAGGTCAGAGGAAGTGAAGTCCCATGGTCATAGGAAGTGAAGTTCCATGGTCAGAGGAAGTGAAGTTCCATGATCAGAGGAAGTGAAGTCACATGGTCAGAGGAAGTGAAGTTCCATGGTCATAGGAAGTGACTTCCCATGTTCATAATAAATCGTGTCCCATGGTCAAAGAAAATCACTTCCCATTGTCAGAGAAATTAATGTTCCATGGTCAGAGAAAGTGACTTCCCATGTTAAGCGGAAGTGATCCTCATCATCAAAGAAAGTGACTTCCCATGGTCAGAGGAAATGATGTATCAAAGGAAGTGATATTTCATCTTAGTGGCCAATGTGCATCCCTGGCTCCCCCAGAACTTCTGGCTGGCCCATTGCTGAAAAATGGAACTGCTGGAGTGACGCTGGAGCTAGCATCCCCAGTGTTTTCCACAATTACAAGTAAACTCCTTTAACTAATGCTTTTAAGAATATAGATTACCTTTAAAGGGGTATTCCAAGAATAAGCATAATTCATATTCAAATGGGTCCTTAAAATATAAGCTAATATGTAATTAGTTGTTTTTTTAAAATTTTGCTCTCCTTAGCAGAAAAATGTTGTGGACATACAATTTAATGAATTAAAATGCTCATTAATCAGTTCACACGACAGAAGATGGCCACCGGTCACATGTCCTGCACCTGCATGGGCTGGTCATGTGATCATCACTATATTTGGTTGCAGTTGGTTGCTTGCAGTGCATCCCGTATGGCTGGTGTTGCGGTGAGACCCATCTCAGTGGGGCAATGTGCAGTGATGGCAGTTACACACATCATTACAGAGCAGGACACTAGATCATCACTAGAATCAGAGCATAAAAGGGAGCTTTCATGAGAACTGAGCGATCATGGGAGTTGTTGTATCCAGTGGAGATAACTCCACCTACTTTAGAAAACCCATACAATTTTGTTCTGTTTTGTGATTAATAACATTGAGTTTTGTTGCATTCATTTATTTATAGCATTATGGGTTTTTGTATCAGAACACTCATATACCCAGAATACCCCTTTAAGTATATAATATATAAATAATGTATAATACATATGATAAAACAATTCAGGTGATTTCTTTTTTTAACAAAAATGTTACGTGCCATGTCATT
Organism: Engystomops pustulosus; assembly: GCF_040894005.1. Taxonomy (NCBI): domain Eukaryota; kingdom Metazoa; phylum Chordata; class Amphibia; order Anura; family Leptodactylidae; genus Engystomops; species Engystomops pustulosus. The sequence continues at coordinate 10,532,331 of NC_092411.1, read as the reverse complement.
CCGTCTATAAATAAATGAAATAATTATTATTCAGACATTTTCTGAGAGTTGACATGTTGACGAAGGAGGATCATAAGATATGTCTAAATTAGGGATTCGTAAAAATTTGGCAACGAAAGGGTGTAACACAGAGAAAACCTATCCGGCTCTCATGACTGAAGACAGACCTTAGATATCAATTAACCTTTGTTGTCGGTGTTAGTCTGGGTTGTGTAGTTTCTGTCATTATTACGCCCCATGAATAATTGATCATTTAAAGGAAACAAGCGATTGTCACCGGGCCCTCACCTTCCTCTCCACTTGCTTTATGTTTTGCCGTCTCTGTTTTGTCATTGATTGATCCCACATTTAAATCGGTGACTCGCTTTATCTAGACGCCACGATTCGGCCTGCGCGGCCGGCACATTAATTTGTTGAGTAGCCGACAGCTTCTTGTATGAGACGGAATCAGAGGAAATTACCAGCCTCCTATAATTGATACATGATAGAAGGGAAGTTTCTCCATTCTCACTCTACTTAGTGGCGGCGCATTGAAAAACATTCGAAAAAAAAAAAAGATCCCCCAAGGGAATCCTCTGTAAGAAAATAGTATTATTTAGGCTTTTTCTGCCTTGTTGATCGCGCTGTCACTTGAGACATCCAGATCATTTGTTACGAGAAGAAGCTGAAAACGACCCAGAAGGGAGGAGGACAAAGCAGGAACACACTGCGCTTCAGCGCTCAGGGCAACGCGGGGGCGTCCGGGGTGGGCTCAATGGACATCCTAAAGAACAGGGGGCATGGACAATATTAAGGAGAGCAATAAATGCACAGTGTCAGTGAGGGGACTTATATGCAGGACTGTAGCCCGGATTAAGAAAAACTCCCAACTCTAAATCAGAGAAAGAAGTATATTTTTTATTTTGCCCTAAACCACACCCTTTACCTCAGCTCCTACCCCCATAGTATTCCCAAGCACTATAATGCATCCCTTAGTGGCCTCCATATAGTGTAATGTCTCCTTATTGTGACAGCATACTATGTATTATACTGTATAATGCCTCCGCTCCTATGGCAATTCCCTGTACACTATGAACCTCATATAAAATGTGGCCCACCATCATATGATGCCCCTCCTCCATGTAGCCCCCTCACATATAATGCCCTCCTCCCTGTAGCCCCCTCACATATAATGCCCTCCTCCCTGTAGCCCTCTCACATATAATGCCCTCCTCCCTGTAGCCCCCTCACATATAATGCCCTCCTCCCTGTAGCCCCCTCACATATAATGCCCTCCTCCCTGTAGCCCCCTCACATGTAATGCCCCTCTTCCATGTAGCCCCCTCACATATAATACTTCTCCCTGTAGCCCTCTCACATATAATACTCCACCTCCCAGTAGCCCCTTCGCATATAATGACCCTCCTCTCTGTTGCCCCCTCACATATAATACTCCTCCTCCTGTAGCCCCTTACATATAATGCCCCTCCTCCACGTAGCTCCCTCACATACAATATCCCTCCTCCTGTAGCCCCTTACATATAATGTCCCTCCTCCTGTAGCCGCCTCATGTATAATGCCCTTCATCCCTGTAGCCCCCTCACATATAATGCTCCTCCTCCATGTAGCCCCCTCACATGTAATGCCCCTCCTCCCTGTAGCCCCCTCACATATAATGCCCCTCCACCCTTTAGCCCCCACACGTATAATGTCCTTCCTACCTGTAGCACCCTCACATATAATGCCCCTATTCCCTGTAGCCCCCTTACAAATAATGCCCCTCCTCCATGTAGCCCCCTCACATGTAATGCCCCTCCTCCATGTAGCCCCCTCACATGTAATGCCCCTCCTCCATGTAGCCCCCTCACATGTAATGCCCCTCCTCCATGTAGCCCCCTCACATGTAATGCCCCTCCTCCATGTAGCCCCCTCACATGTTATGCCCCTCCTCCATGTAGCCCCCTCACATGTAACGCCCCTACTCCATGTAGCCCCCTCACATATAATGCCCCTCCTCCATGTAGCCCCCTCACATGTAATGCCCCTCCTCCATGTAGCCCCCTCACATGTAATGCCCCTCCTCCATGTAGCCCCCTCACATATAATGCCCCTCCTCCATGTAGCCCCCTCACATATAATGCCCCTCCTCCATGTAGCCCCCTCACATATAATGCCCCTCCTCCATTTAGCCCCCTCACATGTAATGCCCCTACTCCATGTAGCCCCCTCACATGTAATGCCCCTCCTCCATTTAGCCCCCTCACATGTAATGCCCCTCCTCCATGTAGCCCCCTCACATGTAATGCCCCTCCTCCATGTAGCCCCCTCACATGTAATGCCCCTCCTCCATGTAGCCCCCTCACATGTAATGCCCCTCCTCCATGTAGCCCCCTCACATGTAATGCCCCTCCTCCATGTAGCCCCCTCACATGTAATGCCCCTCCTCCATGTAGCCCCCTCACATGTAATGCCCCTCCTCCATGTAGCCCCCTCACATGTAATGCCCCTCCTCCATGTAGCCCCCTCACATATTATGCACCTTAGTCCTGTAGCCCCCATTACATATAATGCCCCTTTTACTATTTGTCCCCACTCTTATTTCTTAATCCTGTTTATTTACCTCCCCAAACCCCCATATTCTTATAATGCCCCCCACACACACATTCTGCCCCCCACTGCCCTGCATCACCATTGCATTCAAGTCTCGGCGTCTGGAAAGGGCAAATACAGTTGAAGCCCTTGAGTGACCTGCTGCCCGGACAGACGGGCAGACACCACAATGTGGGACTCTTCTGCCATATCCAAAATCATTTCAAGGAGTTTATGCACTGGGGCGAGTCCTAACACTGCTGCTCTCATAACGCTCTCCATTTTGAGGATCCATTTAAGAAAGGTCTGTCTGCTGTCATGGCTCGGCCCAGAAGACGGCAGTGATATCAGTCATGGCTAAATGTAATTAACAAAACTAATGAGAATTTTCCATATTAGCTTGTAATGTCTTTGTTTATGCTGGACATTTGTAGACCGTTATTGGATCAGAACCTCAGCCGTCCAATAGCCTCCTTCACCGGAGATAAAATGGCACCAATATCTCTATACTCTGGGGGTCCGGTGGTTTCTCCAGGTCTCATATCTATCTATCTCATATCTATCTATCTCATATCTATCTATCTATCTCATATCTATCTATCTATCTCATATCTATCTCATATCTATCTATCTATCTCATATCTATCTATCTCATATCTATCTATCTATCTCATATCTATCTATCTATCTATATCTATCTCATATCTATCTATCTCCTATCCATCTATCTCCTATCTATCTATCTATCTATCTATCTATCTATCTATCTATCTATCTATCTCATATCTATCTATCTATCTATCTATCTATCTATCTATCTATCTCATATCTATCTATATATCTCTTATCTATCTATCTATCTATCTATCTATCTATCTATCTATCTCCTATCTATCTATCTATCTATCTATCTATCTATCTATCTATCTAACTATCTATCTCATATCTATCTATCTCCTATCCATCTATCTCCTATCTATCTATCTATCTATCTATCTATCTATCTATCTATCTATCTATCTATCTATCTATCTCATATCTATCTATCTATCTATCTCATATCTATCTATATATCTCTTATCTATCTATCTATCTATCTATCTATCTATCTATCTATCTCCTATCTATCTATCTATCTATCTATCTCATATCTATCTATCTCATATCTATCTATCTCCTATCCATCTATCTCCTATCTATCTATCTATCTATCTATCTATCTATCTAACTATCTATCTCATATCTATCTATCTATCTATCTATCTCATATCTATCTATCTATCTCATATCTATCTATCTATCTATCTATCTATCTATCTATCTATCTATCTCCTATCTATCTATCTATCTATCTATCTATCTATCTATCTCATATCTATCTATCTATCTATCTATCTACCTATCTATCTCATATCTGTCTATCATCTATCTTCCCCATGTCTATGTATCTGTTATCTATCTTTATCCACCATGGTTATGTCTCTACATGAATTCCTGCCATGTCTGATATCCCAGGTAATGGGGTCCTGTAGTCTGGTGTCCTGTCACCTCCCAGGCCTCGCTCTACTCTCCGTATATAACTGAAAGTGACCCTAATAAAGCTTCGTCATGGCTCGTCTTCCCTTTCATGACAAGCTGGAAACAAAATCCTCCTGGTTTAAGACGACGCGTCTCCTAATTCCTGCAGATCTTTAAAGCATCTGTCCGCTTTCCCTCTCCTTTGTTCAGTAATCCTATCTATTATCCTTCTGGGATAATCAACCATGACTGTTGCTATTATTCAGTGCGTCCTCGTGACCCAAGGAACCTTGCGGCATCCCTCATTGTCAGGCTCCTCACTCCTGTGCCCCTGTGGTCGCGCTGGATGAGGTTTGCGTTGGTAACATTGTCCCCCATTATATACATTTACACATAACATGAACTTCCCTGTGACACCTTCCATCCCCAACACACCAAAAAAAAACGCAGCCATGTTATTTTATATGTCTCTGTTCACACTTACATTGAAATAGTCCAGGAGATGATAAAAGGTCACAATTTAAAAAAAAATTACATAGGGGGTATTACACATTTTTGGTAGACTTTGGAGAAAATAAGAGGGGCACAATGGAAGAGGGTTTTACCTCTCGGTGGGCACACAAATTACACTGCTCAAAAAAAATAAAGGGAACACTCAAATAAAACACCCTAGATCTGAGTGAATGAAATATTCTCAGTGAATACTTTGTTCTGTCCTGTAAAGTTGAATGTGCTGACAAAAATATCATCAATGGAAATCAAAATTATTAACCAGTGGAGGCCCACAAAAAAGGGGAGAAAGAGGAGAAACACACTACAGGCTGATCCAACTTTGATGAAATGTCCTTAAAACAAGTCAAAATAAGGCTCAGTATTGTGTGTGGCCTCCACGTGCCTGTATGACCTCCCTACAATGCCTCGGCATGTTCCTGATGAGGCTCAGTATTGTGTGTGGCCTCCACGTGCCTGTATGACCTCCCTACAACACCTTAGCATGCTCCTAATGAGGCTCAGTATTGTGTGGGGCCTCCACGTGCCTGTATGACCTCCCTACAATGCCTCAGCATGCTCCTGATGAGTCTCAGTATTGTGTGTGGCCTCCATGAGCCTGTATGATCTCCCTAAAATGCCTCGGCAAGCTCCTGATGAGGCTCAGTATTGTGTGTGGCCTCCACGTGCCTGTATGACCTCCCTACAATGCCTCAGCATGCTCCTGATGAGGCTCAGTATTGTGTGTGGCCTCCACGTGCCTGTATGACCTCTCTACAATGCCTCGGCATGCTCCTGATGAGGCTCAGTATTGTGTGTGGCCTCCACGTGCCTGTATGACCTCCCTACAATGCCTCAGCATGCCCCTAATGAGGCTCAGTATTGTGTGTGGAGTTCACGTGCCTGTATGACCTCCCTACAATGCCTCGGCATGCTCCTGATGAGGCTCAGTATTGTGTGTGGCCTCCACGTGCCTGTATGACCTCCCTACAATGCCTCGGCATGCTCCTGAGGAGGATTAACATTATGTGTGGCCTCCATGTGCCTGTATGACCTCCCTACAACGCCTAGGCATGTTCCTGTTGAGGCTCAACGTGCCTGTATGACCTCCCTACAATGCCTCAGCATGCTCCTAATGAGGCTCAGTATTTTGTGTGGCCTCCACATACCTGTATGACCTCCCTACAACACCTCAGCATGCTCCTAATGAGGCTCAGTATTGTGTGTGGCCTCCACGTGCCTGTATGACCTCCCTACAATGCCTCGGCATGCCCCTAATGAGGCTCAGTATTGTGTGTGGAGTCCACGTGTCTGTATATCCTCCCTACAATGCATCGGCATGCTCCTGATGAGGTTGCGGATGGTCTCCTGAGGGATTTCCACCCAGACCTGGACTAAAGCATTCAATCAGATTCAAGTCTGAGGAATGGGACAGTCCATAGCTTCAATGCCTTCATCTTGCAGGAGCTGCTGACACACTCCGGGCCACATGAGGTCTAGCATTGTCCTGCATTAGGAGGAACCCAGGGCCAACCGCAAGGGGTCTGATGACCTCATCTCGGTACCTAATGGCAGTCAAGCGAACTCTGGCGAGCACATGGAGGGCTGTGCGTCCCTCCAAAGAAATGCCCCCCACATCATTACTGACCCCCTCCTATACCCATCATGCTGGAGGATGTTTCTATAGCACAAAAGAGGGATAATCATTGCTGTGAGAAACAAGGCGTGGATTATTACTTTATGGATAAAAGTTAATGTCAGTGTTTGGGAACGCTTAGTAGGTGACTATCACTATGGGGCACCAGGTGGGTGTTAGGGAGAAATAAAAGTAGCTTGGAGTAAGAGAGAAGACAGGGATTACCATAGCGGCATTGCTTAAAATGGGCCACAAACAGAATGAGGCTTGCGTCCCGTTTCGGCCCAGTGAACACGAGGGGGTTGAGCGCTGCTCTCCTCTTCCATCTCCAGAGGAACTTAGTGGTTGTGCTGCGAATTGGGGCAAAAATAAGACCTTCTCAACAATATGTGACTCAATGATGCTGCGCTGAGTCGCCGTTGCTCACCACGACCTCTGTGGGGGCTGTGAGGTGGTCGTAGCTTGTGCCACCAGCTAAGCCCCCAAAATACAATGGTGTGCACATAGCCTTAGAGCCTTACCTTGTGGAGGGCAAAATTACTTTGTTGGGGACCCATTACAATGGGGCACAAGAGGGACTGTCGTCTTTTTTGGGGGAACTGAGAGGACCTTTAGGGTAATAGTGAAAAACTTGACTTCACTCTGGTCCTGGATAGAGAAGATGGAATGACTCGAAACAGAGAAGGTATCAACTGTCAGCCAATGGATGAACTGTATTGAATTGGTATACATATATTTTTTGAGGGCGCCGATATTTTGAGGTTTGTTCCCCAAAACACCCCTGTAGCCATCCATGCTCGATCATTCGATGTCAGCCCTGATGTTCTCTGCTTGTAAAGTGACACCGAGGAGCCAAAGTCATCAAGGTGTTTCCACTGGAAATAAAACATTAGAAATGTAATTTTTGTTTTGGGGCACCGGAGCGCTGGAGAATCATCACTAATGGGTTTTTTCGACCCCCCTGGCGAGAATATTTTTGGAAACAATATTTTTCATTCTCTTTCATCAACATTTCAAATGACTTTAGATTCATGGACTACGGAGCCCAGAGGGCACTGACAACATAACTACACTTCATGGTCTAATGGCTAAACATTAGACTATGCCCTGACCAGAAGCAGATTCCTATATACACAGGACAAGGTGAGGAACGCTTGATAGCACAACTTACAGAATACCTCGTCACTATGAGGCAGACAATACTTTGTAGAGGCCGGTAGACATATGCCCCATATTTGTCACAGCTTTTTATATATAGGCAACAGAAAAGTTGTAAAAACATATATCGGCTTGTATTCATTGCTTCAGGGTGTATTGTCTCACCATAGAGTCACAAAAAGATAAAAATCTTGAAAAAATATCTACATAAAATTGCAATATGGTACAGATCTGATGGGGCTACAATGTTCCAGCTCTATCGGCCCTAGAAATCCCTGCATACACAGTCAAGGTGTTTGCCGTCGTATCCATCTTCTGATTTACCAGTATGTAGGCTCATACTTTCATTATGCATCCAGACCCACTCTTTGAAGATTTTACCCATTTTGATTCTTCTGTCCACAAACAGAGGGGCAGATTTACTTACCCGGTCCATTCGCGATCCAGCGGCGCGTTCTCTGCGCTGGATTCGGGTCTGGTCGGGATTCATTAAGGTAGTTCCTCCGCCGTCCACCAGGTGGCGCTGCTGCGCTGAAAAGCATCGGAACGCGCTGGAGTTCACCGAGCCGGGCTGAGTGAAGGTAAGTGCAAGCTCCGCAACAGATTTTTTTTTTTAAATGCGGCAGTTTTTCCGAATCCGTCGGGTTTTCGTTCGGCCACGCCCCCCCCCCGATTTCCGTTGCGTGCATGCCGGCGCCGATGCACCACTATCCGATCGCATGCACCAAAATCCCGGGGCAATTCAGGGGAAATCGTCGCAAATCGGAAATATTCGGGTAACACGTCGGGAAAACGAGAATCCGGCCCTCAGTAAATGACCCCCAGAGTCTATGTTGCTGCTCTAGGTGCCCCTTTTAGTGTACCAATTTTGGTTCCTAATACCCCCAAATTGTAAGCTGGAGGAGTATTAATGGCAACATTTTAATTACCCTAATAGTAAATGTGCAGCAAACAAATTACTATATTGCCACACATAAGTTTGTGCCATGTAAACATTTAAAGGGGTTGTCCAGGACTACTGTACAGTAAGTTCCCCTGACTACTCTAAATCTACTTGTGACCTGACTTACTAAGGGGCTGGTTTCCTGGTGCCATGGCGTCTTCTTCACTCATCACTTCCACTGACGTCATGTCCACAGCTCTCCCCAACATTTGTGGCCGTCCCCAGGACGGATGGGTAGATTGGAGGAGTATTCTTCCCTTTTTTCCATTGTCGCAATTTAATTTTGCTACTTTTTTTTGTCCATTATCAAATTTGCGAAAATTGCAATGTCTCAGGTTCTGATTTTCTTTATGCCCAAATTTACAAAATTTATGAACAATTTTATTACACTTGACACAAATGTATCCTACCTACTTTCTTGATTTGAGAGATGGTTTTAGTTAGTGTGGACCGCTGTGTCTGCTGTATACAGGCGGTCCCCTACTTAAGGACACCCGACTTACAGACCACCCCTAGTTAAAGACGGACCCATCCGCCCACTGTGACCTCTGGTGAAGCTCCCGGGCTGCAGTGATCAGCTGTAAGGTGTCTGTAATGAAGTTTTATTGATAATCCTTAGTCCAATAACAGCAAAAAATTTGGAAACTACAATTGTCACTGGGGCAAAACATTTTTGTCTGGATCTACAATTATAAAATATACAGTTTCGACTTACATACAAATTCAACTTAAGAACAAACTTATGGAACCTATCTTGTACGTAACCCAGGGACTACCTGTATAATACATTGGGGCAGTCCCGTCATGATCCCGCGGTGCGTTGTCCAACATGGATTCGGGTCCGGCGCGATTCACTAAGATCGCGCGTCCGAGTTCCTTCCGGTGTTGCTGCTGCACCGAGGTCAGCCAGAGTTCACCGTCTTCTTCCCGGTGCATGTGAGTGCTGATCTTGTGACACAAAACCTTTTTTAAATTCCGCGGTTTGTCCGAATCCGTCGCGCCAAAATTCGATCGCGTGCGCCAAAATCCCGGGGCAATTCGACGCAAAACGGAAATATTCGGGAAACCCGACTAAGGTGCGGTGTTCGGACCCTTAGCAAATGAGCCCCATTGTGTTACAATATAGCAATAAGTGGTGATTATCTCCGGAACCATTCAGTATACTGGACGCACACAGTCATGTGATAATCTCCGCCCCCAGATTAAGAGTGTTACATTTGGGAATGAGACCTAATTTAAATATGGGCTGGTCACCACCTCATGTATGGGCCCCTTTGGTAGAACAACATCGCTGGTCAGTTACTGATAGAAATCCTTTAAATAACCCTGTGATCTGCTTAAGTAACTGTAATGTAGCATCTGTGAGCCGTCTGGTCTGCTCCCACAGTACTACATAACCAGAAGCCATTAATAATAAAATAACCAAGCGCATATATGTAATTATTAAAAAGCTGCATGCAATTAACCGGTCATTTTCCATACAGACTGCACTATAACTGCCGGTAAACCGCCACGTGGAGCCCCCACCGGCCGGTGCTATTGATCCCTCATCCCATTAATATATCAGCCTATAACCAGTTCATCTGTTTGATACATTAGAATACACTAATAATTACAGGGGAGTCTCGCAGTCCAGAAGTTGTCCCTCTCGGATCAATGTGCTCAGTTCACTCTCTAAATCATAAGACCCGAGTCTTCCGTCCTTAGAATTATTGCATATAGATGGTTCCCAGATGGTTTCCCATTGTCTTTGCTGAATCATTATGTTTATAGTAAATAAAATCAGAGTTAATCTCATTTTCACGACAGACATCTCTTATTTATGTCTTGTCACAAGGTCAGAACCGTCTGTTGGAGAGAAAACGCCAAAGAACACCCTCATGCAATTTTAACGATTTTAGTGGGAAGTCAAAGTCTTAGTCTTAGAAGGACGTCTCTTCATTGCAATGTAGAAAATTGTAGCTTTAGGTTCCAGCTATGGCGCTGAGGCTTTTACCGGGGAGTCACCTATCCACTTATCTTCCTCTTCCCATTCATCTTCTTTCTCTACGTCTTTATACCTGTCTTGGGTATGCTGCTCCCATTTTGACCTCTTTAAGACTACTCTGCCTACCCAGCTCATCACATGAGTCAGAAACCTCCAAAACTGATGTAAAAATGTTCACATGATGCCCATCTGCTGGGGGACTACCTGGATGACCAACAATTGGCTTCAAAAATGTTCTGCCTTTGTATCATATGTTTGGCCCATTCTGCCATTTCTTACGGTAAGTTTAATTTCTGGACAAGTGTCACTCATCTGGGTGCAACATTATTATATGTTTTGTTTAGTTTTTAAAAAAAAAAAGTCAAAAACACACAATAAACTTTGAACTTAACGTCCAATGCTTAGTAGACCTCATAATGTTTTAATAAAATCTCCTGTTCAACAAGAATATCTGGATCTCCATTTAGGGTATCATTACGGGACTGAGATACTGCAGTGTTTGACTTGCCAACAAGTGGACCAGAACCTGGGGTTAGCTGAGGCTCCTAACAGGGATATAACTGAAGGCAATCCAATTTGGAGGCCACTACAGTCTATTTTATAGTGGATGAGGAAATGTTGGCCCATAGAATAATTCTGTCTGTTGGGTCCAATGAACCCCAGTCCGACATTGGAAATACATAGGGGCAGATTTACTTACCCGGTCCATTCGCGATCCAGCGGCGCGTTCTCTGCAGTTCCTCCGACATCCACCAGGTGACGCTGCTGCGCTGAAAAGCATCGGAACGCGCTCATGTTCACCGGCCTATTCCTAGTGAAGGTAAGTGCAAGCTCTGCAACACAATTTTTGTTTTAAATGCGGCAGTTTTTCAGAATCCGTCGGGTTTTCGTTCGGCCACGCCCCCCGATTTCCATCGCGTGCATGCCAGCGCCGATGCGCCACAATCCGATCGCGTGTGCCAAAATCCCAGGGCAATTCAGGGGTAATCGGCGCAAATCGGAAATATTCGGGTAACTCGTCGGGAAAATGCGAATCGGGCCCTTAGTAAATGACCCCCATAAAGTACAGTTCTATCGGCAACCACTTTTCAGTGAAATTTAGGGCGCAAAAAACAATGAATAAATAAATTTTTTCTTAATTCTTGAAAATCCCTTTATAAATCACTAATTAGATTGGACGATCAATAACAAATTGTTCTGCTGATCAGCTGTTCAAAACGTGCTCCACGTAGGCGCTCCGCTTGCCAGTGTCATCATATCCATTGGTCACATGACCTGTCCCTGATGGGACAATGCTGCAATGCCACGCATAGCCACAACCCAATGTATGCTGTCATCCTGATACTTAGAATATAGTTGACAGTCTATTGGGATCCTTTTAATTTTTTTTTACCAAAAATCAGCACCCTATGTTCCAGTCTGTAACTCCAGTGCCAGAACCGGTTTCAGCTTTATACTCCGTCTTCCTGGTTATAATAGAACAGAAGTGTCAGACTTATTGGGTCTCCTTCTAGGAGGAGTTGGTAAGTTCAAAAATTTTATCTTGGAGCGGTACTAGAAGAATATTGCTAAACTAGATGGTGACCAGAGGTGACCAAGATAATTAGGGGAATGGGTGGATTAGTGTAGGGGTTATCACACATGGAGATGGCTATGAGATGATCTAAGCCTGTGGGATGTGCACGCCGGAGCGGGGGGACTGCCGCTGGAAAGAGGGAAGGTGAGTGCTGCCTCGGGGCTCCAGGGACGTGGAGAGGCACATGGGTGCACCTGCGACCCAGAACATGGGTCACAAGAGCACCCATGACTATTATGTTGTCTTCTGCTGCATCCTTTGGGTTCAGCATGAGGTTGGATCCTCTGCAGGGCCAGTCCGACACTAAGTAGAGATTAAGTATAGATTTTATTGCACCTTGTCCTGGAACCATGACAAGGGGCGTCCTCTACACCCAGAGGGAAGATCTCTCACATCATTGACCGGATTCTTTACTGTACGAGCAGTGACACTATGGACCTCACTGCCACATGTTAAGATTGTGGATCATGGGTTGGTGAGCTGTAATTGCAACTCTAATTTTAGTTTTTTCTTGTATTAATTCCTTCACATTCCTCTGGGTCAACACTGTAGGATTATAGGTTGAATATAAACTTGAAGGACCTTGTGTCCACTGTGATACTATGTAGTAGGTATGAAAGCGGAGAATACTGGGAGAAAGAATCATACCTAAAGAAATGGAAAACCCCTTTAAGGTCCTGATAACTGATGACTCTTAAAGGTCATGGAAATTTCTTATATTCTCTCTTATATTTCTGAATGTACATTCCGCTATGACAATGAATTGTGACGGCGGATGAAACTCTGCACTGCTACATCATCCAGGAGACTGAATATCCTTTGTAGGTATATTGTGACCGAGTCTCTCAAACCTTCTCCCTTCCATCATATTTTCTATGAAATATTAATTGCATGTCTCTTCTTTAAGTCTCTTTGCTTTCCCTGGACCGTGTCCTCAGTATCACATTACTGCTCACCCTCCCAAGGCCGGCTGCTTTGTATAACCATGGAAATGCTTGGTAAGTCCACAGGAGACTGAAGCTAAGTATCCGAGCGAGAAGCTTAAAGGGGATGTTTTATAATAATCAAGTACAGGCAGTCCCCGGGTTACGTACAAGATAGGGTCCGGAGGTTTGTTCTTAAGTTGAATTTGTATGTAAGTCAGAACTGTATATTTTATAATTGTAGATCCAGACAAAAAAAGATTTTTTGCCCCAGTGACAATTGGAGTTTCAAAATTTTTTGCCATAATGGGACCAAGGATTATCAATAAAGCTTCATTACAGACACCTTACAGCTGACCATTGCAATCTAGGACTATAGTAACATCCAGAGAGGTCACCAGTGGGCAGAGGGGTCCGTCTGTAACTAGGGGTCGTCTGTAAGTCAGGTGTCCTTAAGGAGGGGATCGCCTGTATGTTATATGGTGAAAGGTATGGAAGCTTTCTAAGTGCCTGAAAGTAGAGAACCCACAAGGACCCTACATACAGTATCCTGCACGCTGCTTCTCTGGTGCATTAGGCTCTGTTCACACATCATAGTTATATCAGGTTATTTGCTGCAATTTTCATAAAACTACAAATGAACAAGTAAAATGAATAAGCCCATTTAAAGGACCTTTATGACCTTTAGATGAGAACCTAGAGATTGGTAGTTAACTGTGAAAAAGACAATGTAAGTGCCTGATTTGCTATCTGTTACAGGCGATCCCCTACTTAAGAACGCCCAACTTACAGACGACCCCTAGTTACAAACGGACCTCTGGATGTTGGTAATTACTATACTTTAGTCCTAGGCTACAATAATCAGCTGTAACAGTTATCACAGGTGTCTGTAATGAAGCTTTAGTGTTTATCCTGATTCTTATGACAACCCAACATTTTAAAATCCAATTGTCACAGAGACCAAAAAAGTTTGTCTGGAGTTACAATTCTAAACGAAATAGTTCTGACTTACATACAAATTCAACTTAAGAACAAACCTTGTACGTAACCTGGGGACTACCCGGTATTGGTTAAATGGTCTGTAATAAGGGGGTCTGTAATTGCTTAGTGGTTTTGAGTCCTTATGGACCAGTGGTTTAGTTTCCTAAATTGCCATGTATGAATTTTTAAAGGGGACCTGACTTTTAAATTAACTCACCCAAAATAAATATTTCATTAAAAAATATGATTAAAAATCCTTGGCCTTATCCCTAAATGGTTCCTCTCCATGGCTGCAATGTTAAAAAAAATCAGTTTGTAAACTTTTATGCAACTTACCAATGATATTAATGGAGTCCTGCATATAAAATCTTACTTGCATTGCTCCGCCTACTTGCTCCAGATGGACAGGTCTCACTGCTAGGACGTGCTGCTGTATGGAATGAGTATTTTGGGATTGTCTGCCAATATTCATCTACAGACATATACAGCTCTGATTACTTTTTATTAGCGGTAGGAAATACTGGGGCTCATTTACTTACCTGTCCGATGGAGTTCACCAAAAGTGCATTGTCCCTGTATAATGCAGTGTGCCGCGATTCATGAAGATCGTGCGCCCGATATCCTGCATGTGTCGCTTCCCCGCTCAGGTCCCCGGAGTTCACCTTCTTCTTCCTGGTGCATGTAAGTGCATTGGATTGTGACACAATTTGAAAGTTAAATCCCGCGCTCAGTCCGAATCAGTCGGATCGTCCGAAGACACACCCCCCCTGATATATGAAGTATGGAGGCCGCACAACTGCGCCAAAAAAAGCTATTGTGTGTGCTGAAATCCCAGCGCAGACACCTGTTAAATACCTGTCAAAGCTGCGCAAATCCCGAATGTCCAACTAAAGTGCGATCTGCGACCCTTAGTAAATGAGCCCCGTGGTTTATGTTTTACACAGTGCCTTGTTGGAACATTGAGCAGGGTGATGTCATCTAAGGACCTTTACCCAACGTTTGCAAAATCTAACCCATGTATGTGTCTGATCACATGACCACAGCAGCCTCCATGAAGAATGGGGAGGAGTAGGAGTCCATGGAGGCTTCTGTGATTTCATGTGATCAGATACATACATGGGGTAGACATTGCAAATGTTAATCGGCAAATGACTTCAGATGACATCATCCATGTCATACAACATAAAGTGCTGAATGGTGACTTGGCATATGGCATGAGGAGGAGTGGATGGGAGGGGCAAGCTGAGCAGAACATGCCAATTCTAATACCAGGCAAGATAACAAAGTTGATTTTATGGGGATGTGAGGGAAACAATTTTTATCTAAGAGAAGGGTGTCAGTTAGTCAATAGGGCACATGAAAAATGTGGTGTCAAGTTCCCTTTAAGCAGGCATAACAAAAAAAAAACATTATATTCACCTCCTAGTTCCCTTCAGCACCTGCGCCTAGTAGTACATTGTCCACCGAATCCATACCCCCCACCCACCCCCCCCCCGGCATCTTTGCGCAAGTGTTGTAGGTACGAGCACCTTGTCCACATTTATTACTGACTTGCGCCACAATTTTGCAGCATGAACAAAGTGCAGCAAAAACAATGGTGCCCACTTCTGGAGCAGTGCAGGGGGCGCCAGATTCATGAAGACCATGCTCCAGTTTTGATGAATCTGGCGCCCCCTGCACACTACACAGGACACTACACATAGTACAGACTGCACTAGTCCTGATACGTGGGGCCTTATTGTTTTGTGCTTGTTGGATTTTTTTCCATCTTCGCCATGAAGTGTAATCATAAAAAAGAATAAGCTTCACAAAGTTGGATTCTGTTATTTCTCCGACGCTGGAAGCTCCGGAAGTCCCTGCGTGTTATTACCCAGTATATGACGGCTGTTTAATGCACTTTAATATGTTACCTTCAGATGTAAC
Source organism: Engystomops pustulosus (assembly GCF_040894005.1). Lineage (NCBI taxonomy): Eukaryota > Metazoa > Chordata > Amphibia > Anura > Leptodactylidae > Engystomops > Engystomops pustulosus. The sequence goes on along the minus strand of NC_092411.1, from coordinate 10,516,629 downwards.
AAACATTATTTTGCATTTGTCTACACGATTCTCGTCATTTCATTACCGGCGCACAGAAATACATCAGCTTTCATGCAACATTAGGCCAGTGTGCGGCTGCTCCATTCCGGAATGTTGATGGTTTAGTTAATTATATCCATTTAACCCCAATGACTTTGATAATAGAGTTTCACATTAACAGAAAGCCAGCTGATTCCTACATACGCTGGCGACGTAACACAGGAAAAGCGCCACGGGGACATTTGTTTTCCTTTTCACCATAAATGGACAACCTTTAGGCCAACACCATAGAAAAGGGGAATACGGAGGTGTAGGTTGTGCTTGTCATACAGACATTGGGGCAGATTTACTTACCCGGTCCATTCGCGATCCAGCGGCGCGTTCTCTGCGGAGGATTCGGGTCCGGCCGGGATTCCTCCGACGTCCACCAGGCGCTGAAGTTCCCCGGAATGCACTGATCTTCACCAAGCCGGACCAAGTGAAGGTAAGCGCGAGTCCCGCGACACTTTTTTTTTTTAAATGCGCCGTTTTTTCCGAATCCGACGGGTTTTCGTTTGGCCACGCCCCCGATATTCGTTGCATGCATGCCAGTGCCGATGCGCCACAATCTGATCGCGTGCGCCAAAATCCCGGGGCACTTCAGGGGAAATCGGCGCAAATCGGAAATATTCGGGTAACACGTCGGAAAAACACGGATCGGGCCCTTAGTAAATGACCCCCATTGACTTTATTTTGGGGTCTCTTGAAGCACGGTGCATTTCGGGACACGGGGTCCTTTTATCAAGTACAATAAGAGACTCAATCCTTATTGATTCAAAAGTAAAATGTTAACTTTTTGATCCAAAAGGATCAATAAGGATTCAGTATCTTATTGTAAAAGCGGTCCCCTACTTTAGGACACCCAACTTACAGACGACCCCTAGTTACAGACGGACCTCTCTGCCCACTGTGACCTCTGGTGACCTCTCTGGATGTTACTATAGTCCCAGGCTGCAATGACAGCTGTAAAGTGTCTGTAATGAAGCTTTATTGATAATCCTTGAACCCATTACAGCAAAAAATTTTGAAACTCCAATTGTCACTGGGGCAAAAAACATTTTTGTCTGGATCTACAATAATAAAATATACAGTTTTGACTTACATACAAATTCAAATTAAGAACAAACCCATGGAACCTATCATGTATGTAACCTGGGGACTGTCTGTATTTGATGAAGGGACCCCAGTGTCCCGAAACGCGTTGTATTTCAAGAGAATCTGAAATAAAGTCACTCTTTAATGTGACTTCCAGTGTATGTTGTCCAACAATCCCATCATACATCTCTCTTCCGTATTCTCAATAACCCCAAGCGGTTTGGCAAATGTATCCTGACCAGTAAGGAAGCACCTACATCACTGACTACTCCTTAAAGGAAATCTACTATTGTAGATTTGCATAAAATCTGCATACTACTATTGCATAGATTTGCATAATGCATAAAATTGTCTTTTATGCATTATGAACCAAACATACCTTGAGAATGCTGTAGCTACACTGATGCAGAAACATATCTTGTTTAATCCCAGAACTGAGTGGTTTTGCTGAAAAACAATTATAAAATTATGATAAAGAGGCAGTGTGGCTTCTGTTGCTGCCCCGGCGCTTCTCCTTTTACCCTTATTATGCCCTGCTCCAGCCTTGTCCTGCCCAGGATAAGCTGAGAATACTTCATCAATGTGTTGTCCCTGACAGGCAGAAGTAATCAATCGCTGCACCATCCCCCAGCTGCTGTGTATGAGTCTCATCCAGCTCAGGTTGATTAGTCCTGTCTGGACAGTTCAAGAAGCTCAGTGTAATGTGTTCATGTACGGCAGCCAGCAACACCCAGCTTTCCCAATGTCCTGAATTTTATAATGATTTTTTGAGCACAACCACTCGGTTTAGGGATTAAACAAGATATGTTTCTGCATCAGTGTCGCTACATCATTCTCAAGGTATGTTTGGTTCACAATGCATGAAAACAAATGGTAGATATCCTTTAAGGCAACAACATGGAACCTCATTCTCTTAGAATCCATGATGGATTCATATTTCCCATTTTTAGCATCACATTGGTTTCCTTTCTATTTTTCCTATTTTACCCGAGGAGTCAAGTCCACTTTTTTTGCTGTAAGTTATTCTATTGACCCCCTAGACTTACAATCAGAAGGGGAATAAAAAAAAAAAACCTTTAAAAAAATTGTTTATGTGGCTGCCATAAAGCAAATCACTAAAGCGCTGTTCACACATTAAGTACGTCGCTTTAATTACCGAAAAACATACAAGGTCTTCACCTTTAAAGTTAATTTCCCTTTAATAATTGCATTAATCTGTTTTACAAAGCCCAGCGCTCTGTTTACTATCTGTAATTGAATTTAGCCAGGAATTAGTGCTTTTCATTAAAGACACAAATTAGTTTTTTTTTTTTCTTCTCTCTACAAGTCACTTGACTGAGCGGACCCCCGCTGCAGCGTCTGCTGACTGCACCGGCGACATGGTATTATTATAGTATCTGCAAAGATGATGGGGCACATTTACTAAGGGTCCGACTCACGTTTTTCCGCCGGGTTTTCTGAATTTTACCGTTTTGCACCGAATTGCCCCGGGTTTTTGACGCACGCGATCGAAAAATAGCGCTATTTTTTTTTTTTAAAAGTGTCGCTTGACACATACTTACATGCACTAGGAATAGGATGGTGAACTCTGGCGCACTTCGGCGGACCTCGGCACAGCAGCGACACCTAGTAGACATCGGGCGCGCCGGAAGACCCGAATCCTCGTCGGAGAACGCGACGGGACCGGGTAAGTAAATGACCCCCGATGTGTTACTATACAAGTCCACGTACATCCCCAAACTCCCAGGGTGAATCAATCAAGAGACACAGCAGAAAAAAAGATACATTGGGGGTCATTTACTTACCCAGTCCTGTGGCGATCCAGCGGTGCGTTCTCCGACAAGGATTCGGGTCTTCCGACGATTCACTAACGTCGTGCGCCCGATGTCCCCCAGGTGTCACTTCTGCGCCGAGGTCCGCCGGAGTTCACCATCCTATTCCTGGTGCAAGTGAGTGCCTGTCAAGCGACACTTTTTTTTTTTTTAAATAGGGTGATTTTTCCGAATCCGTCGGGTTTTCCGATGGCCACGCCCCCGTTTTTCGTCGCATGCAAGCCAACGCCAATGCGACATAATCCGATCGCATGCTCCAAAAACCCGGGGCAATTCGGTGCAAAACTGTAAAATTCGGAAAACCCGGCGGAAAAACGTGATTCAGACCCTTAGTAAATGTGCCCCATTGTAGATTTACCGAAGGGCCTAAGGGGGCGCTTTTGTGTTCTGTGTCATGCACCACCCGCTTAGTTCCTGCACTAGTCCCAAATGCTTATTGAAAATTTTTATTATTTGCATTTGTTATCTCAAATTTTATTTCCAGGTCTTCATAGATCAAGTTTTTGGGTTGAATTAAAGAATCTAAGGAAGAAAAGGAAAGGAAGAAGGGACTTTGCATCTCCATAAAGCCCAGGGGACTCTCTGATAAATTGATGGTTCTCTGAATGGTGCTGTAATAAAAGAAAAACAAACTTTTCAGCCAAATCAACCCATCTTTAGTGGTCCCGGCACCTGCAGGCTGCATCAGTGAAGCCGATGTAGTCCACCATGGTTTCATAACCCATGAGCCAAAGCGATGGAGCAGTGAAGTTGTAAGTTATCGGCTTCACTCAATGAATGAATGGTGCGGCAATTAAAGAAAACCAAACTTTACAGCCAAATCAACCCATCTTTAGTGGTCCCGGCACCTACAGGTTGCATCAGTGAAGCCGATGTAGTCCACCATGGTTTCATAACCCATGAGCCAAAGCGATGGAGCAGTGAAGTTGTAAGTTGTCGGCTTCACTCAATGAATGAATGGTGCGGCAATTAAAGAAAACCAAACTTTACAGCCAAATGAACCCATCTTTAGTGAAGACGATGTAGTCCACCATGGTTTCATTACCAATGAGCTAAAGCAATGGAGCATGCCCAGTTAAGTTGTAAGTTGTATTATGCCGGCTTCACTCAATGAATGTGCCATGGCCAAGGCATGATGTGGACCAAGGTAAGTATAAATGTTTTTTTTTTGTTGGTGCTAATATGGGGTGATTTGGGACATTAAAGCAATTTAAGCACATGCCCATATGGGGCTGTGGTTGGCTTTAGTGCCCCAGATCACCCTGACAGTTTAGGCTCTGCAAACATCTGCATAGGTGCCTCTACCTAATTCTATAAGCCCTTGTTCTTGTGACCGGTCAGATGCCCAACAATGAAGAACTTTCACCTATTGTGTGGGAATAGGATGTAGGCACATGGTGGGAAAACTGCTTTAAAGGGAACCTGTCACCAGGTTTTACCCCACTAAATTACCAGTCCCCTCAAGTCGGGGATGAAATGTCCTTTCTAGAATTCCCTCTTTAATGTGAAATCTCACCCGTTTACAAATAAAAAATATCCCACAATGTCGGGCAAATATGACTCTTCTCACCTCATTTTCACATGAGATGAATCACTTTTAGTGCTTGTAGGGGAAGTGTCAGAAACCCCTATCATCTGTTCTATAGCACCTAGAAACATACTACTGGTGTCATATTAAAGATAAGAATCTCATCTTTCACAATTCATTTATAGTTCTTAGGAGCTATTGAAAGGGACATACAGGCAGTTAAAAAATAGGCATGAAGTGAATCTTTATCTGCAGCTTGTATTTCCAACTATGTCTTTAGCTGTCTGTATCTCTGGTTCTGTAGCTCACAAAGCCATAAACCTGATGAAAGATGAGATCCTTATCTTTAATATGACACCAGCAGCATCTTTCTAGGTGCTATAGAACAAAAAACCTCTGCATCCACTAAACTTGACTCATCTCATGTGAAAATGAGGTGAAAAGAGTCATATTTGCCTGAATTTGGGGAAGATCTTATCTTATCTTATAGGTAATCGAGTGATGTTTCACATAAAAGAGGGAATTCTAGAAAGGATATTTGCTACCCTACCTGAGGGGACTAGTATTTTAGTGGGGTAAAATTTGAGGACAAGTTCTCTTTAAGGCAATCAACCTGAAACGGATGAAAAAACACCTTATAAAAAATTAAATTTCTTACCCAAATTATTCATGTTATGGCTCTTTTTGCTTAAATGGGTTTTCGGACCAAGCAAGTTAGGCCCTATCTTGCTGATTGGTGGGGGTCTCAGTGATGAGACCCCCACAGATCACAAGAACGAGGGGTCCAATGGGGTCCCCTCGTCGCTTCAGGAGAGTAATGAATCGGACTTCCGCTCAAGACCATTCTGTTCCATACATCTCTATGGAGCTGATGGAGATCGCCTTCAATATTTGCAGAGAACAGACCCCTATGACTACACGGGGGGCGTCACATCACAGTGGGGCAGATTTACTTACCCGGTCCAGTCGCGATCCTGCGGTGCGTTGTCCGACGAGGATTCGGGTCTGCCGCGATTCACTAAGGTCCGTGCACCCGAGTTCCTGCATCCGTTGCTTCCCCGCTGAGGTCCGCCGGAGTTCACCTGCTTCTTCCCGGTGCACGTAAGTGCTTGATCTTGCGACACAATTCTTTTTTTGAATTCCATGGTTTGTCCGAATCCGCCGGGTTGTCCGGCGTCCACGCCCCCCGATTTCTGTCGCATGCAAGCCGGCGCCGATACATCACCATCCGATCACGTGTGCAAAAACCCGGGGCAATATTCGGGAAACCCGATGAAAGTGCGTCCGACGGACCCTTAGTAAATGAGCCCCATTGTCTGATGACCCTCATGCCTAATGAAGCCTCGTTACACAAGAGGGTGACCCGCTTATCCGGCAGAACAATGACAGCCGCGTCTCCATACGAGGGGCCGCGTCCCATTCTGCATGGATAGTCTCCAGACAGATTGAAAAGAAATGACATGCAATTTCATTTAGGGTTTAATCGAGCAGATTTTAGTTACATTTCAGCCGGTATTAATCCTGACGGATTATCACATGTGTTTTTCTTTCTGATTACTAAAATAAACATCTTGGCGAGTCCTGAACTTCTCCGTAGAGCGGATGGCGCGGCCGCTCATTAGGACGATGCCTTTTTATTAAGATTGTTTTCTAAGCCCCGCGGCAGGGCAAGGGTTAAAGCCCTTCTTTTCGTTAAATAAAATGGGATCATTTTCTTCCCATCTCATTTACCTAATGGCCCCTCGCGGCCCCGTCGGAAGGAGAGAGGTTTTTTTTCACAAAGCTTAGAAAATAGTCTGCATCAGGATGATTATTATTTACTTACTAGGAATAATTTTAGGAAGGAGATTAAGAGATGAAAAAGGAAAGTTATAATGGACGCTGCCCCCCCCCATCCCCCCAGGGTAATTGGTGGCAATTTAGGTCCAAAATATTCACTTAGAAGGAAACCTCTGTATATCCACAGCTTCAAATATACAGCACATTGGGAGAAAGCTTTCAATTGTTTGGTGTTCTACAGCGCAATGGGGTCCAAATCCGGAGCTGTGTTATCCGGATAAGGCGCAGCATAGGGGCAGGGTAACCAATATACTCACCTTTCCCCGATCCCCGATGCAGCTGCCATCATCTTCTTTACTCCTGTGAACGACGGCTCTATGTGCCGGCTCTGAAGCCGGTAAAGACGTGATGACATCATCCCGACTTCTGGCTTCAGAGCCGGCATGTACAGCCGTCATTCACAGGAGTAAAGAAGACAACGGCCGCTGCATCGGGATTGGGAAAAGGTAAGCAACGTTTTTTATACCACAGAAGGACATGCATTTAGGGGACTTGTGCGACTACTGACTACTATGGTGGGCACTGAGTAGTATGAGTAGTAACTCTGGGAACTCTGCCGGCTGTGGGGGCACAGGGGCAACTACAGGGGGCACTGTGGCTGCTAGGGGGCACTGTGTTTTCTGTGGCTGTTGTGGGGGTACTCTGACTATTGGCTACTGTTGGGGGCACATGGCTTTGTGGTTTCACTGATTATAATGGCAACGCTGTATAAATGTAACTACTGAACAGCTTGAATATATACAGTATTATAGATAGATACAGATATTATACAGTAATACAATGACATCCGACCCCTTTAAGGCAAACACGAGACTGATGTGGCCTCAGCGAAACATGATTTTTACACCCCTGCTCTACCCTTTGAAGAGAATCTGTCACAACCTATTTTACAATAAAGCTAGAGATAGTTTTCCAAAGAGCCCTTTTAACTAAAAATTGTTCCCTCACATCCCCATAAAATGAACTTTATCTTATATTATCTGGCATCAGAGGGGGAGTGTCTTGCTGGAATGGCCCCTCCCCATTTCCATGGCAATTTCTCTTTAAGGACCAGGTTATTTTCATTTTTTGTGTTTCCATTTTTCACTCCCCATCTTTAAAAATCCATATATTTTTTTACTTTTCCGTTTACAGAGCTGTGTGAGGGCTTGTTTTCTGCCTAACAAATTGTACTTCCTATTGACGCCAGTTACTAGGAAGCTGGAAAAAAATTCCAAATGCAATGAAACTGTAGAAAATACATGTTTTCTTGTGGACACATTTTTTTGGCTTTCAGCATATGATCCAAATGACATGTCTACTTTGTGTCCGTACAATCATAGGGAATAGCAAGTTTATGTTGAATCCACCTTTATTAACGGAAAGACATAATTCTCAAAGCATGAAGGGTGGTCTCGCAGGACCCCAGCAGTAAAACATATCCAATGTCATATTACAGCATTAGGACAGGCTGCAGGGTCACGATGAGGCAAAGATCATATTTATAACGCATTACAGGGATTCCGCCCACCCATTCCAGTAGCAGAACAGGAAAAATATACAAACAACAGACAGGGGGAGACAGACGAGACAAGACAAATCAAACAGGGCGAAAGTAGGGGGAAAAAAGGGGGTGTGGGGGGGATGTGAAGGCGGCTTCCAAGTCATTCTTTGGGCATACGCACTGGACATAGCCTTACATCCTATTAGGTTCCAATGGAGACCTGTGGGCTGAACTGAACAATCTTACCGGATACTCTGCTGTAGGTGTCAAATACCATCCGCCAGAAGACCTGTATCACCAAGCAGCTCAACCAGACATGCAGAATGGGTCCCACCTCAGCACCGCACCTCCAGCAAAGTTCCGAGACTCCTGGATAGATCCTATGAAGCATGAGGGGGCACCTGCACCATTATGATAAGATCCTTTAATTCTTCTCCTGTGCGCTGGAGGGTTAGGCAAGTTTGTGGGAGAATAAGAAAGCTGTTTCCCATTCCGCTTCCGTAAGGGTAGCTGATAGTTCTGTCTCCCATGCCGCCACATACCCTGGCGGGAGGATTCGGTGAGCAGTATAGCGTACAGCTGTGATAGGATGTGGGCCAGGGGAGATGGGGGCCTAAGGAGTGCCTCAAACACAGTAAGGGGTGTCCCAAATCTAGAGTCAGAGCTTACATATGACGCTAGCTGTTGGTATTCCAGCCAAGACAGAGGTGTGTCCGGGTTGGAGGCTCGCAGAGTGTCCCAAGCAGGCAGGGTATCTCCGCTCACGACCTGACCCATAAGGGTATCTGCTTCCGCTTCCAAACATAGAAATTTCCTTCTCCCCATCCTCAGGGAAAGGCTGGGTTGTTAAATAAGCGGGTGAGATGGCCCTGCAATCTGACTAGGGAGTCCCGAGAAGCCAGTGTGTCCCATTCATGGAAGAAGTATGGGGAGAAAAGAGAATGTGTGAAGGTCTCTGGTCGGTTTGGCTGACTGAAGCCATTGAATAGTTCAGATGCGGGGGTGAATAAGGTCTGTTTCCAAAGACACCCACTGTTTGGATGCTTTGTGGTGATGCCAGTCCGTTATGCACATGAGCACGGATGCTGAGTGGTATAGTTCAAGATCAGGGAGGCCCACCCCACCTGCAGATTTAGGTCTGACCCAGAGTGGTGTAGCTGATCCAGCTTGGGCCACTTCCACACACAAATCTCCGGAAAGCCGATCTAAGGCTAGTAAAGAAGGAGCCAAGGGGGCGTCTAATCCATCCGAACCAGGATAGTTTACTGTTATGGTATCTGCCCAGGTCCCCTACTAATGTACGATCTTAAAGGGTATTGTAATTGAGGTTATAAAGACGGGAAAGGTCTACCGAGATATCTAACCCTTGGTAGCAGATGTTCGATGTCTGCCATTTAAAGGGGAATTGAGACGCCAGGTGGGATGCCTCTGTCTCGGGGAGGGAAACATTCGGGGCTTCTGATTTGGATAAGTTGACTTTTAAATTGCTAAGGGGGCCAAATCGGGAAAACTTCGCTAGGATGGACGGGAAGGTGACCCGGGGTTGCGACACATACAAAAGGTCATCTGCATAGATAGCAGCCTTGTATTGTTTAGACCCTACTTGAAGAGGAAATAGCACATTTATATAGGTTTTATGAGGTTTTAATAGATTTTAAGAAATTAAAACCCTTTCTCAAAAAAATAAATGAATTTTGCCCTATTCTGACAATAAAAACGTTTTTATACTTTGTTGTATAGTGATGTAAAATGTGGTGGTGGTGAACCCCTTAATCATGGGGAACATCCCATCACAGTAGCATTGCAGTAGAGTGATCAGACCCTCCAGGGTTAAAGTACCCTAGGGGGTCTGAAACAATAGTAAAAAATAAAAGTAATAAATAAATAACATTTTAAAAATATTTAAAACAGTTTAAAAAGTAAAAGTTTAAATCCCCCTCCTTCCCCTAGAACAGGTATAAAAATAATCAGTAAAAATCCTAAAGATGTTGGTATCTCCACATCCCAAAATGTCCACAAATTATTAAAAAGATTACAAAATATTACACCTTACCCCTTGGTACCAATTGAGCATCGTTGCAACGCCACAGCCTACCTGAGTATTGTTGCTGCCCATGTCCATCCCTTTATGAGCACAATGTACCCTGTAACATCTGATGGCTACTTTCAGCAGGATAATGCGCCATGTCATAAAGCTGGAATCATCTCAGACTGGTTTCTTGAACATGACAATGAGGTCACTGGACACAAATGGCCTCCACAGTCACCAGATCTCAATCCAATAGAGCATCTTTGGGATGTGGTGGAACGGGAGATTCGCATCATGGATGTGCAGCCGACAAATCTGCGGCAACTGTGTGATGCCATCATGTCAATATGGAGCAAAATCTCTGAGGAGCTTCCAGCACCTTGTTGTATCTATGCCACGAAGAATTGAGGCAGTTCTGAAGGCAAAAGGGGGTCCAACCCGTTACTAGCATGGTGTACCTGATAAAGTGGCCAGTGAGTGTACATCTCTGTAAACTCAAAAATAAAAAGTATAGGTTTTTGAATAAGGGGAGTAAAAAACTGAAACGCAAAAACAAGAAAGGGTTAAAACTTTATCTGGTCCTAAAATGACACCTTACACAGGTTTGAAGTATAAAAAAAAAGTATCTGACAGTAAAGAATTCCTTATGACAGGATAAAAGTTTTAAAAACAAAAATAAACATGCTGTAAAAATTTGGTATCTCCATGATGATTCTGACCCAAAGAAAAAAAAAAGGTTTGTGTCATTTCGGCCGCAGAGTGAAAACTTTAAAAATCGAAAAAAAATGGACATTTTTTTTCCAACTTTTTAGTGAGTTGCACAGAATCTGCTGCACTCATGCATCTCTGAAAAGTAAAAAAAAAAATGTAGTTTTGGAAGGATGGGAAGACAAACAGAAGTGCGAAAAAGCGGAAGAATTGCCTTTTAAATAATTACAAGTGCTGTATATTTTTTCAGCACAAAAAATGTGATGAAAAAAACCACCACGGCTTTTTTCATAAGTGTATTAAAAAAATAAACTTACATACTTACCTTTCAAAGCTCCCCGCAGCTCGTCTTCCTTCTCCTCTTTACCCGTAACAAAGCAGGCAGTGATGCTTCCATGTGCTATGACATGATCAGCGGCAACACCACAACGTCATAGTGTGTGCAGGCGGGCAGAGGGCAAGGACACATCTCTGACTGCTCTGTTACAGGTGAGGAGGAAAAGGAAGAGGAAGTGCAGGGAGCGTCAGAAGGTAAGTATGTAAGTTGTTTTTTTTTTTTATACAATGAGGGGCTGCCGGGTATTTCATTACTGGGGCATATCATTACGGGGGGAGGCTGCATGTGGCAGGAGTCACTGGGGCACATTTACTTACCCGGTCCAGTCGCGATCCAGCGGCGGGTTCTCCGACGCTGATTCGGGTTCTGCCGGGATTCACTAAGGTCCGTGCGCCGATATTCACCAGGTCCGCCGGAGTTCACCTGCTTTTTTCTGGTGTATGTGAGTGCTTGATCTTGCGATACAAATGGCTTTTTAAATTCTGCGGTTTTTCCGAATCCTTCGGGTTGTCCGGTGGCCACGCCCCCCGATTTCTGTCGCGCGAAAGTTGGCGCGATTGCGCCAAAAATCAATCGCGTGCGCCACAATCCCGTGAAATACAGCGCAGAGCGGAAATATTCGGGAAAAACTCGACGGATTCGCGGCAGGGGACCCATAGTAAATGTGCCCCAATAATTTTTTCCATGGTTTTGTGGTAAAATTAGGGGCCTCGGCTTATACTCGGGTCGGCTTATACTTGAGTATATACAGTAATTACAAAATAAATGCAAAGACTGTGAATATTTTCCTCAAAATGAAATTAAACATCTCCGGATTTATTTCTTATTTGTTCATGTGTTTTTTTAAGGAATTTGGAACATTTTCTAAATTTTTTCCCTCCTGATTGTTGTAGTAAAAGAAAATCGAATCTAAAATTGTCAAAGTTTTTTTTTTTATTTTGGTAAATTTTATTAAAAAATTTAAAACATTTCAAAAATGATTTTCTTTAGTAGGAAATGAACTTCTATGTCTTCTATCTCATCAATTTCATTCTCCAAATCTGAGAATCGGAACCCCAAGACCATATATCTAACGCTCCACATCTGCGTATAGAGAGGGGATGATGGAAATTCATTTCCATGACGTTTTTATGGGATGAAGCAGCCATTAAGTATAATGTATCATTATAAAGTATAATGTACCATTATAATGTGCAGTGTAATTGAAACTGCATGTTGTGGCAACAGTAATATTTAGTATGTTATTTTCTAACAAGCAAAAACCCCCCAAATCCCTGAACCGAGATATTCGGAAGAAGGAAAAAACAATCTCGCCATAAAATAAATGTAACTCCGCACCACAAAATCAATTAGACTAGACGGCCCAAGCTACATAATTACATTCCCAACAAATGTGATACATCAAGCAAATGTGAGGCCGGAGCGGAGACGCCTTTGTGTCCTGTGCGCTCGCTACATTGTGATGAGGAGATTTCCAGCAGCTCAGAGTTTGGAAATATTATTGTATATCCAAAGGACCAATGATAAATGTCAAACACATTGGGGCACATTTACTTACCCGGTCCAGTCGTGATCCAGCGGCACGTTCTCCGACGAGGATGCGGGTCTGCCGGGATTCACTAAGGTCTGTGCGCCCGATATCCACCAGGTGTCGCTGCTGTGCCAAGCTCCGCCGGAGTTCACCTTCTTCTTCCTGGTGCATGTGAGTGCAGATCTTGCGACACAAATTCTTTTTTAAATTCCGTGGTTTTTCCAAATCCGTCGGGTCGTCCGACACCCACACCCCCCTCCCCATTTCTGTCACATGAAAGCCGACGCCGATGCGCCACAAAATCCCGGGGCAATTCTGCGCAAATCGGAAATCGCCGGGAAACCCGACAAAAATGCGTCCAACGGACCCTTAGTAAATGAACCCCACTATGAACTATATGATATGTATAATATATCATAACTAGAGATAAGCAGACCCTCGGGTGCAGCCTTCGAGGTTTGGCAGTATGACCTGGACATATTGCCAGATTGGTAGTCAAACAACCCCCTTGCCAATCATAGTCATGGCTAGTTGCTAAAGGTGTGAGGAGTTGTCATGTTGATGTGTTAAATATGATATTTAAAGGGGTTTTAAAGGAAATCTGTTGATGTTGGTTCTTTGGACTTCTAGACGGAAGTGTAAGGGGTCATTGGAAAAGTTGGGATAACAATCTGATTGGTAGGGATCAGATTGTGCGTGAGGGAATTTTTGTTCGTATACTATTAACAGCTGAAGTCTAGAATATCTAGAAGAGAAGACATTTTACAAACTACTCTGAGGGTCTAGGACAGTGATGGAGAACCTTTTAGAGATCGAGTGCCCAAAATGAGACCAAAACACACCAGCTTTTCCCAAAGTGCCATCACAGCGATTTAGGCAGAAACAAACTTATTGCTACCAGAATCTTTGAGCACCAATCCGACCCTGTCCACACCTTCTCACTTTTCAGACAGGACCAAGCAGCACAGGATGGGTCACTACTTGGACTGCCTGAGCCTGCAGGAAGGTGTCATGTCAGGCAAACTCTGTGCCTGGGAGACCCGTGTGCCCAAAGAGAGGTCTCCGAGTGCCATCTCTGGCACCAGTGCCATAGGTTCGCCACCACTGGTCTAGGAGATCTTCACAATGAGCCACATATAAGGTAAATCTGCATGGCATGGGGCCAAGGAAACACCTACAATGATCAAGAGTTACAGCCCGTTACTTTCCTCCATATAGTTTATACCATAATAGGAGTCACCATTGGAATCTTTTCATGGACAGAAATTGTAACTTTGTTGCCAATGTGCCCAAAGTTTTATACATGGTGACATTTTTTGGAAGCCCCTCCATAACTACACCGTAGGGCAGGGGTCCCCAAACTTTTTACATAGGGGGCCGTTCACTCCCCCCTCAGACCGTTGGAGGGCCGGACTAAAGTTTAAAAATAAATAGCGGTACATGTGACCGCATCCATAATACACTGGTACCCCCTCAATTAATTAGTTCACAAGGGGGTGCAGTATATTAAATATTTTATATATTGGCCCAATTAATTAATTAATTGGGCTAATTAATTATTAAATATACTGGGATCCCTCTCCATTAATTATTGAATATGCCTCCCCCCCATTAATTACTAGACTGCCTCTCATAATTAATTATTTCCTATGCTGCCCCTCATAATTAATTATTTCCTATGCTGCCCCTCAAAATTAATTATTTCCTATGCTGCCCCTCATAATTAATTATTTCCTGTGCTGCCCCTCATAATTAATTATTTCCTATGCTGCCCCTCAAAATTAATTATTTCCTATGCTGCCCCTCATAATTAATTATTTCCTGTGCTGCCCCTCATAATTAATTATTTCCTATGCTGCCCCTCAAAATTAATTATTTCCTATGCTGCCCCTCATAATTAATTATTTCCTTAGCTGCCCCTCATAATTAATTATTTCCTTAGCTGCCCCTCATAATTAATTATTTCCTGTGCTGCCCCTCATAATTAATTATTTCCTGTGCTGCCCCTCATAATTAATTATTTCCTATGCTGCCCCTCATAATTAATTATTTCCTTAGCTGCCCCTCATAATTAATTATTTCCTGTGCTGCCCCTCATAATTAATTATTTCCTATGCTGCCCCTCATAATTAATTATTTCCTATGCTGCCCCTCAAAATTAATTATTTCCTATGCTGCCCCTCATAATTAATTATTTCCTGTGCTGCCCCTCATAATTAATTATTTCCTATGCTGCCCCTCAAAATTAATTATTTCCTGTGCTGCCCCTCATAATTAATTATTTCCTATGCTGCCCCTCATAATTAATTATTTCCTATGCTGCCCCTCATAATTAATTATTTCCTATGCTGCCCCTCATAATTAATTATTTTCTAAGCTGCCCCTCATAATTAATTATTTTCTAAGCTGCCCCTCATAATTAATTATTTCCTAAGCTGCCCCTCATAACTTACCTTTGGCACCGGCCACCACAATCTTTTTACTGCCCTTTTTGATAAAAAAATAAAAAACCCTGCACTCACCTAACTTGTTGGCGCGTCCGGGCAGGAAGGGGTGCGCGGTCGCGTGATGACGGCATCACGCGGCCGCGCAGCCTAGTTCATGGAGCGATGTGCGCCGGAGTTGTATTCCGGCCACATCGCTCCAGTTATAGTGCTCGGTGCGGCCGTTTCCGGCCGCACCGAGCACTATACAGTGACGGGCAGGAGCTTCCTGTCCGGACGGACGGAGGCTCCTGCCCGACTGTGGAGCGCCGTGGGGGCCCAGGATTGGCGCGGCAAGCGTCGGGGGCCGGATCAAAACGGTCCGCGGGCCGCATGTGGCCCGCGGGCCGTAGTTTGGGGAACCCTGCCGTAGGGGCTTGTAGATTTAATGATTGGTTATTTTTTAGAATGTAAGTCCGTATGTGTGATCCACTACATTGTCTACATCAGGGGTCTCAAACTCGCGGCCCGCGGGACAATATTTTGCGGCCCCCACCTGGAAAAGCGGTCGGGTCGCGCTACATGGAGAGGGCTCACGGGCTGAGCCCTCTCCATGGCCGGTAAGTCTTTGCTGCATATTGCATATGGGCGCCGCCATCTTACCTGGGATCGCCGCTCCCCGTGACGTCATCGGGGGGCGGCGATCCATCTCCATGGTAGCCTCGGGTCTTCCGAAGACCCGAGGCTAATTCGTTTTAACCCCTTCATTACAATGTGCTGATAGCACATTGTAATGAATGAGGAGGAAAATCCCCATATACTGCCATACTGTAGTATGGCAGTATATGATAGGATCGATCAGACAACCTAGGGTTAAAGTACCCTAGGGAGTCTGAAAAATAGTATAAATAAAAATAAAAAAAAGTTTAAAAAAAAAATTATAATAAAAAAACCTAAAATTTCAAATCACCCCCCTTTCCCTAGAACTGACATAAATAAAAATCATGAACACATCAGGTATCGACGCGTCCGAAAATGCCCGATCTATCAAAATATGATAACGGTTTTTCAATGCGTTTAACCCCGTTACGGAAAATAGCGCCCAAAGTCGAAAATGGCACTTTTTTGCCATTTTGAAAAATATAAAAAAATATCTAAAAAGTGATCAAAAGGTCGTACAGTCCTAAAAATGATATCATAGAAAATATTATCAAATTTCGCAAAAAATGACACCACCCACAGCTCCGTACAACAAAGTATAAAAAAGTTATTAGCGCCAGAAGTTGGCAAAATGTAAATCAAATTTGGTATCCCCTTAATCGTACCGACCCAAAGAATAAAGTAGACAAGTCATTTGGGGCGCTCAGTGAAAGACGTAATATCCAAGCCCACAAGAAAATGGCGCAAATGCATTTTCATTGCATTTGGAATTTTTTTCCCGCTTCCGAGTACATGGCATGGAATATTTAATACCATCACTATGAAGTGCAATTTGTTACGCAGAAAACAAGCCGTCACACAGCTCTTTACGTGTAAAAATAAAAAAGTTATAGATTTTTGAAGGTGGGGAGTGAAAAATGGACATGAAAAAACAGGAAAGGGCCCGTAACCGGTTAATCCCCTTCCCTCCGGTACTTGAAGAAGATGAAGTCGCCGCTCTGAACGCACTTGGTGCAAGTCAGAGCGGCGACTTCATCTTCTTCGATGGGAGGGACACGGGGAGGCAAGTACTGGGGGGGGAGGGGGGGTGGAGTGTCCCTGACTGGGCTCAGTGCGGTAGGAGCTTGGGACCCCTCGGTGCACAGGACGCGTTCATAGAGAAAACACGTCTCCCAGCTCGGGGCTTTCCTTGCGCTGGGAGACGCCATGACATTTGAATCTGAATAATGATATTTTGTGTGGAAAACTTGATACGGCCCAGTCTTACCCAGAATCTACCTCCAGCGGCCCCCAGGTAAATTGAGTTTGAGACCCCTGATCTACATGAAGTGGTTTATTATTGATGGACCAAAATAACCAGATAACCAAAAAAGAATAGGTCCCCCCCCCCAGTGGCTCTGGTAACATGACTAGTCTGGATGGTAGTGGGAAGCTTATAGAACTAAATGTAGCCATAATCTTATAATTCTACCGTCCTTTCTGACGATCGAAGACCCTTCCAAGAAAGATACAAACAAGGTGCCCCATGGCTCCACAACCGATAGAACTCTGGGGTCAGGGTGAGGATCTGGGGTCAGGGTGAGGATCTGGAGTCAGGGTTAGGATCTGGGGTCATGGTGAGGATCTGGGGTCAGGGTGAGGATCTGAGGTCAGGGTGAGGATCTGATGTCAGGGTGAGGATCTGAGGTCAGGGTGAGGATCTGGGGTCAGGGTGAGGATCTGGGGTCAGGGTGAGGATCTGATGTCAGGGTGAGGATCTGGGGTCAGGTGAGGATCTCGGGTCAGTGTTAGGATCTGGGGTCAGGGTGAGGATCTGGGGTCAGGGTTAGGATCTGGGGTCAGGGTGAGGATCTGGAGTCAGGGTTAGGATCTGGGGTCATGGTGAGGATCTGGGGTCAGGGTTAGGATCTGGGGTCAGGGTGAGGATCTGATGTCAGGGTGAGGATCTGAGGTCAGGGTGAGGATCTGGGGTCAGGGTGAGGATCTGGGGTCAGGGTGAGGATCTGGGGTCAGGATCTGATGTCAGGGTGAGGATCTGGGGTCAGGGTGAGGATCTCGGGTCAGTGTTAGGATCTGGGGTCAGGGTGAGGATCTGGGGTCAGGGTGAGGATCTGGGATCAGTGTTAGGATCTGGGGTCATGGTGAGGATCTGGGGTCAGGGTGAGGATCTGGGGTCAGGGTGAGGATCTGGGGTCAGGGTTAGGATCTGGGGTCATGGTGAGGATCTGGGGTCAGGGTGAGGATCTGGGGTCAGGGTGAGGATCTGGGGTCACGGTGAGGATCTGGGGTCAGGGTGAGGATCTGGGGTCACGGTGAGGATCTGGGGTCAGGGTGAGGATCTGGGGTCAGGATCTGATGTCAGGGTGAGGATCTGGGGTCAGGGTGAGGATCTCGGGTCAGTGTTAGGATCTGGGGTCAGGGTGAGGATCTGGGGTCAGGGTGAGGATCTGGGATCAGTGTTAGGATCTGGGGTCATGGTGAGGATCTGGGGTCAGGGTGAGGATCTGGGGTCAGGGTGAGGATCTGGGGTCAGGGTTAGGATCTGGGGTCATGGTGAGGATCTGGGGTCAGGGTGAGGATCTGGGGTCAGGGTGAGGATCTGGGGTCACGGTGAGGATCTGGGGTCAGGGTGAGGATCTGGGGTCAGGGTGAGGATCTGGGGTCAGGGTGAGGATCTGGGGTCATGGTGAAGATCTGGGGTCAGGGTTAGGATCTGGGGACATGGTGAGGATCTGGGGTGAGGGTGAGGATCTGGGGTCAGGGTGAGGATCTGAGGTCAGGGTTAGGATCTGGGGTCAGGGTGAGGATCTGGGGTCAGGGTTAGGATCTGGGGTCATGGTGAGGATCTGGGGTCAGGGTGAGGATCTGGGGTCAGGGTTAGGATCTGGGGTCAGGATTAGGATCTGGGGTCAGGGTTAGGATCTGGGGTCAGGGTGAGGATCTGGGGTCAGGGTGAGGATCTGGGGTCAGTGTTAGGATCTGGGGTCAGGGTGAGGATCTGGGGTCAGGGTGAGGATCTGGGGTCAGGGTGAGGATCTGGGGTCAGTGTTAGGATCTGGGGTCAGGGTGAGGATCTGGGGTCAGGGTGAGGATCTTCCACCTTCCGTCAAAGTTTTCCCTGGCATTATTTCCATCCTTCCGTTACTCTCACAAAAGTCCCGCTGCCAAAACTGTGATCTGGAAATATTATTTTGTAGGTTGATATTGATCCTCCCGATAGCGGATAATAAGAGCGATCCGTCTTGATTACCGATAGAAGACCCGATGTACAACGAGGTGAAGGCAGAAAACATCCATTACTCTCTGCAAAAGGTCAATCCAATACGAGCTGTTTGCCTTGTGACCAAGTGATGGCCATTTTATCACCAGCGCGGGTGCCGGCCGCCCTAACAGCTTGGTGATAACCCGCCCTCCCTAAGTGTCCTGCACCCACCAGACACATCCCACAAATTACCAGGAACTTAAGGCGGACATTACTCTTACTTCTTGTTGATGGGTCAGAACCAATGAAGGAGTTTATGTATATTTCCGACCAGACAGTGAGACTAACACCTGACTATGAGAAGAACCAGAAGTAATGGAAGAACAATTTCATGTTTTGCAGATTTAACCACAGATTTTGAGTAGAAAATAAAACCTTTACCCAACTATTACTAAAGCACCGGACCTGTAGGAGAACCACCAGGATGGTTATAATGGGGCACATTTACTTACCCGTCCAGAGGAGTTCACAGAAAGTGCATTGTCCGTGTATAATGCACTGTGCCGCGATTCACTAAGATCGTGCGCCCAATATCCTGCATGTGTCGCTTCCCCGCTCAGGTCCCTGGAGTTCACCTTCTTCTTCCTGGTGCATGTAAGTGCATTGTCCGTGTATAATGCGCTGTGTGGGGAGTCACTAAGATTGTGCGCCCGATATCCTGCATGTGTCGCTTCCCCGCTCAGGTCCCTGGAGTTCACCTTCTTCTTCCTGGTGCATGTAAGTGCATTGTCCGTGTATAATGCGCTGTGCGGGGAGTCACTAAGACCATGTGCCCGATATCCTGCATGTGTCGCTTCCCCGCTCAGGTCCCCGGAGTTCACCTTCTTCTTCCTGGTGCATGTAAGTGCATTGTCTTGTAACACAAAATGAAAGTTAAGTCCCGTGCTCAGTCCGAATCAGTCGGATCATCCGACGGCCCGCCCCCCTGATTACTGTTGCATGAAAGCCAGCGCCGCTTCGCCAAAACCTGTTCGCGTGCGACACTTCCCAATCGGGAAGTCCGACAGAAATGCGGCCGCGGACCCTTAGTAAATAAGCCCCAATCTGTGATGGACATACAGGTGCAGGAGCTGCTATTGTCACAGAGAGTAATAGGAGATAACGGCTCATGAACCTGCACCTCATTCTCATCACATGGACAGATTTCTATCCACTGGAAGTAAACATAGAAGCTTCCTGTAGCCGGACAGCAAGCAGAGATCTAGAAAATCGTGAGGAATTTATACAGAAAGTATATTGAAAAATTTGATAACTGTTCCTTACACAAACCATCAAATATTTGCTGAAAATGGACAAATCCTTGAAAATTCACACATCATGAGGCATATTTACTTACCAAGTCTGAGGAGTTCACAGAAAGCGCATTGTCCGACGCTAATGCTCTGTGCCGCGATTCACTAAGACCGTGCGCCCGATATCCTGCATGTGTCGCTTCCCCGCTCAGGTCCGCAGGAGTTCCCCTTCTTCTTCCTGGTGCATGTAAGTGCATTGGATGCGACACAATTTGAAAGTTAAATCCCGCGCTCAGTCCGAATCAGTCGGATTGTCCTACGGCACGCCTCCTGATTTCTGTCACATGGAAACAGCACAGCTGCACCACAATCCGATCGCGTGTGACACAATCCCAGCGCAGACCCCTGTTAAATACCTGTCAAAGCTGCGCAAATCCCAAAAACAGCGAAAAAAAACTACGAAAGTGCGATCCTCTGACCCATTGGATTCACAAGACTCCAGTCTATGACAAAGCACAATCCAGCAACTCAAATTAAAGGACATCTACCACCAGGATGAAGGATTGTAAACCATACACACTGGTGTTTCCCCCCTATGGCCGGATCTGCTCTTCTTTTATCTTCTCATGTCCTAGGCTTTACCAAAAAAGGCTTTTAAAATTATGCCAATGAGTCCTGGCGGCTCTGAGCTCGATAGGTGTTAATGGAGCCTGGAGCCCCTCAGGCCAATTTGCATAATTTTAAAGCCCTTTTTTCTTAAAAAAACGGGGCATAAGAACCTAAAAGAAGAGCGGATCCTGCCAGAGGGGGCACACACCAGTATGTCAGTGTGCTTGGTTTACAATTCTTCATCCTGGTGGTAGATTTCCTTTAAATTTAGATTTTTTAATTACCAGTTGTAATGAATGGAGCGAGGAGCCATTGATATATCATGACAGTATTGTCTTACTATTGTATTAAGCCATTGCAGTTCCCATCAGAGGGGACGGCGGTTTTATTCGTGAATAATCATCAGTATTCCAGCGCCGGTCCCCGAGCTCCAGAAGTGTTAAGAAGCCGGAATAATTTTGCCGGGTGCATCTTTAAACCTTGTTCTCCGCGATTCTGCTTCCAGCTAAAATACAGCAAAGGCTAATTTGATTTCTATTGCTTGGCGTTTGTCTATCGGTGACAACCCCTTCTTATACATTTAATTCATTCTCAATTCCTCATAATCGGAGGCGAGGTGTCCCCTAAGGTTACATCCGAAAAATCTGCAAAGGTAATCAGTCTATCTGTTCGTTTCCGATTAACTAATATCGCGTGTCATCTTTTTTACTAGAACATTTAAAAAAAAAATTTTATTCCAGGAGATACAAGAGGACTAAACACCCCCACTGTCAAAAACTTGTCACCCTCATTACCTCAAGGCGGCCTTCATCTCTTTTATTCTAATTTCATAGTTTTTTCCAAATTTACAGCCGCTGGAAATTGAGTACAAAATCCATTATCATTTGTATATTTTAATTATGCAAATGAGGCAGCTCAGCTGCACCGGCCGGGTCCTGCAGGGATGCCTAACTTCATTCCGGGTGATTACAATTTATCCAGTCGAGTCACTTTAATTGTAACAAGCTAATTGCATTGTTTCATTTGGCTTTTAACAAAACAAAGAGGGAGACAGGAAGCTTAATGACACAGACAGGGAATTACAGCCGCTCTCCCTTATGTGCGGCTGACACTTTCAATTTCGAGATAGTTAACCCTACAATTGTGGCAAAGCGGGAAGGATTCAAGGAGGAGGAGGGGGGCAAAAGGATAACCCGGGAAAACGATGGCGGCTACGACACCTCTGTCCATCACAATCCACAGACTTTGTTTCGTTCCACTTGAATTAGCGGGAAGTTTCCTCGGAAGACGTAATTATTTTTGTTATTTTTTTTTTCCTGTGGTTGTTACTTACGGGAAAGCGACATTAATTAATGGATGTAATTACAGAAAAGAAAGAAAAATCATGGGCCTTTCAAGTGGCGGAAGTGTAGCTGAAAGCTTATTGGCTCCTGGGAAGGGCAGCGGATATGAAGGCACTGAACATTGGGGCAGATTTACTTACCCAGTCCAGTCGCGATCCAGCAGCGCATTCTCAGAGGAGGATTCGGGTTCTGCCGGGATTCATTAAGGTAGTGCACCCGATGTCCACCAGGAGGCGCTGCTGCGCTGAAGTCCGTCGGAGTTTACTGAAGTTCACAATCCTATTCCTGGTACAGGTAAGTGCGTGTCGAGCGACACGTTTTTTTTTTCAATACGGCAATTGTTTCAATTGCTTCATGTGAAGAACATCTACAAATCTAGTTATTACTGCGCTGGGCTACTAGTGACTGTGTACTTACCAGGGTTAGTTGTTCCCTGGGCATAGCACCATTCAAGAACCTGAACCCCATGAAGAACCCGGTCTGCATTTGAAATATGTCATCAAAGAGAAGATGAGGGATGTTGTAAACAAAATGCAATAAATGATTTGTGTCCTCAGAAGTAATACATTCCAAGCACTGACCAAGTTCTTTTCCGGGATCAAGAGCTTACACCTCATGAAAAACTTGATCTGGGTTTGAAACTGCAGAGTCAGCAATGAAAAGCTGAGGGATGGATCAAGTAAAATCCTACTTAAAATATTTGGTTTCATCACGAGTAACTTGCTTTAAACTCTGACCAAGCTCTTTCACAGCTTCAGGATTTTGTGATTCATGAAGAACCTGGTCCAGGTTTTAATCAGCCATGTCATCATGGAGAAGATGATGGACAGCTCAAAAAAATTCAATCGACTCCTTAGAAGCAACGCGTTTCAAGCCTCAGCCAAGTTCTCTTTGGAGTCTAGGAGTTTGAGCCTAATGAAGAGCCTAGTCCAGGTTTGAAACAGTCATGTTATTATGGAGAAGAAGAGGGACGACTCAAGAAAATTCAATTGACTCCTTAGAAGCAACACGTGCCAAGCCTCGGCCAAGTTCTTTTTGGAGTTTAGGAGTTTGAGCCTAATGAAGAACCTAGTCCAGGTTTGATGCAGCCATGTCATCATGGAGAAGATGAGGGACAACTCAAGAAAATTCAATCGACTCCTTAGAAGCAACGCGTTTCAAGCCTCGGCCAAGTTCCTTTTGGAGTTTGGGAGTTTGAATTTAGTGAAGAATCTAGTCCAGGTTTGATACAGTCATGTTATTATGGAGAAGATGAGGGTCAGCTTATGGAAAATGTAAAAAATAATTTGTTTTTCAAACAAGAGCTTGAACCTCGTGAAGAAACGGGTCCGTTTCTAAGAGAAGAAATATTTCAATCCAGGTTTGCAAGACATTGGGGCAGATTTACTTACCCGTTCCTGTCGCGATCCAGCGACGTGTTTTATCCGTCGAGGATTCAGGTCTTCCAGCGATTCACTAAGGTAGTGCTCCTGATGTCCACCAGGTGTCGCAGCTGCGCTGAAGACCGCCGGAGTTCGCCGGAGTTCACCTTCCTATCGTGGGTGCAGGTAAGCGCGTGTCAAGCGACACTTTTTTTTTTTAAATACCGTGGTTTTTCCGAATCAGTCGGGTTTTCCCACGGCCACGCCCCCAGATTTCCGTTGCATGCATTCCGGCACCGATGCGCCACAATCCGATCGCGTGCGCCAAAGACCCAGGGCAATTCAGGGAAAAACGGCGCAAATCGGTAATATTCGGAAAACCCGACGAAAAATAGTGATTCGGGCCCTTAGTAAATGACCCCCATTGGGGCTCATTTACTAAGGGTCCTGCGGCCGCACTTTGGTCGGATATTGCGCCGGCTTGCATGCAACACAGATAGGGCGACCTGGCCGACGGACGAAGGTGAACTCCGGCGGACCTCGGCGGGGAAGCGACGGATGCAGGAATTCGGGTGCATGATCTTCGTGAATTGCACCGGACTTCATCTTCGTCGGACCGTCCGGATCGCAACAGGACCGGGTAAGTAAATGTGCCCCATTGTTTCTTAGGACACATGGATTTTTACATTTCTCTTGAGTCATTTCTTTATGACAACACCATTGTCCAGAGAGGTCCATTGTTTCTTACAACCTTATACAGATCAGATAAAGTGCCTTACATCCATGAAGATCCATTGAATCATATTTGCTTCATACTCAGGATCTTACTTATATAGACTTCATGTGATTGTGGTGGAAGGAATCATCCACCTCTCACCAATGGTCCACATTCTAGTTGGCAAGATATCCAGACAAGGCTAAGATCTCTCTTCATTGACCACCTAATGAAAGTTTATTCATTTTTCAAATAAGATGTTTTTATTTTGTGTCTGATCTTGATTGCTTGATGAGAGGTCTACACGAGAGGTCTACACGAGAGGTCTACACAAGAGGTCTACACGAGAGGTCTACACGAGAGGTCTACACAAGAGGTCTACACGAGAGGTCTACACGAGAGGTCTACATGAGAGGTCTACACGAGAGGTCTACACAAGAGGTCTACAGGAGAGGTCTACACGAGAGGTCTACACAAGAGGTCTATACAAGAGGTCTACACGAGAGGTCTACACGAGTGGTCTACATGAGAGGTCTACACGAGTGGTCTACACGAGAGGTCTACACGAGAGGTCTACATGAGAGGTCTACAAGAGAGGTCTACACAAGAGGTCTACATGAGAGGTCTACACGAGTGGTCTACACGAGAGGTCTACACGAGCGGTCTACATGAGAGGTCTACAAGAGAGGTCTACATGAGAGGTCTACACAAGAGGTCTACATGAGAGGTCTACACGAGTGGTCTACACGAGAGGTCTACACGAGAGGTCTACATGAGAGGTCTACAAGAGAGGTCTACACAAGAGGTCTACACAAGAGGTCTACACGAGAGGTCTACACGAGTGGTCTACATGAGAGGTCTACACGAGAGGTCTACACAAGAGGTCTACACGAGAGGTCTACACGAGAGGTCTACATGAGAGGTCTACACGAGAGGTCTACACAAGAGGTCTACAGGAGAGGTCTACACGAGAGGTCTACACAAGAGGTCTATACAAGAGGTCTACACGAGAGGTCTACACGAGTGGTCTACATGAGAGGTCTACACGAGTGGTCTACACGAGAGGTCTACACGAGAGGTCTACATGAGAGGTCTACAAGAGAGGTCTACACGAGTGGTCTACATGAGAGGTCTACGCGAGTGGTCTACACGAGAGGTCTACACGAGCGGTCTACATGAGAGGTCTACAAGAGAGGTCTACATGAGAGGTCTACACAAGAGGTCTACATGAGAGGTCTACACGAGTGGTCTACACGAGAGGTCTACACGAGAGGTCTACATGAGAGGTCTACAAGAGAGGTCTACACAAGAGGTCTACACAAGAGGTCTACACGAGAGGTCTACACGAGTGGTCTACATGAGAGGTCTACACGAGTGGTCTACACGAGAGGTCTACACGAGAGGTCTACACAAGAGGTCTACACAAGAGGTCTACACGAGAGGTCTACACGAGAGGTCTACACAAAAGGTCTACACGAGAGGTCTACACGAGAGGTCTACACAAGAGGTCTATACGAGAGGTCTACACGAGAGGTCCACACAAAAGGTCTACACGAGAGGTCTACATGAGAGGTCTACACAAGAGGTCTACACGAGAGGTCTACACAAGAGGTCTACACGAGAGGTCTATAAGAGAGGTCTACACGAGAGGTCTACACGAGTGGTCTACATGAGAGGTCTACACGAGAGGTCTACACGAGAGGTCTACACGAGAGGTCTATACAAGAGGTCTACATGAGTCGTCTACACAAGAGGTCTACAGGAGAGGTCTACAAGAGAGGTCTACACGAGAGGTCTACACGAGTGGTCTACATGAGAGGTCTACACGAGAGGTCTACACGAGAGGTCTACACGAGAGGTCTATACAAGAGGTCTACATGAGTGGTCTACATGAGAGGTCTACATGAGAGGTCTACACAAGAGGTCTACACGAGAGGTCTACACAAGAGGTCTACACGAGAGGTCTACATGAGAGGTCTACACAAGAGGTCTACACGAGAGGTCTACACGAGAGGTCTACACGAGAGGTCTACACAAGAGGTCTACACGAGTGGTCTACAAGAGAGGTCTACACAAGAGGACTACATGGGTCATTCAGTACAGTGGGGAAGAACGTTTTCAATAAGAAACCTGCGGGACCCTATAAATTCTATTTAACCAACTGTAATGATGACCCTACAAGAAGCCATATAATATAATACCTAGAAGAAAATCTAAGACGCTACTAAGTTCCGCTCAAGTGGATCAACACTGGGGATAATCTCACATTTCCATAGTCCGCGTTCTCTCAAGCCTGAACTCACAGCTCATCACTTATCGCTGAACTAACCAACCTGAACATCCTAATTTTTACACACTGCCGGCTCCAACTGAGCTGCAAATCCAGCAAACACAACGGAACGAAAATGTTTTTTTTATGTAAAGTCTTGAAATAATTTGGTTTTCATTATCTTTATCATTGTTGATATGAATAAAAAAATATTCTGTTGCTTCAGTAGAACATTTTTGATACTCTTATGTTCAGGGAGTAGCAACCTGGATGTAAAATCTGACCAAGGTTGACAAGCAGGGGTGCGTTTGACATTTTGGGGGGCAAAAGCAACGTTATGTCTCCCAATGCTAAACTGGAGGGGAAGAAACTAGATTGAGAGGTGGAGGAGGATAGTGATGCCGGGCAGCTCTCGTCATGCTCCTCCCTGGTTCCCGATGCGTGGGAGACATTACAAGGTGACAAAAGATGGAGAGGACATTTTCATGTTCTGGGGTCTATTTGGGTTTCTTTAGGGTTCTGAATACAAACATGTTTTGGGACTTTTTTAGCACAGAAAAACCTTGCTAGAAGGAGCCCTCATCTTATAATCTGAAGTCTGGAGTATCCAGAAGCACCAGACCCCTTGACCATTTCCTCAAAGGAATTGAGCAATTATCCCCAAAAAGTAGGGATGAATTCTGCATTTCAGGGCGTTCACAAGGTCTGCTCTTGTGATTCTTCTCTCTAGCTTCCTCCTTATTCCCATCTTCATAGAATAAATGGGAAGCTGTAATCTGGTCCCTACGTGAGCTGCAGTCAGTCATTAGATACCATGACAAATTCAGCAGTGACTTCAGTGTTGCACTACTTGGCCACATAACAGTAATCCGTGAAGTCCACTTGGACACAAAGTTGTTTCTGTCCGAGAGTGCTGTGTTCCATTCTTACTTGTCAGATCAATTTCCCTTCTAGAAACAATCGGTTTCAAGCCAATAATCCATGGGCTATTTAAGGCTTCTTCCATTGCCTGAGCAATGCTTCCTAGCTTGCAAGATCTTTGGTCCTTTTGCTTGACCATTGGCTTTGGTTTCTGATTTTGATTCCGCTCTTCTATCCCGATTCAAGAACCTAAACCCCATGAAGAACCAGGTCTGGGTGTGAAACATGGCTGTCATCAAAGAAAAGATGGCTTAAACTAAATTCAATGAATTTGGTCAAGCCTTGACCAAGTTCTTTCCTAGAATCAGGAATTTTAACTCCATGAAGAATGTGGTCTGGGTTTTAAAGAACAAAGTCAGTAAGGAGAAGATGAGGGTTGAACCAAGTAAAATCCTACTTAGAATATTTAGTTTCTGACAAATAAATTGCTTAAAAATCTGACCAAGCCCCGACCACGATTCAGGAATTTTGAACTTCATGAAGAACCTGATCCAGGTTTGAAACAGCCATGTCATCATGCAGAAGATGAAGGATGGCTGAAAAAAATTCAATTGTGTCCTTTGAAGCAAAGCGTTTCAAGCCTTAGCCAAGTCCTTTCCTAGAATCAGGAACTTCAACTCCATGAAGAATGTGGTCTGGGTTTCAAAGAGCAAAGTCAGTAAGGAGAAGATGAGGTTTGAACCAAGTAAAGTCCTGCTTAGAATATTTAGTTTCATCACAAATAAATTGCTTAAAATTCTGACCAAGCCCCGACCTCGATTCAGGAATTTTGAACTTTATGTAGAACCTGATGCAGGTTTGAAACAGCCAGGTCATCATGCAGAAGTTGAATGATGGCTGAAGAGAATTCAATTGTGTCCTTTGAAGCAACGCGTTTCAAGCCTTAGCCAAGTTCTTGCTGGATTTTAGAAGTTTGTCATTATGGAGAAAATGAAGGATAAAGGAAGTCAACCACTTGAAAAAAGTGATTTTTAGCCAAAGTCACTTCCAAGCAGTTCGATCCGCAGAGATAACGGAACATTTCTTGATCCCAGTAGGGCCCCTGTAGCATGCAGTTTTAAACAAGGGCTGATCACAGCCTGGAGTCCCCCTCAACCCCTCATCCTCATAGACTGTAAGCTCTTGTGTCACCTCTCATCCTCATAGACTGTAAGCTCTTGTGTCACCCCCCTCATCCTCATAGACTGTAAGCTCTTGTGTCACCCCCTCATCCTCATAGACTGTACGCTCTTGTGTCACCCCCTCATCCTCATACACTGTAAGCTCTTGTGTCATCCCTTCATCCTCATAGACTGTAAGCACCCCCTCATCCTCATAGACTGTAAGCTCTTGTGTCACCCCTCATCCTCATACACTGTAAGCTCTGGTGTCAGCCCCTCATCCTCATAGACTGTAAGCTCTTGTGTCACCCCCTCATCCTCATAGACTGTAAGCTCTTGTGTCACCCCCTCATCCTCATAGACTGTAAGCTCTTGTGTCACCCCCTCATCCTCATAGACTGTAAGCTCTTGTGTCCCCCCCTCATCCTCATAGACTGTAAGCTCTTGTGTCACCCCCTCATCCTCATAGACTGTAAGCTCTTGTGTCATCCCTTCATCCTCATAGACTGTAAGCACCCCCTCATCCTCATAGACTGTAAGCTCTTGTGTCACCCCTCATCCTCATACACTGTAAGCTCTGGTGTCAGCCCCTCATCCTCATAGACTGTAAGCTCTTGTGTCACCCCCTCATCCTCATAGACTGTAAGCTCTTGTGTCACCCCCTCATCCTCATAGACTGTAAGCTCTTGTGTCCCCCCCTCATCCTCATAGACTGTAAGCTCTTGTGTCACCCCCTCATCCTCATAGACTGTAAGCTCTTGTGTCATCCCTTCATCCTCATAGACTGTAAGCACCCCCTCATCCTCATAGACTGTAAGCTCTTGTGTCACCCCTCATCCTCATACACTGTAAGCTCTGGTGTCAGCCCCTCATCCTCATAGACTGTAAGCACCCCCTCATCCTCATAGACTGTAAGCTCTTGTGTCACCCCTCATCCTCATAGACTGTACGCTCTTGTGTCACCCCCTCATCCTCATACACTGTAAGCTCTTGTGTCACCCCCTCATCCTCATAGACTGTAAGCTCTTGTGTCATCCCTTCATCCTCATAGACTGTAAGCACCCCCTCATCCTCATAGACTGTAAGCTCTTGTGTCACCCCTCATCCTCATACACTGTAAGCTCTGGTGTCAGCCCCTCATCCTCATAGACTGTAAGCTCTTGTGTCACCCCCTCATCCTCATAGACTGTAAGCTCTTGTGTCACCCCCTCATCCTCATAGACTGTAAGCTCTTGTGTCACCCCCTCATCCTCATAGACTGTAAGCTCTTGTGTCCCCCCCTCATCCTCATAGACTGTAAGCTCTTGTGTCCCCCCCTCTCATCCTCATAGACTGTAAGCTCTTGTGTGTCCCCCCTCATCCTCATAGACTATAAGCTCTTGTGTCACCCCCCATCCTCATAGATTGTAAGCTCTTGTGTCACCTCCTCATCCTCATAGACTGTAAGCTCTTGTGTCACCCCCTCATCCTCATAGACTGTAAGCTCTTGTGTCACCCCCTCATCCTCATAGACTGTAAGCTCTTGTGTCACCCCCTCATCCTCATAGACTATAAGCTCTTGTGTCACCCTTATCCTCATAGACTGTAAGCTCCTGTGTCACCCCCTCATCCTCATAGACTGTAAGCTCTTGTGTCATGCCCTCATCCTCATAGACTGTAAGCTCTTGTGTCACCCCCTCATCCTCATAGACTGTAAGCTCTTGTGTCCCCCTCATCCTAATAGACTGTAAGCTCTTGTGTCACCCCCTCATCCTCATAGACTGTAAGCTCTTGTGTCCCCTCCTCATCCTCATAGACTGTGAGCTCTTGTGTCACCCCCTCATCCTCATAGACTGTAAGCTCTTGTGTCACCCCCTCATCCTCATAGACTGTAAGCTCTTGTGTCACCCCCTCATCCTCATAGACTGTAAGCTCTTGTGTCACCTCCTCATCCTCATAGACTTTAAGCTCTTGTGTCACCCCCTCATCCTCATAGACTGTAAGCTCTTGTGTCCCCCTTCATCCTCATAGACTGTAAGCTCTTGTGTCACCCCCTCATCCTCATAGACTGTAAGCTCTTGTGTCACCCCCTCATCCTCATAGACTGTAAGCTCTTGTGTCACCCCCTCATCCTCATAGACTGTAAGATCTTGTGTCCCCCCCCCCCCTCATCCTCATAGACTATAAGCTCTTGTGTCACCCCCTCATCCTCATAGACTGTAAGCTCTTGTAATGCAGTATTATATTTGTATATGTCCCCTATGAGTTATAAAGCTATGGAATATGATGTCGCTATAGAAATAAAGACAATTTTTAGCTTTTTAAGGCATCGTCACTCACAGAGCGTTTCCTGAGCGGTGGTTCCTCGCTTGTTAGATCTCAATGTTTGAGCATTAGTTTTGTTTTCTGACTTTGGATTTGCTCTTCTATCCTGATCTCCGAGTGGATTACTGATTCTGCATGGACTTACCAGCCCCCGATCCTGTGCCTGTACCTCTGTCTCACCTGCCTTCCCTGACCTTGGCTGTTGCCTTTGACTACCCCACTGCTGTTTCTTTAGTGCCGTACTCAGCTGTCACCTAGAGACTACCCCAAAAACTAATAGCTTGGTGACCTTGTGCAGTAAAATCTTAAAAATGCCAGGAACCCTCGGATAACCCCCTTCGGAGCAGTCCTATAGGAAACCAGTTTGTACAGAGGGTCCATTTAGTACCAGTAAAGAGTGTAGTAGAGAAGATGATGGACTGCATAGTTGCTATACTTGTGGTTACATCTTTAGTTGTGTTTTTTTTTAGATTTTTGTACATATTTATGTCCACTACTCTTTTGTAGTCATTTTGCATTCTGTCTTGCACTAGTCTGAACGTTGCCCTATTCCACACCCAATCTGCTGACAGTTAAGCCATCTGTGATGGACTGACTGTTTCTCAATTCAGATTGTTTGGCTGTTTGGCTTAGATGTCAGGGGGACCGGTCCAATCACACCTGGACCAGGACCCCCCATAAGAATTTCCTGGACTCTCTTCCTAGGGCTTGCTATCAGTCTTCCCTGGAGCTTGTTAGGATATTCTGTATTGCTTTGTCTTGGTTTTTCTGAACTTTTCTCGCCTCCTCACCTTCTTTTTGACTCTTTACATCAGGGGTCAGGAACCTTTTTGGCTGAGAGAGGCGTGAACACCACTTATGTTAAAATGTAATTCTCTGGGGAGCCATACAATATGCACATGTTTCCCAGTAGATAGGTAGTCATTGTACAGGCGGTCCCCTACTTAAGGACACCCGACTTACAGACAACCCATAGTTACAGACGAACCCCTCTGCCCACTGTGACCTCTGGTGAAGCTCTCTGGATGCTTTAAAATAGTCCCAGATTGCAATAATCAGCTTAAAATTGTCTGCAATGAAGCTTTATTGATAATTCTTGGTCCTATTACAGCAAAAAAATTTGAAACTCCAATTGTCACTGGGGCAAAAAAAAAAAATAGTCGGGAACTACAATGATAAAATATACAGTTTCGACTTACATACAAATTCAACTTAAGAACAAACCTACAGTCCCTATCTTGTATGTAACCCGGGGACTGCCTGTACTTCCCTTCTAGTAGATAGGTAGCCCCAGTATATGGCCCCCGGTAAATATGTAGCCACAGCACATGCCCCCCAGTAGATAGGTAGCCCCAGTATATGCCCCCAGCAGTAGATAGGTAGCCCCAGAACATGGCCCCAGTAGATAGGTAGCCCCAGAACATGGCCCCAGTAGATAGGTAGCCCCAGAACATGGCCCCAGTAGATAGGTAGCCCCAGAACATGCCCCCAGTATATATGTAGCCACAGAGCATGGACCCAAATAGACAGCTAGCCCCAGCACGTGCCCCCAAGTAGATAGGTAGCCACAGAACATGCCCCCCCCCCGTATAATGGTAATCATGGCATGTGCCCCCCAGTAGATAGGTAGCACCATCATATGTCTGCTAGTAAATAGGTAGCCACAGCACATGCCTCCACATTATATAGGTAGCCATCGCACATTCCCCCAGTAGATAGTTAGCCACAGCACATGACCCCCCAGTAGTTAGGTAGTCATAGCACATGCTCTGCAGTAGCTAGGTAGTCACAGTACAGGCTCCCCAGTAGTTAGGTAGTCACTGTACATGCCCCCCAGTAGTTAGGTAGTCACAGTACATGCCCTAGGTAGATAGGTAGTCATAGCACATGCCCCCAGTAGATAGGTAGCCCCATCACATGCCCCCAGTAGATAGAGAAAAAAAGGGAATACTCACCTACCTGCTCTCCCTTCAGCGGCTTCTCATCACTCCCGCGCTCTTCTCTATGACCCAGGCGACGCTACCATAATTGCTTAGGCAATGGCACCTGGGTCACAGGGAAGAGTGGATGCTGCTCTACTCTATGACACAGGCGCTGTCACCTCCTAAGCAATGGTGCGGCAATGGCACCTTGGTCACACAAAGGACACAGGCAGTGTTAACATCCCTGCATCCAGTGATTATTGCGGTGTGTGTCTTAGATATATACACTGCTGGTCCCTACTAATCAATGATTTGTCTGAGAGCCAGATGCTGCCATCAAAAGAGCCACATATGGCTCCCGAGCCATAGGTTCCCTACCCCTGCTTTACATGATCTGACTTGTCCTTTCTGCCTTCACCAATATTTGTACAACTTTCCTTCTGTGTTTGTTTTGACCTCTTTTTATCTCTGTGTTTCACTTTCATCACAGGAAGAGAACGTCATCCAGTTGTCACCTACTATCTAGAGTAGGATGGGAAGTAGGTATTAGGGCAACCCTTACTTTTTCCCTTGGTTGCAAATCCATGATTAGCCACATTATATCCACTATTTAACACATATGCTCCGTACCATACATTTTTAGGTATTTTTTTAAAGAACTAATGGTTATATATATACTCCAACATTTTATCAATAAAACCTAATTTTGTAGAAAAAAGCTACAGGACATTGATAAAGCAACAAAAATTACAGAAAAATTAACTAGAAAAAAATTTACTTTTCTTTTTCAAAAATTACAATTTTTTGTACTACTTTTTTTCATGTATGGAGTGAGATGTTCCTCCGCTGTAGGACACATGTATGAGGACATCATTTCCCTGGGACACATTTGCTCTTAAATCTACAAAACAATTCAGCAAATGAGTTTTGTCACATCGCGCCGGACATGTCATTGTGTGAGTGAAGCCGAGTGCGAGATTTGGGTCAGTGTGATGGGTAAACTCTTAAATGGTTTCCCTAATCCACATTAATCTGACTTTAAAGATGAAGCATAATGCTTAATACAGGAGCATAAGACTTGTTAATGCACATTCTGCCAATAACAACACATTAATACCGCCCCAATACAGCCCAGCGCCTGCACTTTACAGGGACTGATTAACCCATTACCCTAAGCCCCAAACAAAGGCATTTCACCTAAATGGATGGAAGAAGGGATAGAGAGATAGATAGGAGATAGATAGATAGATAGATAGATAGATAGATAGGAGATAGATAGATAGATAGATAGATAGATAGATAGAAGATAGATAGATAGTTGGTATGAGATAGATAGATAGATATGAGATAGATAGATAGATAGATAGATAGATAGGAGATAGATAGGAGATAGATAGATAGATAGATAGATAGATAGGTAGGAGATAGATAGATAGATAGATAGATAGAAGATAGATAGATAGATAGTTGGTATGAGATAGATAGATAGATAGATATGAGATAGATAGATAGATAGATAGATAGATAGATAGATAGATAGATAGATAGATAGATAGTAGATAGATAGATAGATAGATAGGAGATAGATAGGAGATAGATAGATAGATAGATAGATAGATAGATAGATAGATAGATAGATAGATAGATAGATAGGAGATAGATAGGAGATAGATAGATAGATAGATAGATATGAGATAGATAGATAGATAGATAGATATGAGATAGATAGATAGATAGATAGATAGATAGATAGATAGATAGATAGATAGATAGTAGATAGATAGATAGAAAGAAAAAGGAGAGTCCGAAGCAGCACAGATAAGTAAGGGTGCAGCAGCCGTAGGTCCCTTGGCCAGGGTCCGTCTAGGTAACTATAGGAAAGAGGCAGCACTCCAAGGTACGTGGAAAAGGGTGAAGTTTTATTCCATGTGCAACGTTTCGACGTTGAAACACACCTTTTTCAAGCATGCATGAGGGGATCCCCCAGTGCTGGTCTCCTGCTGCACCCCTGTAATTCTGCACAGTATCCCCCTCAGACACACTGGTGCAGAATTACATGGGGGACACTTGTCTGTAGTATCTGCAACATTCTGCAAAGTTCTCTTCTCTCTTGCTGTGAGCTCAGCGTTTTGCAGAATGTTTTGTAAATAGAAGGTGATGAACTGTAAATAGAGTCTGCAGCTCCTGTCTGTAATGTATCTAATGTATCTATTATATGTTCTAGTGTCTGCAGAGTATCTAATGTCTGTATTATCTGTTCTAGTGTCTGGTTGAGCTCTGCTGCTAGAAATGAGCTGTTCTGCAAAGGGGCTCAGTGCTTTCTTCTCAGATAACGCCACCTTCGGACTGGAGTGTTTTTGCTAAATGAAAACGTTACAAGTGATGAATATCATTAGGTGCAGCAAAACATCTGGATTGGTAAGATAGATGAGGGAAAGCTGGTTATTTTTGCTGCGCGGCTAGTTTGGCGTTTAGTCGCAAAAATGGTGCAAAAATGGTGCGCCTGAATGAAAAGGCGCAAAAACAACAGAAAAAACAAGTGATACATGTGGCCCGATATATAATAATAATAATACGGTAATAATAATAATAATGATAGATGAGATAGATGATAGATTGATATGTGATAGATAGATAGATAGATAGATAGATAGATAATGTATTCATAAATAGATCTATAGACAGATAGATGATTGATTGATTGATTGATATAAGAGGGAGAGATAGATAGATATATTCTGTACACATAAAGATAAATGTGAAATTAAGTGAAACCTCTCCTAAAAATTGTTATGCTTACATCCCCATAAATCAACTTCATGTAATATTACCTGGCACCAGAGGGGGGGGGCGTGTCCTGCTTGACCAGCTCCTCCCATCTACTCCTCCTCATGATCCATGCCTCTTCTCATCATACAGTACAGTCCTTACAGTCATGTGACCAGGGTGATGTCATCTAAGATCCTTTACCCAGTTACATTTGGAATATCTACCACATGTATGTATCTGATCAATGGCAGATCTTCATATAGGCGGCATGGGCGGGTGCCCGGGGCCTTTGGCTTCCGAGGGGCCCATACCCGGGCCCTATATGAAAATCTGCCATCAGTCTTAAAATAAAATCTATACTCACCTTCTGGCTTTTTCTCCCCGGCTCTGTCTTCTCCTCACGGCTCTGTCTCCTCTTCCTGCAGGGATGCATACACATTATGGAGTGGTGGGGATAGGACGCAGCCGCGGGAAGTAGAAGTAGTAGCCGGAAAGATAGAGTATAAAGGTTTTTTTTTTCAAGAGGGCTCTGCTGTGGACACTTCATTAAAGAAGGGTATCAGCAATGGACGTTTCATTACAGGGGGGCTCTGCTGTGGACATTACTGTAAAGGGGGGCTCTGCTTTGGACATTTCATTAATGAGGTGCGGCTGCTGCGGGACATGTTATTAGAGTAGCAGCTACATGTCCTACACTAGGGATTACACTCCTGTCAATAACTTTACCCATTTTTGGGGGGTAAAATTAGGAGCTTTGACTTATACGAGAGTATATAAAGTATGAGGGGAAGTTCATCTGCAGAGCACAGATGCCGGGGGGCAGCATCCACATCTTCTACAGTATCTGTGGGGTTTGATCTGGAAGGGAGGGGGGCCCTGAGTCATGTGAACAGCCTGGGGCCCATGGGACACTAAACCCACCACTGTATCTGATAACGTGAAATCACAGCAGCCTCCATGGACTTCTATTCCTCCCCATCCTCCATAGAGGCTGCTGTGCTTTCATGTGATCAGATACATACATGGGGTAGCCCATGCAAATGTAACAGGACCATAGAAGACATCACCCTGGTCATATGACTTTAAGTGCCCAATGATGTAACAGAGCTCTCTCTCAATGTTCCATATAGCAGCATGTCCTAGCAGTGAGACCTGTCAATCAGAGAACAGGGAGGCGGGGCAATGCAAGTAACATTTACTGAGTTGCATATAAATTTACAAACGGATTTTGTATCATTGCAGCCTTGAAAAGGAACCATTTTGGGATACAGGCAATGCTTTTTAATGCTTTTATTTTGGGTGGTTTAATTTAAATGGCAGATTCCCTTTAATTCAAATTACTTGATTTAAAAAACCATATATATATAGATATAATGAACGTATCTTTCACCACAGTAACAATTTACTTCCTATTGGCTGAAAAAGATAGGAAAACAAATTTGCCCAAATCTTCCTTATCCTCCTTTGACATTAATCACTGATCGCTTATTAATGCCTTGTCAATGGTTAACTCTCTCAGCTCCCCTCCCACTTAGATGTGTGCAAACACTGGTGATTAAGTAGCAGATTAAACATATTCATTAATATTTAAAGGGGCTGTTTTTGAAACTTTCCTGTCCTTTTACACTAATAGCCCCATTAAAACTTGTTTACAAGCCAGCGCTGAGAGGAACGAGCGTGCACTTAAAATTGGAGAGTGGTTCCCCCGGAGAAGCACTCTCAGCCTGCGAGGATGGCATCTGATCGATAGACTTCTTAAAGTAAGACTGTCTGCCTTAACCCAGTGGAAGCAGAAGCAAACAGCTGGCCACTTCCCAACTTGTTAATTAACAATGAACAAAACTCTGGGTCCCTGGCATGAGCGGCGCAATATTCCAGATAATTCACAATATCACTTCCTATTACCTTGTAAAAGGCTAAAAGCAGCCAGATTATGACATTGTTTAACAAAGTATCGATCCCGGCGCGCAGACTTAACTTGAACATCTGCCAGAAATATGTTTTGCGGTTTTACTCACATTAGGTTCCACGCAGCGGTTACGTGTTTAGAAAGATCCTATAGAGTCAATGGCGGAGGAAAACGGAGGCTGGGGAGTAGATGTGGTCTTAAGGGAGTGTAGTAACTGCCCAGACTGCAGGGGGCGCCACTGCTGAGCTTATATCTGAGGCTGGGGACCGGGTGGTCTTGGATGCAAACACAGAAATGGAAGAGAAGTGTCCCGATCAAGTTCAGCCGAACCCAAAGCTGAAAGTTCCGTCCAGGTTCAAGTCCACGTACCCCACCGAGAACTTTATAGCTGACAACACGCACTTGTGCCGCCATTTTACCAAGGGTCAACACTCCCCATAATGTCATTGGGGAGCGACAATCCTAAAGTTAGTAACAACACAGGCACCAATCATGAGCTGAGCGCCGAATCCCAACTTTTGGCTGAAGTAGTAGTGGATTGTAATATAGGTGATTTGGGTGGTAGCCCGGTACCAATGCCTTCTAGGGGGGGCCCGTGGCTCCCCCTATCCACTCACCAAATTTTATACTAAGAAGGAACTTCACTCATGAATTCCCCATAAATCTGTTCCTGCTCTCAAAACATATGTACACAAGAACCATTTCAGGACCTTCGATGGTCCTCAAAAGGTCCTGAAACCCACAGATTGAAAGCAGCAGAAGGGACACATCCTCCATTCCCCAAGAAGCTGATTCTAGGACCAGATGTAGGAAGTGATTCCAGACTTGTAGGGGCTATAATATTCATACAGCCCAGGGCCCATAGTGGTCTTAATCTGTCTCTGGAAGTGCAGGTACGGGGACCCTTACATTGCAGTTCTGGTCCGCTCATCACTTATTATAAGTAGAACTAGACAGGCCCATCACGGTCGCACCCAACAGGCTGCATTCACACACCTCCGAACTTTCCAAATGCAGAATGTTTTAAGGTCCTAACCCCACCCTCTAGACTGCCCACATGGTATAATACCCCCCCCAAGTGTATAAACCCCCCGTAGAGTAATGCCCCCTGTTGTTTCTTTCTCTGCTGTCTGCAGCTCTGAGGTTGGTGGGCACGATGATGTCATCACATGGCTTCTACTTCCTCTGCTGCTGCTGTGTGCAGCTGAGGGCGGGCACGATGATGTCATCACATGGCTTCTGCTTTCCTCTGCTGCTGCTGTGTGCGGCTGAGGGCGGGCACGATGATGTCATCACATGGCGCCTAAAAGCCGAAGCCACACACAGCAGCAGCGGAATCTCAATGGTAGAGCAGGGAGCTCATGGCTCCTTGCCTCACCACTGAATTCAACAGTTTTTGTGTTGAGAGGAGAATCCAAGAACATACCTCGCACCGCCCTGGACTACTGAACAGAGCAGGATATCCAGGATTGTCTCAGTGAGGTCCGGACAGTTGGGAGCTATGAATTGGGTCACACTAAGTACCAGGTTGTGCAAGGGTTTTGTGCCTTGCAAGGTGATTTTGGGTCACATGCAACATTTTGATCCCTTTCTATTATTTTTTTTATGGGGCCTTTTCATCATTTACAGCAATATTGTTGTTTTTTTACAATTGTATTGTTTATTTTTTACAAACCATACTCAGACCACGGTTGCTAAAGACTCAGTGTTATGCGGGGTCCATGAACCCATCTAGCTTAGAGACCACTACTATACACCATGGACCACTTTTCCTTCATAGCTTTCAGTGGCTCGAATGAGTTTCGGATTCCTTGATGGACTACAACTCCCAGCAGTCTTTGCATCACAGATTGTGTCTTTTTACGAAGAATACAATTTGCGCACTTCACCGGCTCCTTATCCTGTTATGTGGAGCACAGTGAATCTCTCAAGAGCCGGAGCAAGACTCGAGTCCCCTGGATGGGATTGAAATGAGAGTTTTTACATCAAAATGAAGCGTAAAGTAATTAGGTTTAGTGCCTGGGGAATTAACCCTATCCTGCCCACAGCGGCCAGAATTTGGAGATGTAAAGTACATTGTGCTATGTTCATGTTGTAGTAGAGACACAGGAATCTGTAGAGCACAGACGTCCCTCAATGTCCCCCAGGTCTGGATCCAGGTCTCCGAAAGCTGCTGGACAAAATATCGGGGAAAATTTACAAAATTGTCTAAACAATTGTATAAAATTGTCAAATGTGTGGCGAATATATTACAGGGGTTCATTCTGGATGATAAATTGGGTGCAGTTGATTCTGGGGGGTGCAGGGGACTTCCACAGCAAAACTAATTTGTCCCAATATGCATCAAACATTTGCTGAATATTTTGCTCCAAATTTTGGTGCATTTTTGCATCACATTAGTGCATCTTATGCTCCACCCACAACCATGTCCCTTGTCAAATGAAGTACAAAAAGGGGGACATTAATCATAGGGGGTCTCAGGTTTGCCTATTTTTCCACCTGGTTCGTTCACCTGGTGATCTATGTATGATCTGGTTCTGCCTTAGTAAATGTGTTTTTGAATTGTCGCATGTCCGATTCATTTACGCCAAATTTGTCTCAAATTTTAACCCTACAAAGTAGATCTCATTTAAGGAGACGAGATTGAAAGAAGGTGACAGAACGTTCAGGGCTTCATCTCTGCACATAAAGGGGGACATTAATCATAGTTTGTTAGACAACTTTTGACGTTTTTGTGCAATAATCTGGCGCAGTTCGTTAATTTGGCACATTTTTGTGACATTTTCTGGTGCACGGCAAAGTCCGGCACTTAGTGATTCTGAGACCGTTATCTGACATAGTGGGGCAGATTTACTTACCCGGTCCATTCGCGATCCAACGGCGCGTTCTCTGCGCTGGATTCGGGTCTGGCTGAGATTCACTAAGGTAGTTCCTCCGACGTCCACCAGGTGGCACTGCTGCGGAATGCACTGGAATACACCGAGCCGGGCTGAGTGAATGTAAGTGCAATTTTCGAGACACATTTTTTTTTTAAATGCGGCGGTTTTTCCGAATCCGTCAGGTTTTCGTTCGGCCACGCCCCCCATTTCCGTCGTGTGCATGCCGGCGCCGATGTGCCACAATCCGATCGCGTGCGCCAAAATCCCGGGGCAATTCAGGGGAAATCAGCACAAATCGGAAATAACGGGTAACACGTCGGGAAAACGCGAATCGGGCCCTTAGTAAATGACCCCCAGTGAGCGGCTGCTATACAGATGTTTGCACGGCATCTATCACTAATTTGCAAATAAAAATGCACCTACTCTGAGCAGCTGCACTTCCAAAAAACTTCACTTTTCATTACTAAAAACATAGGTTTTCATTTGCCAAATGAAAAATTCCCTCTATTCGACATAAAAAAATCCTTCTGCTCAGTTGTAAAAATGTAAAATTTCTCCAGTAACAACGTCATCATTGTCTATGGGATCATCTCTGGGAGTGATTATTGTCTTATTGTACAGATCTGAGAATATTATCAGACTCCATTTCATGTACATTAGAATAAAAAAGGAAAAGACTCATTTCAGCAAGAATTTTTTATTTTTTTTTCACATATCTGTAACTTTTAGTCTCTGCAGTTACATCACAATGTGCTCCGGACATTGTACATTGGACTATGTGCAGAGATGAAGCCCTGAACGTTCTGTCACCTTTTCTCAGTCTCCTTTCATTATTAGTCTCAAATGAGTTTTACTTTGTAGGGTAAAAATTAGAGACAAATTTGGTGCAAAATTAGGCGCTAATGAATCGGACATGTGACAATTCCAAAGTGCATTTAATAAGGCAGAACCAGATCCATCATAGATCAGGAGCCAAAAAGAAGATCAAACCAGGCGCAAAAATAGGCGAACCTGAGACCCACTATGATTAACCCCATAGCGCAATAAGACGTACCCTTACGTCTTACTGCGCATGGGGGAGTATGAAGAGGGCTCACGGGCTGATCCCTCTTCATACTCACCGGGCATTTGCTTCATAATGAAGCAAATGCCCGTCGCTAACACCCGCGATCGGTGCTTGCACCGATCGCGGGTGTTAACCCTTTGATCGCCGCCGGCAAAGCTGCCGGCTGCATTAAAGAGCCGGCGGCGCGTGGGCGCCGCCATCTTGGCTCCGATCGTCACTCCCCGTGACGTCACCGGGGAGCGGCGATCCGTTGCCATGACAGCCTGGGATCACACAAAGATCCGAGGCTGTCATGATCGAGGCTATCTATTACAATGTGCGATCTGCACATTGTAATAGATGGTATGCAAAATCCCCATATACTGCCATACTGTAGTATGGCAGTATATGGTAGGATCAATCAGACAACCTAGGGTTAAAGTACCCTAGGGAGTCTTAAAAATAGTAAAAAAAATAAATAAAAAAAAGTAAAAAAAAAAAAATTATATTAAAAAAACATAAAAATTCAAATCACCCCCCTTTCCCTAGAAGTGATATAAATATAAATAAACCGTAAAAATCATAAACACATTAGGTATCGCCGCGTCCGAAAATGCCCGATCTATCAAAATATAATAACCGTTTTTCACTGCGTTTAACCCCGTAGCGGAAAATAGCGCCCGAAGTCGCAAATGGCATTTTTTTGCCATTTTGAAAAATAGAAAAAATTCTATAAAAAGTGATCAAAAGGTCGTACAGTCCTAAAAATAGAAGCATTGAAAACGTCATCAGAAGTCGCAAAAAATGACACCACTCACAGCTCCATACACCGAAGTATGAAAAAGTTATTAGCGCAAGAACACGGCAAAATGAAGAATTTTTTTTCTGTACAGGAGGTTTTAATTTTTGTAAATGTATGAAAACATTCTAAAACCTATACAAATTTGGTATCCCCGTGATCGTATTGACCTAATGAATGAAATAGACCTGTCATTTGGGGCGCACAGTGTAAGCTGTAAAAACCAAGCCCACAAGAAATGGCGCAAATGTGTTTTTTCATCATTTTCACTGCATTTAGAATTTTTTTCCCGCTTCCCAGTACACGGCATGGAATATTTAATACCATCACTACGAAGTGCAATTTGTTACGCAGAAAATAAGCCATCACGTAGCTCTGTACACGGAAAAATAAAAAAGTTATAGATTTTTGAAGGTGGGGAGTGAAAAATAAAAACGCAAAAACGAAAAAGGGCCTGGTCCTTAAGGGGTTAATGTCCCCCAATGTCTCAGCTTGAACAAGGTCCGGAGCACATTGTGATGTAACTGCAGGGGCTAAAAGTTACAGAGATGGAAAAAAAAATTCTTGCTGAAATGAGTCTTTGCCTTTTTTATTCTAATGTACAGGAAATGGAGACTGATAATATTCTCAGATCTGTACAATAAGACAATAATCACTCCCAGAGATGATCCCATAGACAATGATGAAGTCGTTACTGGAGAAATGTTACATTTTAAAACTGCTCCGAAGTATTTTTTTTTGTTGCATAGAGGGAATATCATTTCGGAAGCGAAAACCTTTGTTTTTAGTAAAGAAAAGTGACCTTTTTTTTTCAAGTGCATCTGCTCAGAGGAGGCGCATTTTTGCAACTTTTTAGCCGCAAAATTGTGACAGATGCCGCACAAACATCTGTATAGCAGCCGCTCACTATGTCAGATAAGCCGCAGGGACTCAGAGCCACTAAGTGACGAAAATTTGCTTGCACCCAAAAAAGTCGCAAATTAGAGACAAATATACTAATTGAGCCAAAATATTGCGCAAAAAAAATGTCTAAAAAACTATGATCAATGTCCCCCATAGTACACGAGGTGCACAACATAACACAGCTTAATGAAAATCTCCCATCACAATCCATCCTGATAAACCAGGGACATTACTCATAGACCCAGGCACCGGGACTGTGGTATCTGCTTATATTTATCATCCATGTCTCCTTCCTTCTAACATTAACTTTTATAATTATGCTAATGAGCCATGAGACTCTGGAGGTATTACCTGAGCCCCTTCATGCTGCAGCTTCACAGGTTGTTACACTGTGCAGGAGATTACACCTGCAGAGGGAGGGAGGAGACAATCTAACAGCCTGTGAAGCT
This sequence comes from Engystomops pustulosus, assembly GCF_040894005.1. NCBI lineage: Eukaryota > Metazoa > Chordata > Amphibia > Anura > Leptodactylidae > Engystomops > Engystomops pustulosus. Next base: position 10,473,334 of record NC_092411.1, on the reverse strand, counting down.
GCATCACAGAGAGACTCTGGTAAGGCCCCCAGGAGCCCTTTTGACTCATTAGCATAATTATAAAAGTTAATTTTAGATGGAAGGAGACCATGGATAAGAAATATAAGAAGATACCACAGTCCCGGTGCCTGGATCTATGAGTAATGTCCCTGGTTTATCAGGATGGATTTTCATGGTAAATTTCCTTTAAGGAAAGCCCCAAAATGAAACCCTACCTCCAAGATACAAAATCCCCATTGTATGTATATATCTGTATGTATCGTAAATCTTTATGAGAAAAGATAAAAAAAATAGATATAAGATAGATTCTAGATAGATGGTTGGGTAGAATGTAGAAGGATACAGATAGACAGGTAGAGAGATAGGAGATAGATAGCAGGAGATGGAGGAGATGTGATGTATATAATGCGGGGGATGGGGGGGGGAGGCAGGGGTTTGCTGTGATGAAGAATTATGGGTCTAGTTCCCTTCCTGTTCTATGTGAAGTGTCCCCCTGGGGGTAGGTGGCCATCCACATGTACTGTCCCTGCTCTTCAGACATTTCCTGTAAGTCCACTTGTAGCTGGAATGGACAATATGTCGAGCAGTGATGGACGATCATGACAGCCACATCACTTCATTTTCAAGGACATTTAATCTAATGGTATAGATCCAGTGGTAAAGACTCTCCGATTAATAGATATATTCATGGAATAATAGGTAGCTGGATAGGTATGAGATAGATAAATAGAAAGGGTGGATCATGTGAGATAGATAGATAGATAGATAGATAGATAGATAGATAGATAGATAGATAGATAGATAGATAGGAATGAGATAGATAGATAGATAGATAGATAGGAATGAGATAGATAGATATGAGATAGATAGATAGATAGATAGATAGATATGAGATAGATAGATATGAGATAGATAGATAGATATGAGATAGATAGATAGATAGATAGATAGATATGAGAGAGAGATATAGATATGAGATAGATAGATAGATAGATATGAGAGAGATAGATAGATATGAGATAGATAGATAGATATGAGATAGATAGATAGATAGATAGATAGATAGATAGATAGATAGAAGATAGATAGATAGATAGATATGAGATAGACAGATATGAGATAGATAGATAGATAGATAGATAGATAGATATGAGATAGACAGATATGAGATGGATAGATATGAGATAGATAGATAGATAGATATGAGAGAGATAGATAGATATGAGAGAGATAGATAGATAGATAGATAGATAGATAGATAGATAGATATGAGATAGATAGATAGATAGATAGATAGATAGGAGATAGATAGATAGATATGAGATAGACAGATATGAGATAGATAGATATGAGATAGACAGATATGAGATAGATAGATAGATAGATAGATAGATAGATATGAGAGAGAGATATAGATATGAGATAGATAGATAGATAGATATGAGAGAGATAGATAGATATGAGATAGATAGATAGATATGAGATAGATAGATAGATAGATAGATAGATAGATAGATAGATAGATAGATAGATAGATAGATAGATAGATAGAAGATAGATAGATAGATAGATATGAGATAGACAGATATGAGATAGATAGATATGAGATAGATAGATATGAGATAGATAGATAGATAGATAGATAGATATGAGAGAGAGATATAGATATGAGATAGATAGATAGATAGATATGAGAGAGATAGATAGATATGAGATAGATAGATAGATATGAGATAGATAGATAGATAGATAGATAGATAGATAGATAGATAGATAGAAGATAGATAGATAGATAGATATGAGATAGACAGATATGAGATAGATAGATAGATAGATAGATAGATATGAGATAGACAGATATGAGATGGATAGATATGAGATAGATAGATAGATAGATATGAGAGAGATAGATAGATATGAGAGAGATAGATAGATAGATAGATAGATAGATAGATAGATAGATAGATAGATAGATAGATATGAGATAGATAGATAGATAGATAGATAGGAGATAGATAGATAGATATGAGATAGACAGATATGAGATAGATAGATATGAGATAGACAGATATGAGATAGATAGATAGATAGATAGATAGATAGATAGATAGATAGATAGATAGATAAATAGATAGATAGATAGATATGAGATAGATAGATATGAGATAGACAGATATGAGATAGATAGATAGATAGATATGAGATAGACAGATATGAGATGGACAGATATGAGATAGATATGAGATAGATAGATAGATAGATAGATAGATAGATAGATAGATGGATAGATGATCGATATGAGATAAATAGATGTTGTGTTATAATTCTTTATCATTTATCCAGTAGTCACATTATATTTCAGTGTAACATGTTCTTTGAATCCCCATTATATAATGTTACATATCTGTATTTTATTAGGATCAGCTTTACATGGATACATAGGACAACTTTCATGTAACGCTAATTCACATCAATAAAATAGTTTTTATTGAATAATTTATTATGTGTTTCTTCCAATTGCTGAATACAAACAATAAACGTCCTAATCATTGGAGTATAATTAGTGACACGTGTATGAGCAGAGCTATAACTATACATATAATATTCCCACATCGGGACGCCCTGGAAGGACAATGAACAATGTGGGATTAGATGTCATTAGGTTTGCAGTCTTTACCATCGATCCTATCATTTTACATTTTGTTTATCTTTTAGATTTTATTATTTTGCACTCGTTTAGTAGATTTTTATAGTGTGAGTATGTGTGAGTGTGAGTATTAATAATAACTGGTTGGGGGGGGGGACATGTCAGTATTTAAATGACGATAATAAAAAAAAACATAAAAATAAAATCTAAATGTAAAATACAAAATAACGCAAAATAATAAAACATAAAAATCTGAAATAGCAGCAATGGATATTCTGATGATAATAACTGGAAAGGTTATTCCTTTACATTATATTCTGTACATTGTGGGCTGTATCAGTAGTGTTGTGTCGGAGATGTGTTTAAAAGATTATTATACACGTTTTTAATACATTATTGGACCTATTCATATTTTATCTTTGCAGTAGAACTAGTATTTATTTTTATTTTTTTTTGGGGGGGGGGTGAGTTTTACAACCAAGGTGAACTACAAGTCTCAGGATGTCCATGCATTGTCGTGTATTGCAGGTGCAGATCCACAGGTCTCCTCCTGTATACTGTGTGATGTGTAACACTCTGCCTCATACAAGTCTCTCTTCTCTTAATGAATTACTAATGAGCTGGAATTGGACACAGGCTTAATTACAGAGCAGCTCCAGAGCTCATTAGGACTCTGTATTATTCCTGCTCCTCTCACAGTGTCTGTGTGTATTTGTACAAAAGGATACATCACAGATCAATGTGTTACATGAAGAGGACACTGCAGGGGAATGTGAGGACTGTCCTGTCTTACAACAGTATTGTCACTAAATACCTATACAATGTCACCAGAACTAAGTGACAGGGACAGGGGTGAAATAAGTCTACAGATATATATAGTGTGCAAGCTGCGTGTCTGTGTATGTAAGTGTATACATGAAGTGTATGTGTGTATATGTACATATCTATATTTATATATGAAGTGGATGTAGGTATATACATGAAGTATATGTGTATGTTAGTGTATACATGAAGTATACATGAAGTGTATGTGTTTATGTACATATATACATATATATATATATATATATATATATATATATATATATATTTATATATGAAGTGTATGTAGGTATATACATGAAGTATATGTGTATGTAGATATATACAGTATATGAAGTGTATGTGTGTATGTTGTGCAGATATACACTCTTTGTCTATGACTATGTTACATTAAAGAATACAGTAATCTTTATATATATGGATATTAAACATACAAACAAGTTGTATCTGTTTTGTTTGTGTGGGTGTCCAAGTGTAAGTATTCTTGTATTTAAAATTCTTTGTATACTCACTACACTCATACTCACTACACTATATATATATATCTGTATGTATACATAGTGTAAGTCATTTATATTAGTTTATTACCACAACCTTACAATATGTTTATATGTATGATGCGTGTACGTACGTATATTTATTTATGTATGTGTTATCTATGAGAGAGTGTACACACAAAGATACACAACTTTGAAAAGAGTTTTATATCTTTGTGTTTACACCCATTCATGTATGTCATGTATGTTGTGTATCTATGGATATCTGTGTGTGTATGTTTGTATATTTTGTGTATGTGTCTATGAATGTGTGTAAACGCAAAGCTACACAACTCTTTTCAGAATTGTGTCTATACATTACTGTATGTGTGTGGATCTATTCAATATTTGTGTCCCTGTGTTTATGTATGAGGGTGGTAAGTGGCTAAAATAGTACACAACTCCTTATATTGCGTTGGCTTAATTTTATTGTATATCTGTATTTACTTAAGTTTATTTATGTATATATGTATGTGGGTGTGTGTATATGTATCTGTGTGTATATGTATGTGTGTGTGCGTGTATATATGTATGTGTGTGTGTGTGTATATGTATGTGTGGCTGTCTATATGCAGTGTATATGTGTATGTGCATATATTTGCTGTAACTAAGTATATTTGATATACAGCTGTTCAATCGTGTTCCTTTATATTATTGTATTACTATGGGTATATGCTTGTGTCTGTTATGTGTCGATATTTGTAAAATAAAAAGCTACTTTCTTTATATTAATGTCTTACTGTATTGTACAATCTGATGTATGTAGGTGTACATATTCAGTGTCGGTGTGTGTATATATACTTATATATACATTGCTGCACTGTATGGCTTGCAGGCTGCAGTGGAGTGTAACTATATGCCCAGGAGGCGATGCCACAGTATATGTAGGCAGGCAGTAGGCAGGCAGCAGGCAGTAAGCAGGCAGTCCTGGATCTTCTGCTTGTAAGGAGGCAGCTTAGCATTTCAGGCTCTCCAGAGAAGATTAAAGGGGAAAGTATCCGGACTTGTCTCCTCTCTTGTAGGACATCTCCCAGCAGTGGGAGGGTAGCAGTGCCCCCCTGTGACAAGCTGGTGGCTGCCCCCATTGCTAGTGATAGGGGGATGTATTGCACTGCTCGGGCGTGCAGCAGCTCACACATCTCTATAGAGGAAAGTGACTACAGCTCCACATCACTGGGAAGAGACAAAAGCTGCGACCAAATGGGACCGATGATCTGCACGACCAGGATCTAATGTGCATCGTACAGAGCACTGCAGGCTCCGACCAGCACAGGTACTGTACGTAGATGACCTGGTGCTATGCACCCCCTGATCACAGGTACTGTACATAGATGACCTTGTGCTGTGTGCACCCACTAATCACAGGTACTGTACATAGATGTGCACCCACTAATCACAGGTACTGTACAAAGATGACCTAGTGCTGTGCACCTTCTCATCACAGGTACTGTACAAAGATGACCTGGTGCTGTGCATCCTATTATCACAGGTACTGTAAGTAGATGACCTGGTGCTCTACACCCCCTGATCACAGGTACTGTAAGTAGATGACCTGGTGCTGTGCACCCTCTGATCACAGGTACTGGACATAGATGGCCTGGTGCTGTGCATCCTATTATGACAGGTACTGTGCATAGATGACCTGGTGCTCTGCACCCCCTGATCACAGGTACTGTACATAGATGACATTATTCTGTGCACCCTCTGATCACAGGTACTGTACATAGATAACATTATTCTGTGCACCCTCTGATCACAGGTGCTGTACATAGATGTCATGGTGCTCTTCACCCCCTGACATGGTGCTGTACATAAATGACCTGGTACTCTGCACCCCCTGATCACAGGTATTAGACTTGGGAATGAGGTTCTGACAGGAGCACATAAGAGATAATGGGGTGTATAGACCCTAAACCTCTTACCATAGTACTGCTATTACTACTGATATAGTGCTGATTGGAGAGCTCCCTAGCCCAGCACTGGTACTACTACTGATCCAGGGCTGACTGCAGAGACCTCTGGCCATAGCATATATTGTGCACAAGTGTAGAGCTGACTGCACAGGTATTGCATAGTGTTACATGGGACTGGTTGTATCCCTCCTCCCCCTGACCAAAACACAATGTACACTACTATGCATGGATCGCCCCCACCCCCATATCATAGGTATTATACACTGATGTCCTGGTGTTGTGCGCCCCCTAATCACAGGTATTATACACTGATAACCTAATGATTACAACTTCCTACCATCTGGTATGATCACAGGTACTGTACATAGATGACCTGGTGCTGTGTGCACCCACTGATCACAGGTACTGGACATAGGTGACCTGGTGCTGTGTGCTCCTACTGACACAGGTACTGGACATAGATGACCTGGTGCTGTGCACCCCCTGATCACAGTTATTATACATAAATGAACTGGTGCTGTGTGCTCCCTCTGATCACAGGTACTGGACATAGATGACCTGGTGCTGTGTGCACCTACTGATCACAGGTACTGGACATAGGTGACCTGGTGCTGTGCACCCCCTGATCACAGGTACTGTACATAGATGATCTGGTGCTCTGTACCCCCTGATCACAGGTGCTGGACATAGATGATCTGGTGCTGTGTGCAACCCCTAATCACAGGTACTGGACATAGATGACCTGGTGTTCTGCACGCCCTGATCACAGGTACTGGACATAGATGACCTGGTGCTCTGCACCCCCTGATCACAGGTACTATACATAGATGACCTGGTGCTGTGTGCACCCCCTGATTACAGGTACTGTACATATATAACCTGGTGCTGTGTGCACCCCCTGATTACAGGTACTGGACATAGATGAACTGGTGTTCTGCACGCCCTGAGCACATATTGTCCATAGATGACCTGGTGCTCTGTACCCCCTGATCACAGGTACTATACATAGATGACCTGGTGCTCTGCACCCCCTGATCACAGGTACTGTACATAGATGACCTGGTGCTCTGCACCCCCTGATCACAGGTACTATACATAGATGACCTGGTGCTGTGCACCCCCTTATCGCAGGTACTGTAGATAGATGACCTGGTGCTGTGCACCCCCTTATCACAGGTATTATAACCTTCAGACCTGGTCTTTATAGCATGCCAGGTACTGTACCCTGTGACATGGTGCTGCTCGTTCTTCTTCGCAGCTTCATCCCCTATAATTGCCAGGATTGATTCCTGCTATTATATATCGTGAGGTTTTAATTGAGGAGTGGATTGTAAACAGCTCGCCCCCTGACCAGGCAGATTGAGGTAATTGTGTGTAATTTGGTTGCCAAAAGATTAATCGCTGAGGCTGAGGCCGATTTGATGAAGTCAATTAATCTCTGATTACTCTGTTCGAGTGTCATTGGACAGAAGAGCGACCATCTCAGGTGCTGCAGGTCGCTGAGTGATCGGGGCAATCAATTGGAGGGTAGATAGGAGTCTTGTCATACATGAAGAGCGATCAGATCTGGCTATGATATATTATATAGATATATTTCTTGGCGATGCTTATGGATTTACAGTATAACATTGCAGTAAATTGTAATATTATTATAGAAATTTCTATATGGAATGTAGAAGATTTTATTGTAATTTTTTATACGATATCTCTAGTCCTGGTTTTTATACATTTCCTCTATTAGTCAGTCGCTGTCCCTTCAGCACCACAGACCTCAGTTCTGCAGCTCTGAGTTCATATATCTACTATGTATCACCTCATAATTGGTCTATACATTGACATTTCCTCAAGTATAATACTTATAGAACTTAGTTCTGAGGACTTGTATCCAAATCTGTTTTCTGGTAATTACAGAGTGGAATTTTATGTATTGTGACTGATACGATGTATCTTCTTCATTCTATACAATCTTTTATTTTTTGCAATTTGCTAATGCATCCTATGCAATCCTCTATTAGTAGGGATGATACTATGTAGGCTACACTGTATGTCCTTTCTATACAATCCATTGTGTGTTTTATACATTAAGCTAATGCAACCTCTACAGTTTGACTCATTATGAATGATATGAATGAATGTGTGTCTGTATTATATTCCAATCAAAGGACATGGCTGATATGTTGCCTGCAGATCGTCAGGATTGTCAGCATTAGATATTATTACTAAAGTAACTTGTGATATTTTATTATAACAAAATAACATAATATATATAGTAATGTCTAAATTACAGTGCAAAAAATAAAACGAATGCTGCAGCAATACAATATAATATAATAAACTATACATACTGTGCTAATACCATATTACAGAAAATAGAAGTGTATTGGTGATACATGATAATGGTATGTAAAAAATAATACAGAATGTAATAATACAAGATCGTTCAGCAATAGCACTGTATACCAACCCTGTATACTATATACTACAGATTATACTACAGACTAGGAATATGCAGTTATACTGTGCTACATGGATATTGTATCAAATAAACTATCCTATATATGAATACTATATTATTTTCGAAATATAATTATCTTATATATTATTGTTAGGATGAATATTGACTAAACAACAAATGTATCCATGAATTTAAATATTGAAAGGAAAAAAAGGAAAGAAAGACAAAATTTTGATGCATAAGACATGTAAATGACAGACAGACAGATACAAGATAGATAGATAGATAGATAGATAGATAGATAGATAGATAGGAGATAGATAGATAGATAGGAGATAGATAGATAGATAGATAGATAGATAGATAGATAGATAGGAGATAGATAGATAGATATGAGATAGATAGATAGGAGATAGATAGATATGAGATAGATAGATAGATAGATAGATAGATAGATAGATAGATAGATAGATAAAAAGATAGATAATACATTTTCCAAAAGAGAAAATAAAATGAGATGAAACAGAAAAACATCTTAGAGTTGAGAAAAAAATATTAAATAAATATGTAGATATATAAATAAATAGATGATAGATAGATATAATAGACAGAACCAAAATCAGTAATTATTTCCTCAAGTTCCTTCAAAGTGCCCCTTCCCAGTGTCTGCAGTGTCCCCTCATACTGTTTGTAGTGCCCCTATCATATTGTCTGTATTGCCCTCCCTTATGTAGCCTGTAGTGCCCCCACATAGTGCTTGTAGTGCCCCCTCTTAGCGTCCCCTCATAGTGTCTCCAGTTTCCCCTTCATAGTGCCCCCTCATAGTGACTGTAGTGCACCCTCATATTGACTGTAGTGCCCCCTCATAGTGACTGTAGTGCACCCTCATAGTGACTGTAGTGCACCCTCATAGTGACTGTAGTGCACCCTCATAGTGACTGTAGTGCACCCTCATAGTGACTGTAGTGCCCCCTCATAGTGCCTCCAGTGTCCCCTTCATAGTGACTGTAGTGCCCTCTCTTAATGGGGGCAGTACCCCCTTCATATTGTCTTCATTTACCCCCTTTTAGTGTCTTTGGTGCTCCCTCACAGAGTCTGCAGTGCCCCTTTACGGTTTCTGCAGTGCCCCCTCACAGTGCCTGTAGTGCCCGCTCTTGGTTTCTGCAGTGCACCTTCACAGTGTCTCCAAAGCCCCCTCACAGTGTATGCAGTGCCCCCTCACTGTGTCTGTAGTGCCCCCTCTTGGTGTCTGCAGTGCACGCTGATGGTGTCTGTAGTGCCCCCTGATGGTGTCTGTACTGCCCCCTCACTGTGTCTGCAGTGCCCCCTCACTGTGTCTGCAGTGCCCCCTCTTGGTGTCTGCAGTGCCCCCTCACTGTGTATGTAGTGCTCCCTCTCGGTGTCTGCAGTGCACGCTGATGGTGTCTATAGTGCCCCCTGATGGTGTCTGTAGTGCCCCCTCACTGTGTCTGTACTGCCCCCTCACTGTGTCTGCAGTGCCCCCTCACTGTGTCTGCAGTGCCCCCTCACTGTGTCTGCAGTGCCCCCACATGGTGCCCATAGTCTCCAGTGTCCAGGCCATAGAGAAGGGATGTGGGATGTGTAAGTACTCCTCCCCAGGACCCCAGGAAGCTCTGCTGTGATTTCAGAGCAGTCATTAGCAGCAGCTTTAAGTGATTGTGAACAGTAAGTAAAGAAATCTCTTGATTGTAATACTCTCTCGCAAAGCAATAATATCCCAGTGGGTGGTCATCAGTAATGATGGATGCAGCTTTATAACAGCAGCCCTGGAACTGCTTTTGGAAAGAGAATCTCACTCTTATTTCCTTCTATCCAGTTGTAATAGTTACTTAGTGATTTGTTCAGGAGCAGCAGAGGAGCCAGGAGTCAGCCCCACATCTGTATCACACTCCAACTTTACATCAGAACATCCATTCCTCTCCTTGTATCCAGTGAAATTCCTGCAAAACACCTCAATATGGAATTCTGCTGCTCAGTCATTGTTATTGTATCTATCTATGTATCTATCTTCCCATCATCTGTCCATATATATATATATATATATATATAGCTATCCATTATCTACTGATATGCAATATCTATCTACCCATCGATCTATCTATAGGTCTGTATCATTAAAACATATCTGTTTAACCACCTGGAATCTAGTGCCCAAAAAAAAATTTAAATGGAATAGTATCTAACCTTCTAGGTATGCATCAGTCTGTACAATTAAAATATCTCTTTGACCACAAATATTACTGCAAAACACTTCAATATGGCTTCTTCTAAGTAGTAGTAGGAGTAGTAAGAGTAGGAGTAGTAGGAGTAGTAAGAGTAGGAGTAGTAGTAGCAGTAAGAGTAGTAGTAGTAGTGGTAGTGCTCTTCATCTGTCTACAGTATTTGTTATTCTATGTATCCATTATCTATCATCTACTCTACTGCAATTACACTTACTACCTACAATATCTACATATCTATTTATCCACAATCTATGAACAATATCTATTCATCTCTGTATCCTTCATATTCATATACAGGCAGTCCCCGGGTTACATACAAGATAGGTTTCATGGGTTTGTACTTAAGTTGAATTTGTATGTAAGTCGGAACTGTATATTTTATGATTGTAGCTCCAGACATTTTTTTGTCCAAGTGACAACTGAATTTTCAAAAAAAAAAATTCTGAAATGGGACCAAGGATTATCAATAAAACTTCATTACAGACACCTTACAGCTGATCATTGCAGTCTGGGACTATAGTAACATCCAGAGAGCTTCACCAGATGTCACAGTGGGTAGAGAGGTCCGTCTGTAACTAGGGGTCGTCTGTAAGTCGGGTGTCCTTAAGTAGGGGACTGCATGCATATGCAGTATTTATGTATTGATTTCTCTCTAATGTATCCATAATCTATTTCATATCTATCTTTGCACATGGTTCAGTCTGTATATTTAAAGATATCTCTTTAACCACAGTTATTACTGAAAAAAAAACACTTCAATATGGACTCGCCTCTTAGTAGTAGTAGTAGGTAGGAGTAGTAGTGTTCTTTATCAATCTCTCTACAGTATTTGTAATATATATATACATTATCAATCATCTATTATCTACATATGTATTTATCCACAATCTATCAACATTATCTTATATTATTATATTCATTATCTATATCCTTATGTATATCCATGCATATATATACACACACATAATGTATCTATTTATCTCTTATGTAGCTATGATCTAGCTATACTCTTTATTTCTATGATCATCTTCTATCTATCTCATATCTATCTATTTATCTATCTGTCTATCTCTATATCTATCTATCCTCTATCTATCTATCTATCTATCTCCTATCTATCTATTTATCTATCTGTCTATCTCTATATCTATCTATCCTCTATCTATCTATCTATCTATCTATCTCCTATCTATCTATCTTCTATCTATCTCATATCTATCTATTTATCTATCTATCTATCTCTATATCTATCTATCCTCTATCTATCTATCTATCTATCTATCTATCTCCTATCTATCTATCTATCTTCTATCTATCTCATATCTATATATCTATCTATCTATCTCATATCTATCTATCTATCTATATATCTCCTATCTATCTATCTTCTATCTATCTCATATCTATCAATTTATCTATCTGTCTATCTCTATATCTATCTCTTCACACGGCTCAGTCTGCATAATTAAACCCTATCTCTTTAACCCCGAGGAATAACAATTTGGGGGTGACTGCAGGACCCAGGGTGCCTTGTGTGCAGCTCTCAGGCTTTGCTATTGTTAGACCTGACCAGAGGTTATTCAGAATGACAGACAAAGCCTGGAGTGCTGTGGCCAAATGAGCCCTAGACTTCTCCAGATGGGACCATTTCCATTGCAAATCTCCTGTATTGTAGAGAAATAAAACATTTCTGCCACAGTCTGAACATAATTAAAAGCACAGGGAAGCAATAACAACCATCATCAGGGTAATTGGGGGGCACTTGATCACTTAACCCGCTGAGGGGTCAAAAACTCCCCAGTTTACTGAAGTTTTACTGAAATTTAATAGACCAGGTAAGTAAAAATAAATAAATTAATAATAATAATAATAATAATTATTTATATATATATATACTCTCTCTCATATATATACTCTCTCTCATATATATCTATTTTATATATATATATATATATATATATATATATACTCTCTCTCATATATATATATATATATATATATATACTCTCTCTCATATATATATATATATATATATATATATATATATATATATATATATAAAATAGATAGATTTGAGATACATAGATAAATGGATAGGTACATAGATGATGTGAAGATATATTTTCTATTAATCTGATATCCAATAAGTAAATTCTAAATTACATCGCTGGTATTATATAATTTTACCTTGAACAGATGAATATTTATTACTGGTGTAATATTCATAAAATAAAGTAAAATGAGCAAAATGTATAACTATAACAAAAACAATACTCACAACATTAGCAAAATAATCATCAAACATTTTAGCAGAAAAATAACATTTTATTCAAAAACGTTTTACTATTGAATAAAATAAATTAAAAACATTTGATTCATTATAGTGATTAGTAGTAGTGGTGTGATAATAATTCTGTACTATTCTAATTTGTGGTCAATTCTAGTGAGCACATCCAGCACCTCCCCTCTAAAATCAGACATCTCTGTAATGTCTCTAGAATGGAGAAATTATTGTTTTTGGAGCCTAATTATTTTTATTAATTACCCATTTCCGACACGAGCAATAATTAAGACCTTGCGGTTAAGGGAAGAGAGAGTTGATATTACTCAGGACTTCATGTTTTATACCTATCACCATATTATTACTATTTATTCATAATTTAATGTACATTTTCTGATCTCAAATATTGTGAATAATAGACAAGAATTGTTAGAATAAACATAACCTAAACAATTGGCATAAACACAGTGAGTTCTTTCTCTATTGGACACATACTAGCCCCATACTTACACCCCTGGGTCTTTGATGCATCTTGTGGTCAGGATTGACCCTTTATGTTCTATCTTTCAAATAAAGACGGATGGATATAGAAAGAAGAAGTAAGTCAATTACCGCCTGCTACACTTCCAACATACACTCCAAAAGTGAAGAATGTCACACTACCCTTCCTTCTCTCCGTTAAAAAATGTAAAGCATAAGGGTTAAAACGGAGGTTTAACATTTCACTTAAAAATCCCATTGATATCAATGTAAATTTTCCGTCATCCGTTATAGTCAGTTTGGCAAGGATGCGTTATTCATGCGGTTTTTTACAAACGGAGGAAAAGTACTGCAGCCTCCGTGATTTTGCCGTCCAAAAAACGCATGGCTAACGGACCCCTGCCTAATCGGAAAGTAACGGATAGTTAAAAATCCATCAAGAAATGTCCCACACAAAACTCCGCAAAAGGCGTTTGCCATCCGTTAAATATCACTTCCAAAGAGTCGCAGATGCTATGACAATCGAACATCTCTCCAATAAACTTTTTAGAAAAATTACAAATTGTGTAAAAATGCTAAAAGGTCACATTCGCATGCAAATTTTGTGTTCTTAATTAACAGTAATTATGTGCGGCTTCGGTGCTAAATCTGTCGCATATGTCCTTCCTTGTGTGTCGTTGTCACATGATTCTCTTGTGTCATTGTATAGTATGGGAGACACAGGATCAGATCTGATGTTTTGCTTCTAATAAACTGCGACAATTAAATCATAGGGAATTATCGGAGAGTTTTATGGAAAAAGATAATGAGGGACGCTTGTCACTATATAATGATTTATCGATCTCATATCTATCTCCTAATTATCTATCTCATATCCATCTATCCCATATCTATCTATCTATCTATCTATCTATCTATCTATCTATCTCATATCTATTTATTTATCTATCTATCGATCTATCTCATATCTATTTATCTCCTATCTATCGATCTATCTATCTATCTGTCTATCTATCTATCTATCTATCTATCTATCTATCTCCTATCTATCCCCTATCTATCTCCTATCTATCTATCTATCTATCTATCTATCTATCTATCTATCTATCTATCTATCTATCTATCTCATATCTATCTATCTATCTATCTATCTATCTATCTCCTATCTATCCCCTATCTATCTCCTATCTATCTATCTATCTATCTATCTATCTATCTATCTATCTATCTATCTATCTATCCCCTATCTATCTCCTATCTATCTATCTATCTATCTATCTATCTATCTATCTGTCTATCTATCCCCTATCTATCTATCTATCTATCTATCTATCTATCTATCTATCCCCTATCTATCTCCTATCTATTTATCTATCTATCTATCTCCTATCTATCTCATATCTATCTCATATCTATCTATCTATCTCATATCTATCTCATATCTATCTATCTATCCCCTATCTCCTATCTATCTATCTATCTATCTATCTATCTATCTATCTCATATCTATCTATCATCTATCTATAGATCTGTCCCTCTATCTTGCTTCTATCTAGATATTATCTATGTATGTATCTATCTACAGCATCTTTCTGCCAATATATCTGTCATTATATAACATGTTTATATTTTAAGATACAGATAGATAGATTAGCGAAAGAAGGAAGGAAGAGGGAGAATATAGATACAGTTATCATAGATACTTATTATATGAGCGATGGTTGGATTTAATAGATATATGGTAAATATCTATCTACTGAAATATAAAGAATTGATAGATATGAAATAGATGGACAAATAGATATGATATGGAGGGATACATAATATTAACTATTTTATACAGAATCTCATATATATATTTCATTCCTTATTTATCTATAATTATGTTACCATCTTTCTGCTTCTCACCAATCCATCCATTCATCAACAGAAAAGTCTGGCAAAATTAGAGGACTGTGTTTTTATATATAAAACATCCAAACATGTGAACTAGAACCTTCCATGTCATAGAGTGAGCAGCCAGGGCCATTATTATGTGGCAGATCATCTTTTCCTGCACCTCCAGGATTATCAGATCTCTGTCTCCATATGGATGGACATGTGAGGTGAAGACAGATCACAGGATGTCATGGATCTGTGAGGGAAGTCCCAGGCCTGAAGGGGTTAATCAGAGGGCTGGTGACGTCACGTGGAGCTCTAGTAAGAAGATAGGCTCAGAGGATGGAGCTTCTCCATAGACTCCTGAAGCTGGATCACAGAGGAAGGAGATCAGTCATAGAGAGGAGCCTGGATATATGTCACCTGCAGCCTGAGGACTGTGCCCACACCATGCCCAGGTGTGCCCTGTGAGGCTTCTGCTCTGCAGGTAGATACTTCTCTGTAATCCTATGCACTGGGATGACTGTAGGTTGTCCTGCTGTGTGTGATATGTGTCTAGGGGGAATGTGGTGGGAAAGTTTAGCTCTGCCCTGTTCATGTAGTTGTGATCTGTATGAGATGGATAGATCCGAGATAGATATATAGATATATATATACATCATGCAGATAGATAAGAGATAGACAGAGATGAACAGTGGTGAATGGGACATGCTTGCATTAGTTGTGTGTAGCTTTCATTAGAAAATTGTGTAGGTAAAGTCATATCCATCATTTTGTGATGAAACACAAATATATGTTTGTAGGCTTGTGGTTAAAATTACAATACATAGATATATATGGTATACACTATTAGATGATTTGGAGGCTGATGTTGCATTTGATGTATATATATATATATATATATATATATATATATATATATATATTTGTTTGTTGATACATCATAGTATTCTATAGAATGAGAGAATCTATATATACAGTATATATAGTACCTTTATATACATAGTACTCCTATATTTAAATATCATTTGCACTTAAAATCTTATATCTATCATCTATGTATCGCTTATATATCTGTATCACGTCTATATTCTATTATCTATGTATCTATATCTTCTTTATATCTATTATCTATCTATTTAGTTCTCTTATATCTATCATGTATGTACATCTTATCTATCTGTGTCATATCTATCTATCTATCTATCTATCTATCTCATATCTGTATATCTACATCAATATAAAAATATAAATTATATGCCTATATAAATGTTGACATCTATCTGTTGACAATACTTCCACATACACCGTGAAACTGAATACTTTATATTTAAGCTGTTTTTATGCTTTTTATTACACACATTTCCATGGTAAATCATAGCCCATGACATGAGACCTGCATTATCCCCTCACTATCCTTCTCTATCAGTCTGGTTATCGATGCTTGTGAATGGAAGGAGACAGATGATTTTATAAATTGGGGGCAGTGAATGTTGATCATTCAGTCATTCATAGTGTTAGATGAATTTCGGGGTTAGAAATAAATTAGCAGGGGATTATATTGTGGAACATAATGATAGCATTTATTCTGAAAGCCCAAAGGAAATGAAAATGTAACATCTTCTATGTGGAAAAGTTACATGGAAGTAGAAATATATTTTAAAAATGAAAGAAAATATATGTAGTAATAAAAATTCTGAATTTCTACCATTTAAGGACAGTAATAATATTTAATTTAGGAATTAAATGATAGAAATAGCTAATAATATTTGTTATTTTTACTAACAATAATATTTTTTAAAATAAATATGCATAGTATAAAATAATGTTGTAAATTATAACCTAATATCAAAATGAATTTTTGTGTTATAAGCTGGACATGTTCTAAATCCTTCATATTTAAGTTTACATTTTAGTATAACTTTTTATATTTAAATTATTATATTTTACATGATAGTAAAAATGTTATTTTTCTCTATTCATATCTATTGTTTATTTTCTAATATTTTATTTTATTTGTATTTGATCCTAATAAATAATATTGAGTGATACAAATTTATTCTTTTCATTGTCATTGATAGCTACTGTATTATTGGTTTCAATATTTCATTTATTTTTAAATTCATTATTATTTATTATTTACTTAGTTCATACCTTTATATGGAATGATTTAAATAAAAAAAAAATTGGGATTTCATTATATTTTCATTTATTTTGTATTTTCATTTAATTTAATTTGATTTATTCTTGCAAATATAAAACATCTTATATTCAGATTTAGCAAAAGGAAAGTAAAAAATATAGATTAGAAGGTGGATTATGTTTGAATACATATCGTTTGTAATCCCAGGACCTAAACATATCCTCGTTTTATTTCTTAGCCTCATCCTAATCTAATGAGAATGGTTCTGGGTTATCCGTCACAGTAAGGAGTTTAATTGCATTTTAATTAATAGTTACATTACCAGGAACCTTTGCTTTGTACATAGAACACCCTGTAGCAAAAACTGCATCACCTATTGTTTACATATGCAAATTATGGTTAAAATGTAACAATATCATACAATGCGGAATGTTGGTATTTCTGTGCTGGGAATTTTTTTAATGATAGATATATAGATGAATTATAATCAATAGTAAGGATGAATAGTTAATAAATAGATAATAGATAGATATCTACTGTATAAAGATAGAAATATAAATTTAATAATCAATAGTAAGGATGGATAGTTTATAAATAGATAACAGATAGATAACTATAAAGATAAATTTAATAATGAATAGTAAGGATGGATAGATTATAATTGTTAATAGATAGAAGCTATAAAGATAGATAATAGATATCAAAAATGTTGTTATAATATTGTGCTTTTGCATTTTTAGATAAATAAATCGCTAGAATAAAGATAATAGATAGATAGTATTCCAAAAAAATTAAAAAAATATCCAAAATTAGAAATTTACTTTTTCATTCTGTTTATTTGTCTTTAGGATGTAACAATTTTTC
Source organism: Engystomops pustulosus (assembly GCF_040894005.1). NCBI lineage: Eukaryota > Metazoa > Chordata > Amphibia > Anura > Leptodactylidae > Engystomops > Engystomops pustulosus. The sequence continues at coordinate 10,455,071 of NC_092411.1, read as the reverse complement.
GGAAAGTTTTATGATCTTTAGTCCAGAAAGTTCTAAAAATATATATTTCTTCTAATTTTAGGTATTTACCAAACCAAGGAATTTTACTTCATCTGGGATTTGAAGCAATGGCCACCAGCCCGCTAACAGTTGCAAACGACCTCCTCCTGTCTTCTCCACCAAACTCCTACCAACAAGACTCCCTCCAGTCAAGAGTCAGTCACTCCAACATGAAACCAAACCAAGTCAGCCAAGTCATATTGTACGGCATCCCCATTGTGTCACTGGTCATAGATGGGCAGGAGCGGTTGTGCCTTGCCCAGATTTCTAATACACTCCTTAAAAACTATAGCTACAACGAGATCCACAATCGGAGGGTAGCCCTTGGCATCACCTGTGTCCAGTGTACCCCAGTCCAGTTGGAGATCTTGAGAAGGGCTGGAGCAATGCCCATATCTTCAAGGAGATGTGGAATGATCACTAAGAGGGAGGCTGAGAGACTGTGCAAGTCCTTCCTAGGAGAGAACAGGCCACCAAAGCTTCCAGATAACTTTGCATTTGACGTTACTCATGAATGTGCATGGGGGTGCAGGGGGAACTTCATCCCGGCTAGGTATAACAGCTCCAGAGCTAAGTGTATAAAGTGCACCTACTGCAACATGTACTTCTCCCCAAATAAGTTCATTTTCCACTCGCACAGAACCCCAGAAGCAAAATACACTCAGCCCGATGCTGCCAACTTCAATTCATGGAGAAGACACCTAAAGCTTTCAGAAAAGACACCTCCAGATGAAATGGTGTTTGCCTGGGAGGACGTCAAAGCAATGTTCAATGGTGGCAGCCGAAAGAGGGCTTTAAGTCATGCACACTGCCAAAGTCTGGGCACTGTAAAAGCATCCAATGGGATCTTACCCCATATGATTGGCCAAGACCTCAACCAGAAGAGGCCAAGGTTCGAAGAAGAAGAAGAGATAGAGCCTACCAATATCACCAACAAGACCCAAAGAAGTTACCCTGTCATCCCTGTCCCTAGCAAAGGATTTGGCATGTTGCAAAAATTCCCTGCCAGCACCTTGTTTCCAAGTCCTTACACCTTCCCAGCCTTTGGTTTGTGTCAGAAAAAAGATGACGCTGATGCAGTCAATGGGCAGAAGACTAGTGCATTGTCAGGACTGTTCTGGCCCGGTAGAAAGGATGCGTTTTATCCCCCTTTTTGTATGTTTTGGCCCCCAAGAACCCCTGGTGGACTTCCAGTTCCAACATATCTCCAGCCTCAACCCAGCACTTTGACTTCCATTACAGACAACCCAACTCTAAGACAGGCCTTCCTAGAGCTGGCGGACCAGAGCGATGCCAGTAACCTCAGCAACACCGGAGACAACATGTTCGAGACCGATTGTTCCAGTTCACCCGTGTCCAGTGACATCAGGCCCTCTTCAGAGACCAGGACCAACGTCTTGGATGTACCTTCCTTCCCAATTCGGAAACCGAGCTACCATTCTGCCTTCCGACCGGTAGTCAAGGACGCTGAGAGCATTGCCAAGTTGCATGGCAACCTTGAGGACTTCCAAAGTGATAGGCACGTCTCTCCCGGCACTAGCTGCAGTTACCAAAGCGACAGCTCGGATTCGGACGAAGAGCAGGACGTAGATGTGGAGACCAACAAACCTACAGGAGAAGAAGAAGAGGAGGAAAGTCTCAGCAGTCAGTTTTTGCAGAGTAGAGGACTGGTGGAAAGCAACGAGAAAACCTGCAAAGAACGTTCCCCCTTCTCCAGCTCCAGGAGCGAAACCCAGGCCGAGAAAATGGAAAACGCAGAACATCCTTCTTCCACCCCAAAAGACTCCAGCCCCCGTCATACATCACTGGAGGAACCTTGCTACAAAGATGTAAATATCCCCCCCGGCTTCACAGCTAATTATTATTATTTAAATGCAGCTTTAGGGTGAGCGGGCGACGTCTGCATAATAAGATTGATAACTAGATGCCCTACAGAAAGGAAAGCTTCAATATGCGGAGCTCCTTAACACAAAGCCACCGAGAGCAAGTGTTCTACATGCAAATAGACCCCCGAGTATAGGAGATGCGGGGGGTGGTCCCTGGCCCATATGTTATATAGCCCCCCCCCTCCAACCCTGTATTTCCAAATATAATTATAATGAGTTCACCCCAAGAACCTGCCATGTGTGATACCCCCATATATCCTGTACCTTGTGTATCCTCCATATCTTTCTATATGTTATGTTTCTTTCTTGTAGACACAGAAAAGCAAAGAAGACAACGGGAACTTATCCTCCAAAGAAGATTCCTACTCAGGTAAGGGAGGATCCATTAACCTCCTCCTGGCCGCAGACCTAGCAGAATGGATTGTATTCCCATGGAAATATCATTAAAACTTCTGTAATCTATCTAATATTTATCTATCTTTCATATATCTATCTATGTATCCTCTAACTTTCTATCTCGTGTATATATATATATATATATATATATATATATATATATATATATCCATTTATCTCTCTATCTCTTTCTATCTAATATTAAAAAATGGAATCACGCTAAAAATCAAGTAAAAAAATAAAAATGGATTACTTTATTCCAAAAGTGCTAAGAACATTTGGGGAATACAGTAGCCATTTTTTTTTTCACTTCATTTTTAGTGTGCCGCCATTTTTTTGACCTTTATATATGAAGGACTTACTACTCCTGGTTCTGCAATCAGGGGGTCATTTATCTTATTTCCCCCTTCCCTGAGCTCATTTTGCACCTTTTGTGAGTCTATTTTGCCCCTCAATTGTCTTTGCAATTTTGCCCCTCAAATGCAGATTTTTTTTTGAGACTTACAGGTGCAAGTTTTTTGAAAAGCCGCAATTTTTTTGCGCAACTCATACCATTGCTTTTCCTATGGTAAGGACTGGAGTGTTCTTGCTCAATTATTTTGCCCATTTGGCGCAAATCAATGTTAAATCTGGTGGCAGAAGAAATTAGGCGCAAACAAATGGGCGTGGCTTAATAAACAACAGAGAATGTCACATTGTGCTATCTATTACCTTTTGTAACTATCATCTATTTAATATCTATCCATCCATCTATCATCTCTATATTTCATATCTATCATATACCAATTTAATTTCTACCTATCTCATGTCTATCTATTTCATATCTATTTATGTATCTATTTTTTATCTATCTAATCTATCTATCTATCTATCTATCTATCTATCTATCTATCTATTATTCTGCTCTACCATGGGAATAGACAGTATTACATGACTATTATCTACAGTAAGTAGTGACCTAGGATGTCCCCAGTCTCCTCAGATCTCATGACTGTGATGTTAAATGAAATCTCTGTCTCTATTAACACTAGAGGTCACTCGGCCGCGGCGCTGATATAACATTTGTTCCGGTGAATCAGGGCTGGATGGTGTAGGGTCACATTCTCCGACATCTCCTTCCCTGTCTGTGCTCTGTATACACTGCCCCCATATGTAATTACTCCAACACTATACCGCCATGTACATGTCACACGTAGAGATGTAGCAGAGCTGACTTTGTCCTCTACTTCTATACAGCAGCACAGTCTATACATAATATAATGGAAATATCCATCATTCTAATATTCCCCTTTAAGGCACTTAAAGAGGCAGTTTTGAATACAACCCCCTTTACCCAAATAAATAAATCATGTTTCTCCGTCTTATCCCGGTTTTACTTGTATTGATATTTTAACTCTTATAAAAATAAAACTGTTTCCGCTAAGGCCTTAACCCCCTCCCCTTTATCAAAAGGCGAGTACTGACCGCGTTCTGTGCCCGTTTTGGGTCCTTAAAGCCAATGGGTCTGTGAAACTTACAATCAGAAGCTACAGATGCTCTATAGATAATCATAGGGTGCTATTTCAAATATAAAAATTGCATCAAGTTTTAAAAAAATCAATAATTTCAGTAGATTTGTAGATCTGATGGATAATTGATCGCCCATTTTGTGTAATTACTTGGGCATGTCGTTCAGATTTACCGCCATTTTTGTATCAAGTTATTGATCATCTTCAATGACCTTTCTATGAACAAATTTTTCAAGAGTGAAACCGGATATAATTGCAGTGATTAATATTCATTCATTTTTTCTAAATAACCAAAACGAGTAATTTATCTGACTAATTGTGAATAATCTATCTATTATCTACTGTATCTATCATCTATCTAGTCACCTCTTTGTCAAATGTATCTATCTTTCTGATATCTATCTTGTATCAGACTATCAATCCAACTATCTATCTATTATCTATCTCATATCTATTTATCTATGTACCATATATATCCGTTTTATTTTTAGCTGTCCATCTCATATCTATATGTGTATAATCTACGCATTCATCTTCCATCTATCTATGCTTCTGTATATGTCTGTTTTATGTCTATGTATCTTTCTATCTATCTCATATCTATCTATCTATCTATCTATCTCTCATATCTATCTATCTATCTATCTATCTATCTATCTATCTCATATCTATCTATCTATCTCTCATATCTATCTATCTATCTATCTATCTATCTCTCATATCTATCTATCTCTCTATCTATCTCTCATATCTATCTATCTATCTATCTATCTATCTCTCTATCTATCTATCTATCTATCGCATATCTATCTATCTATCCCATATCTATCTATCTATCTATCTATCTATCTATCTATCTATCTCTCATATCTATCTATCTATCTCTCTCATATCTATCTATCTATCTATCTATCTATCTCCTATCTATCTTCTATCTATCTATCTCATATCTATCTATCTATCTATCTATCTATCTATCTATATGTGTATAATCTACGTATTCATCTTCCATCTATCTATGCTTCTGTCTATCTATTCGTTTGATGTCCATCTATCTGTCTATGGGTCAAATTTTTCACCAGATGATTATATGCCTATATCTAGTGTACACGCTCTGAAATGGGCACATTTCCTGGGCACATAGGCTTAAAGGAAGTCGTAAATTCCTGCCCCAGGCCTGCGCACAAGCTATAGCCTGTGTCTGATCAGGTGTAGGTTATGGAACAATTCTACATCAGGTTGGACCTGGCGTAGAACTTCCCCCTTTAGCATAGCCGGATTTATCAGGGGTGACATCATACAGTGGAGCACATGATAAATCTCCCCCTGCATATAGGAGATTTATCAGAAGTGTCTGAGGTGAAATTGTTATAGTTGCCCATGGAAACCAATCACAGACTAGCTTTCATATTATAAACAGCTGTGGGAAACTGGAAGCTGAGCTCTGATTGGTTGCCATGGGCAACTAGAGCAGTTCTGCTCTCAAACAAATAAATAAATCTCCTAGATGTCTATTCATCTTCTATCTGTCATATCTATCTCTTCTGTATCAATCTTTTTATCCTATATCTATCTTGATGAAGGTGTTACACACCGAAACGTCGCCACTTGTTCAATAAAGTTCACCTTTTATTTTGAAATTTTGAACCATGGAGTGCTGCCCGCTTTTTACTTTATTTATCTATCTATCTATTTATCCATCCATCTATCTCATATCTATTTATCTCCTATCTAGCCATCTATCTCAGATCTATCTATCTATCTATCTATCTATCTCATATCTATCTATCTTCTATCTATCTATCTTCTATCTATCTCATATCTATCTCTCATCTATCTCATATCGATCTATCATCTATCTATCTATCTATCTATCTATCTATCTATCTCATATGAGATATATAGATATGAGATAGGAGATAGATATGAGATAGATAGATATGAGATAGGAGATAGATATGAGATAGATAGATATGAGATAGATAGATGGATAGATATGAGATAGATAGATATGAGATAGAAAGATATCTATCTCCTATCTATCTATCCATCTATCTATCTATCTCATATCTATCATCTATCTATCTATCTATCTATCTATCTATCTATCTATCTATCTATCTATCTCATATCTATCATCTATCTATCTATCTATCTATGTAGATGCCACAATAGGATCAGAATAGGGGAAGCAAAAACATTTAAACCCCCAAAAATTTGACTTTTCAGATTTATAAAACATGAGCCTAGTCTTACATTTCTTTCTCAAAAGACAGTGACAGTGTGAGGCTCCCTGAGAGATCCATGATTAACACCCAAATAAACCACCTGGAAACCGTCAGCAAGCTGGCTACTACTGCTCCTAAGGCTGGATCTTATTCTAATGATGGATATGCTGAATACATTTTGTGTTCTAACTTATTAACACAGTACAATACATTTTCATGATATCTAAGCACAAAATTCATGAATCCCCCCCCCCTGGCCCCCAGAGAACACTGAAATTGCTGGTCCCCAATATGACATATGTACCAGGCCTCCAACTATAATGTTCATAGTATTGATCTCATTATATGATAACGAGGCATCCCTAACACCCCTAAACCTGGGTCTGACCAAACCTTTTGTATCTGTCCCACAACATTTCTGTATATACCACTATTTATACTTCCAAAATTCTGAACACACGACTAAAATTACTAAAGCATCTATAGGGGGTGCCGGCCTTATAAAACAATATGGGGGTCATTTACTAAGGGCCCGATTCGCGTTTTCCCGACGTGTTACCCGGATATTTCCAATTTGCGCCGATTTCCCCTGAATTGCCCCAGGATTTTGGCGCATGCGATCGGATTGTGGCGCATCGGCGCTGGCATGCACGCGACGGAAATCGGGGGGCGTGGCCGAACGAAAACCCGCCGTATTTAAAAAAAAATAATCTGTCGCGGAGCTTGCACTTACCTTCACTCAGCCCGGCTCGGTGAACTCCAGCGCGTTCCGATGCTTTTCAACGCAGCAGCGCCACCTGGTGGACGGCGGAGGAACTACCTTAATAAATCTTGGCCGGACCCGGATCCAGCGCAGAGAACGCTCCGCTGGATCGCGAATGGACCGGGTAAGTAAATCTGCCCTTATATTTTGTTTTGTTTGCTGCCACCACTAGGGGGAGCTAACTGCATACATATCTATGTAGCTGGTAGAAATCTGTATACAGTGAGCTCCCTCTAGTGGTGGTTGGTGCTAGCTGCTATTCTGGTAAATTAGTTGAGAATAATTTCTGGACCTGGTAGAATTTGTGTTAAGTTGAATTAAGACATAGCTGAACTAATTTATTTAGTTTATTAAGTTAATATAGCGAATATTTAGTTCTTTGCCCTGACTATATACCCAATATACATATAATGAAGTAATAAAACTGCCATAGCTAAATCTCCATTGTGTCTCCTTGCAGATAAAAGCAAAGACATGCATTTTTACGTCGCAGAATCGGACACGTCGGCGGGCGAATTCTGGAGAGAATTACCAGGTAAGATACAAAGATATCCACATAGAATATTCCGGAAAAAAAAAAAAAAAATCAAAGATGGCGCTAATAGCGAACGGATTATTAATTGCGTTGTCCGCACGGTGGCGGTTTTAGAAGCGTATACAATGAGGCGGCGTGCGGAAGGCTGGAATGACAATAATTGAAATGTTCCGTAGAAACCTTCTATTAAGAAGGATCACAGCTTATTGCTTTTTCTATCTGTCAGACAGACATTAAAGGTGTTTTATGGCGTCTTTGGCGACATTTATATTATCTACATGATAATGATCTCTACACAAAATGTATAATACATTCACAAAAATTACATTATACAAATTAAATGAAACCACCTTTTTACTGATTGCTAAACGTCTCCGAGGGCTTTACGGACGACGTGATTAGAACTTGTGATACTAACTTGTCTATTGCTGTGTCTTAAGGAGAGGTTTTGCTTTCTTGGGAGCAGGGAATCTAATTTCCCATTTATGTAATGCAAACTGCCTTGGCTTTGACTATTCACGGTTAATTGACTGTCAAACGAGGTTGTTATCCCGAGGCAATGTCTGCAAATTTGCCTGTCAAATGAGACAGAGAGAGTGCAGGCAGCGGAGAGAGAGGCTGAGAGGGGCAGGAGAGAGGGGAGACGCTCCGCCGCAGCAAGAGGGGGACAGGACAGCCTCAAAATGTGTGGGGTGCACCTACTGGAGGAGGGGGCACCGACCGGGGGCTACTGGGGGAGGGAGGAATCACACTATGGGCTATGGAGAAGAAAGGAAATGTCACTGTGTGAGTCTACAATGGAACTTACACCTGTTCTATCTATTGTTCTATTTATCTATTATGGATCTTATCTATATCTTTTATCCATTTCATAACAAGTATCTATCTATCATCTATCTATTTATATTCTATCTCATATCTATCTATATCATATCTATCATCTATCTATCTATCTATCTCATATTTATCTATCTATATTCTATCTCATATCTATCTATCTCCTATCTATCTCATATCTATCTATATCTCATATCTATCTATCTATCTATCTATCTATCTCATATCTATCTCATATCTATCTCCTATCTATCTATCTATCTATCTATCTATCTATCTATCTATCTATCTATCTCCTATCTATCTATCTATCTATCTATCTATCTCATATCTATCTATCTATCAATCTATCTCATATCTATCTATATCTCATATCTATCTATCTATCTATCTATCTATCTATCTATCTATCTATCTCATATCTATCTCATATCTATCTCCTATCTATCTATCTATCTCCTATCTATCTATCTATCTATCTATCTATCTATCTCATATCTATCTATCTCATATCTATCCCATAAACAGTTTGATCTCAGGTTCACCTATTTTTGCTCCTGGTGAGGGACATTAATCATAGTTTTTTAGACTGTTTCTAGCGTTTTTTTGTGCAATAATCTGGCACAGTTCTTTAAATTGGAGCTTTTTTGTGCCATTTTCCGGCGCACGGCAAAGTCCTGCACTTAGTGGTTTTGAGTCCCTGCCCCTTATCTGACATAGTGAGTGCCTCCTATACAGATGTTTGCACGGGATCTATCACTAATTTGTGCATAAAAAGACGCAAAAAAGACTCAAAAATGCCCCTCCTCTGAGCAGCTGCACATCAAAAAAACTTCCCTTTTCATTACTAAAAACAAAGGTTTTCGCTTCCTAAATGATAAATTCCCTTTATGCAACATGGAAAATCCTTCAGCTCAGTTGTAAAAATGTAAAATTTCCCCAGTAACGACGTCATCATTGTCTATGGGATCATCTCTGGGAGTGATTATTGTCTTATTGTACAGATCTGAGAATATTATCAGACGCCATTTACTGTACATTATAATAACAAAGGAAAAGACTCATTTCAGCAAGAATGAGATCTACTGGGTAGGGTAAAAATTAGAGACAAATTTGGCGCTAATGAATCGGACATGTGACAATTCCAAAACACATTTACTAAGGCAGAACCAGATCCATCATAGATCAGGAGCCAAAAAGAAGAGCAAACCAGGTGCAAAAATAGGCGAAACCTGAGACCCCACTATGATTAATGTCCCCCTAAAAGTTACAGAGATGAAAAAATATATATTATAATGTACAGTAAATGGAGTCTGATAATATTCTCTGATCTGTACAATAAGACAATAATCACTCACAAAGATGATCCCATAGACAATGATGAAGTCGTCACTGGAGAAATTTTACATTATAAGGCTACATGCACACTGCCGGTGCCCGCCGCTCTGTAGCATGACGGGCACACGGCAGCACGCGGGGAGAGGAGGAGGAGGTGAGCGCCGCTCACCCCCACCCCTCTCCATATGAACATATGGGCCACGGCGCCGGAACACGGGAAAAGATAGGACATGTCCTATCTTTTCCCAGGCCACGGAGCGGTACGGTGCCGCACGTGTGCTGCACCGTACCGCTCCCGTACGATACCGTGAGTCCATAGAAGTGTATGGGGGATGTATATCGGCCGTATATACGTCCCCCATACATGTGTGTGAGTGCAGCCTAAAACTGAGCTGAAGGGTTTTTTATGTTGCACCGAGGTCATTTTTCATTTGGGAAGTGAAACCCTTTGTTTTCAGTAATGAAAAGGGCAGTTTTTTTTTCAAGTGCATCTGTTCAGACCAGGGGTATTTTTTGCAACTTTTTAGGTGCAAAATTGTGACAGATGCCTCGCAAACATCTGTATAGCAGCCGCTCACTATGTCAGGTATGGCGCAGGGACTCAGAGCCACTAAGTGCCAGACTTTTGCTTGCACCCAAAAAAGTCGCAAATTAGAGACAAATATACTGACTGCACCAAATATATATATATATATAGAACAGCAAAAAAAGGCAGCACTCCGAGATTTGTGGAAATCAGAAAAACATACTCATTTATTCACACATGTGTCAAGGCTACGTTTCGGCTCCTTGCATCTGGAGCCTTTCTCAAGCTCCAGATGCAAGGAGCCGAAACGTAGCCTTGACACATGTGTGAATAAATGAGTATGTTTTTCTGATTTCCACAAATCTCGGAGTGCTGCCTTTTTTTGCTGTTCTATGGTTTGATGGACCTTGGTTCAGGTCCTGGGAATTGCACCCGAGTTCATAACTTTTCCCGAGTGCTGCCTCACCTCTTTGTATCTTTATATATATATATATCTCATAAATATCTGTCTTCTATCTATCTATCCCACATACCCAGAAATTTCTTTGACACAACCACCCGAAAATATATCTATCTATTTATCTTATATCTGTCTATCTATAGAATATTTATCTTTTTCATATTTGTTTTCCCTGGTCTCTTCTAAAATCAATTTTTACAATTATGCTAGTGAGACAAAACGGCTCTAGGGAATGTCACCAGAGGCCCTTTGTGCTGCAGATTCAAAGGCTGTTACACTGTGAAGGAACACTTCCCCCCTCCCACTGTGTGAGATTACAGCAGGCAGGGTGAGGTACTGAGGGACCAAGGAGAAACAGCCTATGAAGCTACAGCGTGGAGGGCCTCATTACTACTAAAATCAACTTGTAAAAATATGCTAATAAGCCTGAAGGCCTCTGGGGGTGTTACCATAGCCCCTCTGTGCTTTAAATTTCACAGGTTGTTACACTGTCTCCCTCTCTCCCTGCTCCCTCACCACTTCCTCCCTCACTTCTGACTGCTGTAATCCCACACAGTGGGTGGGGGAAGTGCTTTTGCACAGTGTAACAACCTTTGAGTCTGTAGAATGGATGGGCCTCAGGCTCATTAGCATATTTTTACAAGTTGATTTTGGAAGGGATGAGACCATGGATAACAAATATAAGAAGATTTTGATGGTCTACCGCAGTCACCACTAGAGGAAGCTTCATTGCTAACTACAGGCAAGACAACTGTATAATCCACATGTAGTGAGCTCCCCCTAGTGGAGGTGGCCGGCAGTAAGATTTTTTTTTTTTTCAAAAAATTTGAAAACTAGACCTTTAGTACTTTTGAAGAAATGTACAGCGGAATGGGGGGCTGGGGTTTGGGGAGGAGGGGGGGGGGGTATGCTGCGTTCTTGTTCTTAGTGTTGTAAATGGAAAATGTGATCTCGCTATTTAATAAATACGATCTGATTTAAAAAAAGAAAACTAGACCGTTAAAACCTTTATTATTAAGGAGTCAGCACAGATGATTTGATCGGGTGTTCAATTTATTGTTATATAAAGAGAATAGCTCTTACACTGCAATCAATATTAGTCATTAGTCATATCAGTATATTTTAGGATATTAGGCTGCATTTAAAGGGGTACAGTGCCACACCTGTCTGCAGGCTATCTGTGGTATTGCATGTTAGATGCACTAAACGCTTTTAGCAATGAAAAAAACATATTCCCTGTCCAAAGCCTTTGGAATAATGAGGGGGAAACAATGTTTAGACCCCAACAATGACTAGAATAGGGGTTTGAGTGGAGGGGGGGGGGGGTCATGCACACATTTCTAGGGGACTTTATATGGTGGTCCCAGAGGTTGGACCCCACTGACCTTCAAGTTTTCCCCTAACCAGTTCCCACTAGTAACCCCCCTTTAACTTCAACGAAAAAAAAAAACCCTTAACAACCCATAAACAGCCGTGGAACTGTTTTAAGAATATTTTATCAAATTTTGGCCAATTTTTCAGTTCCTCACAGCACCCTTAAAGGGATTGTCCAGAGTACACAAAACATGGCTGCTTTTTTTTTTAAGAAATAGCACCACCCCTATCCATGGGTTGAACCTGGTATTGCAGCTCAACACCATGAAATTCCCGCAGACAACCTGTGGACAACAGTAGTGATATTTTTTTTGGAGAAAAGTAGTAAAAAAAATTGGTCGAATCCCCTTAAATTATTATAATTTATTTATTAGATTTTATTTCTTTATTTCATATAAATTTTAAATTATTTACTGTATTTTATATTCATTTATTTTTAGGTTTTATCCTAATTAATTCACTGCTTTTCCCTACTCCGGCAGTCCCCGGGGTTACGTACAAGATAGGTTCCATAGGTTTGTTCTTAAGTTGAATTTGTATGTAAGTCGGAACTGTATATTTTATAATTGTAGATCCAGCAAAAAAATTTTTTTTTGCCCCAGTGACAATTGGAGTTTCAAAAGTTTTTGCTGTAATTGCACCAAGGATTATCAATAAAGCTTCATTACAGACACCTTACAGCTGATCATAGCAGCCCGGGACTATAGTAACATCCAGAGAGGTCACCAGAGGTCACAGTGGGCAGAGGGGTCCGTCTGTAACTAGGGGTCGTCTGTAAGTCGGGTGTCCTTAAGTAGGGGACCACCTGTATATAAATTAAGTAAATAAATAATAATAAATATTTTATGTATTTTATAGATTATTACATTCTCTTCACTTTCTGTCCTTACTCTGTTCCGTTTTATGTTGCCAGTTTTTGCCGTTTTGCCCCCAACACCCCCAGTCCAAGGTCCCACATATAACTTTACTATGTAACTAATAACACCCCCCCCTTCCTCCGATACATTGTAGCCCCTTATAACCGTTGTTACAATTTCCCCGCTTTCCCGTTGCATTGTTGTCTCCGCAGTTTTTATCGATACATAAAGTTAATGTTGAATCCCACAAAATAACAAAAAAACTTTAAAAACCAACCTTGTAGATAGCGGGACATCTGCGCCCATAACGGGTTTAATTAACTTTTGCATCATGTTCTCAGTGGGGTCACGAGTGAAATCCTGATCTTTCTCCGTCTTTACTTTAATAACTTGTTGAAATGTTTGGCATAAAAGGCGGAAGATAAAAAATTCCAAGTAAAGACATAAAACGCGTCGGAGCCCCCCCCCGCCCCCCCCCTTCCTCCGCCGCTTCACTAACAGATGCCAATATCTTTCCTGACAGCCAACACTAAACATGTAAAAGCGACACAAAGCGAGAGACGGTGGTTAATCCAACGAGCGCCAGCCGTAACCCCGTCCCCGCCTGTGGCAACGCGCCGCGCTGAATGGGCCCTTAAAGTGAAATTTATGTCGCCTCTTCTCTACCCGTGAAACTGTTTTAATCTTGAAAAAGGCAATTACTCGACTGCCATAAAAGCGGACGAGGGGGGGGGGGGGAGAAACAAAATACAAAATAAATGGAAAAAATCCAAAGTCAACAAACTCGTTAAAAAGACATTTTTTTTGTTCTTATTTTTTTTTTTTCTTTGCCGTTTTGTCTGCAGGAGAAGCGAGTCAGGACAATGGCGCGTCACAGGCCCTGAAGAAGGACATGGGCAGCATGGGGAAAGGTAGGCTCCAGGGATTACATGGACAGAGTGTAATACCTCTTCTCTCCTGTGGGGGGCTCTGCAGGGTAAGGAGTTCTCATGTCCTTTCCAAGATAATAACAGTGGAAGTTTTTTTTTTATCAAAAGTTTTTATTAGAATTTTCCTAATATATGAACAATCAGGGGTAATTAGCTTATAACAATTAAGGGTCTAACATAGGAAGGGGAGAATCTACCTTTCTGTGGGCAGTCTGGATTTTCATTGGCTACTATAGGGTTACTCTAAGTAGGGGCGATGAAGACATCATCCAATATGGCACCAGAGGAGCGATGTACACAGAACGAAAAACTAATAGCCCCCTACTATAGTATATAATATGGTATATAATATAGCTGGTGCCTCCCTTCTCATGCCAAGGTCCTGTCCAGGTTCTCTAGTGGTGAAGGACCTTGTTGGCCTTTTAGTCCGGTGGGTCCTGCCTATAGGACATCATTCGTATCATTGTCGCCCTACTTAGACAGAATCTAAAGACAAGTCCAAAAAAATCACATTGTATTTATATGTAAATGATGAATTTGCATTTTATATACTTAAATAAGTCTATAATCTCCCAATCAGTAAGAATTCTGCCTCTCTCAAACCTGTAAGTTTGGCATTAAGATGCTCCAACTACTCAGCACTCATTACCTGTAGCTCCTCCTACTCCGCACCTATTAAATGTAGCTCCTCCTACTCTGCACCCATTACCTGTAGCTCCTCCTACTCTGCACTCATTACCTGTAGCTCCTCCTACTCTGCACTCATTACCTGTAGCTCCTACTACTCAGTACTCATTACCTGTAGCTACTACTTCTCTGCACTTATTATCTGAAGCCCCTTCCTACTCTGCACTCATTACCTGTAGCTCCTCCTACTTTGCATCAATTAAATGTAGCTCCTCCTACTCTGCAATCATTACCTGTAGCTCCTCCTACTCAATACTCATTACCTGTAGCTACTACTTCTCTGCACTTATTATCTGAAGCCCCTTCCTACTCTGCACTCATTACCTGTAGCTCCTCCTACTTTGCACCAATTAAATGTAGCTCCTCCTACTCTGCAATCATTACCTGTAGCACCTCCTACTCTGCACTCATTACCTGTAACTCCGCCTACTCTGCACTCATTACCTGTAACTCCTCCTACTCTGCTCTCATTACCTGTAACTCCTACTACTCCGTACTCATTACCTGTAGATTCTCCTACTCTGCACTAATTATCTGTAGCTCCTCCTACTCTGCACTCATTCCCTGTATTAATTGCACCTGTATAACAGACACCTGTCTACACACTCAATCCCACACCAACTTCTCCACCAAGGGCCAGACCAAGGAGCTGTCTAAGGCCACCAGGGATGGGCTGCAGGACCCGGACTGGTGGATGTACTCAGTCATATAGGAGTCTGGGAAAGCTGGGTGACAGCCTTTGCAATATTGCTTGTCACCCAGCTTTCCCAGAAAGTCCCTGAAAGATGCAATTTTTTGGACTCTGCATTTAAAGGACGCACAAGGTCACGGCTCTAGTCGTGGAGCGGCCAGATGTGATCTCTTACAGGGTGAACACATTAGACTCCATTATCCCCCCCCCCCCCCCCATCATTACGGCAGGGACACGGCCCCCCTTTTAACTACTGACATTAACTCCTTCCTTGCCCGAGGCCGGAATCTCATCCGTCATAGGGAGGCGCCTCGTCCCACTGAAAGGGTTAGCGGCACAGTTAGGCAGGTAACCGGCTTATGGGCCATATTTTACTCCTGACAAGCGACGTATGAATAATATATAGCGGCTGCGCGGATATAATTGAGATTAATGCACGAGTATCAATCAATACCTGACACGGGTGGGAGGACTTTATAATAATATATCGCATTGATTTATATTCATGGCTTTCAGATCTCCCCCCCCCCCCCCGACTCAAGAATTTTTTCATCTATTTTTATTTTTTCTTTCTTTTAATGAACGTCAATTGGAAAATAACTTTTTTTGTTCTCTTTTTTTTTTTTTTTTACCCAGAAGAACTTCAAAAAGTTTTATTCGAGCAAATCGATCTGAGACGGAGATTGGAACAAGAATTCCAAGTGTTAAAGGGGACGCCGTCCTTTCCGGTTTTCAGTAAGTGTCAATTATTTCCAAAGTCTATGCTAATTTTTAATATTTTTTAAAAAAATTTTTAATTTTATTTATATATATATTTATTTATTTTTCCGTTTTTTTTTTATCATATTCTGAATAGTATATTGTAATTTTGATCATTGTAATACTTCAAGTTATTACTATTGTGTTTTTATTTTGTTTTTATTTTTATCTTTTTTTTTAATTATTATTATTTCTTTATATTTGCCCTAAGTAAAGATTTTGAATGAGAAAGTTGAAACATAATTAGGAAACATTATACAGTATAAGAGGAGATGAGCCGCCTCAGTAGTCATATCTGTCTGCAGGAGATGGAGGAGGGGGGGAAGTCCACAAGTGCCTCCTGCTGCGTTCCTGTGTCACAAAAGTCATGTACATGATTGGTACGTTTTATGAGATTTTCACAGGGTAGGTGTAAACTGTGTAAACTCATATAAAAAGGAAATCTACCACCAGGATGAAGAATAGTAAACCAAGCACTGACATCCTGGTGTGTGCTCTCTCTGGCAGGAATTGCTCTTATTTTATCTTCTTGTGCCCTGTTTTTTACAAAACAAAAGGCTTTAAAAATCGTGCAAATGCGTCTGAGGGGCCCCAGGCTCAATTAACACTTATGGAGCCCAGAGCCCCTCCGGATCATTTGCATAATTTTGAAATAGCAAAGACATAAGAAGTTAAAAAAGAGCAAATCCCACCAGAGGGGAAACTAGCGAGCATGCAAGTGTGCTGGGTTTACAATCCTTCATCCTGGTGGTAGGTTTCCTTTAAGATAGATACATAGATAGATAGATAGATAGATATATAGATAGATGGTAGATATGAGATAGATAGATAGATAGATAGATAGGAGATAGATAGATAGATAGATAGATAGATAGATAGGAGATAGATAGATAGATAGGAGATAGATAGATAGATAGGAGATAGATATGAGATAGATATGAGATAGATAGATAGATAGATAGATAGATATGAGATAGATAGGAGATAGATAGATAGGAGATAGATAGATAGATAGATAGATAGATATGAGATAGATTATAGATAGATAGATAGATAGATAGATAGATAGATAGATAGATAGATAGATAGATATGAGATGGATAGATAGATAGATAGATATGAGATGGATAGATAGATGATAGATAGATAGATAGATAGATAGATAGATAGATAGATATGAGATAGATAGATAGATAGATAGATAGATAGATAGATAGGAGATAGATAGATAGATAGATAGATAGATAGATAGGAGATAGATCGATAGATAGATAGATAGATAGATAGATAGATAGATAGATAGGAGATAGATAGATAGATAGATAGATAGATAGATAGGAGATAGATAGATAGGAGATAGATAGATAGATAGATAGATAGATAGATAGATAGATAGGAGATAGATAGATAGATAGGAGATAGATAGATAGATAGGAGATAGATAGATATGAGATAGATAGATAGATAGATAGATAGATAGATAGATAGATAGATAGATAGATATGAGATAGATAGATAGATAGATAGGTGAGAAGGAGATGATAAATAGACGTCAGTACGATGGGTCCCTGTAGACTTCCCTCGCATGGACGGTTAAGTGGAGTTATTACTTATTTAAAGGGGTCTGTTTAAAAGGGGATGTGCTGTAGAACATTCCGGTAAAAGAGGAGGAGGAGGGTGGATGTGAGGGTGAGAAACCCCCGGCCCATTATCCAGCCTTACACTTATCTTCATAGATATTTCCATAACTGAAATCTCCAGAATAATTTTAAGTAATGGCCGTTCCTCTATGAAATGACTACAGAGGGGCACAAATACAAGGGACTATGAGCATGGTGGGGGGCTCCAGGGGGGTCCTCACATCTTAGATGTATGACAGGACAGCACACAAGTGGTTAAGTCCTTTCAGAGCCTGATTAAGTGATTGAAAGGCTTCTCCATCAGGACCTATATCTTATATGTTATATATATATCATCCTCCCATGAGACCCTCCTCCTCCTCCTCTTCCAGACGTTTGTCTTCCTGTTTTTCCTGGTAAGATGATGAGAGGCGGCTGTTTAATGGGATCTCTTACATGTTCCCTCCATTACCTGGAGCTCTGGGCCAACCATGATAAACCCTCCAGGAGCCTCCACTCTGGGCCAACCATGATAAACCCTCCCGGAGCCCCCGCTCTGGGCCAACCATGATAAACCCTCCCGGAGTCCCCGCTCTGGGCCAATCATGATAAACCCTCCCGGAGCCCCCGCTCTGGGTCAACCATGATAAACCCTCCAGGAGACCCCGTTCTGGGCCAACCATGATAAAACCTCCAGGAGCCCTCACTCTGGGCCAACCATGATAAACCCTCCAGGTGCCCCCGCTCTGGGCCAACCATGATAAACTCTCCCGGAGCCCCTGCTCTGGGCCAACCATAATAAACCCTCCAGGAGAACCCGCTCTGGGCCAACCATAGTAAACCCTCCAGGAGAACCCGCTCTGGGGCAACCATGATAAACCCTCCCGGAGCCCCCGCTCTGGGCCAACAATGATAAACTCTCCCGGAGCCCCCGCTCTGGGCCAACCATGATAAACCCTCCCGGAGTCCCCGCTCTGGGCCAATCATGATAAACCCTCCCGGAGCCCCCGCTCTGGGTCAACCATGATAAACCCTCCAGGAGACCCCGTTCTGGGCCAACCATGATAAAACCTCCAGGAGCCCTCACTCTGGGCCAACCATGATAAACCCTCCAGGTGCCCCCGCTCTGGGCCAACCATGATAAACTCTCCCGGAGCCCCCGCTCTGGGCCAACCATAATAAACCCTCCAGGAGAACCCTCTCTGGGCCAACCATAGTAAACCCTCCAGGAGAACCCGCTCTGGGCCAACAATGATAAACCCTCCCGGAGCCCCCGCTCTGGGCCAACAATGATAAACTCTCCCGGAGCCCCCGCTCTGGGCCAACCATGATAAACCCTCCCGGAGCCGCCGCTCTGGGCCAACTATGATAAACCCTCCAGGAGACCCCGTTCTGGGCCAACCATGATAAACCCTCCAGGAGACCCCGTTCTGGGCCAACCATGATAAAACCTCCAGGAGCCCTCACTCTGGGCCAACCATGATAAACCCTCCAGGTGCCCCCGCTCTGGGCCAACCATGATAAACTCTCCCAGAAACTGGAGCTTCTCTGATAACTTGTGTCCTGAGGATTTACTACCCGTCACAAGTCCATAGGAACAGACCCAGCACAACCCTACATCACACCACAGCTCCCTAGAACCTGCCTCCTCCCATGACACTCCTGCTTTTCATGGCATAGTGTGCCAACTATGGGGTGGCATCAGCAAATGAGAGTTTTCAGTGGCCCATTTCTTCAGGATTCTCTATATTATTCATAGTCTTCCATGTGTACATTATGGCACTATTCATATAGCTTAGTGTCTCCTACTATGAAAATAGGCGCTATATGTCATTATTCATATGAGGACGGTATAACGCTTCCCATATGGGCACTATATGGCTGATATGAGGGCGGTATAACACAGCATATGGGCACTATATGGCTGATATGAGGATGGTATAACGCTTCCCATATGGGCACTATATGGCTGATATGAGAGCGGTATAACACAACATGTGGGCACTATATGGCTGATATGAGGGCGGTATAACACACCATATGGGCACTATATGGCTGATATGAGGGCGGTATAACACAACATGTGGGCACTATATGGCTGATATGAGGGCGGTATAATACAACATGTGGGCACTATATGGCTGATATGAGGGCGGTATAACACACCATATGGGCACTATATGGCTGATATGAGGGCGGTATAACACACCAAATGGGCACTATATGGCTGATATGAGGGCGGTATAACACACCATATGGGCACTATATGGCTGATATGAGGGCGGTATAATACAACATGTGGGCACTATATGGCGCCATTAATATTAGGATGGTGTAACATAATATATGAGCACAATACTTGGTATAACACATCATATAGGGTACTATGTGGCACCCTTTATATATGGGCAGTATAACTCATCATGGATCCACTATACGGCGCTATTTATAGAGCTTAGTGCATGGTCATATGAAAATAGGAACTGTATGGCATTATTTAAATGAGGATGGTATAACGGTATTCATAGGGGCACTATAGGCCGGTATAACACATCATAGGGGCACTATAGGCCGGTATAACACATCATATGGGCACTATAGGCTGGTATAACACAAATATATGACACCAATTGTATATGGACTGTATAACACATTATATTGCCAATACGTGGAATCATTTATATGAGGACGGTTCTGACACCTATTGGTACTATGTATCACTACTCAGTATGAAAATATTATATGAGCATTATACGGTACTATTAATACGAAGACGGTATGACCCCTATGGGTACTATAATATATTATGGGTACTATTTATAAATGGATATGGCTATATATGGATGTATAGGCACTATAGGTCGGTATAACACATCCTATAGGCACTATATGGCGCCATTATCTGTACTCTGCAGTTTTATATTGCTAGGACTTTATGACTTTCATAGATACAAAGACATTTATCATTTCAGTATTTGATTGGCTTCATTTGATGCCCTGGAGGAGGAGGAGCCATGTTGAATGGCGATAGTCTATGTATATCGCTACATTGTAGTAACGTGGATTCTCTACATTCCTTCCCAGATAACTTCCATGACCAGATGAAGAGAGAGCTGGCGTACAGAGAGGAGATGGTCCAGCAACTACAGATTGTAAGTAACCGCACACGAGTGATACGTTCTCCTCCATTCCTTACCTTACTGACCCATTCTTTTTACAATGGGATTTTTCACACGTCAGTTTTTATCCACTGATCCAATGTTGTCAATAAACACAAAAAGAACAGGTTCTACGCTGACACTGATCAGTGAAAAAATACTGAGGTGTGAAAACGCCCATTGAGAAGAATGGGTCAGTAAGATATCAGTGACAAATCACTGAAGCCAGGAAGCGAAAACCAATCTGTATGTGTCCATAAGCCAAAATGGGTTCACTGAAAACTCACTGGTGTGAAAAAAACCCCCAATGTGAGTCCCCACCCCAATGCAGGGGGCAGGCACACGCGGGGTTTAACGCATAAGCATCAAACTGCAATGCAACCGCTGAAGAGAGATCTGCCTGATTCATTACACAACGCAACCGTTTACACGACTTTTAACGTGTGTGTTAACATTGCGTCAACTGTCACATTTTGTAAACAACATTTTTTTTAAATTAAGCAGATCTTTTTTACAAAATGTGTGTAAAATTAACAATAGAAAATGAGACCTTTTTTAGGGAATTGTAAAAATTAGTTTTTTATTTGATGCCAGAAAATTAAGCTCTTATTCGCTCATATTTACCAATAAAGGTTTCCTTTGATGCATAAAATGGGGGTCATTTATCTTAGTCTGATGCAGAGTTTTTGTTATTTTAGTGACTTTTTGAGCGCATTGGGGTATTTGCGCAATTTTTTGCGTCCTGCTTCCAGATGTATGCACCGGATTTATTACTGATTTGCACCTAAAAATTGTAATAATGCGCTAGTCCTGACTGTGCTTAGGAAAAGCAATGGTGTGAACTGCGCAACAAAAGTGCGACTTTTTAAAAATTTGCGCCTAATAAGGCTAAAAAATAAACTGCATTTGACAAAGATCCAAAACTACAAAGACAAATGAGATGCAAAAAAATAGACTCACAAAAGCCGCAAAAAGAGCGCAGAGAAGGTGGGAAATAAGATAAATGACCCCCAATATCTTCAATTCTAATTCCTAGCAGTTCATACATTTGCCACTAGAGGGCAGGGCTCAAATCTTCCGGTTTTCTAATCTTCTTGCCTATTTAAAGCAGCGTGACCCTGATAAATGCAGCGCTATTTTAAGCCGTCTGTCTTCGTTTTGGACAATTTTGTACGTTTTTAAAATTTTGTAAATTGAAAAAAAAAATATTTCATGAAAAACTTGCCAAAATTCTAGTGCTCTGATAATTGCCTAATGTTCCTTGATGCCACGTATTTCAGACACTTTTTAGAAATGTTTGTGATGAAACGGGTGCGTGGTCTCACCTAAAGGGGCGAGGAAAAAGTGCCAAAAATTGCACCATGTGACACATTTTAAGATGATCAAGTCTTTGAATTCTTTAACTTTTAGAATATGTAATAAAGGTATTTCCACATTCATTAACCCTTACATGTGGATTGCCCAACCCGCAGTTACTTTCCGTTATACAATGTAACAATATTGCGCATTTACGGTGTCAATCAGATGCAGCCAATTCATTTCCATCTAAGTCACGAACCTGCAGCGCCACCTGGTGTTCATTTTATTATTGGCTGTTATAGGAGTTTTTCTTGTCACTATGGGGCTCATTCAGACAAGCGGTTTTGAGATCTGTATGCGATCCTTTTTTTTTTTTCGGGATGGCACAATGACCCATTGATTCCTATGGGTCTGATCAATGTAAATTTGATGTCATCCCTTATGTTCCATTTAGGCAAGTGTCCATATCCATGCGTCTTTTTGGACGGAAAAATTGATTGTTACATTAAACCTCAGTTCTTTACTTTTTTTTAATGGAGGGAAGGAACGGTAGTGTGAACTGCGCCTTAGACTACGCTAGACTGGAAGATAAACACACTGGATTGTAGACTGCTACATTGTACAAACTGATACATTGTAGCCTAACTGAGCTGAAAAAATATAACTGTAACAAACCCTCAGCTGTGAACAGTAATTCATCTAAGAACATATCAGTTTCTGAATGTAAATTCTGTTCCCATTCACTGACTGCAAGCAGAGTCCCTCTAAATATTGATGAGAAAAAACAGATTTACAATAAAACTTTATTTCCATCATATCACTTGTACAAATTGTTAAAGGGATATTCTGGGATGTCAACACTCACAGAGGATGAATCTAGAGTGTGCAGGCTATAGGTGATAATAATGGAAAAACCCTTTAAGATGAAGTGATAGTTATGGCTCCGCCCACTCACAATGTATTTCTCTCCTTGCAGATCCCCTATGCCGCCAGCTTAATAAGGAAAGAGAAAATCGGGACTCACCTGAGCAAAAGCTAAAAGGTAAGAGGAGGTTCTGGAGACATGAGGACACTGAGGTGCAGTTATTTCATAGAACCTTCTGCTTTCTCTACAACGGCATTACCACTAGGGGGAGCTCACTGCAGACAGGTTTCTACTGTTTTATATGGTTTAGTACAATATACATATATTTCTTGTTATATCCCCAGTCATGTGATGTCACACAGGTGCACGGCTCATTATATCCCTGGTCATGTGATGTCACACAGGTGCACGGCTCATTATATCCCAGGTCATGTGATGTCACACAGGTGCACGGCTCGTTATATCCCTGGTCATGTGATGTCACACAGGTGCACGGCTCGTTATATCCCTGGTCATGTGATGTCACACAGGTGCACGGCTTGTTATATCCCTGGTCATGTGATGTCACACAGGTGCACGGCTCGTTATATCCCTGGTCATGTGATGTCACACAGGTGCACAGCTCGTTATACCCTGGTCAAGTGATGTCACACTGGTGCACAGCTGGTTATATCCCTGGTCATGTGATGTCACACAGGTTCACGGCTCGTTATATCCCTGGTCATGTGATGTCACACAGGTGCACACTTCGTTATATCCCTGGCCATGTGATCTCACACAGGTGCACAGCTTGTACACATGCCGTACACCTGTGCAACATAACATGACCAGGTAGTATAACGAGATGTGCACCTGTGTGACTTCAAATGACCACGACCAGTTTCCATATGGTTTAGTACAATATACATATATTTCTTGTTATATCCCCAGTCATGTGATGTCACACAGGTGCACGGCTCATTATATCCCTGGTCATGTGATGTCACACAGGTGCACGGCTCATTATATCCCAGGTCATGTGATGTCACACAGGTGCACGGCTCGTTATATCCCTGGTCATGTGATGTCACACAGGTGCACGGCTCATTATATCCCTGGTCATGTGATGTCACACAGGTGCACGGCTCATTATATCCCTGGTCATGTGATGTCACACAGGTGCACGGCTCATTATATCCCAGGTCATGTGATGTCACACAGGTGCACGGCTCATTATATCCCTGGTCATGTGATGTCACACAGGTGCACGGCTCATTATATCCCTGGTCATGTGATGTCACACAGGTGCACGGCTCATTATATCCCAGGTCATGTGATGTCACACAGGTGCACGGCTCGTTATATCCCTGGTCATGTGATGTCACACAGGTGCACGGCTTGTTATATCCCTGGTCATGTGATGTCACACAGGTGCACGGCTCGTTATATCCCTGGTCATGTGATGTCACACAGGTGCACACTTCGTTATATCCCTGGCCATGTGATCTCACACAGGTGCACAGCTTGTACACATGCCGTACACCTGTGCAACATAACATGACCAGGTAGTATAACGAGATGTGCACCTGTGTGACTTCAAATGACCACGACCAGTGTTTATCCACAGGAAATAAACAGTAGATTTCTATAGCCAGACAACAAGCAGAGATCTTGAAAACTGAAAGGAAGTGATACAGAAAGTACAGGCAGTCCCTAGGTTACGTACAAGATAGGGTCCATAGGTTTGTTCTTAAGTTGAATTTGTATGTAAGTCGAAACTGTATATTTTATAATTGTAGTTCTAGAAAAAGTTTCTAAATTTTTGCTGTAATGGGACCAAGGATTATCCATAAAGCTTCATTACAGACACCTTACAGCTGATCATTGCAGTCTGAGACTATAGTAACATCCAGAGAGCTTCACCAGAGGTCACAGGGGGCAGAGGGGTCCCTCTGTAACTAGGGGTCGTCTGTAAGTCAGGTGTCCTTAAGTAGGGGACCGCCTGTATACTGAAAAATTGTAGAACTTTTGATTACACAAACAATTTTAATAATTTGCTGAAAGTGGACAATCCCTTTAAGTGTTCCTATGGGGCCCTATGACTCCTGTGCTCCCCCTGCTGGTGACTTAAATAACTGATTTCTTCTTTCTTTTTTCCAGCCAATGTAAGAATTTCTGCAAACCTTTTGTAAGATAATCACCTCCTCGAACTTGTACAAAGACTGGAAACCGGAAGGTCGGTTCCTTAACTCAACTGAGTGATCACGGACACTAAGGACTCTGAGGAGTAGCAGAGACTTCACCCCCCCTTAGACCCCCCTGCAGGGGTACCAAAGTATGTGTGACCACAGAACCTGCACTAACCGCCCCGGACAGCACGGGAGGGCGCCCCCTCTGGACACTGTATACTATAGCAGCGCCGCACTCTGTGCTCAGTGCTGCCCCCTCGGTCACGATGGTGATACTACGCCTGTGGATTGGACAATGACTGGCGATGGACCCTCATGTCATTTTACTCTGCCTGCTGTAAAGGGTTAATGCCGGACCCTCCTGAAAATAATTTTACAGTTTAATATTACGTGTAATTAAGAATATAATCTCTGGTCTCAAAGTATTTATCACTGTTCTTGTAGTTTCTTTAACATTTATGTGGATAAGAATCTATAATAAAAGCTATCAAGTGGTATCCGGGCATCTGAGGCTCCTCTGGGTAGCGCTGCAGGGTAAAGCATGGCGGACAGCGGAGCCACTGAGGAGGGGGGGACCCATGACCCAGGACTACAGAAGTGTCAATCATCCCACAGTCCCACCTCCTGTCTGCTCCGCCTCCAAAATAATATCTCTGGCTTGTGCGCTCTAGACAGTCAGAGTTGTCATAGGGGCACTGCTATCTAGTTTCAAACTTGTCACACCTTCATAGGTCAGAGGTCACTATCACTATGATAACACTATGGATCTATCAGTACTGGTGACCATACAGTCAACAGCCAATGGCAAGCACTTTTCCCTGGAGAGGTGTGTAATCATACCTTGTGTGTTGTTAGTAGCAGCAGGACTGTGATATATGGATACAAATTCCAGGATTGTACTGAAGGGAATGGGCAAGGGCTGTCCTTGTACTGCTGTGCTCTTAGTGCTCTGCAGACAGTGTTAGATATTGTCCCTGGAGAGATGTGTAATCATAGCTTGTGTGTAGTTAGTAGCAGCAGAACTGTGAAACATGGATATAAACTCCAGTACTGTACTGGGGGAAATGGGTGGGAGGTTCCTTCCACTGCTGTGCTCTTAGTGCTCTGCAGACACTGTTAGATATTGTCC
Organism: Engystomops pustulosus; assembly: GCF_040894005.1. Lineage (NCBI taxonomy): Eukaryota > Metazoa > Chordata > Amphibia > Anura > Leptodactylidae > Engystomops > Engystomops pustulosus. The sequence goes on along the minus strand of NC_092411.1, from coordinate 10,429,020 downwards.
CTGGAGAGATGTGTAATCATTCCTTGTGTGTAGTTAGTAGAAGCAGCACTGTGAAATGTGGATTTAAATTCCAGTACTGTACTGAGGGAAATGGGCGGGAGGTTCCTTACACTAGTGTGCTCCAGTGGTCTGCAGGCAGTGTTATATATTGTCCCTGGAGAGATGTGTAATCATTCCTTGTGTGTAGTTAGTAGCAGCAGAACTGTGAAAGGGGTGTGTCCTCACACTGCTGTGCTCTGAGTTATTCACATGAATCTTCTCTATACCGACCCCTCTATGTTCTGAGCAATTGTAGCATTTAACTAGAAGCCTATTCAATTATGCTTAGATTGTAGGAAACAGTGCGGAGGAGCAGTTCAATGCATGGGAATAAGAGTACAGCAGTGTGAGGACAACCCCTCAGTGCTCCAAGTCCAGCTACAATCCTGGAATATACTGTAAGTCCATATTACACAGTACTGCTGCTACATACAATTATATAATAACTCTCCCAGGGAGAATACCTAATACTGGCTGCAGTTTAGGGGTCGACATTGCTGTCAGGTTCCCTTTGAAAAAAAGCTTGCGTTGTGATGGAAGTTCTCCTTTAAAAGTTTTTTGTTCAAGTGTTAAAAAAAACACGACCACAGCGCCGCTTGTGTCCATTGTCTGGTATTGCAGTCTGGATGACTGAATTGCACAGTATTGACTGATGACTAAATTGCAATACCACACACAACCTATAGACGAGGGTGGCACTGTTTTCAGATGCGTTTATGCTTTTATTAACCTAGACAACCCCTTTAAGTTTAATTAATCTGAATGCTATAATCCCCAGAGGTACTGACGGATTTTCCCCAGCAGGGGGCGCTCTATAACATACGGTAACAATGAAGGCTACAAGTTATTTGAAAGTAATTGTAGCAATAAAAGTGAAAAAGTAACTAATCTTCCGCTGTGCTACTCGTGTGCCATAAACCCTCATAAATGGCCCTAGATAAGGAGGCAGATCCCACAGGCAGAGCCCAGAACTCACCTACTGTGCAGCGACAGGTAAGTGCCATCACCCCGCGCCCAGGATCCTGAGAGTCTCCATATTCTTCATGTTTATACTGTTGTACTTTAAGATCCCAAAGGAAAATTCACAATCGATTGTTTGGGCAACTGGGAACTGCGTCATTAAGGGAAAGCGATAGGTTCTGGATTATACTTCAGAGCAGCATTTACAATTCTGCCGAGAAGAAATCTCCTACTGTTACTTGAGATATAAATATATATATATATATATATATATCCACAAAGAGATGGATCTGGTGATTTAAACTGCAGGCAAATCTAAGCTCACAACAAGCATTAACAAACAGCCGATTGATCACAGTAATGGTGAGTGCAGCTCTGGAGTATTATACATGGGAGATAAAATGGGAAATTTCTACTATAGATCTTCTGTATAGGAATCTAATGTAATGAAGGATGTAACTCATGATAAGAGATGTAATGTCATGTACACAGTGACACCAATAGTAAAATATTGAGTGTTGCTCTGGAGAATAATACAGGATGTAACTCAGGATCAGTACAGGATAAGTAATGTCATGTATGTACACAGTGACTGCACTAGCAGCAGAATAGTGAGTGCAGCTCTGGGGTATAATACAGGATGTAACTCAGGATCAGTACAGGATAAGTAATGTCATGTATGTACACAGTGACTGCACCAGCAGCAGAATAGTGAGTGCAGCTCTGGAGTATAATACAGGATGTAACTCAGGATCAGTACAGGATAAGTAATGTCATGTATGTACACAGTGACTGCACCAGCAGCAGAATAGTGAGTGCAGCTCTGGAGTATAATACAGGATGTAACTCAGGATCAGTACAGGATAAGTAATGTCATGTATGTACACAGTGACTGCACCAGCAGAATAGTGAGTGCAGCTCTGGGGTATAATACAGGATGTAACTCAGGATCAGTACAGGATAAGTAATGTCATGTGTGTACACAGTGACTGCACCAGCAGCAGAATAGTGAGTGTAGCTCTGGAGTATAATACAGGATGTAACTCAGGATCAGTACAGGATAAGTAATGTCATGTATGTACACAGTGACTGCACCAGTCAAATAGTGAGTGCAGCTCTGGGGTATAATACAGGATGTAACTCAGGATCAGTACAGGATAAGTAATGTCATGTATGTACACAGTGACTGCACCAGCAGCAGAATAGTGAGTGTAGCTCTGGAGTATAATACAGGATGTAACTCAGGATCAGTACAGGATAAGTAATGTCATGTATGTACACAGTGACTGCACCAGCAGAATAGTGAGTGCAGCTCTGGGGTATAATACAGGATGTAACTCAGGATCAGTACAGGATAAGTAATGTCATGTATGTACACAGTGACTGCACCAGCAGAATAGTGAGTGCAGCTCTGGGGTATAATACAGGATGTAACTCAGGATCAGTACAGGATAAGTAATGTCATGTATGTACACAGTGACTGCACCAGCAGCAGAATAGTGAGTGCAGCTCTGGGGTATAATACAGGATGTAACTCAGGATCAGTACAGGATAAGTAATGTCATGTATGTACACAGTGAGTGCACCAGCAGCAGAATAGTGAGTGCAGCTCTGGTGTATAATACAGGATGTAACTCAGGATCAGTACAGGATAAGTAATGTCATGTATGTACACAGTGACTGCACCAGCAGCAGAATAGTGAGTACAGCTCTGGGGTATAATACAGGATGTAACTCAGGATCAGTACAGGATAAGTAATGTCATGTATGTACACAGTGACTGCACTAGCAGCAGAATAGTGAGTGCAGCTCTGGAGTATAATACAGGATGTAACTCAGGATCAGTACAGGATAAGTAATGTCATGTATGTACACAGTGACTGCACCAGCAGCAGAATAGTGAGTGCAGCTCTGGAGTATAATACAGGATTTAACTCAGGATCAGTACAGGATAAGTAATGTCATGTATGTACACAGTGACTGCACCAGCAGCAGAATAGTGAGTGCAGCTCTGGGGTATAATACAGGATGTAACTCAGGATCAGTACAGGATAAGTAATGTCATGTATGTACACAGTGACTGCACCAGCAGAATAGTGAGTGCAGCTCTGGGGTAGTTATCCAGGTTCCTCTCTAGTTATCATTCTACAGCCTGATCATTGTTCCATAATCTACCTAATGGACTGTGATTCATTTACAGACAGACAAACCAAAAAGCCTCTTAATGAATTGCTTTCTGTTCCTGTGATAAAGAGGGAGGGGGGGGGGGGGGGAGATATTTCCGCAGGTGAAGTCTGTGACGTCTCTATCCAACAGATTACATAGAAATATAGAATATACAATATAGATAGAGTATTATGTTTCAAATTGTATCACCTTTTTAGGAAGTTTTCACCTTTCATACAGTTGGAAAATCTCTTTTTATACATGAAAATAGTTTTATATTCAAGATTGCACCTTCTGCAAGTGTCCTCACACTGCTGTGCTCTTAGATCTCTGCAATTGCTCCACAGCCCCTCCCCTCTGCTATAAGTGACTGTTGTTGCAAGTTTCTGGTTGAAGGGAATCTGTTACCAGGATTTACATACTTGAAGTATCTGCTATGCTACTTAGGACTATGCCCACACACGCCACCCTTACCTTTCTTTTCTATACCATACTTTTCTAGCTGTTCCTTCCATGCCAAAATGTAACTATGCAAATTAAGCCGAAGTGCTCTGGGGGCACTAGCAGAGCACCTCAGAGCTCCAGCTCCACAGTAATAACAATGCCCTCTGCTACACTTCCACCACCCAGCGCCTTCTCTCAACCTTCCCCCTTCAGCTACCCACCTACCTTATAGCGAGGTGTGGAGGTGGAGATCTGAGGTGCTCTGCCAAAGCACTTCAGCCTAATTTGCATATTTTTTAAAGTGAATGTTTGACATGGAAAAGTAGCTGGATTATGAAAACAAAAGTTAAGGTGGCATGTGTGGGCATAAACCTGCGTAATGTAGCAATTAGTTTAGGTAGGAACCTGTCACCATCTTTTACCTTACAAAACTACCAGACCCCTCAGGTCGGAAATAAAAATGTCTTTGTAGAATTCCATGTTTTATGTATAATCTCACCCATTTACCTATAAAAGATAAAAATCTCCCCCAAAGTCATGTGCAAAAATGACTCTTCTCATCCCATTTTCACATGAGATGAGTCAAGTTTAGTGGTTGCAGAGGAAGTGCCATTTCAGAAATCTTTGGATCTATAGCACCTAGAAACACGATTTGTGTCATATTTAAAGATAATAATCCCATCTTTCAGATCACATCAGGCTTATGGTTCTGTGAGCTACAGAACTGGACATACAGGCGGGAACTGGATCTTTATTCGCAGTCCAATTGCTAGAAAATTCCCACTATTGTTGCCGAAAATGTCCCTATGCCCTTGTGTGTGTAACAATCCATTTGGTTCTGTTCCAGGATGTCTCTTCTTAGGAGCGATGGCGGCTCCGCGCAGGATAAAAGTAAGTACAGAATCTGAAGACACAAATGTAGAGACCAGAGGTCCAGCCGCAGGATCTCACAAGTAACGAGTTAATAGAAAGACGGAACATGCAGTAAATCTGCCACTGACATGACCGGACGGGACACACGAGTGATGTCACAGTCACTTTACTCACGTACGTGTGATGTCACAGCATGTTATCTAGGTAAAACCCACCAGTGATGTCATAGCAGATTAATTAACTGAAACACACAAGCAATATTAGGGATTGCCGAATTTAATCCCACATGTGATGTCACTGATTACCAGATTGACAACAAACCTTTTGTGATGTCACTGATTACCTGATGGCCAACCCACTTGTGATGTCACAGATTAACTATTTAAAGCAACCAATTTGTGATGTAATAGATTACCTGATTGACAATAAACCTTTTGTGATGTCACAGATTAGCTCATTGACAACCCACTTGTGATGTCACAGATTAACTAATTGACAACCCACTTGTGATGTCAGAGGGCACTGCTTGAGTGACACTTACCTGTGATGTCACAGATCACCGGACTATAAATATGACTTGTGATGTCAGATGATCACATGAATAAAACCCACGTGTGACGTCACAAATTATCTGCTATTATTATAGAAGTTCGGAGCCATTAGCAGAAAATGTGTCACAGATTATTGTGGGAATGAGACAGTTTACTAGTCGATACATATGAGGACAATGGAGGCAGCAGTGGGGCCCCCCTAATTGTCGGTAAACTTTTAACTTTATGTAAATAAAGCACACTTGCTTCCAGGGGCATCACCAGAGCCCCTCCGTACACTGCGGCTCTTTGCTGCCGTAAGATATTGGCGAGGGAGGAGGGGAGCAGAGAGGGAGCAGGGAGACAGTCACAAATGTTTTGGGAGGAGTGCAATAGCCAGAGCCCCGCGGAGGGGCTTTGGTGATGCCCCCAAAGCACTTGTGGTTCATTTAAATAAAATTAAAAGTTACTTTTCTAAGTAAAAAATCTTAAAATAATAACTTATACCATACATATCCCTGTGTTCTCGCTGCTGTAGCATAAAGGGTTAATAAAGTTAATAGCACGGGGTAGATTTCCTTATATACATGTATATTCCGAGAGATTAGAATTAATGGATCTACTACAAACCTGTATTTGTTCTCTCCTCCAGCTCCTTCCAATGCAGTGTATGAGATAGTGATGGTGGCTGTGGCGGCAGCGATCATGTTGGTGTGCGGACTCATCTTTATAATCCTTGTACTGAAGAGGTGAGGACCTGCTGTTAGGATCATATCCCTCATTAGATATAGGGGCTCATTTACTAATCTGGTCCAGTCGTGATCCCGCGGCGTGTTGTCCGACGAGGATTCGGGTTCTGCCAGGATTCACTAAGGTCGTGCGCCCGATATCCAGCAGGTGTCGCTGCTGCGCCGAGATCCGCCGGAGTTCACCTTCTCCTTCCTGGTGCATGTAAGTGCTGATCTTGCGACACAAATCGTTTTTCAAATTACGTGTTTTTTCCGAATCCGTTGGGTTGTCCGATGGCCATGCCCCCCCCTGATTTCTGTCGCGTGAAAGCCGATGCGCCACAATCCGATCGCATGCTCCAAAATCCCGAGGCAATTCGCCGCAAAACGGAAATATTCGGGAAACCCGAGGAAAGTGCGGCATTCGGACACTTAGTAAATGAGCCCCATAGAATTATATATCCTACATAATGTAACATGAATTTTACATACCCAGTACACCATGTAGCTGGTAATGCAGCTCAGAGCAGTTCCTTGGATGTGACTGAGGTGCAGTACCAGACATGGCCACGCGGACACGGTGGGCGCTGTGTTATGGTGAATGGACTGCAGTAATATACAAAGCCCTAGATTTTAAAGTCCCTGGGGTGAGAGTCTACACATCACACACTGTTACATAGTCTTCTTAATAGATACCAATCCATAAGATTTCTAGGGAAAGAGAGTTACAAGTAGCCAGTGTCCAAATGGGGTTCCTTGTGCCCAACAGATAAAAAAAAAAAAATTGGGTTGTGCTGAATGTCTGACATCCAGTATTGGGTTGTCTTCTGCTGAATGTCTGACACCCTGTATTGGGTTAGAGCCTGGACCCACCGTAGGATCCTCCGATTCTCCGGTGGGCCAGTCCGACCTGCAAGTATCTCTAATCATTATGTGGTCGGCTGATGCTACTATAATGGGTGGGGTTAGACTAATGTTATTCTGGTATGTACATATATAAGTATAACTCACCTGATGCACATCTTTCCTTGTCCAGGAGATGGACTCTTGGTGAAATCTCGTACGATAACTACATTGAAGAAGGCACCGTGTCCAGCATCAGCCTAAACCGTGCATCCAACGACAACATCTCCACGGCCGACCTCCATGGCCCCGTATACGTTAGTTATATTAACGATAAGGGAGCGCTGCCCACTGAGATCCCAATCGGCAAAGTGAAGCTATCGAGAGACGCCCTGCTCTACATCTCCCTCATGACGTGTATGAACCTTCCTGATGACATGGACTCAGAGGAAAATCTATGAAGTCCACAATGGGGCAATGACCTCGACATATATATATATGGACATGGACTGGTCAAGATGATCCTAGTGGAAAGGTTATGGTCACATCAGGAGCAGGAGTATGGACTGATCCCCGGAGGACAATGATGTCCTCAATACTCAGAGGAGATTCACTAAAGGAAATGATAAGACTAGAAGATAATGGAAATACTCAGAACTTGGGTATAGGTCAAATTAGGTTCTAGTCTTGCAAAAAAAAACCTAATTTTAAAGGGGTTTTAGATGTTTGATTCAGGGCTGGAGACCAACTCCATGGAGAACAATGGCCAAGAACCTCGTGTATGTAACAATTGGAAGAAATCAGCTCATTTATTACCTCATTTAGAACAGAGATTTCTGTAACCACCATATAAAATAACTGTATACTACATAGACTATCAAGATAAGATTGCATCACTAATGTAATACCGCCATACAGGCGTCATGTATATAAATATATATGTTTTATGTGTCTGAAATAAATTATCTGTTGTGTCCGTTAAATATGAAGGTGCTGCCATTTCACAAAACCAGAAAATAGCAAGAAGTTACAGGAGATTCTTCAACTGTCCGGGCGTAAGAGCTTTCCTCATGGAGACTTTGCCATTAAAGGCTGCCTTGCAGGCTTGCAGAGAATTATATCCATTGATACTCCAGGGGAGACATTGCCTCTTAGCTACATTGCAAGGCAGTCCACATGGCGTTCCGCGGCCTCCTGCTGCACAGCTGCCAGCACAGCCGCCCACCCGCCTGCACAGACGCCCACCCACACACCTGCCAGCACAGTCTCCTGCCGCACACCTGCCAGCACAGCCTCCTGCCGCACACCTGCCAGCACAGCCCCCCACACACCTGCCAGCACAGCCGCCCACCCGCACACCTGCCAGCACAGCCTCCTGCCGCACACCTGCCAGCACAGCCTCCTTCCGCACACCTGCCAGCACAGCCCCCCACACACCTGCCAGCACAGCCTCCTGCCGCACACCTGCCAGCACAGCCTCCTTCCGCACACCTGCCAGCACAGCCCCCCACACACCTGCCAGCACTGCCGCCCACCTGCACACCTGCCAGCACAGCCGCCCACCCGCACACCTGCCAGCACAGCCTCCTGCCGCACACCTGCCAGCACAGCCCCCCACACCTGCCAGCACAGCCGCCCACCCACACACCTGCCAGCACAGCCTCCTGCCGCACACCTGCCAGCAAAGCCGCCCACCCGCCAGCACAGCCGCCCACCTGCACACCTGCCAGCACAGCCCCCCACACCTGCCAGCACAGCCGCCCACCCACACACCTGCCAGCACAGCCGCCCACACACCTGCCAGCACAGCCTCCTGTCGCACACCTGCCAGCACAGCCGCCCACCCTCCAGCACAGCCACCTACCCGCACAGCCGCCCACCCTCACACCTGCCAGCACAGCCGCTCACCCGCACACCTGCCAGCAAAGCCGCCCGCCAGCACAGCCGCCCACCCGCAAACCTGCCAACACAGCCGCCCACCCGCACACCTGCCAGCACAGCCTCCTGCCGCACACCTGCCAGCACAGCCCCCCACACCTGCCAGCACAGCCGCCCACCCACACACCTGCCAGCACAGCCGCCCACACACACACCTGCCAGCACAGCCTCCTGCCGCACACCTGCCAGCACAGCCCCCCACACCTGCCAGCACAGCCGCCCACCCACACACCTGCCAGCACAGCCGCCCACACACCTGCCAGCACAGCCTCCTGTCGCACACCTGCCAGCACAGCCGCCCACCCTCCAGCACAGCCACCTACCCGCACAGCCGCCCACCCTCACACCTGCCAGCACAGCCTCTCACCCGCACACCTGCCAGCAAAGCCGCCCGCCAGCACAGCCGCCCACCCGCAAACCTGCCAGCACAGCCACCCACCCGCACACCTGCCAGCACAGCCTCCTGCCGCACACCTGCCAGCACAGCCCCCCACACCTGCCAGCACAGCCGCCCACCCACACACCTGCCAGCACAGCCTCCTGCCGCACACCTGCCAGCAAAGCCGCCCACCCGCCAGCACAGCCGCCCACCCGCACACCTGCCAGCACAGCCGTCCGCACACCTGCCAGCAAGCCTCCTGAAGCACACCCACACACCTGCCAGCACAGCCTCCTGCCGCACACCTGCCAGCACAGCTGCCCACCCGCCAGCACAGCCGCCCACCCGCACACCTGCCAGCAAAGCCGCCCACCTGCACACCTGCCCGCACAGCCACCCACCCGCACACCTGCCAGCACAGCCGCCCACCCGCACGCACAGCCGCCACTTGTACACCTGCCAGCACAGATGCCCCCAGGAAACACCCGCCATCACAGCCGCCCACCTGCCAGAACAGCAACCCACCCATACACCTGCCAGCACACCCGCACACCCGCCAGCACAGCCGTACACCTGCCAGCACAGCAACCCCCCCATACACCTGCCAGCACACCCGCACACCCGCCAGCACAGCCGTACACCTGCCAGCACAGCAACCCACCCATACACCTACCAGACCAGCCGCCCACCCGCACACCTACCAGCAAGAATATTCAAATGTGAAAATTTGCCGGTTGCAGGACCCCGCTAAATACATCAAGAGGTCGGAGCATTTTTATGTATCTAGCTTCGTGGGATCAGTTGCGGGGCTTTCATGTGCAATAAATAACCCACATGTGTGGTGTATGGTGTGTTTTTACTTGCTCACTGCAATAAATTGCAATTATATTTGTGCCTACACCGCCTCCAGGCAATGTGTGTGTGGTGGGGTGCAGCTGGCAGCGGAGTGGGCAGGCACGGGGCATTCTCACCCCGTGACTGCTTATTTTCTGCAAAACTATGTCAGGTTGTACTCAGTGTGTATGAGTGTATACATGTATGTATGTGTATACGAGTATATAAAAGTGAGTATATGAGTGTATCAATGTGTGTGATTCTATAAACATGTGAGTGTATATATATATATTCTAAGGGAAGGGGCAGAAATCTGCATTTCTATTTTGTTAATTAACTTTGCTTCTATTGAAAAAAATGATAAACATTTTTTTAATGGGTTCTTACTTTGCAGCTAGTCAAGCACAAAGACATGTTCTATGGGCAACCATATTGTAAATTCAAGAAATTTAAGGGGTTGTTATCACAATAAGCTATCTCTAATCTATAGGATAGGGAAAAACTTGGTAAGGGTGGGTGATCAGTGGTGGGACCCCCATGGATCAGAGAATGGGTCTCCTGAATGTAGCGGCCTGTCGGACATGTCTATAACCCTTATGAAGTCAGCTGACTACAGCGCTTTGGTATCTCCCCCAGTGCCATAGAGACGGATGCTCTGTTTATTTTGGGTGCAAATGACCCTTGTTCTCATAATCCATGGGGGTCCTACTAAAACCCCCACCAATCAGCAAGTCCTGTTGCTTCATTGGCTGGACAACCTCATTAAATCTTTAAAATTAAGTTAGAGGGATTTCCCATTTCCCTTATGTATTTATGACAAATCCACAGGATGTGATAAATACTGATGTGGGCGTCATCTTCATACTACAGGTCCGCTGACCCCCATCATGTTGCCAGGCTGAACAGCGAGTTTACCATGTATGTCAGCCCAATGTGAGTGCCAAATATAGCCAAGTCCATACATTCCTCCCATGGACCTTAAATGGAACATCCTGTAAAGCTACAGCACAGAGGGGCTCTGGTAACACCCCCAGGGCCCTTCTGGCTCATTAGCGTAATGACAAATGTTGATTTTAAAAGGAAGGAGGCCATGGATAACACATATAAGCAGATACCACAGTCCCGGTGCCTGGATCTATGAGTAACGTCCCTGGTTTATCAGGATGGATTGTGATGGGAGATTTCCTTTAATGAACATGCAAACCCTCAATGAAATCCAGCTGTGAGCAGGGGGCCAGTCCTATGGCCTCCTTTCCGTGTGCATGTAGCAAATACATTTTATCTGTCCGTGGATCGGCTGCACAAGAGGACACATTGCAGAAATACACTAATACCAAAGGTCTGGTGTTATCTGTATCGCTCATCAATACTATCAGTTCAATAAATCTACAAATACTGATCTTCCCTGATAATCCGCCGGGGCGCAGTTTTCACGAGCACTTCTTTTATTATTGAGTTATGTTTGTAAGTTTCCAGTGTAATATATGACATGGTTTAAGGGGGCATTCCCGAGGTGAGGATGGGGGTCCCTCCCTTCACCCGAGTCTCAAGGTCTTATATTCACTTCCATAAAATTCGGAACTTCCATAGAAGTAAATAAAGAGCAGTAACTTCTTCTATCACATTGGAGGAAATACACAGGAGACCCCCTGTTCATGGGATGGGACCCTCCTCATGTATTTATGGCATATCCCAGACTCCAAGCCCTGCCCAAACATCTAGCGGTGGTCTTACAGAGCTTCATTGTAGAGCAACGTGTGGCCTGATGGCGCCTCTTGCGGTCACTACAGGATACACTTGTATAGAGCAGGAGCCTGACCCCATTTCACGTCTTCCTCCTCTCCCGGAATTTCCTTCCGAACATCTAAGAAATTAAATATCAACTAAAAATAAAATAAACTGAGCGGCCGAACCCTTTGCCCGATAGTCATGTAATAAAACGGTAAATGTGAACAGCTCGGGAGGTCACGGATACGGAACAATCTGTAACATATTTTATCTCTGAATCATCTCCGCTCCAGGCAGATAATAGATTCTGGATCAGATAAGATCCTCATTTCTTGATTTTATCGCTTCTCCCCAGTCTTTTATATTACTCTGCAGCAGTGACCTGCATGATATGAGCTGATCGCAATCAGACATAATGGCCCAGATTTATCAAAAGTGACGCACACCGCACTAAGATTATGGAATACTGGTCTTCAATTATCCCCTTACAGACATGTGAAGTATCTGTATGTCACACGTCGGCTGCGGGTGCTTAGAGAGGGCTCACAGACTGAGCCCTCTCCATGGCTGGTAAGTGTTTGCTGCATATTGCAGCAAACACTTCCGGTAACACCCACGATTGGTGCCCATCCATCGGCACCGGCAAAGCTCCAGTTTATGGTAGGATCAATCAGACAACCTAAGATTAAAGTACCCTAGGGGGTCTGAAAAATAGTAAAAATAAAAAGATTTAAAAATTTTATTCAAAAAAAAAAAACAAAAAATTTGAATCACCCCCTAGAACTGATATAAATATTAATAAACAGTAAAAATCATAAACACACTGGGGCACATTTACTAAGGGTCCACGGACCGCAATTCCGTTGGGTTTTCCCGAATATTTCCGTTTTGGCGCACGCGATCGGGTTTTGTCGCATCGGATCCGGCTTGCACGCGACAGAAACCGAGAGTGTGGCCGTCAGACAACCTGATGGATCTGGAAAAAATGCGGAATTTAAAAAACGAAATGTGTCGCAAGATCAAGCACTCACATGCACCGGGAAGGAGAAGGTGAACTCCGGCGGACCTCAGCGTAGCAGCAACACCTGATGGAAATTGGACGCACGACCTTAGTGAATCCCAGCAGCTCCGAATCCTCGTCGGAGAACGCACCACGGGATTGCGACTGGACCGGGTAAGTAAATGTGCCCCATTAGGTATCACTGTGTCCCAAAATGTCCGATCTATTAAAGTATGATAACTTTTTTCCCAGTGTTTAACCCCATAACGGAAAATAGCGCCCAAAGTTGAAAATGACACTTTTTTGCCATTTTGAAAAATATAAAAAAGTGATCAAAAGGCCGTACAGTGCTAAACATGGTAGCATTGAAAAGGTTGTCAAAAGTCGCATAAAATGACACCACCCACAGCTCCGGAGGTTTTAATTTCTGTAAATGTATGTAAACAATATAAAACCTATACAAATTGGGTATCCCCGTGATCGGACCGACCCAAAGAATAAAGTAGTCTTTTGGGGCGCACAGTGAAAAACGTAAAATCCAAGGCCATAACAAAACGGCGCAAATGCGTGCCCTCACACAGCTCTGTACATGGAAAAATAAAAAAACTTGGAGATTTTTGAAGGTGGGGAGTGAAAAATGAAAATGAAATTCCTCGTGACTCTTTCTCGGTGACTTGGTTATTTAATTCCATTTTCGTTTTATCTGAATTCATCGCCTGATTCTTTGTATTTTGTTTGTTTTTTTAATTTCCTTTTTAGTTTGTCTCATTTTTGCGTTTGTCGCCAAATGTTCTTTGTTTTTGCTGCACATGTGCCTTTGGCAGTGGTTTTTCTCCACCAGGGGGCGACTGGAGTCATTTTGTGCCAAAACTTGCATCTCAACAAAAATTTGCACCAAATCACAAATCATGAAGTCAGTTTAGCTTTGAGAAAATCAGTCTCTGCCAATAATGAATTTGGGGCATTTTAAAGTGACTTTGCATTGTTCTGTGTTCATTTAGGTGCAAAACAGCATTTGTACCACAACTCAACCCAGGGGCGTCACTAGGAAAGGCTGTGCCCCATAGCAGATTTCTGCATGGGGCCACCCTTCCGATTAAAAAAATATATATACATATTTAGGCTGCATTCAAATAAACGTGTTCCCGCCCCGGCTATGTCTGGCAGGCTGCAGAGGAGGAGAGGTGATCGCTGCTCACCCCTCCCCTCTCCATAGAGAATGGAGCTGCATGGCCATTCTTACGGCCAAATATATATGCATATATTTAAATGTGCACATGTGTATGCGTGTATAAATACAGTATATGCATCTATATACATATACAGTCATGGCCAAAAGTTTTGAGAATGATACAAATGATACAAATTTTTACAAAGTCTACTGCATCAGGTTTTATAATGGTAATTTGCATACACTCCAGAATGTTATAAAGAGCGATCAGCTTAATAGCAATTAATTGCAAAGTCAATATTTGCCTAGAAAATGAACTTTTTCCCCCAAAACACATTTCACCTTCATTGCAGGCGCCTTACAAGGAGCAGCTTCCATGGTGTCAGTGATGTCTCCAGTAACACAGAGGTGGGTGCTGATGAGGACAGGGCTGGAGATCAATGTGTCATGATTAAGGAAGAATCCACCACTGGACACTTTAAAAGGAGGCTGGTGCTGGGCATCATTGTGTCTCTTCTGTTAACCATGGTTATCTCTAAAGAAACACGTGCAGTCATCATTGCACTGCACAAAACTGGCCTAACAGGGAAGAGTATCGCAGCCAGAAAGATTGCATCTCAGTCACCAATCTATCCCATCATTCAGGGAGAGGTTCCATTGCTGCCAAAAAGGCTCCAGGAGCCCAAGAAGGAGCAGCAAGTGCCAGGACCATGTCTTAAAAGTGTTTCAGCTTCGGGATCGGGCTCCCAGCAGTGGCTCAGGAATGGCAGCAGGCAGGTGTGAGGCATCTGCACGCACTGTGACACTGCGGAGACTCCTGGAGCAAGGCCTGGTGTCCAGGAGGGCAGCAAAGAAGCCACTTCTCTCCAGAAAAACATCAGGGACAGACTGATATTCTGCACAAGGTACAGGGAGTGGACTGCTGAGGACTGGGGGGAAAGTAATTTTCTCTGATCAATCCCCTTTCCGATTGTTTGGAACATCTGGAAAACAGCTTGTTGGGAGAAGATAAGGTGAGCGATACCACTAGTCTTGTCTCATGCCACCTGTAAAGCCTCCTGCAGCCATTCATGTGTGGGACAGCTTCTCAACCAAGGGAATCGGCTCTCTCACAGTCTTGCCTAATAACACATCCATGAATAAAGAATGGGACCAGAATGTCCTCCAAGAGCAACTTCTCCCAACCGTCCAGGAGCAGATGATGATGAGCAATGCCTTTTCCAGCATGATCAGTAGGTTCGGAAGGGTACTTGTCTTAGGTCGGCGCACACAGATACGTCAAATGCACAAGATGGATCCAATAAAGGGGGTATTTTTATTCGGTATCTTAGGAACACAACGCGTTTCGGAGTCTAATATGACTCCTTTATCAAGTGGGTAGATACTGCAGCGCGGGTGAAGGAAGGATTCCCCTTCACCCGCGCTGCAGTATCTACCCACTTGATAAAGGAGTCATATTAGACTCCGAAACGCGTTGTGTTCCTAAGATACCGAATAAAAATACCCCCTTTATTGGATCCATCTTGTGCATTTGACGTATCTGTGTGCGCCGACCTAAGACAAGTACCCTTCCGAACCTACTGACTACGCCCTGAGACCGGTTTGGCAACCGTGTCTCGACGACCCTTGTCCATAGGCAGCACCAGGAAATACCAACTTGTTCACCTTCACTAGAGTTGTGCCTACTATAGCACAACCTAATCCGGTGAGCCTCTCTCCACCTCTCCTAAACAGCACCAGAGCCTACGACTTTACTACTCTATGAGCGCTTTTTGGTCTCTCCTTGTCCGCCTTTCTATACCCTACTCCTTTTCCAGCATGATGGAGCACCTGCCATAAAGGGGAGAACTAAATGGCTTGGGGAACAAAACATAGAGATTTTAGGTCCATGGCCTGGAAACTCCCCAGATCTTATCCCATTGACAACTTGTGGTCAAGAGACGAGTGGACAAACAAAAACCAACAAATTGTGACAAAATGCAGCAGTGATTGTGCAGGAATGGACGGCGATCAGTCAGGATTTGGTGGAGAAGGTGAGTGAGAGCTGCCAGGGAGAATTGCAGAGGTCCTGAAGAAGAAGGGACAACACTGCAAATACTGACTCTGCAGTAACTCCTTCTACCTGTCCATAAAAGCTTCTGTTCCCCATAATATGATTGCACTTGTATTTCTGTATGTGATAAAAACATCTGACAAACCAGAGGGCAACAGATCATGTGGCAATATAAGATTTGTGTCATTCTCAAAACTTATGGCCATGACGGTACACTTCAGACTGTCCCTCACACACAGCTTTCCATGGAAGCAGCGCCAAGCCAAGTCCCAAAACTTCAAGGGGATCCGGATAGAATTCAAAAGACCTAAACCCAACCTAAGATCCCGACTTGGGCAATCCCTGAGGGCCAGAGGCTTCTGGAAATGGGTCAACAGAACCCTGTTGTCAAGGAGTTTCCTCGACAAGGTCCTGATCTCCCACATTCCCAGACCCCACCGGCGAATCACCTTCAGAACCGGGGTAGCGTAAGCCGGAAGATGCCCATGCGGTGTACGGAGATCCTTCACTCGCCCTCCTGTCTCCCATTCCTGGAAGAAAGGCCTAAACCATCCCCTGCAGGAGTATACCCACGGAGGAGCCCTCTCTTTCCAGAGGTTTGCTACATTGATCTTAAGAAAGGTATTCACTAGGAACACCACAGGGTTGACCATACACAACCCTCCTTGTCTCCTCGTGCGGTAAGTAACCTCCCTCTTGATTAGGTTCAGCCTATTCCCCCATAACAGCTGGAAGAACAGACTGTAGACCCGAGTCCAGAGGGGTTCTGGCAACATGCACACACTGCCCAGATATATCAGCAACGGGAGCAGGTAAGTATTGATCAGATTCACCCTTTCCCTGAGGGTCAAAGACCAACCCTTCCACTGGTCCACCCTCTGAGCAGCGATCTTAAGCCTGCCGCCCCAGTTTTGCATGGGGTAGCATCTCCCACCACTCTGACTTACTGCTACAATGGTACCTGGCTCTGAAGAAAGTCCTCAAAGGATTGTCTGATCTCTGCTTCTTCCAGGAGAGACTTCCCATCCGGGGGGAGAATAGAGACTCGGCGCCCCCTGCAGGCTGCTCCGCCGCCACCTCCAGAACCCCACCCTCAGCCTCTCCTTCTGAGGAGGCGATCTCATAGAGAGTGAGGAACTGGTTGGAAAGCTTTACCAGAGGGCAGGAAGTTTTCCCTTCCTTAGGTACCTTACATAGGCCGCGTTTTTTCTTTTTCTGCTTGCGCTTATTTTCTAGCCAAATCCTGTTATCCTCATCCATACTCTCATAATGGGAGGACGTGGAGGACATGGCACCTTTCTCACGCTCCATCCTCCTGACCTCCTCATCCAACTCATCATCCCTCAGGGCCTCAGTAGCAAGACCAGCCTCTGAGGAGGGACCAAGGGTCAGCCCAGCAACCTGAGGCTTCCCCAGGTCTCTCCCTTTTTGTCTGGCTTCAAGCCGCCTTAACTGAGAAGGTGACTAGCCCACCACACAAAGCGCACTTCTGCACTTGGCAGCTGGCGCTAAAGTGTGTGGGGTCACCGCACCTGTGACAGACCTTCGGCTGCCCCTGGTAGAAAATCAGGATTCTGTCTCGCCCAAGAAAGGCTGAAGAAGGAATGTGGGCGACTGTGCCGCCTGAACACTTCAACTTCATCATGAAGGTCCAGGCCCCAGACCAAATGCCAAATTCATCACGGTTTTTCTGCGGTACCTGTACAACCTCACCATAACGACTGAGCCACGTCATGATGTCCATGCAAGAAAGCGACTCGTTACGGGTCAAAATGGTCACCTTCTTGACTGTGTTTTGGCGAGACACTGCTTGCACAGCAAAGTCTCGCCATGCGGGCTCGTTCTTTGCCAGCTCATAATTTGACCAGAAGAGCTCTAAGCCCTCCGGCCGGACAAAGCTGACATCGAACTCCGGAGTACCATAAGGATGTATCAGGGCAAACATCTCTCCCCTCTACAGTGATTGACTTTTCCCCTCTCCTGAGAGCCTCCAGAAGACGCCTTTGCAAAACGCTATTCCCAGAGCCAGGAGACAAGGAGTTAACCCCACTTGCCCCAGCGGTGACACTCGCATAGCTCCTTATGGGAGCGGCCACCACTGGGGGTGCAGAAGGTCCAGCACGCACAACAGGATCACCCCCAGCACCATTCACCACCCCCACATTCACCACACTATATACATTACTGCCTCGCTTCCCTCGCTTCCTTGCATCACTCACAGCAGCTGGGCCAGGAGGACCTGGGGTTGCCTCGGCGTCACTGGACACTGGGGGTAGAGCCACCTCCATAGCTGATACAGCCTGAGAAGAGGCAGCTCCAACCCCGATCTTACTTGTGCCCTCTGCCTCACTGGCATTAACCCCTTGTTGTCCAGTATTTTTTTTAAGGTTTGTGCAACGCTGTTCGCTGGATACTAGAGGCCACTCGTCCTTACAGACTCCAGACAGTCTTTTTGTGCCATTCATATCTCCAGGAATGATTCACCAATGCAAAATAACATTAGCCATAAAAAGGGCTCTGATGATATTTATTAGCTGAACCTACCACCGCATCTACCTTAATAGGTAGATCCGAGAAGGTAGGTTTCCTTTAACCCTGCCCTCATTTGGCTCACCACGCCCCCTTTAACCTGTTAACATCGGGTTAAAAGTGGTGTGGAGAGGGGTGATTTACTGGACTGAGGCTCCCTATTATATGTACGTAACTCGCGCTGTCATGTGCCCCGGTGGCTCTTAGTGGTACTGCAGATTTTTAATAGGACAGAAAATTGTCTAGTGGCCAAGTAGGGGAGAGGGCAGGAGATGGCGCAGGGTGGTCACGGTCACCTGTAAAATTTGGTTTCAGCCGGACAGTAAGTTTTGTGAATATCAAACATTACAAAGTCCATAAGAAACTGGTTTATTGTGTAATGTGTTCAGATGACGATGATTCATTGTAATTTTCAGCCTTAGTTACTATTGTGGATGATAATATTGGGCTGCGCCGTCTCCATGTGTCACCATGTGGACATCAGGAAGCTGAGGGACTGTCCTACAAGGTTTTATTACAGTCTAAATCGTAATAATGTTGTAAACGGTGATTTATGTCCCAATATAACAACCACATAAAAGGAAGGACTGTGCCTAAAGCAGCAGTGACGTATCCGAGCGGTGTATCCCACAGGAAGTATATCCCACAGGAGCTGTACTCTACAGGAGTTGTATCCCATGAAACAACCCCACCAAGGACCAACTGTAAGGGAGGACAGACCAGGGTGGCGGGCTTGATAGCAGCTACGCCATGGGTGTCATAGTAGCCTGATCCCAAAGCATCAGGGTCAACAAGCTGACTCAAGAAGAGGGGGAGGCCGTGTGAGAGTGAAGGTTCCCCCTGCAGATGGTGAATGAGAGGCATTTGGTGGTAGTAGCAGGTCAGGGACGCACACTGAAAGTGGAGATTCTTATCAACTCACACTTCCTTTATTAGGAGAACTTCCCACGGCTCATCAGCAGACACAAGGCTTTTATGTGTCTTATATATATCTTTATTTTCTCTTTAGATTGCAGAGCACAAACTCTGTGGAAAATGGGTGTGGGGGTGGCAGTATGGAGGTGCAGAGTGAGGGGGCAGATGGGTGTGGGGGTGGTAGTATGGAGGTGCAGAGTGAGGGGGCAGATGGGTGTGGGGATGGTAGTATGGAGGTGCAGAGTGAGGGGGCAGATGGGTGGGGGTGGTAGTATGGAGGTGCAGAGTGAGGGGGCAGATGGGTGTGGGGATGTTAGTATGGAGGTGCAGAGTGAGGGGGCAGATGGGTGTGGGGATGTTAGTATGGAGGTGAAGAGTGAGGGGGCAGATGGGTGTGGGGGTGGTAGTATGGAGGTGCAGAGTGAGGGGGCAGATGGGTGTGGGGGTGTTAGTATGGAGGTGCAGAGTGAGGGGGCAGATGGGTGTGGGGGTGGTAGTATGGAGGTGCAGAGTGAGGGGGCAGATGGGTGTGGGGGTGGTAGTATGGAGGTGCAGAGTGAAGGGGCAGATGGGTGTGGGGATGGTAGTATGGAGGTGCAGAGTGAGGGGGCAGATGGGTGTGGGGGTGGTAGTATGGAGGTGCAGAGTGAGGGGGCAGATGGGTGTGGGGGTGGTAGTATGGAGGTGCAGAGTGAGGGGGCAGATGGGTGTGGGGGTGGTAGTATTGAGGTGCAGAGTGAAGGAGCAGATGGGTGTGGGGGTGGTAGTATGGAGGTGCAGAGTGAGGGGGCAGATGGGTGTGGGGGTGGTAGTATGGAGGTGCAGAGTGAGGGGGCAGATGGGTGTGGGGGTGGTAGTATGGAGGTGAAGAGTGAGGGGGCAGATGGGTGTGGGGGTGGTAGTATGGAGGTACAGAGTGAGGGGGCAGATGGGTGTGGGGGAGGTAGTATGGAGGTGAAGAGTGAGGGGGCAGATGGGTGTGAGGGAGGTAGTATGGAGGTGCAGAGTGAGGGGGCAGATGGGTGTGGGGGTGGTAGTATGGAGGTGCAGAGTGAGGGGGCAGATGGGTGTGGGGGTGGTAGTATGGAGGTGCAGAGTGAGGGGGCAGATGGGTGTGGGGATGTTAGTATGGAGGTGCAGAGTGAGGGGGCAGATAGGTGTTGGGTGGTAGTATGGAGGTGCAGAGTGAGGGGGCAGATAGGTGTGGGGATGGAAGTATGGAGGTGCAGAGTGATGGGGCAGATGGGTGTTGGGGTGGTAGTATGGAGGTGCAGAGTGAGGGGGCAGATGGGTGTGGGGGTGGTAGTATAAAGGTGCAGAGTGAGGGGGCAGATGGGTGTGGGGGTGGTAGTATGGAGGTGCAGACTGAGGGGGCAGATGGGTGTTGGGGTGGTAGTATGGAGGTACAGAGTGAGGGGGCAGATGGGTGTTGGGGTGGTAGTATGGAGGTACAGAGTGAGGGGGCAGATGGGTGTGGGGGTGGTAGTATGGAGGTGCAGAGTGAGGGGACAGATGGGTGTGGGGGTGGTATTATGGATGTGCAGAGTGAGAAGGCAGATGGGTGTGGGGATGGAAGTATGGAGGTGCAGAGTGATGGGGCAGATGGGTGGGGGTGGTAGTATGGAGGTGCAGAGTGAGGGGACAGATGGGTGTGGGGATGGTAGTATTGAGGTGCAGAGTGAGGGGGCAGATGGGTGTGGGGGTGGTAGTATGGAGGTGCAGAGTGAGGGGGCAGATGGGTGTGGGGGTGGTAGTATGGAGGTGCAGAGAGAGGGGGCAGATGGGTGTGGGGGTGGTAGTATGGAGGTACAGAGTGAGGGGGCAGATGGGTGTTGGGGTGGTAGTATGGAGGTGCAGAGTGAGGGGACAGATGGGTGTGGGGGTGGTAGTATGGAGGCGCAGAGTAAGGGGACAGATGGGTGTGGGGGTGGTAGTATGGAGGTGCAGAGTGAGGGGGCAGATGGGTGTGGGGATGGTAGTATGGAGGTGCAGAGTGAGGGGGCAGATGAGTGGGGGTGGTAGTATGGAGGTGCAGAGTGAGGGGGCAGATGGGTGTGGGGGTGGTAGTATGGAGGTGCAGAGTGAGGGGGCAGATGGGTGTGGGGGTGGTAGTATGGAGGTGCAGAGTGAGGGGACAGATGGGTGTGGGGGTGGTAGTATTGAGGTGCAGAGTGAGGGAGCAGATGGGTGTGGGGGTGGTAGTATGGAGGTGCAGAGTGAGGGGGCAGATGGGTGTGGGGGTGGTAGTATGGAGGTACAGAGTGAGGGGGCAGATGGGTGTGGGGGTGGTAGTATGGAGGTGCAGAGTGAGGGGGCAGATGGGTGTGGGGATGGTAGTATGGAGGTGCAGAGTGAGGGGGCAGATGGGTGTGGGGGTGGTAGTATGGAGGTGAAGAGTGAGGGGGCAGATGGGTGTGGGGGTGGTAGTATGGAGGTACAGAGTGAGGGGGCAGATGGGTGTGGGGGAGGTAGTACGGAGGTGAAGAGTGAGGGGGCAGATGGGTGTGGGGGAGGTAGTATGGAGGTGCAGAGTGAGGGGGCAGATGGGTGTGGGGGTGGTAGTATGGAGGTGCAGAGTGAGGGGGCAGATGGGTGTGGGGATGTTAGTATGGAGGTGCAGAGTGAGAAGGCAGATGGGTGTGGGGATGGTAGTATGGAGGTGCAGAGTGAGGGGGCAGATGGGTGTTGGAGTGGTAGTAGGAGGTGCAGAGTGAGGGGGCAGATGGGTGTTGGGGTGGTAGTATGGAGGTGCAGAGTGAGGGGGCAGATGGGTGTGGGGGTGGTAGTATGGAGGTGCAGAGTGAAGGGGCAGATGGTTGTGGGGGTGGTAGTATGGAGGTGCAGAGTGAGGGGGCAGATGGGTGTGGGGATGGTAGTATGGAGGTGCAGATTGAGGGGGCAGATGGGTGTGGGGGTGGTAGTATGGAGGTGCAGAGTGAAGGGGCGGATGGGTGTGGGGGTGGTAGTATGGAGGTGCAGAGTGAGGGGGCAGATGGGTGTGGGGGTGGTAGTATGGAGGTGCAGAGTGAGGGGGCAGATGGGTGTGGAGGTGGTAGTATGGAGGTGCAGAGTGAGGGGGTAGATGGGTGTGGGGATGATAGTATGGAGGTGCAGAGTGAAGGGGCGGATGGGTGTGGGGGTGGTAGTATGGAGGTGCAGAGTGAGGGGGCAGATGGGTGTGGGGGTGGTAGTATGGAGGTGCAGAGTGAGGGGGCAGATGGGTGTGGGGGTGGTAGTATGGAGGTGCAGAGTGAGGGGGCAGATGGTTGTGGGGGTGGTAGTATGGAGGTGCAGAGTGAGGGGGCAGATGGGTGTGGGGATGTAAGTATGGAGGTGAAGAGTGAGGGGGCAGATGGGTGTGGGGGAGGTAGTATGGAGGTGCAGAGTGAGGGGGCAGATAGGTGTTGGGGAGGGAAGTATGGAGGTGCAGAGTGAGGGGGCAGATGGGTGTGGGGATGGAAGTATGGAGGTGCAGAGTGAGGGGGCAGATAGGTGTTGGGTGGTAGTATGGAGGTGCAGAGTGAGGGGGCAGATAGGTGTGGGGATGGAAGTATGGAGGTGCAGAGTGAGGGGGCAGATAGGTGTTGGGTGGTAGTATGGAGGTGCAGAGTGAGGGGGCAGATAGGTGTGGGGATGGAAGTATGGAGGTGCAGAGTGATGGGGCAGATGGGTGTTGGGGTGGTAGTATGGAGGTGCAGAGTGAGGGGGCAGATGGGTGTGGGGGTGGTAGTATAAAGGTGCAGAGTGAGGGGGCAGATGGGTGTGGGGGTGGTAGTATGGAGGTGCAGACTGAGGGGGCAGATGGGTGTTGGGGTGGTAGTATGGAGGTACAGAGTGAGGGGGCAGATGGGTGTTGGGGTGGTAGTATGGAGGTACAGAGTGAGGGGGCAGATGGGTGTTGGGGTGGTAGTATGGAGGTGCAGAGTGAGGGGACAGATGGGTGTGGTATTATGGATGTGCAGAGTGAGAAGGCAGATGGTTGTGGGGGTGGTAGTATGGAGGTGCAGAGTGATGGGGCAGATGGGTGGGGGTGGTAGTATGGAGGTGCAGAGTGAGGGGACAGATGGGTGTGGGGATGGTAGTATTGAGGTGCAGAGTGAGGGGGCAGATGGGTGTGGGGGTGGTAGTATGGAGGTGCAGAGTGAGGGGGCAGATGGGTGTGGGGGTGGTAGTATGGAGGTGCAGAGTGAGGGGGCAGATGGGTGTGGGGGTGGTAGTATGGAGGTACAGAGTGAGGGGGCAGATGGGTGTTGGGGTGGTAGTATGGAGGTGCAGAGTGAGGGGACAGATGGGTGTGGGGGTGGTAGTATGGAGGCGCAGAGTAAGGGGACAGATGGGTGTGGGGGTGGTAGTATGGAGGTGCAGAGTGAGGGGACAGATGGGTGTGGGGGTGGTAGTATGGAGGCGCAGAGTAAGGGGACAGATGGGTGTGGGGGTGGTAGTATGGAGGTGCAGAGTGAGGGGGCAGATGGGTGTGGGGATGGTAGTATGGAGGTGCAGAGTGAGGGGGCAGATGGGTGTGGGGGTGGTAGTATGGAGGTGCAGAGTGAGGGGGCAGATGGGTGTGGGGGTGGTAGTATGGAGGTGCAGAGTGAGGGGGCAGATGGGTGTGGGGGTGGTAGTATTGAGGTGCAGAGTGAAGGAGCAGATGGGTGTGGGGGTGGTAGTATGGAGGTGCAGAGTGAGGGGGCAGATGGGTGTGGGGGTGGTAGTATGGAGGTGAAGAGTGAGGGGGCAGATGGGTGTGGGGGTGGTAGTATGGAGGTACAGAGTGAGGGGGCAGATGGGTGTGGGGGAGGTAGTATGGAGGTGAAGAGTGAGGGGGCAGATGGGTGTGAGGGAGGTAGTATGGAGGTGCAGAGTGAGGGGGCAGATGGGTGTGGGGGTGGTAGTATGGAGGTGCAGAGTGAGGGGGCAGATGGGTGTGGGGGTGGTAGTATGGAGGTGCAGAGTGAGGGGGCAGATGGGTGTGGGGATGTTAGTATGGAGGTGCAGAGTGAGGGGGCAGATAGGTGTTGGGTGGTAGTATGGAGGTGCAGAGTGAGGGGGCAGATAGGTGTGGGGATGGAAGTATGGAGGTGCAGAGTGATGGGGCAGATGGGTGTTGGGGTGGTAGTATGGAGGTGCAGAGTGAGGGGGCAGATGGGTGTGGGGGTGGTAGTATAAAGGTGCAGAGTGAGGGGGCAGATGGGTGTGGGGGTGGTAGTATGGAGGTGCAGACTGAGGGGGCAGATGGGTGTTGGGGTGGTAGTATGGAGGTACAGAGTGAGGGGGCAGATGGGTGTGGGGATGGTAGTATGGAGGTACAGAGTGAGGGGGCAGATGGGTGTGGGGGTGGTAGTATGGAGGTGCAGAGTGAGGGGACAGATGGGTGTGGGGGTGGTATTATGGATGTGCAGAGTGAGAAGGCAGATGGGTGTGGGGATGGAAGTATGGAGGTGCAGAGTGATGGGGCAGATGGGTGGGGGTGGTAGTATGGAGGTGCAGAGTGAGGGGACAGATGGGTGTGGGGATAGTAGTATTGAGGTGCAGAGTGAGGGGGCAGATGGGTGTGGGGGTGGTAGTATGGAGGTGCAGAGTGAGGGGGCAGATGGGTGTGGGGGTGGTAGTATGGAGGTGCAGAGAGAGGGGGCAGATGGGTGTGGGGGTGGTAGTATGGAGGTACAGAGTGAGGGGGCAGATGGGTGTTGGGGTGGTAGTATGGAGGTGCAGAGTGAGGGGACAGATGGGTGTGGGGATGGTAGTATGGAGGTGCAGAGTGAGGGGACAGATGGGTGTGGGGGTGGTAGTATGGAGGCGCAGAGTAAGGGGACAGATGGGTGTGGGGGTGGTAGTATGGAGGTGCAGAGTGAGGGGGCAGATGGGTGTGGGGATGGTAGTATGGAGGTGCAGAGTGAGGGGGCAGATGGGTGGGGGTGGTAGTATGGAGGTGCAGAGTGAGGGGGCAGATGGGTGTGGGGGTGGTAGTATGGAGGTGCAGAGTGAGGGGGCAGATGGGTGTGGGGGTGGTAGTATGGAGGTGCAGAGTGAGGGGACAGATGGGTGTGGGGATGGTAGTATTGAGGTGCAGAGTGAGGGGGCAGATGGGTGTGGGGGTGGTAGTATGGAGGTACAGAGTGAGGGGGCAGATGGGTGTGGGGGTGGTAGTATGGAGGTGCAGAGTGAGGGGGCAGATGGGTGTGGGGATGGTAGTATGGAGGTGCAGAGTGAGGGGGCAGATGGGTGTGGGGGTGGTAGTATGGAGGTGAAGAGTGAGGGGGCAGATGGGTGTGGGGGTGGTAGTATGGAGGTACAGAGTGAGGGGGCAGATGGGTGTGGGGGAGGTAGTACGGAGGTGAAGAGTGAGGGGGCAGATGGGTGTGGGGGAGGTAGTATGGAGGTGCAGAGTGAGGGGGCAGATGGGTGTGGGGGTGGTAGTATGGAGGTGCAGAGTGAGGGGGCAGATGGGTGTGGGGGTGGTAGTATGGAGGTGCAGAGTGAGGGGGCAGATGGGTGTGGGGATGTTAGTATGGAGGTGCAGAGTGAGAAGGCAGATGGGTGTGGGGATGGTAGTATGGAGGTGCAGAGTGAGGGGGCAGATGGGTGTTGGAGTGGTAGTAGGAGGTGCAGAGTGAGGGGGCAGATGGGTGTTGGGGTGGTAGTATGGAGGTGCAGATTGAGGGGGCAGATGGGTGTGGGGGTGGTAGTATGGAGGTGCAGAGTGAAGGGGCAGATGGTTGTGGGGGTGGTAGTATGGAGGTGCAGAGTGAGGGGGCAGATGGGTGTGGGGATGGTAGTATGGAGGTGCAGATTGAGGGGGCAGATGGGTGTGGGGGTGGTAGTATGGAGGTGCAGAGTGAGGGGGCAGATGGGTGTGGGGATGGTAGTATGGAGGTGCAGAGTGAGGGGGCAGATGGGTGTTGGGGTGGTAGTATGGAGGTGCAGAGTGAAGGGGCAGATGGGTGTGGGGGTGGTAGTATGGAGGTACAGAGTGAGGGGGCAGATGGGTGTGGGGATGGTAGTATGGAGGTGCAGAGTGAGGGGGCAGATGGGTGTGGGGGTGGTAGTATGGAGGTGCAGAGTGAGGGGGCAGATGGGTGTGGGGGTGGTAGTATGGAGGTGCAGAGTGAAGGGGCGGATGGGTGTGGAGGTGGTAGTATGGAGGTGCAGAGTGAGGGGGCAGATGGGTGTGGGGGTGGTAGTATGGAGGTGCAGAGTGAGGGGGCAGATGGGTGTGGAGGTGGTAGTATGGAGGTGCAGAGTGAGGGGGTAGATGGGTGTGGGGATGATAGTATGGAGGTGCAGAGTGAAGGGGCGGATGGGTGTGGGGGTGGTAGTATGGAGGTGCAGAGTGAGGGGGCAGATGGGTGTGGGGGTGGTAGTATGGAGGTGCAGAGTGAGGGGGCAGATGGGTGTGGGGGTGGTAGTATGGAGGTGCAGAGTGAGGGGGCAGATGGTTGTGGGGGTGGTAGTATGGAGGTGCAGAGTGAGGGGGCAGATGGGTGTGGGGATGTAAGTATGGAGGTGAAGAGTGAGGGGGCAGATGGGTGTGGGGGAGGTAGTATGGAGGTGCAGAGTGAGGGGGCAGATAGGTGTTGGGGAGGGAAGTATGGAGGTGCAGAGTGAGGGGGCAGATGGGTGTGGGGATGGAAGTATGGAGGTGCAGAGTGAGGGGGCAGATAGGTGTTGGGTGGTAGTATGGAGGTGCAGAGTGAGGGGGCAGATAGGTGTGGGGATGGAAGTATGGAGGTGCAGAGTGAGGGGGCAGATAGGTGTTGGGTGGTAGTATGGAGGTGCAGAGTGAGGGGGCAGATAGGTGTGGGGATGGAAGTATGGAGGTGCAGAGTGATGGGGCAGATGGGTGTTGGGGTGGTAGTATGGAGGTGCAGAGTGAGGGGGCAGATGGGTGTGGGGGTGGTAGTATAAAGGTGCAGAGTGAGGGGGCAGATGGGTGTGGGGGTGGTAGTATGGAGGTGCAGACTGAGGGGGCAGATGGGTGTTGGGGTGGTAGTATGGAGGTACAGAGTGAGGGGGCAGATGGGTGTTGGGGTGGTAGTATGGAGGTACAGAGTGAGGGGGCAGATGGGTGTGGGGGTGGTAGTATGGAGGTGCAGAGTGAGGGGACAGATGGGTGTGGTATTATGGATGTGCAGAGTGAGAAGGCAGATGGTTGTGGGGGTGGTAGTATGGAGGTGCAGAGTGATGGGGCAGATGGGTGGGGGTGGTAGTATGGAGGTGCAGAGTGAGGGGGCAGATGGGTGTGGGGGTGGTAGTATGGAGGTGCAGAGTGAGGGGGCAGATGGGTGTGGGGGTGGTAGTATGGAGGTGCAGAGTGAGGGGGCAGATGGGTGTGGGGGTGGTAGTATGGAGGTACAGAGTGAGGGGGCAGATGGGTGTTGGGGTGGTAGTATGGAGGTGCAGAGTGAGGGGACAGATGGGTGTGGGGGTGGTAGTATGGAGGCGCAGAGTAAGGGGACAGATGGGTGTGGGCGTGGTAGTATGGAGGTGCAGAGTGAGGGGACAGATGGGTGTGGGGGTGGTAGTATGGAGGCGCAGAGTAAGGGGACAGATGGGTGTGGGGGTGGTAGTATGGAGGTGCAGAGTGAGGGGGCAGATGG
The DNA here is from genome assembly GCF_040894005.1 of Engystomops pustulosus. NCBI lineage: Eukaryota > Metazoa > Chordata > Amphibia > Anura > Leptodactylidae > Engystomops > Engystomops pustulosus. The sequence continues at coordinate 10,401,293 of NC_092411.1, read as the reverse complement.
GTGTGGGGATGGTAGTATGGAGGTACAGAGCGAGGGGGCAGATGGGTGTGGAGGTGGTAGTATGGAGGTGCAGAGTGAGGGGGCAGATGGGTGTGGGGGTGGTAGTATGGAGGTGAAGAGTGCGGGGGCAGATGGGTGTGGGGATGGTAGTATGGAGGTGCAGAGTGAGGGGGCAGATGGGTGTGGGGGTGGTAGTATGGAGGTGCAGAGTGAGGGGGCAGTTAGGTGTGGGGATGGAAGTATGGAGGTGCAGAGTGAGGGGGCAGATGGGTGTGGTAGTATGGAGGTGCAGAGTGAGGGGGCAGATGGGTGTGGTAGTATGGAGGTGCAGAGTGAGGGGACAGATGGGTGTGGGGGTGGTAGTATGGAGGTGCAGAGTGAGGGGACAGATGGGTGTGGGGGTGGTAGTATGGAGGCGCAGAGTAAGGGGACAGATGGGTGTGGGGGTGGTAGTATGGAGGTGCAGAGTGAGGGGGCAGATGGGTGTGGGGATGGTAGTATGGAGGTACAGAGCGAGGGGGCAGATGGGTGTGGAGGTGGTAGTATGGAGGTGCAGAGTGAGGGGGTAGATGGGTGTGGGGGTGGTAGTATGGAGGTGAAGAGTGCGGGGGCAGATGGGTGTGGGGATGGTAGTATGGAGGTGCAGAGTGAGGGGGCAGTTAGGTGTGGGGATGGAAGTATGGAGGTGCAGAGTGAGGGGGCAGATGGGTGTGGTAGTATGGAGGTGCAGAGTGAGGGGGCAGATGGGTGTGGTAGTATGGAGGTGCAGAGTGAGGGGACAGATGGGTGTGGGGGTGGTAGTATGGAGGTGCAGAGTGAGGGGGCAGATGGGTGTGGGGGTTGTAGTATGGAGGTACAGAGTGAGGGGGCAGTTAGTTGGGTAACATGTTGAAAGCGTGAAAGTAGAGGGAAGAGTTGCAGGGAGTCTTGTTCTGGTCTATGGGTCAGTATATTACGGTGATATCCCATGTATGTAGGTTCTTTGTTTAAACAATTTTGCAGAATAAAAACACATTTGGAGAGAAAAATCACTTCCTATTGCATCACCATTTCCTAATTAGTGTAACATTTAGATTTTTTGTTGATTGAGCGCTATTAGGGCTTATTTTTGCATCATGAGTTGTACTTTTTTTTGTAATCTTTGTGGCATAAATGTGACTTTTTGATCACTTTTTATTGCTGTCTTTGTTTGGTTGGATGCACAAAATCTGTGACATCAGTACAAGACGTTAAAACTCGTCCAGGGGTGTGAAGTACCCGCAGACATGGACGAGTATTTACGTCCTAGGTCGGCAAGGAGTTAAAATGTGGCGTCCCTATGGGGGGGTCATCAGAAAAAAGGGGCCAGCAGACAACCCCTTTAAAAATGTCTTGCATTGTTCTTCTCCTACAAGACCCACGGACGCTGAACTGCAATGTGAACGAAGCCTCAGGGATAACAATGTATTGTCTTTGTTGTGAATGTATAATGTAACCATTTACAAAAATATGCTATTATGTTATCTTATATGTCAAAATAATAAGACATTATGTATCCAGGTCCCCGGGCTAGCGACATGGGAACGGCTGGGCTTGCATATCCTATGAAAACTGAATGTAAATTGCAATAAAAATTCACCTTGATGAATACTAATGGCCTATTCCTGACCCTAATCTGGCTCTGGGTCAGAGGGAACCGGGTAACACGTGATTGCAGGATCAGACTACACGGCGTTTGTTTGTAGTCTGTTACCACGATGACACATAGCTCTGCATAGGAGCTGCTAACAACACAACAAATTACATTTCTAATCAACTTTATGAACAAAGTAGCTTCATTTTGATAGACACATTGGAGCAGGAGGACATCACTTGCATAATTCTGCATATCCTATAGTTTGTCAATGACCACAATTTGAGCCCTGACACAGAAGGTCTTCCCTGACTCCCCCGGGGGAACATTGTAACAAAATAATAAATGGAAATCACTTATTTCACCATCAGAAAAAAAAAATCTGCAAAACAATCTGAATGGATACAATGTCATTGTGATGAAAGGGACATATTTCCCCCGGGAAGGGCTGGGATGCCGGTGTGAGGGAATGCTGGGTAATTCATCCTGCCTGCTCCACTGCACACATTCTACATAGGAATATATATATAGTGTCTCTTATATACAGGTTTTACACTTATTATTAGAACATTGAATGAAAAGTCTGGAAAGATGTCCCGATTCCCAAAAATTATGATGTGATTGCTTTGTCTCCCGGTGGACATGGGGAAATAATGCGGCTGGACATGGAGGATGGGATGTGGATGGCGCGTGCCGGATGTTATGTTGTGTACATTAGGGTTATTGTAAAGTGTATGTGACCCCGGAGATAACAACATTTCCTTTAAAGGGGTTTTCTTATATACAATATTTATCCCTTAGCCACAGGATCGGGGATCAATGTCTCATCGTGTAGAGTCTGACTACCACCCTCCACATGATTTGTTGAATGAGGAACCTTAAAGGGGTTGTCCACTTTCAGCAAATAGTTGATACTGTTTGTGTAATGAAAAGTTATACACTTTATCTTATACACTTTCTGTATCAATTCCTCACTGTTTACGAGATCTCTGCTTGCTGCCATTCTGTAGAAGCGTCTTCAGTCTACTTCCAGTGGATAGAAACCTGTCCGTGGTCATGTGATGGACGCACAGGTGCATGAGCCGTTATGATCACAGAGGGTAATAAGAGCCATGTGATACTAAAGGCTTGTGCACCTGTGTGACATAACATGACCATGGTCAGATTTCTATCCACTAGTAGAACAGCAAGCAGAGATCTAGGAAACTCTGAGGAATTGATGCAGAAAGTATATTGGAAAATTGTAGAAGTTTTCATTACACAAACACATTAATTATTTGCTGAAAGTGGACGAGCCCTTTAAGTTCTATAGCTGCCCTATGCTGCATACTCTGCATGGCCCAGGAGCTATGTTGGAAGTCCAATAGAGAACAGCACTAATGTCCTAAGAGATTTCTTGTATGATTCGAAAGACGAAGGTGGAAGTTAGCGATATCCACAGGATACATGATAATCTATGACAAGGGGGAAGGTCTTGGCTTTTGGACTCCATGCGATTAGCAGAATGGGGAATCACAAGACCCCCTTACAAGGGGACTTCTGGCTTTCATCCGTACTGTTAACTGATCCTGAAGTTGCATAGAACTCAATGGATTGGCTAAAAGGACAACCTAAACCCCCAAGTTCAGAGAGGTCAACCAAGGGGTGAGGGGTCCGCAGCCAATTATTATACATTATTACCTATCAAAACCTCAGTTAATGTAGAAGTGGCTACAAACAGATACCATGACTCCTGGCGGCCGTCTCTCCATTCAATCTAAACCTCAATGCTCCTGCAGGAACAAAGAGTTTAGGGAACCCCCATTATGGATATGGCACATTATGGATATGAGGGTACTGTTAGTGCGGTGTCTACAAGTGCGTCGCTAGCGCAATAGGAGCGTGCCTGTGCCAGAACGCATTTGCGTTTGCAGTGAAACACATGTGATCGGTAAGCAACCGCATGTGTTTCCCTGGAAATGCTAATGAGATTGGGTGGAGACACAGCCCCCTGCGCTAGTGCTGTACTTGTAAAAGTAGCGCTAGCAGGACGTGTGACCGTACCCTCAAAGAGCCAGTGAGGACAACACCCGTCCCTATGTACTGTGTATGGTTATCAGTGGGGGAGTTCTCTGATTTTGACCACTGTGGAGTTTCTGCCATGTTTTACATGCTGGTAGATTAGGGTGATGTCACACATGGCGTTTTTGGTCCGTTTTTAAACATCCGTTTTTGGCAGTTTACCATGCATTTGGCTGCTTACAACCTGTTTATCTATTAAGATAATTTGGAAAAACTGACCAAAAACGGACCAAAAACGCCATGTGTGGCATCACCCTTAGTGTAGAAGGACTCTGGCCAGGACACTGGTTTCAGAAACTTGCCCTGATTATAAAAAACGCATCCTAATTTTTTTTACATGCAAATAAACCACTGAGCATGGAGATCCCCTTTTTCCATAGGTTTTTTAAAAATAAGAACAGTTGTTCTCTTCACAATCCAATAGACGGCCTCATCTTAATCTGGTTATCGTGTTATCATCCCCTTACTCACGTACAGGGCCGGCGCCAACACTGGGCATAACCGGGCAAGTGCCGGGGCCCAGAGCTGCTGGGGGGTCCCACATAAGGGTGGTGCCACACCTGGCGTTTTTGGTCTGGTTTTTTTTACTGTTTACCGTGTGTTTGGCTGCTATAAAATCTGTTTATCTATTAAAAAAACAGATGCGTTTTAAAAATGCATGGGTTTTTTTAAGGACTGAAAACGCCATTGTGGCATCACCCTAAGGCTGTACATAAAGAATCCATGGAGGTGAGGGGGGCTGTATCTAATGAATGCATAGGGGGTGAAGGGGACTTATATAAAATACCCATGAGGGGGCTGTTTGGGATGATAAACTGTTTTAGTTTCTGAATTTTTGATTCCTCCACTTGAATTCACTGCAAAGGGGCCACTGAGGCTCTGTCGCCCAGGGGCATACTGATACCTGGAGCCGACCCTGTTGACCTAGACCACCTGGGACCCTACTATTAATCCCTGAACAGACCTAGACCACCAGGCATCGGAGTTCCCCTAACATTCTCGTATTCAGCAGCACAGTTCTGGATTTTGGGTGCCGTAGTGTTGCCCCTCTAAGTGGAATTATGGTCTGAAATCAACTTCCTCTAGGCAGGCCACAACTATTGTCCCTCCTTTTCTTCTAATTTGTAAATAGGGTAACAAAAATGGGCCCCTCACTGCTGATGCATAGGACCCATACTGGTCCACGCCCACACATGGATACATTTATTGATAAATATTTAGTCAACAAAATACTGTAAAAACAGTCATTGGTTACCCATTTCCTTGCACGTTAAAATTGAATTGTGCGCCACTATAAATGTCACCATTTGTCACCAACAATTACATAAGGCTCCATTTTAAAATATTTTATAGAGGTGAAAAATACATTTAGTAAACTTCATCTAGTTGGACTTTACTCTGTTTTACACTGCTTCCGCGTTTTTGTCCTTTTTGTCCCACTCTCCGATCCGTCCCAGCTGATGCCTCCCACTAGTCGCCGCCACGTCACACGGGGAGTCCACCAACAAGATGGCGTTCACTCTGTACTCGCTGCTGCAGGCCGCTCTGCTGTGTGTGAACGCGGTGGCCGTGCTGCATGAGGAGCGTTTCCTGAGCAAGAGTGAGAGCTCCGGGCACCGGGGAGATGATGGGAGTGGTGGTCGGCAATAGTGCACGGACACTGCCACATGTGCACTGTATGGACTACAGCTCCCAGCATGCCCTGCCAGACCAATTACCATATAGCAGGGATCCGATTCTGTCCGGGAATGCTGGGAGTTGTAGTTTCACTTCCACTTAGGATCCCCAAACTCAGAGCAGTGGTTTTGAAGATGCTGTGAGACTACAACCCCCAGCATTCTCTGGCAGTTATGGACTCTCATGCCATGCTGGGAGTTATAGTATCACTACAGGTTGTAAATCATTCATTATGGAGATACAATTGTCACCACTGAGAGTTCAGGGACAACGCTGCTATTATTCCATCTAACTGAGCTGTAGTCGTAGTCAGGCCCCGCCCCCACCCAGTGAGATGTTATCTCTGTATAATGTAGCCTTTATGTTTCTATAATCCGCAGTCGGCTGGGGGGCTGATCAGGGGATCGGAGGTTTTGGAGAAGAGCCGGGAGTCAAGTCTCAGATGATGAACCTTGTGCGCTCAGTACGGACGGTGATGAGAGGTAAGTGATCACGAGATGAGGTGCCGCTGACCCGTGAGACTGATTATTGCCCCGAGTAATGGACCTGCAGGCGCTTCAGTGACTGTATTCTTACAGGAAATCTGCGCTATAAGAGGAACCGCTATACTGTGCTGTATATTAGAACGGGTAATAGGAGGGAGGGAATCCATTATGATGAATGGCGCATGTTATAGAACAGGAGGAACTGAGTAGATAGGACACGGCAGGCAGCATGGTATAGAACAGGAGGAGCTGAGCAGATTGTACATAGTGTCCTATCTGCAGGCAGCATGTTATAGAGCAGGAGGAGCTGAGCAGATTGTACATAGTGTCCTATCTGCAGGCAGCATGTTATAGAGCAGGGGGAGCAGAGCAGATTGTACATAGTGTCCTATCTGCAGGCAGCATGTTATAGAGCAGGAGGAGCAGAGCACATTGTGCATAGTGTCCTATCTGCAGGCAGCATTTTATAGAGCCAGAGGAGCTGAGCAGATTGTACATAGTGTCCTATCTGCAGGCAGCATGTTATAGAGCAGGAGGAGCTGTGAAGATTGTACACAGTGTCCTATCTGCAGGCAGCATGTTATAGTGCAGGAGGAGCTGAGCAGATTGTACATAGTGTCCTATCTGCAGGCAGCATGTTATCGAGCAGGGGAGCTGTGAAGATTGTACATAGTGTCCTATATGCAGGCAGCATGTTATAGAGCAGGGGGAGCTGAGCAGATTGTATTTAGATTTAATAAAACGTGTAATTAATTCATTTAAAATTGGGTTAAGGAGTTGTTGATTTGTTTTTAATGAGGTGTCTGGAGGTTGAAAAACATGTCCCCCATCTTCCAAAAACAGCGCCACATTTGACTGGTGGTCAGTTTTGGTATTTTATCTCACCTATATAGATATGGATGAAGCTTAACTTCAACCCCGCGCACTACTCCCGCTGAGGGGTGGAGCTGTTTTTTAAAGAAATCGTCCGCGTTTCTCAACCTCTGTACAACATCTGCAGCATTTCCTGATATTACATTCAGCCACCACATGGAGCGCAGGATCCTGGAGTCGGAGAAGACTTATCTACTTCTCTTGGACCTGGTACCATGGAAAATGAAAATAAAATTATTTAAAACGTTTTTTTTTTTTTTTTTTTTTTGCAGTTCCCTTGATAATCGTGAATTCGGTGACGATTGTGCTGCTTATCTTATTTGGTTAAAGACATTTTTTTTGTCCTCTCTTGAGAAGAACCAACTGGACTGATGACTCCACCAACCTGGACTCTGTATCCCCCGACTCCACCAACCTGGACTCTGTATCCCCCGACTCCACCAACCTGGACTCTGTATCCCCCGCCTCCGCACAGGGATTGGTGTCACACGTTTTTGTGAATTCTCTCTTCAGTCTGCACCCAACCTGAAGACTGAATGTTACTGGATCTACATAATGTACTACGTTCAGCCCAGCAGCCACACGTGGACAGAATGGTGGGCACATACCACACTCCTGTCTGTAGGGTCTTATGAGACTTGGTCCCGATATCCTGACTCCTAATAAATAATATCTTCTCATTACTCTGACCAAATCCCATCAGCGAGTCCCATCATCTATGTGTGCACCCGGTTGCTCTCCAGCTCTGGACGTGCAAGTCTCTACATGCAGCCTTTATAGTGACCTACAGAATGGCTATTCCATAGTCTCTTGGGATTGTTTCAAGTCACCATCTATTCTGTAAGCCAACCAACACAATGTGCTCATTGTCAACCATTAAAATCCATCCTGATAAAGCAGGGACATTACCCATAGATCCAAGCACCAGGACTCTTAGAATCTTCTTATATTTGTTATCCATGGCCTCCTTCCTTCTGCAATCAACTTGGAAAATTATGCAAATGAGCCCGAAGGGCTCCTGGGGGTGTTACCGAAGCCCTCTCTGCTCTGACTTCACAGGCTGTTACACTGCAGCAGTACATCTTGGTCCCACCCTGCGTCCTGCACTTCCTGTAATCTCAGCAGCAGTGAGCACAGAGTGGGGGGGGGGGGGAGTGTTCCTGCACAGTGTAACAGCCAGTGAAGCTAGTACACAGAAGGGTTCTGATAAAACACCCTTTCTTGGTATAATTTTAAAAGCTGATTTAGAACGAAGGAGGCCATGGACAATAAATATAAGAAGATACCACAGTCCCGGGGACTGGATCTATGAATAATGGATGCAATTTGATGGTAGATTTCCTTCTGCAGCAGGTGTCGGGTATTGTCCATGGAAAGGTCTGTAATCAGACCTTTGTGTATGTTGTTAGTAGCAGCAGGACTGTCATAGATGGATTTACAGTAAGGATTTTAGCATTTCAAAGCGCACTGGGGGATTGACCTCACACTGCTGTGCTCTTGCCTCTCTGCAGGCCCAATACCTAACAGTGTATCCAGTATTAGACATATTTTGATGCATCTCGGGTGGCATTCACACTAACGTAATGGGGACCGATATCCCATTGACGCCTATGGTGCCCAGTCACGGGGCGGTGTGAGCGCACGTTGTCTCGCCGCACTGTAACATGTCCCAGAGAATTATAGTACCTGTGTTACGGCGCCGATCCTGCACTTCTCTATGAAGAGGGGAGGGGGGAGCTCGCGCGTTAGTCTGAACGAGGTCTTACCTGGGCCATAAGCAGAAGGGGCACAGCGCTTGGTGGAGATGTACAAATCTCTAAGCTAATGTTGGTGGATCTATCATGAGAATGATCTATTGTCATCTTGGGGGTGGGGGGGGGGGATGAAATTAACTTGCTGAATTTGACCAATGTCTGTCCATGTGTGATGTGACGTGTAGCCCTGTGTCTGAGGTGTAAGAAGCTGCCATAGTACATCAGGCCACTGGATCCAGAGTCGCTCTCTCCTCCGCAGCAGCCGACGCCAGCTTTTTGTATTCAATCCTGTTTTATATGTAGATCTTGGGAAGAATAATAAAAATGTCTTACAAAGACTCATTTACTATTTGGTTTAATGAAAAGAATTAGCTGCTGCAAAAGTCCATAGGTAGTAAGTGACTACGATGTGTGGTGCCCGGAGGAGGACGGAGATGTAAGATTTTGTGGAGACTGTAATATTGATGCCCTTATACACTGATACAAAGTGCACATCATTAAGCAGCATCGTGCCCCACACTGTGTGCATTGTAGCTGAGAATTGCTCCAGCAAGTATAATAGGGCTAAAGTACACGGACATGACCGCTCCATTGTGATATCTGATACAAAAAGTCTCTTCTTCCCCACAAAACAGAAGATAAAGGGATTCATTGGGGGACATGTATTGTTACTTGACTTAATTTTTGCACATTTAAAAAAAAAAAATTCTGCAACTTTTTGGAAGTATTTATGCATTATGTGCCACAGAATGAGGAGGATGGAGCGCAGGAGGCCACAGTATGAGGAGGATGGAGGACAGGAGGACACAGTATGAGGAGGATGGAGGACAGGAGGTCACAGTATGAGGAGGATGGAGGACAGGAGGACACAGTATGAGGAGGATGGAGGACAGGAGGACACAGTATGAGGAGGATGGAGGACAGGAGGCCACAGTATGAGGAGGATGGAGGACAGGAGGTCACAGTATGAGGAGGATGGAGGACAGGAGGTCACAGTATGAGGAGGATGGAGGACAGGAGGCCACAGTATGAGGAGGATGGAGGACAGGAGGTCACAGTATGAGGAGGATGGAGGACAGGAGGACACAGTATGAGGAGGATGGAGGACAGGAGGCCACAGTATGAGGAGGATGGAGGACAGGAGGCCACAGTATGAGAAGGATGGAGGACAGGAGGACACAGTATGAGGAGGATGGAGGACAGGAGGTCACAGTATGAGGAGGATGTTGGACAGGAGGACACAGTATGAGGAGGATGGAGGACAGGAGGCCACAGTATGAGAAGGATGGAGGACAGGAGGACACAGTATGAGGAGGATGGAGGACAGGAGGTTCACTGTGTCTGTTTTACTTGTATGATGGCCATGTTTTGTGTACTGAGGCTGCTGTCACGCGGTGCGTTCTCAAAATTCTCAAATATGAACCCCCTAGTGATGTTTACACAATAAAGATAATTTTTACCCCCTTACTTTACAATGTTACTCAGTGTTATTGCTATTTTAGCTGCTATCACTCAGTGATGGTCAGTGTAAAATCCCAGGCTGTGGGCGGGGCCTCTCTAAGCAGACACATTATATTCCTCTAGTTCTGTGGGGTGACAATGTGTTGACATTATCAGGGTACAAGGTGTATAAAAACTTTCATCTGGCTTCTGAACATTGTACTAACACACTGACATATAGACAGAGAAATGAGACAGATCAGAGATGAGATCCATATGAGATGCATATTACACGTGACATTCTCAGCTCTACTATGACAGCCATAACATACACATAGCTCTGATATTTACCTCCCTCCCCTGAAAAAAGACCATTTGCCAGCAGGAAGTCAGTGTGTGTGTGAGCTCGTCCTGGAATGCAAGAGTAGGGGCTGGAGTACAGAGAGCAGCTTAGTGAAGTGTCAGAGAGGTGAACAATATGTCTTCCCGACCCTAAAGTCAGAAGATTTATGGTTGGATCCTGGGGCAGCCGAAATTGTATAATCAGGAGATAGAGACAGGTTGGAATTATATCTGTGCAATGTTGTATTTTTGTTAATAACAGTGAATTAGAGAATTTGTTATTTTGTTATCCTGAGTATATTTAAAGGAAACCTACCATTTGATTTGATGCATTATGAAGCAAACATACCTTGAGACAGCTGTAGCTACACTGATGCAGGATCATATCTTGGTTAATCCCTGAGCTGAGTGGTTTTGCTGATAAAACAGACATAACATTATGATAATGAAGCTCTGTGGCTTCTATGGCTGCTCCAGCGCTTCTCCTTGCAGTTGAGTTATTCTCTGCAGGGGAGGATGATGTAATCCCTGGGTTGTGCCAAAGGCAGAATAATCAATTGCTGCACCATCCCCCAGCTGCTGTGTATGAGTGATCCAGCTCAGGTTGATTAGTCATGTCTTGACTCACCTCCATTTGTAATTACAAGTTCCTATGTGTAATGTGTTTATGTAGGCAGCCAGCCTGACCCAGCTTTCCCAAGGTCCTGAATGTTCTAATAGTTTTTTCAGTAAAACCACTCAACTCAGGGATTATCCAAGATCTGATCCTGCATCAGTGTAGCTACAGCAGTCTCAGGGTGTGTTTGCTTCATAATGCATCAAATCAAATGGTAGGTTTTCCTTGTCTTTGTGGGAGGAATACTCCTTTAACATTAATGTGGTTGGCTTAAAATTCACTGTTCAATTATCAAGCACATTGGACACGGAGCCATCCTTAGGTTTTCCACACAAATTAACTGGTTCCACACTTATTTCTTTTTAACAAATATATATGTTTTTGGGAATTTATCTATTAATGGGATGCAGACTCTAAACAGATGAAATACAGCGGTGTGAACACTGACTTAGGGATGAAATGGTAAAAAATAAGCACCTGTGGGGTAGAGAGTTAATAACCGCAGTTAACAAGCCGCATAACCTGTATGATACTAATAGATGGGACTAATTTCTGTCTCATGTATGTGGATTCAGTGTTATATTATATTAATGTGTTTTAGTTACATTATACTTCAAAGCATTGGTTATATTAATCCTGTTCATAGAAATACACTAATGCTGCAAGTTCTATGTCTTTCTATGATGTGAGACTACAATACTGATATTTTCTTGCAGAAAATGCTGGTAATTGTAGTTCTCCAATTGCTGGGTAGTCACTATTTGCTATGGTAGAGTCTATGCGTTCCACGCATATTCATATACAGTCATAACCGCAGCATCGAGGCGTGACACGCACAAGCTTTACTTCCTGTATAAACGGCCAGGGGGGGGCCTCTTCAAATTAGGCTGCCCTTTGTGCTGCCTGAATGCAGTAAGCTGCAAACTGCCTTTACAACAGAACCGGCTTTTTGTGGTCGCCTATGTGCTGTCAGCGCAAGGATTACAGCGCTGCGGGTCAGCAGGTAAGGCAGAGGTGGCTGCTATGCGTTCCATTCATTGCCAGTCTGCACTGCTAGTATGTAGTAGACACTTGCATTTGTTTGCATTGACTGTAAATGGTGAATGAGTGACAGAGCTATCATCCTGGTGCAAAAAGCTTCCACTACCTCAAGGGGAGTTTTGGACCCAGGCATTAAGTGGTTAAAAGGGTAGAAGAGGAGCCTATGCTGCAGGACCCCTATGCTGCAGGACCCCATGATACAATGTGTCATCATTAGGCAAAGGTTCAGGTCATGTCATGCAGTTTTTGTAACCAGGAATTAGGAAGATGGTCAACTTCTGTATTTTGTAGGTGCACCATACACCCTGAACTTGATCTTTTTCCAGAAGCGTGTCCTTAGAAAAGATCGGATCTAACAACGATCAGCTGTCTACAGCGCCAGGAGTGGCAGCTACTTCACATTCTATCAAGCACAGCGCCATGCATTGTATAGTGGCTATGCTTGGTATTGCAGCCTGGATGAGACTGAGCAATGCACAGGCCTTGCAGTGAATGTATGTGACATCACGGGCCTGTGATATGGAGGTGGTAAATGCTATGTGGCTGGTCAGACACCTGCCGATCTGCAGCCGGTCAGAAAACACACTGTGACAGATTTATTGTTATGAACACAACACTAGCGGAAAGTATGACCGCGGCTTTATAGAGACGCAAACTGCAATTGTCTCGGGGTGCGGTCACACTTACCGGGGGTGCGGATAGATATGCATTAAAACCGTACCAGGTTTTGTTTTTGGTGCACAGTAGAGATTGCCTGTCCCTGAAAACACACAGGGGCACGGAAACTGATAACGTCGTTGGAGAAAGTATAAGTTAAGTTTTTTTCCTGCAGCCAGTCCACCTTTATATCTAACATACTTGGAAAACCCCTTTAAATTGACCACAATTGATCTGTACAGCGCTGTGGAATATGATGGCACAATAAAAAAATAAAACTTTATTTCCCTTTCTATAAAAATAAACATTTAAGGGATAACAAAATTAAAGATAAATATCCAATATGATGGAAACTGCAACCATTAAACTGGCCAAGAATTTGATTCAGAAATGATCAATAGGATGTATCTAAATGGTATCAATGAAAACTACAGCTGGTCCCACAAAAAACAAAACAAAATATAAATCGGTAGCAGAATATGGCGACAAAATTTTATTTTTCTCTAAAGATTTAGATGAATATAATTAAATTTTAAAAGTATTAAAGGGAACCTGTCACCCGAACCTCATTTCCACTAAAGACCGGTTGTAGAAGCCCATCACACCTGCAGTGCACATCCGCCTTTCTGCATTCCTGCTTTCTCTAAGCATTTCTTTGCATTACAATATACACTCACCGGCCACTTTATTAGGTACACCTGTCCAACTGCTCGTTAACACTTAATTTCTAATCAGCCAATAGAAATTGATACAAGGCAGGATGGATCCATGACACCACCACCACCAGCCTGAGCCGCTGATACAAGGCAGGATGGATCCATGACACCAGCACCACCAGCCTGAGCCGCTGATACAAGGCAGGATGGATCCATGCTTTCATGTTGTTGACGCCAAATGACGCCAGCTTTATGACATGGCGCATTATCCTGCTGAAAGTAGCCATCAGATGTTACAGGGTACATTGTGCTCATAAAGGGATGGACATGGTCAGCAAGAATACTCAGGTAGGCTGTGGCGTTGTACCAAGGGGCCCAAAGAGTGCCAAGAAAATATTCCCCACACCATGACACCACCACCACCAGCCTGACCCGGTGATACAAGGCAGGATGGATCCATGCTTTCATGCTGTTGACGCCAAATTCTGACCCTACCATCCGAATGTCGCAGCAGAAATCGAGACTCATCAGACCAGGCAACGTTTTTCCAATCTTCTACTGTCCAATTTCGATGAGCTTGTGCAAATTGTAGCCTCAGTTTCCTGTTCTTAGCTGAAAGGAGTGGCACCCGGTGTGGTCTTCTGCTGCTGTAGCCCATCTGCCTCAAAGTTGGATGTACTGTGCGTTCAGAGATGCTCTTCTGCCTACCTTGGTTGTAACGGGTGGCGATTTGAGTCACTGTTGCCTTTGTATCAGCTCGAACCAGTCTGCCCATTCTCCTCTGACCTCTAGCATCAACAAGGCATTTCCGCCCACAGAACTGCCGCTCACTGGATGATTTTTCTTTTTCGGCCCATTCTCTGTAAACCCTAGAGATGGTTGTGCGTGAAAATCCCAGTAGATCAGCAGTTTCTGAAATACTCAGACCAGCCCTTCTGGCACCAACAACCATGCCACGTTCAAAGGCCACAAATCACCTTTCTTCCCCATACTGATGCTCGGTGTGAACTGCAGGAGATTGTCTTGACCATGTCTACATGCCTAAATGCACTGAGTGGCCGCCATGTGATTGGCTGATTAGAAATTAAGTGTTAACGAGCAGTTGGACAGGTGTACCTAATAAAGTGGCCGGTGAGTGTAAATATGTGCAACTTACCTTGCACCCTGACACAATCCTGGGATAGTTACAGGGGTTGTGCTTTGGTTTGGATGCATTTTAAAAAAAAAACATGTGACTTGTCTGTGTTACTCCCTCCTCAGCTCTCAGCCCCCACCTTTGTGCTCCTGTACAGCTCCTCCTACTGCTCCTTCTCAGAGGTCACAACCTGGTGAGCTGACATCAGTAGGGGAAGGAGGAGCTGTACAGGAGCACAAAGATGGAGGCAGCCTGCAGCACAGACAAGTCACATGTTGTTTTTTGAAATGCATCCAAACCAAAGCCCAAACCCCTGTGATTACCCCAGGATTTTGTCAGGATGCAAGAGTAAGTTATAACTCACAATTATATTGTAATGCAACTACTTAGAAAAGGCAGAGAGACATTTTTGCATTGCAGGTGTCATGGGCTTTTACAATCTGTCTTTGGTAAAAATGAGGTCCCTGGTGACAGGTTCCCTTTAAGCATAATAAAACTTCTATAACTGTGGTGTATTAGTGATCGTACTGACCCAAAAAAATAAAGGATGAAACATTTGTAAATATGAAACGTGTAAAAGAAAAAAAAAATTATGCAACTTTGGCTTTTTTATTTGTAATTTGCAGTATCTTCCCACCTTCCTGGTACATTGCATGGAATCTGTCCCACAGAAAACAAGCCCTCGTACAACTCTAAAATCTGAAAAGTAAATATATGGCCTCCGCAAAATAATAACACAACCTGTGGTATATGAGATATGTGTTGGTATATGATATCTGGGAGCATCGCAATAAAAAGGGGCGGATTCAAAGTCATGTGACCCCTAGGGTAACGCCGCAAGCAGTATACAATGCAGGAGCACACGATACCCTATCTACTAGCTGTACGGCTGTCTGTAGGCTGTGGCTGCTGTGATCTTATCTTCACATCGCATGTTCTCAAGGACAGTAACGCAGCTTTCACCTTGAGATTGTAGCCGATATCTCCGTGATAAGGCGCAGTGTTATGTGCACTTGTCATAACGGCTGATGGCTCATAACTTATCCCTGCGCTCCTCCATGTAATCCAGTGCAGCCTCTCAGGGTCATACTCATGACACAGACAGATAACACGCCCTCCGTAATCTGCGCTGATAAGATAATCGCAGGGATCTAACTGCGCAAATCACAGCCAAATTTAAAGGAAATCTTCCATCACAATCCATGCTGATAAACCAGGGACATTACTCATAGATCCAGGCCCCTGGACTGTGGTATCTACTCATATTTGTTATCCATGGCCTCCTTCCTTCTAAAATCAACTTATATAATTATGCTAATGAGCCTGAAGGACTTTGGGGGGGGTGTTACCAGAGCTACCTCTGTGCTGCAGTCTCGCAGGCTGTTACACTGTTTACCCCATGCTCCCTCAGGACCTTCCCACCATAATGTTTCCGAAGGGTTCAGGGGGATGTTAATGGAGCCCCTCCTATTATATAGGCTCTGTTGGTGGCGTTGTAGGTTAATAGGTTACTGCGGCTTCTACACATACAGTACTACCCGTGGAAATCCACAGCATAATACTACCCCCTGCAGCAACAAAATCATCACATAAAACGCATTGGATATCAGTTGCTTCAGCTGGTTTCTGATGCATGCAGAATTGCGGCATTACGCTACATGTGCAGATACCCTTTACCCAAATGAACACATAGCGTATTATGCATGTTTTTGCTCTGGGGTTGATGATGCTATTGTCTAGACACTAAAATTGGCTCTAGTGTTTGTTACTATCTCTGAATTACAGGATTTTTTGGATTGTTACTATATCTGAGCGCTTTGTGGTATATACGGTACATTGAATACATTGTAGCACAGTGTTATTGGGGTATGATGTGTGCACTATATGGGAATATTATATTATATAGATATGAGAGTAAAATATAAATGTGCTGCTTTATCTTTCTAGAATGGCCGCACGCCGAGCTCTTAAGGCGGTGCTGGTGGATTTGAGCGGCACCCTGCATATTGAGGACACCGCTATACCAGGGGCTCAGGAGGCTCTGAAGAGGTAAGAGAGTAATATTACTATGTTAAACTAAGTTATTTTGTGAATATTCTTCTTTTCTCCCAAAACAGCGCCACCCCTGTCTGCAGGTTGTGTGTGGTATTGCAGCTCCTCCATTGCAGCTGTGATACAGTGGTCCTCCCTTTGTGTTCCCCGGTCTAGGCTACGCAGCGCTCCCGTCACCATACGGTTTGTCACCAACACGACCAAGGAGTGTAAGAGGACGCTGCTGGAGAGGCTGAGGAGGCTGCAGTTTGATATCAGCGAGGACGAGATCTTCACTTCCCTGACAGCAGCGAGAAACCTGCTGGAGCAGAGGAACGTGCGCCCCATGCTGCTGGTGGACGACAGCGCCCTGCCCGATTTTCAAGGTAATAGACGAGTCCTACGGTGATTAGTGACACCCCAGGCATAAACTGACAACAGGGTGTTACCAGAAGGGGGCGTGTTCTTACACTGTGTCATACTGTCCAATCAGTGCCGACCATACCAGAATGTGTAAAGACACGCCTCCTACCTGGTAACACCCACTTGTCAGTTTATCTGAAAATACCTACACTTTATTCCATGTTTCAAGAGCAATGTTTTGAGTCCAAACAGTGAGACTTTTTTCAAACAATTTATGTCTGACGCCAGGGGCATAACTAGGAGGGCCCCATAGCAGACGTCTGAATGGGGCCCCACTTACCCCTTAAAAATATACATACAATATATACACACCATACATGCATCATATACACAGTCATACAGCAAATTCACACCCAATACCCCAGATGCTGGGGGCCCCTGACACTGTAGGCCCCATAGCAGCTGCTATGGCTGCTACCCCTGTAGCTACGCCCCTGTCTGCCGGATCCTTCTACACCTTGTGTACAGTTTACCATCTAAGGCTGCGGTCACACGTTGTGTTTTGAACCCGTTTTTTGGCCCGTTTTTAAGCAGTCCATCAAAAACCGCATGCGTTCTTGAAAAACTCATGCGCTTTTTTAAAATCGCATCTGTTTTTGACCAGTTTTAATTAAGATCATTGGTAAAACCTGTCAAAAACGGATGCGTTTTTTTAAGACTTCCTAAAAACGGGCCAAAACCGGGTTCAAACGCCACGTGTGACCGCAGCTTTAGGGTGGTGGCACACGTGGTATTTGAATCAGTTTTTAGTCCTTTTTTGAAAACGCATCAGTTTTTGTCCGATTTTTTTTTTTTTTTTTTTTTCCAATTATCTTAATTGAAAATGGATAAAAACGGATGCATTTTCTAACGGACTTAAAACGCATGACTAAAAACGGCTTCAAAACGCCACGTGTGCCACCACTCGGAGGACCTGTATAGCTGTAGAATCTTCTGCTACAATGTGTCTAGTAACAAATATGGGGGAGATTAGAATTCTGGAGAGGAAGGGGTTACAGAAAGTTTTCATGGCGGCATGTGAGGTGATGGCGGACGTATAGATATATAACGGAGCAGGTATTTTAATACCGGTGCGAGAATTAAAGGTTTTTGCATTGATGAGAATTACCTCCTTGGGCTGGGTACTGAAGCGTGACTAAATTATAGACGCCGCGTACAATTCAATTATGTCAGAGACTGGCGGCTGTGACCTCTCTCTTCTCCGCTCGCAGGAATCGCCACCGACAGTCCCAACGCGGTGCTGATAGGATTAGCTCCAGAACACTTCAGCTACCAAAGCATGAATCAGGCCTTCAGGTGAGTCCTGGCCTGATTGCGTTTTATGGCTCGTGTAATTGGCTGGTTACTTCTTAACACACGGATTAATCCTCCCTGCTCCGGAGGGACTCGCTAACGCGGGGGAAAGCGGCTCCATCCGCGCTGCGACTATAATAAGGAGCACACATAAAGACGTGCGCGGCCGTGCCCCAATTATCTGTCACCTGCTTGGTCTCTTCATTTCTCCTCTTAAAGGGGAAGTGATGTAGCAGAGCCGGGTTTGTCTTCCAGCTGTTCCCCCTTGTTGGTTGGGACCATCAGAATCCATCCTGATAAATCAGGGACATTACTCATAGATCCAGGCACCGGGACTGTGGTATCTGCTTATATTTCATATCCGTGGTCTCCTTCCTTCTAAAATCAACTTTTATAATTATGCTAATGAGTTAGAACGGTGCTGGGGCGTTACTAGAGCTCCTCCGTGCTGTAGCTTCAAAGGCTGTTACAAAGACTTGATGTCCGCATTCGGGTTCAGGTTTACCCGCGGGACCTGGACATATTGCCGGATTGGCAGCCGAAATTCAATTAGCCATGGCTATGATTGGCCAGGGGGTATAATCCGGCATTATGTCTGGGTCGAACAGGAACATCAAGTTCGCTCATCTCTTTCCGTCTCCGCCCCTACCGCCTGAGCACTTCCCCTTTTCCTCTGTCGGATACAAAGTAACACAGTGGGAGGGAAGTGCACAGTGTAGCAGCCTGGGATCTAGGAGAAAGTGTCCCTGGTTTATCATGATGGATATGGAGATATTGTGGCCAGTGGCAGTTTAATTGTCTCATGGACCTTGGGCTGTTCACACGACTTGGGCCCCACAGCGGACAAACCAACCTCGTGTCCTAAGGCCTAATTTTCTCCGCCTGACGACACCACTGCAGCCTGTACTGTCCTTCAATGAAATGTCCACAGCAGATGCCCTCCCCCCCCTTTAATGAAATGTCCACAGCAGATGCCCCCCCCCCTTTAATGAAATGTCCACAGCAGATGCCCCCCCTTTAATGAAATGTCCACAGCAGATGCCCCCCCTTTAATGAAATGTCCACAGCAGATGCCCCCCCCTTTAATGAAATGTCCACAGCAATGCCCCCCCCTTTAATGAAATGTCCACAGCAGATGCCCCCCCCAATTAATGAAATGTCCACAGCAGATGCCCCCCCCCTTTAATGAAATGTTCACAGCAGATGCCCCCCCTTTAATGAAATGTCCACAGCAGATGCCCCCCTTTAATGAAATGTCCACAGCAGATGGCCCCCCCCCTTTAATGAAATGTCCACAGCAGATGCCCCCCCCTTTAATGAAATGTCCACAGCAGATGCCCCCCCCCCCTTTAATGAAATGTCCACAGCAGATGCCCCCCCCCCTTTAATGAAATGTCCACAGCAGATGCCCCCCCCCCATTAATGAAATGTCCACAGCAGATGGCCCCCCCCCCCTTTAATGAAATGTTCACAGCAGAGCTTCTCCTCCCTTTATAGAAATGCCCACTGCATAGTCCTCCCCCCATACATTAAATGGCCACTGCAGTTGCCCCCCTTTAAAGAAGTTATCACAGCAGGGCCCCTCCCTTTACAGAAATTTCCACATTGAGCCCCTTGAAAAATACAACAACATAACATTATACTCACCTCTGGCTTCTCCTCTTGGAGCCCGCGCATACACTATGATGTCACATGACCCCGAGGCGTCATAGTGTATGCGCAAGGCCCGGAAGAAGCTGGAGGAGAGTATAGAGGTTTTTTTTACCTTCATATAGGGCCCATCTATATAAAGATCGGCTATTTATTGTGGCCTGTCATTCTCAATGACAAACTGAACTGCTAGATCTAAAATTCCAGAAAAATTTTGTTTCCTCTAAGATCTCTAAAATCTCGGCTTTTTTTTCCTCGGGATTGTGTTTAGGCTCGGATCACACTGTGTAGTCACATTAGACGGTTATGTTAGGAGGAGGGATGACCAGATACGTTCAAGTTTTGGGTTCGGCCAAGTTCAACCAAAGCGAACCTCAAAGTTTTGTTTGGGTTGGAATACAGAACCCTGAAGGCTCACCTCCCAGGAGCACCCATGTTCGGTGCTGACACCAATCGCGGGTGTGACCCATCAGGCTTGAGGTTCTATGAGCTACAGAACCAGATACGCAAGCAGTTAAAAATAGGCAGGAGTTGGATCTTTATCTGCAGCTCACATTTCCAGCTGTGTCTTTAGCTGCCAGAAGATAGTGGCATCTGTAGCCTCTAAACTTGACTCGTCTCTAAATATTCTCTCTTTTTCACATGGCTTTGGAGGCGATTTTTATTTTTTTTATAGGTAAATCGGGAGAGACATCGGGACATACAATAATAGCGGGAATACTAGAAAGGACATTTTATACCCCCCCCCCCCCCCACACTGTTTTTCCTTTGTTATTAAGATTTTATCTTCATTTTAGGTTGAAATCTAAAAAAAAAAAAAGTAGTGACATTTTTTACGGTGCTGACACTTTCTGCAGTATGTGCGGAGGTCACATGCATCTAATCTCTGTGCGGCTCTTATCTTATCACCCCCAGGATCTATAGGGGATATAAAGCCGCGTTCTATGACTTGTATATGGCATCACTTCTATGTAAGAGCGAGCACACGGAGGAGCGGGAGGACCCCACAATCCCGGGGTCACTGGTCTGCGTGTCATAGGCACATCCCTCACCAGAGGATATTCCATAATACCGCCGGCCTGTGTCACTTCCCTAAAGGAGTTGTCCAATCGTTACTACTCTAATGCTTGTTTCTTCACTCACATTACTGCAATCACTCTGACAATCCCTTTAAAATCCACCATCACAATCCATCCTGATAAACCAGGGACATTACTCATAGATCCAGGCACCGGGACTGTGGTATCTTCTTATATCTGTTATCCATGGCCTCCTTCCTTCTAAAATCAACTTTTATAATTATGCTAATGAGCCTAGCTGAGGGGCTACCCTAACCCCTCTGTGATCGGGCTTTTCAGACTGTTACTGTCTCACCTTCGCTATGGGAAGGAGGAAGTGCTACTGCACAGTGTAATAGCCTGTGAAGCTACAACATGGAGGGGCTCTGGTAATGCCCCCCCAGAGTCGTACAGGCTCATTAGCATAATTATAAAGGTGATCTTAGATGGAAGGAGACCATGGATAAGAAATGTAAGAAGATTATCACAGTCCCGGTGGTGCCTGGATCTATGAGCAATGTCCCTGGTTTATCATACTAATAATCTTTACATAGAACCATCAAACCCTGTAGCGCTTTACAAATCAATGATGGATTCTGATGGTGGATTTCTGTACATACTGCTTTTTATGACATCTATGGGCTCTTTGTGCTCATGACCTGAAAAAAAAAAATCAGGTGCTTAACCCCTTAGATGCTGCGGTCAATAGAAGCCGTGTCATCTATGTGGTTGGAGAGGGAGAGGGCACCACATAATAGCAGGGTAGTGGTGCCTTTACATGGAAGATGAGGCCCAGTGATGCCCTCGGTTCTGCCATCAGTGTATATGGACCGGAGGTTCGGCCCAATAGTAGTTTGTAGTTTTTTACCTATAGCATAATACACTGCACTATAGAAGTACTACAAGCCATCAAATCATCATGTCAAAGACTGAAAACTTTCAAAACATTTTTAAAATATTTTGTGAATTTAAAAAAAAAAAAAAAAAACTTTACCCTTTTAGAAAGTTTTTGTCAATGAAAAATAATAAAAAATTTTGCACAGATATCATTGCTGCAAATGTAAAGACCAAGCACAAAGGCAATGACCAGGTGATGGGAGAGTATAGAGAACCCTGGACAACCCCTTTAACACTCCCTCTCTGTTATGTGTATACAGACTGGTGCTGGACGGCGCCCCCATCATAGCCATACACAAGGCTCGCTATTACAAAAGGAAAGACGGCTTAGCCCTGGGTCCGGGCCCCTTTGTAACGGCCCTGGAGTATGCGACAGACACACAGGCCACCGTAGTGGGGAAACCCGCCAAGACGTTCTTCCTTGAAGCCCTGAGGAGCACAGGCTGCGGCCCGGAGGAAGCCGTCATGATAGGAGATGTAAGTGACCTGGCCTGAGATGTAGCAGAGCTGTCATCTACCTCTGTGATAAGCTGCAGTCCTATGTAAAACCAGTAGTAACCCATAATAATGTAGCAGTTCTTCCAGCTCTGCTACATTTGTACATGTTATATGTATTCCATATTGCCCTCTAGTGGCCGCACTTGGTATGTACACCCTCCAGGGGGTCAGGCAGTGTAAGTTCCCCCCTAACTGCTTATATTATAGATGATCGGGGGCCTTCATAGAGCGATATGTCTGATCATCTAGAGGCTACTTGGGTCCTCCACACAGACTAGTTCCGATCACACGGATAGATGTTGTATTAGCTTGTAAAGATCACATTGTGGACAAGTTATATCTCTGTGATGACCCGCAGTCCTATGTAAAACCCATAGTAACCCATAATAATGTAGCAGTTCTTCCAGCTCACCGGCCACTTTATTAGGTACACCTGTCCAACTGCTCATTAACACTTAATTTCTAATCGGCCAATCACATCGTGGCAACTCAGTGCATTTAGGCATGTAGACATGGTCAAGACAATCTCCTGCAGTTCTCCCGAGCATCAGTATGGGGAAGAAAGGTGATTTGTGGCCTTTGAACGTGGCATGGTTGTTGGTGCCAGAAGGGCTGGTCTGAGTATTTCAGAAACTGCTGATCTACTGGGATTTTCACACACAACCATCTCTAGGGTTTACAGAGAATGGTCCGAAAAAGAAAAAACATCCAGTGAGCGGCAGTGCTGTGGGCGGAAATGCCTTGTTGATGCCAGAGGTCAGAGGAGAATGGGCAGACTGGTTCGAGCTGATAGAAAGGCAACAGTGACTCAAATCGCCACCCGTCCAACTTTGAGGCAGATGGGCTACAGCAGCAGAAGACCACACCGGGTGCCACTCCTTTCAGCTAAGAACAGGAAACTGAGGCTACAATTTGCACAAGCTCATCGAAATTGGACAGTAGAAGATTGGAAAAACGTTGCCTGGTCTGATGAGTCTTGATTTCTGCTGCGACATTCGGATGGTAGGGTCAGAATTTGGCGTCAACAACATGAAAGCATGGATCCATCCTGCCTTGTATCAGCGGCTCAGGCTGGTGGTGGTGGTGTCATGGTGTCTTTGGGCCCCTTGGCACAACGCCACAGCCTACCTGAGTATTGTTGCTGCCCATGTCCATCCCTTTATGAGCACAATGTACCCTGTAACATCTGATGGCTACTTTCAGCAGGATAATGCGCCAGGTCATAAAGCTGGAACATCTCAGACTGGTTTCTTGAACATGACAATGAGGTCACTGGACACAAATGGCCTCCACAGTCACCAGATCTCAATCCAATAGAGCATCTTTGGGATGTGGTGGAACGGGAGATTCGCATCATGGATGTGCAGCCGACAAATCTGCGGCAACTGTGTGATGCCATCATGTCACTATGGACCAAAATCTCTGAGGAGCTTCCAGCACCTTGTTGAATCTATGCCACGAAGAATTGAGGCAGTTCTGAAGGCAAAAGGGGGTCCAACCCGTTACTAGCATGGTGTACCTAATAAAGTGGCCGGTGAGTGTATATGTTTTATGTATTTCACGTGTAGCACTGCCCTCTAGTGGCCTCCCCTGGTATGTACACCCTGCACTGTCTGGACCTGAGGGATGACATTACAATTCTCCTTCTAGATCAATAGAACAGAGATCTGAAATTTGTATTTAGATATTGGATCCGTCTTCCTTTCTTACAGGACTGCAGGGATGACATTGGGGGCGCACAGGACACCGGCATGTTGGGGATACTAGTAAAGACTGGTGAGTATCTCTGGGTTGCATTTTAGGTCATCTTTATATCACACAGTGATGTCTAGTCCGAGATAGTCCATCAGGGGCTCAGTATGATCCTCTAGGCATCCTTTATGCTTTACACTGCAGCGCTGCATCAGATCAAGCCTGGGACAAAATCTGATTTCCCTTACTTCAATTTTATATATTGTGACTAGAGCTTAGAAGAACTTTTTAAATTTTAAACTTTTAAAATTGTGCTAATAAATCAGAAGGGTGTTACAGAGCCCCTCTGTGCTGTAGCTTCACAGGCTGTTACGCTGTCTCCTCTGCAATTTTGAAACAGTTGGAAAGGGAAACGTACAGTGTAACGGCATGTGAAGCTATATCACGGAGGGGCTCTGGTTACACTCCCCAGAGCACTTCTGGCTCATTAGCACACATATAAAATTGATTTTAGAAGGAAGGCAGCCATGGATAACCAATATAAGAAGATTCCCACAGTAATGATCCCTGGTTTATCATGGTGGATCTTGATTATACATTTCCTTGATCAGCTAATGGGCCATATGTAATAAGACTTGCTGTGGGTGCAGTGTGTAAACAACAAGCTAAACCGCCCCCTGTTGTACAGAATCATCATGGGAAATCTAGTCCTTGACTGGTCAGTCCTGCCCACTGCAAGCCCTGGCGGCATCAAAACAAGGGTGCAACACAGAGACAATGATAACATGGCGAGATTAAGTAAATTATGAGTTTCAAAAAATAATCTTGTGTCTAGGAGATGTAAGTGACCTGGCCTGAGCTGTCATCTACCTCTGTGATAAGCTGCAGTCCTATGTAAAACCAGTAGTAACCCATAATGATGTTGCGGTTCTTCCAGCTCTGCTACATTTGTATGTTTTATGTATTCCATATGTAGCACTGCCCTCTAGTGGCCCCCCTGGCATGTACACCCTCCAGGGGGCCGGGCATTGTATGTTCCCTATGTTCCCCCCTACCTGCTTATACTATAGAATTTGATCGGGGCTTCATAGAGCGATATGTCTGATCATCTAGAGGCTACTGGGGGCCTCCACAAAGTCTACGTCAGATCACATGGAGAGATGTTGTATTAGCTTGTGAAGATCACCAGTTCTGTAGAGTAACCTGCATACTGTTTGTCTTCTGTCCTAAACAGGGAAGTACAGAGCAGGCGATGAGGCCAAAATCCGCCCCGCGCCTCATCTGACCTGCCATAGTTTTCCCGAGGCCGTGGATCATATACTGAAGAATCTGCTGTGAGAATCTGATGAGAGCTTTTAAAATCGAGGAAAAAAAAAATTGTAAAATAGACTGGGACTGATTGCAGGGTCTTAAAGGGATCCTCCACTGCTAAATAAAAACCTCCCGGTGCTCTTGGGAGAAGGCGCCTGCCATGTCTATTGGGTTATCGGCCTCTTATCGTCTGATGTTCCCTGTCACATGTTCTCGTTACGCTTCGCTCTCCTGTATTCTAGAGGTCGGCGCTGATGCTGCTGTGATCACAGGACTCCAATAATCGTCCATGTCTCTTCTTAATGACAGAAGACAGGACGGAGCGCTCACGTTCTACATCTAGATTACAGAGGAGATGCAAATCCTAAAAGGTTTACAAGTGGATCAGTAGAGGAAAGCTTAAAGGGATTGTCCAGGATTAGGAAAAGATGGCCGCATTCTACAACGCTGTTCCGTTTGGTTATTACGACCAACCCAGAGACGCATGGAGAGACTGCTGTTAGATTGGTGTTAAAGGAGACCCTTTTACCCCCTAAACATTTAGGCCCACGTTTACTAAGGTCCTTGCGCCTGTTTTCTGTCAGACTTTTTGCACGTTCTTTTTAGTGAAAACTGCTTGCACGTGTATGTAAAAAGTGTCTGCACCACATTTGTGTCACACGTGTCCCTTTCGTGTGGCGCGGGTGCACTAGTCATCGTGCAACACAAATTTCTGCACCGAAAGGGCCGTTCCGGGGCTCTGTCGGAACGTGCGCCACTTTTATCATGCAAAGTCCAATAGAAATGTGTCTCGGGCCCAATGTTAAAGGTGCACCAAAAAAATGTATAAAAATGATGCAGTCTGCCAGAGCAGTACAGGGGGCGCCAGATTCGTGAAGAACGTGCACCACAAATCATGAATCTGGCGCCCCCTGCACTATACACAGGATACTGCACTTTTCTTAAATGTGGCCCTTCGTGTTCTGTCTAGTGCTGGACCTGAGGGAAGGAGCGCGATGCCTCCTCCTCGGGACTAGGTGTGACACAGTATAGCGATTGCCTCTACTGTAGTTCTTCAATGATAAATAATTGGATGCCCGGAGCTTTATTTAAATAGGTTTTCCAGTGATGTCACATCCCCATATACACTGAGTCATAGTGGTGAGACCCCCATGGATCACAAGGATGGGTGTCTATTTTACCCTAAATTAATGGAACCTCTGGTGTGACATACAATATCTATGGAGCTCAGAAGTATCCGAGTTTGACTTAAAGGGGTCACAGTAGTGAGACCCCCATGGATCATAAGGACGGGGTCTGGATAACACCAAAGGAATAGAGCAGACGCTGATATCCGATTTCTCCGGTGCCCCCATGTTCTCATCATACACTGTATAACTTACCTGTCCCCGAAAATCCAAGACCAGCGAATGTCCTGAATGCAAATCCAAGCCCGATACTGTAGGATGGTAATAAAAATATACTTTAGGTATTAAATTATTGTTTTAATAGTTCGTACAGAGCAACAGATGGCGGCAGGGCCTGGTCTCTCATGTCCATGTCACGGAGGGCAGGTAGGTCCCGGTGGTGTCCCCTTGGCAGCTCCTTATCCTCACACAGACTCAAATTCTCTCTGCCAGGCGCTGTATTTTTCGGCCAGGCTCTTCGCCGATGGCTTCGTATGGGCTAAGACTTCCAGGAAATCTGATGTGGTGACTGTGTCCAGCCGGATGACGGGTAAGTCTCTGCTCCCTGGAAGAAGTCATTGTCAGGCTTAGACGTATTGATTCTGGATCCGCTGTGTAGTAATAGGGGAGCTCCAAGGGGTTGTCTCAAGTATTTATGGTATCCCCCCAATCCACAGGATGGAGGACAACCAGCTGGTCAGTAAAGGTCCATAGAGTGGGACTCCCACAATCACAGGAACGGGACCACCAGCTCTCCAGATTACAGGGATCCTGATGGGTGCAGCAGCAGCAGGATGGGCATGTGTCCTGCCGCTCCATTCAATTGTATGGCCACAATGGACATAGTCGAGCACAGCGCTCTGGTATCTCCCAGCAGGGTGAATGCTTGTTCCCTAGAAAGCTGTGGTCCTGTTGGACTGATCCCTAGGGGGGTCCCTGTGGATATGAGATAATAAATACTTGGGGAAAAGTCCTTTAACCAGCTGGGCAGCTCCTACCATCCTTATGTTATACTGCAAGCCGTGCGGAGGGTGAGGCTCCTGCTGCAGTCATTCATCTTAAAGGAAGACTCAGGATGGGGAGGAGGAAAGAAATGGGGGATCTCCTGGTACACACAGAGTTAATTTATATAAATATTTCTTAATTTTAATTGTAACATGAAGCAAACTAGGAAAGGAGGTCAAAGACGAAAATACTGGGATCCCCGGGGTAAGGCATCTTCACATGTATCATGTCCAGCAGTCAATGATCTGAATGTAGAAGGACGTTAACGCCCCCTTGTGGCAAGACCATATATATATATATATATATATATCATATCCTTCTGCCCGAGACATAACTGCTCGCTGACTTGTGCAGCAGCCAGACATCACTATCTACCTGTGAAGGAGGGTTTTGTTTGGGGGGTTTTTTGCACTTTTTCACTGCACTGTTCCTTTAGATATTTCGGATAAAGCCCCACACACCCTTTCCTTACCTTGTTGATGATTTTCTAGTGCGTGGAAGATTTTCCTCACCGGCCTCATGGCGGCTTCTTTACAAACCAACCTGATATCTGATCCTGAGTAACCGTCAGTCTCCTGCACACAGGACAGAGGAGAGAAGTAAAATGTGTCCTGCACCCTATATACTGCACATAGTACTGACTCCTAGTATAGAGGGACAGAGGAGAGAAGTAACATGTGTCCTGCACCCTATATACTGCACATAGTACTGACTCCTAGTATAGAGGGACAGAGGAGAGAAGTAACATGTGTCCTGCTCTCTATATACTGCACATAGCACTGACTCCTAGTATAGAGGGGCAGAGGAGAGAAGTAACATGTGTCCTGATCTCTATATACTGCACATAGTACTGACTCCTAGTATAGAGGGACAGAGGAGAGAAGTAACACCTGTCCTGCTCTATATATACTGCACATAGTACTGACTCCTAGTATAGAGGGACAGAGCATGTCCATTTCTACAGGAGTGAACGATGTACTCACCTCTCCCAGCAGGCTGTAGTCAAACTCCGTTCTCAGCTCCACCCCTCCGCTATTGCTCACTGGTGGCAGCCAGTGCTGGATCATGGACTCTCGTGCCTCTTTACTGGGTAAATCCACCAGAATCCTCTTCTCCAGGCGCCTTAACATGGCATAATCCAGCTCCCTAGTGTAAAGATGATGTTATTACTGGGTGCTTGTAACAGAGCAACGTCTACAATTTTGTACTGATGTGCATGAGCCAGACCGATGCATTGCCCTAGTCAGGGGTAGGTTCACAAACAGCAGAGATGCTGCAGATTCTCCCACTAGATTTGCCACTCATATACCATAGCAAGTCTCACAGTGGATGTGTCCCACCCAGGTCAACATCTGCAAAGAGTTTGCATGGGTTTCCTCCGGGTCCTCCGGTTTCCTGTGAAGCTAGGGCACAAAGAGGCTCTGGTAACACTCTTACAGCCCTTCTGGTTTATAAGCATAATTTTGCAAATTGATTTTAGAAAGATTGAGGTGCCTGGATCTATGAGTAAGTGTCCCTGGTTTATCATGATGGGAGATTTCTTTTAAGCTAACTGCGCACGCTGCAGATTCCATGTGCATTTTAAGCGTAGATTTAGGTGAAGAAAATCTGCAGCATGATACGGAGGCATTAAAGTGAATGTGATTTGGCAAAAGTAATGTAGATAATGGGGCTCATTTACTAAGGGTCGCGCTGCTTACTTTTGTCGGACTGTTCACCTTTTTGGGGATTACACGGCCTGCACAGGTAATTAACAGGTGTCTGCACTGGGATTGTGTCGCACGTAATTCTTTTGTGGCGCAGCCATACGACAGAAATCAGGGGGCGGGCCGTCGGACGATCCGACTGATTCAGACTGACCGCGGGATTTAACTTTCAAATTGTGTCGTATGCCCAAACACGTACATGCACAACTAAAAAGATGGTGAACTCCGGGGACCTGAGCGGGGAAGCGACACATGCAGGATATCAGGTGCACGATCTTAGTGAATCGCGGCACAGGGCATTATACATGGACGATGCACTTTCTGTGAACTACAGGGGGAAATGTAAGTAAATGTGCCCCAATGTGTTTTTGATGCAAGTTATTTTTCATGTGCAGAGTGAAAATCTGCATCAAAGTGCTTTTTCAGACTGAAAGGCTGGTAAAACAATCCACATAAAATAAAAAAACGCACAAAAAGATCAACCCTAAAGGCAAATGCTCATGTAATCCACATTAAAAACGCACATAAAACTGAGTGGGGCTCATTTACTAAGGGTCCGAACGCCGCACTTTTGTCTGGTTTCCCGAAAATTTCCATTTTGTGCCGAATTGCCAGAGGATTTTGGCGCACGCGATCGGATTGTGTTGCATCCATCGGATTGTGTCGGGACAACCCGACGGATTCGGATAAAACACGGAATTTATAAAAAAGATTTGTGTCGCAAGATCAAGCACCATGAAAAAGCAGGTGAACCCTGGAGGACCTCGGGGAAGAAGTGACACCTGCAGGAACTCCGGCGCACGATCTTAGTGAATCGCACTGGACCCGAATCCACGGCGGACAACGCGCCGCGGGAACGCGACCGGACCGGGTAAACAAATCTGCCCCAGTGTGTTGGATGTAGATTTTAATGTGGACTTTCCGCATGACAATCTGCAACGTGTGTAAATAGCCTTAAGGGCAGTTCCCTGATGTGCCAATTATGCTGTATCTTAGCTGTCAGACCCCTGTGATCAGATATTTACCCACTATCCTATGGGCAGGGAATGCACTTTTATTAGTATTTTGAATTTTCAACCCAGAATGGGCCGCAACAATAAAAATTCCCCAAAAATCTTACTTATCTAGGTTTCTACACATAAATATTAGAATTTTTCAGAGCGGACTGTGCCTTAGGAAACTCCATTTGCCACATAAGATTACTAAGAGATGATGGGGGTTGTAGGGCGGCCCCCTCCCCCGCTGGCAGCAGAAGATCAGATCTCACATCTGTACATGGCTATAAATCAGATTATATCTGCGGCCACATTTAGCCTGTACTTCTGCAGCTTTAAGTACTTTACACTTTGGAAGTTAAAACCCTTCTCAGCTAAACCGGAGTAAATAACTTGGGTATAAAGTTAGAGGAGCCTCGGTAAATACTGGCATATGGCCGCCCGGCAGGTTATTAAAGATTATATTTTACTCTGAGGAATAAACATTAGAGGGAAGAGATCACAATTAATCTTTAAATGTTTTAAGCAAAACTAAGGCCCTTCCTGCTGACGTGCGGCTGCGGGTCTGCGCTCACAGGCTCCAGCGCCCTCATCTCTTACCACGGGAGATTGGAGGCGGCGAGTACAAACACCAGGTCATCTGATCGGGACAAGCCGTCCATCTGAACCAGCAATTCTGTCTTCATCCTGCGGCTTCCCTCGTGTTCTCCCCTGCAGGGAATAAATGAGGAGTGAGATGTAAAATGAGGCGAAGCTACAATACGATAGAAACAATTCATGAAATAATTATTGTGTGATATTGTAAAGCTTCCACCGATTTATACTGTGGCCTTCAGATTTATTTATGTAGCGCACACAGATTACGCAGCGCTGCACAGAGCTTTCCAAATCAGCCCCTGTCCCCAATGGGTCTCACAATCTAAACAACCTACCAGAATATTTT
Organism: Engystomops pustulosus; assembly: GCF_040894005.1. NCBI lineage: Eukaryota > Metazoa > Chordata > Amphibia > Anura > Leptodactylidae > Engystomops > Engystomops pustulosus. The sequence continues at coordinate 10,370,276 of NC_092411.1, read as the reverse complement.
GGAGTGTGGGAGGAAAACGGAGGACCCGGAAAAAACCAACGCAAACATACAAACTCTTTTTGCAGATGTTGACCCTGGAGATTTCGTACCATACATGCTACAATATGAAGTACAACAGATTCAACACCCCTGTACACTAAAAATGTGTTGTGAATATCTGAAGTGGATAGGATTGTACCCAATGCTCTGTGAGCTAAATTGCCTGGACTGCACACGATAGGTTTAAGCAAATTGTACAATTGTGTCCAGCCTAGACAATGCTCTGTGAGCTAAACAACCTTCAATGTACAGCTACATTGTATCAAACTACCAGCAACATTTGCACAGCTGTATCCAGTCTAGACAATGGTCTGTGAGTTCACCAACCTACAGACTGATATATTGGCACAAATTTCTAAAGAGGCGTATAATTGTATCTAGGTGTGGACTCAAAACTCCTACATTGTGGAAAAGTGAGATTTATGCATCTGATCCTAATGTGTTAGGCTCACCGAGCATTGTCCTGTATGGATACTGTTATTCAACTATCTACTAGTTGGCTACAATGTATCAGTCTGGAGTGCAGCTTGTTCAGCTTAAAGAGCATTGTCTAGATGGGATGCAATTGTACAAATCTGGCTGCTAGTTTGCTACAATGTATCAGTGTAGATTACAGAGTATTGTCTAGATAGGACTCGCTGTTTATAGGGTTATCGCCAGAGGTGAGACTCGCACCTAAATCAGGAATGGAGGTCCCCGTTACCCTTGTAGGAGATTGTACTAAAATGGAGAGGTGGCCAGGCATGTCCTCGTACACTTGTATAAAATCAGGCCACCTCTCTATTTTAGTTGTCAATGATTCATGGAGAACTGGGGACTCGCACCTATCCAGTATTTATGAGAATACCCCTTAATAAGACATACACAATACTTTCTATTTACTCTGAAATAATGCCAAAAAACAGAGCTCAAAAAAAAAAACAAAAAACAGACCCTCTGCAATGGAAGAGCAGTACATACCCGGGTCCTGCTCCTCTCTGACTCATTACAGACTCAAGTTCATCAAGGAAGATGGTGGACGGCGCGTGGTACCGGGCAAGCTCAAATAAAACCTGAAAATACACGGAATAATGAGGTTATGTAAAAGTAGATGTCCAGACCAGTCTAACTGGTGACTGTCTAAGTCGTACATGTTTAAAGAGAAATCTCTTATTATAACAGGTTCTGCATCGTTCCTACCCGCACAAGTTTCTCAGAATCCCCTCTCCATTTGCTGACAATTGTAGAGGCAGAAATGTTGAAGAAGGTGGTGTTACATTCTGTGGCCACCGCTTTAGCCAGCAAGGTCTTCCCAGTGCCTAAAAACATCACATAAAATATTACCCTAAAAAATGTAATTGTAACTACAATATTAGACTCAAAACTTTAAAAAGGATCTTTCCACCGTCCTATAACAATTCCTTCATTTATATAGTGCACACAGATTACGCACAGAACTTGTCACATCAGTCCCTGTCCCCATTGGGCTCACAATCTAATCAACCTACCAGTATGTATTGAAGTGTGGGAGGAAACCGGAGGAAACCCACACAAATAAGGAGAGAACATACAAACTCTCTGCAGATGTTGACCCTGGGACTTGAACCCAGGTCCCCAGCGCTGGAAGGCCGTAATGTTTACCACTAAGCCACCATGACCGTCCTGACAACCCGTGCCTTTAAATGTCTATATTTCACCTGCATGGCTCTATGCTGTATGTATGTATCTGGAAATAGTTCTCAGTTTTCTCCTGTGGGGGTGCTGCAAGATATTCAATGATATTGTGCTAAGAGACAACTTATATATTACCTGGTGGTCCGTACAGCAGCAGCCCCTTCCAAGGAGACAGGATGCCAGTGAAGAGCTGTGGGTACTACAGAGAAGAACAAAAATAAAATTAAAGGAAAAAATATTGCAAATGATATTTTACTGCCACATAAACAAATAAATGCTGGCCTTTTCATTGTGGACAGGAAATGCTCCCCCTCCCTTGTGTTCCCAGGGACAGTCTCCTGTCAGCACGGGTCTCTCACACTACTGAGAGGGCTATACGTATTGTATACATTTTGTATTGTATCAATTGTATTAAATGGAATTTGAACTCAGGACCCCTGGTATCAGAGGCAACCCCTAGTGTGGTCGCCCACACAAGCTCACCGGTTATTAAAATGAGGATTTTCTAAAAGCCTTAATACCAATATTCATTAAAAGCAATGCAATAGTTATATGGATTTATATATAGCTGTATCATACGCCTGGTATATAACATGAAATATTGCTATTGAAGTTTGTCCAGTCTGCTGCCATATATGCTTGTGTGTCTAAGCCCCAAGCACTCAACTTTTGGGGTGGCTTTTCTGATTGGATTACCGTATATACTCGAGTATAAGCCGAGTTTTTCAGCACAAAAAATGTGCTGAAAACCACAAACTCGGCTTATACTCGAGTCAAACAAGACAGCAGGAAAAAAAAAAAAAAAAATCAAAACTCACCTTTCCGGCGGCCCCTTTGGGTCTTCTGTGCGATCCGTCGGTCAGCGGCCGGTCCGTGCGATGTCACTAGCACCGACATCAGCCGCCGCTGCAATAGTATTGTGTGTGCCGGCAGTGGCTGCGGATGATGTCAGTGCTGTGCGGACCTGCCGCTGAAAAAAAATAATAATAATAATCAAAACTCACCTTTCCGGCGGCCCCCTCGGGTCTTCTGTGTGATCCCGCAGTCAGCGGCAGGTCTGTGTGATGTCACAGACACTGACATCAGCCGCCGCCGCCGCTGCAATAGTACTGTGTGTGCAGGCAGTCGGCACACACTGTGATGTCAGCGGCTGCAGCTGACGTCAGCAATGTGCGCGGCACGGACCTGTCGCTGACTGCGGGATCACACAGAAGACCCGAGGGGGCCGCCGGAAAGGTGAGTTTTGATTATTTTTTCTTTTACATCAATGGGGCGGGGGTCCGGCTCGGTAACGGGGCACAGGGGCTGGCAGGCTATTGACCGGGGCACAGGGGCTGGCAGGCTTTTGACCGGGGCACAGGGGCTGGCAGGCTTTTGACCGGGGCACAGGGGCTGGCAGGCTTTTGACCGGGGCACAGGGGCTGGCAGGCTTTTGACCGGGGCACAGGGGCTGGCAGGCTTTTGACCGGGGCACAGGGGCTGGCAGGCTTTTGACCGGGGCACAGGGGCTGGCAGGCGGTATACTGGGGCACAGGGGCTGGCAGGCTGTATACTGGGGCACAGGGGCTGGCAGGCTGTATACTGGGGCACAGGGGCTGGCAGGCTGTATACTGGGGCACAGGGGCTGGCAGCCTGTATACTGGGGCACAGGGGCTGGCAGCCTGTATACTGGGGCACAGGGGCTGGCAGCCTGTATACTGGGGCACAGGGGCTGGCAGCCTGTATACTGGGGCACAAGGGCTGGCAGGCTGTATACTGGGGCACAGGGGCTAGCACGCTATATACTGGGGCACAGGGGCTGGCTGGCTATGTACTGGGGGGCAGGGGCTGGCTGGCTATATACTGGGGGGCAGGGGCTGGCTGGCTATATACTGGGGGACTGCTGGCTATATACTACTGGGGGCTGCTGGCTATATACTTCTGGGGGCTTGCTGGGGAAGGGGCTGTGACCAATGCATTTCCCACCCTCGGCTTATACTCGAGTCAATAGGTTTTACCAGGTTTTTGTGGTAAAATTAGGGGTCTCGGCCTATACTCGGGTCGGCTTATACTCGAGTACAGGCGGTCCCCTACTTAAGGACACCCGACTTACAGACAACCCATAGTTACAGACGGACCCCTCTGCCCACTGTGACCTCTGGTGAAGCTCTCTGGATGCTTTACTATAGTCCCAGACTGCAATGATCAGCTGTAAGGTGTCTGTAATGAAGCTTTATTGATAATTCTTGGTCCAATTACACCAAAAATTTTGAAACTCCAATTGTCACTGGGGCAAAAGAAAAAAAATTGTCTAGAACTTCCATTATAAAATATACAGTTTCGACTTACATACAAATTCAACTTAAGAACAAACCTCCAGACCCTATCTTGTATGTAACCCGGGGACTGCCTGTATATACGGTAGTTGTATTAGGGGGTATCAGTAAAGGGGTATTCCCACTTCTTATTGCATATGCCATAAATTCTCATTTTAAATACAGGCCGGCTTGTGGCTCACATTACTGTTGCCTTGGATACCAAGGGTTTTGGGTCAAATTTAAGGAAACGTTCTGTAATATCTTAGACTTAAAGCATCTCAGGAGCAGTACCAGGAGGAAAGACAGTCCCCTCACAATGCAAAGGGTGAAGACATACGTGGCGTTTTTAGTTCCGTTTTTTGAAAACGCATGCGTTTTTGTCCCTTTTTATTGCGCAATTTCGGAAAACCGGACAAAAACGCATGCGGTTTAAAAAAACGGACGTGTTTTTAAAAAACGGATGCGTTTAACGCATGCGTTTTTAACGATGTGAAAACACACTAACTAAAAACGGCCCAAAAAACGCCACGTGTGTCTTCACCCAGAGGCTGAAAAACTACAGAAAGATTCTTGCATTTTTAAATTACATTATTTGAGAAAAGTATTTCAGTAAGGTATGATTTGTATTTTTTTTTTTTGGCTGGAGAACCCCAGTATTAGGCAAAAATATGTCACCTGTCTTTCAAAAAAAAAAAAAAAAAAGCATCAGTGACGTGACAACATGTGAGCTGCAATACCATACACAGCCTGTGGGAAAAGGATGGCACTGTTTCTCCAATTATAACTGTAACACTACCTGAACACTAATGTTATTTTATCTTGTCTGTCTCTGCAGTCAGCAAAAACGATCCATGCGTCATCTGTTTTTGCAGACTTACATTAAAGAAGATGTAAGGCTGGGAAGTCACCAATTTTCTCCAAACTCTTACCTATAAACGGATCCAAAAATATGGAGGGCACTTGGATGATGCCTGTGCACCATTAGTTTTTTTTTCACATTCCAATGGGAGGACCTAAGGGTAGTCGGCTAACACAAGCTTTTCACAGCTGTGTGTATGAGACCATAGAAATACATGGGGACACGAGCAAGACACTGAGGCAATGGCTCACACACGTCCACAAACTACAGGAGGCCTAATTACAGGAATTAAGAACATGGATTGTGCGGGTGTCTCACCCTGATTGGATACACCACCGCCTCCTTCACTAATCGCTTGGCTGCATCAAGTCCGATGATATCGTCCCACCTGACATTTGGGTTCTGCAGGTAAATGTCCTGGAAAGTAAAAACAGATTTCAGATTATCCATGAAACCATAAAAGATTAACTACAGTATACAAATACAATGTATCCAATGATCAATGTATTTAACTCCTTCCTGCTGATGCCCTTTTTCTGTTTTGAGTTTTAATTTTTAGCTCTGCTGCTTTAAATATCTATAACACTTTTTTATTCTTCCATATACAGGCAGTCCCCGGGTTACATACAAGATAGGGTCTGTAGGTTTGTTCTTAAGTTGAATTTGTATGCAAGTCGGATCCTAATATTTTATCATTCTAATCCCAGCCAGAACGTTTTTGGTCTCTGTGACAACTGGATTTAAAAAATGTTGGGTTGTCATAAGAACCAGGATTAACACTAAAGCTTCATTACAGAGACCTGTGATAACTGTTATAGCTGTTTATTGTAGCCCAGGGCTAAAGTACAGGAAATTACCAATATCCAGAGGTCCGTTTGTAACTAGGGGTCGTATGTAATTCAAGTGTTCTTAAGTAGGGGACCACCTGTATAGAGCTTTATGAGGGCTTGTTTTCTGCGTAACAAATTGTAGTTTAGTCTAGCCATGGTATTATACTTCCATGCCAAGTACTGGGAAGGCAGGAAAAAAAATTCACATTGTAACAGATCTCCAGAAACGATAAGCCCTGGAGTCTTACATAGACTTCAGCTATCATGGAGAAAGAACGTTGCTGACTCTGACGAGGTCACGGGGAATGATAATCCGATTCAAGATGGAAAGATGTAGCTAGTTGCATCCTGTGTTTCCTGCAGAATGCAATGTCACCTGCCAGTGAATGTCCAAGACTGGGTTCACGTCACGTTTTTTTGTATACGCCAAGTGTACCCATGAACATATACTGGCAGACGGAGGCATATTATTGCATCCTCCACCCACCCTCGCTGAGCGGGTACATATTTCAGGACAGTGATATTGCTGGCTGCTGTGGTTGTTCACACCTCCCCCAAATATCCGGGCGGAGAGGGGTACCTGGGAGATGTACCCCACTGTATAAGCATATAGGGGGATATGTCAGTGCCATATGTTGTTGGGAATCCGCCTAACGTGTACTACTATGCATGGCACAAAACATGATGTGAACTTATCACGTACGTCAGGAACTTTTCTGGTGCATATGCTGAATGGATCCATAAAAAAATGTGATGTGGATATTTCCTTAAAGGGGCATTACCACCATAAACATTTCTGGTACATCCACCAAATATGCCATAAATGTCTATTGGATGCAAATCCCACTACAAGGGCACAAAGTAATCTCACCCGACTTATCACCGCAGCCAGTTCTCTCATCTCGCTATTGGCACCGAGGAAAGCGCTGACCGGCTTGAGTAATCTTTCCTGGAGAAATCAGAATAATAATGAATCAAATAATACAATGTTCTCACTTATGTATCAATTTCAAATAACTTCCAAAATCTCTGCTTGCTTCCACTGAATACCTTTATTCATTAGTATACGACTTGGTTGTGTGATGGTCACACATGCCGAGCTCAGATTGGTCCCCCTAGCCCCATGAACACTACTTCTAGGAGGCTTTTTTTATTGGACTTCCTTGTAGTTGTAATAGGGTGTATCAGTAAAGGGGTAATCAAATTTCAGCATTTATGACTATATTCAAGGCATATACCATAAAAGTCTGATAGTGGTGGGTTCAGCCTCTGGTACCTGCAAAGACATCAAGATCAAAGCTCCAATCGTGATTAATGGGAGGGAGTCTGTAGTGAGAAAGTTTCTCCACTTGTACACGGAAATACCTCTGAACAAGACCCTGTCCCATAGGTGCTATACGTTCTAACATATTTTACCACTCCTTCTTCAAATACATCACCACCTTGGTCAATTCTGCTTTAGACAGTCCAACTTACTGAAGGGTCAGGATTGTAATTCAGGGTATTCATGGCGATTTCATTGGATGCCCCCTTGATGGCGTCTTGGATCATTCCCCGAAAATCAATGATCTGTCCCTGTGTAATAAAAGCAAACAGAAAATGTTTCTATGTAATAGAAGTAAGAGATTCAGTTCATGGTCCTTAGTCTGCATCTCAACATATAAAAGTGGCTTCTAGGTGCCCCTATGACAACACTGACTGCCCTCCAACCTGTATCGCAGCAGTGAATGTATATGACATCTAAAGTGAGGTTTCCACCCTTTAACCCCCCCATATGGCTGGGATATCCAGCGCTGAATGCAGCACATCCGGCATTGCCTTGGGCTGCATTAGGAGGCCTTGGGTCCTGTCCGGCAAACTTCTGGCCTGGGTGCCCACAGAGAGGGGTCTGAGTGCCACCTCTGGCACCCGTGACATAGGTCCGGCACCACAAGTGTAGGGTGTACCTTATTGCAGTGATGAATGATCAATCATTGGTGCATCTATTCAGGGCTCTAATATGCGTTTAATTTTCTTATACCGTAATTGTCATTATCTCAGTTTGCTGTGAATGAATGGAAATAATACAAAGCACCCAGAGGCTGTCACAGTCAGTGTAGGTGCTGTGCATGAGGGTAGACTATGCTGGAAGCAACTGTAGCAAACCCTCATCTCTGTAACAGTCAGCCACTGGGTATTTTCCCTTTGAATGGAGCTGTGAATGGCCAAGGACCAGGTTGTATCGCTCAACTAAAACGTCACCATGTGGGGGGAATAAACCTACAAGTTTTGATTTTTCTAAAGTTGGAGTGCCGCCTATTTTATGGTTTGTTTTATAACAAGGGCCAGGTTGGGGCAACTTTCACATGCTCAGTATCTGTTCAGTATTTTACACCAGTATTTGTAAGCCAAAACATGGACAAGACGCACATCTTTCCATCTTACTTTTTCTGTGTAGATACTACTTTTTAGTTTGGCTTCCCAATACTGATGCAGAATACTGATCAAATACTGATCAAATACTGACCGTGTGAAAGTGGCCTTTGCACGCGACCTTACACTCTATAGTCCCTCTCTATAGATTATAGTTATAGCATATCCTAAAGACAAGTTATCACCATGTGACATGGGGACTCCTCATCCTGACATTTTGGACAGTATAATATTATAAAGTTCAACATACTGACCCTCCTCTGTGAAACGCCTTCCCCTGATGAATTTTTATTCATAGAGGAAACATTCAACCCGAATTCTGCGACCTCCTGGGGACTGCTGCCACCGTTCTCCTGCAAGAGGCAAGAATTAAGAAATCAGCGTTAACAATTCATAAAAATCTGAGATATTTCGACCTCATCCGCTCATCTAATCCGGCTAGTAGGTCATGCAAAACAGGCGGCACAAAGAGACAGACGCAGGCAGGGTGGCACACGTCTGATGGTGGCACCGTGCCCTTCTCTGTCCAGTACAGTCCCGTGCTGTGTAACAGAGGCCTGGCAGACCCTAGTATAGACAATGGCATCCATAGGGCTGGCACTTCTGTCATTACTTCACCTGTCTGGAGTTCTCTCTGTTCGCCGCCCTCTCCGCCATCCTGGGGTACGTTCTGGACACCGGGCGCTGGACAATATTATGGTTGGTGATTCTTGGAAGACCCTGGGAAGAATTACTGGGAGTTCTGAGGAAAGATGGGAGACAAATGTAACATATCTGTACAGTCCATTGGTCCGTATTACCATAAAGGGGTCGTCAACTGATATCAAATAATTGATATTGTTTGTGTAATAAAAAGTTATACAATGTGCCAGTATACTTTCTGTATCAATTCCTTTTCCAGATCTCTGGATGTAGTCATGTGATGTCACACAGGTGCACGGCTCGTTATATCCCTGGTCATGTGATGTCACACAGATGCACAGCTCGTTATATCCCTGATCATGTGATGTCACACAGGTGCGCCTCTCATTATATCCCTGGTCATGTGATGTCACACAGGTGCACGGCTCGTTATATCCCTGGTCATGTGATGTCACACAGGTGCACGGCTCGTTATATCCCTGGTCATGTTATGTCACACAGGTGCACGGCTCGTTATATCCCTGGTCATGTGATGTCACACAGGTGCACGGCTCGTTATATCCCTGGTCATGTGATGTCACACAGGTGCACGGCTCGTTATATCCCTGGTCATGTGATGTCACACAGGTGCACGGCTCGTTATATCCCTGGTCATGTGATGTCACACAGGTGCGCGGTTTGTTATATGCCTGTTCATGTGATGTCACACAGGTGCACAGCTCGGTATATCCCTGGTCATGTGATGTCACACAGGTGCACAGCTCGTCATATCCCTGGTCATGTGATGTCACACAGGTGCACAGCTCGTCATATCCCTGGTCATGTGATGTCACACAGGTGCACGGCTCGTTATATCCCTGGTCATGTGATGTCACACAGGTGCACGGCTCGTTATATCCCTGGTCATGTGATGTCACACAGGTGCGCGGTTTGTTATATGCCTGTTCATGTGATGTCACACAGGTGCACGGCTCGTCATATCCCTGGTCATGTGATGTCACACAGGTGCATGGCTCATTATATCCCTGGTCATGTGATGTCACACAGGTGCATGGCTCATTATATCCCTAGTCATTGGACATCACACAGGTGCACGGCTCGTTATATCCCTGGTCATGTGATGTCACACAGGTGCACGGCTCGTTATATCCCTGGTCATGTGATGTCACACAGGTGCACGGCTCGTTATATCCCTGGTCATGTGATGTCACACAGGTGCACAGCTCGTCATATCCCTGGTCATGCGATGTCACACAGGTGCACGGCTCGTTATATCCCTGGTCATGCGATGTCACACAGGTGCACAGCTCATTATATCTCTGCTCATGTGATGTCACACAGGTGCACGGCTCGTTATATCCCTGGTCATGTGATGTCACACAGGTGCACGTCTCGTTATAACGTTATATAATAATAAGTCCTTTATTTATATGGCGCACACGGATCACGCAGCCCTAATGGGACTCACAATCTAATCATCCTACCAGTATGTTTTGGAGTGTGGGAGGAAACTGTATTTCCCTGGTCATGTGAGGAATTGATATAGAAATAATATTGGAAAATGTTACTTTTCATTACACAAACCATATCAATTATTTTATGAAATTCTGTCTATTTATAGATCCCTTCCTTGCACTGACAGGAGGCTGTGGTGCGAGGGAACTTGGACCAGTATCTCCTGAAATACTCTGTGCTGTTCCTGCCTCTACATGAATGGACAGGTCACTACTTTTTATAAAATCTGAAACCCTCTGTGCTGCTTTAATGTCCATACACACATACTGTATCTGTTAGGAGTACTGAACTGTAATGAGTCCTTTATATTCCGTCTCATTTTAGGAACTGGAAAATGATGGCAATGTGGGATACATAACGTAGAGCACCAATGGTCCCTGCGACTAATATTGGGGTCCCTCAGGTTTCCATTATGTATCTATCCTGTGTTGCTCTGCAGCCGAGGCTCCAGTAAGAAGACTTTACCTCCTCAGTCTTCCCCCACTCCGAGGCTTCACGTACACTTTACCATCTGTAATAGAAGGAGATATAGTCATTAAAACTAAATATTTTACTAGGCAAAAGGTGTATAGGGTCACCTATCACTCCCAAACATAAAAAACTACTAATCGGGGATAAAATCTTCTTTCTACAATTCCCTCTTCTGTGAAATCTCAAATGTTTACCTATAAAAAAAAAAAAAAAAAAAAAAAAAAAAAAAACTCTGCCACAGTCATGTAACAATGAGCACAGAAGAGTCAAATTTTACCTGAGATGAGTCACTTTTAGAGGCTTCAGGAATTTGAAGACTTAAGAATATGATCTGCATACTGTACTGCAGTTCTGCTATACCCCGCGATCCTTACTGTCCTACTGTCCAGTCTGTCCTGGTCTCTTCTCGAGTTCTGTATAAATGTGGTTTGAATGTACAATGTTAAGGACTTTTGGTTTATCTTCCTTATTTTATTCCCTGTGGATAGGGCCTGACTTGCTTCGTGGGACAACCCCCTTAAGAGTTTTTTTTTTTTTGTTAATGAGCGAAACATTACATGGTACTTTGTGAACCGATTAATCCGTCTATTGTTTGGTACATATTGTTTCCGCTACCTACTGTACTGTATTCCTGTGAGCTGCAGATCAAGATCCAATTCTTGACTATGTTTTTACCTGCCTGGATTTCTAGTTCTGTAGCTAACAGAAACACAAGCCTGATGCGATTTTAAAGAGGAAACTTCCTTCTTTACAATGACACCAGCACCAGAGAACCATCTGAAGTGACTCACCCCCCCCCCTTTTACCGGCTTCTAAACTTGACTCATCTCATGTAAAATATGACACTTCTCTGCTCATTTTCATATGTCATATGACTTTGATGCCAATTTTTTCATAGGTAAACAAGTGAGATTTTACATAAAAGAGGGAATTCTAGAAAGGACATGTCATCCCCTGAGGGGGTTTGGAGTTTAAAGGGGTAAAACCAGGTGAGAGGTTCCCTTTAAGCAGTGAAGTGTCCAGCAATAGCCCCCTGTCTGTAAGAGACTCACCGTTTTCACCCGCTTTCTTAGTGATTTTCGGGTATTTCTGAAACTTTATATAATAGTAGCTTTCGTACTCCATGAGGATGGTTTCCAGGTCGATGTTGTCACAGACTTCAAGTTTTCTCAGGTTTAATTTGGTTTCTTGTTCCAGAGCATTTGCCGAATCCACGTAACTGGAAGACATGAAATCCGTTATAGGAGAACGAGACGTTATGCCCTATGATCCCACATTATATGTTGTAGGACCCAAGATGTAGTGTCAGGGGTCAGGATATGGAAGGAGTTGTACCACCGGCTTCCCTCGAGAACTGAGGTATGAGGTGACGTGGATCCTACCTGCCAGACCTCTAATGGCGGCCATATTGGGAATCACTCGGCCTGCAGGGGGTCACACTTAAAACCCACCATGTGACAACAACAGCCAATCGCAGAGAGCCATGGTGACGGCAATGGATACAAAATCCAGCATCACCGGGGTATAATCATTACCCCATTTATTCATTCCAATATGAACTTTGTGTCAAATATAATTTAAAGGAAATCTCCATCACAATCCATCCTGATAAACCAGGGACATTACTCATAGATCCTGGCACCGGGACTGTGGGAATCTTCTTATATGTGTTATCCATGGCCTCTTTTAAAAACTATGCCAATGAGCCAGTAGGGCTCTGGTGGTGTTACCGGAGTCCATCTGTGCTGTAGTTACAGACGGACCCCTCTGCCCCCTCTGGATGTTACTATAGTCCCGGGCTGCAATGATCAGCTGTAAGGTGTCTGTAATGAAGCGTTATTGATAATCCTTGGTCCAATTACAGCAAAAAAATGTTTAAACTCCAATTGTCACTGAGGCCAAAAGAATTTTTGTCTGGATCTTCAATTATAAAATATACAGTTTCGACTTACACACAAATTCATTTTAAGAACAAACATATGGACCCTATCTTGTATGTAACCTGGGGACTGTCTGTACAGATTATCTAAGAGGTAAACACGGGGGATGGACAGGACCTGCTCTATAACATGTGGCCCGGACAGCGGAACCCCCCCCAACTACATTTGTTAATTCAATGGATAGCACCCGGACAATAGGACCTGCTCTATAATATGAGGCTCAGACAGCGGAAACCCCCAACACGTAAAGGAAACAATAATTGTAAATTCCTCGATTCAGTAGATGGGACCGGGACAAAAAGAACAAAAACAGCATTGGTGTGTATGAGGACTTAAAAAAAAATAACACTGAAATGCAACAGGTTGTGCCACAGATCCGGTGATGTTTGGGCACCCCCTAGTACTTACCCCTCCTGCAGCAGGTAATGCATGATGAGTAGCAGCAGGTTCTTCCTCCGAGCCTCCGTCCGCTGTTCATCCTAAAATAACATGGCAGAACAGTGGTGAAAAAAGACGACATCAAAGATCACCCCAACCATAATTACCGATCCCGGTTAAAGGGGTTAATGGAGCCGAGCTGCAATACATGAACTGGGCCACTATACAGTGTACGGCGCTGTCTGCAGCTGAACACTGTAGGGCCCAGGTGTTGTACCATTTACCAATCTCCAATTTAATTGTCCATCTTGGACAAGCTCTAACTAGGAACAAGAGTCACTCTCCATTACATGTCACTCTTGGAGATCCCCTATAAAGGAACCCGTCATCAGATCCACTAAACGCCCAGTCCCCTCAGGTCGGGTATGAAATGTCCTCTCTAGAATTCTCTCTTATGTGAAATCCCACCCGGTTACCTATAAAAAATAAAATCTCCCCCAAAATCAGACAAATGTGACGTATTACCGCATTGTCCTATGAGATAAGTCAAGTTTAGAGGCTGCAGGGATAGTGTCACTTCAGAAGCCTCTATCTTCTATACTATCCACTTCACATCTACTTTCCTATAAACTATCATGTAACAATGAGCAGAGAAGAGTCATGTTTTAGTTAAGAGGAGTGAAATTTAAAGGCATAATATCTTTGGTTCTATAGCACCTAGAAACATGCTGCTGGTGTCATATTAACGATAAGTATGTCACCCCAGGCTTATGGCTTTTTAACTGGAGATACAGAGATCACAGAGCCTGGAATCTGAAAGATGAGATTCTTATCTTTAATATGACACCAGCAGCATGTTTCTAGGTCTTATAGAACCAAAGATAGGGGCATCTGAAATGACTCTTCCCCTGCAACCATGAAACATGCCTCGTCTCTGCTCATTGTCGACTTTAGAGGAGATTTTAAATAGGTAAAAGGAGACAAAACTTCACATCAAAGAGACATTTCATATCCTACCTGATGGGGTGTTGGTTTAATGGGATAAAATATGGTGAAAGGTCTTTTTGTAAAGCGCACACGAAAAAAAAAAATCTAAAAAGTTATAGATTTTTGAACATGGGGAGCAAAGAATGAATGGAAAAAAAAAAAAAACACTGCAACATGAAGGGGTTAAGCAGGTGAAATGGGATGGAGGAAGTTATCGCACTTCAGGACGTCCATGATCATCACTGGCAATTTAGGAGACCTATAAAAGTGATTGGAGAAGTCACCGCCTTTACATTTACAGGGGTTGCTCGAGACCTTAGTTCTTATGATTACAAGAGATCAGACACTTATTCCCCATCATGTAGATAAGGTTATAGGAAATCTCCCATCACAATCCATCCTGATAAACCAGGGACATTACCCATAGATCCAGGCACCGGGACTGTGGTATCTGCTTATATTTCTTATCCATGACCTTCTTCCATCTAAAACTTTTAAGAAACTATGCCAATGGTGGTGTTACCGGTGTCCCTCTGTGCTGTAGTTTCGTAGACTTTTACTCTGTATGCCACCTGCTCCATCAGCACTTCCCCACTCCCTCTGCCTGCTGTAATCTCACACAGTGGGGGAAGGGGGGGGGGGTGTTAAGGAGTGTAACAACCTGTGAAGGCCCAGCAGGGCTGGAGCCCCCACCACTTTGCCCTTAAAAGGGGCCCCCACCAAATGTGGGTGATTTGGGTGGTGGCATGACCGTATATTTGGGTCCGGATTCCCCGGGCCATACCCGCTAGACCTGCCCGAATACAGTCTATGGCAGAGCGAGGGAACAATAAGTTCCCTTCTCTGCCATAGACTATCGGAGGTTCAAGGGACACCACAGCGCCACCTGCAGGGCGCTGCCATCTTGGTGCACCTCCGATATCCACCCTGACTCCACGAGAAGATGAGGGCGGCGCGCATCGGGGGAACGATGGAAGGCGAGTACGATTTTATTATTTTACCTAGGACTGTATATAGTTATTATGGGGGGGGGGGGTTAGGTATTATAGGGGGACTGTATATATTTATTATGGGGGGGGGTTATATACTTATTATAGTGCAACTGTATATAGTTATTATAGGGGGACTGTATACTACAGGGGGACTGTGTATATAGTTATTATAGGGGGAGGTGTATATAGTTATTATAGGGGGGAGGTGTATATAGTTATTATAGGGGGGAGGTGTATATAGTTATTATAGGGGGACTGTATATACTTATAGGGGGAGGTGTATATAGTTATTATAGGGGGAGGTGTATATAGTTATTATAGGGGGACTGTATATAGTTATTATAGGGGGGGAGGTGTATATAGTTATTATAGGGGGGGAGGTGTATATAGTTATTATAGGGGGAGGTGTATATAGTCATTATAGGGGGAGGTGTATATAGTTATTATAGGGGCACTGTATATAGTTATTATAGGGGGAGGTGTATATAGTTATTATAGGGGGACTGTATATAGTTATTATAGGGGGGAGGTGTATATAGTTATTATAGGGGGAGGTGTATATAGTCATTATAGGGGGAGGTGTATATAGTCATTATAGGGGGAGGTGTATATAGTTATTATAGGGGCACTCTATATAGTTATTATAGGGAGAGGTGTATATAGTTATTATAGGGGGAGGTGTATATAGTTATTATAGGGGCACTCTATATAGTTATTATAGGGAGAGGTGTATATAGTTATTATAGGGGGAGGTGTATATAGCTATTATAGGGGGAGGTGTATATAGTTATTATAGGGGGAGGTGTATATACTTATTATAGGGGGACTGTATATACTTATAGGGGGAGGTGTATATAGTTATTATAGGGGGACTGTATATACTACAGGGGGACTGTGTATATAGTTATTATAGGGGGACTGTGTATATAGTTATTATAGGGGGGAGGTGTATATAGTTATTATAGGGGGACTGTGTATATAGTTATTATAGGGGGGAGGTGTATATAGTTATTATAGGGGGGAGGTGTATATAGTTATTATAGGGGGGAGGTGTATATAGTTATTATAGGGGGACTGTGTATATAGTTATTATAGGGGGGAGGTGTATATAGTTATTATAGGGGGAGGTGTATATAGTTATTATAGGGGGGAGGTGTATATAGTTATAATAGGGGGAGGTGTATATAGTTATTATAGGGGGAGGTGTATATAGTTATTATAGGGGCACTGTATATAGTTATTATAGGGGGAGGTGTATATAGTTATTATAGGGGCACTGTATATAGTTATTATAGGGGGAGGTGTATATAGTTATTATAGGGGGACTGTATATAGTTATTATAGGGGCACTGTATATAGTTATTATAGGGGCACTGTATATAGTTATTATAGGGGGACTGTATATAGTTATTATAGGGGGACTGTATATACTACAGGGGGACTGTGTATATAGTTATTATAGGGGGGAGGTGTATATAGTTATTATAGGGGGAGGTGTATATAGTTATTATAGGGGGACTGTATATAGTTATTATAGGGGGACTGTATATACTACAGGGGGACTGTGTATATAGTTATTATAGGGGGGAGGTGTATATAGTTATTATAGGGGGAGGTGTATATAGTTATTATAGGGGGAGGTGTATATAGTTATTATAGGGGGAGGTGTATATAGTTATTATAGGGGGAGGTGTATATAGTTATTATAGGGGCACTGTATATAGTTATTATAGGGGGAGGTGTATATAGTTATTATAGGGGGACTGTATATACTACAGGGGGACTGTGTATATAGTTATTATAGGGGGGAGGTGTATATAGTTATTATAGGGGGAGGTGTATATAGTTATTATAGGGGGAGGTGTATATAGTTATTATAGGGGGACTGTATATAGTTATTATAGGGGGAGGTGTATATACTTATTATAGGGGGGAGGTGTATATAGTTATTATAGGGGGAGGTGTATATAGTTATTATAGGGGGAGGTGTATATAGTTATTATAGGGGGAGGTGTATATAGTTATTATAGGGGGACTGTATATACTTATTATAGGGGGGAGGTGTATATAGTTATTATAGGGGGAGGTGTATATAGTTATTATAGGGGGGAGGTGTATATACTTATTATAGGGAGAGGTGTATATACTTATTATAGGGGGGAGGTGTATATACTTATTATAGGGGGGAGGTGTATATAGTTATAATAGGGGGGAGGTGTATATAGTTATTATAGGGAGAGGTGTATATACTTATTATAGGGGGGAGGTGTATATAGTTATAATAGGGGGGAGGTGTATATAGTTATTATAGGGGGAGGTGTATATAGTTATTATAGGGGGAGGTGTATATAGTTAATATAGGGGGACTGTATATAGTTATTATAGGGGGAGGTGTATATACTTATTATAGGGGGGAGGTGTATATAGTTATTATAGGGGGAGGTGTATATACTTATTATAGGGGGAGGTGTATATACTTATTATAGGGGGGAGGTGTATATAGTTATTATAGGGGGAGGTGTATATACTTATTATAGGGGGGAGGTGTATATAGTTAATATAGGGGGACTGTATATAGTTATTATAGGGGGAGGTGTATATACTTATTATAGGGGGGAGGTGTATATAGTTAATATAGGGGGACTGTATATAGTTATTATAGGGGGGAGGTGTATATAGTTATAATAGGGGGGAGGTGTATATAGTTATTATAGGGAGAGGTGTATATACTTAATATAGGGGGGAGGTGTATATAGTTATTATAGGGGGAGGTGTATATAGTTATTATAGGGGGGAGGTGTATATACTTATTATAGGGGGGAGGTGTATATAGTTATTATAGGGGGACTGTATATACTACAGGGGGACTGTGTATATAGTTATTATAGGGGGAGGTGTATATAGTTATTATAGGGGGACTGTATATAGTTATTATAGGGGGAGGTGTATATAGTTATTATAGGGGGGAGGTGTATATAGTTATTATAGGGGGAGGTGTATATAGTTATTATAGGGGGGAGGTGTATATAGTTATTATAGGGGGAGGTGTATATAGTTATTATAGGGGGGAGGTGTATATAGTTATTATAGGGGGACTGTATATAGTTATTATAGGGGGGAGGTGTATATAGTTATAATAGGGGGGAGGTGTATATAGTTATAGGGAGAGGTGTATATAGTTATTATAGGGGGAGGTGTATATAGTTATTATAGGGGGACTGTATATAGTTATTATAGGGGGAGGTGTATATAGTTATTATAGGGGGGAGGTGTATATAGTTATTATAGGGGGAGGTGTATATACTTATTATAGGGGGGAGGTGTATATAGTTATTATAGGGGGACTGTATATAGTTATTATAGGGGGGAGGTGTATATAGTTATAGGGAGAGGTGTATATAGTTATTATAGGGGGAGGTGTAGATAGTTATTATAGGGGGAGGTGTATATAGTTATTATAGGGGGAGGTGTATATAGTTATTATAGGGGGAGGTGTATATAGTTATTATAGGGAGAGGTGTATATAGTTATTATAGGGGGGAGGTGTATATAGTTATTATAGGGGGAGGTGTATATAGTTATTATAGGGGGAGGTGTATATAGTTATTATAGGGGGAGGTGTATATAGTTATTATAGGGGGAGGTGTATATAGTTATTATAGGGGGAGGTGTATATAGTTATTATAGGGGGAGGTGTATATAGTTATTATAGGGGCACTCTATATAGTTATTATAGGGGGAGGTGTATATAGTTATTATAGGGGCACTGTATATAGTTATTATAGGGGGAGGTGTATATAGTTATTATAGGGGGAGGTGTATATAGTTATTATAGGGGCACTCTATATAGTTATTATAGGGGGAGGTGTATATAGTTATTATAGGGGCACTGTATATAGTTATTATAGGGGGAGGTGTATATAGTTATTATAGGGGGAGGTGTATATAGTTATTATAGGGGGAGGTGTATATAGTTATTATAGGGAGAGGTGTATATAGTTATTATAGGGGGAGGTGTATATAGTTATTATAGGGGGAGGTGTATATACTTATTATAGGGGGACTGTATATACTTATAGGGGGAGGTGTATATAGTTATTATAGGGGGACTGTATATACTACAGGGGGACTGTGTATATAGTTATTATAGGGGGAGGTGTATATAGTTATTATAGGGGGGAGGTGTATATAGTTATTATAGGGGGGAGGTGTATATAGTTATTATAGGGGGGAGGTGTATATAGTTATTATAGGGGGACTGTGTATATAGTTATTATAGGGGGGAGGTGTATATAGTTATTATAGGGGGAGGTGTATATAGTTATTATAGGGGGGAGGTGTATATAGTTATTATAGGGGGAGGTGTATATAGTTATTATAGGGGCACTGTATATAGTTATTATAGGGGGAGGTGTATATAGTTATTATAGGGGCACTGTATATAGTTATTATAGGGGGAGGTGTATATAGTTATTATAGGGGGACTGTATATAGTTATTATAGGGGCACTGTATATAGTTATTATAGGGGCACTGTATATAGTTATTATAGGGGGACTGTATATAGTTATTATAGGGGGACTGTATATACTACAGGGGGACTGTGTATATAGTTATTATAGGGGGGAGGTGTATATAGTTATTATAGGGGGAGGTGTATATAGTTATTATAGGGGGACTGTATATAGTTATTATAGGGGGACTGTATATACTACAGGGGGACTGTGTATATAGTTATTATAGGGGGGAGGTGTATATAGTTATTATAGGGGGAGGTGTATATAGTTATTATAGGGGGAGGTGTATATAGTTATTATAGGGGGAGGTGTATATTGTTATTATAGGGGCACTGTATATAGTTATTATAGGGGGACTGTATATAGTTATTATAGGGGGGAGGTGTATATAGTTATTATAGGGGCACTGTATATAGTTATTATAGGGGGACTGTATATAGTTATTATAGGGGGGAGGTGTATATAGTTATTATAGGGGCACTGTATATAGTTATTATAGGGGGGAGGTGTATATAGTTATTATAGGGGGAGGTGTATATTGTTATTATAGGGGCACTGTATATAGTTATTATAGGGGGAGGTGTATATAGTTATTATAGGGGGAGGTGTATATAGTTATTATAGGGGCACTCTATATAGTTATTATAGGGGGAGGTGTATATAGTTATTATAGGGGGACTGTGTATATAGTTATTATAGGGGGGAGGTGTATATAGTTATTATAGGGGGAGGTGTATATAGTTATTATAGGGGGAGGTGTATATAGTTATTATAGGGGGGAGGTGTATATAGTTATTATAGGGGGAGGTGTATATAGTTATTATAGGGGGAGGTGTATATAGTTATTATAGGGGGAGGTGTATATAGTTATTATAGGGGGAGGTGTATATAGTTATTATAGGGGCACTGTATATAGTTATTATAGGGGGAGGTGTATATAGTTATTATAGGGGGACTGTATATACTACAGGGGGACTGTGTATATAGTTATTATAGGGGGGAGGTGTATATAGTTATTATAGGGGGAGGTGTATATAGTTATTATAGGGGGAGGTGTATATAGTTATTATAGGGGGACTGTATATAGTTATTATAGGGGGAGGTGTATATACTTATTATAGGGGGGAGGTGTATATAGTTATTATAGGGGGAGGTGTATATAGTTATTATAGGGGGAGGTGTATATAGTTATTATAGGGGGAGGTGTATATAGTTATTATAGGGGGACTGTATATACTTATTATAGGGGGGAGGTGTATATAGTTATTATAGGGGGGAGGTGTATATAGTTAATATAGGGGGACTGTATATAGTTATTATAGGGGGGAGGTGTATATAGTTATAATAGGGGGGAGGTGTATATACTTATTATAGGGAGAGGTGTATATACTTATTATAGGGGGGAGGTGTATATACTTATTATAGGGGGGAGGTGTATATAGTTATAATAGGGGGGAGGTGTATATAGTTATTATAGGGAGAGGTGTATATACTTATTATAGGGGGGAGGTGTATATAGTTATAATAGGGGGGAGGTGTATATAGTTATTATAGGGGGAGGTGTATATAGTTATTATAGGGGGAGGTGTATATAGTTAATATAGGGGGACTGTATATAGTTATTATAGGGGGAGGTGTATATACTTATTATAGGGGGGAGGTGTATATAGTTATTATAGGGGGAGGTGTATATACTTATTATAGGGGGGAGGTGTATATAGTTAATATAGGGGGACTGTATATAGTTATTATAGGGGGAGGTGTATATACTTATTATAGGGGGGAGGTGTATATAGTTAATATAGGGGGACTGTATATAGTTATTATAGGGGGGAGGTGTATATAGTTATAATAGGGGGGAGGTGTATATAGTTATTATAGGGAGAGGTGTATATACTTAATATAGGGGGGAGGTGTATATAGTTATTATAGGGGGAGGTGTATATAGTTATTATAGGGGGGAGGTGTATATACTTATTATAGGGGGGAGGTGTATATAGTTATTATAGGGGGACTGTATATACTACAGGGGGACTGTGTATATAGTTATTATAGGGGGAGGTGTATATAGTTATTATAGGGGGACTGTATATAGTTATTATAGGGGGAGGTGTATATAGTTATTATAGGGGGGAGGTGTATATAGTTATTATAGGGGGAGGTGTATATACTTATTATAGGGGGGAGGTGTATATAGTTATTATAGGGGGACTGTATATAGTTATTATAGGGGGGAGGTGTATATAGTTATAATAGGGGGGAGGTGTATATAGTTATAGGGAGAGGTGTATATAGTTATTATAGGGGGAGGTGTATATAGTTATTATAGGGGGACTGTATATAGTTATTATAGGGGGAGGTGTATATAGTTATTATAGGGGGAGGTGTATATAGTTATTATAGGGGGAGGTGTATATACTTATTATAGGGGGGAGGTGTATATAGTTATTATAGGGGGACTGTATATAGTTATTATAGGGGGGAGGTGTATATAGTTATAATAGGGGGGAGGTGTATATAGTTATAGGGAGAGGTGTATATAGTTATTATAGGGGGAGGTGTAGATAGTTATTATAGGGGGAGGTGTATATAGTTATTATAGGGGGAGGTGTATATAGTTATTATAGGGGGAGGTGTATATAGTTATTATAGGGGGAGGTGTATATAGTTATTATAGGGGGAGGTGTATATAGTTATTATAGGGGGAGGTGTATATAGTTATTATAGGGGCACTCTATATAGTTATTATAGGGGGAGGTGTATATAGTTATTATAGGGGCACTGTATATAGTTATTATAGGGGGAGGTGTATATAGTTATTATAGGGGGAGGTGTATATAGTTATTATAGGGGCACTCTATATAGTTATTATAGGGGGAGGTGTATATAGTTATTATAGGGGCACTGTATATAGTTATTATAGGGGGAGGTGTATATAGTTATTATAGGGGGAGGTGTATATAGTTATTATAGGGGGAGGTGTATATAGTTATTATAGGGAGAGGTGTATATAGTTATTATAGGGGGAGGTGTATATAGTTATTATAGGGGGAGGTGTATATACTTATTATAGGGGGACTGTATATACTTATAGGGGGAGGTGTATATAGTTATTATAGGGGGACTGTATATACTACAGGGGGACTGTGTATATAGTTATTATAGGGGGAGGTGTATATAGTTATTATAGGGGGGAGGTGTATATAGTTATTATAGGGGGGAGGTGTATATAGTTATTATAGGGGGGAGGTGTATATAGTTATTATAGGGGGGAGGTGTATATAGTTATTATAGGGAGAGGTGTATATACTTATTATAGGGGGGAGGTGTATATAGTTATTATAGGGGGGAGGTGTATATAGTTATTATAGGGGGGAGGTGTATATAGTTATTATAGGGGGGAGGTGTATATAGTTATTATAGGGGGAGGTGTATATAGTTATTATAGGGGGAGGTGTATATAGTTATTATAGGGGGAGGTGTATATTGTTATTATAGGGGGAGGTGTATATAGTTATTATAGGGGCACTGTATATAGTTATTATAGGGGGACTGTATATAGTTATTATAGGGGGACTGTATATAGTTATTATAGGGGGACTGTATATAGTTATTATAGTTCACCGAAGAAATAAAAAACCACAACACTTACAAATGTCGGGGATTATCAGACGCCCGAGGTGACTGTCAGCAGACAATGGAGGCCGCGGTCCTGTAGCCAGGATACAAATACCCCACGTGAGGAGGCGACAAACCCTGTAACTCTACCCGAGGCACAGAGACTGAATAATCATCATGTAACAACCTCCTAACCTGTCCAGCTCTCCTCACTGACACAGCTGAGGGCTCGTTACAATGTGTCAGACTATCTCATGCACTAGGCGATGATACAATGTAACTACCTGCAGCGATGAGAGCCGTCCTGATTGGTTAGCGGAGAACGCTGTGTGCAATACTGGATGTTGGTCCTTAAAACTCCATTAGAAATAAAATTAATGTGCACCCATTGACTTGGACGGGAGCTGAGCTGAAGTTCCCAGACACAGCCACTAGACGGAGGAGGGCGCTGTTTGCTTAGACTGTATAGTTCCAGTGATTCCATTAGGTCCAAAATGTCTCCCCCTACCAATAATACTGCTGTGTCTAATCACAAACTGATGAAGCAATGCAGAGACATGAGTGTAGGTAGATGTGTGACATCAGCCTGCAAGTGCACCGGGGGCGGGACTCATTCATCACATTTGCCTACACCCAGCTATGACAACGGTTGAGAATGAAATTGTCCATCTAATTTCAATAAAAGGAGTTTAGTGGAGCCTCTAGAGGAGATCGGGAGCACTTGTAGCGGTCTATAAGTGAATCCGGCAAGTAAGCCCCTCCCCCAAAGCACTTGCAGACTGACCCGCATTCATAGCCTCAGCATCACCTGATAAAGCTATAAAGGTTTCTTATTGGGTTCCTTTGATTATTGGTATCAGCCATGGTCAGGTGTGGTTATAATTTAAGGGGGTTCCACATATAATACAGTGGGGGAGAACAAAGGCTTAAAACAATGCAGAGAGAACACAGGACCCCTAAAAAGAATTTTTAAAAATGCAGTCCAGTCGGACCATTTGTGGTTTATGTGACTACTCAGACAAACAGCAGCCTCAAAGGCAGCATGTACATGAATCGGACATGACCGCTGAGGCCAGTGTATTGCTGAGCTATACCTTGCACGTGCCATCATTACTGTTGAGACCCTTGGAAGGAAAGTCACCGTTTTACTGGGTCCAAATATACCTGGCAAATTATCGCCCAATGGATTTTAAGAAACAAGAAGAATTCATAGATATAAAGGCTGAATTGTAGTCAGTAGCCATCACAGTGGCCACTTGTAGTCTGTCACAGGGACTCAACTAATTGTGGTGGCACACGTGGTATCGGCCGTATATACGTCCTCCACACGTTAGTGTGAATGTAGCCTTACTCATAGATCATGGCTTCCTTCTAAAATCAACTTTTATAATTATGTTAATGATGTTTAGGGTGTTACTAGAGCCGCTCTGTGCTTCACAGGCTTTTACACTGTGTAGGAGCACTTTCCTCACTCACTATGTGAGCTTATAGCAGGCATAGGGAGGAAAGCGCTAAGGGAGCAGAGGAGGAACAGTGTAACAGCCAGTGAAGCTACAGTTCGGAAGGGCTCTTGAAACACCCCCCTAAAGAGACCTTGTCGCTCATTAGCATAATAATGACATTTGCTTTCAGAAGAGAGAAGGCCATGGATAACAAACATAAAGATACCACTGAATCTATGAGTAATGTCCCTGGTTTGTCATGTGTGATAATGATGGTAGATTTCTTTTCACACAATAAAATCACATTCCTGTGTCTATAGATATTATGTGTGGGATATTCTGACAATGCAGGAGAAAAAAAAAAATCCCCTAAAAAAAAAAATAAAAACTCTCGCTGTACTCCCAAAGCTGAAGCCACGTGCGCGGTGACCACCCAGGCAGAGTCACGTGATGCCGCGCGACGCGCATGCGCACGGCCACCGAGCGGAAGCGCCGGGAACGCGTCACCTTGACAACCAGATGAAACTTTTAGCGCTAACGCACATAATCAATGTGAATAGCAGAAAAACTAACTTCACACTGTTGAAGTACCACAAGTCCCAGCATGCCCACCCCGATAGCGCGTAGGGTTATATACTAGCAGCGGACGTGCTCAGCACCCGGCCTGTCAGTAGCCTGGATAAGAAGATGGCGTCTTACCGCCTCCCGGGTCTGAGCCGCCGTCTTTACCGCCTGATACGAGAGCTCCATGTCCCGTCCTCAGCGAGGTCTGTCAGGAGAATCATCCATAACGCTAACACAGAGGGAGGGGCCGAGCGCGGAGAGTGACAGAACAACCGACCAATAGCAGCGGGGAATACAAAGCGCTGCTGCGACTAACCAACCAATCCGATGCCTGACACCAGATGGGCGGGGATTAACCTCTTCGTGGCTGTGTGACACTTGTGTTCTGTGATAATAATGTGCTGCAGCCTGTTATTAATGATAATAATAGGGATATAATAAATTATGGCTGCCAAACACTTCATTTTTACCTTAATTTCAGATAAATAAGTCATGCTATTAACAAACATAAAGGAAACCAAGAAAAACTTGGTTTTTATGGGAGGTTCTGCGTTTGGCACTGACCGAGGACATCTAAGGGGATGACACACTATAACACAGCCTCGTGTGGACGGGAAGGACACTTTATTAGGTTATAATTTTATATTTTATTTATGTAATCCCGGAGATAGAACTTTTCCCCCTTTTTTTCAATACACCTCACCGTGAATGGGTTGTGTTTTTTGTGGGATGGATTTTATTGGTAATAGAGCCGTTTTGGGGTGTAATGGACAGTATACAATGGATACAATATATTTTCATTTATATAGATCATCAGAGACATATACAGACAAAATATGACATTACACAGTAATAACAAGGTCTGATTATACAGCAGGTCTAAGGGCCCTGCTCACAAGAGCTCACACTTTATGAGGAGGGGGACACAGGAGGTGACAGTGCTTGTGCAATGGTCGCAAGAGCTTACACTCTATGAGGAGGAGCGGACATAGGAGGTGACAGTGCTTGTACAATGGTCACAGGAGCTTACACTCTGAGGAGGGGGACACAGGAGGTGACAGTGCTTGTACAATGGTCACAAGAGCTTACACTCTATGAGGAGGAGGGGGACACAGGAGGTGACAGTGCTTGTACAATGGTCACAGGAGCTTACACTCTGAGGAGGGGGACACAGGAGGTGACAGTGCTTGTACAATGGTCACAAGAGCTTACAATCTATGAGGAGGAGGAGACACTGGAGCTGATAGTGCTTGTACAATGGTCACAAGAGCTTCCAATCTATGAGGAGGAGGGGACACAGGAGGTGACAGTGCTTGTACAATGGTCACAAGAGCTTACAATATATGAGGAGGAGACACAGGAGGTGACAGTGCTTGTACAATGGTCACAAGAGCTTACAATCTATGAGGAGGAGGAAGACACAGGAGGTGACAGTGCTTGTACAATGGTCACAAGAGCTTACACTCTATGACGAGGAGGGGACATAGGAGGTGACAGTGCTTGTACAATGGTCGCAGGAGCTTACAATCTATGGGGAGGGGACACAGGAGGTGACAGTGCTTGTACAATGGTGACATGAGCTTACAATCTATGAGGAGGAGGGGACACAGGAGGTGACAGTGCTTGTACAATGGTGACATGAGCTTACAATCTATGAGGAGGAGGGGACACAGGAGGTGACAGTGCTTGTACAATGGTCACAGGAGCTTACAATCTATGAGGAGGGACACAGGAGATGACAGTGCTTGTACCATGGTCACAGGAGCTTACAATCTACGAGGAGGAGGGGACACAGGAGATGACAGTGCTTGTACCATGGTCACAGGAGCTTACAATCTATGAGGAGGAGGGGACACAGGAGATGACAGTGCTTGTACCATGGTCACAGGAGCTTACAATCTATGAGGAGGGGGACACAGGAAGTGACAGTGCTTGTACAATGGTCACAAGAGCTTACAATCTATGAGGAGGAGGGGACACAGGAGGTGACAGTGCTTGTACAATGGTCACAAGAGCTTACAATCTATGAGAAGGAGGAGACACAGGAGGTGACAGTCCTTGTACAATGGTCACAAGAGCTTACAATCGATGAGGAGGAGGACACAGGAGGTGACAGTGCTTGTTCAATGGTCACAGGAGCTTACAATCTATGAGGAGGAGGAGGAGACACAGGAGGTGACAGTGCTTGTACAATGGTTACAAGAGCTTACAATCTATGAGGAGGAGACACAGGAGGTGACAGTGCTTGTACAATGGTCACAAGAGCTTGTACAATGGTCACAGGAGCTTACAATCTATGAGGATGAGGGGACACAGGAGGTGACAGTGCTTGTACAATGGTCACTAGAGCTTACAATCTATGAGGAGGAGGAGGAAGACACAGGAGGTGACAGTGCTTGTACAATGGTCACAGGAGCTTACAATCTATGAGGAGGAGGACATAGGAAGTGACAGTGCATGTACAATGGTCACAAGAGCTTACAATCTATGAGGATGAGGGGACACAGGAGGTGACAGTGCTTGTACAATGGTCACTAGAGCTTACAATCTATGAGGAGGAGGACACATGAGGTGACAGTGTTTGTACAATGGTCACAGGAGCTTACAATCTATGAGGAGGAGGACACAGGAGGTGACAGTGCTTGTACAATGGTCACAGGAGCTTACAATCTATAAGGAGGAGTACACAGGAGGGGACACTGCTTGTACAATGGTCACAGGAGCTTACAATCTATGAGGAGGAGGACATAGGAAGTGACAGTGCATGTACAATGGTCACAAGAGCTTACAATCTATGAGGAGGAGGATACAGGAGGTGACAGTGCATGTACAATGGTCACAAGAGCTTACAATCTATGAGGAGGAGGATACAGGAGGTGACAGTGCTTGTACTATGGTCACAAGAGCTTACAATCTATGAGGAGGAGGACATAGGAGGTGACAGTGCTTGTACTATGGTCACAAGAGCTTACAATCTATGAGGACGAGGATACAGGAGGTGACAGTGCTTGTACTATGGTCAAAAGAGCTTACAATCTGTGAGGAGGGGGACACAGGAGGTGACAGTGCTTGTACAATGGTCAAAAGAGCTTACAATCTATGAGGAGGAGGTGACAGTGCTTGTACTATGGTCACAAGA
Source organism: Engystomops pustulosus (assembly GCF_040894005.1). NCBI lineage: Eukaryota > Metazoa > Chordata > Amphibia > Anura > Leptodactylidae > Engystomops > Engystomops pustulosus. The sequence goes on along the minus strand of NC_092411.1, from coordinate 10,341,982 downwards.
GCTTACAATCTATGAGGAGGAGGACACAGGAGGTGACAGTGCTTGTACAATGGTCACTAGAGCTTACAATCTATGAGGAGGAGGACATAGGAAGTGACAGTGCATGTACAATGGTCGCAAGAGCTTGCACTCTATGAGGAGGAGGGGGACACAGGAGGTGACAGTGCTTGTACAATGGTCACAAGAGCTTACAATCTATGAGGAGGAGGGACACAGGAGGTGACAATGCTTGTACAATGGTCACAAGAGCTTACAATCTATGAGGAGGAGGGGACACAGGAGGTGACAGTGCTTGTACAATGGTCCAAGAGCTTACAATCTATGAGGAGGAGGAAGACACAGGAGGTGACAGTGCTTGTACAATGGTCACAAGAGCTTACAATCTATGAGGAGGAGGAAGACACAGGAGGTGACAGTGCTTGTACAATGGTCACAAGAGCTTACACTCTATGACCAGGAGGGGACATAGGAGGTGACAGTGCTTGTACAATGGTCGCAGGAGCTTACAATCTATGAGGAGGGGACACCGGAGGTGACAGTGCTTGTACAATGGTGACATGAGCTTACAATCTATGAGGAGGAGGGGACACAGGAGGTGACAGTGCTTGTACAATGGTCACAGGAGCTTACAATCTATGAGGAGGGACACAGGAGATGACAGTGCTTGTACCATGGTCACAGGAGCTTACAATCTATGAGGAGGAGGGGACACAGGAGATGACAGTGCTTGTACCATGGTCACAGGAGCTTACAATCTATGAGGAGGAGGGGACACAGGAGATGACAGTGCTTGTACCATGGTCACAGGAGCTTACAATCTATGAGGAGGGGGACACAGGAGGTGACAGTGCTTGTACAATGGTCACAAGAGCTTACAATCTATGAGGAGGAGGGGACACAGGAGGTGACAGTGCTTGTACAATGGTCACAAGAGCTTACAATCTATGAGGAGGAGGAGGAGACACAGGAGGTGACAGTCCTTGTACAATGGTCACAAGAGCTTACAATCGATGAGGAGGAGGACACAGGAGGTGACAGTGCTTGTTCAATGGTCACAGGAGCTTACAATCTATGAGGAGGAGGAGGAGACACAGGAGGTGACAGTGCTTGTACAATGGTTACAAGAGCTTACAATCTATGAGGAGGAGACACAGGAGGTGACAGTGCTTGTACAATGGTCACAAGAGCTTGTACAATGGTCACAGGAGCTTACAATCTATGAGGATGAGGGGACACAGGAGGTGACAGTGCTTGTACAATGGTCACTAGAGCTTACAATCTATGAGGAGGAGGAGGAAGACACAGGAGGTGACAGTGCTTGTACAATGGTCACAGGAGCTTACAATCTATGAGGAGGAGGACATAGGAAGTGACAGTGCATGTACAATGGTCACAAGAGCTTACAATCTATGAGGATGAGGGGACACAGGAGGGGACAGTGCTTGTACAATGGTCAATAGAGCTTACAATCTATGAGGAGGAGGACACAGGAGGTGACAGTGCATGTACAATGGTCACAGGAGCTTACAATCTATGAGGAGGAGGACACAGGAGGTGACAGTGCTTGTACAATGGTCACAGGAGCTTACAATCTATGAGGAGGAGGACACAGGAGGTGACAGTGCTTGTACAATGGTCACAGGAGCTTACAATCTATGAGGAGGAGGACATAGGAAGTGACAGTGCATGTACAATGGTCACAAGAGCTTACAATCTATGAGGAGGAGGATACAGGAGGTGACAGTGCTTGTACTATGGACACAAGAGCTTACAATCTATGAGGAGGAGGACACAGGAGGTGACAGTGCTTGTACAATGGTCACAGGAGCTTACAATCTATGAGGAGGAGGACACAGGAGGTGACAGTGCTTGTACAATGGTCACAGGAGCTTACAATCTATGAGGAGGAGGACACAGGAGGTGACAGTGCTTGTACAATGGTCACAGGAGCTTACAATCTATGAGGAGGAGGACATAGGAAGTGACAGTGCATGTACAATGGTCACAAGAGCTTACAATCTATGAGGAGGAGGATACAGGAGGTGACAGTGCATGTACAATGGTCACAAGAGCTTACAATCTATGAGGAGGAGGATACAGGAGGTGACAGTGCTTGTACAATGGTCACAAGAGCTTACAATATATGAGGAGGAGGGGACACAGGAGGTGACAGTGCTTGTACAATGGTCACTAGAGCTTACAATCTATGAGGAGGAGGACACAGGAGGTGACAGTGCTTGTACAATGGTCACAGGAGCTTACAATCTATGAGGAGGAGGACACAGGAGGTGACAGTGCTTGTACAATGGTCACAGGAGCTTACAATCTATGAGGAGGAGGACACAGGAGGTGACAGTGCTTGTACAATGGTCACAGGAGCTTACAATCTATGAGGAGGAGGACATAGGAAGTGACAGTGCATGTACAATGGTCACAAGAGCTTACAATCTATGAGGAGGAGGATACAGGAGGTGACAGTGCTTGTACAATGGTCACAAGAGCTTACAATATATGAGGAGGAGGGGACACAGGAGGTGACAGTGCTTGTACAATGGTCACAAGAGCTTACAATCTATGAGGAGGAGGATAAAGGAGGTGACAGTGCTTGTACAATGGTCACAAGAGCTTACAATCTATGAGGAGGAGGGGACACAGGAGGTGACAGTGCTTGTACTATGGTCACAAGAGCTTACAATCTATGAGGAGGAGGACATAGGAGGTGACAGTGCTTGTACTATGGTCACAAGAGCTTACAATCTATGAGGACGAGGATACAGGAGGTGACAGTGTGTCACGGGCACCCCCGCGATCCATACCGCGGATCGCGGGTGCACCCGTGCCTCCGTTGCGGGCACCCCCGCGATCCATATCGCGGATCGCGGGTGCACCCGTGCCTCCCTCCGCTGCCCCACTGCTGCTCCGGTGCACTCACCTCTCCTGGCTCCCGCTCCCGTCCGGACTGGGTCTCGCGCGCGGCCCCGCTCCCTAGGGCGCGCGCGCGGCACTGCCTCAAGATTTAAAGGGCCAGCGCACAGGTGATTAGTATTGGTAATTTCCTGTTTTGTATATAACCCTTTGTCTCCCATCATTCCCTGCCGGATCTTTGTGCCTCTTAGCCTTAGAGAAAGCTTCCTAGCGAGTATTGCTGTGTTCCTGCGTATTCCTGTATTCCTGCGTTCCAGTGTATTCCTGTGTGTTCCCGTTCCTGAGTTCTGTGTTGCCGTGTTACCTGTGTTCCTCCCTGTTGCTGTGTGCCTGTGTTCCCGTTCCCTCCTGCCTGGACCTCCTGTTGCTGACCCCGGACTTGAACCTGACGTTGCATCTCTGCCGCCTGCCCTGACCCTGTGCCTGGACCCGACTACGAGTTTGTCATCCGTTAAGGTACCTCGACCTCGGCTGCCACCGTGGGCTAGTCACACCTGGGAACGACCTAGTGGTATCCTGCCGCAGCAAGTCCAACCCGCTTTGCGGCGGGCTCTGGTGAAAACCAGGTGCCGCTAGGCTCCGGTTCCGGGTGTTGGCTAGTTACATCTCCCGCGGTGGTCCAGAGGATCCACTGATCCTAACAGTAAGATCCGGCCATGGATCCCGCCGAGGCTCCTTCTCCCAGTCAGCCTGATCTCGCCACCATCGTGATCCACCAGTCCCGGCAGATTGCAGCACAGCGGAATCAGCTAGAGCAAGTCACCGCCATGCTCCAACAACTACTTGCTACCCAACATCAGCAACAGTCTCCTGAAGCGGCCGCTGCGACCCCTGCTGCTCCGGCTTATCTTCCTGCTGCTGAACCCAGGCTACGCCTCTCTTTGCCCGGCAAGTATGATGGAGATCCAAAGATGTGCAGGGGCTTCATAACCCAGTGCTCCTTGCACATAGAACTGATGCCGTCGCAATTTGCCACAGAGCGGTCCAAGGTGGCATTTGTCCTCAGCCTTCTTTCCGGGAAAGCCCTGGCCTGGGCTACTCCGCTTTGGGACAGAGATGACCCGGTTGTGTCTAACCTCACTGCGTTTCTGTCAGAGTTCCGGTCTGTCTTCGAGGAACCAGCACGAGCCTCCTCTGCGGAGTCTGCATTGTTGAACTTGCGTCAGGGCAACTCATCGGTGGGAGAGTATGCAGTTCAATTCCGCACCCTGGCTTCTGAACTTGCGTGGAACGATGCAGCCCTCATCGCTACATTTAAGAAAGGGCTCTCTGCGCAGGTCAAGGACGCACTGGCAGCTCGGGATCTTCCATCTACTCTGAGTGACCTCATCACCTTGGCCACTCGAATTGATGTTCGGTTTAAGGAGCGAGCTGAGGAACTACGCTCCGAGTATCCCCAAGGCCGTGTTAGACGCATTCCTCGCCTGGCGCCAGTCTTCCAAAGACCGCTCCAGGGTCCGCCTGAATCTTCTGCTGAGGAACCCATGCAGGTTGACCGAACCCGGCTCACTCTACGTGAGCGTTCAAGACGCCGACAGGAGAACCTATGTCTGTACTGTGCCAGCCCTGAGCATTTCATCGGTTCCTGTCCTGTCCGTCCTCAACGTCCGGGAAACGCCAGCACCTAGGCTTCTTGGGAGAAGCGTCCCTAGGTGTAAATACAGCTTCTCCACGTCTGACTCTTCCCGTGCTCCTCAGCGTTGGCACCGGTACCCAGATCCAGGTTACTGCCTTCCTGGACTCGGGCTCTACAGCGAACTTCGTGGATGCAGCCTTGGTCTCTCGGCATCACTTCCCGGTGGTTCGTCTTGAGAAGCCATTGTCTATTGCCTCGGTCAATGGTCAGATTCTCTCCGTACCCATCTGGTTTCGCACGGAGCCCCTGCTTCTGCAAGTTGGTGCCCTACATCAAGAGAGACTTTCGTTTTTTGTGCTGCCCCAAAGCACATCTGCTCTACTGCTGGGTCTCCCCTGGTTGCAGCTTCATGCCCCTGTACTGGACTGGTCCTCCGGGCATATCCTCCGTTGGGGTCCGAACTGTGCTTCACGTTGTATGCAGGTTCCCCGTCCGCTACCTGTGAGGACTTCGACTCTGGCTCCCAAGTCTCTGGAGGGTCTGCCAGCTTGTTATCGGGACTTTTCGGACGTTTTCTCCAAGAAGCAGGCGGAGATTCTACCACCACATCGTCCCTATGATTGCCCTGTGGATCTTCTTCCTGGCGCCACTCCTCCCAGAGGTCGTGTCTACCCTCTTTCAGTACCTGAGTCTCTAGCCATGTCCGACTACATCAAGGAGAATCTGCAGAGGGGTTTTATACGCAAGTCCTCCTCTCCGGCTGGCGCAGGGTTTTTCTTCGTTACCAAGAAGGACGGCTCCCTACGTCCCTGTATAGACTATCGTGGGCTGAATAAGATCACGGTAAAAAACCGTTACCCTCTGCCGTTGATTACAGAACTCTTTGATCGCCTACGTGGTTCCAAGGTGTTCTCCAAGCTGGACCTCCGTGGGGCTTACAATCTCATCCGGATCCGCAAAGGTGATGAGTGGAAGACGGCGTTTAACACCCGTGACGGGCACTTTGAGTACCTAGTGATGCCCTTTGGACTGTGTAATGCCCCTGCTGTTTTTCAGGAGTTTGTGAACGACATTTTTCGGGACCTTCTTTATACTTGTGTCGTGGTCTACCTCGACGACATCTTGGTGTACTCTCCAGACCTTGAGTCCCACCAGGCACACGTACGACAAGTTCTAGGTCGACTTCGTGCCAATCACCTCTATGCCAAGTTAGAAAAATGCCTGTTTCACCAGCACTGCCTTCCCTTCCTTGGTTACATAATTTCCAACAGAGGCCTTCAGATGGACCCCGCGAAGCTGTCTGCAGTTCTTCAGTGGCCACGTCCAGAGGGTCTCCGAGCCATACAGAGGTTCCTGGGGTTTGCGAACTATTACCGTCAGTTTATTCCCCATTTCTCCACTCTGGTGTCCCCCATCGTGGCGCTCACCAAGAAGGGTGCCAATCCACGTGCCTGGTCTCCAGCTGCTGAAATGGCCTTCTCCAAGTTAAAGTCTGCTTTCTCCTCGGCTCCCGTACTCTCTAGGCCAGATACGGACAAACCCTTTCTTCTGGAGGTGGACGCATCCTCCATAGGAGCTGGAGCGGTGCTCACTCAGAAAGGGCCCAAGGGCCGAACTTTGACTTGCGGTTTCTTTTCCAAGACTTTTTCTCCTGCTGAGAGAAATTATTCCATTGGAGACAGAGAACTATTAGCCATCAAACTTGCTCTTGAAGAATGGCGATATCTTCTGGAGGGAGCTCTCCATCCTGTTTGTGTGTACACTGACCACAAGAATCTTCTGTACCTCCAGACAGCCCAGCGCCTGAATCCCAGGCAAGCCCGGTGGTCTTTGTTCTTCTCCCGCTTTGACTTGCTGATTCATTTTCGTCCGGCAGACAAGAATATCAAGGCTGATGCTCTGTCCCGTTCGTCAGATGTTGTTGGAGATGAACCAGTTCCTCGGCACATAATTTCTCCTGATCAACTTGTTGTTGCAGCTCCGGTGGACCTTCGGCAGCTGCCTCCTGGCAAGACGTATGTTAGACCTGCTCTCAGGAAGAGGATTCTGTCTTGGGGACATTCTTCTCGTCTGGCTGGGCACCCTGGGGTGCAGCGCTCCTTGGCCCTCATCTCCCGCTATTACTGGTGGCCAGACCTGGTCAAAGATGTTCGGGAGTTTGTGGGATCCTGCTCCTCCTGTGCCCGCAATAAAGCCTCTCGTCTCAAACCGGCTGGACTGTTACTCCCGTTGCCGATACCCAGTCGCCCGTGGTCTCACGTGGCAATGGACTTTGTTACTGATTTGCCTGTCTCCTCGGGCAATACTGTCATCTGGGTGGTGACGGACCGGTTTTCCAAAATGTCCCATTTTGTTCCCCTTCCAGGTCTTCCGTCTTCTCCACAGCTTGCCAGTTTGTTCTTCAAACATATCTTCCGTCTGCATGGCCTTCCGCTTCACATTGTGTCCGATCGAGGAGTCCAGTTTGTCTCTAAATTCTGGCGTTCTTTATGTAACCAACTGCAGGTCATCCTTGACTTTTCTTCTGCTTACCACCCTCAGTCGAATGGTCAAGTAGAGAGGGTGAACCAGACTTTGGGCTGCTACTTGCGCCACTTCGTCTCAGCCCGTCAAGACAATTGGACTGACCTTCTACCTTGGGCTGAGTTCTCTTACAATTCTCTGGACTCGGGATCTACTGGTTCGGCTCCGTTCTTCGTGGTCTATGGACGTATTCCTCGCCCACCTCTCCCGCTGTCTACTCCCTCTGTTGTCCCTGCGGTGGAGGATCTGGTGCAGGATCTCAAGGCTGTTTGGGACCAGACCCGCCAGTCCCTTCTACAAGCTTCAGACCGTACCAAGACCCAGGCTGATAAAAGACGTCGAGCTCCTCCTGTCTTCTCTCCTGGTGACAAAGTATGGCTATCCTCCAGATACGTCCGGCTTAAGATACCCAGCTATAAACTTGGGCCCCGGTTCCTTGGCCCCTTTGAGGTAATCAAGCGCATTAATCAAGTGGCATACAAGCTCCGCCTTCCTCCATCTATGCGCATCCCGAACTCCTTTCATGTATCCCTCCTGAAGCCAGTCGTCTTGAACCGCTTCTCCCAGCAATCCCCTCCTCCGGCTCCTGAGGCTGATTCTCCAGATGTATATGAAGTCAAGGAGGTTCTGGACATGAAGTTCGTTAGGGGTAAGCGGTTCTTCCTTGTAGATTGGAAGGGGTTCGGGCCTGAGGAGAGATCCTGGGAGCCTGAAGAGAATATTTTTGATCGGACTCTTCTCCAGAGGTTTCTTGGGACCAAAAAGAAGAGGGGGAGGCCGAAGGGGGGGGGTACTGTCACGGGCACCCCCGCGATCCATACCGCGGATCGCGGGTGCACCCGTGCCTCCGTTGCGGGCACCCCCGCGATCCATATCGCGGATCGCGGGTGCACCCGTGCCTCCCTCCGCTGCCCCACTGCTGCTCCGGTGCACTCACCTCTCCTGGCTCCCGCTCCCGTCCGGACTGGGTCTCGCGCGCGGCCCCGCTCCCTAGGGCGCGCGCGCGGCACTGCCTCAAGATTTAAAGGGCCAGCGCACAGGTGATTAGTATTGGTAATTTCCTGTTTTGTATATAACCCTTTGTCTCCCATCATTCCCTGCCGGATCTTTGTGCCTCTTAGCCTTAGAGAAAGCTTCCTAGCGAGTATTGCTGTGTTCCTGCGTATTCCTGTATTCCTGCGTTCCAGTGTATTCCTGTGTGTTCCCGTTCCTGAGTTCTGTGTTGCCGTGTTACCTGTGTTCCTCCCTGTTGCTGTGTGCCTGTGTTCCCGTTCCCTCCTGCCTGGACCTCCTGTTGCTGACCCCGGACTTGAACCTGACGTTGCATCTCTGCCGCCTGCCCTGACCCTGTGCCTGGACCCGACTACGAGTTTGTCATCCGTTAAGGTACCTCGACCTCGGCTGCCACCGTGGGCTAGTCACACCTGGGAACGACCTAGTGGTATCCTGCCGCAGCAAGTCCAACCCGCTTTGCGGCGGGCTCTGGTGAAAACCAGGTGCCGCTAGGCTCCGGTTCCGGGTGTTGGCTAGTTACATCTCCCGCGGTGGTCCAGAGGATCCACTGATCCTAACACAGTGCTTGTACTATGGTCACAAGAGCTTACAATCTATGAGGAGGGGGACACAGGAGGTGACAGTGCTTGTACAATGGTCACAAGAGCTTACAATCTATGAGGAGGAGGATACAGGAGGTGACAGTGCTTGTACTATGGTCACAAGAGCTTACAATCTATGAGGAGGAGGTGACAGTGCTTGTACAATGTTCACAAGAGCTTACAATCTATGAGGAGGAGGATACAGGAGGTGACAGTGCTTGTACTATGGACACAAGAGCTTACAATCTATGAGGAGGAGGACACAGGAGGTGACAGTGCTTGTACAATGGTCACAGGAGCTTACAATCTATGAGGAGGAGGACACAGGAGGTGACAGTGCTTGTACAATGGTCACAGGAGCTTACAATCTATGAGGAGGAGGACACAGGAGGTGACAGTGCTTGTACAATGGTCACAGGAGCTTACAATCTATGAGGAGGAGGACATAGGAAGTGACAGTGCATGTACAATGGTCACAAGAGCTTACAATCTATGAGGAGGATACAGGAGGTGACAGTGCATGTACAATGGTCACAAGAGCTTACAATCTATGAGGAGGAGGATACAGGAAGTGACAGTGCTTGTGCAACACCCTCGCCGATGCAATGGCGAGGTAGGGTTTGCGAATACGTCCCACCTGCATGTAATCCCATTACACAACATGGTTCTGATAGGACATAGGGATATTGCAGTGGTGAATCCTGCCTGGCAAGGCAGGAGTTAAGTATTTTGTATAATGCCAGATGCTGTTATCCAATGATATGTGTTACATCCTGTGCTCTGTAAGCTGAGATGTGATTGGAGGAGCAGCCACCACCTGACCAAAGGAAGGTAATAAAACCTCTGGCCAGGAATGTTCTAGAGGTCTTTCTAGGGAGATTCCAGTGTAGGAGAATCCTAGAGATCAGTGAGTGAGTGAGCAATCTCTGTCTGGCCCATACCAGAGCAGGAAGAGCCTAGCCCCTGCCTCTGAAGAGTGGAGCATCAGACTAGAGTTAGTGTAGTGAGGAAAAGGGGTATCATCTTACCTTTAAAGGTGATACCTGAAGCCCTACAGGACAAGCTGAAGCTTCCTACCAGGACACAGCTGCCTCCCAGCCTGCCCTCTACATCCAGGCTGGCGAACTATCTCCTGAGGCTCCCTCCAACTCACATCTCAGCACTCCATCTACCTGTTAAAGGCACGTTTGCTGCGGTTCCTGCGGTTCAAATAAAGAACTGTAAGTTGTTTTCTTCAACTTCTGTCTCCGTCTGGTCCCTGCTAATACGGCCGCCTTCATCACCGGCACCCTGTCCATCACCCAGAGACTCACACTCGGGACATTAAGGGGTTGCCCCAGGGAGATCCGCTATAGCAGCCGCTCCCTCATCATTTCTTGCCAACACCACCCTGCTGGAGACCTGCCAGGCTGTAGGACAGCCCTCCGGTTCCCCCGTACCAAGCACCGTGACAATAGCGTGCTTAGGCCGCAACCGCCAGCCACTCCGGTACCGCGGGCCCCGGCTGTCTCCAGGCCTCACCTCAAGGGCTAGGCCCCGGTGGGGGATGTTGCAAGTGGCGTCACGAATCACAGGATATATACTTCTGTGCCTTATCCTGGCACTAAAGACTGTACTTTATTAAGAAAAAGACTGTGCTGCCTAACCCTGCTGCCCTCCGGGTTTAGGCCCAAGTATTTGTGTGTTTCTACATTGAACTTTATACTGCTGCCACGTGCTGTCGAGCGCCGCTCCAGCACTCAAGAGGTTAATTCCTGCAAGAACTGTTTCAGCTCTGCTACATCCGGCGTTGCTGCGCCTGAAGCATTTACCTCAGAGGCGTGTGGCGCAGCAAGTATTTCCAGCCCGCCAAATCCTCACTGGCGGGAACTCCAGAGGCGTCACTAGGCTTCGCCCCCTGCGCGAGTGGCGCGAACTACCGTGGAGGAGGAGCTGGTGCGAGTGCGGCCGGCAACGAAGAGGGTTAATCGGCCATCTTGGATTTCGGCGCAGGCCGCGCCTGAAGCCTGCCAGCAGTGTGCGCCTCATCCGGAGTTCCGGCGCACGTGTCCTGCGACTGGAGGAGAACACCGCTGAGCATCACCGAGCCCCTGCTGCCTGCCGGACATCAGGAACGGAAACCTTCGTGCACCGGAGCTGTCCTGTCACCGCGGCTGATCCTGAGTGAGTACCGCTGGGGAAGTTAAAGGGGGGTAGAGATTGTTTCCGACGCTAGGTTATTGGCTCACCTCCCAGGGAATAGTGACTGTGTCTTAAAGTGCCCACGTCCCATTCTAGCCATCGCCCATAGCAACGGACATTGTGTAACCCTACAGACTTCCCTCAGCTAGGCCAGTCATGTCCGCCCAGGACGAAGATACGGGACTGGCGCAAGTCCCGTCCCCTGGTCCCTCCTCAGGGTACCGGAGCATGTTAAGTCCTCCAGAGAGTCCCTTCAGCCCTGCTACAGCTAGTGCCCCTGGGACTCCCACCATGATGTCTCTGACTATGCCCTACTATCTGGGGGCCCCCTGGTTACCCTACTACGAGGGAGAATCACATACTCTCCCTGAATTCAGGGACAAGCTGTTAGCCACCTTCGCCTTGCTCCCGTTTACAGAGGAACAGAAAGTGGGCATCCTCATCGGGCAGTTGAAAGGACCCGCTCTCCGGGAAGTCAAGTCTTGGCCCCGAGAACAGTGTCAGAATGTGGTCCAGATTCTTGATAGGCTACGCAATACCTTTGACAAGTGTACTGTCTCCGAGTTGAAGCAGAAATTCTTCGGGAAAAGACAGAAGCCCCAAGAGTCCCTCCGAGACTTTGCCCTCTCCCTACAGGAGACATGGAAGGCCATCACCTGCCTTGAGCCCAAAGACGCTGAAACCTCTGATCAAACCTTAAGGGAACAATTTATTAATGGACTTGTTGATAGAAATCAAAGGAGTCAACTAAAGATCATCTCTTCTCAACATGCCCAGGCCTCTTTCCTGGAGTTTAAGGAAATTGCCATTGACATATTAGGAGACCGACCACCTACTGGGCCGCAGAAAGAGCCTGAATCCGTGGAAATGGAAGAATCTGCTCTCGCTTGCCATCCTATGCAGGCAGCATCACCTAATCCTGCGGCTATGGAAGTTACTGGCATAACAGGACCGGTCCCTAACCTGGCGGACACCCTGCATCAAATCCTTGATCGGTTGACCCAGTTGGAAGTAACTGTCTCTGCTATGAGGAGGAAACCTCCAGAGAACCCGGTACGGTCAGCTACTCCTCGTGAATCTCCGACTAAACAGCGCCCAAAAGAAGCGAAGTCGTTAAGCACCTGGAGTCAGAAGAAACCCCGCCAGCGGTGCAGCTACTGCCATAAATATGGGCATGAAGAGAATGATTGTCGTCAGTTAAACGACAAACCCTTGGAGCTAAGGGACGACCTCCAAGGGAAGAACTTGTAAGTCCCCGAGATGCTAACTGGATGCCCAGGTTCGTGGGGACCCGCCCCATGGTTCATGTAACCATCAATGGAGTTACCCTACCGGCCTTAATTGATACCGGATCTCAAGTGACCACCCTCCGGAGTGCTGCCTTCGAGAAGTGCCGAGGAAAAGCATCCTTAATCCAGCCTCCCAAGGCTTACTTGAACATTATTGCTACGAACGGAAAACCCGTACCCATCCGCGGCTACTGGGAGCCCACGCTAACCATTGGAGACACTGAGTTAACCAGACAGGGCGTAGTGGTGACACGTGTGCCCGAAAACGGTAACTTCTCCCTGGTACTGGGTACCAATGTCCTCCGCAACTGCTACCCTGAAGTGCTGCAGGCTCTCCACGACTCCCTGCCAACAGTGCCCAACGGTTCCCGGAAGGTAATTCAGGAGACTATGCAGGTTCTAGCGGCGCAACAGAAGTTCGCTGGCCCTAATGGGGAAATCTGCAGAGCCCGGATCAAGGATCCCCAACCTGTCCGCCTTCAACCTGGGACTGAGACGCTAGTATGGTGTCGAGCCTGCATGGGCGTCCAAGGTCAAGACTACCAGGCGATAGTAGAACCTCTACCAGCTGATGAAGACCTGCCCATTCTAGCCGCCAGGAGCCTAGTCACGGTATCCCGAGGACAAGTACCCATTCGACTACTAAATGTGGGAGACTCCCCAGTGGACCTGAGAAAGTATCAAGCCGTAGCCACTCTCTTCAGTGTCCATCCTGAAGACTTGGTGGAAACCTCTCTGTCCGCCTCCCAACAGTTGGAAGTGAAGCAAGGTGCTGAAGATGAGCCTGCCGAGCAATCCTGGTGGCTTGAGCTCAATATTGGAGACGACGATTTTACTCCTGCAGACCAAGTACAAGGTGTCCTGGATGTCGTTATGAAGCACCACCAGGCCTTCAGCAAACACCCACTGGATTTTGGGCAGACTACTCTGATCCAACACACCATCCCTACTGGCTCTCATCCTCCTATCAAGGAACGATATCGGCCCATACCTCCAGCCCGTTACCAAGAGGTGAAGAAGCTGGTACAAGAGATGAAGACAGCCAACGTTATCCGGGAGAGTCGCAGCCCATGGGCTGCCCCGCTGGTCCTTGTGAAGAAGAAGGATGGAACCCTTCGATTCTGTGTTGACTATAGGAAGATCAACAATATCACCCACAAGGACGCCTATCCTCTGCCTCGAATCGAGGAATCCCTCGCAGCCCTAGGGTCAGCTGCCTACTTCTCTACCCTGGACCTGACCAGTGGCTACTGGCAAGTGGCCATGGCACCGGAAGACAGAGAGAAGACGGCTTTCACCACCCCAATGGGCCTGTTCGAGTTCAACAACATGCCGTTCGGGCTATGCAACGCCCCAGGCACATTTCAACGGCTGATGGAAAGATGTTTGGGTCATCGCAACTTCGAGACCGTCCTGCTATATTTGGACGACATTATCATCTACTCCAAGACTTATGAAGACCACCTCCACCATCTGGCTGAAGTCTTCCAAATCCTGACCCAACATGGGTTGAAGGTCAAGCCATCCAAGTGCCACCTGCTACAACCTAGCGTCAAGTACCTGGGACATGTGGTGAGCAACTGCTACCCTGAAGTGCTGCAGGCTCTCCACGACTCCCTGCCAACAGTGCCCAACGGTTCCCGGAAGGTAATTCAGGAGACTATGCAGGTTCTAGCGGCGCAACAGAAGTTCGCTGGCCCTAATGGGGAAATCTGCAGAGCCCGGATCAAGGATCCCCAACCTGTCCGCCTTCAACCTGGGACTGAGACGCTAGTATGGTGTCGAGCCTGCATGGGCGTCCAAGGTCAAGACTACCAGGCGATAGTAGAACCTCTACCAGCTGATGAAGACCTGCCCATTCTAGCCGCCAGGAGCCTAGTCACGGTATCCCGAGGACAAGTACCCATTCGACTACTAAATGTGGGAGACTCCCCAGTGGACCTGAGAAAGTATCAAGCCGTAGCCACTCTCTTCAGTGTCCATCCTGAAGACTTGGTGGAAACCTCTCTGTCCGCCTCCCAACAGTTGGAAGTGAAGCAAGGTGCTGAAGATGAGCCTGCCGAGCAATCCTGGTGGCTTGAGCTCAATATTGGAGACGACGATTTTACTCCTGCAGACCAAGTACAAGGTGTCCTGGATGTCGTTATGAAGCACCACCAGGCCTTCAGCAAACACCCACTGGATTTTGGGCAGACTACTCTGATCCAACACACCATCCCTACTGGCTCTCATCCTCCTATCAAGGAACGATATCGGCCCATACCTCCAGCCCGTTACCAAGAGGTGAAGAAGCTGGTACAAGAGATGAAGACAGCCAACGTTATCCGGGAGAGTCGCAGCCCATGGGCTGCCCCGCTGGTCCTTGTGAAGAAGAAGGATGGAACCCTTCGATTCTGTGTTGACTATAGGAAGATCAACAATATCACCCACAAGGACGCCTATCCTCTGCCTCGAATCGAGGAATCCCTCGCAGCCCTAGGGTCAGCTGCCTACTTCTCTACCCTGGACCTGACCAGTGGCTACTGGCAAGTGGCCATGGCACCGGAAGACAGAGAGAAGACGGCTTTCACCACCCCAATGGGCCTGTTCGAGTTCAACAACATGCCGTTCGGGCTATGCAACGCCCCAGGCACATTTCAACGGCTGATGGAAAGATGTTTGGGTCATCGCAACTTCGAGACCGTCCTGCTATATTTGGACGACATTATCATCTACTCCAAGACTTATGAAGACCACCTCCACCATCTGGCTGAAGTCTTCCAAATCCTGACCCAACATGGGTTGAAGGTCAAGCCATCCAAGTGCCACCTGCTACAACCTAGCGTCAAGTACCTGGGACATGTGGTGAGCGCTCATGGAATTGAGCCAGATCCAGAGAAGATTGCAGCTGTCCACGACTGGCCTACCCCATCAACCGTACGGGACATCAAAAGCTTCCTGGGATTTGCCAGTTATTACAGGCGTTTCATCCCGAAGTTTGCCCAGCTGGCGGCTCCCCTGCAAGAGCTCCTAAGGGGCCTGCCAAAAGAGAGCCAACGTTCCCGAGTATCCATTGAGTGGACGGCCGAACGAGAAGCTGCCCTCCAGATGCTCAAGCAACGGCTGACTGAACCTCCGGTGTTGGGATATCCAGACTATAGTCTGCCTTTCACCCTATACACTGATGCCAGCAAGCAAGGTCTAGGGGCGGTATTATCCCAGCTCCAAAACGGAACTGAAAGGGTCATAGCCTACGCCAGCCGTTCCCTCCGAGAACCGGAGCAAAACGACCAGAACTACAGTTCCTTCAAGTTGGAGTTTCTGGCGTTAGTCTGGGCTGTGACCGAAAAGTTCAAGGACTACCTAGCTGCATCATCTTTCACTGTCTTCACAGACAATAATCCGTTGGCGCATCTGAACACCGCACGTCTTGGAGCACTGGAACAACGGTGGGCCTCCAGACTTGCCAATTTCAGCTTTACCATCAAGTACCGGGCTGGTAAGACCAATGACAACGCCGACGCTCTGTCCCGTCTCCCTGACCAGTGGGAGGGACCCTCCGCGGATGCTCAGTGGGAAGATGTGGAGATGCCAGCGTTCTATGCCCGGTTTGTGCGTCAAGATGCCCAGAGAGTTTACTCCCTACCGACAGAGGCAGCGCCAGCTACTCCTCAAGAAGAGTCAGAGCCCCCTGCGGAAAAGGATCTCTGGATGAGTCTTCAGGCTGATAGCCGTGCCATAGGAGAAGTAATGGACTATCTCTCTAGTGGGCGAGTGCCTGAAAGAATCCGGCGCAGAAGAGCTGATGGAGAACTGTCTCAATTGTGGCGCCAGAGAAAGACTCTGAGCATGCACCAGGGTCTGCTAAAGAGAAGAACTCTGGACCCTATCACTTATGATCGGATATACCAGATTCTGATTCCCAGGAGGGACGCCAAGATAGTACTGGAAATGTACCATGACCAGTCCGGACACTTTGGCGCTCAGAAGACTGAAGCCACCCTCCGAAGGCGATTCTTCTGGGTCAACATGAAGTCCGACATTGAAGCCTGGTGTCGAGAATGCCCAGCCTGCGCCATCGCTCGAGGAGAGCGACACAATCAAAGGGCCCCTCTCCGTCCCATTGTGAGCCAACGGCCCTTGGAGATCCTGGCATTGGACCACGTGAAGTTGGAGCCCAGCAGATCCGGTCACAGTTATGCTCTTACGATCATCGACCACTATACCAAATTTGTGGTTGCAGTACCTGTCAGAGATCTGTCTGCAAGGACTACCGCAGCGGCCCTGTGGAAGAGCTTCATCCTCCCCTATGGCTGTCCAGACCAGATCCTTACAGACCAAGGAACAGCATTTGAGTCCCAAGTCTTCCAGGAGCTGTGTACTCTATATGGCTGCAAGAAGCTGAGGACCACAGCCTATCATCCCCAAGGCAACGGGCTTTGTGAAAAGATGAATCAGACTCTAATCAACATGCTGAGGACTCTGACCCCTGCAAAAAGGGCTGACTGGCCAAAACTGTTGCCCGAATTAGTGTACCTGTACAACAATACCACTCATTGCTCCACAGGATACACCCCGTATTATCTGATGTT
The DNA here is from genome assembly GCF_040894005.1 of Engystomops pustulosus. Lineage (NCBI taxonomy): Eukaryota > Metazoa > Chordata > Amphibia > Anura > Leptodactylidae > Engystomops > Engystomops pustulosus. The sequence continues at coordinate 10,325,322 of NC_092411.1, read as the reverse complement.
CGGGAGACACGGCCATCTCCCTGCTGATATGACCTGGGACATGGAGTCCCCTGATTCCCAGTCTTTACTCCCCCAGACTGACTGGGTTCACGAACACCAGAGGCGCCTGGCGGATGCCAGAGAAGTTGTGGATCTGCGGTTGGAAGAGGCCCGAGAGAAACAGAAAAGGGACTTCGATCGTAATGCCTGTGCTGAGCCTTTTGCCCCAGGAGATCGAGTGTGGCTGCGCAACAACCATCCTACCAGTAAGCTAGATGGGCGTTGGGAGCGTGAGCCATACCTAGTTAGGGACAGTCTCTCCCCTGAAGTCTACGAGATTTCAAGAGGAGACCGTCCACCACTCCGGGTACATAGGAACCGGCTGAAGAGATGTCTTCGTCCTTTTGCCCCTATGTCCACATCTCTCACCTCGACCCCCAACTTACAGACCTCCTTGTGTTCGCCTACCCCCAGTTTCTTGGAACTTGTGACTGTGCCTCAATTCTGTTTTGTTTCCACTCCAGTAAGAGGTACCTCGGAGAGACCATCATCCCCACCGCAGTCTCCAATACTGCTGCCTGTGGAGGATGATCCGGCTCCAGTGTCTGCAACCCCTGAAGCATCAGAGGCAGCTGAGACTCCGACTCCAGCGCATGACTCAGAGGAGGACGATGAGGAGGTTGTTATCTTCTCCAGGCCGGAACTTCGAAGGTCTCAAAGGGAAACAAAAGGTAAAGCTCCTGCGTACCTGCAGGAGTACCAGCTGGTGACACGCAGAAGCAGGAGGCAGGTACGCTTTTCTGACACCGAAGTACTTACCACCGAAGAAGATGCAGAGTAACCCCTGAAGGGCTGTAGCCCACTTCAGGTACTGTACATATTGTGTATATTTCTGTCCTTACCCCAAAGAGCCAGAGACTTTCCTGAGACTCTTACCCTTATTTATCTCAGTCAAGAGACATACCTTGAACTGATTATTGTCCTGTGCTATGATAGCACCCCTTCCTCTGCCACAGCAGAGATTTCTTCAAAGGACTCTGTCCCTCTACACATAGAGGAGACCCTTTGCTTCTCAGTGCACTTTTCCCCACATCAAAGGCTGTACCCAGAAGATGGACTTTGTCATTAGAGACCTTCTGTGAGACTTTTGCCAGATACTACCAGGAAAAGTTGCCACTTTATTTATTAGTATTTTGCACTTAATGCCTTCCTTTTTAGGTACGGACATTATGCTTGCACCTTTTTATGCCTTTTCTTTGCAGGAAAAGAGACATTTGCTACCGTGCTACCCTGAGTAGCCTATCTACCTCTGTAACGTTTGTAACGTTCAAGATGTGTACCCATTGGGCTCCTAAGCCAATGTGATCTTAACCTGTTTGCACACTGTCAGAAGATATGCCAGTAGTCTGCATTAACCCTTTCATAGGCTTTTCAGGTTGTAGTGTGGCTGTGTCGGACCGTCTTTTATGTAAAACACTGACCGCTACCTGATCCCTCAAACTGAGGTTTGCACGTGGGGGTAGTCCGTAAACTGCGGGTCCTACGGGGACCGGGGGTGTTACCCAGTTAGCACCTGGATGCCACCCATACATGGGTAAGGATGCCAGTCAGGAGGTACTCGTGTCGCATATGCTAACGCAATGCAGATAGACACCTTATATAATTGCCGCCAGGGAAGAAGCGTTGATAAAACAAATATACAGGCCTTGGTGCAAGGAGTGGATTACAGGACATGACACCACACCTTTCCTACTGGACAGTTCGGTTTAATGGCGTCAGCGACCAACTGTCATACAGCTACATATTTTTGTCTTAGTCCGACACCAACCCAGGTGCCTGTCTCCAGGACCATGGGCGGTTTGTCCCTACACCTCACATAGCCTGCACTTCCTCGAAGTGCCCTTAGCCCCCTCTGTGCCCAAACCATCGGTAGTCGAGCCGAGGGCGGCTCTTTCAATTGCCCCCGGGGTATGCAACACCCTCGCCGATGCAATGGCGAGGTAGGGTTTGCGAATACGTCCCACCTGCATGTAATCCCATTACACAACATGGTTCTGATAGGACATAGGGATATTGCAGTGGTGAATCCTGCCTGGCAAGGCAGGAGTTAAGTATTTTGTATAATGCCAGATGCTGTTATCCAATGATATGTGTTACATCCTGTGCTCTGTAAGCTGAGATGTGATTGGAGGAGCAGCCACCACCTGACCAAAGGAAGGTAATAAAACCTCTGGCCAGGAATGTTCTAGAGGTCTTTCTAGGGAGATTCCAGTGTAGGAGAATCCTAGAGATCAGTGAGTGAGTGAGCAATCTCTGTCTGGCCCATACCAGAGCCGGAAGAGCCTAGCCCCTGCCTCTGAAGAGTGGAGCATCAGACTAGAGTTAGTGTAGTGAGGAAAAGGGGTATCATCTTACCTTTAAAGGTGAAACCTGAAGCCCTACAGGACAAGCTGAAGCTTCCTACCAGGACACAGCTGCCTCCCAGCCTGCCCTCTACATCCAGGCTGGCGAACTATCTCCTGAGGCTCCCTCCAACTCACATCTCAGCACTCCATCTACCTGTTAAAGGCATGTTTGCTGCGGTTCCTGCGGTTCAAATAAAGAACTGTAAGTTGTTTTCTTCAACTTCTGTCTCCGTCTGGTCCCTGCTAATACGGCCGCCTTCATCACCGGCACCCTGTCCATCACCCAGAGACTCACACTCGGGACATTAAGGGGTTGCCCCAGGGAGATCCGCTATAGCAGCCGCTCCCTCATCATTTCTTGCCAACACCACCCTGCTGGAGACCTGCCAGGCTGTAGGACAGCCCTCCGGTTCCCCCGTACCAAGCACCGTGACAATAGCGTGCTTAGGCCGCAACCGCCAGCCACTCCGGTACCGCGGGCCCCGGCTGTCTCCAGGCCTCACCTCAAGGGCTAGGCCCCGGTGGGGGATGTTGCACTTGTACAATGGTCACAAGAGCTTACAATATATGAGGAGGAGGGGACACAGGAGGTGACAGTGCTTGTACAATGGTCACTAGAGCTTACAATCTATGAGGAGGAGGACACAGGAGGTGACAGTGCTTGTACAATGGTCACAGGAGCTTACAATCTATGAGGAGGGGACACAGGAGGTGACAGTGCTTGTACAATGGTCACAGGAGCTTACAATCTATGAGGAGGAGGACACAGGAGGTGACAGTGCTTGTACAATGGTCACAGGAGCTTACAATCTATGAGGAGGAGGACACAGGAGGTGACAGTGCTTGTACAATGGTCACAGGAGCTTACAATCTATGAGGAGGAGGACATAGGAAGTGACAGTGCTTGTACAATGGTCACAAGAGCTTACAATCTATGAGGAGGAGGATACAGGAGGTGACAGTGCTTGTACAATGGTCACAAGAGCTTACAATCTATGAGGAGGAGGATACAGGAGGTGACAGTGCTTGTACAATGGTCACAAGAGCTTACAATATATGAGGAGGAGGGGACACAGGAGGTGACAGTGCTTGTACAATGGTCACAAGAGCTTACAATCTATGAGGAGGAGGATACAGGAGGTGACAGTGCTTGTACAATGGTCACAAGAGCTTACAATCTATGAGGAGGAGGGGACACAGGAGGTGACAGTGCTTGTACTATGGTCACAAGAGCTTACAATCTATGAGGAGAAGGACATAGGAGGTGACAGTGCTTGTACTATGGTCACAAGAGCTTACAATCTATGAGGACGAGGATACAGGAGGTGACAGTGCTTGTACTATGGTCACAAGAGCTTACAATCTATGAGGAGGGGGACACAGGAGGTGACAGTGCTTGTACAATGGTCACAAGAGCTTACAATCTATGAGGAGGAGGATACAGGAGGTGACAGTGCATGTACAATGGTCACAAGAGCTTACAATCTATGAGGAGGAGGATACAGGAGGTGACAGTGCTTGTACAATGGTCACAAGAGCTTACAATATATGAGGAGGAGGGGACACAGGAGGTGACAGTGCTTGTACAATGGTCACAAGAGCTTACAATCTATGAGGAGGAGGATACAGGAGGTGACAGGGCTTGTACAATGGTCACAAGAGCTTACAATCTATGAGGAGGAGGGGACACAGGAGGTGACAGTGCTTGTACTATGGTCACAAGAGCTTACAATCTATGAGGAGGAGGACATAGGAGGTGACAGTGCTTGTACTATGGTCACAAGAGTTTACAATCTATGAGGACGAGGATACAGGAGGTGACAGTGCTTGTACTATGGTCACAAGAGCTTACAATCTATGAGGAGGGGGACACAGGAGGTGACAGTGCTTGTACAATGGTCACAAGAGCTTACAATCTATGAGGAGGAGGATACAGGAGGTGACAGTGCTTGTACTATGGTCACAAGAGCTTACAATCTATGAGGAGGAGGTGACAGTGCTTGTACAATGTTCACAAGAGCTTACAATCTATGAGGAGGAGGATACAGGAGGTGACAGTGCTTGTACTATGGTCACAAGAGCTTACAATCTATGAGGAGGAGGAGACACAGGAGGGGACAGTGCATGTACAATGGTCACAAGAGCTTACAATCTATGAGGAGGAGAGAGACACAGGAGGTGACAGTGCTTGTACAATGGTCACAAGAGCTTACAATCTATGAGGAGGAGGGGACACAGGAGGTGACAGTGCTTGTACAATGGTCACAAGAGCTTACAATCTATGAGGAGGAGGACACAGGAGGTGACAGTGCTTGTACTATGGTCACAAGAGCTTACAATCTATGAGAAGCCAATATGCAACTATGATCCGTTTTACAAGGATGCAAAAACACAATGAAAAAAAACACAACCAAAACACCACGTGTGTCACCGGCTTATGAACACAGCGCTAGCAGAACGTGTGAACGCCCCCTAACTCTTATTCAGAATATACCATCTATCTTTGGGTTGCAGATAATCTCCCCTGCTAGTAACACTTATAAAAACTGCATTTGCCACATAAGATTACTGAGAGATGATGGGGGTTGTAGGGCGCCCCCTCCCCCGCTGGCAGCAGAAGATCAGATCTCACATCTGTACATGGCTATAAATCAGATTATATCTGGGGCCACATTTAGCTTGTACTTCTGCAGCTTTAAGTACTTTACACTTTGGAAGTTAAAACCCTTCTCAGCTAAACCGGAGTAAATAACTTGGGTATAAAGTTAGAGGAGCCTCGGTAAATACTGGCATATGGCCGCCCGGCAGGTTATTAAAGATTATATTTTACTCTGAGGAATAAACATTAGAGAGAAGAGATCACAATTAATCTTTAAATGTTTTAAGCAAAACTAAGGCCCTTCCTGCTGACGTGCGGCTGCGGATCTGCACTCACAGGCTCCAGCGCCCTCATCTCTTACCACGGGAGATTGGAGGCGGCGAAAATGTCAATCTGAGGTCTTAAAGGGAACCTGTCACCAGATTTTACCCCTCTACTACTAATCCCCTCAGGTAAGGGAGGAAATGTCCTTTCAAGAATTTCCTCTTTTATGTGAAATCTCACTTGTTTACCTCCTCCAAAATCAGATAAATATGACTCTTCTCACCTTATTTTCACATTAGATGAGTCAAGTTTAGTGGTTGCAGGGGGAGGGTCACTTTGGAAAACTGTATCTTATATTCTATAGCACCAGAAACATCCTGCTGGTGTCATATCGAAAATACGATTACGATTTATAGAAATGGGCTGTTAATACTAGAGAACCAAAGATAGGGGCTTATGAAGTCTCACTCCCCCTGCAAGCGCTAAACTTGACTCATTGCATGGGAAAATGGGGTGAGAAGAGTCATGTTTGCACGTGACTTTGGGGAAGATTTTTTATAGGTAAACGGGTGGGATTTCTCATAAAAGAGGGAGTTCTAGAAAGGACATTTCATCTGAAGGGGCTTGTAGTTTAGGGGCTAGTAGTTTAGTGGGGTAAGACTTGGTGACAGGTTCCCCTTAAAATGGATCTAATAATAATATAGCTGAGGGTTTGTTACAATTGTATCCAGTCTGTCTAGACAATATTTGGACTCTAGACTGATACATTTTCTCTGTACTGATACATTGTAGCAAATTAGTTGCTATTGCCCTTATGCCAAAATTACCAGTCTCCTTGAGTTTGAGTATTCTTTGGGTAATGCCACACATGGCGTTTTTGGTCCGTTTTTCAAAATACATCAATTTTTCACCATATTTGACCATTTACCATGCGTTTTGTGGCTTACAACCTGTTTATCTATTTAGATAATAGGAAAAAACGGACCAAAACGGTCAAAAACAGATGTGTTTAAATGGAATGAAAACGCATGCTTAAAAACGGTCCAAAAACGCCATGTGTGGCATCAACCTTAGGTTGGGGGAAATTCTGTACCATAATTTACCAAGCAAGAGCATAGTCTGGGAACACCACAGATCACTACGTTTCTGCTGTTTTAGCCTGAACATAGGCACATGTTGGCCTAGTGGAAATTTAACAAATTTAAAGGAAATAATCCACTAAGAAAAAAAAATTGCTGCAAATTCTCACCTCTGCTCTTTTTCACCTTGATCCCGGCGTTGTCCTTTGCTAGTCTTGACACACCGGGATCACCTAGAAAAGAAAATTATAATTAGCAGCCCAGAGCGCAGGACACGACGTCCGGCGCTTCGGGCTGCTATTTATAACCGCCCCCGCACCTTCCCTCTTCCATGCTGGGAGAAAAGGAGAGCGACCTTATAAAATATTGTTACGGTGCGATCACACGGTGCGTTCTTGGTCTGATCTTGGTGCGTTTTTAAACGTCTAAAAACGCTTGCCTTTTGAAACACATGCAATTTTGCATGTTTGCCATGCGTTTGGCTGGTTTAAAACTGTTTTTGTTAATTTCTAGAAGTGTAAGCAGCTGTATTATCATTTTCACAGCTGCTTAGACTTATGCAAATAAAGAAAAATGGATTATAACCAGCCAAATGCATGGTAAATATGCAAAAACGCCTGTGTTTAAAAAGGCCAAGAGAGGAGCTGTTTATGGAAGAAAGCAGCAATGTTTTTCAATCTCTGGACAACCCCTTTAGCTTACTCTGTTTCTGGGTGAGTCCCATCACCAGGAGGCTGCTGTGTGCAGCAGATTGGTTGAGGTGCTGGTAGTCAGATCTCCACTACCTGATATTGATAACTTTAAAAAAAATTAAAAACATTCACACAACATTTCTCTTCCGTCCAGCCTTGTGTTCATGCAGGGAAATTCTCCATTTTTGTCTCTTAATGAAGCTATAATAAATGGGACTATAGTTAATAACTGGGAGTGCAACGCCATCTAGAGGGGACTATTTGTATTGTTTAATATAAATGGAATGATATAAAACACTTAGGCTGCAGTTATACGTGGAGTTTTGAACCCGTTTTTGCCTCTTTTTAAGCAGTCCGTCAAGCAGTTACGTAAAAAAACGTAATTTGAAAATGCATCCATTTTTGACCGGTTTTCCCAATTATCTTAATCGAAACTGATCAAAAACGGATGCGTTTTCAAATTCCGTTTTGTGACGGACTGCTTAAAAAGGAGCAAAAACGGGTTTAAAACGCCACGTGTGACCGAAGCCTTAGGGTGATGCCACACATGGCGTTTTTGGTCCATTTTTAAGCATACGTTTTCAAAATGCAGACAAAAACGGAGGCATGCTTAAAAACGGACCAAAAACGCCATGTGTGGCATCACCCTAAGGGGTTCATTTATCTTTTCCTTCACTTGGTGTTTTTGCTGCCTTTTGCTGCGTAATGGCTGTTTTGTGGCTATTTTGCGGTTATATGGCACAAATAATAGCGCAATAACACGCCAGCCCTAACACGCCAGATAACGGTATGATTTATATAATAAGGCGCAAAAAAACCCCCTACATTTGACAAAGAGCTAAAACGACAAAGATAAATGGCGCAAAAAGAGCTCAGAGAAGGGGGAAATAAGATAAATGACCCCCTAAATACTGGCTCCAACAGGGGGTCCTTGAAGGACATCTACCACCAGATTGGTGGTGGTAGACTGTCCTAATTAACTTTCTCGTTACCTCTAGGGGATGCCTGCAGTGTTATTCCCTAAAAAAATAACTTTGTAAAAATATGTAAATGAGCCTGAGGTTGCTTTACGCAGGTTGAAAGATTTCCTTTCTATAATGAGTTTATTCATGGGATTTCACTATTATTTAATCTTCTAGTTACTTGAAACTCAAGCAGGTCCCTCAAAACGTGATTCTTGGCGATTCCGATGAAAACATGAAAAATCGCAGCAAAAGTTCTAAACCGTTAAAACCGATTAAACATAAACCAGAGATGAGGGAAATGTAAGTTATCAGGCTATTTGTGTGGCCTGACGATCGGCCTGAAAAATATCAAACTTTGAAAATGGAGAATTTTTCAGGGTTTTTGCCCGATTGCTTTTTTTTCTGAATGAAACACAAAACTAACATGAAGTGCAATGGGGGAGATTTATCATAAGTCTCTTAGAGAAGAACTGTTCTAGTTGCCCGTGGCAACCAATCAAAGCTCAGCTTGCATTTTGCTACAGCCATTTATAAAGTTAAAGCTGAGCTCTGATTGGTTTCCATGGGCAACTAGAACAGTTTTTCCTCAGAAATCCCCCCCATAGTGTCAAAAGAAAACAACCTGAAAATCACTTGTGTTAAAGTGTTACAACCGCTTATAGTGACGCTTAGGAAGTTGTTTAGGGGTTAAGCGATCTCCATGATGTAACCTGTTTATTATGGGGCTTGTGCAGGTCCATTTTTCATTTTGGTTAAGAGGAACCTGTCAGGGGGATGTGGGACACTAAATCAACTGCAGGTTCTTAAAGGGCTATTCATATGAAGATAAGAATCTTAAATATACTCAGGAAAACAAAATAACACATTAGCTAAATCGCTTCATTTCACAGATATAATTCCAACCTGTCTCCATCAGTCCTGGTGTATACAACTTTGATTACCCCTGGATAAGAGCATAAATCTTCTAATTTTTATGGTAGTGCAGGGCAGAGTCTTCTCATGAATAGCTTCTCCTGTCTGCTCAGTGCGGTGTGATCTCTGCGCCTCCCCCTCTATTACACAACAAGCTCTCACACTGACACTTCCTGCCGGCAAGCAGCAGTGTGCACAGACTTTGGCGCACTGCAGAGGAGGAGGGATGAGCGCTGCTCACTCATCCTCTCTGCATAGGAGATCACATGGCATGGATGCTCTTACGGCCAAAGATAGAGCAAGCTGTATCTTTTGAGGGGGCATGGCACGGAACAGTGAGCAAAGATGGAGAACAGAGGCCATAATATCAGGAGGATGGAGGACAGCAGGGCACAATATGAGGGAGGATGGAGGACAGATGGCCACAGTATGAGGGAGGATGGAGGATAGGAGGTCACAATATGAGGAGGATGGAGGACAGGAGGCCACAGTATGAGGGAGGATGGAGGATAGGAGGTCACAATATGAGGAGGATGGAGGACAGGAGGTCACAATATGAGGAGGATGGAGGACAGGAGGCCACAGTATGAGGAGGATGGAGGATAGGAGGCCACAGTATGAGGAGGATGGAGGACAGGAGGCCACAGTATGAGGAGGATGGAGGACAGGAGGCTACAGTATGAGGAGGATGGAGGACAGGAGGCCACTGTATGAGGAGGATGGAGGACAGGAGGCCACAGTATGAGGAGGATGGAGGACAGGAGGCCACAGTATGAGGAGGATGGAGGACAGGAGGCTACAGTATGAGGAGGATGGAGGACAGGAGGCTACAGTATGAGGAGGATGGAGGACAGGAGGCCACTGTATGAGGAGGATGGAGGACAGGAGGCCACAGTATGAGGAGGATGGAGGACAGGAGGCCACAGTATGAGGAGGATGGAGGACAGGAGGCCAGAGTATGAGGAGGATGGAGGACAGGAGGACACAGTATGAGGAGGATGGAGGACAGGAGGTCACAATATGAGGAGGATGGAGGACAGGAGGCCACAGTATGAGGAGGATGGAGGACAGGAGGCCAGAGTATGAGGAGGATGGAGGACAGGAGGTCACAATATGAGGAGGATGGAGGACAGGAGGCCACAGTATGAGGAGGATGGAGGACAGGAGGCCACAGTATGAGGAGGATGGAGGACAGGAGGCCACAATATGAGGAGGATGGAGGACAGGGGGCCACAGTATGAGGAGGATGGAGGACAGGAGGCCACAGTATGAGGAGGATGGAGGACAGGAGGCCACAGTATGAGGAGGATGGAGGATAGGAGGCCACAGTATGAGGAGGATGGAGGACAGGAGGCCACAATATGAGGAGGATGGAGGACAGGAGGCCAGAGTATGAGGAGGATGGAGGACAGGAGGACACAGTATGAGGAGGATGGAGGACAGGAGGTCACAATATGAGGAGGATGGAGGACAGGAGGCCACAGTATGAGGAGGATGGAGGACAGGAGGCCAGAGTATGAGGAGGATGGAGGACAGGAGGTCACAATATGAGGAGGATGGAGGACAGGAGGCCACAGTATGAGGAGGATGGAGGACAGGAGGCCACAGTATGAGGAGGATGGAGGACAGGAGGCCACAATATGAGGAGGATGGAGGACAGGAGGCCACAGTATGAGGAGGATGGAGGACAGGAGGCCACAGTATGAGGAGGATGGAGGACAGGAGGCCACAATATGAGGAGGATGGAGGACAGGATGACACAGTATGAGGAGGATGGAGGACAGGAGGCCACAGTATGAGGAGGATGGAGGACAGGAGGCTACAGTATGAGGAGGATGGAGGACAGGAGGCCACAGTATGAGGAGGATGGAGGGCAGGAGGACACAGTATGAGGAGGATGGAGGACAGGAGGCTACAGTATGAGGAGGATGGAGGACAGGAGGCTACAGTATGAGGAGGATGGAGGACAGGAGGCCACAGTATGAGGAGGATGGAGAACAGTGACCACAGTATGAGGAGGATGGAGGACAGGAGGCTACAGTATGAGGAGGATGGAGGACAGGAGGCCACAGTATGAGGAGGATGGAGGACAGGAGGCCACAGTATGAGGAGGATGGAGGACAAGAGGCCACAATATGAGGAGGATGGAGAACAGGAGGTGACAGGATGAGGAGGATGGAGGACAGGAGGCCACAGTATGAGGAGGATGGAGGACAGGAGGCCACAGTATGAGGAGGATGGAGGACAGGAGGCCACAGTATGAGGAGGATGGAGGACAGGAGGCCAGAGTATGAGGAGGATGGAGGACAGGAGGTCACAGTATGAGGAGGATGGAGGACAGGAGGTCACAGTATGAGGAGGAGGATGGAGGACAGGAGGCCACAGTATGAGGGGGATGGAGGACAGGAGGTCACAGGATGAGGAGGATGGAGAACAGGAGGCCACAGAATGAGGAGGATGGCGGACAGGAGGCCACAATATGAGGAGGATGGAGGACAGGGGAAAGAGGGTAGGAGTACAGATAGCTTGGGCAATCTACACTCACCGGCCACTTTATTAGGTACACCTGTCCAACTGCTCGTTAACACTTAATTTCTAATCAGCCAATCACATGGCGGCAACTCAGTGCATTTAGGCATGTAGACATGGTCAAGACAATCTCCTGCAGTTCTCCCGAGCATCAGTATGGGGAAGAAAGGTGATTTGTGGCCTTTGAACGTGGCATGGTTGTTGGTGCCAGAAGGGCTGGTCTGAGTATTTCAGAAACTGCTGATCTACTGGGATTTTCACGCACAACCATCTCTAGGGTTTACAGAGAATGGTCCGAAAAAGAAAAAACATCCAGTGAGCGGCAGTTCTGTGGGCGGAAATGCCTTGTTGATGCCAGAGGTCAGAGGAGAATGGGCAGACTGGTTCGAGCTGATAGAAAGGCAACAGTGACTCAAATCACTACCGAGTACCCGGCATCTGCACATGCGCAGTAGCTCCAGCCTTGTTCTGCGCATGCGCAGATACCGGGTTTTCGGACGAGGGCGTGCAGCTACAAGGAGTTGCGCGCCGAAGATGCAGTAGTAGGCAGAGAAAGGAGGCTACTGGGGCGTGGAGTATCAGCGACGTGTAGCCTCATGTCCGGCTACTCCACGGCCCAGTAGCCGCTTAAAATAAATTACATATCGGCGTATTAGGCCGGCGCCACACAGGGCGCTTTGTCTGCGCTTGCAAACGCAAACGCAGACAAAGTCGCGCCCACCGGGGCGGGCCTCGGCCCGATCGCATCGGCGTTTCTATGGAAACGCCTGCGATCGGGAACGAGCCGCCGGTGTTTTGCGTTAATTTAATGCGAAACACCGGCGGCTCGTTTCCGATCGCAGGCGTTTCCATAGAAACGCCGATGCGATCGGGCCGAGGCCCGCCCCGGTGGGCGCGACTTTGTCTGCGTTTGCAAGCGCAGACAAAGCGCCCTGTGTGGCGCCGGCCTTAAAGTTTTCTTAAAGATAACCGGGACGTGAGGATTAGCCCAAAATAGGGCTATCCTCATGTCCCATACATCCACCTACCACCCGATCTACCTTTATAAGTAGAATCGTGGTGGTAGGTTCCCTTTAAGGACAATATTATACAATGTTCGAGAGTAGGGCAACCTCTTTCTCTAGCCCAAAAGTTGGGAGGCAAAAGTTTTCATCTAAAAACTAGCATAACAGTCCATATTTACAGCAGAACACGGAGTTTGCTATAATTGAGCGGCTTGAAAACTATGAAATAATCCGTGTCCACTCTGCGCTGACCCGACGGCAAAATCGGCTAAATAACGGCGCACGCGCAGAAGAGCAAGAAATCCCGATAGCGGCGTTCCATACCTTCCTCAACCAAGATGGCCGCGCGCTCGGGATTTCACGTCGGGTCACGTGACACAGCCCTCCCACCGCTGATTGGCTAACGGGCTGTCATATGTTTGTAGGAGTTACAGAGAAGCCGCGGTGGCGGGAGATTTCAGGCGCTGGAGGAGACATGGACGAGAAGAGCACGAAGGTGACCACCAGGGGAGGGGGTCGCTGCTGCTGTCATGTCGGAGGACTACAAGTCCCAGCATGCAGTAACAGTCTGTATAGGATGTCTGTGTTCTATGATGTGTCAGACTGCTGCATTTCCCTGTTACATTGTAACAAATCCTCAGCGGAGGAGAATGCTTAATCTAGGATGAGGTCTGGTTTTTATTCACTGACAGCAAGCAGAGTGCTCAGAATAATGAACACTATGAAAAGTATAGTACGTGAGGATGATGAATAACTTTTGTTGTTCTATCTGGGCAGATAATTCTGTGGCTGAAGAGATTCTATGCTGAGAGGTCGCTGCCGCCCTATGAGGTGAACTCCCGCACGGTGGAGCTGCTCTATTATATGGCCAAGTGGAACGAGACCCGGGACAAAGATCTGACCCATGTCTTGGAGGATCACAGGCTGAAGTCGGCGGAGATCATGGTTGAAGGTGACCACTTACCTGCAGTAGTTAGACTAATGTCCTGTCAGTAGGTTCGGGGGCCTCTAAACCATCATCAGGATCAGGACCACAAAACTTCATATCTCACCAGCAGCTTCATTCCCAATATTTCCTGTGTATGTGACCGTGGGGTCTACCAACCTTACAAACAGGGGGATGGGACCTCATGTACCCAGACCACCTATCACCTTTAGCCCCCTTAAAGAAAACCTGTCACCACAACCCCCCAAAAGCTATTGGATAGTTGTGAGAAGCAATGAAATGGTCCAGCTGTGAAGGGGTTAAGCCTTAATTTCTTAATCACCGTAAATGCCATAAAACCAGCACCGTTCACAATCGCCTATAATTGCATAGTTTTCTGTGAGTAGTTTAGGTTTTCTATACTCGTATAGTGTATATTAGCTGGCTCCCTGTAAGTGTCCCTCACTGAGTCCTGGGGGCAGGATGGGCGACGGCTAGGGAGTAGCCATCCCTCCCCCGGTTCATTGCTGCCGCCCCCCGTAACGTCAAAGGGAGAGACCGGGGCGTGCGGGCTGGGGAGAAGATCCAGGAGCAGACGTCTGTATGATTGTGAATTCCTGCCCCAGTGTGGGAGCTTGGCAGGGAGCCGGGTAACATACACTATGAGTATAGCCAACCTATACTACGCAGACATGAGAAACCAACAATGCAATTGTCATGTGGGGAATGTGGTGATCGGTTCCCTTTAATCTTGTGCATAATTTCTGTTTATTCCTACAGCCACCTACTTCCAGGAGCTGCTCACAGACAGTCTGGGTCCCTCCTATACCAACCTGTCACGTATGGGCCACACTTACCTGAATCAAATAGTTGATAGCTGCGTCGCGTTAGAATTAAAGGATTCTTCACTGTCCAGGTACATGTGGTTATGAATGTGTGTGGCTATTCCCTCTTGAGTTACATCCTGTATTATACCCCAGAGCTGCACTCACTATTCTGCTGCTGGTGCAGTCACTGTGTACATACATGACATTACTTATCCTATACTGATCTTGAGTTACATCCTGTATTATACCCCAGAGCTGTACTCACTATTCTGCTGCTGGTGCAGTCACTGTGTACATACATGACATCACTTATCCTGTACTGATCCTGAGTTACATCCTGTATTATACCCCAGAGCTGCACTCACTATTCTGCTGCTGGTGCAGTCACTGTGTACATACATGACATTACTTGTCCTGTACTGATCCTGAGTTACATCCTGTATTATACTCCAGAGCTGCACTCACTATTCTGCTGCTGGTGCAGTCACTGTGTACATACATGACATTACATATCCTGTACTGATCCTGAGTTACATCCTGTATTATACTCCAGAGCTGCACTCACTATTCTGCTGCTGGTGCAGTCACTGTGAACATACATGACATTACTTATCCTGTACTGATCCTGAGTTACATCCTGTATTATACCCCAGAGCTGCACTCACTATTCTGCTGCTGGTGCAGTCACTGTGTACATACATGACATTACTTATCCTGTACTGATCCTGAGTTACATCCTGTATTATACTCCAGAGCTGCACTCACTGTTCTGCTAATGCAGTCACTGTGTACATACATGACATTACTTATCCTGTACTGATCCTGAGTTACATCCTGTATTATACCCCAGAGCTGCACTCACTATTCTGCCGCTGGTGCAGTCACTGTGTACATACATGACATTACATATCCTGTACTGATCCTGAGTTACATCCTGTATTATACTCCAGAATACTTGGTAAAGCTTGCAGTATACTATAATTACTAGTCATGACCAGTAGAATTGTGAGTGTAGATCCTGAATATACACCACACATGTTGCTGCCGGCATCTAATACTCTGCAGTATCCGTTGATGTGAATCTCTTTTGTTCCTGCAGTTTTATTCCTGCAGTCAATGAGTTGAGCGCTAAACTAGCGACGTTGGAGATCAAAAATCTAGAGCTGGAGACTGATCTGAGAAGTCTGAGACAGAAACTGACAGATGCTCTGGTGCTGGAGAAGACCCTGGAAAAGTGAGTGTCTGTGTAGTCTCCATACATGGTGCAGGTTACGTTTTATAGCTCTAACATTGCGTGTAGCACGGTACATACAATATACTCTAAGTTATGTGCAAATTTTACACGGTGGTCCCCTTTAAGTTGTTCATGTGATATTTCAAGGGATCTGAAGAAAGCGGAGGAGCAGTGCAGCACGGAGAAGGCCAAATTAGAAATCAAAATGCAAAACCTGACAAAACTGAAAGCGAAATCTGAGGAATATAAGTACAAGATCCAGACGGCTAAAGTAGGTGCAATACTCCCCCCTTATTAACTCTTAAATAACTCGTTCGATAATTCTCTGAATATCGGCCCTAGTTACAAATGTATCTTCTGAACCTAGAAAGAGTTCTTGTGTCATTTTAAAGATGAGAATCTTTTAATGGCACATAAGGACATGTTTCCAAGGAATCTCAAATCATGGTCAAGTTTTTTGTTTGTTGCCCCTGTAGGATGAGCTGACGGCTACCGGGCTGGAGGACTCCTTGACCCATAAGTCTCTGATGTCGTTGTCTGAAGTAGGTATTTGAAATGTGGTGTGTGGTGGTTTTTTTTTTTTTTTTTTTTTCTTGTTTATGCAGCAAATCAGTTCTTGAAGATGACAATTTTTTTTCTATTTTATCTTCAGACATTAACGGAACTCAAAGCGCAATCCACAGCTACAAAGGAGAAGCTGAAATCCTACCTGGACCTTGCACCTGTAAGTAACAGGTCTAAGTTTTTAAAGTGAAACCTGTCAAGGCAATTTGGGTTGCTAAACTATCCATGTGTCCTCGTTGACTTTATTTTGAAGTGTCCCAAATGGCCCCGAATCCTCATTAATAATATAAAAAACAAAAAGCACTTACTAATTGGTCTGATGCATATCCCTAATTAAATGCTCCATTGAAGCCGACGTAGTCCACCCTGACTTAATTGCATGTTGTGTGTACTACCCTGTTTCCCCTAAAATAAGACATCCCCCGAAAATAAGACCTAGTACAACATTGTTCAGGCTTAGAAATATAAGTCCTCCCCTGAAAATAAGACCTAGCGGCAGTCATTGCAGCAGCTCCCCCCAGAAGATTGTGCCATGGGGAAGAATTCAAGGAATTAAATCACTGGCTGTTGTGCTGCAAATGTGATCCCAGCAGCTACAAGGATAAGAAGGGTCATTTATGGAACGTGCTTTTACTAAACATGAGATATTGGGGCCAATGATTCTAATAGAAATGGAGTCACAAGAAATACAGCATGAAATTCAGAATTTGGAGAGTCATAAGGAGGTTAGAACGATAAATGTAAATACTTGTTCATGGGAAAAATAAGAATCCCCTGAAAATAAGACCTAGTGCCTCTATAGGAGCAAAAATGAATACAAGAGACTGTCTTATTTTCGGGGAGACGGGGTGGGCCGGTGTCACTGAATGAAGCAGAAGAATTTTATTATTTTTGGCCCAGACAGAAATAATACAGGGCAATTGGGGTAGTTAAATCTCTTGTCCACAAGAACCTGCTGTTAGTTTGGTGTCTGAAATTGCCCCGAAAGGTTCTCTTTAAATTGATGGGATGTGTGGAAGAGTTTTAAAGACTTTTCTGTAAAAAGAACTTGTTTTATTTGGTTTTTTTTTTTTTTTTGTTTTTTTTATGACCATTTTTGTGCCTGACAATCCCATTCTCCACTGCCATATTCCGGAATCTGAGATTTGTCTCAGACTAGCAACGCATTAAAAGGGAATATTTGCACCCACATAACGTTCAGCCTAACTGGGTGCTGTTGGTAGCAATTACTATTTACGTGCATGGGGGCTGTTAGTCACGAAACATTCCCACAGCATTGTAAACCCTGGGGGCAAAACATTGCTACCCTGTAATAACGAGGACTGAAAAGGCTTCACTGACCGGATTTATAGTGAATTTGTGGGCAAAAGGGTCAAGGGTCATTATTTTTTTTTTATTTTTTTTGGTCGTGCCTAATAAAATTAACAAATATTTAAGGTTTGTTTTTTTTTTTTTTTTTAATTATTTTGGAAACCTCCCATCAGAATCCATCCTGATAAACCAGGGACATTACTCATAGATCCAGGCACCGGGACTGTGGTATCTCCTTATATCTGTTATCCATGGCCTCAACTTTCACAATTATGCTAAATAATAATTTACCAGAGCCCCTCTGTGCTGTAGCTTTACAGGCTGTTGCACTGTACTGGAGCACTTCCCTCCCACTGTGAAGCTACAGCACAAGAAACTTTACCTTCAGAGACCTTCTGGCTCATTTGCATAATTATAAAAGTTGATGTTAGAAAGGAGGAGACCATGGATAATAAATATGAGCAGATACCACAGTCCCGGTGCCTGGATCTATGAGTAATGTCCCTGGTTTATCAGGATGGATTTTCATGGGAGATTTCCTTTAACCCCTTACTTACATGTGACGTATTAGTACGCCGGCTAAGGTTGTATGGACATGACAACTTCGGGTCCAACAAAGCTGGACTTTTCACGCTTTGCACATTATAATAGATGTTATGGAAAATCCCCATATACTGTAGTAAGGCAGTATATGGTAAGATCAATCAGACAACCTAGGGTTAAAGTACCCTAGAGTATCTAGAAAATAGTAAAAAATAAATAAAGGAAAAAAAAAAATCAAATGCACCCCCCTCCCCCCCATTCTCTAAAACGGACGTAAAAATCAAAAACTTGTTAAGGTATCGCCGTATCCTAAAATTTCCGATCTATTAATATAGAATAACTGTTATTCCCGGCATTTAACCCCGTAATGGAAAATATTTAAAGCCGACCCAAAGAATAAAGGAGACGTCGTTTGGGGAGCACAGTGAAAACCGGGGGAAAAAAAAAAAAAAAACCCATGAGGTTTTTCACCAATTTCACTGCATTTGGATTTTTTTTTTTTTTTCCCCCCCCGCTTCCCAGCACATGGCATGAAATATTAAATACCGTCACTATGAAGTGCAATTTGTTATGCAGAAAACAAGCCCAAACACAGCTCTGTACATGGAAAAATAAAAATGATAGATTTTTGAAGGTGGGGAGTGAAAAATGGAAACGCAGAAACAAAAAAGGGCCTTGGCGTTAAAGATGCAAAAAATAAAACATTTTTTTTAATCTATAGTTCATTATATTGTTATAATTTTATTTTTGGGTTAAAGTATCCTTCTGGGGTCTAAAAAAAAATTGTAAAAAAATCATATCTCCCCCCCCCCCCCCCCCCCCTTTCCCTAGAACTGATACAAAAATAAACAACTAAAATCCTAAACCTGTTTGCTATCGCTGCATCCCGATCTGTCAAACTATAACAACCGTTATTCCCTGTGGTGGAAGGGAAAAATGGCTCTTAAATGTCTGAAAAGCCATTTTTATGCAAATTTGTAAAAAAATGTGAATAATTTTATAATATATTAAAGGACTGTAAGCCAAGCACACTGACATACCGGTGTGCGCCCCCTCTGGCCGGACCTGCTGTTCTTTTAGCTTCTTGCCCTGGTTTTTAAGAGTGTGTGTGTTTTTGTTTTTTTTTGTTTTTTTTTTTTTTTAATTATGCAAATGGTGCTCCATAGGAATGAATGGAGCCTGAAGCCCTTGGTCTCATTTGCATAATTTTTAAAGCGCCTTTTTCTTAAAAACAAGAGCATAAGAAGCTAAAAGAACATATCCTGCCAGAAGCGGGCGCACACCAGTATGTCAGTGTGCTTGGTTTACAATCCTTCATCCTGGTGATGATGTCCTTTTAACCTATATCATGGTATCTCCATGATTGAATGGGGCGACTAGGGTGATGTTTTTCAGTGTAGTGGGGGAGGATTTTTTTTTTTTTTTTTTACAACTTTATTGGGAAATATGGATTTTTATATATTTGTTATATACACACTTAGAATCGCACTTCTTTATGGTTGTTCTTACATTTCTGTGTATTCCAGAATCCATCCCTGGTGAAGGTGAAGATCGAGGAAGCAAAGCGCGAGCTTGTAAGTACCAGGACGGGGTCGTCCTTGGTCGCTTCACGTTATGGGGGTCTTATTTGGCGGATAGGAACTGTATTGTATCCGTTATACTGCAGTGTAATATCCTTTACATGCGGCTGCCGCTATCGGCCGGATCCTTCTGTTACTTTTCTGTATCTTTTGCTAGAAAGCGACTGAGGACGAGCTGAACATGAAGGTGGACATGATGGAGTTTGCGTTACCAGAGCAGAAGAGACGGATCCCATAGAGGTCCCGGAGCCGCTGTATCTACCTGCTAGAGGCACAAACCTTGCAGTAGGAAGCCATTTGTCATATACAGACTGCTATTGGGGGGTAGGTAGCAGCGGGTAGATCCGGAAGCCGGACACGTGGTGCCATTTACATATTTCTTATATGGACATTTATAGGATTTCCTGTAAGGTGAAGATAGAAAATGTTGTATTGTCTTTGCTGTGTAATAAAGTTTTGTGTATAATATACCAGAGCTGTGACTACGGGCTCATTCACACGCACGTAATGGGGACCAATATCCGGGTGCAGATAGGTTCCCATTGACGCCTATGGCGCCAGGTCTTACCGCACCATGAGAAATATGGGACATGTCTTATATTCTGCCGTGTTTTGGCGCCGGCTGCTCATTTTTCTATGGTGGGGGGAGCAGCACTTGCTCCTTCTCTCGGGTGCATGCGCCCTAATACTGTAGTATTCCTTCTCACACCCCTGCTGCAGGTGGCAATCCGCTCCATGACTTCAGGCTGTGTTCACACCCAGAGTTTACATTGAGTGTTAAAGGGAACCTACCATTAGATGTGATGCATTATGAAGCAAACATACCTTGACTGCTGTAGCTACACTGATGCAAGATCATATCTTGGTTAAGCTGAGCTGAGTGGTTTTGCTGAAAAAACAATTATACCATTCAGGACCTTGGGAAAGCTGGGTCAGGCTGGCTTACGGAGCTTGGAAATACAAATGGCTGAAAGTAATACATGACTAAGCATTACTAGTCAAGCACTAATCAACCTGAGCTGCATGACTCATACACAGCAGCTGGGGATGGTGCAGCAATTGATTATTCTGTCTGGCAGGAGATGATGATGCAATCAGAGAGAAACTCTCCTGCTATGAGAAGCGGGAAAGCAAGCTCCAGAGCAGATATAGAAGCCACAGAGCTTCATTATCATAATGTTATATCTGTTTTATCAGCAAAACCACTCAGCCCAGGGATTAACCAAGATATGATCCTGCATCAGTGTAGCTACAGCAGTCTCCAGGTATGTTTGCTTCATAATGCATCACATCACATGGTAGGTTTCGTTTAAAATGTGGGCACAGCCGGCGTCTCTTCTCGTGTGACCCTAGTTATACCGGCTGGGCATGAGGTCATTGTGTCCCAGTGTCCTGCAGTCACTAGGTCTTGTGTATGTGGACCAATTCCCCGCCCCACCCCCCTGTTACAGCCCATAAGGGATAATTCCTAGAGATAATATTGGGTAGTTCTACGGTTTGTTCTCTTCTCACCTGTACAGTCTCTGTCTTTCCACTTATAACTTGCTTATTTTAACCCCTTCTTAATATGATTTCTTCTGCCACCCTAATGGCTATAATATGTCCCGTATTACAAATGTCTGATGGTGGAACAAACCCAACTAGCAGATGCCCTGTGGCACTTTTCCTGTACGTTTTTAGGTTTTTAATTTCCCTGTTCAGAAAAGAATCTAACTACATAAGATAGACCCTAAAATCGTTAATCTCCCCTTCTGTAGCTCAAAGAACCACAAGCCTGATGTGACAGATGATAGTCTTATCTGTAATGTAGGTGCTATAGAACCAAATATAGGGGCTTTAAACTTGACTCATCTTTGGTAAAACATGACTCTTCTCTGCTCATTGTTATATGATAATTTATAGGAAAATGGATGTGAAGTAAGAGGGAATTCTAGGCAGGACATTTCATCCTCTACTGGAGGGGGCTAGGAGTATAGTAGGGTGGAAGCTGTGTATACAGAGAAGTATATACCATGATAAATGACACAGACTAGTGCATAAAATAACTTTATTTACAAGCTGTGTACATCATGACCTTATTAGACTAAAACATAGAAAAGTCTCAGTATCCATCCTGTCCAGCAGCTGCTGGAGATATCGCTGTATAATAGAGCCACGTACTAAGGCACCGCCACGTTCCTGTATTAGTGCACGTTATGTCGCTCTCACCTAAAGCAGCAATAAGCATTAAAAACACTAAAGGGTAAAGTCACAGCCTCCGAAATGGCTCTTGGAGAAATCGTCATTCAGATGAATGGAAGTTTCCGCAAGGAATCTGCACCAAGTGACATCTAATTCGGACATCTGTGTGTGGCCACTACAAATCCCAGACTGACCACAGCTGATCTATCGTATGATCTATGATACCGCGGTGTCGGCCTGACCACAAGTCTATTGTCCTGCACCCACTGCTAGAGGACAGAGTATCATTGTTATGCCACACAGCGTCCCTGCATCCCAACCAGACCCCATTATACGGCCCTGTATGGGGACTGCACAGAACAAGCACCTTCATGCCATCTCCTATAAATCACTTTATAAAACTTTTTTTAATTCCTTTTAAAATCTATCAAAATGATGGAAATAATAGAAATCTATCAAAATGTTAACCCAGATACGCTTCCTCCTAGATCCAGGCACCGGGACTGTGAGAATTTTCTTATTTTATTATCCATGGCTTTTTTTTTCCCCCCTTCTAAAAATCAACTTTTACAATTATTCTAATGAGCCAGAAGCGCTCTAGGGAGTGTTCAGAGCCCCTATGTGCTGCAGCTTCACAGGCTGTTACACGGTCTCCTCTCCCTGATGTAATCTCACATAGTGGGAAGTGCTGCACAGTGTAACAGCCTATGAATCTTCAATTTGGAATGGTTCACCAAATCAGCTAAATATTAGAAGGAAGGAGACCAAGGATATTGAATATAAGAAGATACCACAGTCCTGGTGCCTGGATCTATGAGTAATGTCCCTGGTTTATCAGGATGGATTCTGATGGGAGATTTTTTTTCTAAACAATCATCTATGGATACAGCTCCAAAGCAAACCTATATCTATCCATGCAACAGCCACTCATAGGGGATAGGCAGCTTAAAGGGATTGTACCTACTCCACCGAGAGTTATAATCAGCTGGCATGTTGTAGAGAAACGCGCTGCGATTTCCAACTTACTTTTTATTTGTGTCTATTATGATCGTATCAAGATAGACCCAGTTGACTCTTTATGCTAATGAGGCAGTTGGTGCACTCGGGCCGTGTCCTTAGCACTTCTGTTCTGGCCTAAATAACTTCCCTCTTCTTCTAGTGTCATCCTGTGACTTTTCACGAGACAAATCTTCTGGAGAGGATACAGGAATAATGGTGCTACAGACACGCTCGGGCGCACCAACTGCCTCAATAGCATACGGAGTTAAAGAGGACCTGTCACCCCGAAAAAGGCCAACCCCCCCCCCTCCCCCAAATGTGCCCCACATAACTTGCTCCCTATCCCCTTTCTGGCCAGCAATTTCTTTTTAAATCTATGATCGTAAAGGAGTTTTAAATAAGAGGTCGGATCCTCATATCTGGGGAGCTGCAGTCGGCGTTATTCATTAGGGGGGCGGCCGACACACCCCCAGCACGCCCCCTGTCGCCTAGGACCAATAGGAGAAGCCGGCAGCATGTATTGCATAATCGCTGCCGGCTCTCTGCCGTGCCGCCGCTGTTCCACTAACAGCGGCACGGCGCTTATTCACATGACGGGCTTATTGACAGTGCCGGACGAATATATATAACATTCGGCCGGCAGCGATTACGCAATACATGCTGCTGGCTTCTCCTATTGGTGGCAGGGGCGTGCCAGCCGGCCCCTTTATGAATAACGCCGACTGCAGCTCCCCAGATATGAGGATCCGACCTCTTTTTCGGGGTGACAGGTCCTCTTTAACTGGGAATTTCTCAGAAGTGGCATAATGCATTGGTGGCTTAGTGGTTAGCATTACAGCCTTGCAGCGCTGGGACCTGGGTTCCCTCTTGCATAAGTAGCGCAAGTGACTATAGAGCTTGGTGTCAGCTATGGAGGACACATAGGGGAGCATAGGAGCTGTGTACATGAAACGCAAGTGGATTTTTAAGACTTTGGCGAGATGTTTCACCTTCTAACCTTGGAAGCCTCCGGGTGCCCTCCATGACGCCTATATTCCCACGGACTTGCACATATATACAGAGTATAAGACTCCCTATTGGGGCCTCTCTGTGCGTTACAGCAGCGTTGGCACGAGATTACATTACCGCACAGGATGTGCCCCCTGCCCTGGTACAATGTTATGCACTGGATGGAGCCACCAATGTATTGTAAGGGGTCAACTGCACCTCCACACCCTGGAAAATACCTCAATGTCCACTTAACAGTAATAAAAAATTTTACCAAAAAAAAAAGTAAGTGATCAGCGTCCCCTCTGCCCCTGATCTGTGTCTGATGCGGCCCCTCGGTCCTATTCACTGGAATGAGGACCAACTCCAATGCCAAGAGAATGAAGCTGGGGGCACAAGGGGAGGGATAGCAGCGACTTATCTGGAACAATCTACAGTGATAACTGCAGCTACCACAATAACAGTGTCCCCAGCCTTAAAGGGGTTGTCATTTGCTATTTAAAGGAGTCCAAATCTTGTTTGCATGGGTTTCCACCAGGTCCTCTGGTTTCCTCCCACACTCCAAAAAACATACTGGTAGGTTCATTAGATTGTGAGCCCAATGGGGACAGGGACTGATTTGGCATGCTTTGTGCAGCGCTGCGGAATCTGTGTGTGCTATATAAATAATTATTATTAAATCCTGCACTGCAGCACCTGCTCTATGTTGTAGTCTACATGTCCACTGCAGCCAGTGTTAGGTATTGGAGAGATGTGTAATACCAGCAGTCAGTAGCAGCAGGACTGTGAAATGTGGATTTATATCCCAAGATTACACCAAGGGTTGTTTCCTCACTCTGCTGTGCTCTGAGCTCTCTGCAGTCAGTGTTAGCTATTGTCCCTGGAGAGATGTGTAATCGTAGCAGCAGGACTGTGAATTACAGGCAGTCCCCAGATTACAGAGAAGATAGGTTCTGTAGGTTTGTTCTTAGGTTGAATTTGTATGTAAGTTGGAACTGTATATTTTATAATTGTAGATTCAGACAAATATTTTTTGGTCTCTTTGATAATTGGATTTTAAAATTGTTGGATTGTCATAAGAACCAGGTTTATCAATAAAGCTTTGATAACTGTTATATCTGTTTATTGTAGCCTAAGGCTAAAGTACAGTAAATTACCAACATCCAGAGGTCCGTTTGTAACTAGGGGTCGTCTGTAAGTCGGGTGTTTAGTAGGTGACCGCCTGTATGGATTTATATCACAAGACTGTACTAGGCGGATGTTCTGTTCCAGCATTGTAGCTGGACTTAGCTTAGATCTCTTCATTGAGCTTCTTTACAGCCCCTTTCCTCTGCTATGAGTGACTGCTGTATTCAACCAGAAGCCCTCTACAGCCCAGGAGAGCACAATACCAAGAATGAAGAGCACAGCAGTGTGAGGATCCGGTACACCTGCTGCCAACACCGTCTACAAGAAAACCTCAACTGGTAAAACCCCTTTGGGAGGATGACCCCCTAAATGTGTGCTGCTCCTACTCATTAGGTAACATTCGAGATGAAAAGTGATTAACCCTTTCTGCACTGACGTTTGCAAAACTGAAAAATCATTGCAATTACCCCCATCCCCTGCATGATCACTGCCTCTAATGAAGGCCCTGGGGGTGTAGCTGTGTGATGGTGGGACATCAGGGGGTATAGGCGTTTTCTGCCCAATTTAATAAGAAATAAATAATGTTTTTACCAGTAACCTTGGGCTGAAATCACACATGCAGGGATGGGTGCAGGGATGGGTGCAGGGATGGGTGGGGCTCTTACTGCTTCCTGCAGGACCCACCTTTAGGCACATTTAAAATTGCCCCTTCCAGTCTTACTAAAACAAGAGCTTTTGGTTAAAGGGGGACTAGACTTTTGCAACCAATTTCTATAATGGTCCAGGAGGCAACTTTGTAACTAGTGTTCACCAGGATTAAAATATTGATGCCATATCCTTATAAGAGATGATCAGTATAAGATTGGAGGGGTCTAACACGCAGAACTCCCACCAATCAGCTTCTTCAGGCTGATCAGTGAATGGGACTGACCTGTAATACCAAGCGCGGCCACTATACAATGAACAGCGCTTTGTTAAAGAGAACCTGTTACCAGGTTACACTCCACCAAACCCCTCAGGTAGGGAATGAAATGTCCTTCCTTTATGTGAAATCTCATTTACCTATAAACATCCCCCCAAAGTCAGGCAAAAATGACTCTTCTCACCTCATTTTCACATGAGATGAGTCAAATTTAGTGGTTGCAGGAGAAGTGTCAGTTCTGAATCCCTCGTCTTCTGTTCTATAGCACCTGGGAATTCCTGTTGCTTTTGATAGGTAAAATAAAGTTAACTTCTTGAGATTGTGATACCTTAATGGCTAACTGAGATATAAGATGTTACAAGCTGTCGGGACGGCTATGGTCCCTTCATCAGGCAGGTATGACAGTCTGACACAGATCTTATACACCATTAATAGAGAAGAAATGCATGCTGTATAAGATCTGTGTCACTTCAGGAAGACTGTCATACCAGGCCTGACGAAGGGACCATAGACGTCCCGAAAGCTGAAATATAAGATGGTATCACAATCTCAAGAAGGTGACTTTATTTGACCTATATAAGCAACAGGAATTTCTTCAACTGGCTAACATGGTACAAAACTTTTTTTTTCTTGTGATAGCACCTGAAAACATGCTGCTGGTGTCATTTTAAAGATAAGGCTCTCATCTTACATATCACACCAGACTTACAGCTACAGAACTAGAGATACAGGCAGCTAAAAACAGCTCGAAATGTAAGCTGCAGATAAAGATCCAGTTCCTGCCTATTTTTTTTAACTGCCTGTATGTCCAGTTCTGTAGCACCCAGAACCACAAGCCTGATGGGATCTGCAAGATGAGATTCTTATCCTAAACATGATGTAAAGAGAACAGAAGATAGGGGCTTCTGCAGTGACTCTCCCCCTGAAACCTCTAAACTTGACTCATCTCATGTGAAAATGAGATAAAGAAGAGTCAGATTTACCTGACTTTGGGGGAGATTTCACATAAAAGAGGGAATTCTAGAAATTTCTCTGCGTTAGGGGCCTAGGATTTAGGTGCGGTAAAACCACTTGGGACAAACCTCCAAGTATATGTTATCTCTGATCACACAAGATGGGGGAAAACCAGGTGATCCGTAAGGGTCCAACAAGCACCGATTACAGCATTGCAGGGTCCCAATCTTACTAATGGCCGGACCCTCACTGATCACCTTGTTACGTTAACCCTTTAATGAATGAACGGACCACGATGCTTGGCCAAACGCTGCAATCTGATCAGTGGGGGTGGGTCTGAGCACCAAACTGATACTGATCCCCTATTTGGCGACTACATACAACGCCAATCCTGTAGTCACGTGTCCCATCTTCTACCGCCCGTCACTCATGAAGACTGAAGAGCAGAGAAGGTGAAATGATACATGATTGACACTTCATATGTGATCTGTATTCCCGGACACCTACAGTTCTGCATGGGAGCTGCATACATAAGGTGGTTTTATCAAAATGTCTTATTTTATTGCACTGGAGCCCTAGAGGCGCTGCAAAAGTCTACATACCCCTTGGGATGATATTGTGGCTTCTTCTGTATGGGATTGGGAGGTGTCATCAGGATATGACAATATACGGAGCGGGCACATCCATATAGACAGGGGTGTCCAGCACGGTCACTGGACCAGTCTCTTCCACATCATATAATAAATCCATAAATAATAATCATCATTTTTGGTTATCGGCTTTAAAAAAATGTGTGGGTGAAGCGCCCCCTAGTGGAGGGATGTAGTCATCGGCACAGACGCCACCAGTAACATCTCCTCTTGTGCGTTACGTTATAGAACAACCAATTGTCATCAGTGCGGCTTCGGCACGTGGCCGTCCACGTAAAAGTTTCTGGTTATTTTAGGGAGAGTAAATTCTGCTCCGTCCAGTTCTTTGGTAAGGATGATCTGGCATCCGAGTCTGGAGTTTTCTTGAAGCATTGGAGCCATGTCCAGCATATCGTCTTCCCTGAGGACAGCAGAGAGAGAGAGCGATATCATAGCAATACGGAGGAAACGCTGTTACATGTGTGTCCACTAGATGGTGCTAGTACAGGGCATCTACCTTTGCTCCGGACTGTAACCCTTACCCTGTGGGGTAACTAATTTCAACCCAAACCCTACAATTTATTAGTCTAAAGGGGTTGTCATGGTGTCTGATCACTGGAGTCCCCAATAAAACAGATATGGGGGGCCATAAGTGCCCCATTGAAGTACAACAGATAGAATTCTGGAAATGTCCTTGTAGGTCCCTGTTCTCATCATGGCTTCCCCAAAGCAAATCACCAGCCAGACCTCCATTACCCCACATACAAGCGATCGGAGCGCTCTGGTCTGTATGAATTGGGCTCAAGCAATCGGATCAGGAAAGGGGAAAAATGTACCAAATTTAAGGCCACTATAAGGCCTCCCACAAGGGAGCTTGATGCATTAGCAGGTCACTTGCGGTTTCTGAGAGTTGGGGCCGGATATTGCAGCAAGTACACAATGTGAGTTTGATGCGAGTTCGACGCCAGGTACAAAACTCTAGGCTTCTCTACAGTCACATTAAGAGCAGTGTGGAGGAGCTCCTCTCCGAGAGATCGGGTGAAATGCTTTGTCAGCGCTTCATCCAAAATCCAGGACAGAGACCAGGAGGGTCTGGCAGTGCTGGATCCTCCTCACCTTCCTGCAGTGAGTGCGCATTCACCAACACTTCCCAATTGCAGTAATTTTGATAAATACACTATACGGAGGAATATTTCATACCTTTCGTCCGGGTCAGGAAGTTTATCGAAATACTCTGTGCTGACGTAGACGTGGCAGGTGGAGCAGGCGAGAGACGACTCACAGGCTCCTGTGTGTACGAGGGAGAACATGATGGAACGAGCCACAGAGGAAGAACTGAGCGGCGGATATCTGAGCGCTGACCAATGGACTTACCTTCCAGGTCTATGTCATACCTATGAGCAAGGTACAACACACTCTCCCCCAACTTCCCTTTTACAGGGATCCGCTTGCCTTCCCGGTCCACAAATATGACATCCACCCTAAGGGTACAGAGAAGACACATATTACCCCAACGTGTCACAGGTCACCTCCAGAGCTGCCCCAAAAAAGTGAAAAGAGAGAGCAATGTATAAACACCCACCTCCCCACTCCCCTTTCTAGACCCCTAATCTCATGTTGGGCATAACCCTAATAGTAGAACATAATTCTCCCAGAGGTTTACTTGATATCCCCTTTGTAAAATGTACTTTCTATAATTCCCTCTTATGTGAAATTTCACCCATTTACCTATAAAACATCTCCCCCAACTATGACATCCCCCCAAAGTCAAGCAAATATGACTCTTCTCACCTCATTTTCAGACAAAATGAGTCAAGTTTAGTGGTTGCAGGGGTAGTGACTCTTCAGAAGCCCCTATCTTCTGTCCTATAGCACCTAAAAACATGCTGCTGGTGTCATATTAAAGATAAGAATCTCATCTTTCAGATCACATCAGGCTTACATTTCTGTGAGCTACATTATTGGCCATACAGGCGGTAAAAATAAGGCAGGAACTGGATCTGTATTTACAGTTTCCATTTACAACCACGCTTTACCTGTCTGTATCTTTGGTCCTGTAGCTCACAAAGCTAACTGAAAGAGGAGATTCTTATCTTGGCATAAACAGCATGTTTCTAGTTGCTACAGAACAGGAGATCGGGGTTTCTTAAGTGACACTGCAACTTCAACTACTAAACTTGACTCATCTCATGTGAAAATGCAGAGAGAAGAGTCATATTTGTCTGACTTTGGAGGAGATATTTTTTTTTTCATAGGTAAACAGACGAGATTTCACATACAAAAGGGAAATCTTTCATCCCCGACCTTCGAAGGTTTAGTGGGATAAAACCTGGAGACAGATTCTCTTAAACTGACCTTGTAGCCTTATACATTAGGTCCAGGATTTTTACACTTACGTCTCCTCGTGCGGATCTTTTGCTGGACCGTCCTCATCTGACTGGGAGGTGGCTAAACAGAAAATACTAGCAAATAAGTTACAAAATACATAAAATTTTAAAATTAGTATATAAAGGGAATCTCTAAGCTCATTTCTGCAGTCCTAATCCGCCCCTTTCTGCATGGGCCTCGCAAGCAAATTCTGTGCATGCGCTGCTTTGGTTCTTAATAGCCCCTTCTCATGGAGGCCTGGTGCGAATACGTTGCTGGGTGTAATATAAGAGGGCGAGCAGAGTGGGCATGTACTTCCAGCTCCAGTAGGTTGGCGTATACGTACTAGTCCTCCCGAAGCCGGGAGTATGGTGCTTCACAGCGACGCATGCGCAAGATTTAGATACAAGGTTTGGACATTTAAATCACAAGCAGAATGAGTCACAGCTCAGCACCGCCCCCTGTGGACACTGATGACTTATTTGGATATTAAAAATTGGAATTAGTTAAAAAGTGATGATGATCCTGCTGCAGGGGTCACTCAGGTGTGCAGAACTCTGCTGACAGGTTCCCTTCAAACTCCCAGGAAAAATACAGACATTGGCAACAATGTACAGAATACAGACAGCAACACAGAAAGTTTTATATGGGTCTATAAATACCAGAGTTACTGGGGGTCGTCCTGCTGCCACCATCATCATCGCTCCGTAGACTCCCGGGACTGTGCTGACTGAAGTCTGCGGAGACCCGAGACGACCGGGACCCAACGTTACTCCTGTAACACCAAGACGTCAAACATACACCTCGTATACCTCTTCTTATCAGCGAGACAGCCATCTGTCAGACACGTGTGGGGAAAAGCGGAGCACAGCTTCCTCCCTCAGATCCTAGGACAAGGGACAAAACTCAGGATCAGTACAGGATAAGTAATGTCATGTATGTACACAGTGACTGCACCAGCAGCAGAATAGTGAGTGCAGCTCTGGGGTATAATACAGGATGTAACTCAAGATCAGTATAGGATAAGTAATGTCATGTATGTACACAGTGACTGCACCAGCAGCAGCAGAATAGTGAGTGCAGCTCTGGAGTATAATACAGGATGTAACTCAGGATGAGTACAGGATAAGTAATGTCATGTATGTACACAGTGACTGCACCAGCAGCAGAATAGTGAGTGCAGCTCTGGGGTATAATACAGGATGTAACTCAGGATCAGTACAGGATAAGTAATGTCATGTATGTACACAGTGACTGCACCAGCAGCAGAATAGTGAGTGCAGCTCTGGGGTATAATACAGGATGTAACTCAGGATCAGTACAGGATAAGTAATGTCATGTATGTACACAGTGACTGCACCAGCAGCAGAATAGTGAGTGCAGCTCTGGAGTATAATACAGGATGTAACTCAGGATCAATATAGGATAAGTAATGTCATGTATGTACACAGTGACTGCACCAGCAGCAGAATAGTGAGTGCAGCTCTGGAGTATAATACAGGATGTAACTCAGGATCAGTACAGGATAAGTAATGTCATGTATGTACACAGTGACTGCACCAGCAGCAGAATAGTGAGTGCAGCTCTGGAGTATAATACAGGATGTAACTCAGGATCAGTAATGTCATGTATGTACACAGTGACTGCACCAGCAGCAGAATATTGAGTGCAGCTCTGGGGTATAATACAGGATGTAACTCAGGATTAGTACAGGATAAGTAATGTCATGTATGTACACAGTGACTGCACCAGCAGCAGAACAGTGAGTGCAGCTCTGGAGTATAATACAGGATGTAACTCAGGATCAGTACAGGATAAGTAATGTCATGTATGTACACAGTGACTGCACCAGTAGCAGAATAGTGAGTTCAGCTCTGGAGTATAATACAGGATGTAACTCAGGATCAGTACAGGATAAGTAATGTCATGTATGTACACAGTGACTGCACCAGTAGCAGAATAGTGAGTTCAGCTCTGGAGTATAATACAGGATGTAACTCAGGATCAGTACAGGATAAGTAATGTCATGTATGTACACAGTGACTGCACCAGCAGCAGAATAGTGAGTGCAGCTCTGGGGTATAATACAGGATGTAACTCAGGATCAGTACAGGATAAGTAATGTCATGTATGTACACAGTGACTGCACCAGCAGCAGAATAGTGAGTGCAGCTCTGGGGTATAATACAGGATGTAACTCAGGATCAGTACAGGATAAGTAATGTCATGTATGTACACAGTGACCGCGCCAGCAGAATAGTGAGTGCAGCTCTGGGGTATAATACAGGATGTAACTCAGGATCAGTACAGGATAAGTAATGCCATGTGTGTACACAGTGACTGCACCAGCAGCAGAATAGTGAGTGCAGCTCTGGAGTATAATACAGGATGTAACTCAGGATCAGTACAGGATAAGTAATGTCATGTATGTACACAGTGACTGCACCAGCAGCAGAATAGTGAGTGCAGCTCTGGAGTATAATACAGGATGTAACTCAGGATCAGTACAGGATAAGTAATGTCATGTATGTACACAGTGACTGCACCAGCAGCAGAATAGTGAGTGCAGCTCTGGGGTATAATACAGGATAAGTAATGTCATGTATGTACACAGTGACTGCACCAGCAGCAGAATAGTGAGTGCAGTTCTGGAGTATAATACAGGATGTAACTCAGGATCAGTACAGGATAAGTAATGTCATGTATGTACACAGTGACTGCACCAGCAGCAGAATAGTGAGTGGAGCTCTGGTGTATAATACAGGATGTAACTCAGGATCAGTACAGGATAAGTAATGTCATGTATGTACACAGTGACTGCACCAGCAGCAGAATAGTGAGTGGAGCTCTGGGGTATAATACAGGATGTAACTCAGGATCAGTACAGGATAAGTAATGTTATGTATGTACACAGTGACTGCACCAGCAGCAGAATAGTGAGTGCAGCTCAGCAGTACAGTAACATTACATGATTACAGGTAGCTGCATGACCCACATCTCAGACTCTTCAGGGTCACTATACATATCTGTTGTTTATGGGACGCATAGTTTTCCTCAGGCCCGGGCGCAGGTTCGGTCATTATTACACACTGTGACGTATAATAAAGATATATAGATGTAATCGTAGTTTCCCATAACACTCACCTAGAAACCACTTCCGGTTTTCCACATTGCCTCCACCAATATGGCGCGATCGCTCCCCCCTCCTCTGAAGGTCGACGTCACAGCTCGTCACTTCCTACTTGTCAGTTAATACCATCGAGTCGCAGACTCGTCCCTGAATGCCCTTTGTGGTGAAGAGTCCTCCGCTCCGCCCACTTGCTTTATTTTTATTGGTCGGTAGGCATGTGTCGCCGCCCTTTCCCTCTGCACCGGAAGTGACTGTTGGAGCGGATCGAGCGGCAGTGCGATGACATCTTGGCGGAGCTAAGTATCCGGAGGCGGCGGAAGCTGAGGCGGGGGAGCGATGTGTCTGACCGGCGGCGCACGGAGGGCTCTGGGCGCTCACTGACTCCCGAGCCGGTAAGTGGCTGGAGCGGAGGAGGCCGCGCTGAGGCCTGAG
Source organism: Engystomops pustulosus (assembly GCF_040894005.1). Classification (NCBI taxonomy): domain Eukaryota; kingdom Metazoa; phylum Chordata; class Amphibia; order Anura; family Leptodactylidae; genus Engystomops; species Engystomops pustulosus. The sequence continues at coordinate 10,292,181 of NC_092411.1, read as the reverse complement.
GCAGGATGACACAGGACGGCTGTGAGGGGCTGCAGCCCGGGCCCGGGGGGGCTCTGCCGGGGCACCACCGCTGCTATAACCTGTCACCTGGGCGCTATACAGGCGTCCCATAGATCGGGCCTGACGCTGAGCTCTGCCCCAGCTCCATCACTGGCGGCTATTGTTCTCTGGTATCAGCCAGCTCAGCCTAGTGCAGGTGACTGCAGGCTATTACTCCCTGATATCACCCTGTTGCAGGTGACTGCAGGCTATTACTCCCTGATATCACCCTGTTGCAGGTGACTGCAGGCTATTACTCTCTGACATCAGCCTATTGCAGGTGACTGAAAGCTATTACTCCCTGGTATCAGCCTAGTTTAGGTGACTGCAGGCTATTACTCCCTGGTATCAGCCAGCTCAGCCTAGTGCAGGCGACTGCAGGCTATTACTCCCTGGTATCAGCCTGATCACAGGACTATTAGACTGAAGAGCACCTAGAACTTTGTCAGTGGAAGGTCCATGGCAGAGAATGCAGCACACAATCATCCGACACTGGAGCTTTATTGGGAAAAAGTAAAAACTTCAGTGAAAGACGACCCAGAACCGGCTGAGGGAGGGTCCGATGTAGGTACCGGGTGCTGTACAAACTTATAAACACATTCTGGGAGATTCATAGACAGGAACACGGAACCGGCCGTGATTGTGATCAGCACCGGCGCCGCCCCGATCTGTAGAGAACGGAGGGTCCGGCCTTTGTTCTTCTGAACATTTTGTTACTGTAATTACTTCTTGTAAATAAATATCCGATATTAGATTGTTCTGTCTCTTCTCGGTTCTGGACCTTTCCCAGCATTGATTTTCCAGTGACTGGGCACCTGCTGAGACTTTCTTACAGTTTGTGCTGCTACCTATAGGTTGTTGAATATACAGCGGTCTATTACTCTCTGTTATCAGCCAGAACAGGGTGGAAGGAGATGAAATGCAAGTTCTGTCTGCCGGGAGGGTGACTGCAGGCTAGTGCTCCCTGTTATCAGCCCTGTAAAGGTGAGGAGTCGTCTTGCCATAATGTTAATGAGTTGTTTCCTTTTGGAGCAGGAGGACTGATACTATTGCTTGCTGTTATCAGCCAGTTTCTAGTCCTTCTGTAGGACGATTGATTAAATCTGGGATCCGTTATCGAGCCATTCCACCCGACAATTCCCTCTACAAATATCTGTGGTGTATCCAGAGTCTCATCAATCGACCCCATGATGTTGCCGGGGATACGGACGTCGCCTGTTGCCCTTCCTGTTCCGTATTCCCTCTGACCCGGGTATAAAGGCCTTGCTCCCGCAGTGGGGTTTCATCTCCCTGCACAGGACTTACGGTCTGCAGGTTTGTAGACTTTAGCCGGTACGAGCCTGCGGTCTCCTCCTTAGTCAATGACCTCATAAGACATCAGCACTTCTGTGGCTTCCTAAGTGAAGATCCCTCGAAGCGAGGGATTTACGAGAACGCCAGTGACCTGCGGAGTTATTTTCGGACCCTTGGTGCTGTCATAGCGGAGGAAGGTCCCAACTCTACTCAGGTTTCTTCTATTATGATGCCTGTGGAAACCTAGTAGTGGTCCTCTCAGGACAGACCCCTATGGCCAGCTTGCAGGAGTAGTCCGGCGGTAAGACCGTTGTGTTCTCTGCCCTGGTCACCAAGTGCTGCGCCACATGTTGTGTAGTGGATGCCTGAATGGGACTGAGCTGCAGACATGGGACACCACAGTCCTGTGTAGTGCTACTGATCGGCAGGGGCAGTGGGTGTCGCATCACCTGTCGTCTCATATGTCTCCCAGGATAGGTGGTCGTTGGTTAAATCCTAGAATGTTCCTTATGCTCTGTAAGTAATTATGAGCCAAGTATCTGTGTGCCAGCGCATGGAGAGTGTAGTCTGTAACCATGGAAACTCATAGCTCTGACCTGGAGCTGGGAGTGTGAGATTTATCATTGAAACTTTGTGTGCAGTCACTTCTTTAGTTGCGTTGAATGGATGGTGTCCCAGACGAGCAGATGTTTGGGGATCAGTCACAGAACTGGACGCCCATGGGTGTTGCATTTACTTGGTGACAGACATCATGTACTGTACCCCCATAACTGGAGTGTCTGTATATTACCATATGGGGGTAATGGGTGGTGGAGTAATGTACAGGCATGCAACCCTAAAGGGGTTTTCCCTCAAACTAAAGTTAAGCCATATCCCGTGAATAGGGCCCAACTTGCAGATCAGAGGGGGTGTCAGTGCTGAGAACCACCGACCCCCCCCCCCCCCCAGATCGCGAAAACACGGGGTGCGTCGGTGAGATCGGTGAGCGCAGCGTTCTGCAATTTCCATCAGCGCCATAGAAATTAATGGAGCAGAACGGTTACGCGCGGCCGACTGCTCCATTAGTCTGGCGGTCGGTTGGACCCTCAGTGCTGAGACCCCCACAGATCCTGTCCCATGGATAGGGCCCAACTTTAGTTTGTGGGAAAACCCCTTTAAGGAATTTAATGCAATCAGAGGGGTCCCCAATAGCGACTCTGTGCCTTGTATAGACGAGCTGAGATCCAGTAGTGTTACAGGTGGAGGTGCGTGAGCCAATGGTCCTCACAAGATTCACTGGGGTTCTGGGTTTAGTTCAGTAATGCCTTAATACATTTCTGGTACATGATGGTATTCCAGAGCTCAAGATAAAGACTAACACCACCTACACAGCAAGTACTATGGAATCCCACAGCAAAAACCGTACTGAGGGGCTTAGTGGCCCTTCTGCGGGTGCTTTTTCATTGCCCCCCGGTGGATGCCTTTTTGTGTGCCTTTATGGATCGCCCTTTAGTGGTGGGCTCATTGTGCCTATGGTAGGTTCCATGGCTTGTCTGTATGTACCTATAGATCGCCACCTAGTGGACTTTCTGGCCTGTATACTTTCTGGCCTGTGCGCCTATGGATCGCTCCATAGTGGTGGCTTTTCTCTTTGTGCCTGTGGGATGCCACCTAGTGGTTGCCTTTATGGATGTCTATGAAGCGCCACCTAGTGCTGGATTCGGTGGCTTTGTGTGCCTGTAGATTGCTCGGTGGCTTCAATGGCTTGTCTGCATGTACCTATGGATCGCCACCTAGTGGTGGCTGGAAGCTCTTGTGATTTCTACATGTGTCAGGGTAGAGAAGACTCCCATAGATCTAGATATTCACAACATTGGTTAACCATTTCTTGTCCTGAGTGGACCTGGATTCCCCAGGGGCTCGCTCCGCCGCTTTAATCAGTCTCTAAATAGCATTCACCACGTTTTCGTAGACGTTTTGGCCTCGGCTTCACATCACAGGCATCAGGAGCGATCACGTCTAAAAATCGGAAACCAGGCAGATTAGGTAATGAGCCCCCTGGGCCGCTGCCATCAGAACCTGCCCCTTTAATGTTTTATAAAGGAAACGCTGGTAGCGGCGGCTCGTCGGCCGGAGCTTCATGTCTCTCTGGCTGTGAAGTTTCTGTATCTGGAGTGTATTTGTTTCATGAAACCCGGCGCGGTAACCTTATGTGTCGTCTCACGTTCCCACAAGGCATCAATGCCGTATCGGGAGAGGAGAGCACCACGCGCTACTATTACCCCCCCGGGAGGGGAGCGTGGGGGATCATTACTACTGCCATAGCACAGTCACAGGGGTCTGGAAAGCTGAGATGTCGAGAGGGGGGGTTATTTATGTATCAGCCGTTCTGTACGTTTACAGATTGACCCCCAATCTACAGTGGATATTTACTGGTTAAAGTGATGAACTTGCTGAATATTCTCTGCTCCTCCGTCTGCTGTGAGATGTGTAATTATACCGTTGTGTGTATTTGTTAGTAGCAGCAGGACTGTGACACATGGATTTATAGTCCATTATTATAGCTTTAAAAGTGCACTGCTGCTGTGCCCTAACACTGCTGTGCTCTTGGCTCTCTGCAGTCTCTGGAGAAATGTCATTATACCTTTTTGTATGTTAGTAGCAGCAGGACTGTGAAATAATATGGATCATGTTCTAGATTTGTAGCTACTGTGTGTGCACTAGTGTCCTTACACTGCTGTGCTCCATTCATTCTGTTCTGGAACGTTGCGGAGCAGTTTGGTGCAGAGAGCACAGCTGTGTGAGGACACACAATCAGTGCACTATGTGACACTACAGTCCTATAATAGAAATCCGTATTTCACAGTCCTGCTGCTATTAACAATAAACGCATCCGATTACACATCTCTTCAGGGGCAATATCTAACACTGCCTGCAGAGAGCACAGCAGTGTGAGGACAAACCTCCTGTGCACTGGGATACGCTACAATCCTGGAACATAAATCCATATATCACAGTCCTGCTGCTACTAACCACATACGGATCTCTCCAGGGACAATACATGACACTGCCTGCAGTCTGTGGGGTCAAAAATCCCGGATTTTAGAATCTTCATCAGTAAGAAAGTTGTCCATGTAGCAGCCGCCCCCCTGCAGGAGGGACATGGAAGCTTCTCCTTATATAACCTAATATATAATCCTGTGTAGGAGGCAGCGCTCTACCTGTCAGCCCGGCCATCTGCATCTCCTCTTCTGTGTCAGTAATACATGGAACACATCTTATTTCTGGCATCTTCCTCACCTCCCTGTAGCTTGTAGTTCAGACATCTGTCACAATACATCTACTTAGCAATGCACTCATAGTGCTGCTCTTTAAAGATATGCTCGAGGGGGTGGGGCCCCCGGTTGGCCTGCAAGTGCAGTGTGGGAGGGGCTGGGGCCCCGGTTGGCCTGCAAGTGGCTTCAACTTCTGGAATTGTGGCCGGATGTGACCCTCTGCTGACTGTAGCCAAGTCTGGCTCCTCCCCTATTGCACTTGCTGGCTGATTTGCATAACCCTTATCACTTATTGGGTTATGTTTCTGCTCTTCTTGTTGGCATTAAAGAATTCTGGACCTGGCGATCTTCCTAGTTAAAGGTTCTGTTCATGATGCAGTCGCAGGACGGATGGTTGAAGCATAATGCGTAGGATCTTGCAGTCCTCTAGAAAACATCACATTTGCTGGAGATCTCTGGTGTGGTCAGTGTCAGGGGTCCCCTACACACATACATACATACATGGATCCCCTCTAGGTCAGGTGACTGTCGGTAGGTTTGCGGCTCCTGTCTTCGCCTGTCACCAAATATCTGCCGGGTGCTGAGAGCGGAGCCCACATCTGTCACCCAGTGACTCATTTCCCCGAGGAGTTATTCATCCCCAGTTCTGTTAGTCTTGGCACGTGCTGAATAATCCACACACATACTGGGCCAGAGGCGCACTGCATGTCACTGTGACTTCTAGCTTTTACCTGGTCCAGGCCAGTCCGGTCATCAGAAGCCATTGGTCACCTCTGGTCCAAGTAGTGGCTGTATACTGCTGTCTATGGCTCTGGATGGGTCTAGAGGTAATTCCCACACATTATTATTGTATGATAGAGGGCGTCTGATGGAGTGTTATGGAGCTCACAGCAGCACAGAGCATCTCGGGAGAGAATTTATTGTCTATTCTATGTGCTTGTAATGGAGCTCTGCTCTGCTCTGCTCTCGGGAGTTTGAACCCCCTCATTTTAAAAAGGATGGCCCTTGTTATTGGCTCATTCTTGTTATTTGAGATTATTTCCTAGGAGGATTAGGGTGTTCCTTTAAATAATTTTCATGTAGATGAAGACTTTGCGGTGTTGTGTTGAGAACTGATTGCAATGAAAGATTTTAACAAGCTGATGTGTGAGAAGAGCAGATGTGTCTCTTAGTGGTTATTATTAGGTGGAGACGGGAGATAAGGCGAGCAAAAGGGTCCTACCTGTCTTCTGTGGACTCTGAGGTTTTGTCCCTTATCTCCACACACTGATCCAAGTTTTTAGGGTGGGTAGGAGATGACACGGGCTGTGTATAGGTATAGAGGGAGGAGGAGATCACACGGGCTGTGTATAGGTATAGAGAGGGAGGAGGAGATCACACGGGCTGTGTATAGGTATAGAGAGGGAGGAGGAGATCACACGGGCTGTGTATAGGTATAGAGAGGGAGGAGGAGATCACACGGGCTGTGTATAGCTATAGAGAGGGAGGAGGAGTTCACACGGGCTGTGTATAGGTATAGAGAGGGAGGAGGAGATCACACGGGCTGTGTATAGGTATAGAGAGGGAGGAGGAGATCACACGGGCTGTGTATAGGTATAGAGAGGGAGGAGGAGATCACACGGGCTGTGTATAGGTATAGAGAGGGAGGAGGAGATCACACGGGCTGTGTATAGGTATAGAGAGGGAGGAGGAGATGACACGGGCTGTGTATAGGTATAGAGAGGGAGGAGTAGATCACACGGGCTGTGTATAGGTATAGAGAGGGAGGAGGAGATCACACGGGCTGTGTATAGGCATAGAGAGGGAGGAGGAGATCACACGGGCTGTGTATAGGCATAGAGAGGGAGGAGGAGATCACACGGGCTGTGTATAGGTATAGAGAGGGAGGAGGAGATCACACGGGCTGTGTATAGGTATAGAGAGGGAGGAGGAGATGACACGGGCTGTGTATAGGTATAGAGAGGGAGGAGGAGATCACACGGACTGTGTATAGCTATAGAGAGGGAGGAGGAGATTACATGGATTGTGTATAGGTATAGAGAGGGAGGAGGAGATCACACGGGCTGTGTATAGGTATAGAGAGGGAGGAGGAGATCACACGGGCTGTGTATAGGTATAGAGAGGGAGGAGGAGATCACACGGGCTGTGTATAGGTATAGAGAGGGAGGAGGAGATCACACGGGCTGTGTATAGGTATAGAGAGGGAGGAGGAGATCACACGGGCTGTGTATAGGTATGGAGAGGGAGGAGGAGATCACACGGGCTGTGTATAGGTATAGAGAGGGAGGAGGAGATCACACGGGCTGTGTATAGGTATAGAGAGGGAGGAGGGGATCACACGGGCTGTGTATAGGTATAGAGAGGGAGGAGGAGATGACACGGGCTGTGTATAGGTATAGAGGGGGAGGAGGAGATCACACGGGCTGTGTATAGGTATAGAGAGGGAGGAGGAGATGACACGGGCTGTGTATAGGTATAGAGAGGGAGGAGGAGATCACACGGGCTGTGTATAGGTATAGAGGGGGAGGAGGAGATCACACGGGCTGTGTATAGGTATAGAGAGGGAGGAGGAGATCACACGGGCTGTGTATAGGCATAGAGAGGGAGGAGGAGATCACACGGGCTGTGTATAGGTATAGAGGGGGAGGAGGAGATCACACGGGCTGTGTATAGGTATAGAGAGGGAGGAGGAGATCACACGGGCTGTGTATAGCTATAGAGAGGGAGGAGGAGATTACATGGATTGTGTATAGCTATAGAGAGGGAGGAGGAGGAGATCACACGGGCTGTGTATAGGCATAGAGAGGGAGGAGAAGGAGATCACACGGGCTGCGTATAGGTATAGAGAGGGAGGAGAAGGAGATCACACGGGCTGCGTATAGGTGTAGAGAGGGAGGAGGAGATCACACGGGCTGCGTATAGGTGTAGAGAGGGAGGAGAAGATCACACGGGCTGTGTATAGGCATAGAGAGGGAGGAGGAGAGCACTTACTGCAGAACGGACTGATAGGAAAGAACAAGGAAGAGATCAGTCGCTTGTGATCTGTGGAAGTAGAAATTGGTCAAGGGATGACCCTGTACTGAGACATGAATCCTGAATACTCTGAGCAGATTGTGGCCTGTACCTTGGGGGTCTAACAAGCAATAGATCTGATGGGTACAGCCCTGTGCAGAGGGTATCGGGCACCTACCAGTCACACAGAGTTCATCTTAATGAAGAATCCCTTAATATCATAGGATGTATAATAACAGGATTTGTAGAGCAGACCTCAGCCTTAATATTTTCCTATCTATCTTTTTCTTGTTTCCAGCATGTGCCAGATCTAGCTGCTGCTAATCCCCTTCACGAGAAGTCTTCCAGCTCATACTCCATGCTCTGAAAACTGGACACACTTGTGTATTTGTCATGAAGATGGAGGCAGTCAGCAAGGATGAACAACTTCTAGACTCTGAAGTGCCTCCTCACGTCACCCAGGAGAAAGCGGACTCTCAGGCTGAGGAAGGAGCTCTGGACCTGCAGGCTCCTTCTCTGAAAGATGGCGGTGAAGATGTGGCGGACTCTTCCGGACTTGCTTCCATGCCTTGCCTACTGATGGAACTGAGAAGGGACTCCTCGGAGTCTCAGCTAGCGTCTACTGAAAGCGACAAACCCACTGCCGGCCGGGTGTACGAGAGCGACTCCTCTAACCACTGCATGCTTTCTCCTTCTTCCAGCGGACACCTGGCCGACTCCGACACCTTGTCTTCCGCAGAAGAGACCGAGTCGCGACGTCCCGAAGCAATAAGCGAAGGCTGCGACGCTGCCAGCCAAGGAGCCACCGTGGCTCGTAAGTCCCGGAGGTCTCGATCGGAGAGCGAAACCTCCACGATGGCCGCCAAGAAAAATCGCCAGTCCAGCGATAAGCAAAACGGTCGAGTCACCAAGATCAAAGGGCACCGAAGCCAAAAGCACAAAGAGCGAATCCGGCTACTGCGGCAGAAGAGGGAGGCGGCCGCCCGGAAGAAGTATAACTTGCTGCAGGACAGTAGTACCAGCGACAGCGACCTCACCTGCGACTCGAGTACAAGCTCATCGGACGAGGATGAAGAGGTTTCAGGGAGCAGTAAGACAATCACAGCGGAGATTCCAGGTAAGATCATAACACGATTTACAGCTGGGCCGCAGAGCTGGCGCTTATGTCCCGTAATCTGTATACAGTGACAGGTCCATGCTGTATGTGCGTCAGATATGGGTTTCACTCAAGGACTGAATAATTGCTGCCTCAACCATGTGCATCCACATTGATAAGACTGATGGAAGAAAGCGCATCGCCCCAACCCACCAGGACATGAAACACTATAGGATGACTGTATATAACGGATCAGCCGTGTGCCCCGTCGCTCTGCTCTCCTGCTACTGGCCTATGGCTGCTGTAAGGAAAGTTTAGGGATTTTCCGGGATTTTATTTGGTTAAGGATTAAGGAGAACGTTGGCCCTGACCCCCTTCCCTCACCCGCACGTTTAGCAGAATATACAGCCATGCTCTATGCAAGTCTATGGGAGTGATGACAGACACGGAGAGTAGACTCGGCGCTACCATAGGCTTGAATGTAGAGTGGCCCCTCATGTACAGCAACCTGTCCATATGCCTGAGCTGCAGGGAGGGGGTCAGTGCCCCCCCCCTCCCCCTCCCCCTCCCCCTCTACTCAGGATGGAAGAAACTCCGATCTGAATAATAATAATAATCTTTATTTATATAGCGCCATCAAATTACAATGTATTTAGGTCGTATCTACAAAATGTTATAAATACAAAATCTATAAACTTGAAGGAAAATCTACCAATAAAATCCATCCTGATAAACCAGGGTCATTACTCATAGATCCAGGCACCGGGACTGTGGTATCTTCTTATATGTGTTATCCATGGCCTCCTTCCTTCTATTAGCGACTTTAAAACTTGTGCTAATGAACCTTAAGGGCTCTAGTGGGCGTTAAGAGTCCCTCAATGCTGTAGCTTCACATGCTGTTACACTGTGCAGAGCAGGTCTCACCCTGCACTACCTGCTGCTGCTAAATTACATATGCAGGGGGGTTGTGTGACACATGTTCTGCTCATTATAAGATCTTATGAAGCTACAGCACGGAGGGGCTCGGGTAACGCCCCCCCCCCCAGGAGGACTTCAGGCTCATTTAGCATAATTGTAAAAGTAGATGTTAGAAGGAAGGAGACGGTGGATAACAAATATAACATTACCACAGTTCCTCAAAGGGCTCTTTCAGGACATCGCAGGAAAGCGAGGAAACTGCTCTGGCCAATCGCAGCAGAGCGCGGTGTGATGTCATGCGGTTGGTCACCACCCCCGATACCGCATTAGTAATTTGGATATCCCCAGAATTAAATCCCTTGAAGCATAACGGGGGCACATACTTTGACTCTGCTTGTGTAGCCTTACACCAGCCGGAGGATATCCGGCAGGACGAGGCTGCAGCACCGGCTGGAGGAAATGCCTTCCAACGTGGATCAGCTGCCGACTCGGATCAGGAATGTGTTACATGACGCTGCAGGCATCCGGGGAATGAGGAGGAAGCGTTGTCACTGCTCATGTCCTATCCAGGACCTAACGGGGAACCTGACAGCAGTGACCCTGCACCAGGTACTATGTCTGGAGGGATGTGTAATCATACCTGTGTGTATGGTGGTAGCAGCAGGACTGTCATATATGGATTTATATTCCAAGGTTGTAGCTTTTTCATGTGCACTCGGGAAGTGTCCTCTCACTGCTGTGCTCTTTACATTGAGCAGCTCTGTAACCCCTCCCTTCCTGCCTGAGTTGCTTCTGTAGTGTCAAATTGGTGGCCTCCTACATCAAAATAAATGGGTTAACCCTTCTCTCTAGGGCCAGTACCCATCACTGTCTGTGGAGTGCACAGAGCACAGCAGTGTGAGGATATGTCCCTGGTGCACTTGGAGAAGCTACAATCCTAGAATATAAATCCATATATCAGAGTTCTGCCGCTACTAACAATATACAAAAAAGTACAGCTGCACATTTCTCTAGGGACAATGACACTGGCTGCAGAGAGCTAAGAGCACAGCAGTGTTAGGAGAACACTGGAGCAGCTACTATAATGGAATTTAAATCCATATCTCACAGTCCTGCTGCTACTATCATATACAGAGGTCTGATTACACATCTCTCCAGGGACAATACATAGCACCGGCTACAGACTGTGGGGCTCATTGATCCCAGATGCCCTTTTAAAGGGGCTGTCTCAAATTAAAACCCTGTCATTTTGCTATGGCAGCCATTGGACCTGTCGCCGTGGCCCATTATATGCAGAGATACCCCAGGGGTAGATGGAGCAAATTTTAGAGATCTATTTTATATGGGTAAAAATCTTTTGGGATCCCTTTCAGCACCGGCTGATGAGCTTTTTGCAAAGCCTCAGGTGAAGATTTGCCGGCAGGAAGCAGTTTAATTATGTGACAATATAATTACATAATGAATCTGATTAACGAATCGGCCATTGACGTTTGACAAATGAGTTGGGTCCAGATGACTTGACTATGTGAGTGTAGTAATCTCCCCGCACATGTCCTTACCCTGCCGCCGAACCAGAGCGACCAGATTCCTGACAACGTGTCTGCATCTCCCCGGACGTCATCGACTAGTTGTATCATGTACAGGGAATGAGACCGGAGGTGTAACATGGTACGGAGAACTTGTTTGGAGAGTTATTGGACTACAAGCCCCCTATGTACAAGAATATAACTACTATAATACTGCCCCCTATGTACAAGAATATAACTACTATAATACTGCCCCCTATGTACAAGAATATAACTACTATAATACTGCCCCCTATGTACAAGACTATAACTACTATAATACTGCCCCCTATGTACAAGAATATAACTACTATAATACTGCCCCCTATGTACAAGAATATAACTACTATAATACTGTCCCCTATGTACAAGAATATAACTACTATAATACTGTCCCCTATGTACAAGACTATAACTACTATAATACTGCCCCCTATGTACAAGACTATAACTACTATAATACTGTCCCCTATGTACAAGAATATAACTACTATAATACTGCCCCCTATGTACAAGAATATAACTACTATAATACTGTCCCCTATGTACAAGACTATAACTACTATAATACTGCCCCCTATGTACAAGACTATAACTACTATAATACTGTCCCCTATGTACAAGAATATAACTACTATAATACTGCCCCCTATGTACAAGAATATAACTACTATAATACTGTCCCCTATGTACAAGACTATAACTACTATAATACTGCCCCCTATGTACAAGACTATAACTACTATAATACTGCCCCCTATGTACAAGACTATAACTACTATAATACTGCCCCCTATGTACAAGAATATAACTACTATAATACTGCCCCCTATGTACAAGACTATAACTACTATAATACTGCCCCCTATGTACAGGAATATAACTACTATAATACTGCCTCCTATGTACAGGAATATAACTACTATAATACTGCCCCCTATGTACAGGAATATAACTACTATAATACTGCCCCCTATGTACAGGAATATAACTACTATAATACTGCCCCCTATGTACAAGAATATAACTACTATAATACTGCCCCCTATGTACAAGAATATAACTACTATAATACTGTCCCCTATGTACAAGATTATAACTACTATAATACTGCCTCCTATGTACAGGAATATAACTACTATAATACTGCCCCCTATGTACAAGAATATAACTACTATAATACTGCCCCCTATGTACAAGAATATAACTACTATAATACTGCCCCCTATGTACAAGAATATAACTACTATAATACTGTCCCCTATGTACAAGATTATAACTACTATAATACTGCCCCCTATGTACAGGAATATAATTACTATAATACTGCCTCCTATGTACAAGAATATAACTACTATAATACTGGCCCCTATGTACAGGAATATAACTACTATAATACTGGCCCCTATGTACAAGAATATAACTACTATAATACTGCCCCCTATGTACAGGAATATAACTACTATAATACTGCCCCCTATGTACAAGAATATAACTACTATAATACTGCTCCCTATGTACAGGAATATAACTACTATAATACTGTCCCTATGTACAAGAATATAACTACTATAATACTGCCCCCTATGTACAGGAATATAACTACTATAATACTGCCCCCTATGTACAGGAATATAACTACTATAATACTGCCTCCTATGTACAAGAATATAACTACTATAATACTGCCTCCTATGTACAAGAATATAACTACTATAATACTGGCCCCTATGTACAGGAATATAACTACTATAATACTGCCCCCTATGTACAAGAATATAACTACTATAATACTGCCCCCTATGTACAAGAATATAACTACTATAATACTGCCCCCTATGTACAAGAATATAACTACTATAATACTGCCCCTATGTACAAGAATATAACTATAGATTAGTAGTCTTGGTCCATAGTCCATCTACACCTACCTCCCATGTAGTACCTATAACCAGCACCTACCTGTGGAACATGTCCTAGTGATTCGGTAGGTCAGGCCTCCTATACTTGGCAGCTGTAGGTGTGAGTCCTGAGTCCACCGCCTCACCCACTGTGATGTCCCCCGGTATAAGGGCCCCTATGGATCATGGGGCTTTGGATGCAACCCTTGTCCCATCATGTCTTCACCCTAATAATTGGATGCACTTGGTTGACTTTGCATTGTGTTCTGGTCCCTGGCGCTGCCTTTAATGTCATTGTGTTTTGTGATGTTATGGTATAGATTATATTGTAGTAGATGCTCTGTATATGACTCCGGTGCATTATATGACTATATATGTCTGGTGTCCCCCCCCCCCCAATGTAATAACCAGAGCGGACAGTGCGCCCCCCAGTGTCCGTACTAAGGCATGCTTACTCTGGATATACACAGCTTGATATGTTGTCTGCTTGCTTGCTTGATGTGTTTTCTTACCCGATGGCCTCAATGTCTTTAAAGCTGGCTTCACCCGTGCTGGGGGATCTGCAGGAACGCCCAGGGATATTCCGCGATTGCTTGAGAGGGGCACCGTGTGGGATAGGAACTGCATAGGCAATGTCCTGGAAGAAGCTATGAACTGTTTTGCAGAGATGCAGAGACAGACGGAGGAGAAGTTTCGTATGTGGATAGAGAAACTGACGCGACTAGACACGGACGAGGAGAGTAAGCAGCAGCTGGAGCCCGGCGAGACCAAGCTCCACCTGGGCGGCCAGAGCTTTACCCCGAGCAGCTCCTCCAGTACATTCGTGGCGGGACCAGAGAGTCCCACCTTCCCCCAGCAGGCCCTCGGCTCCTACGTCAGCTACCAAAATGTCGACACCTTAGAGTTCCCGCCATCCAATGCGTTAAATAACAACAATTTCCCCGAATCTTTCCCCGAGAATGGTAACAACATAACCGATCAGGAGATTAACCAGTCCTAATCCCCACCCAGCCCCACACGTCCACGGATTGCACTAGACGACGGCCCCCTTCTTCTTTCTTCTATCATTTTTAACAAAAAAATCCTCCAGAGGCCGATGGTTACCGAGTCCATTACCAAAGCTTGGCTGGTTCTGATACTGCCCCGTGCCATGTGCATGCCGACCCGGGACGTCTAGGAAAGCAATGTTATATATCAAGGGGCCCCAATGAACTCGATTGATTATACAGTTGTATGAATTTATTCTGCTCTGCGGATGAGAGCACCTGACCCTACAAAGTATTATAATTTATGCAAGTCAATGCTGCGGTAGGTGCAGGTACGGTCCATGCGCTGCCTCCTGTATGACATGTATGAGAATGACCATACTGTAACCTGTTATCTCCTGTAATGTATCTGCTACCTAAAGACTCTTTTCTATGCTCTGTAAATGTTACAAGCCGCCCCCCCTGGTCCCGACAGCCTTGCAGGGGGGTTGTCCAGGCTTACGTCCTTGCCTCGAGAGTAATTGGAGCCAAAAGGACCCAAACACAATACTGAATGGGTAGCTGTGTGTAGTTTTCATTGGATACAATAAACAGACTTGGAGGCGGAGTTTGTCTGGACAACCTGTCTAAGGCACCAGAAGGCTGAGGTGCTTGAGCACAGTGTTCCCGGTTTCAATGACTATCACCTGATCTTCTAGCTTTCCGACCTAAGGAAAGAAGGAAATAGCTTTCTTTAAACAGGATTTTTCTGTTATCAATTTGGCCCAGATGTTTCCCCCCTTGTACAGACCTAAAGAGGGTTCGAAAAGTTGCAAAAACTGCTGCGAGAATCCCTAAGAATGGAGTCCTCGTTCTTGGGGATTCTTATCTGCCACGTTGAGGATTCATTACAGTGGGATAGTCTTCCAATAGGCCTTCTGTCACCAGGCTCCCCCTATAGTGTATATGGAGAATTACGGAGCACGTATAGGTCATTGGGCATAGGTACACGACTTTGGTGTAGATTATTATTAATCTATAATTGTCGGCCTATTCTGTAGCTGTTGGGTGATTACCCAGAAGTTGCCCCCCTCTTGAGCTCAGACAGTGGCAAGTATAACGAATGTGGCTAATGAGCGACTAACGATTAGCATTTCCCCTGCCTTGACAATTCTCTTCTTTCTATATTGGTTAACGAAGAGCCCTGCTGGTTCAGTGTCTGCACTGAGCATGGATCGTAGTGTAGTGAGGTTACATTGCACATCTTTCCGACACGCAAAATTCTACTTTGTTCTAGTAGCCCCTTCCTGATGTATCCTGGTCCTCCCCGACCCACATGGGATACAACAGCGATGGACATAATACCGACTGGTTCTACAGCTTTCCAGGGGGTCCAGTTTAGCTGCAGTACCTGGCACAGCCTATGTATTAGTGGCTAAGAATATGTTATGCTTCAATTGTACTGCAACTGGAGTTGTAACCCCCCCCCCATTAGTGCCCTTTGTTACTGGTGGTAAAATATTGCCCCCCATTTCCCTATTGGTCACAGCGGGCCCTCAAAAACCTATTTTACAGAATAGGTGACCCGTCAATCATTGATGTTAGGAGCTTTTTTTTATTTCATTCTTTGGTTTTGATGCTCAGGATGGAGATATTTTTGTTAATGTAATGTATGTTATCTTTGTTTTTGAGACGCCCTACAAGCGTGCATTGAGCTCTTTTTTTATTTTTTTTTCTAATTAGTTTTAGAATAAGTTTTACGTACCGCCCTTTTATAGGCGGTGGTCCTGCTGTGGCCAGATTCCTTAGTTAATGTTGCTTATAAGGAAACCATTCAGTTAAACTTGACCTACCTAAACATATCTTTGAAAACTGCTATTATACAGCTGGATAACTATCCTTATATTGTTCCTCCCCATGCCTATTATGTGTCTGTTTTGTAAAGTTGACTCGCCATTTATGCATATTCATATTTTTGTAGCTCGGCCACCTCTCCAGCTTCCTGATTGACAAGGGGCCTGATTTCTCTTTTAGCTGGGCCAACTCGGCTATGCATAATTTTTCACATGCTGGCTGTGCTCAGCCCCTTCTTCAGGGATTCTCTTTAGAGAGGGGCACGGCTGAGCAGGAAGGACATGAATGTGGCGCACACGGCTCAGTGGATGATCGGACTCATGGGGTCATTTGCATAGACGGTGAGACAACTTGATGAAAGGATTGTGGAACTTCTCAGGAATGGAGAGGAACAGTATAGGGATAGTTATACTGCTGTATAATAGCAGTTTTCATAGATATATTTAGTGTGGATAAGTCTTTAAGTCACAGGTAACGTTTGAAGGGGTTCTCCTTTTGAGGACACATTATTTAGTATCCACAGGTTGAGGGACGAGTAGTAGATCAGTTTAGCAGTGTTTTTCCATCCCTTTAATGAAATCCTCAACTTTCGAAGATCTTCCTTTCTGTATGGCAACGTGTTAGAGCAGGAGCCCCCCACCCCCCTTCCACTGCTACTGATCAACACGTTAAAGGGAACCTGTCAAATCGGGAACCCCCCCACAAACCCCAAGCAGTGCCTTATGGACTACTATCCCAGCATGCCCTGGGTGTTTTCATGTGTTGTATGCACTGATGCATTTGTTCCAAAATGACATTTATTAATGTTGTTTCTCTTTTGAGATCCGGTCGAGGAGGAGGGGGAGCGGAACCGTGCGGTCAAGTACTGCCCCGCCTCCACCAGGCTATTTAATCTCGTAACCCCGCCCCCTTCTCAGATTTCAAGGGTTCTCCTTGGCATGATCCTTGCACCGCGCATGTGCCTACTGCAGCTCTTGCAGTCTGCACTATAGATGCTGCATGCGCAGCAGGTCTACGTAGCCAGGGCTAGAAGGGTACGCGAAGGACCAGCTCTGACCTGACTTGCACACTGCGCTCGTTCGAGGATCATGGTGTGGAGAACAGCGAAGTCCGGGAAGGAGGCGGGGCAACACTTGACCCCCCCCCCCCCCCTCCTCCTTGACTGGATCTCAAAAGAGATAAATTAATGTCATTTTGGAAGAAATGCATTGGCGCATACAAGACATGAGAAAACCTGAGGCATGCTGGGATAGTAGCTCATAAGGAACTGCTTGGGGTTTGTGGGGGGTTCTTGGCATGACAGGTTCCCTTTAAAAGACATCAACCACAGGATGAAAGACTGTATGGAAATGAGCCTGATGCTGAACAAGCGTTAATGTAGCCCCTCTGGCTCATTTGCATACAGCCCCTCATCCTGCTGGTAGATGTCCTTTAATATCTGAACACATATTAACCCAATAAGTGACTTGAGGAGCAGAACTGGAGCTGCACAGTACAAGGAGTCTTAGTATTGTGCATGTGGGGGTCCTGCCTGCCGGTCCTGGCCATACACTATATTAGGAGAGAATCCCATCTACTATTACCCCACCAATAATTGTTCCATGAACCCTGAAAATGCTTATGGGGGTCCGATAAACGAGGAGTCCTAGTATCCTGAAGGCTGAGAGTGCAGGGAACGGTGATACAATGGAGGAGAATGTGCGGCTTCAGTGTTAATGCGTTTCCATTGTGTAACATAAACCCTGTAACAATGTAACTATAGTGTATCTTAGTATAAATAAAGGAATATACATTGTGTCTACCTTGTGTCCGACTCCTTCACTGCCCATCACTTATCACCGTGCCAACGCTGTAGGACAGTGATGGCGAACCTTTTAGAGGCCGAGTGCCCAAACTACAACAAAGACCCACTTATTTATCGCAAAGTGCCAACACAGAAATGTAATTTGTGATTTATACTCCCTTCTCTGTCACAGTTTTCATTGATACCAACCCCTGAGGACACCAATAAAGTAGAAAATAGTCCCAGGTACAGCTGTCACTTTAAAATAGCTCTGTGCACAGCAAGTCCTGGGCTGTCTGGGACTGCAGGAAGATACCTGGAGTCATCTCTGGTGATGGCCTGAGTGCCCACAGAAAGGGCTCCGAGTGCCACCTCTGGCACCAGTGCCATAGGTTAGCCATCACTGCTGTAGGGGGTAGCCAGTGTCATGTGGGGATTGTGTATATGGGCTGGAAGGTGGCTCCAGATATTATGGCCATGAATCTAAGGTGGCACCAAGTCATAGCTATAGGGCACCAGGGCACCACATTATGGTTATGAATACGGGATGGAAGGCGGCACCATGCTATAGCTATAGGGCACCACATATTATGGGAAACCAGGTGGCACTATACAGTTGACAGAGGGCACCCAACATTACTGATTGACATGTGATGCAAATGGACACCATCCTATAGCTAGAGGGCACCAGACATTATAGTTCTAAATAGGGGAATGGAGGTGGCACTGTCCTATATCTAGCGGGTGTTAAGATCATGAATATGGGATAACTGGTGGCCCCTTCCTGTAGCTATAGGGCACCTGGTATAATGGTCATGTATATGGGATGGGAGGTGACGCCGTCCTGTAGCTATAGGGCACCTGGTATAATGATGTATATGGGATGGGAGGTGACGGTGTCCTGTAGCTATAGGACACCTGGTATAATGGTCATGTATATGGGATGGGAGGTGACGCCGTCCTGTAGCTATAGGACACCTGGTATAATGGTCATGTATATGGGATGGGAGGGGACACCATCCTGTAGCTATAGGACACCTGGTATAATGGTCATGTATATGGGATGGGAGGTGACACCGACCTGTAGCTATAGGGCACCTGGTATAATGGTCATGTATATGAGATGGGAGGTGATGGCGTCCTGTAGCTATAGGACACCTGGTATAATGGTCCTGTATATGGGATGGGAGTAGACGCCGTCCTGTAGCTATAGGACACCTGGTATAATGGTCATGTATATGGGATGGGAGGTGACGCTGTCCTATAGCTATAGGGCACCTGGTATAATGGTCCTGAATATGGGATGGGAGGTGACGCCATCCTGTAGCTATAGGGCACCTGGTATAATGTATATGGGATGGGAGGTGACACCATCCTGTAGCTATAGGACACCTCGTATAATGGTCATGTATATGGGATGGCAGGTGACCCGTCCTTTAGCTATAGGACACCTGGTATAATGGTCATGTATATGGGATGGGAGGTGACGCCATCCTGTAGCTATAGGACACCTGGTATAATGGTCATGTATATGGGATGGCAGGTGACACCATCCTGTAGCTATAGGACACCTGGTATAATGGTCATGTATATGGGATGGCAGGTGACGCCGTCCTGTAGCTATAGGACACCTGGTATAATGGTCATGTATATGGGATGGCAGGTGACGCCGTCCTGTAGCTATAGGACACCTGGTATAATGGTCATGTATATGGGATGGGAGGTGACGCCGTCCTGTAGCTATAGGACACCTGGTATAATGGTCATGTATATGGGATGGGAGGTGACGCCGTCCTGTAGCTATAGGACACCTGGTATAATGGTCATGTATATGGGATGGGAGGTGACACCATCCTGTAGCTATAGGACACCTGGTATAATGGTCATGTATATGGGATGGGAGGTGACGCCGTCCTGTAGCTATAGGACACCTGGTATAATGGTCATGTATATGGGATGGGAGGTGACGCCGTCCTGTAGCTATAGGACACCTGGTATAATGGTCCTGTATATGGGATGGGAGGTGACCCCTCCTGTAGCTATAGGACACCTGGTATAATGGTCCTGTATATGGGATGGGAGGTGACGCCGTCCTGTAGCTATAGGACACCTGGTATAATGGTCCTGTATATGGGATGGGAGGTGACGCCGTCCTGTAGCTATAGGGCACCTGGTATAATGGTCATGTATATGGGATGGGAGGTGACGCCGTCCTGTAGCTATAGGGCACCTGGTATAATGGTCATGTATATGGGATGGGAGGTGACAGTCCTGTAGCTATAGGACACCTGGTATAATGGTCATGTATATGGGATGGGAGGTGACGCCGTCCTGTAGCTATAGGACACCTGGTATAATGGTCATGTATATGGGATGGGAGGTGACGCCGTACTGTAGCTATAGGACACCTGGTATAATGGTCCTGTATATGGGATGGGAGGTGACACCGACCTGTAGCTATAGGACACCTGGTATAATGTTAATGTATATGGGATGGGAGGTGACATCGTCCTGTAGCTATAGGGCACCTGGTATAATGGTCATGTATATGGGATGGGAGGTGACGCCGTCCTGTAGCTATAGGACACCTGGTATAATGGTCCTGTATATGGGATGGGAGGTGACGCCGTCCTGTAGCTATAGGACACCTGGTATAATGGTCATGTATATGGGATGGGAGGTGACGCTGTCCTATAGCTATAGGGCACCTGGTATAATGGTCCTGAATATGGGATGGGAGGTGACGCCGTCCTGTAGCTATAGGACACCTGGTATAATGGTCATGTATATGGGATGGGAGGTGACGCCGTCCTGTAGCTATAGGACACCTGGTATAATGATGTATATGGGATGGGAGGTGACGCCGTCCTGTAGCTATAGGACACCTGGTATAATGGTCATGTATATGGGATGGGAGGTGACGCCATCCTGTAGCTATAGGGCACCTGGTATAATGGTCATGTATATGGGATGGGAGGTGACGCCGTCCTGTAGCTATAGGACACCTGGTATAATGGTCATGTATATGGGATGGGAGGTGACGCCGTCCTGTACATTTGCACAATAATATGCAACTTTTTTGCTAATTTTTTTAAAAGTTGGAACTTTCACATCTTAGTTTTAGGTGATACCTCAGGGAACACTGCAGCAGACTAGACAATGGTGATCTTTTACGGGAGACTGTATTAGGCGCAAATGAGCACAAACTCCATGATTGAAACATGCGCCCCATTGACTGCCGTGCGGTGCCGCTGTGTGATCCGGACTCTGTAATAAGTGACACTTGTACATATCTTATGTCTCTAGAACAAACCACCTGTCATCTGTGTCTCTCCGCCTATTGCAGGACTACAACTCCCAGCATTCTCTGCCCGCAGGCTGGAAATTGTGGTTTTGCAGCAGCTTAAAACTGTCTTGGTGTATTATGAGACACAATGTATTTATGATGTATCTTCTGCTAACAATGTCTTACAATGTTGCAATATACTGTATTGGTATCTAATGTTCTCAATCCTTCTGTTCATGTGATAAGATGGTTTTTGTACTGTTAAAGGGCGTTTCCATCTGTAATACTGTGTGTGTGATTACTGATGCTGTATTATTCTTCAGAGTCGGACTCGCTATTCTGCTGGTGGAGTCCTTTCAGGATAAGTAATGTCATGTATGTACATAGTGACTGCACCAGCAGCAGAATAGTGAGTGCAGCTCTGGAGTATAATACAGGATGTAACTCAGGATCAGTACAGGATAAGTAATGTCATGTATGTACACAGTGAATGCACCAGCAGCAGAATATTGAGTGCAGCTCTGGGGTATAATACAGGATGTAACTCAGGATCAGTACAGGATAAGTAATGTCATGTATGTACACAGTGACTGCACCAGCAGCAGAATAGTGAGTGCAGCTCTGGGGTATAATACAGGATGTAACTCAGGATCAGTACAGGATAAGTAATGTCATGTATGTATACAGTGACTGCACCAGCAGCAGAATAGTGAGTGCAGCTCTGGAGTATAATACAGGATGTAACTCAGGATCAGTACAGGATAAGTAATGTCATGTATGTACACAGTGACTGCACCAGCAGCAGAATAGTGAGTGCAGCTCTGGTGTATAATACAGGATGTAACTCAGGATCAGTACAGGATAAGTAATGTCATGTATGTACACAGTGACTGCACCAGCAGCAGAATAGTGAGTGCAGCTCTGGAGTATAATACAGGATGTAACTCAGGATCAGTACAGGATAAGTAATGTCATGTATGTACCCAGTGACTGCACCAGCAGCAGAATAGTGAGTGCAGCTCTGGGGTATAATACAGGATGTAACTCAGGATCAGTACAGGATAAGTAATGTCATGTATGTACACAGTGACTGCACCAGCAGCAGAATAGTGAGTGCAGCTCTGGAGTATAATACAGGATGTAACTCAGGATCAGTACAGGATAAGTAATGTCATGTATGTACACAGTGACTGCACCAGCAGCAGAATAGTGAGTGCAGCTCTGGGGTATAATACAGGATGTAACTCAGGATCAGTACAGGATAAGTAATGTCATGTATGTACACAGTGACTGCACCAGCAGCAGAATAGTGAGTGCAGCTCTGGAGTATAATACAGGATGTAACTCAGGATCAGTACAGGATAAGTAATGTCATGTATGTACACAGTGACTGCACCAGCAGCAGAATAGTGAGTGCAGCTCTGGGGTATAATACAGGATGTAACTCAGGATCAGTACAGGATAAGTAATGTCATGTATGTACACAGTGACTGCACCAGCAGCAGAATAGTGAGTGCAGCTCTGGAGTATAATACAGGATGTAACTCAGGATCAGTACAGGATAAGTAATGTCATGTATGTACACAGTGACTGCACCAGCAGCAGAATAGTGAGTAAAGCTCTGGAGTATAATACAGTATCAGTAATGTTGTTCTATAGGGACTCCCCTTGTTCTGTAGATGATTTCTATATGATGACTGGTGGATAATACATAAAGCACTCGCTGGGGGCGGGAGGTTCTCTCTGTGGCTGCACTGGGGACGTGTATGACGCTGTTCAGACCTGTCTCTGCTTCCTCTGTAATATTGGTTTATGATAAGTTATGAGCTTTTCTGTTGGGAGTGTGGAAGATACCAGAGTGCAGTTAATACTGATGAAGATATGACGTAGCCCCCTCTATCCTCGGGGTAGGTGGTACAATCTCTATCACTCTGCATGTATATACATTTCGGATACATTTTTGCATGAATGTACATGTAGGAGTGGTACAATTTTGACTTGATCTTTTTTTTTTTTAATCAAAATATCCATCATGCAGAGTAATTCTATATTCCCCAATTCTGTACTCGAGACATTGAATGTATCAGATCCTAGTTCTCAAATTTAAGATGAGTTCCAAATCCTGCATGTAACGTGTAACCCTAGAGTAACCGCCCCGGGGGTTACACGGCCGAGCACATGACGTGCCCCCCCCATGTCAATATTGTACTTGCCCCTTGTATCTTCTGCACTGCGCTAATGTCACTGTAATGGAAGCTAATATACACCCGCCCCCCTGAGGTCACCGCCACCAGTGCACACAGCGCCCGCCCCCCCTGAGGTCACCGCCACCAGTGCACACAGCGCCCGCCCCCCCTGAGGTCACCACCACCAGTGCACACAGGGCCCCGGAGGTCACCGCCACCAGTGCACAAAGCGCACCCCCCCCATTTGAAAAAGTGTTTTCAATCTAGTGTTTGCTGGTTGCCCAATGGAAACTGGCAGCATTTTAGCACCACCTGTTGCAGTCACACATGACCTCATAGCTGTATATTAACTAACCACTAAGTGACCACCACCTCATAATGCACTTTAGTGCCACCTCTGAAGTCAGACATGTGACCCAGTGCTGGACCCTGAGTTCTAGCTCCACCCCCTGCAGTCAGACATGTGACCCAGTGCTGGACCCTGAGTTCTAGCTCCACCCCCTGCAGTCAGACAGGTGACCCAGTGCTGAACCCTGAGTTCTAGCTCCACCCCCTGTAGTCAGACAGGTGACCCAGTGCCGAACCCTGAGTACTAGCTCCACCCCCTGTAGTCAGACAGGTGACCCAGTGCTGAACCCTGAGTTCTAACTCCACCCTTTGTAGTCAGACAGGTGACCCAGCATTGAACCCTGAGTTCTAGCTCCACCCCTTGTAGTCAGACAGGTGACCCAGCGTTGAACCCTGAGTTCTAGCTCCACCCTCTGTAGTCAGACAGGTGACCCAGCGTTGAACCCTGAGTTCTAGCTCCACCCTCTGTAGTCAGACAGGTGACCCAGCGTTGAACCCTGAGTTCTAGCTCCACCCCTTGTAGTCAGACAGGTGACCCAGCGTTGAACCCTGTGTTCTAGCTCCACCCTCTGTAGTCAGACAGGTGACCTAGCGTTGAACCCTGAGTTCTAGATCCACCCCCTGTAGTCAGACAGGTGACCCAGCACTGAACCCCGAGTTTTAGCTCCACCCTCTGTAGTCAGACAGGTGACCCAGCGTTGAACCCTGAGTTCTTGATCCACCCTCTGTAGTCAGACAGGTGACCCAGCGTTGAACCCTGAGTTCTAGATCCACCCCCTGTAGTCAGACAGGTGACCCAGCATTGAACCCTGATTTCTAGCTCCACCCCCTGTAGTCAGACATGAACCATAATAGCTCTACCCCCCCTGTAGAATTGTCTTCATAAGCGAAAACTAATACCACATGCCCACATTTGAATTAAGCTCCACCCACTCTAGTCAGGCATGTGTCCTCCAAGCCATGCATTTATTGGCCACTTCCCTGTTTAGCTCCACCCTGCAAAATCAGGGTTACTGTCATCCCCCACAATGCACTGCTGGCAGAATTCTTCTTTTATTGTTCATTTAAAAAAAGATGAATAGATTATTGTAACATTGTACCCGACATCTCCCAGAATGCAATACACCCTTCATGTGCTAAGTCCCATCTAAATTCGGACACTCCTGTTGATGTGCCTTTCACGCTATACCGCACTCCTCCTGCGGGGGAGCTGTAGGAAATTTGGGCAGTTTTTTTTTTTTTTAAAAAGCCAAACCATTTTTTTAAGTTTTTTTTTTATTTTATAAGAATAAAAAATTTGATACAATCTAATCAATTTCTGTGGCCCCGCCCCCTCTCCCCCCCAGGGGCCAGAATTGTGCAGTGGTGGCGCAGACCTCAGAGCCGGCGGTGGTTCCCCATTGTATTAACATCATGTTCTGTATGGCACTAATGCCCCATGTCATGTTTTCTTTTCCGTGTCCATGTGCTTTCTTATGTTCTGTACTGATGCATTGTGGGTAGCATTTTTTTTTTATTTTAACTTTTTGAATATTTTCTATGTAACGAGGAAAGTAAAGACTTGTGTTTTGTACAATGTGGAGGATGTCATGTAGTACTGAGGACGGATCTGAGGGAACCCCCCATTTATAGATAGCACCCCCCCCCCAATACACAGCTCAGCCACCGGGTGGCGGCATTTGGATTATTTTTGCAATTAAAGGGGGTTTTCTATTTAATGTGTTTATAAAAGTTTTCTACTGTACCATGAAGTTTTGCAACTTTCTAAACACATTTGTTTCCAATTCTCACCCGTGTTAAGATCTCTGCTTGCTGTTCCGATGCCTGAATAGATCTAATGCGCTCTCCTAGGTTTGTTACCGTTGCATCCAGTCTCGATTCCTGAAAGCTGCATTACCAGGCAGGACCACCACAAGTGTAGGGCAGTGTTCTAGGGTAACCAATATTGGGGGTCAATGCCCGCTAGATCCCGGGGACCCCTCCATCCATATAACAGATCCCAATGGGGAGAAGACCTCTCTACATGCAGAGGTGTGGACCCCACCGTGTACATTTACCAACAACTGCACACTGGATGCAACTGTAACAAACACCCTGCTGTGACGAGACTTATTATCTCTATTCCCTGATGGCCAGCAGAGATCTTCAACACATAAAAATACCAAAAAATACATTAAAATACCCCAGGCTGCTGCACCCCCTGCTGGTTCAGGGGCTTCTCACGAGCCGCCGTGCTGTACTGCGTTGCTGGAGATACTTGTACATCTCCCAGAATGCACTGCACCACTGCATTAGGGGAGCCCAGCTCGGAGTTGGAGGCCACAATGAGGTTTGAATGCTGCTCTGGATGTGACTAGAGTTTGGGATGATGCAGCTTTAGGTGAGTGTAGAGTCCGGTGCTGGGCGGAGCTGTGTAGGAGACGCGGTGGTGACACGTGGGGTTTACCGTTTCCTCCTCTCTCTACAGATGGGCCGCCCGTTGTCACCCATTACGACCTCTCCGACACCAACTCCGACCCCGAAGTTCTGAACGTCGACAACATGCTGGCGGCCACCGTGGTCAAGGAGCACAATAATTCCACCCCCAAACCGGAACCGCAACCGTCATGGCGAACCCGGGGGCTACTGGAAGAACTGAACGCCGACTCTGGTACAGCCACTAGGGGGCAGCGTCTGCCGGACACTTATATACGGGGGAGGTCGCAGGTCTGAGTGTTACACAGGGTAGAGGAGAACAATCTGACGCTGGGATCCCCAACCAATCACAACAAATGGACCCCCGACCACTTACCCCCCCCCCCCCCCGGTGGAGACGTACGGATGTGGTTTGGGTCCCCTGCTCGATCCAATGTAGGTCTAGTTTATACAATGGCGGCTGCTGATTTGGGGGGCTTCAGATAAGACTCCATAACTAGAGGGCAGGGGGCACGGATCCTTCATCTGTACGTGATCTAGTGGATGTAGAAATATTTCCTGCCCTTCCTTACTAATCCTCAGACACTGGGTGTAAGACGACTGGCGGCAGCAGGAGCCCCCACTGCTCCCCACACTGTATGATACATATATACCTGGTGCAGGAGACATCTTCATGGTAGTAGAAGTGTTTGAATACCACTCGGGTATCGTGTGTATATAATATGTATGTGTGTATATAATATGTATGTGCGTGTATATAATATGTATGTGTGTATATAATATGTATGTGCGTGTATATAATATGTATGTGTGTGTATATAATATGTATGTGTGTGTATATAATATGTATGTGTGTGTATATAATATGTATGTGTGTGTATATAATATGTGTGTGTGTGTATATAATATGTGTGTGTGTGTGTATATAATATGTGTGTGTGTGTATATATAATATGTATGTGTGTGTGTATATATAATATGTATGTGTGTGTATATAATATGTATGTGTGTGTATATATAATATGTATGTGTGTGTATATATAATATGTATGTGTGTGTATATATAATATGTATGTGTGTGTATAATATGTTTGTGTGTGTGTATAATGTGTATAATATGTGTGTGTATATAATATGTATGTGTGTGTATATAATATGTATGTGTGTGTATATAATATGTATGTGTGTGTATGGGGGTGTTTATGTATGTATGCTTGTATAGATGTGTATATAAGTCTGTGTGTGTGTGTATATGTATGTTAATATATATGATATATTGTGTGTGGATGGATGTGTATGTGTGTACATGGGGTGTGTGTTATAGGTCTGTATGTGTGCACATGGGGTGTGTGTTATAGGTCTGTATGTGTGTGCACATGGGGTGTGTGTTATAGGTCTGTATGTGTGTGCATGGGGTGTGTGTTACAGGTTTGTATGTGTGTGCATGGGGTGTGTGTTACAGGTCTGTATGTGTGTACATGGGGTGTGTGTTATAGGTCTGTATGTGTGTACATGGGGTGTGTGTTATAGGTCTGTATGTGTGTACATGGGGCGTGTGTTATAGGTCTGTATGTGTGTACATGGGGCGTGTGTTATAGGTCTGTATGTGTGCACATGGGGTGTGTGTTATAGGTCTGTATGTGTGTACATGGGGTGTGTGTTATAGGTCTGTATGTGTGTACATGGGGCGTGTGTTATAGGTCTGTATGTGTGTACATGGGGTGTGTGTTACAGGTCTGTATGTGTGTACATGGGGTGTGTGTTATAGGTCTGTATGTGTGTACATGGGGTGTGTGTTACAGGTCTGTATGTGTGTACATGGGGTGTGTGTTATAGGTCTGTATGTGTGTACATGGGGTGTGTGTTATAGGTCTGTATGTGTGCACATGGGGTGTGTGTTATAGGTCTGTATGTGTGCACATGGGGTGTGTGTTATAGGTCTGTATGTGTGCACATGGGGTGTGTGTTACAGGTCTGTATGTGTGTGCACATGGGGTGTGTGTTACAGGTCTGTATGTGTGTGCACATGGGGTGTGTGTTACAGGTCTGTATGTGTGCACATGGGGTGTGTGTTACAGGTCTGTATGTGTGTACATGGGGTGTGTGTTACAGGTCTGTATGTGTGTACATGGGGTGTGTGTTATAGGTCTGTATGTGTGTACATGGGGTGTGTGTTACAGGTCTGTATGTGTGTACATGGGGTGTGTGTTATAGGTCTGTATGTGTGTACATGGGGTGTGTGTTATAGGTCTGTATGTGTGTACATGGGGTGTGTGTTATAGGTCTGTATGTGTGTACATGGGGTGTGTGTTATAGGTCTGTATGTGTGTACATGGGGTGTGTGTTACAGGTCTGTATGTGTGTACATGGGGTGTGTGTTACAGGTCTGTATGTGTGTACATGGGGTGTGTGTTACAGGTCTGTATGTGTGTACATGGGGTGTGTGTTCTAGGTCTGTATGTGTCATTTGGGGGTGTGTATATAGGTTTGTCTTTGTGTGTGGATGCAGAAGCATTGCATGTTGTACCCCCTGTTCTCTGGTGCTGTTGGCCCAGCAGGTCCTCGTGTAGATGCCGGTCCTTACCAGTTCTTCTCTCTCCTCTGCAGGACACTTAGACCCCGCTCTGCCGCCCAGCGATAAGTTACCCCCGGGCAGCGAAAAAAAGAATAATGAGGAAATTAACATTGCATCATCCGGCAGCGAGGTGGAGATCGTGGGGGTGCAGGAACATGCCAGGTAGGTCCGCGCCTGCCCCTGTCCTCCTGAATACAGTTCTGCACAGATTCCCTAGGGCCACATTCACACTTGCCGTTTGAAATGCAATTGAAAAGCTCCTCCCCCAATAGCGTTCCCCGCAGAGTTCAGGTATTTGACCGCCTACAGCCACCACTAGGGGGAGCCCTACCGCATACTGATTCATTATTGGATTCTTTGTCTATACACGACCACAACAAGCCCTGATCTGTCTGTTTTGTGTCCCCCCGCAGGTTCGTCCATCCCCGGGGGGGCGTCATACAGAGCGTGTCTTCCTGGAAGCACGCCGCCGGCTCCCAATATCACAGCTCGCACCAGACCCCATCATGGACGAGCGTCAGCAGCCAGCAGAACTGGACGTCACCCCCAGAAGTAGTAGACCTAACGCTGGACGAGGATTCAAGGCGCAAATACTTACTGTAACATTGACTCCTCCCTGTTTCTGTCCCCTCCCCCCTGTCTGTCTCTTCCAGGAGGTCGGACACTTCCCCCTCTCGGAAGTAGCCCGAATTAACGAGCCTATCGGTTCCTGCGCGGCCAGCCAAATCGCGCCCACCCCACCCCCTTCCCCCATTGACATCATGAGATGAAGCACTTTCCGGGTTTAGGCCGCCCCCTCCCCCCCGATCCTCCTCCTTCTTATTTTGTGCTTTAGTTAATTTAAACGCTTTGGTTAAAAAAGGAAAAAAAAAAAACTAAAAACAAAAAAAATTAATATATGCATAAATATTTATACTGTATCTGTAGGACTGATGATGGGGCTGGACGAGCACACGCCGGGAGGCAGCCATATGGTGGGCGGAGTCTGTAGGATGTATGGTGGATTTTTGGTCTGACAAAGATGGCCGCCATGGTCATGTGACCTATATTATGAGTAGCACATAAGTTACTGGCGGGTCGCCCTCCTGCAGTGCAGTCACAACCACTATCGCTAGGAGGCGCCGCGCTTTGTCTGCCTGACCTAACGGTTACAAACCGTCCCTTTAATTTGGAGGGTGCCATGCAGTGTGGATGTGGGTGGAGCTCTGGTCTCAGGTCCTGTGTCTATATTACGTGTAAAATAAAAATGTTCTATTATGAGCTGGACGCTATTTATGTCTATAGAGTCATGGGGGAGGTCACTGTCCAGAAGAGTCATGTGGTCCGGTCCCTTCTAAGCCCGATTGATGACCGATGCCTTGTACCCTCCGTACATACACAATGCATACAGCAGCCTGTACTGCACATGCCGGGGGTGTACAGAGCAGCGTCGTATCTGCAAGTCTCTGTAGCAGCAGGGGGTGTCAGTCAGTCAATAGAGGAAGCGAGGGTTTGAAGATCGGACACCATGACTCTTTCAGGATAACAGCTCCACCCCCAGGACTCTCTTGCTGTAATAAGCCTATGCTATTTATCAAATTTATTTTATCTAGAATTCCAGTACAGAAATAAAACTTACATCTGACGATAGTAGTTAAAAATATATATTTTTTTAAAGTTATTTTATACCTGAGCTGCACTCACTATTCTGCTGCTGGTGCAGTCACTGTGTACATACATGACATTACTTATCCTGTACTGATCCTGAGTTACATCCTGTATTATACCCCAGAGCTGCACTCACTATCCTGCTGCTGGTGCAGTCACTGTGTACATACATGACATTACTTATCCTGTACTGATCCTGAGTTACATCCTATATTATACCCCAGAGCTGCACTCACTATTCTGCTGCTGGTGCAGTCACGGTGTACATACATGACATTACTTATCCTGTACTGATCCTGAGTTACATCCTATATTATACCCCAGAGCTGCACTCACTATTCTGCTGCTGGTGCAGTCACTGTGTACATACATGACATTACTTATCCTGTACTGATCCTGAGTTACATCCTGTATTATACCCCAGAGCTGCACTCACTATTCTGCTGCTGGTGCAGTCACTGTGTACATACATGACATTACTTATCCTGTACTGATCCTGAGTTACATCCTGTATTATACTCCAGATCTGCACTCACTATTCTGCTGCTGGTGCAGTCACTGTGTACATACATGACATTACTTATCCTGTACTGATCCCGAGTTACATCCTGTATTATACTCCAGAGCTGCACTCACTATTCTGCTGCTGGTACAGTCACTGTGTACATACATGACATTACTTATCCTGTACTGATCCTGAGTTACACCCTGTATTATACCCCAGAGCTGCACTCACTATTCTGCTGCTGGTGCAGTCACTGTGCACATACATGACATTACTTATCCTGTACTGATCCTGAGTTACATCCTGTATTATACTCCACAGCTGCACTCACTATTCTGCTGCTGGTGCAGTCACTGTGTACATACATGACATTACTTATCCTGTACTGATCCTGAGTTACATCCTGTATTATACCCCAGAGCTGCACTCACTATTCTGCTGCTGGTGCAGTCACTGTGTACATACATGACATTACTTATCCTGTACTGATCCTGAGTTACATCCTGTATTATACTCCAGAGCTGCACTCACTATTCTGCTGCTGGTGCAGTCACTGTGTACATACATGACATTACTTATCCTGTACTGATCCTGAGTTACATCCTGTATTATACCCCAGAGCTGCACTCACTATTCTGCTGCTGGTGCAGTCACTGTGCACATACATGACATTACTTATCCTGTACTGATCCTGAGTTACATCCTGTATAATACCCCAGAGCTGCACTCACTATTCTGCTGCTGGTGCAGTCACTGTGTACATACATGACATTACTTATCCTGTACTGATCCTGAGTTACATCCTGTATTATACTCCAGAGCTGCACTCACTATTCTGCTGCTGGTGCAGTCACTGTGTACATACATGACATTACTTATCCTGTACTGATCCTGAGTTACATCCTGTATTATACCCCAGAGCTGCACTCACTATTCTGCTGGCTTTAATTGGAAACTTTCAATAAACTTAACACCCCTTTGACGGACACTGCAGGTCACTCAAGAAGGCTCAATACTTGTCAGCTTATTGACACATGCACTTGATTATGTGATTAGTAACAGCAGGACTGAGAAATATGGATTCTTATTCCAGGATTGTAGCTTCTCTGTGTATCCTCACACTGCTTTGCTCTTTGTTTGTTTTTTTTTTTGCATTGAGCTGTTCCACAACTTCTTTTCTCTGCTCTGAGTAAAGGCTGTAATAAGCTTCTGGTTTTATGCGCTCCAGCAGCAGAATAGAGGAGCTGTGGTACAATTGAATGCAGAGAGCAAAGAGCACAGCAGTGTGAGCACATATTCTCTTGTACAATCCTGGAATATAAATCCATATATCACAGTCCTGCTTCTACTTACGACATGCACAAAACTGTCTCTCCAGCGACAATAGCTATGGCCACAAACTACTGAGACTTTCCCTTTAAGATTTCACTTCCCACAATGCAGACACTGAACAAGCAGGACATGAGTCTCGCTCTGTAGACAATGGAATTGTGACAGTAAATCTTGCAGACTGCATTAGTATATGGACTCCAGCAGGGGGCGTAATGTGTGTAGGTTCAGGGGATATGTATTGTATTTCTAGGGGCCGGTTTAGTTTCGGGGTCCTTCATCTTATTGGGCACCAGTTTAAGAAAGCTTGTGCAATACCAGAGACAACCTCCTAGGTGGCGCTGTTCCTGGAAGGCAGCAGCCATGTTTCTCTTAGCGGGTCCCTCTTGACTTCAAGTGCTCGGTTTCCCTTCAGCGCCACCAAGGAAGCCAATGGAGTATTGCAGGGCGTCCCATGATATAAATTATCAGTCTATGTAACGGGTGGACGTGCTGGGTCCTCCAAAGTGTGTGGGAGGGTCCTGAATTGGGGGACCCTTCTCTGTGATCTCTTCCAGTTTCTTCCATGACCCACATAAAATACAGAATGATGATGATTCTCCTTTGATGACATCATCGCTGGATCCTACAGGCTCCAGGTTTTAATAATTTTTTTTAAAATTTTTTTATTTTATAATTCAGTGCACTTAAAGGGGTATTTCTGGGATTTAAAGGGATCGTACAGGATGAGAGAAACTGCGCCGCCTGGACTATGTCTGGTAATGCAGCTTTCCTGCCAATGAATGTAGTGGAGCTGCAGTACCACACACGGCCTGCAGTTAGAAGTGGCGCTGTTACTAAAATCACAGAATTTTTTTTTTTTTTAATCTCTATTTTCCTGGTCACCCGTCCTATCTACCCCCAAATTTACCTACTTTAGGAGATTGTGAGCTCTATGGACTAATCATGTGACGCCGTTCCATCACCTTTAAGAGAAACCACCGCCCTGATTCTCCTGAATGGTTCCGCTCCGCACTATGGCTGCCTCCGCGATCCACAAACCACCCACATTGCGGGAAGAGGCGCGCTAAGGGTTAACAAAAAGCTGCAGGTAGAAACAGCACAGCATCCACCAATCAGGTTAGAGCTAGTGAGCAAATACAGACCTCTGATTGGTTGCTGTTGGCCACACCCTCATTTCTCTTCTCCCCCCACATTGTTTGGTTGTCCCTCCCCCCCTCCCCCTCAGGTCACTTGTGTATTGACAACAGTAACCACTTCAGGACATCCTTGGGGGCGGGTCCTGTTATGCCCCTCCCCCATTTCAACCGGTAAATATATGAAAGTCACGACTTTGCTTTGGGTTTTTCTCCCCTTTTCTTTATTTCCTCAGTTGTAAATTTTTCCCCCCTTAGTCCTGGTTGTCGGGGGCCGGGAGGGAGAAGAAGAGAAGTGTTATTATAAATACATATATTTTTTGGTGCGAGATGAGAACTTTGTTTTTGAAATAAGTCTGTAGAATAAAACTATTTTAAGACCGAATAAAATAGAGTGAATTATTTAAAGAAAATTCTTTGTGTTTATTTGGGCATCTGAGCACCAACCTGCAGATATCAGGGGCAGTTATATACCTGTACATAGGGGGCAGTATTATAGTAGTTATATACCTGTACATAGGGGGCAGTATTATAGTAGTTATATTCTTGTACATAGGGGGCAGTATTATAGTAGTTATATTCCTGTACATAGGGGGCAGTATTATA
Source organism: Engystomops pustulosus (assembly GCF_040894005.1). Classification (NCBI taxonomy): domain Eukaryota; kingdom Metazoa; phylum Chordata; class Amphibia; order Anura; family Leptodactylidae; genus Engystomops; species Engystomops pustulosus. The sequence goes on along the minus strand of NC_092411.1, from coordinate 10,258,468 downwards.
GTAGTTATATTCTTGTACATAGGGGGCAGTATTATAGTAGTTATATTCTTGTACATAGGGGCAGTATTATAGTAGTTATATTCTTGTACATAGGGGGCAGTATTATAGTAGTTATATTCCTGTACATAGGGGCAGTATTATAGTAGTTATATTCCTGTACATAGGGGGCAGTATTATAGTAGTTATATTCTTGTACACAGGGGGCAGTATTATAGTAGTTATATTCTTGTACATATGGGGCAGTATTATAGTAGTTATATCCCTGTACATAGGGGGCAGTATTATAGTAGTTATATTCTTGTACATAAGGGGCAGTATTATAGTAGTTATATTCTTGTACATAAGGGGCAGTATTATAGTAGTTATATTCTTGTACATAGGGGGCAGTATTATAGTAGTTATATACCTGTACATAGGGGGCAGTATTATAGTAGTTATATCCCTGTACATTGGGGGCAGTATTATAGTAGTTATATTCTTGTACATAAGGGGCAGTATTATAGTAGTTATATTCCTGTACATAGGGGGCAGTATTATAGTAGTTATATTCTTGTACATAGGGGGCAGTATTATAGTAGTTATATTCCTGTACATAGGGGGCAGTATTATAGTAGTTATATTCCTGTACATAGGGGGCAGTATTATAGTAGTTATATTCTTGTACATAGGAGGCAGTATTATAGTAGTTATATTCTTGTACATAGGGGGCAGTATTATAGTAGTTATATTCTTGTACATAGGGGACAGTATTATAGTAGTTATATTCTTGTACATAGGGGGCAGTATTATATTAGTTATATTCCTGTACATAGGGGGCAGTATTATAGTAGTTATATTCTTGTACATAGGGGGCAGTATTATAGCAGTTATATTCCTGTACATAGGGGGCAGTATTATAGTAGTTATATTCCTGTACATAGGGGCAGTATTATAGTAGTTATATTCTTGTACATAGGGATCAGTATTATAGTAGTTATATTCTTGTACATAGGGGGCAGTATTATAGTAGTTATATTCCTGTACATAGGGGGCAGTATTATAGTAGTTATATTCTTGTACATAGGAGGCAGTATTATAGTAGTTATATTCTTGTACATAGGGGGCAGTATTATAGTAGTTATATTCTTGTACACAGGGGGCAGTATTATAGTAGTTATATTCTTGTACACAGGGGGCAGTATTATAGTAGTTATATTCTTGTACACAGGGGGCAGTATTATAGTAGTTATATTCTTGTACATAGGGGGCAGTATTATAGTAGTTATATTCTTGTACATAGGGGGCAGTATTATAGTAGTTATATTCTTGTACATAGGGGACAGTATTATAGTAGTTATATTCTTGTACATAGGGGACAGTATTATAGTAGTTATATTCTTGTACATAGGGGGCAGTATTATACTAGTTATATTCTTGTACATAGGGGGAAGTATTATAGTAGTTATATTCCTGTACATAGGGGGCAGTATTATAGTAGTTATATTCCTGTACATAGGGGGCAGTATTATAGTAGTTATATTCTTGTACATAGGGGGCAGTATTATAGTAGTTATATTCTTGTACACAGGGGGCAGTATTATAGTAGTTATATTCTTGTACACAGGGGGCAGTATTATAGTAGTTATATTCTTGTACATAGGGGCAGTATTATAGTAGTTATATTCCTGTACATAGGGGGCAGTATTATACTAGTTATATTCCTGTACATAGGGGGCAGGATTATAGTAGTTCTATTCTTGTACATAGGGGGCAGGATTATAGTAGTTCTATTCTTGTACATAGGGGGCAGGATTATAGTAGTTATATTCTTGTACATAGGGGGCAGTATTATAGTAGTTATATTCCTGTACATAGGGGGCAGTATTATAGTAGTTATATTCTTGTACATATGGGGCAGTATTATAGTAGTTATATTCTTGTACATAGGGGGCAGTATTATAGTAGTTATATTCCTGTACATAGGGGGCAGTATTATAGTAGTTATATTCCTGTACATAGGGGGCAGTATTATAGTAGTTATATTCTTGTACATAGGGGCAGTATTATAGTAGTTATATTCTTGTACATAGGGGGCAGCATTATAGTAGTTATATTCTTGTACGTAGGGGCAGTATTATAGGAGTTATATTCTTGTACATAGGGGGCAGTATTATAGTAGTTATATTCTTGTACATAGGGGGCAGTATTATAGTAGTTATAGTCCTGTACATAGGGGGCAGTATTATAGTAGTTATATTCCTGTACATAGGGGGCAGTATTATAGTAGTTATATTCTTGTACATAGGGGGCAGTATTATAGTAGTTATATTCCTGTACATAGGGGGCAGTATTATAGTAGTTATATTCTTGTACATAGGGGGCAGTATTATAGTAGTTATATTCCTGTACATAGGGGGCAGTATTATAGTAGTTATATTCCTGTACATAGGAAAAAAAATGGATTGATATTCCAGGATTGCAGCCTCTGGACCTCCTTGGCTAATACCTACTGTACATCATCATGCTTAATATTAGGAATGTGCTTCTCATTGTGACTGCATTGGGGCTGCCCCCTCTGATTGCTGCGCATTGGGTGCGATTTATGGAATAATTTAGCGCAAAATGTAACGCACAGCCTGGAGCACATCAGTTACTATTCACACTGAACACTTACCTGCAATCAATACACAATGTTACATTACAAGACATACACGCATGGGAAAGATCACGTGACCACAGGCGCATTTCCCATGATGCACCACGTCTGGATCATCTGCTCCTGGATCGGCAGATAGAAGTGATACAAGTCGTCAGGATCAGACTACATGCGGATTGTTTGTAGTCTGTAGCTATGGAGACGCACAGCTCTGCCTAGGAAGTGTAAACTAAATAATGGCCCCCAAAAAGTCTGACATGATATCCATAGATGACTTCATTGCCTTCTCCATCCTATAGGCGCTGGGTGATGCCCCCCTCTTCCGTGACGTCTGCCCATACAAAGGTGGCGTCACCACTGCATACATAGTAATGGGAGACACCACGCTGGGATGGAGGGGAGGGGGAGGTATTCCTTTATTTCCATGTTACTACCTCCCCTATAAATGACTTGATCCATGACAACCCCTTTAAATGGTTACTAACATTTTAACAAACTTTTACAAAAAAAAAAAAAAATCTATAGTTCCAGCTGCGTATGAACCGGAGGTAAGTACCTCCTTCTCCACTTACTTGGCTCCTCTAATGCCCCCACCCCTTCCTTCAGGATTAGACTTTGTAACCTCTGTTGAATTCTGTTGACAAACAGAAGCTAAATGAGGGGTCACGTTACATAACAGTCTATGGAGAGTGAGTCACAGCAGCTACTCACCAGCCACCAGACTTCTGTATTATCTATAGCCGCTGTGACTCGTTCCACCCCCCTCACCTCTCCTTAGACTTCTGTGTAAGAGAAACGTATAAGCTCCTCACCTTTGATTAGAAGAAAATCTCACTGATGCTTTGGCTTACGCAGAAGTCTAAGGAGAGGTGAGGGGGTGGAATGAGTCACAGTGGCTATTCTCCAGAGTCGGTGGTGGGAGACTAGCTGCTGTAACTCACTCCGCCCCTTCACCTCTCCTTTGACTTAGACACCCTGCTCCTCCTCACTGAGTTTATATAAAATCTATGGAGGGGGGAGCAGTGAGTCACAGCAGTCACTTTTGGTGTGACTCACTCCAAAACCTCACCTCTCCGTAGACTGCTGTGACTCACTCTACCCCCTCACCTCTCCGTAGACTGCTGTGACTCACTCCACCCTCTCACCTCTCCGTAGACTGCTGTGACTCACTCCAAACCCTCACCTCTCCGTAGACTGCTGTGACTCACTCCACCCCCTCACCTCTCCGTAGACTGCTGTGACTCACTCCACCACCTCACCTCTCCGTAGACTGCTGTGAAAGCCAAACATCAGTGATGTTTTCTTCTAAGGACATGGCACAAATCTAGTCTCTAGCTTTGAGACAATAGAGAGCAAGAAGAAAAGCTCACTCATAGGTTTCCCTTACATGGGAGTCTAAGGAGAGGTGAGGGGGGAGGAGTAAGTGAGTCACTAATCTAAAACTTCAATGAACTCTTCGTCTTTACTCAGAGCTGGTGGCTGGAGACTAGCTGCTGTGACCCAATCCACCCCCTCACCTTTCCTTAGACTTCCATGTAAGGTGAACATATCATTGAGCTTTTCTTCTTGCTCTTAGTTGTTTCAGAGCTGGAGACTAAACATGGTCCACCTCCTCATCTCTTCTTACAAGTCTAAGGAGAGGTGAGGGGGTGAAGTGAGTCACAGCAGCTAATCCATCCAACGGCTGATAGTTCACTCATATGATAGATTACATGATAGATTTCTCAGTTGTCTCAGGTGTCTGACTACTGTGACTCGCAGCTTCCCCCTCCCCTCTCCATAGACTTTATATAAACTCAGTGGGGAGGAGCAGTGCGTCACAGCAGCTAGGTCAGCAATAATGCTGAATGATAGATATGACAGATTGGACCCTAAGCCACACCCCCAGGTCTGATAATCACCCGCCCACAAATAATACGCGTAACATAATGACAAAAGCCCTTTTTTTTTTATAAATAAATCACATGTACATCAGGAGACAACGTCACGTCCACTAGTAGCTACACACACATAATACACATATACATTTCCGGTTTGGCAATTAACCCTTCAGGTGCTGATCCAAGGCCATTGGGTCCATATTTTCCCGATTTACCTAATGCAGATTATTACATCTCTATATCTATATTTTGGCACGGTCATTCCAGAGCTCATATTTACATCCATAGAATCTTCACACTAGACTAATATTCTATACGTCCCAGCATTCCCTCTTCCTGCGCTCAGAGTCGCCCCCTGGCTGCGGGGCAGCAGCTCAGTGACAACTCCTGTGCACATGTTCCTAGCTCATGGGATGGTTGTCACTTTTTTACATTAAGGGGATGTACAGAATAAGAAAAACCAGGATATTTTTTTTCTTAGACACAGCGCCACCCGTGACTACAGGATGATTTTGGTATTGCAGCCGAGCTCCATAGAGGTAAGTGGGGCTTCGGTGCGGTTGTGTTTTACTCATTCTGGACAACCCCTTTAAGCAGCTCTTCTGGTAAACTTAACTTAGTGCAGCAGCAGTATACATAACATAAATACTCTAACACTGCCCCCTATGGACAGGAATATAAATACTCCCCCTGCTATAATACTGCTATCATTACTACTCTGTAGGAGGAGTTGTCTCTCTGACTAGAGCTTAATCAAAGGAAACAGTCAGCAGGTGTGACCATGATGTATTGTCCCTGGAGAGATGTGTAATCAGACATTTGTGTATGTTGTTAGTAGCAGCAGGACTGTGATTTATATCTAAAGATTGTAACTTCAAAAAGTGTCCTCACACTGCTGTGCTCTCTGAAGCCAATGTTGGGTATTGTCCCCCGGAGACATGTATTATCAGAGCCTTGTGTATGTTGTTAGTAGCAGCAGGACTATGAAATAGGGATTTATATCCAAGTATTGTAGGTTCTTCAAGTGCACTGAGGGTTTGTCCTCACACTGCTGTGCTCTCTGAAGCCAATGTTAGGTAATGTCCCCGGAGACATGTATTATCAGACCTTTGTCTATGTTGTTAGTAGAAGCAGGACTGTGATATACAGATTAATATTCCAAGATTGCAGCCTCTCCAAGTGCAGTAGGGAACGTGGCCTCACACTGCTGTGCTCTGTGCTCTCTGCTGCCAGGGCACAATCCTTGAATATAAATCCATATTTCACAATCCTGTTGCTACTAACAACATACATAAGGCTTGATTACACATCCAGGGACAACACCTAACATTAGCTGCACTGAGCACAGAGCTCAGCAGTGTGAGGACACCTTATACCTGACTCTAGCTGAAGTCTGCATGGTCAAACCTGCGGACACATTCCCTTTAAGTTAAGATTTCCTCTGTATAAAATCATAAATCTCCTTAATAAGGCAATAAGTGATAGAATAACCTTGTATCTCTACTTCCACGCCTCCTTTGCCTTCTCCATTATTAGGTTAAATTATCGGAGACAGACTGGTAGCCTGACCGCAGTCACATCACACACTCCCCATCTGGGACTGTGGGTGGAGCGCCCCTTTAAGGCAGAGTAATCTATAATCTTATCTATTATCTGGACCATTAGTGATGATTTTATATACAGAACCCGCAGGAATCTTCTCCCTCATCCCCCCTCCCTCCCCACCTTCCTGGATGCTCCCCTATAGTTACCCTTGTGGGGGTCTTTGCTGTCACATGGACTATTGCACACATAAACATCAATAAAAACATGAAATGGGAGGGGGAAGTAGTCGCCAAAACGGGGAGAAAAAAAGAATTTAAAAAAATGTCCCAGATCCGGGCTCCACCCAGGTTATCGGATGATATTCAGATAATGCACTTCTGGGTAGAGGGAGTTGATGAGGAGGGCGAGCAGCGTGTTCCCGTCCTGGAGGCAGTGGCCCGGGTACCGGATAAACTGGACCGCCTGCGAGATCTGCTCCTGATACTCCACGTACTGCTTACTGGAGGTCAGAGACTCCACCGCACCCAATGCCTGGAATATAGAAACACATTTTCTGTTCTGAAGCTTCTTGTCAAAAATCCTCCACGGCAGCAGAGAAATTGGCGGAGTCTAACCTCTTCCTGTCTTTGCCCTAAAGCTGAGTCAATTATATGCTGCCCACATGTCACAAGATGCTTTGTGTTCTCCCGTAAAGTAATTTAGTAGTAAATCCACTGGGGCTCAGCATAAGGTGTAATAATAAAGATTTATTTATATAGCGCCATCATATTCTGTAGCGCTGTACGGATCACATTCAGGACTATGTAGTGACTAGCTTGGCAGCTTCCATCACATAGAAGAATACGGAATAAGTAGTGTAAACCAGCAGTGAAATAGCTACATGAAGTTTATAGACTGTGCTCTGTGAGCTCTATAGGGGGAGTAGTAGCTTTGCTGCTGTGGAATTAGTGTCTGGAAATCAGACAGTGGGGGAGGGGGTTGCAGAGGAGTCTATGATAAAGCTTGTGGTGCACAGACATTTCTGCAGATTGAGATGGATGAACTGGTAGGGGACAGGGTAAATCTTATTAATTTGCAAAGTGCTACGGAATATGATGGCGCTATACAAAGATTATTATTATTATTTAACTTCTATAGTCTGTGTAGGAGAATTCTGCATTCACAGATCTGCACAGACACAACTCTCCTGCTAGCTACACAGGGAACAGTCACATGACCCCCCCCCCCCTTCTTCAAGAGTGAGAAGGGAGCAGCATCACATGACCTCCCTCTCCCTCCAGAGGGAGCAGCAGCCCCTCCCAGTTAGGACCCACCCATTTTGTGAATATGATATAAGCAGCCAGGGAGGACATAGCTATTTTTTAGGACATAATATTATCTCTTATTAGGGAGTAACCTCCTCCTGACGATGTCTGAGCTCACATATCACTTATCTTATGACGTTACCTGTTGGGCTTTAGGTGACAGGTGAAGGCCTGACCCCGCCTTAAGGCGCACTTGATTTTCAGAAGGAATCTGGGCTAAAATGAAGGCTGCCAGACTGCGAGAGATGATCCGAAATCTAAAAGAAACACAAACCGTGAGGTTATTAACGTACTCAAATAGCCAAATAATACAACAGTAACAGAGGCTCCTGATATAATCCCTTCAATGTCTCACGCAACCTAGTGTAACAGATTTGTCTGATGTGTGTTTGGGGGGTCTTATCCTTCCCTCCCCCCATAAGAAGTTAGTTTCTTCCTTGTAAATGCAAGACTATATGTTCATCCCAATTACAGATTTTCTTACTTCGGCTCTTCCTCCCCTCTCACAGCAAGCAGTCTCAGAGATGAGCTTAAATACACTGTTACTATCCATCAATCTCCATTTAAAATCTCACCTCAATCTGCTTCACATTGTCCCATATCCAGCCCTAAATTGTCATAGTTTTACCAGCACAGCGGGCAGCCGTATGCAGATATGCAAAATTGCATACACATGCAAATCTGGATGTCCACCTAAGGAGAAGGAGTAGCAGGAATTTGATATATGGATTTATTTTCCAGGATTGCTTTGCTCTTAGTAAGGACACACCCTCAGTGCACAATCCTGATATAAAAATCCACATTACACAGTCCTGCTGCTACTAACAAAGGTATGATTTCACATCTCTCCAAGGACAACACCTAACACTGGCTGCAGCCTGTACGGTCACACCTGCTAATACATTCCCTTTAAAGCATTACTGCAAAGTTACTGATAGTTATAGCGCAGCTAAATCAATACCTGTATCATACTGCTAGCTTCTCCCTAGCCTTAGATACAGCCTGGTATATCAATCAGCCCTGCTTATAAAATTATATTTAGCTTTTTCCTGAAGAGGGCGGAACTTCCTGGTTGTGACATCAGCTGAGGGCACTGAGGCCAGAGCACTGAGGGCATTCATATGAGTCAGGACAGCAAGTTTATTTGTCCGACCTGAAGCATGTGATCAGTCACAAGCTTGTGACATCATTCAAGGTCCTTTGCCAGACCAATACGGATTTTCACATGAATCAGGACAGCATGTTTATAATTGGACAACCTGAAGCATGTGACAAGTCACATGCTTGTGACATTACCCAAGTTACTATTTTCTTGCAAAGAGTGTATTTCCTTGCAAGAAAATATGATTTTATAAGAAGGACTGAAAGATATACCAGGCTGTAGCTGAGGCTAGGAAGAAGCCAGCAGCATGATACAGGTATCATTGGAATTGTTGTCAAAGGCTCTCTCCAGCTGTGCTAAAACTATTTTTTGTCAGTAACTACTGCCCCTCCCAACAAGCCTCCTCTTCTATCCAACTGCCCTATACAGTTTCCCATGGTGACCAGAAAGCAAGGCAAATGGAGAGTAGCCTGGGGGACAAGGTAAAATCTCTGCTAGCAGATAAACACCTGCAACTTACTAATTAGAGTAAATCAGAGAATTTTTGTCAGAGTTAGGAAAATGTTTTTATACTTAAAAGTTGTTCTTTAAGGGTGTGTTCATGCAAAGAAGGAAAAATGCACTTAAGGATTTTGATACAGATTTTGAATGAGAGGGTACGATAGGTCATGTTTGCAATAAACTAGCAATGGAATGATTGGGTGGCAGATTTTTCTGCATCAAAATAAACACATGTGAACTTATCCTTAAAGGGAATGTCTGGGATCGGGGGAGGAGGGGGGGTGTATAGAGTAATAACAGATAAGATATAGGGGCAGATTTACTTACCCGGCCCATTCGCGATCCAGCGGCGCGTTCTCTGCACAGGATTCGGGTCCGGCCGGGACTTATGAAGGTAGTTCCTCCGCCGTCCACCAGGTGGCGCTGCTGCACTGAAAATCATCTCAACGCGCCGGAATGCACCACCTCGGACCAGGTGAAGGTAAGCGCTTCCTAAGCAACACTTTTTCGGTTTTTAAATGCGGCGGTTTTTCCGAATACGTCGGGTTTTCGTTCGGCCACGCCCCCCCCGATTTCCGTCGCGCGCATGCCGGCGCCGATGCGCCACAATCCGATCGCGTGCGCCAATATCCCGGGGCAATTCAGGTACAATCGGCGCAAATCGGAAATATTCGGGTAACACGTCGGGAAAACGCGAATCGGGCCCTTAGTAAATGACCCCCATAGTCTCTTCAATCCGGTACAGCGCAGCGCCTCTCGTTGCTTCCGTTCTCTGATTGTGACGTGGTACCTGTTTCAACTGTCAATGTGCCATTGCAGCTGAGCCTCCTTCTACAGACAGAGTTCTACTTCTACAGCCTCCTTCTACAGACAGTGACGGGAGGCGCCACGCTGAATCGGAGAGAGTATAGCTTGTTAGTTATGTCCCTTGTTAGATATGGACAGGGCCTCACCTGGTGGAGAGCGGGGACTTCCTCCCGAGGCCGATCGCTCCCAGGATTCCTGTGGACATTCTTTCCTCACCCAGGAGGCAGAGTCGGGCCTGGACCGAGAGCAGAATCCGCAGAACGTTCTCTGTTACTTCGCTGTCGTTCTGCTCCACCTGAATCAGAGACAACTGCAGGGTCTTGTGGAACCACAGGAAGAGTTTGGGTTCTTCATGGACGGAGCTAGGGACAAAGTGAACATAAAGAGAAGGTGTAAAATACTTATCTACATAACCTCAGCCACGTCCTCCCATGGAGTCCGTGGCCGGATGTGACCGACCATCCTGATCCTGCCCTGTATTTCTGTATGTCCACATTACAGTCTGGGAGTGCACCCACTATGGGATCCACAGATAAAGGAAGACCCCAATGGATTCCCCCTTGACCACCTGTTACAGTATGTGAGGTTCTTACCTTGGCTGCGCCTGCTCGATCCACTTGGAGATCGTGACCAGCATGCGCAGCTCATTGCTGAGGGTCTGCTCCCTGTTCAGACACTGCAGAACGTAGACGTGAAGCGTCAGGTAACTTCCCAGGGTCAGGCATTCCTGCAGAAACTCCTCAGTAGTAAGTTCGGGCACCTGCAGGGACGCAAGGATCGGGCCCCAGCCCGGGTTCTGCGAGTGCAGGGACTCTGAGAACAAAAAGAACACAGATTATACCTATATATATCTATAGCCCACTAGAGAGAGTCCACTTCCCAGGATGCACCTGGACACTAAACAAGCAGGGGTGCTGGGAGATCAGAGCTCTGAATCCTGGAGAATGGTGAATGCTGCATACTACAGGTTTTACTGAGGGATCTGTGCTGGTCACTTCTGCATCTACAGATCTGCACAGTCACAGCTCTCCTGCTAGCTACACGTAGAGAGCATCACATGACCTCCTCCTCCTTCTAGAGTGAGAAGGGAGCAGCAGTCCCTCCCGTGCAGTAACAATCAATCTAATTTTGTAAATGCCCTCTGGTCTCACAGACATCTAGTACAAATTTTAGTAGAATCTAGAGAAATTTTAAAATGCTCCCCAAAATTGAGCAGATGCTGATAAAAAGATTAGAATATGTCATGATGTAAAATTACTTTTTTTTTTATATCTGGGGTTTAATGACTAGACCTTAGATGTTGGTTCCATATAAAAGCACAGAATCTTAGCTTTAAAATGGCACCAGCATCAAAAAACATAAAATCTGAAGTCTTGTAGCAACATGAAAGCTACACAAAAGGGTTCGATTTACCCCAACATTAAAAAGTTGTAATATAAGAACTTCTGGAAGTCTAAAAAAAGAAATCACATTTTTGTATTTTATAATGCAAGGCAGAGCTAAATGTAAAAACGAGTTAAGGGAGCCGTCCCCTGAACAGATCCCTTCAAGTGAGGTTGTAGGATTGGCCTGGACAGGTGCCACCCCGTGTCATACATCACCTTGTGACAGTGGACAGTTGACGGCAGCTACAAGTCGTTCCCATAGAAAGAGAAAAGAAAACAATGTGGCTGCATCAACAACTTCTGCCGTGTCACCTGCGCTGGGAATAGCGGAACTTACCATCTTTGAAGTACGCCAGTATACAGGCTTCAGTCGCCTCCGCCATGTGTCTGATGGATGCCAGGCTCTGGCAGGCTGCGGTCAGGAGGGGCATGACCAACATGCCTTGTACTTTACTATCAATCCATTTCAGCAGCGCCCCCCGCAGGGACTCAGCGGTGGTCACACTCGCATTATTCATCACCATCAGAAGCTCCATGAACAGACTGCTCAGCGCCATGTGACGCTTCTGGACCTCCAGATCTAGAGAACAAGACAAGATACAAGTAATGTATGTACACAGTGACTGCACCAGCAGCAGAATAGTGAGTGCAGCTCTGGAGTATAATACAGGATGTAACTCAGGATCAGTACAGGATAAGTAATGTCATGTATGTACACAGTGACTGCACCAGCAGCAGAACAGTGAGTGCAGCTCTGGAGTATAATACAGGATGTAACTCAGGATCAGTACAGGATAAGTAATGTCATGTATGTACACAACGACTGCACCAGCAGCAGAATAGTGAGTGCAGCTCTGGGGTATAATACAGGATGTAACTCAGGATCAGTACAGGATAAGTAATGTCATGTATGTACACAGTGACTGCACCAGCAGAATAGTGAGTGCAGCTCTGGGGTATAATACAGGATGTAACTCAGGATCAGTACAGGATAAGTAATGTCATGTATGTACACAGTGACTGCACCAGCAGCAGAATAGTGAGTGCAGCTCTGGAGTATAATACAGGACGTAACTCAGGATCAGTACAGGATAAGTAATGTCATGTATGTACACAGTGACTGCACCAGCAGCAGAATAGTGAGTGCAGCTCTGGAGTATAATACAGGACGTAACTCAGGATCAGTACAGGATAAGTAATGTCATGTATGTACACAGTGACTGCACCAGCAGCAGAATAGTGAGTGCAGCTCTGGAGTATAATACAGGATGTAACTCAGGATCAGTACAGGATAAGTAATGTCATGTATGTACACAGTGACTGCACCAGCAGCAGAATAGTGAGTGCAGCTCTGGGGTATAATACAGGATGTAACTCAGGATCAGTACAGGATAAGTAATGTCATGTATGTACACAGTGACTGCACCAGCAGAATAGTGAGTGCAGCTCTGGGGTATAATACAGGATGTAACTCAGGATCAGTACAGGATAAGTAATGTCATGTATGTACACAGTGACTGCACCAGCAGCAGAATAGTGAGTGCAGCTCTGGAGTATAATACAGGACGTAACTCAGGATCAGTACAGGATAAGTAATGTCATGTATGTACACAGTGACTGCACCAGCAGCAGAATAGTGAGTGCAGCTCTGGAGTATAATACAGGACGTAACTCAGGATCAGTACAGGATAAGTAATGTCATGTATGTACACAGTGACTGCACCAGCAGCAGAATAGTGAGTGCAGCTCTGGAGTATAATACAGGATGTAACTCAGGATCAGTACAGGATAAGTAATGTCATGTATGTACACAGTGACTGCACCAGCAGCAGAATAGTGAGTGCAGCTCTGGGGTATAATACAGGATGTAACTCAGGATCAGTACAGGATAAGTAATGTCATGTATGTACACAGTGACTGCACCAGCAGCAGAATAGTGAGTGCAGCTCTGGGGTATAATACAGGATGTAA